>NW_027507790.1:10193939-11643939 GCF_037356315.1 Lithobates pipiens
TGAAGGGAGTAGTACACACCGTTGTAGGAAATCTTCAATTTCTTTGCAATTTCTCGCATGGAATAGCCTTCATTTCTAAGAACAAGAATAGACTATCGAGTTTCAGATGAAAGTTCTCTTTTTCTGGCCATTTTGAGCGTTTAATTGACCCCACAAATGTGATGCTCCAGAAACTCAATCTGCTCACAGGAAGGTCAGTTTTGTAGCTTCTGGAAGGAGCTAGACTGTTTTTAGATGTGTGAACATGATTGCACAAGGGTTTGCTAATCATCAATTAGCCTTCTGAGCCAATGAGCAAACACATTGTACCATTAGAACACTGGAGTGATAGTTGCTGGAAATGGGCCTCTATACACCTATGTAGATATTGCACCAAAAACTAGACATTTGCAGTTAGAATAGTCATTTACCACATTAGCAATGTATAGAGTATATTTGTTTAAAGTTAGGACTAGTTTAAAGTTAGCTTCATTGAAAAGTACAGTGCTTTTCCTTCAAAAATAAGGACATTTCAATGTGACCCCAAACTTTTGAACGGTAGTGTATATATATATATATATATATATATATATATATATATATATATATATATATAAATACCCTGCATTATTTGCAGCTTATATCTACAGTACATTCAATTGTGTACTGTTTCTAATACACTTCAGGTGGTGTACACAGTATCTAATACAGTGTGTACAGTTTATACTACACTTTTGGTGTTGTACACAGTATACAATACAATGCAGCCATAGTACAGTTTATAATACAGTGCAGGTGGTGTAAACAGTATGTAATGCAGTGTGTACAGTTTCTACTACTTTTCTGGTGGTGTACACAGTATCTAATACAGTGTGTACAGTTTCTACTACACTTTTGGTGGTGTACACAATGCAGTGCAGCCATAGTACAGTTTCTAATACAGTGCAGGTGGTTTACACAGTATCTAATACAGTGTGTACAGTTTAATAATTCAGGTGGTGTATTAATATATATATATATATATATATATATATATATATATATATATATATATATACATACACACACTCTGCATTCAGTGTAGCCCATATATACAGTGCATTCGGTGGTGTATAGTTTCTAATACACCTCGGGCGGTGTACACAGTATCTAATACAGTGTATTGTTGTGTTGCAAAACAAAAAATACATCATGCCCGGCCACCAAGGAGAGGCAGACGCTCTAAAAGAGGGCAAGCAGCCTCTGTGTCTATAGTCAACCGTGGTGGTTGTGGACATGGTGTATCCTCTGCAGGTGGCTGTGGGGCAAGCTTGTCCTTTTTTTCTGCTGCTGGCCGTGTTATTGAGCCAAAACATGCAGAAGACTTTGTGGAGTGGATAATGAAGCCATCTTCATCTTCCTCATCCTCTGTCACCTGGGCTCAGAGTAGTTTGCCTTCCAATGCAGCTCCCAAAGCAACCTATTCCACCGGCTCCTTGTCCACAGTCACTCCTTCCGTAGACCCACCGTCATACACGGAGGAGTCCCCAGAATTATTCAACTACAGTGTCGGGTACATGCTGATGGAGGATGCACAGTGATTTGAAGGCTCCAATGCTGGTTCTCAGGTTGAGGAAGGGAGTAACAAGAGCCTAGAGAGAGGGGATGCCACAGAAGGACAAGAAACTGGCAGTCATGTTCCCCCAGCGGCAGCATACTGCCAAGTTTGCTCCAGTGACGAGGAGGGAGGGGATGATGAGGTCACTGACTGTACTTGGGTGCCTTAGAAAAGGGAGGAGGGGGTACTACTCCAACGAGGCAGGATGTCCTCTAGGGGGCATCTTTAGGGCAGTCATCCTATTGCATTACACTGCAGAGCTCCCCAGGTGCAGGCTGCTGCTGACTCCCCGCTGACTTTTAAAAGTTCCTTGGTGTGGGCCTTTTTCAACACGTGTGCAGCAGATGGCACCATTGCTGTTTGCAACCTATGTCTGAAGGGGATCAAGCTTGACCAAAACAGCAGCCGCTTGGGCACCACATGCTTGACCAGACATATGACAACCTGCAACAGTACTTTCAAGACCCACATCAAAGAAAAAGGCGGACTTTGACTTTCTCCTCATCTGGGATCTCCAACCTTATCATACCTCCAGTCCTCTCAACAACGAGGAATGAAGGTATAGCAATAGGTGTCCAGAGTACTTGCATCCAATCTGCTAGCAGTACACCATCAATTGATTTTAGCAGGCAAATTTCCCTACCCCAGTTGCTGAACTGTAAAAATAAATACGGTCCCAGCCATCCACATGCTCTAAATGCTAGGTTGACCAAATTGCTAGCACTGCAACTGCTACCTTTCATGAATTTGTGGAATGTGCTGTACCTCAGTGGCAGGTTCCAAAATGCAATTTCCTTTCACAGAAGACCATTCCGGCTCTCTACCGACATGTTTAAGGCAATGTTTTGGCCTCGTTGGACAGTGCAGTCAGCAGTAAGGTTCATATTACCACTGACTCATGGTCCAGCAGGCATGGGCAGGGACGTTACCTTTCCTTGACGGCGCACTGGATAACTCTGCTGGCAGCTGGGAAGGATGCATGACAGGGTTCAGTGTTGTTGGAGCTTGTTCCACCACCATGCTTCCAAAATGCTAGTGGTTCTGCCACAGCTCTCTCCTCCACACCTTCCTCTTCTTCTATGGCCTTTTCTGCAGATTTGTCCTCTGAATCAGCAGTGCTCCGTAAGAGTTCAAGGGGCTAAGCAAGCAGACAGTCTAAAAGATGCCATGCGGTGCTTGAGCTGGTCTGCCTAGGGGACAGGAGTCACCCTGGGGCAGAGATTCTGTCAGCTCTTCAGGGGCAGGCTCAGAGGTGGTTGAGGGCCATCAATGAGTACCTGTATGAATATTGCACCAGAACAGGGTCAGGGGAGCTTGGCTTATTTTAGTCATGCCAGTGGTGGCTACTGATCAAGGATGTATGCACTGTCCTGTTACCTTTTGAGGAGGCCTCAAGGATGGTGAGCAGCAACAATGCATGCATCGGTGACACTGTCCCTCTAGACTTCCTGCTGGAGCACACGCTTTGTGGAATCATGGACAGGGCACTTGAGGCAGAACAGCAGGAGGAAGAAGAGGACTTCCTTTACTCTCAAGAGCAGACTTGGAGACCTTTCCAACAGAGCATCCACTGGGTTACTGGGTCTTGAGGGATGGACCACTGGTCAGAACTTGCTCAATATGCAATTGAGCTACTGGCCTGTCCTGCATCCAATGTGCTTTCTGAACGCACATTCAGTGCTGCTGGAGGGTTTGTAATGGATCAAAGAGTACGCCTGTCCACAGACTCAGTTGTTAGGCGCACATTCATAAAAATGTATCAGTCTTGAATCAGCAGCTATCAAGCACATGATGCTGATGTAACTGATTGAATTAGCTCTGGATCTCGGATCCCTTGAAGACTGCCTATGCTGACTATCCTTTTCCTCCTCAATCTTGATGATGCTAGCTTCCAACAATATTTTTGGTTTAGGGCACCACCACCCAAGGATCAATCTTTCTGCCCCTGTTTAACAGGGGCATGTAATTACAATTTTTGATCTAATATTTCATAGCAGGGCCCGTTCCAGCACCCAACAAGAGTATCTGTGAGGAGTTACAGTGTTGTGGCACCACCACCACCACCCAAGGCCCAATTTTTCTGCCCCTGTTTACCAGGGGCATGTAATTACAAGTTGTGATATAATATTTCACAGCAGGGCCCATTTCTGCACCCAACAAGAGTAACTGTGAGGGCTTACAGTGTTCTGGCTCCACCAAAACCAAAGGCCCAATTTGTATGCCCCTTTTTAACAGGGGCATGTAAGTACTATTTTTGAAATAATAGTTAAGCAGGGCCCGTTCCTGCGCCCAACAACAGTAATTGTGAGGGGTTACAGTGTGCTGGCGCCACCAAAACCAAAGGCCCAATTTTTCTGCCCCTGTTTAACAGAGGCATGTAATTTAAATTTTTGATATAATATTTTACAGCAGGGCCCGTTCCTGCCCCCAACAAGAGGGGTTACAGTTCTGGTACCACCAACACCTAAGGCCCAGAGTATATAGGGCAGGCCGTATAGTATATATACTGCTGTTCAGAGTATATAGTGCCTGGGGGACCCCCCACACCCCCCTTAATATCCATACCATACTTTTTTTGGAATTTTTATCTATATTGCCTGGATCTGATAATACATTACCACTGCGAGCAGTTTTAAATTACATTTTTCCTTTAGAAATATAATTTTGCTCTGGTACTATTATAAACATGGGAAAGATGCGCAACTTTACAGGCATACTAAAGACACCGCCAAGGCATGATATATAAAGGAATATTTCATTATTATTGTTTCACTTTAACCACTTCAGCCCCTGAAGAATTTACCCCCTTCCTGACCAGAGCACTTTTTGCGATTCAGCACTGCATCACTTTAACTGACAATTGCACGGTCGTGCAATGTGGCTCCCATACAAAATTGATGTCCTTCTTTTCCCACAAATAGAGCTTTCTTTTGGTGGTATTTGATCACCTCTGCGGTTTTTATTTTTTGCGCTATAAACAAAAAAAGAGTCAATTTTGAAAAAAAAGCATTATTTTTTACATTTTGCTATAATAAATACCCCCCCCCCCAAAAAATATAAAAAAATATATTTTTTTCCTCAGTTTAGGCCGATACGTATTCTTCTACATTTTTGGTAAAAAAATAAATCGCAATAAGCGATTATTGATTGGTTTACGAAAAAGTTATAGCATTTACAAAATAGGGGATAGTTTTATGGCATGTTTATTCATTAATATATTTTTTTTAAATGGCAGCAATCAGCGATTTTTATCGTGACTGCGACATTATGGCAGACACTTCGGACATTTTTGGGACCGTTGTCATTTATACAGCAATCAGTGCTATACAAATGCACTGATTCCTGTGTAAATGACACTGGCAGTGAAGGGGTTAACCACTAGGTGGCAGTGTGGGGGTTAAGTGTGTCCTGGGGCATGTTTCTAACTGCGGGGGGTGTGGCTGTGTGAAACGTCACTGATCTCTGCTCCATTCACAGGGAGCAGAGATCAGTAATGCCGCGTACACACGATCAGACTATCCGGCGGACTTAGTCTGGCGGACAAACCGCCGGAAAGTCCGCCGGACTTTCCGAACGAGCGGACCTGCCCACACAAGACTGGACTTTTCCGGCGGACTAGGTCTGCCGGACTTTTGAAATGAACGCACTTGCCCACACACGGAGGAAAGTCAATTCATTTTGAATGCGGCTCCAGGTAGACGAGATTAGACTTAAAGGGGAAGCCCTATGCCGAAAAATTGGCATGGGGGTCCCCCCAGGTCCATTTCAGACCCTTATCCAAGCACGCTAACCGGCAGGTCTGGAAAAGGAGTGGGGACGAGCGAGTGCCCCCCCTCCTGAGCCGTACAAGGCCGTGTTCCTTCCACATGGGGGGGTGCTTTGGGGAAGGGGGGCCCGGCCAGAAGAACCTAAGAGGAGGATAAGACCCCCGAAGTCGGAAGAAGACCCCCGAGCGGCAGCGAAGAAGAAAGTCGGGCTCCTCCACTAGTAAAAGAGCTAGCAGAAGATAGCGGAGGAGTCCGGCGAGAAGACCCCCGGAGATGTGCAATAAATAATTTTTAACCCTTGTGTGTTTTGTTTTATTTACATTTTTTTTCACAGGGGAATGGGTAGGGGTATTGTACCCCTACTCATTCACATAGGGTGGGGGGCAGGTATCTGGGGGCCCCCTTATAAAAGGGGGCTCCTGGATTCCAATAAGCCCCCCGCCCGCAGACCCCGACAACTAACGACCCTTGTCCTCATCAACATGGGGACAAGGTGCTTTGGGGTGGCCGTGTAGCCCCCCTTCCCCAAAGCACCCCCCATGTTGAGGGCACGCGGCCTTGTACGGCTCAGGAGGGGGGGGGGCGCTCGCTCGTCCCCACCCCCTTTCCTGACCGGCCGGTCTGCGTGCTTGGATAAGGGTCTTACATGGGCCTTGGGGGGAACCCCACGCCGTTTTTTTGGTGTAGGGCTTCGCCTTTAAGTACATACCAGGTGATGGGGCCAGCGACATGTCAATCTCGCCACCGAAGGCGATGACATTGACCTCCCCCGCTAGTCCTGGCTACCTGGAGCCGTGTTCAAAATGAACGGACTTTCCTCCGTGTGCGGGAAAGTCCGTTAATTTCAAAAGTCAGGCGGACTAGCACACACACGGACGCATTGTCTGCCGGACTTGAAGTCCGGCAGACAATTTTTGAGTCAAAACTACTTTCTAAGTCCGCCGGACTTTTGGGGGAAAAAAAGTCCCCCGGAGCCCACACACTGGCGGATTGTCCGCCGGACTCTGGTCCGCCGGATAGTTTGATCGTGTGTGCATTACATTGTCACTAGGCACAACGGGGAGATGCTTGTGTACATTAGCATCTCCCCGTTCTTCCTCCCCGTGAGGCGATCGCGGGTATCCCCGCGGCGATCGAGTCCGTGGGACCCGCGACCTGACTCATGCAGCTTGCCGCGTGCGCCTGGTGGAAGATGTCGACCCTGTAGTTGGAGTGCCGACACTGATTCAGGGCATCGTTCTGAGATAAGTATTTTATAACGAGCTAGTATGCGATGCATACTAGCTTATTATGCCTTTGTCTTGCAGGGCTTTTTTTTGTTTTGTTTTGTTTTTTCCAAGGTTTACAACCTTTTTAATAAATGCTTATTGGGATTTTTATTTTTATTTTACTAAAGACATGCAGCATATATTTTGGGCTCAGTTTATGAAGTAATTATTTTTATTTTTTTTTATAACTGAAATTAGAAAATTAAATATTTTTTCCCCCAAAACTTTTGGTCTTTTTACGTTTATACAGTATAAAAAATGTAATTAATGAAACTGAGATATTGCAATTTTTGTATATTAAATGTAAGAAAATACATAATAGAGTGTTAAAAAAAAAAAATAGTGGTGATCAAATACCACCAAAAGAGAGCTCTGATTTAGTAAAAAAATAAAAAAAAAATGATACTAATAAAATTGTATTAAAAAAATCTCTCTGGCATGACAAGAAGTGTGTAGCACCAGCCAGGGAATGAAGATTCTGCCATTGCAGACATGTGGCACACCAGGTTGTTGGTCCATTTCTCATTTCCTCCATAGAAATGACCCTGACTGGAAATAGAGAGCTGCGGTGCAGAGCGGGAAGAGGAGTGTGCTGAGGTGAGGGCTGTGACTGAGGAGCCCAGCTACCCGGGCACATATTCTGCTGTGTGCGGAGAGGTGTTGGCATCTTAGGGCGGGCCATGGAAAGTAGGTCGGGTAAGGAGGGGGGCATTTGAATCCTGCTGCTTTTAGTAATGAGACTTGCACTGGGGTCGGAAGTTCACAAGCAGCTTGGGAACAGCAAGCTGCCAACCAAAGCAAGCAGAGCTGGCCTCAGTGACAGACAGGGGAGACTACATCTCACCCAGACATACATAGAGAGAAGCAAGCAGACGTCTGTCTATGGAGCCTATCAGTACAAAGCAGGGACATTGGCCAGCCCACCCACTACATTACACATAGCATGCCTCCCAGCTGCTCCATCAGTCTGAGCACTGGGCACACATCTACATTGTACATACCATAATGCATTGACAGCTGCAGCCTGGACTGTTAACCACCTCAGCCCTGGAAGATTTTACCCCCATTTTTTTTTTTTTTTTGCTGTTTAGGCTGCTTTCACACTGAGTTTTTGAATCAAAAAAAAAAAAAGCGCCTGAAAAGCTCAATCCTGTTTGCCGCATTTTTGGTGAGTTAAAAAAAAAAAGCCCACCAAAAACGCACCTCCCCATTCAAAGCAAACCGAAACCGGCGTAAAAACCCACCTGCAATGCATTTTTGGTGCTGATTTTGAGCCACGTGTCCTTTAAAAACAGCACTGCAAACGCAGTAAAATCGTGGAAAAAATGCATATATTCGTTTCTGCAGCAGATCAGTGTGAAAGTAGCCTTAGCACTGCGCTATTTTAAGGGGCCCCTTCACACCAGAAACTGCACTTAATTGTGTTTTCAACTGCATGTTTATATGCATTTGAAGCACACCTGAGTGCATTTTGCATGCGTTTTACGCTGCGTTTGCAGTGCACTTTTCTATACGTTTTTTGGGCTTGGCTTTAGAGCGCATTAATACCAGAAACTGCACATAACTGCACGTTTTTGACTGTATGTTTACATGCATTTGAGGTGCACTTGAGCGCTTAAATGCATTTTGCATGCTTTTTTTTGCGTTTGCAGTCATATTTTCTTGACTTAAAGGGGCAGGGTGTGGGCATTTGAACCGCGTTTGTAGCGCATTACCTGCATTTGCAGTGCAGAAAAATGCAGCATGCTTTTTTTTTTTTTACTGCGCTGAACTGCACTGCAATGATGTGAACTACGTCCATAGGATTACCTTGATTTTAGGCTGTCTATGCAGTTGGAGTGCAGTTCAAAATGCATCCAACTGCATTTGGCGTGAAAGGGCCCTAAACCGCACAGGTTTAGGAGATATCCGGGGTAGCTACAGGTAAGCCTTATTATAGGCTTACCTGTAGCAAAAGGTAGTCTGTAAGGGTTTATAACCACTTTAACCACTTGCCTACTGGGCACTTAAACCCCCCTCCTGCCCAGACCAATTTTCAGCTTTCTGTGCTCTCACACTTTGAATGACAATTACTCAGTCATGTAACACTGTACCCAAAGAATTTTATTGTCCTTTTTTTTCATACAAATACAGCTTTCATTTGGTGGTATTTGATCATCTCTGAGTTTTTTATTTTTTGCGCTATAAATGAAAAAATAAAAAACAAATTTTTCTTTGTTTCTGTGATAAAATTTTGCAAATTATAAAAAAAAATTTCATGAATTTTGGCCACAATTTATTCTGCTTCATATCTTTGGTAAAAATAACCCAAATTCGTGGATATTATTTGCTCTTTGTGAAAGTTAGAGAGTCTACAAGCTATGGTTGCGAATCATACAAAATTGATCACACCTGATGTACTGATGGCCTATCTCATTTCTTGCGACCCTAACAAGCCAGGAAAGTACAAATACCCCCCAAATGACCCCTTTTTGGAAAGTAGACATTCCAAGGTATTTAGTAAGAGGCATAGTGAGGTTTTTGGTGTTGTCATTTTTTCCCACAATTTTTTGCCAAATGAAGATTTTTTTATTTATTTTTTCCCACAAAATTGTCATTATAATAGGTTATTTCTCTCACATGGCATGTGTATACCACAAATGACACCCCAAAATACATTCTGCTACTCCTTCTGAGTATTACGATACCACATGTGTGGCACTCTTTCACAGCCTGGCCACTTAGAGAGGCCCAACATGCAGGGAGCCCCATCACATGTTCTAGGAGCATAAATTACACATCTAATTTGTTGACTACCTATTACACTTTTGAAGGCCCTGGAGCACCAGGACAATGACACGTGACACTGATGACAGATGGCACTGATACGTGGCACTGATGGCACATGATACTGATGAAATATGGCACTAATACGTGGCACTGATGACATGTGACACCGATGACAGATGGAACTAATATGTGGCACTGATGACAGGTGACACTGATGACAGGTGACACTGATGTGGCACTGATGACAGATGGCACTAATACGTGGCACTGATGACAGATGATACTAATACGTGGCACTGATGACACCTGACACTGATGACAGATGGCACTGATAACACGTGACACTGACAGGTGGCACTGATACGTGGCACTGATGACACGTGACACTGACAGGTGGCACTGGGGACAGGTGTCACATGGCACTGGGGACAGGTGGTACTGGGGACAGGTGACACTGATAGGTGGCACTGGGGACAGGTGGCATTGATAGGTGGCACTGGGGACACATGACACTGATAGGTGGCACTGGGGAAAAATGGCACTGATAGGTGGCACTGGGGACAGGTGGACATGTGTGTTTCACTGTGTGTGTGTTCTTCTCACTGACACTGCAGCCGTTCATCTCTCCCTCCTCACACGCTGTCTCTGTGTGAGGAGGGAGAGCCGGCGATGAGAGATGATCTCATATGTTTACATATGATATCACCTCTCATTGGACAGGCCGATCGAGTGCTAAGTGGCCGCTATGATTGGCCATTTAGCACGATCTGTGATTGGCTGTGTCCAAGGGACACGGCCAACACAGAACTTCCCCGATGCGCGCCCGCGGTGGCGCGCAGAGGAGAAGTAAACAGGAGGACATCCAGGGACGCTCTCCCGGCAGTTAGCATCCACGCTGTAGCCGTCTTTTGGCTATAGCGCGGGCGCGAAGTGGGTTAATAGCCATTCAAACCCCGTTGTGTCAACTTGTGTGCATGTTATCAGGCCAAAATCACCAGGGTGTGTATATTTTTGATCAGGGTCATTTGGGTACTTTCTGTTGCCATTATGATTTAAAAAGAGTAAACAGAGTTGATTGATAAATTGCTTCAGCTAAACACTAACCATGAGTGAAAGAATTGTTTTTTGTGTTATCATTCATATTCTCTGAAAAATGGCCAAGAAATCATAAATTCTTATGAGCACAATTGTATATTGGAATTTTTTTTCTTTTTTATACTACTAATGGCGTTGATATTTAATCAACTTATAATTGGACTATGACTAGTGCAGCGGGCAATCTGAAACAAACTGATGCGGGGGACTGACCAATTGACATCACCAGTCACTGTACTAATGATACTGGCTGGGAAGGGGTTAACATCTAGGGCAATCAAAGGATTAAATGTGTGCCTAACAATGTGTAATGTGTGCTGCTTTTTTGTTAAAGATCTCATTGTTTCTTATCCCTGTTTTGCTGTCATTGAACACAGCCAATCAGCAGGTCCCGGCCATAAATCATCGGTATCTGCTGACAGACTCTCACTATGTACAAACTCAGCAGGGGGGTGCGCATACATGCACCCTCAACCTGGAAGCAGGGCGATTTTTAAGGCAGGGCAAAAGGGGAATCTCCCAAAGTGAGAAAATCCCAAATTCTGAATGGTCACAGGAGTAGAGGGAAATCTTCTAGTGAACATGAGGACTACCAGGGATTTTCCTCACTTTAATGGGATTTTCTTACACTTCCTGTTTGGTTATGGGACAGGGAGTTAAGGGAAATATCCCCAATAGAATACAGATGGTGTAAAAAAAAAAAACCCTGATGGGGTTAAAACCCTTGCTCACTGTATCCAAAATGAAAATAGAAAGTTTTGCCCCTCAATTCTACTTTAATAAAGGGTAGAGATGTGGAGGTTTTTTTGGGTGTGATTCAGGGCCCCATGATAACTCCTCATAACCAACTCTTCATGTAGGCACGTTATTTTGTTATTATATTGCTGGGAATGTTTCATTTCTCCTGGCCCAGAGACTTTCTACCATACAGAGAAAATGCAAAGCATGCTGCATCAGATCAGATGTGAGTTTGGTAAGGGGAGTGGTTAAATGATGTCATACAAAATTTCGTAAACTCCAATGTTAAAGCCAGGAACAGATTTTCAGTCACTGGAGTTTATAGGCATGCTACCTTTAGGGGCCCAAAGCAACACCTATCTAAAAGGAACACCTCTTTAACATTAAACATTTTTTTTTGCTCCCAACCTAGCTTAGAATATTGTGTGTAAGCTTATATGAGATGACTGTAATTCTACTAATGGGAAAGAAGTATGTGGCTGCAAAAATGCCACCTCCTTACCTCTGCCACCTATAAGAATAGACCTTATATTCCTAATGGTAATTCTTGCCCTATTGTCGTTCTTCTAATAACCCGAGAATCCATTTCCAATCATGTTGCAGGAGGACCACAAATGATGGACATTACCCCCACCTCTCCGTACCTTATACTCTTTTTTTCTGTCTTTACTATAGACAAATTGGACCCTCCCATGCAGGATACTTTACAAAATGTGTGAATTTCACATGGCCTCTTTCTGTCTTTGGAGGAAGGCGCAACACTGAATGAATGTTCTTCACCCTGTCTTTGGACAGGGCACAGGAAATTATTAATTTCTCTTATATTCACCGACCGACACAGCTCCTCTCTGTAACTAAATGGGTTTGTTAGCCTGCCACTAGGAGAACTAGGCAAAATTGTAACACAATACACAGAATTGTCAGTACCGCCCAGGGGGCGGACCCTGTGCTAACAACCCTCCCTGCTGCCCCAGCAGACTCAGTTTTATTTTGCCTAGTGAAGGAGAATGACCTAGGAACCCTGCGGGCTCTTCGGTCCATTTTTTTGATGCAGGATTTATACTTTTGCGCAAGATGAAAGATCCTGGGACCTTCTATCAACTGCCAGCTGGGTGACAAGCTGGTTGAGTTATCCTTTTAGTCCCCCCAGTCCGGCCATTGAGCGTGTGCAGGTCGCAGCTAAGGCTCGGCAGGCCACGACATACCTCAGCTCCAGAGGTGGTCGTGAGCTTCAATGCTCCGGGGTATACATATGTCCGGGCTACTGATGTCTGGATCACAGTATACCCAGGCCAGCAGCCACCCTGTAACTGTGCAGGAGTGGGTCTGTGATGGAAGGTCTCCCAGCTCTTCAGGACTGGTAAGTACGGCTCTCCCTCCCTCGGGGGGTTGAGTAGCTGGACATTCCCTGGGAGGTCGATTCGGGGGCCACCTCACCTCCTTCTCTTCTCTCCCATGTCCCTATCTTCCCTCCTTCCCCCCGGGGGGCGGCTGCATGTGCTGCGGGTGGGGTGTGTATGGAGATCACTGGGTCTCTCACCTGTGGGGGGTCTGTGTGGCTAGCGATGGTCCTGGTCCCGGTGTGGGGGGTCCCAAAAGGTGTCTGTGGAGGTATTTTTGCTGGTTGAAGGCAGCTCTGTTCTGGGATTTTTTTTGTCACCGCATGGCGCTGACTGGGGCCATTTTGGCTGAGGACAGAGCAGGTTCCCCTTGTGAGCCTCAGCCGCCATTTTCTATGGGATTTTCCTATTAGTTTCATTGGCGGCCATTTTTTTGAAGCCCGAGCGCTCTTTTCACCGCAGTGACAGCATGCCATGTGCTATCACATACTGTTTCCTGTGTCCACTGTGTATACAGGACGCTGGATGGCCATTCCCTGAATGCTGGTGCAAGCTCTGCAGATCGTTTCACCGCTCTTTTCTACAGCTGCTGCCAACACAGTTTCTTCACTCTGCAACTGGGTAACATCCTGGGGACTACAGGCATGGCTAGTAACCATCACAGAACGCCCCAGGGTGGTGAGTCTGGCGCTAGGAACCCCCCACCCCCCCTCCCCGGGTGGCGGCAGCAGCAGCAAGAGGGTGGGACCATCACTGTCCTAAGTCCCCTTTCAGGTGGCAGGCAGGTAGGGTCAGCATGGCTTCAGAAACTGGTGTTTCTTCCCCCGAAATCCAGGTTATTGCAACCGGGTCACCTCTGGATAGCGCTGTGCCCATGGACACCCTGACGGCGGTCCTTAACTCTTTTGTTGCAAAAATAGAGGCTGTGCGTGGAAGGAAAGGTGCACGTAACAGGCCCCTGCCCCCCCCCCCCCCCGTCCTCTGGGGAGAGCTCTGATGCAGACTCGGGCCCTGCTGCGGCTGGTGACCCCTGCTCTGGCCTATCAGACGAGGCTGACCAGGACCATTCGGACAGAGAGGATGATTCCCCGTCTGGGTCCGCGCGCGACAAAGTGCTGGTTGGAGCACTTATCACAGCTGTGCGTGATACCCTGAAGATCCAGGAGCCAGCGGATACCTCTGCTGATGTATAGGTCCCTTTTGGGTCCCGCAAGCCAGCACATTTACCTAAGGTGTTCCCGTATTTGACTTTTTTTGACAAGTTCATCTACAGGGAATGGGGTCGGCCGCAAAGGACCTTTTTCGGTCCCCAAAAACATGGCATGCGTTACCCCTTTGAGAAAAGCCTTCTCAAGAAGTGGTCGGCTCCTCCGGTCGTGGACCCCCCAGTATCTAGGTTAAATAAAGTAACCACGATCCCTGTTGAGGGGACTCCTGCATTCAAGGATCCCGTGGATAGGAAGGCCGAGGCGGTGGCTCGTTCCTTGTTTACGGTTGTGGGGTCAGCCGTGCGACCTGTACTGGCATCCGCACTGGCATCCGCACTGGTGTCGCAGACACTGACTGAGTGGGCAAAACTTTTGCACCGTGAATTGGGAGAGCAACAGGCCTCCCCTGTCTGCGTGGAACTAGCAGACCAACTAGTGCAAGGCCTTAAGTACATTTGTGACGCGGCCCTGGATACTCTCCCTCTGTTATCCAGGGCTTCAGTGTCAGCTGTGGTGCTGAGGCACCTGATTTGGCTTAAATGCTGGTCTGCTGATAGAACTTTAGAGGGGGTCTCGCTATGCAGCAGTGAAGACGTGTTGTCTCTGAGCTCCGGCCCTGACCCCGCTTTTACCGCACCTTACCGCCGCATGAACACCCCCGCACGCTCGGGCACGATGGGCAGGAGAACGGGCAAGTCCCTGCCGAAAAAGGGCGCTCCAGATGGCTCGATTAAGCGCTTTCTAGCGGAGCCGGACGAGGGGGGTGACACGGATGGCCTAGGCCGCTCTCCCCTGAACTCGAGCGGGCTCGCTGGCCCCGCCCACCGCCTCGGGCCTGTTCACAGAGCTCAATCCCCGGCCTCGTCGGTGGGGTCTGCGGATGAAGAATGTGGACCGCGACACTCGGAGGTGGCGGCGCTGGTGAGCGGACTCCCTACTAAATCTGAGCTGGCCTCCATGCTCCTGGGGCTCGAAAAGTCTATCAAGCGGGAAGTGTCCGCTGTCCGTTCGGACCTGGCGCAAGTGTTGGACCGCGTGGAGGAAACGGAGTTCCGCTTGGACAAGCATGCAACCGCCATTAGATCTTTACAGACGACCACCCGATCCCTGGCTATAGCCCACCGGTCGGCCCTATACAAGATCGAGGACCAGGAAAATCGGAACCGCCGGAATAATATCCGTATCCACGGATTGCCGGAGGCAACCGGTGATGAGGATCTCCTCCCTACGGTCCGGGGTATTTTCAACGGCCTCCTAGGGAATGCTGCAGATCATCCCTTAAAAATTGACCGCGTGCATAGGGCCCTTAGGCCACGTAACATGGCTGTGGACAATCCGCGGGATGTGATCTGCAGGGTGCATTACTTTGAGGAAAAGGATCGCATTATGCAGAAGCTTAAGGGGACGCACGTGCTGGACTTTGACGGAGCATCGCTTTCTTTCTTCCCCGATCTGGCCAGGGAGACTCTGGAACGCCGCAGGGCCCTGCGACCCCTAACTGAACAGCTACGCTCGGCCTCCATCAATTACCGCTGGGGCTTCCCTGCTGCCCTAATTGCTCATAGAGATGGGAAAACGGCGACCCTGCGGTTCCCTGAGGACCTTGAGAAATTCTGTGCTGATCTTAACATCTCTCCGCCTGAGCTCCCGGGTTGGCAGGAAAGCATCCCGCCTCTGGAGAACACCCCTGAGGCGACATGGCAAAAGGTGTCTCGCAAGCAACGTGCTCCCTCCTTCGGCCTACCGGCTAGCCAGCCGTAGTGTGCATCCTGGCTACTACCTCTCGTTCAGTTGTCTGGTCCTGTCGACATGCCGTCCCTGGTTCCGCAAGTACATTATAGTGCATTACGGTGTCTACCTAACTTTTTCGTGTTGGGGTTTTTTTTTATTTTTTTTTTTTTATTTTTTTTTTTTCTCTCTGTTCTATTTTTGGTTCCCAAATTTTTTTTTTTTTTTTTTTTTTACACTTACGCACTAACTTTCTGCGTTGCCCGGGGTGTGCGCAGCAGGGGGGCCCGGATCCTTGGAACATGTTCCTGTGAGACTTGTGACCGGTGGTTCCCTCCTTTCGTATACCATAGGATAACTGTACATGCGGGAGGCTTGTGTTCCTTATTTCCAATTTGGCCTCTGGTTTTATGTTTAGTTGCTAGGGGTGGTTCGTTTAATTTAGTTTTTCCCTAAGCAAGGTGCTTATATGCATAAGTATGAATATATGTTTGATGTATGGGGGTTGGGGTCGAAGCTACGGCTTGTAACACCTGTTCTGGGTGGCCGTGGACTGCTGCTGGCTGGCCCCTCCTTGTACCTGGAGAGGGGGCGTCGGATGGATCCTCGTCTCCGGACTTCTGCCGAGTTCTCGGCGGGGGGTCTGGGGGTGGGGGCTTGTCCGATTGCCCCTGCATTACAGTGCAGGCGGCTGCGAGCTCATGTAACCCTCGGACTGATCGGGGCTGCGGCCCCCGGTACCGAGGAGATGGTGGCTATTGTTATTGCTGACCTGTTCTCTCTCTCTCTTACCCCTTCTCTGTCTCCTCTCTTCTGCTTCTTTCTCACCCGCTCTCTTTGCCCTCCTGTCTCCCTATCCCTCTGCCTTTGGTCCTGTCTCGTGATAGCAGTGTATTTGTTCTGGTCTCTGGCGGTTCCCCATGGCCACGTTAGAATTGTTATCATTTAATGTGCGGGGCCTACACGCCCCTGGTAAACGCCATAACTTATACCGGGAACTGGGTCGCCTGCGGGGGGACGTGGTCTTCCTGCAGGAGACCCATCTTACTCACACCACGTCGGTGAAGTTGTCCTCGCCGCAATACCCCACTTGGTATTATAACCTATCTGATGTGCACAAAGCAAAAGGGGTGGCCATGGGGTTCCGCAGGGGTACTCCTTTTCACTTGATTGACATGTTGTGTGACCCACTCGGACGCTTTCTGTTCCTCAAGGGTAGCCTCGGTGGGCTGAAGTGTACGCTGGCGACCCTCTATGCACCTAACCGTGACCAGGCCACCTTTATAGCCGCTACGCTGAGAAAGCTGAGAGACTTTGCTAGCGGATGCGTTGTCCTAGCCGGGGACTTTAATACTCCGTTAGAACCCGCGCTTGATACCTCTCTGGGAAGGTCCTCGGTTTCATATAAAAGCCTCGCGTTTATTCGTAAACGCCTCTTTGACGCCCAGTTAATTGAGGTATGGAGGACGATGCATCCGAGGGCGAGGGACTACTCATATTTCTCGAGTGTTCACCAATCTTACTCCAGGATTGACTATTTCTTCCTTGACCATCACCATCTTCCCCTTTTGTCAAATTCCAGTATTGCATCTTCGCCCCTGTCAGATCATGCCCCTATTTTACTTACCCTTAATATTGCATCACTGCCCCATAGATCTACCAATTGGAAGCTGAATGAGAACCTGATTAGTGAGGAGGCAGACATCGTATCTATGCGGGAAGAACTCACCCAATATTTTCTTGATAACGCTCAACCCGAAATCTCCCCGGGAACACTTTGGGAAGCCTATAAGGCCCACATAAGGGGTAAGTTTATGGAGTTAGGGGCCAGGAGGAAAAGGGAAGCGGTATTGCGACAAACTAAGCTACTGTCGGACATTGCCTCTCTTGAATCCCAACATAAGGCCAGCTTGGCGCAAGCTACTCTCCACTCCCTATCGGAGAAAAGGGAGGAGTTGAAAGCTTTATTCCATGAACAATGGAAGCGAGAAGCCCGTAGAGTGTCCCAAAAATTTCACGAGTGGGGTAACAAGCCGGGGAGGCTCCTGGCACGCTCCCTGCGTCAGACTAAGACTAGGACGTTTATTGAAAAAATGAAAACACCTTCTGATACACTTACGTATGAGACCTCCGGAATTGCCAAAGAATTCCATGCATTTTACCAAAGCCTATACCGCGTTCCCTCAGCGGTGTCGGATTTGGAGACTAAAAAGACTTTAATTCGGGAGTACTTGCAGCGGGCTGACTTACCTAGATTGGACCCGGCGGTCCTTGACACTTTGGATGGGGAACTCTCTGTCCAAGAGTTCAGTGTTGCATTGAGGGCAATGGCGAGTGGCAAGGCCCCCGGTCCGGATGGCTTTACGGCCTTGTACTATAAGACCTTTGCAGGGACCTTGCTGCCCCGCCTTGCCTCCTATGCGAACACGATTTCGAGGGGGGGGTCTTTTCGCCCTGAAACCTTGCACGCACATATCTCTGTGCTTCCTAAGCCGGAGAAAGATCCTAGCCTCTGTGGGAGCTATCGCCCAATATCCCTCCTAAACTTAGATGCCAAATTATACGCTAAAGTTATTGCGAATCGGTTACTCCCTCTCCTCCCGCGATGGGTTTCTAATGCGCAGACTGGGTTTATTCCGGGCAGGGAGGCACGTGACAATGCCCTTCGCACTTTTTCCTTGATGGACTATGTGCGGAAGACCTCCCAGTCCACCCTGTTACTCTCCACGGATGCTGAAAAAGCTTTTGACAGGGTGGACTGGGAGTACCTGATGGCCACCCTATCTCATCTGGGGGTCGGGCGGACCCTCTTGTCCCACATCTCGGCTTTATATCAATCCCCAACGGCACAAATCCGGATCAATGGTTCCTTAAACGACTCTTTTACACTCTATAATGGTACGCGTCAGGGTTGCCCCCTCTCACCGATACTCTTCGCCATCTCTTTAGAACCTTTCCTCTCCACAATTAAAAACAATCCGAACATACATGGGATCACTGTTGCAACTACCGAACACAAATATGCGGCATATGCTGACGACATCCTGTTTTATGTCCAACAACCCTTGATTACCCTCCCTAATTTGATGTCTGCCTTCTCACAATTCGGCCTTATATCCAATTTTAAAATCAACATGTCCAAATCGGAAATTCTAAATGTTACCGTTCCTGTGGAGGAGGTCCGTCTCCTCCAAGCCTCATTCCCCTTTACCTGGCAAGCCCACAAAATGAAGTACTTAGGTATTTATCTTACCTCCAAGCCCCAAGCCCTCTTTAGTGCTAATTACATTCCCCTCATTAACGCCATCAGATCTGATCTACGTCGCTGGTCACAGGTTGCTCATTCATGGCTAGGTAAGATTGGAGTGATTAAAATGAATGTCCTGCCCAGGGTGTTGTTCCTCTTCCAGATGGTCCCTGTGGGTATCCCGGCGAGCTTTTTCGTGCTTTTGGAGTCCCTGATTGGGCAGCACGTTTGGAACAGAGGGCGTCCGAGGTTGTCCAGAGCCCTTTTATATAGGCCCAAGCGGCTGGGAGGTTTGGCTCTACCGAATGTTAAACTGTATTATATGGCTACTGTCTTATGCAGGATCTCAGATTGGAAGTTCCACAAAAACTCAAAACTGTGGGTTGCTCTTGACCATGCGCTCAGCGGCACTGATTTATACACCCTAGTTTGGATTCCCCAGAAATATAGGTCGGTGGCTCTCAATACCTCCACTCTTACCCTCTCTACTCTACGGAATTGGGACTTGCTCTGTAAAAAACACAGGTGGCTCTTTAATTCACCCATCATGCCTTTGACCGGCCATAACTACTTTCCTCCGGGAAATATTGACCCCAGAATCTATTCCTGGAAACTGGCGGATTCACCCCTTTTGCACCATGTTGCCAATCAAGCGGGCGTTTTACCCTTGTCTCAACTGATACCCTCTGCGCAGGCGACTCTTATGGATCACTGGACTTACCGACAACTAGTGGATTTTGTTCACTCCCTCCCGAAACCTCTTCGCTCTCTATCTGAACTAACCCCCATTGAATCTGCTTTTCTAGAAGACCAACCAGTGGAGCGACCCTTGTCCTTTTTCTACCACACCTTACAGCTTCTTTCGACTACGGGTAACCCCACCTTTTTGGCCAATTGGGAGCAAGATTTGCACAGCACGGTTTCGGAGGCACAAAAACTCACTATTCTGTCCATGGCCCACTTATCTTCTACGGCTTCAAGGACTGCAGAAGTGAACTATAAGTTGTTAACGAGGTGGCATTATACTCCGGTTGTCCTGCATAAACTCTTCCCGCAAACGTCACCTCTCTGTTGGAGAGGTTGTGGGGAAAGGGCCTCCCACGCCCATATTTGGTGGCTCTGTCCCCTGATCAGACCTTATTGGGTAACAATTTTATATTGGATGAGGGTTATTTTAGGGTATGAGGTTTCGAATGATCCCTGGGTAATACTATTTCACTGCACAGGCTCCCCGGCAGGATCCTATAAGAAGTCTGTGACCCCTCACTTGCTTAACGCTGCAAAAGCGCTTATTCCACGTCAGTGGAAACAATCCATGATCCCATCCCTACGCCAATGGCTGCTGGAGGTGGACCGTATATATCAATTGGAAGATCTTACATACTCCCTCCGAGGAAAAGCAGACTTGGGGAAACGGATTTGGGCCTGCTGGGTAGCCT
The DNA here is from genome assembly GCF_037356315.1 of Lithobates pipiens. Classification (NCBI taxonomy): domain Eukaryota; kingdom Metazoa; phylum Chordata; class Amphibia; order Anura; family Ranidae; genus Lithobates; species Lithobates pipiens. Next base: position 10,214,115 of record NW_027507790.1, read on the forward strand.
TTAAGTATACATCTGATTATGCGAATATAATGGCGCGAACTGGGTAAATCCTTATGTTTTGGTATAATTCTTGTGTGTTATTTATTTTCTGGTGCGGGACAGGACCGGGCAGTCCCTCTCCTTTTCTCTTGCCCCCCCCCGTCTCCCCCCCTTTCTTTCTTCATCCCTCCTCTCTTTATTCTCTTCTACTATATCCTCTTTGTCTTCTTTTCCTTCTTTTGTCTTTTTCTTTTTCTTCAGTGACTTGGTTCAACAACAAGTTGGTCGGTCCGTCAAGGGTTGCATGATTGTGTATCTACTATCCATATACTTGGCTGGAGAACACTTCTGTTATACAGAGTGGGTGTGCTTCACAGCTCCTCAGGAGCTCCCTCGTAAGATTGTGTGGTTAGCGAGTTGTGGTTACATGTCCTGCCATATATATCTTTTGTATCTTTTGTAACCCTGATGTCACTATGTATGGCCTACTGTTGATAATACGCCGTATGTCACTGTATTCTTATGCTTTATTCTCTAATAAACACAAATTAAACAAAAAAATGCTGGTCTGCTGACCAGGCATCCAAGAAAGCCCTGACGGATCTTCCCTTCCTTGGCGACCGGCTCTTTGGAGCTTCGTTGGATGACATTATTAAAAATGCCATGGGTGGCAAGAGTACACTACTTCCACAGGCCAGGAAGGCTAAGGAGCCACGCCGCAGGCAAGGGCCCTCTTTTTCCACTCACAAGCAGCTTTTTCGTCTGCCCGGTGCTTCAACAAAACGTTCCCAACTTCCAATTTATGGCTCTCCCTTTTGGCCTGGCATCAACCCCCCCGAGTCTTTACCAAAGTACTGGCTCCGGTGTTGGCGTTGTTGCAACAATGCGGGATCGCGATCGTGGGTTACCTAGACGATCTCCTCCTGAGAGCATCTTCCGCCCCAGAACTCGAGGAGGATGTGGCGATCACCATGCAGACCCTGCGAGAATTTGGGTGGCTGATGAACCTAAAGAAGTCGGTGATTGTACCGACCCAGCGTCTGGAATACCTAGGTTTACTATTGGACTACAGGGAAGCGAGTGTCTTTCTCCCTTCCGACAAATTGCAGACTCTCAGATCTGCGGTCAAACTATTGATGAACCGCCAGTGGTCGTCGCTCCACTTTTGCATGCGAGTACTGGGGCTCATGGTAGCCTCCTTCGAGGCAGTACCTTATGTCCAGTTCCACACCAGAGTCCTGCAGAAGTAGATCTTGACAAAATGGGACAAATCTCTGTTGTCCGTGGATCGGAAAATCTAGGTGAGCCAGCCAGTCAGGGACTCCCTGATCTTGTGGTTGAGGTCCATGGTGATTCAGTCCGGAAAATCATTCCTTCCTCTGAAATGGGACGGTGATCACTACGGACGCCAGTCTATCCGGCTGGGGTGGAGTGATGGGGATTCAGTCGGCTCAAGGCCTCTGGTCAACGGAAGAATCCAAGTTGCCGATCAATCTGCTCGAATTGAGAGCGATCAGGCTGTGTCTCCACACATGGTTGATGTGTCTTCAGGGGCATGCGACCAGGATACAATCCGACGGCTGTGGCGTACATAAATCACCAAGGGGGAACAAGAAGCTCAGCCGCTGCTCGAGAGGTTGCTCACATACTTCGGTGGGCAGAGCCACATGTTCCGGCCCTGTCGGCCATTTACATCCCGGGGGTGGAAAATTGGTTGGCAGACTATCGGAGTCGACAGATGCTGGATCCAGGAGGATGGGCATTGCATCCGGAGATATTCAGACGGTTGTGCCTGAAATGGGGCACACCAGATGTAGATCTATTGGCCTCCCGCCTTAATCGGAAGGTGCCGAGATTCGTGTCCAGGACAAGAGATCTGTGGGCAGACGTGTCAGACGCGCTGGTGGCTCCATGGGATCAGTACCAGCTGATCTACGCCTTTCCTCCGCTAAAACTGTTGGGGCTCATGGTAGCCTCCTTCGAGGCAGTACCTTATGTCCAGTTCCACACCAGAGTCCTGCAGAAGTAGATCTTGACAAAATGGGACAAATCTCTGTTGTCCGTGGATCGGAAAATCTAGGTGAGCCAGCCAGTCAGGGACTCCCTGATCTTGTGGTTGAGGTCCATGGTGATTCAGTCCGGAAAATCATTCCTTCCTCTGAAATGGGACGGTGATCACTACGGACGCCAGTCTATCCGGCTGGGGTGGAGTGATGGGGATTCAGTCGGCTCAAGGCCTCTGGTCAACGGAAGAATCCAAGTTGCCGATCAATCTGCTCGAATTGAGAGCGATCAGGCTGTGTCTCCACACATGGTTGATGTGTCTTCAGGGGCATGCGACCAGGATACAATCCGACGGCTGTGGCGTACATAAATCTGAGATTCGTGTCCAGGACAAGAGATCTGTGGGCAGACGTGTCAGACGCGCTGGTGGCTCCATGGGATCAGTACCAGCTGATCTACGCCTTTCCTCCGCTAAAACTGTTGCCACGCCTGCTGCACAGAGTGGAAGCCGAGGGGATCCCAGTAATCCTGGTGGCCCCAGATTGGCCTCAGCGGCCCTGGTACGCAGACCTGGTGCGTCTGGTGGCAGACGCTCCCTGGCGGCTGCCGCTGCGAGAGGACCTCCTATCTCAAGGTCCACTACTTCACCCTGCTTTACCATCGCTGGTTTTAACGGCATGGCTATTGAGAGCCAGGTGCTGTGGACTCGGTGATCCCGACTATGTTGAGGGTGCGGAAATCTTCTTCACGGAAGATTTATCATCGTACCTGAAAGGCCTATATCTCCATGTGTGAGGAGAAAGGGTGGCATCCGCGCTCCTTTTCTATATCCAGGATCCTGCTGTTTCTTCAGCAAGGTGTAGACCAGAAGTTGGCTTTGAGCACCATTAAGGGGCAAATTTCAGCTCTGGCTGTCTTTTTTCAGTGACCCCGGCGTCTCATTCATTAATGAGTACCTTTTTTCAGGGTGTACGGCATGTAGTCCCTCCGGTGCGTCCACCGCTACCTCCGTGGGATTTGAACCTGGTGTTGTCGGTGCTTCAAAAGCCGCCGTTTGAGCATATCAGGGAGATTCCCTTGTTGACCCTTTCACAGAAGGTGGTTTTCCTAGTGGCCATCACATTGCCCAGGACGGTTTCGGAATTGTTGGCCTTGTCCTGCAAGTCGCCTTATCTGGTCATCCACAGGGATAAGGTGGTGTTGCATCCGCAACCGTCCTTTCTACCTAAGGTGGTCTCGGCCTTTCATATCAATGAGGACATTGTATTGCCATCGTTGTGCCCTAAGCCGAAGCACCCCAAAGAGGTGGCCCTTCACGCTCTCGACATGGTTAGGGCTCTAAAAGTGTATTTATCTGCCACAGCTCCCTTTCGGAAGTCAGACTCGCTGTTTGTTTCGGTGGCTGGTCCAAAGAAGGGTCTCATCTGCCACCATTTCTAGGTGGATCAGACAGATTGTAGTACAAGCCTACGCCTTGAAGGGGCAGGTGCCCCCCTTTCCGGTCACGGCCCACTCTACAAGGGCAATCGGAACGTATTGGGCCTTCCGACACCAAGCGTCGGGTGCTCAGGCGTGTAAGGCGGCGACCTGGTCGTCTGTCCATACGTTTACCAAGTTTTACAAGGTAGACGTCAGTGCATTGGCTGATGCCTGTTTTGGCCGCAAAGTTTTGCAGGTGGCCGTGTAGTTGCAATTGAGATTTTTTCCTGTTTTTTCGATAAAAACGCAGTACTGTTTGTTAATGCACTGTTGCATTACTTCCACAAAAAGGTTGCGGTGCTGGGGATCTCTACTGTTGAGAATACACTGTTATATGGCGGTGTGTTTTTCAGTACACTGCTGTTTTTTTGTGGATTTAGTTTCACTAGTTCCCACTTGCCATGGTGAATGAAGTTTTAATGCTGTTTTTTCCCACCCCTCGTTTGGCACTGCTTGGGGACGTCCCATTTAGTTACAGAGAGGAGCTGTGTCGGTCGGTGAATATAAGAGAAAATAGGATTTTTGTACTCAAAATGTACCGCAAAATCCTTTTCTCTGTAATTCACCGACCGACACAGCACCCACCCCTCCTTTCTCTACGTTATACTGCTTGTTGACGTACTGAGTCTGCTGGGGCAGCAGGGAGGGTTGTAAGCACAGGGTCCGCTGTTAGCAATCAAAGCAAAAACCATAAAGTGGCCTGGGACACACAGAAGAGGATGTCTATTAAAAAAAAAAATAGGAATTATTCATGGCTGGTCCTCAGGTATTGAAGACAATCTTTATGGATTTTCAAGGCTTCAGAAAGCTCATCCTGGCACAAAAGGTCTAATCAGGTCTGAAAATACAACCACAGTCCTGTACTTGAACTATTGTCAGGGATGATATTGGGGTTTGGGGTCATTTTGTTAAATCTAGCCATCAACATCCTCTATTAGGTGGAAAACAGATTTCTCTCCTGGGGCCATCTAATATCCTGACTATGGACAGGAATAGGGATGAGCCGAACACCCCCGGTTCGGTTCGCACCAGAACTTTCGAACGGACCCCGCGTTCGAAACGAACGTTAGAACCCCATTGAAGTCTATGGGACTCGAACGGTCGAAATGGAAAGTGCTAATTTTAACGGCTAATATGCAAGATACTATCCTAAAAAGGGTTTGGGGACCTGACTCCTGCCTCAGGGGACATGGGTCAATGCAAAAAAAGGTTTTAAAAACGGCCGTTTTGGCGGGAGCACTGATTTTAATGACGATTAAAGTGAGAAAAAAAGTGAAATATTCCTTTAAATATGGTGCCTGGGGGGTGTCTGTAGTATGCCTGTGAAGTGCCACGTGTTTCCCGTGTTTAGAACAGTCCCTGCACAAAATGACATTAAACGGAAATAACACCATTTAAAACTGCTTGCGGTTTTAATGTTATATCTGGTTCCTGCAATATGGTTGAAAATCATTCAGAAAAATGGCATGGGTAGCCCTCCCTGCCCATTACCAGCCTATTTGGGTCTTGTACGCATATTAAGGGGAACCCCGTACCCATATTAAAAAAAGGAAATGCGTGTGGCCCCCAGGCCCTATATACTCCGAACAGCAGTATACAGGCGGTGCAAACAAGACAGGGACTGTGTAGGTTTGTTGTGTTAAGTTGAATCTGTTTGTAATTTTCAACTGGTACATTTTTAAAGTGTAGCTCCAGTCAAAAAATACTATTTTTAAGCTTTTTGGAAAACATAGGGAAGGGTTATCACCCCTGTATAATTTGTTTTGTCGTCCATCTTTTTTCATCTCACTTGCTGCTGTCTGATGTTTGTAAGTTGGATGTTAGTAAGTAGGGGCCTGCCCTATATGCTCTGCAGAAATGGCGGAACAAGGTGTTGGTTTTGCCACAACATTGTAAGCCCTGAAAGTGACTCTTGGTGGGCGCTGGAGCGCCCTGCTGTGAACGATTATATCAAGAATTGTAATTACATGCCATTGTTGAACAGTGGTAGAAAAATTGACCTTTGGTGGTTGTGGTGCTGGTGCCACAACACTATAAGTCCTCACCGTTACTCTCGGTGGGCACAGGAAGGGGCCCTCCTGTGAAATATTATATCAAGAATTGTAATTACATGTCCCTGTTAAACAGGGGCAGAAAAATTGGGCCTTAGGCACTGGTGCCATCACACTGCAACCTCTGCCATATACTCTAGTTTTATTGCAGGAATTAGCCCTGCTGCAAAGCATTGCATCAAAAATTGTACTTAAACGCCCCTGTTAAACAGGGGCAGAAAAATTGGGCCTTAGGCACTGGTGCTGGTGCCATCACACTGCAACCTCTGCCATATACTCTAGTTTTATTGCAGGAATTAGCCTTGCTGCAAAGCATTGCATCAAAAATTGTACTTAAACGCCCCTGTTAAACAGGGGCAGAAAAATTGGGCCTTAGGCACTGGTGCTGGTGCCACCACACTCCAACCTCTGCCATATACTCTAGTTTTATTGCAGGAATTAGCCCTGCTGCAAAGCATTGCATCAAAAATTGTAATTAAACGCCCCTGTTAAACAGGGGCAGAAAAATTGGGCTGCTGGCATCACCCAGAACCAAAAATGTTCTTCCAACATATCAGCGGAGGAGGAAGAGGATAGACAATCAACATAACAGGACAGTCACTCAGCATCAGCATAGGCAGTCTTGAAGGGATGTGGTATTTCAAAAAAAATTATTCGGTTACATCAGCTTCAGGTGCTTGGTAGCTGTGGGTGATCCAAGACTGATTCATCTTGATGAAGGTCAGTCGATCAACTGATTCGGTGGACAGGCGCACCCTGTGATCAGTAACAAAGCCACCAGCAGCACTGAAGGTGCGTTCCGAAAGAACACTGGATGCAGGACAGGCCAGTAGCTCAATTGCATACTGTGCAAGCTCTGGCCAGTGATCCATCCTCAAGACCCAGTAAGCCAGAGGATTTTCAGTGGGAAAGGTGTCCAAGTCTGACCTTGCCCCTAGGTATTCCTGCACCATGTAAATTAGACGCTGGCGATGGGTGCTGGAACCAATCATACCTTGGGGCTGCGGACTAAAAAATTGTCTGAAAGCATCAGTCAGACGGCCACCTTCTCCACCGCTCCTTCTGACTGATGCCTCAGCAACACGTTGTCCAGGACCAGGAGTTTGTGACCTCCCAGTCTCTGGGAACGCGTTGCACAGAGCTTTCTGCAAGGCCTCCCGGAGATGTCTCATCCTCTGCTCCCTCTGCGATGGCAAGATAAGGTCGGCAACCTTACCCTTGTACCGTGGATCAAGGAGAGTGGCCAGCCAGTAATGGTCCCTCTCCTTGATCCGAAGAATACGAGGATCCTTCCGCAGGCTTTGCAGGATCAGGGAGGCCATGCAGCGTAGGTTAGCTGAGGCATTCGGTCCGGAGTCCTCTGGGTCACTAAGGACAACATGATCCGCAGCTACCTCCTCCGAGCCACGTACAAGTCCACGTGTTTCTTGGGACTGTACTCATTGATGGCCCTCTGCTGCGTGTGCAGCCGCTGCAGCATGGCCAATGTTGAGTTCCATCTGGTGGGCATGTCACATATAAGGCGGTTCTTGGGCAGGTTCAACTCCTTTTGGAGCTCAGCCAGCCGAGCACAGGCATTAAATGATCGGCGGAAATGCACACAGACTTTCCTGGCCTGCTTCAGGACATCATGTAAGCCGGGGTACCTGCCCAAGAACCGCTGCACCACCAGGTTAAGGACGTGAGCTACACAGGGCACATGGGTCAGTTGTCCCTGTCGGAGGGCAGAGAGGAGGTTGGTGCCATTGTCGCAAACCACCATTCCTGGCTTAAGCTGGCGTGGCGTCAACCACCTCTCGGCCTGCCCCTGCAGAGCTGACAAAACATCCGCCCCAGTGTGGCTCCTGTCCCCCAAACAAACCAGCGCAAGCACGGCATGGCATCGTTTTGCCTGCGTACTTGCGTAGCCCCTGGAACGCCTACGGAGCACCACTGGTTCTGAGGACAGAGCACTGGAAGAGGCCATGGAGGAAGAAGAAGAGGAGGGGGTGGAGGAGAGAGGTGTGTCACAACCAATAGTAGCATTTTGGAGGCGTGGTGGCGGAACAACCTCCAACACTACTGCACCTTGTCCTGCATCCTTCCCAGCTGCCAGAAGAGTGACCCAATGGGCCGTGAAAGACAGGTAACGTCCCTGTCCATGCCTGCTGGACCATGAGTCAGCGGTAATATGCACCTTACCGCTGACCGCCCTGTCCAGCGAGGCAAGGACATTGCCTTCCACATGCCGGTAGAGAGCCGGAATCGCCTTCCGTGAGAAAAAGTGGCGTTTGGGGACCTGCCACTGAGGAACCGCACATTGTACAAACTCACGGAAGGGGGCCGAGTCTACCAACTGAAAAGGCAGCAGTTGAAGTGCTAGCAATTTAGCCAAGCTAGCATTCAACCGCTGGGCATGTGGATGGCTGGGAGTAAACTTCTTCCGCCGGTCCAGCAGCTGGGGCAGGGACATTTGCCTGCTATAATCGCATGTGGATGTACCACTAGCAGAGTTCCCGGAAGCACTTGGCTGTGACACACCTAATTCTACACCTTCATTCCTCTCAGAGCAGGTTTCAGAGACTGAAGGTCTAGTGGGGTTGGAGATGCCAGCTGATGAGGAGCAAGGAGAGGTCCGCTTTGTTCTTTGGTGTGGGTCTTTGAGGTACGCTTGCCAACGAGCTGCATGGCAGGTCAACATATGTCTGGTCAAGCATGTGGTGCCCAAGCGGCTGATGTTTTGGCCACGTGAGATACGCTTGAGACATATGTTGCAAATAGCAGCGGTGCGATCTGATGCACTTGTCTCAAAAAAGGCCCACACCAAAGAACTTTTAGAATAACGCGCAGAGGAAGCGCTCTGCGCAGGCGGAGCTCTGCGGTGTGATTCAGTTGGTGTGCTGCCCCTAAGCTGACCCCCAGAGGGCATCCTGCCTCGTTGGACATGTGCCTCCTCCTCCTCCTCCCTCCTTCCAGGCACCCACGTGGAGTCAGTGCCCTCATCATCCCCTCCCTCTTCATCGCTGTAGCAAACCTGGCAGTATGCTGCAGCTTGTGGAACATGACTGCCAGATTGCTGTCCTTCTTGAGCATCCCCTCTTTCTGTGCTCACGCTACTGCCTTCCTCTAGCTGAGTGTCATCATCAGAGCCCACCAAACACTGGGCATCCTCCTGGAGCATGTACCCAACACTGTGCTCAAAGAGTTCAGGAGACTCCTCAGGAGGACGTGGTGGGTCTAGGGAAGGAGTCACTGATGATGACATTGAGAGGAGGGAAGACGATGTGTTGGCAGCTGCTTTGCTACTACCCTGAGACTGGGTGAGAGAGGATGAGGAGGATGAAGAGGGCTTGGTCATCCACTCTACCAAGTCGTTGGCATGTTGCGGTTCAACATGTCCAGCTACAGAAAAGAAGGACAAGCATGTCCCATGGCCACGTGCTGATGACAATGCACCGCGTCCACGACCAGCACTGTTGTCTCTAGACACAGAGCCTGCTTGCCCTCTTTTATCGGCTCGCGCCTGTCTGCCTCTCCTTGCTGGCCTTCCAGAAATGGTAATGGCCTGAAGGGAGTTGGGTAAAACAGTAGTTGGGTAGTTTATATTGTGCTGGAGGCACACAACACCCACTAACTCCTGAAGATGCCTTTTTTATAGAACAGCAGAGATAAAGGGGTATATACAGATGTATACTGTGCTGTGCTGGAAGCACACACAACTTCCAATAACTCCTGCAGATGACAATTGGGCCCAAATAGAGAACAGCTATGTAGGTGGATTATAGCGGTATGTACTGGGTACAGAGCACGCAGACAGCACGCACTATCTCCTGACACTACTCACTGCAAGCGCTATTATTAAAGATGGACCACTAGCTATATAGGTGAGGTGAATATCACGGTGTATACTGCGGTCAGGGCACGCAGACAATAACCAGAAAACAGCAGAGTTAAAGGGGTATATATACAGATGTATACTGTGCTGTGCTGTGCTAGAAGCACACACAACTTCCAATAACTCCTGCAGATGGCAATTGGGCTCAAATAGAGAACAGCTATGTAGGTGGATTATAGCGGTATGTACTGGGTACAGAGCACGCAGACAGCACGCACTATCTCCTAACACTACTGACTGCAAGCTCTATTATTAAAGCTAGATCACTAGCTATATAGGTGAGGTGAATATAGTGGTGTATACTGCGGTCAGGGCACAGACAGTAACCACTACACAAGAGCAAGATAGGAAATCAGCCAAAAACGATTGGTGTGTAACTGTGTTGAAGGTACACAGAACACCCACTGCTTCAGATGCCAACACACTACACAAGGCCGCCTCAAAGGCGGCCTTATATAGTGTGGGGCGTGCACTACACAGCCTGAGCTATGATTGGCCACAGGCAGGACGCCCGTGGCCAATCATGGCTCTCCTCGCTGCTGGCGCTGCGATTGGCCAAGCATGCGGGGTCACAGTGCATGCTTGGCCAATCATGAGCCAGCAATGCACTGCGCCATCGCAGTGCATTGTGGGCCACACGAATTTTGCCGCGAACGGCCCAAACTTTCGGAATTCGGCGAACGCCCGAACGACCAATGTTCGAGACGAACGTACGTTCGACTCGAACACGAAGCTCATCCCTAGACAGGAACAAGATCAATCCAAATGAGTGGGGGCATCAGACTCATCCACTCCAGAACAGATTTGCAAAGCAGCAAAATGACAAAGCTGGCAAATTTTTATTCACCCTTAAAGGTTGAAGGTCTCTTCTTTTCCCAATTTTGGAAAACTTGTTTTTGTCTCAGTAAATTGACAGTTGAGCTGAGTAGATTTAGAAATATCATTTTTATTTATTTGTAATTGTCCTTTTCTTGTACCTCAGCAAAGAGAAAAACTAAGAGACCCTACCCTTCATAATTGTGATTTTAATGAAACCTAACCCACTGGTGCCCACTGCCCTTTTTAGGCACAGAAATCAATGCTATGGTGACATTTTTCCTAATATTTCTGCTTAAATACGAATTCCTTGTTTCTTACCATGTTAAATCAGAGTCTAACATGATGCCAAGGCACAGAGGGGGTTGATTTTTTTCCTCCAGCTGATGCCAGGGTAATTTTTTCTCCCCCCAACCTTGGGACATTTTTCCCCATTAACTAAGAACACTGTGCATTTTTCTTCCCAATATTGTCAGGCAATTGCAATATTGCCACCTACTGACCACCATTAGAGGGGTATTTCATTTTTCTCCTACTGACCAATGACGCCGGATGTTTTTTCTCCAACTGACCACCAACATTGGAGCATTTGTATTTTTTTCCCTGCTGACCCAGGCCAGGGCATTTTTTTTCCTCTTCTATTGATCAGCAATATAGGGTCACATTGTCTTAAACACTGCAATCTTTATACTTGGTTGACTGTATGTTACATACTCCAAGTCCTGACCCAGTGTTTGTTGTCTTAAAAGTTGCCCTCAAGTACTTTATCCCCTTCCCACCACCCTTATGCGTTTGTGCAATGATACAAAGTGAGCCTTATTCTATGCTGCCGTGTGTGTGTGTGTGTGTGTATATGTATATATATATATATATATATATATATATATATATATATATACACATATACATACATAAACACTGAGGGGTTAGCTCGGCAGCGGGTGTGTGTGACCCCCTGGATGGGTTCACAACACAAAATCAGGCACAGCAGACAGCGTAGGTGCAAAAAAACAAAAGATGCGGTTTATTTATGCTACATGCAGTGATACATATAACAGCCAAACAAAAATAAAACATGAAAATAAATCCTGGTCAGCTTGACCTCTAACTACACACTTAGATTCCCTGTCTAACAACTGAGAGCAGCCTTGTGCTGCCCCAGTCCCTGTCCCTGTTGTAGAGGTTTGCCACACAGGCGTTAACTCACCGCACAGAACAGGTGTCACACTCCCCAGTCTATACAACACAAAAACTGGTTCCAGGATGGAGCATCTCCCTAAGCATGCTGGGGTTTTTTGTAGAGGTCTTAATGAGCCCACTTACTTCAGCTGGGCTCATTAACTCTTCCCCTCTAATTGTAAAGGTCTGCATAAAGCCTGAATCTAGGGCACACATATTTCCCATCCTGGATACAACCAGGTGACTTTACCTGCGTGCTGCCACATACCCCCCCCCCCTCTTGTTCCAACCTTGGGGTTGTAACACAAGCAGTCAGACACGCATGTATCCGAGACAAAGCATCCACATTCCCCATTTTAACACCAGGGCGATGCTTAACTGTAAAGTTAAATTCTTGTAGGGCCAGGAACCACCTACCGTATATACTCGAGTATAAGCCGAGATTTTCAGCCTCTTTTTTGAGGCTGAAAGTGCCCCCCTCGGCTTATACTCGAGTCATCGCTGTCTGCCCGCTCGATCAGCGTGTCGAGCAGACAGACAGCGGCCATTCTGATTCAAAAGCCGCGCCTCCGGCTCCCCCTTCGCCTGTGATAGGCGGAACACTGAATTTCCCAGCAGCCTGTGTTCCGCCTATCACGGACTTCGTATCATCCTCGTACTACGGACGAGGATGATACGACGTCTGTGATAGGCGGAACACAGGCTGCTGGGAAATTCAGTGTTCCGCCTATCACAGGCGAAGGCGGCGGCGCAGCTTTTGAATTTTACAATGGCCGCCGACGAACGAAGAGGGCACGGGACGGAGGCAAGGCACAGGACGGCACGGCACGGGACGGGACGGGACGGGACCGGAGGCAAGGCATGGCGGCGAGGCACGGCGGCGAGGCACGGAGGCAAGGAGGCTCGGCACGGGACGGAGGCTCGGGACAAAGGCTCAGGACACAGGTAGGCTGGACACACACACACACACACACACACACACACACACACACACACACACACACACACACACACACACAGGGATGGATGGATGGATGGAGACACACACACACAGGGATGGATGGACGGACACACAGGGATGGACGGACACACAGGGATGGACGGACACACAGGGATGGACGGACACACACACAGGGATGGACAGGCATGTCTTACCCTCGGCTTATACACGAGTCAATAAGTTTGCCAGTTTTTTTGGGGGTAAATTGGGGGCCTCGGCTTATATTCGGGTCGGCCTATACTCGAGTATATACGGTATTTACCCTTCTATTGGTCTCCTTGTTTTGAGCCATCCACTTTAAAGGAGCGTGATCAGTCACCAGGTCAAAGTGCCTACCTAGCAGATAGTACCGAAGGGAATCTAGAGCCCACTTCACTGCTAAACATTCCTTCTCAATCGTGGCGTAATTTACCTCATGGGACTTCAACTTCCTGCTGAGGTAAATGACTGGGTGCTCTTCCCCGTTCCAGACCTGGGATAACACTGCTCCTAACCCAACGTCTGATGCATCAGTTTGTACCACGAAGTCCTTAGAGAAGTCTGGTGAGTACAACACTGGCTGGCTACATAAGGCTGTTTTTAAGGACTGAAATGCTTCTTCAGCCTCTGGGGACCATTTAACCATGACCGACTCTTTCCCTTTTGTCAGGTTGGTGAGGGGCACAGCCTGAGAAGCAAAATGGGGAATGAATCGTCGATAATAGCCAGCGATTCCCAGAAAGGCTCGTACCTGTTTCTTGCTGTTGGGACGTGTCCAACTCTGTATGGCCTCGACTTTATTGACTTGGGGCTTTATCACCCCCCTCCCAATAGTGTACCCAAGATATTTGGCCTCCTCCTGTCCAATGGTACACTTCTTTGAATTGGCCGTAAACCCAGCTTCCCGGATAGAGTCTAGGACTGCTTGTACTTTCGGCAAATGTGAGACCCAGTCTGTGCTATGGATAATCACATCATCCAGGTAAGCTGCAGCATATTTCTGATGGGGCCTCAGAATCTTATCCATTTTCCGCTGGAATGTTGCCGGTGCATTCTGTAACCCAAACGGCATTCTCTTATATTGGAATGCCCCATCTGGGGTTACAAACGCAGTTTTCTCCTTGGCCGACTCGGCCAGGGGAATTTGCCAATAGCCTTTGGTGAGACCAAGAGTTGTCATATATCGGGCTGTTCCCAGCCGGTCAATCAACTCATCTATACGCGGCATGGGGTAGGTGTCAAATTTTGTAACTTTATTTAATTGTCGAAAATCATTACAAAACCGCCAGCTCCCATCAGGTTTGGGCACTAGTACGATAGGACTGGACCAGTCACTCTGGGACTCCTCTATCACACCCAATTCCAACATCCTTTGAACCTCCCCACGTATTGCCTCCCGTCGGGCCTCTGGTATTCTATAAGGTTTTAGTTTTACCCTTTCTCCTCGCGGGGTGATAATGTCATGCTCTACGCCAGATGTTTGTCCCGGAAGCTCAGAGAAAATCTCTTTGTTACGAAGTACAAACTCTTTAACCTCATGTTGTTGGGGTTTCGATAAGGTGTCTGCTATTCCAACCTCAGGAACTAAGCAATCAGGCTGTACTCGTGACAAAGTCTCTGCGACTAGGGATTCCCTATCCCTCCAGGCTTTCAGCAGATTGACGTGATAGATCTGCTCCGGCTTTCGCCTTCCTGGCTGTCTAACCCTGTAGTTCACCTCACTAATTTTTTCAATTACTTCATATGGACCTTGCCATTTGGCCAGAAATTTGCTTTCAACCGTAGGGACTAGCACCAGGACCCTATCCCCCGGGGAAAAAGTACGGGTCTTGGCCCCACGGTTGTACACTCTCTGCTGTGCTAACTGCGCTTGGGTTAAATGTTCCTTTACGATTGGCATTACCTGTGCAATTCTGTCTTGCATCAGGGCGACATGCTCAATCACGCTCCTGTGAGGAGAACTCTCATTTTCCCAAGTTTCCTTGGCGATATCCAGCAGCCCTCTTGGGTGTCTCCCATAGAGCAACTCGAAGGGTGAGAAACCCGTAGAGGATTGGGGTACCTCCCTTATGGCAAACATTAGATAGGGTATTAGACAGTCCCAATTCTTTCCATCTCTATCCACCACCTTCTTTAACATTTGTTTAAGGGTTTTGTTGAATCTTTCAACCAACCCGTCTGTTTGGGGGTGATACACAGATGTACGCAATTGCGTCACTTTGTACAACTTGCATAATTCTTTCATAACCCGGGACATAAAGGGTGTACCTTGGTCCGTAAGCAGTTCCTTACAAATACCCACGCGGCTAAAAACAAGAGATAGCTCTTTGGCTATGGTTTTGGCCGAGGTATTTCGGAGAGGAATTGCTTCCGGATAACGGGTGGCATAGTCCAATATAACCAAAATGTACTGATGGCCCCTGGCGGACTTCATTATCGGACCTACCAAATCCATTGCGATCCTTTCAAAGGGGACCTCAATGATAGGAAGAGGTACCAGCGGGTTACGGAAATGTGGCATAGGTGCCGACTTCTGACACACAGGGCAGGAGGAACAATAATTTTCTATTTCCTTCATGACCCCAGGCCAATAGAATCTCTGCAATACCCTCTCTCTGGTTTTCTCTGTCCCCAGATGACCTCCCAGAATGTGCCCATGAGCCAATTCTAACACCAACTTCCTGTAAGGTTTGGGCACTACAAGTTGCTCAATGGTTTCTTCTGCCCTTTGAGCCACTCGATACAGCAGGTCCCTTTCCATAGTGAAGTAAGGATAAGGGCAAGTCTTATCTGGGTTCACTAACTCGCCATCTATTTTCACCACATTTTCTCGTGCCTTTATTAGGGTGGGGTCTTTTAACTGTTTTGTGGCAAAATTTTCCCTGTGAACCTCAAGATCCGAAAACTCCACAGACGGCATGTTTTTATCTGAGGATGTTGGCTCCCCCCCAGTTTCTCGAGTTTCCCCCGCCAATACCGACAAGGGAAATTCAGGAGAGTCCTCACCACTCCCAGAGGAATTCTGGTCATCTTCCTGGTTTATAGGGGCACCAGTGGGGGGCTCAGGACAATCCCAGAGTTCCCAGAATTTTGGAAAATCCCTTCCCACAATAGCATCATGTGGTAAGTGAGACACTAACCCCACCTGATGAGAGAGGTTAGCTTTGGGGGTCTCAAAAAACACTGAAGTTACAGGATACTCTCGGGTGTCCCCATGCACACAAATAACAGCCACCCTGTTCCTCCCAGAGACCTCTGTAGTAACTAATTCAGCTTTTATCAATGTTACCAGGCTACCTGAATCCAGCAACACATCAACATTTCTACCATTAATACACATTTTACATAAATGTTTCTCAGGTCCCCGAATGGCAGTGCATGCAACTGTCGCAAACAGCGACTGACGTCTCTCCCTTATAAAGTCACATTGCATAGGCTCATCCACAATGGGGCAATTGGCTGCAATATGTCCCTCTTGCCGGCAGCGGTAGCAAATAATCTTTTTCGCTGTCTCTTGCAGCATGGGCTTCCTGGGCGGCTCCCGCCAGACCTTAGGTAGAACTCCCACCCTCTCACTCTCTCCACCCTCACCCCTTGGAGTCATCTTACCCGCCACTGGGAATGATCTGGTCTTAGGGTGGAAAGTCCGTGAGTCCCTGGAAGAGGTGGTCAGGTTCTCTGTAGCCAAGTACCTCTCAACCAGATCCACAAGTTTATCTGCATTTTCTGGGTCTCCATGGCTTACCCATTTTTGGATGGCAGTAGGAAGAGCTCTCAGGAAACGATCCATAACAACACGTTCCACAATGTTTGGTGCGGTCAAAGTCTCTGGCTGCAGCCACTTCCTGCTCAGGTGAATGAGATCATACATTTGAGACCTGGGGGGTTTTCCAACCTGAAAAGTCCAATTATGCACACGCTGAGCCCGGACGGCCAGGGTGACACCCAGCCGTGCCAATATTTCTGTTTTTAGCACCACATAGTCTTTTGCTTGGTCAGGCTCTAGGTCATAATAAGCTTTCTGCGATTCCCCAGTTAACAGAGGGTCCACCAGTCCAGCCCATTGCTCCTTAGGCCACTTTTCCCTTTCAGCAGTCCTTTCAAATGTGGTCAAAAACACCTCCGGATCATCCTCTCCAGTCATTTTTGTCAATAAACGGCTCACACCAAAGGATGCAGTATTATTGTAACCACTTGCTTCATTGGTCTGCGGACGTTGCTGTATTAATGTCTCTATTTTCTGTTGAAAATTCTGCTCTTGTTTCTGCAATAGGTCTATAAAGCGGGCTTCAGATTGCTGCTGTGCTTGTTGCTGAGCTTCCAGGCTCTGCTGGTGAGCTTTCTGCTGGGCTGCAAGGCTCTGTTGTTGAGCTGCAAGGCTCTTTTGTAAAGCTGCATTTGTTTGCTGCTGATTTGCATTTGCTTGCTGCTGGTTTGCATTTGCTAGAGCCAGCTGTCTCAGTATCTCCTCCATGCTGGCCTTTTAAAAAAAAAATTGAAAAAAAAACTGCCAAAATTCTCCATCAACTGTGAGGGGTTAGCTCGGCAGCGGGTGTGTGTGACCCCCTGGATGGGTTCACAACACAAAATCAGGCACAGAAGACAGCGTAGGTGCAAAAAAACAAAAGATGTGGTTTATTTATGCTACATGCAGTGATACATATAACAGCCAAACAAAAATAAAACATGAAAATAAATCCTGGTCAGCTTGACCTCTAACTACACACTTAGATTCCCTGTCTAACAACTGAGAGCAGCCTTGTGCTGCCCCAGTCCCTGTCCCTGTTGTAGAGGTTTGCCACACAGGCGTTAACTCACCGCACAGAACAGGTGTCACACTCCCCAGTCTATACAACACAAAAACTGGTTCCAGGATGGAGCATCTCCCTAAGCATGCTGGGGTTTTTTGTAGAGGTCTTAATGAGCCCACTTACTTCAGCTGGGCTCATTAACTCTTCCCCTCTAATTGTAAAGGTCTGCATAAAGCCTGAATCTAGGGCACACATATTTCCCATCCTGGATACAACCAGGTGACTTTACCTGCGTGCTGCCACAACACCCACACACACACACATAGTATATGCATTGCTGTTTTTGTGAACCAAAAGCTCCAGGTTAAGAAAGTAACAATCATGAGCCTGTAGGATGAGCTCCTGATCCTGTGATGACTTTGACAGCAGATCACAGTGATCATGTGCACACTATTAGGCTATATCCACTTGATGACCAGCCATGTACGGGTATGTCGATGGACCTAAAGTGGTTATGTCAGAATGATGCCTACAGCTGCAGGGGTATATTTATATTCCCTGTGATAACAATAAAAGTGATCAAAATATAAAAAAATATTAAAAAGCAAAATAAAATAAATATACCCCGCTCAGTTTTGACAGCGTCCCGCTCTGACGGCGTGTTGGCGTTTCCCGATCTAATTAAATACTATCAAGCTGCCCAGCTGCGTGCCTTGACCTCCTGGTTTCCCCAACGATCATATAATATATGGACAGAAATTGAAAAGATATGGTTAGCACCCACACATCCAAACAGCCTGCTCTGGAACGTAAACGTGGAGGTGAACTTGGCCCAGCTTTTGGGTCCCATGCTTCATCTTAAGTCACTCTGGTGCAAATTATCCCGAACCCATGCTCTAAGCTCAGAGAGATCCCTTCTAACCTCTTTTCTCTATAACCCCAGGATGCCTGCAGGTCTCACCCACCAAATGTCTTCACCCTGGGCGACACAGAACTTGTTCCACTTTGGCCATTTAGTACATCCTTGCACGCGCAAGGTGCTTTCCTTCACTGAACTCCAGGCGAGGTTTGATATACCTCGTCAGGGGTTCTACGGCTACCTGCAAATAAGACACTATGCCCAGTCATTTGCCCCGAATCTCAAATTCTCCAAACCAATGCCATTTGAGAATCTAATTCTGGAGGGATCCACACGTCATGGTTTAATATCAGATATATATCGGTTGCTGAACTCTTACTCCTTCCCTACCCAGGGTAAGCACAAGTACATGCTACGCTGGGAAAAGATACTGGGAGAGGAGATTCCAGAGGCAACATAGCAGGTGATCTGGGCTCAGGCAGCAAAGAGCTCTTTTTTGCACACTCTACAAAGAAAACGCCTATAAAAAATTCTCTACCATTGGTACCTGATCCCAGATGTCCTCCACGCTATTTATCCCTCCAGCTCGGACAGATGCTGGCGCTGTCAGGGAGACAGGGGAACCCTATACCATATCTTCTGGACATGGACTAAGATAGTACCTTTCTGGACGGAGGTACAGTCTCTACTGTCCCATCTCCTGGGGGTGCAGGCACCCAGGTCCCCAAAATTATTCCTCCTGGGGGTATCATGCCTACAGATCCCAAAACACTCAAAAAAACTACTTAGACATGTCCTGACGGCTGCGAGGTGTCTGGTTGCCCTACATTGGAAAAGAACTTCTTCACCCTCCCAGACGGACCTGTACACAAGAATAAAAGACATAGAGCTGATGTAAAAAATGACAGCTAGATTGCAGAACAAACTGGAAGTGCACAATCGAGTCTGGGAGGATTGGCACAGATGAGAGGATCCGCCCTGGCCTGATGGATGAGCCCTACCACCCCCCCCTCTCCCCATCCCCCCCTTCTTGTCCTCTGTCTACCACTCTTTCTTCCTTTTTCTAGATCTTCAGGAAGCATATAAAGGACACTACTGGATAGCTAATAATTGTTGTGGGGAGTCGGGTATGACTCCCTATAGTTTTCACTTTTGTTTACTGTTATCTTATACACATTGGCTGTTCAACAACTACGCTAAAGTCTGTATATCCCAATGCCAACTCTATGTCCTTATATCTGTTTTTATGAAATAAAAAACTGTTAATTGAATAAATAAATGTTTGTGCACACAGGTGAACGCACATGTCTGTCCCACACGCACATAAACTGTGACGTCCCACATGTAAGGCATCACAGCGAATGTCAGGTCATGGGCAGAATTCTAGCACCTGACCTCCTGTGTAAATCTAAAGTGGTAACCTGTAAAGGCTTTTAAAGCATCACCTATGGATTGTAAAATTTACATTGGTTGTTGTTGTTGCACTGGCGTGCACGATTTTTAAGTGTGACATATTTGGTATCTATTTACTTGGCATAACATCTTTTATATTTTACCAAACAATTGGGTATTATATTGTGTTTTGGTGCATTCAGATTTAAAAAAAGTGTATTTTTTCCCAAAAAATTGCTTTTTAAAAACCATTGCGCAAGTATCACGTGACATAAAAAATTGCAACACCCAACAATTTATTCTCTAAGGCCGCGTACACACGGGCGGACTGTTCGCCCAACTTTGTCCGCTGAACAGTGTTTGGGCGGACAGTCCGCTCGTGTGTGGGCTTTCAGCGGACAGTTTCAGCGGACAGTTTGACGGACAAGGTTTTTCGGAATTTCCGAAAAACTGTCCGCTGAAACCTTGTTTCAGCGAACAGTCCGCTCGTGTGTAGGCTTGTTCGTCAAACAAAGTTGCGCGCATGCTCAGAAAGGATTTTCACGCCGAAAGTTATAATGCAGTGTATAGGACGTCGTATTTTTCGTCCCGTCGTACGTGCCGTTCACGTCATCGCGCACGGTTTCAGCAAACTGTTCGTCCGTCGTGTGTGGCCATGTCCGTCCATGCTAATTTTGAGCGGACTGTTTGCCGAAACTGTTTGACGGACAAAGTTGGGCGAACAGTCCCCGCGTGTGTACGCGGCCTAAGGCCTCTGCTTTAAGGGGGTGGGGTTAGGGGTTCTAAGTAATTTTCTAGCAAAAAATACAGATTTTTACATGTAAACAAAACTGTCAGAAAAAGGCCTTATCTTAAAGTGGATAATCACAGTCATGGACACTGAAGTTGCTTGCTGTTCCAGCATCTTGAAGTTTGGCAAAGGGCACTTGATCTTTTTTTTTTTTTTTTTCTATTTCCTTCAACTTGCAAGGTTGATTTTAACTGACTTCATATGCATTCCTTTGATCTACTATGAATGAACTACTACAGTGTAGCAACAATAACATTGCTACATTGTAGTTCTTACTTGTTCTGCAAGTGTCAATATACACAGTAGCAGCAACATCTGCTCCTGTGATACAAAATGAGTCCCAGCTATCAAAATGACACAAGGGCCCTTGGAAAAGTGAAAAATAGGTAAATGGATTATATGTTCTTTGCAAATGTACCAAAGAAAGAGCTCCCCATCTACATACCAATTCCTGGATGTAAAATTATTTGAATATAACCATTGCTTGCAGGATGATGCTCTTATTCCTAGGCCTTAAAATTGGATTAAAAATTAAGTAAAAGTTCTATTACAGCCTTTTTCAACCAGGGTGCCTTGAGGTTTCTTCAGGGGGGCATGGACAAAATGCCTATAAATTTCACCAAAATTGTACACAAGCCAGTGGGTGGATGAAACCTGTCTTTTAATTACACAAAGACACAGGTTTTTATTGTACACCACTACAACCTTCTAGCTGCCAACCTCCTAACGACCAATGCAGGGTAGGCGGATCCAGGGGGAGGGGGGCAATGGGGCATTCCCCCTGAGAAATTAGTTGTGGGTGAATGTGTGGGTGGCTTGGCAGGCAGTTCGGTGGGTGGGCGGGTGGCTGGCCAATCAGCGGGTCGGGCGGCTGGGGGAGCAGAAAAATTACATCATCTCTCACCGCCCGGCACCCACTCTGCATCCCTGCAGTTCCGCCCTTACTGTGCAGGCAGCTGCAGGCAGCAGAGAGATTACATCATCTCTCTGCTGCCTGACTTCACTCTGGGACAGAGAAAGCAAGTGACAATCCCCACCTAAGCAGGAAAGTGACACAGCAAGTGACGATTGTAGCAGGCAAGTGACAATCCGTAATGTGTGGCAGGTAATGCGGCAAGTGACAATCTGCATCTAGTGACAGGTGACTTGGCAAGTGACAATCCACCACATGTGGCAGGCGACGTGGCAAGTGACAATCCGCCACTTGTGGCAGGTGACAATCTGCATCTGGGGACAAGTAACATGGCAAGTGACAATCCGCAATGTGTGGCATGTGACATGGCAAGTGACAATCTGCATCTGGTGACAGGCAACATGGCGAGTGACAATCCGCAACGTGTGCCAAGTGAAAATCTGCATCTGGTGACATGTGACGTGGTGAGTGAAAATCCCCAACTTGTGGCAGGTGACATGGCAAGTGACAATCTGCATCTGGTGACAGGCGGCATGGCAAGTGACAATCTGTAATATGTGGCATGTAATGTGGCAAGTGACAATCTGCATCTGGTGACAGGCGACATGGCAAGTGACAATCTGCTACTTGTGGCAGGTGACGTGGCAAGTGACAATCTGCATCTGGTGACAGGCGACCTGGCAAGTGACAATCCGCAACTTCTAGCAGGTAACATGGCAAGTGACAGTCCGCATCTGGTGGCAGGCGAAGGTGGCAAGTGACACGCCCAGGCCTCCCACTGATTCTGCTTTATGATGAGTTGAACTATTTCATTTTATATGACAATGTAATAATAGAAATAATGCACTTCAACCCTCTTGCCACCATAACAACCATGGTGCCAGGATGATTGAAGCGCCAGCACCAGCCATTTCCACAAAAAGTTGCCTGCAAAAAAACGTATTTTCTATCAGTGCCCCTCCCAAGACTAGACTCTGGATCTACCCCTGACCTATGACATCATCAGTTGATAAGGGGGGTGTCAGTAGCCTGCATATCATACTTATTTTTTCCCTCCCCTGCCCCTCTCCATCAGCTTTGGGGTCTCTTTAGCTAAGTGATGATGAAAAACTGAGTGAGAAGAGAAACACTGGAATACTAGCCAGTACCAGTTTGGAAAAGTGTATTTGCTTTGGAAGAATAAATCACCTCCAACATTGGGTGTTGTGTATGTGTATTGATGTTGCTGCATTATGTAAAACTATCAGAAGAGTTTTTACATTTTAGAATGGAGAGCCTGAATTTTGATTAGCTAGAATTTTAAAGGGTGCATTGACTGAAAAAAGGTTGAGAAACAACTGTTCAAAACTATCTAACTTCTATTGCACATATAGTATACTGTATTTCAGTGTGAGTTTTTCCTTATTAGTTCCCAGCCAAGTCAAATGTGTTGAATGCCCAAGGAAGCAGAATAATAGTAATGAAGAATAGCTGTCAGTGTTCACCTATTCCAGTCCTGCGGGTGGTGTTCTTGAGGCAATGTTGATCCTAATGAACTAACTGTGTTTCCTGATAGTATTTTCCGTAGTTATGGGATTGTTCAGTGTCAAAGTGTATTTATTTGGTTCATTCATATGTACATCAAGGGACATTTTGATATAGTGAAGGTTTTAATTAAATTCTGGATCAAACTTGCTTTGTCTGAAGATTTTATTTCACTTCCTTTAGGTACTGCCCAAGTTTAATCTCGGATGTTTATGATGGAATATGATAAAACCTATTTCTATGAGCATTATTCTAAACTCTTCAGTGAAGCCCCTAAGATGTTGTAATACGCTATCATCTAAAGCAAGGTATTATGACATCTAGGCAAATTTAGGCACGAGTATAATTCTAATCAGATTTTGCCAATTTTCTTCCTTGGCCATGATATTTCAGCATTCTGTTCCACATGTTCAAACTTCAATACCTTCCAAACAATATCAGTTTTTCCATTACAAATAAGAACCACACCTGCAGTTCATGCCTCCAAACCTTTAGCTGTTACTGTAGCCCAATACTCATTACTTCCAATTATGTTGCTGTCACCTGCTTGAACCTTCCAACCCTCTGAATCTAACGTTACTATAAGTAAATACACTATACTGTCAAAAGTATTCGTAACATCCTACAGTGGTGTGAAAAAGTGTTTGCCCCCTTCCTCATTTCCTGTTCCTTTGCATGTTTGTCACACTTAAGTGTTTCGGAACATCAAACCAATTTAAACAATAGTCAAGGACAACACAAGTAAACACAAAATGCAATTTGTAAATGAAGGTGTTTATTATTAAAGGTGAAAAAAAATCCAAACCATCATGGCCCTGTGTGAAAAAGTGATTGCCCCCTAAACCTAATAACTGGTTGGGCCACCCTTAGCAGCAACAACTGCAACCAAGCGTTTGCGATAACGTGCAATGAAGCTTTTACAGCGTCCTGGAGGAATTTTGGCCCACTCATCTTTGCAGAATTGTCCTAATTCAGTTACATTAGAGGGTTTTCAAGCATGAACGGCCTTTTTAAGGTCATACCACAACATCTCAATAGGATTCAGGTCAGGACTTTGGCTAGGCCACTCCAAAGTCTTCATTTTGTTTTTCTTCAGCCATTCGTGGTGGACTTGCTGGTGTGTTTAGGATCATTGTCCTGCTGCAGAACCCAAGTTCGTTTCAGCTTGAGTACACGAACAGATGGTCGGACATTCTCCTTCAGGATCTCTTGGTAGACAGCAGAATTCATAGTTCCTTTTATCACGGCAAGTTTTCCAGGTCCTGAAGCAGCAAAACAGCCCCAGACCATCACACTACCACCACCATATTTTACTGTTGGTATAATGTTCTTTTTATGAAATGCAGTGTTCCTGCTACGCCAGATATACTTGGACACACACCTTCCAAAGAGTTCCACTTTTGTCTCATCGGTCCACAGAATGTTGTCCCTTTACTGCCGACGCCGCTCCCGCCCCAGTGTGAAAGCAGCCTTACATCAGGGCCTGGCAGAGTACTTTTTTACACCAAAATCCAGTAAAGCTCCCCTTACATCAGAGCCTAGAAGAGTGCCTTCTTACATCAGAGTCAGGTGGAGGGCCTCTTACATCAGAGTTCAATTGTCCTTTAGGCTAGGTTCACACTTGTGCAGCGCTGCAAGCCACATTTTGCGTAGGCATGGCAGCTCATTCATTTTAATGAGCTGTTGTGCCTCCTAAAAAACGCAGGGAAAAGGTCCCTGCACCTTTTCTGAAAACACGGCCAGCACGGGAACCACAAGTGCATTGCGGCTCCCAGTGCAGGAAGCAGCGCTGCAGTCTCCAGTGCATGGGGGTACCACTGGGATTAATGGCAGACCCACACATCTATTGAGCGTTTTTCTCTGTGAGTGATTGCTGCTACAGGAACAGGTGTAGTCCCACAGGGGCAATTACCTGTACAGATGTGAACCTAGCCTAAGTGTCTTTATGAACCCTGCTTTTTGCACTGGCGAGTAGTCGTGTTGGAACAAGAAGGGGCCATCCCCAAACTGTTCTCACAAAGTTAGGAGCATGAAATTGTCCAAAATATCTTGGTATGCTGACAGAGGAGCAGAAGAGTCGGGGGGGGGGGGGGGGTTGTCCATGCTTCCCTGCAATGTGCCAATAAACCAGTGTCACAGTATGATGTTCATTAAAATAGTGAGTTCTATCTCTTGGGTGGTGGTCTGAGCCACCTCCTGCAAGTAGGCATGTGTGCCAGTGAAGTACCTCCAGGGCCTCCACTTGTCGCGGAATTTTTTCTCCGTGTTATGGAGAGTAGCTGTTGGAGGATCCAATTAACTTTAGAATACCACCGGACCCTGGTCAGAGGTTGAGGTTCCCTCCATAGCGCAGGGATACACGCCCTTGACGCATTAAGGAGTTGCATCATCAAAGTATGGCCTCAGAGCTGGACATGTCCAGAAGATGCGAATCATAGTTCCGACTTCTGCATTGCACCTCCAACACCTGTCAGGGACTGTTTTATTCATCTTATGGCGTATATAGGGAACTCTGTACCAATGGGAAACAATTTTGTACCCGGATTCCTGGTATTGGTTCGCGATGGAGGCCTTATGTGCTAAAAGGAGAATTTTCCCTGTTTGCTGTGGGGAGAACTGTATCCCTAAGTCTTTTTCCCATTGGTGGAAAAATGTTGGGGTAGTTTTCTCATCTTGGGTAGCCAGAAGGC
Source organism: Lithobates pipiens (assembly GCF_037356315.1). Classification (NCBI taxonomy): domain Eukaryota; kingdom Metazoa; phylum Chordata; class Amphibia; order Anura; family Ranidae; genus Lithobates; species Lithobates pipiens. Next base: position 10,239,395 of record NW_027507790.1, read on the forward strand.
TATATAATAGAGAAAGAGTATGGTGAGAAGGTTCCCCTTTGTGGCATAGTGACTCAAAGGGGGTTAGATCTCGTGGCATATAGGATGTCTTCTGCAGAACTTGCAGGAAATGTCTGAGTTGATAGGTGCTGAGGTTGTCTAGTGGTGGATCTGTGAGTCTAGAAATGCCTGCCAACGAGGGAAGTTCACCTGATGGCCAAACATCTTCCAAGTGATGATTCCCCAATGCAATCAGCTGTCCCAGTCTTTTGCTGGTGAGACCAGGAATGAAATCAGGGTTTCCAATTATGGGTGTCATGAAGGCAATGGTGAGAGACCTGTGTCATGAAAGAGTATTCTCGTTACCGCAAGAGTGGCCCCTATCAGGGGATGGTCCCTCAAGTCCTTTGGGAGAGGTGCAGTAAGCCACAGAGAAGTTAACAGAGGGATAGAGGCATCCTCCATCTCCACCCACTGTTTGTGCTCTTTATTGCAGTGCCAGTCTACAATCTTCGCCAAATGCATCTCCCAGTAGTACCTACGGAGGTCGGGAAGGCCAATGCCTCCCCTCTCCTTTGGTCTGGATAATATTAGAATTTTTGTCCTAGGTGGCCTATGTGCCCATATAAAGTCCCTAATGCTTGACTGTAGCTGTATAAAAAATGTCAAGGCAACTCGAATCGGCAATGCCTGAAGTATGTACAAAACTCTCAGTAGGGGCGTCATCTTCAAAGCACTGCAATGCCCAAACTAAGTCAATGTTAAGGCGTGCCAGTTGCTGAGGTCTGTTTTTAGTCTATGTAGTAGAGGTATGTAATTATTTAGATACAAGTGTGCCAAATCTGGGGTGATATCAATGCCCAAATACCGTATTGATTTATCTGCCCACTGAAACGCAAAGGACGTGCGCATACTGTGAACTTCAGAGTCTGGGACAGTTATATTTAGTACAGTTGACCTTATAGTTTGAAAGTTCTCCATATACCCGTAGAGCGGCTAGTATGTTAGGGAAGGAGACACGCAGGTTAGACACAAAGATAATCAGTCAGCATATGCAGCGATTTTATGATGTCCTGAGTGCTTCCATACGCCTGTAATATTTGGGTCTTTTCTTATATGACACATCAATGGCTCTAGGGTCAGTATGAAAATAAGAGGAGACAGGGGTCACCCCTGCCTCATCCCGTTCGCTATCGTAAAGAACTCGGAGCGCCATTTGTTTACCCACACTACTGCTGATGAAGTGGAGTAGAGCCAGGAAATCCAACCGAGCATATTCGGGCCCAACCCAATATGGTCCAGGGTGGCCCGCATAAAATGCCAAGCCACCCTGTCAAAGGTCTTTTCTGCATCTGTTGAGAGCAAGAGAAAAGGCCTTCCTGCGGCGCAAACCATGTGTATTAAATTAAGGACCCTAATGATGTTATCTCTTGCCTCTCTCATCGGCACGAAACCCACCTGGTCTAGATTTATTAAGTTTGGAATATGTGATATAGGTCGGTTTGACAGTATTTTTGAAAAGAGTTTCAAGCCTATACTAAGGAGTGCAATTGGCCAATAGTTTCCGCACTGGGATAGGTCCTTTTCCTCCTTGGGTATCAGGGATATATATGCCCTTAGTGAGTCCATTGGCATGGGACTGTCCCCCTTCAGAGTGTTATATGCTGTCAAGAAACGTGTTGTCAAAGATGTCATAAAAGTACAATAATAACTCAAGCCATCGAGTCTTGGCGCCTTTTGTGGTTTTGTTTGGGCAAAGGCTGTCAGAAATTCCTCAGCTGTAATTTCCGACTCTATAGAGTCTCGGATTTCATCTGATAACGTGGGCATGTCAGAGGCCCTAATGTATTCACCTGCCGACTTGGTCTTGGCAGTAAGGATCTCTTTGGATTCCCCTGGGTGTAAGTTATACAGTTTCAGATAATATTCACAGAATTCCCCTTCTATATCCTTAGCTGTACATACTTTGAACACCTGTCTGGTTGTGATATAAGGTGCGCTTTCTCAGGCCATGCAAAGCTCTAGCCAGCATCAAGCCCGGTTTGTTTGAGAATTCAAATAGGGATCGTCTCTCTTTGGGCCGTCTTTTGATAGAGCAGGTCTTTCAGCTCTCCTCTGGCTTTCGCAGGGCCTTCAAATGGGTTTCGGCCAGCGACTGTTTATGCAGAAGCTCGAGAGAGTGCACCTAAGTCAATCTGCCTGGTTCTCTCTCGTTTCTTTAGAGTCCCAATCCTAATTAACTCACCCCGCACAACGCATTTATGCACCTCCCAGATAGTCATTGGGTTCAAAAATGGGTTTGCATTTTCCGTAAAGTCATTTGTGATCGTTTTCTTTACCTCAATGCGCACCTCAGGGATCTGCAGCAGGGATTCATTGAGTTTCCACATGGGGGGGGGGGGGGGTACCGGGTTCAGCCTCCCAGCTCAGAGTCACATGGATAGGGGCATGATCTGAAAAAGATATTTAATCGATCTGAGAAGAGGTGACAAGCGGCAAGTCCTTATGCTGAATCTGAAAGAAGTCGATCCTGGAATACGTATGGTGTACCAACGAAAAATAGGTATAATCCCTATCCTCTGAGTGCATAATCCTCCAAGGATCGACTAAGTTCAGGCCAAACAATTCTGCTTTCAGTTTTTTGAGGTAGGAGAAGGATAGTTGTGACGCCCCTCTCGAAACATCCAGTAGCGGCTCCTGTGCATAATTAAAATCCCCACCAATCAGAAAGATACCCTCGTTGAATTCCAATACAATTGGAGTTAGAGACCTCATAAAAGTAAGGTGGTCCGAGTTTGGAAAGTACACATTTATCAGGGTCACTGTGGTATTCTTGATTTTCCCTTTTGCAAGCAGATAGCGCCCCTGTGGGTCAGCACGCTCCTCCAGAAGGGTCCACGGGATGGACTTGGGGATCAGGATACTGAGCCCCATTGGACTTTGATAGAGGAGATGGTGCATGGTATACATTGGGGAAATCTCTATTGCAGAGCCTGGGGACAGCTTGTTGTTTAAAATGGGTCTCCTGTAAAAACGCTATCTGGGTAAGTGCCTTTTTAAGATCGGAGCGGAGTCTGGAGCGTTTCTCCGGCATGGACAGGCCATGGGTGTTTAGGGATATAAATTTAATCCCATGGTTAGGGTGACATGGAGCAATCCTGGCAGAGGATGCCATACTGTTCACCTTCGTAAAAAAACAAAAAAAAACAAAAAGGGGGAGGGTGGGATTGGTAGAAGGGAGAGAGCAAAGAAATAAAGGGGGGAGGGAAGGAAAAAGAGAGAGGTAGAGTAGAAAGATAAGGCAGTAAAGGAGCAGGCACCACAGATAGGAAATTAAAGAGAGAAAATTACAAGGTGCTCTAGGATTGCTAACCAAGCCTTGTGCACGTATGCGCAGCCTATATGCGGGGATTGGAAGACTGACCCTGCAAAGCAATGGGAGACGTGCAGTCAGACAAGGGTCCCCACCTGAAAAGATGCTAAACTATGGCTTCTGTTCAGAGTAGCTATAAAGGGACACCTCACTCCCACCAGAGTATTCATTCTATCTATTAACTGAATGGCAATTCGCTCCCCGGGTCCACAGCTCATATGTTCCTTATCAGCAATGCAAAAACAAGATATAACAGAACTTAGTGTATAAACTATAGAACTTAAACTATCAAATTCTGCGTTCCATCACTTTCTGGGGACGACCCACCACACTCCCCCGCCACCTGCCACGAAAAGTTAGGAGAAAACAAGAAGAGAAAACATCCAGCTGGTGAAATAGCGGTGGGGATGGGTGCTGTCAGCCCAACCCCATCCAGCTCCAAAATGCAGCTCTGCAGATCAGGCCCCCAGGCTAGGTGACCGCCATCTTACTTATCAGATATTCTAAACATTCAGGGCTGTACATGTTAAACTTTCACATTGAACCCCTGCTCACTCAGAGTATATAAATGATATCTATAACCTGTTTCGAGGGTACCCATACTCAAAGTCTTCTCTTCTCAAATGCCACTCGGTGCACCCGTCACAATTAGGGTTCAGGTAAAGTTAGAACGTCCCTGGATTCTCTGCTTGGCCTGGAACGCTGGCATCGTCTGCTGAGTCTTTGAGGTCTCGGTGGTGCTGGCCGTGCGTTGTCGAGGGTGATCGGAAAGTCCAGCCAGTCAGGGATGGGTATCTCTGGCACGTCCAGAAAAGCAAATAGCTCCGGAAGTTGGTCTGGCCATCGTAGAATGAAGGAATTGTCACCCTTGAGGACTGTCAGATGAAAAGGGTGGCCCCATCTGTATGTGGCTCCTGCATTCCTGATAACTTCCAGTAATGGGTGCATCATGCCTCTCATCCTGAGCGTGAGCCTTGAGAGGTCTGGGAACAAATGCACGGCAGCGCCATCAAAGTCCACTGGGCCTTTTGCCCATGCCTGCTGCATTATTTCCTCCTTAACGGCATAAAAATAGACCCTGGCCAATACATTTCTCGGTGCAAGTGCGTCCCTGCACTCTGTGAACCCAGTCCAATTTCAGCTCAAGGCTATGCGACCGTTAGTGGGCGGGGTTAGTGCGCGACGGCGCCATCTTGGGCTCCGTAGCCTGAACTGGGGTTGCCGAATTCTGGAGGAAATATGTGGAAATATCCATGCCTCTGTAAGCGGCGGGTGTCCCGGGCACTCGGTCTGTCACGGACATGAAAAAACCTTGAGGTCCATATGCTGTAGAAGGCACCTCACCCGATCGTTACACGGAGCTCCTGAGATAGCAGCCTCACAGCACCATTGCCAAGCTTTGACCCATCCACTCCTAAACCTTGTGGGCAGCCTTCCCAGAAGAGTTGAAGCTGTTATAGTTACAAAAGGTGGGTCAACTCAATTTTGAACCCTACGGATTAAGATTGGGATGCCATTAAAGTTCATGTGCATGTAAAGGCAGGTGTCCCAATACTTTGACAATAAAGTGTATATCAAATATCCAGGCACTAATTTCTACCATTGAAAGCAGTCTACTTCACTTTCTTCTATACTACAAATCACAATAATTTATATGGTCTAAATCAGTGTTTCTCAACTCCAGTCCTCAAGGCGCACCAACAGGTCATGTTTTCAGGATTTCCCTCAGATGAAATGGCTGTGGTAATTACTAAGGCAGTTAAACTGATTAAATCACCTGTGCAAAATAATGGACAGCCTGAAAACATGACCTGTTGGGGCGCCTTGAGGACTGGAGTTGAGAAACACTGGTCTAGATGTTCATCTGGCACTTTAGTGTCCAGCTACTGTTCAGTTGCCCATGGTAAGCTGCTGCTTATCTAGGAAAGAGTTATGCCCCATACACGCTATCAGATTTTCTGCTGAGTTTTTCCTTCAGATTTACCAAAACCATGTAGTGCAAGGGCCAGCCTGATTGCATACACATTGAAACTCCTAAGGTTTGATCTCATATTATACAGTTTTGGTAAATCTAAGGAAAAACTCAGCAGAAAATCTGATAGTGTGTATGGGGCTTAAGATTACTTGGTCTTACTTCCTGTGAGATCCTGAGAAAGCAGAGGATCCTAAATTCCACAATAATTCATTCCTGCACTGTGCAGGAATACATTCTTGAGCTTTGGGATCCACGGCAGCATTCATCCTAAGTCTCTTTTATCTCTACTAGCTGCTGCTCAGATGCCAACCTAATTTGCAACGCAGAATACATAGTCTGCCTTCTCCAGGCAAGTGGTTTTGTCCATCCTCTTGACAAACCTAAAGCATTCTACCAAGTGGGGCCTTGACCATTTTTTCCTGCCTTTTTTTAATTAGGCTCCAGAAGTTCTGCTTTATGAGCATGTTCCATAAAATGTTTTGTTATTGCCTGCCTCCTAAGATGACTCTGAACCACCCATTTCTTCCAAGATACTGTGTCTGTTTCTCCCTTCTTTTCTGAGATTAATACTTATGACCATGTTGTCTTTCCTGAGACTAATGTGTCTCAGCTGCCAGTCCTATTTTGTCTCTCCAGTGAACCAGTGGTGCCATTACTTTCAAATCTGTGTCTGTGAAGAAGCAAGTGTTATATGTAATGGAATCCCTGTCTCAATCTTGTAAATTAATAAGTAATTTTGATAACATTTTTCTATCCTTGGGATGATGGTGGGTGCGCCTAAAGCTGGCCAATTACTAGAATAATTTTGTTCAAAAATGTCAATTTTAGGAACGTTCATTCAAGGGTTAAATTGTTAATTTTTGACTGCAGTGATGAAAAACAAATTTTCAAATGAACAAATTTCTAACTGTGAATGTGCTTTCCATTCAGATGCTGGTATGCGGGGCGGAGTTTATGAACATGTGATTGCCGTGATTGGCCATCATGGCAGTCACATGATCGAAAAGCTCCCGATCATAAGCAGATTTCCATCAGCCGCCAGTAACTGTGTCTGGAGTGTGCAGGGCACGCGCTCTCAGAACAGCTTGTTTTTCAATATTGCACTCAAATATGCGCCGCTCTGTGCCAAGGCCCACCCGCCAAGGGGCCGCATATTTGCGTGTTGTCACTTTCAAGAGGTTAAAAGCAAACAAAATTTTTTAAAACTTTTGAACAATATTCATCAAGACATCTAATGTATGTTCTGGTAAACAATCAAAATGTGTGATTTTCTTTCCATTTTGGCGTTGACAGTTACCTCGATAAATAGGCCGAATCTCCATAACAGGGATCTAGACAACAATTACAACCTGATAGGTGTTATTATTCACGTAAGGTTGCCCACGATGTGCATTTTGTACCACATCTCTTATTACCACAGTAGAGCACACTAAACATTTTTAGGATACACAAATCATGAACTGCAAGTAGCATTTACTTTTTAAATTATTAATATTCATCAAAAATTAAAAACTATCCCAAAAAACATTGTCACCCAATATACTGTGTAATATTTTCACTGCCTCTCAGCCTAAAACCCACCCTTACAATTCATCAATTGTATTAAGGTGAATAAAAACATAGCTCCTATCATGTAGGGTTCACATAGATCCAATGACAATGGTGGGGGGAATAGGACACCAGGGACGCCCCAATGGCGTATACATTTGTACTTATTTATTTTACTATTAATGTTAACTCTAAGGGGCTTCTGAGAGATGCGTATCTCTTATCTTGTGAGAATGCCCCTTAATGGAATCAGTAACAGAGAACTTCTTCACAAGTTAACATGAGCATTTGAAAAAAAAAAAAATGAAATACAAATGTATACTCCATTGGGGAGTCCTTTATCCCTGTGCATTGCCTTCAGTCATACTTTAAAGATCCTGAAGGGAGAGCTGGAATCTCTAGCAAAGCAAAATGAAATCTGGACTAACCTGCTGAGCCTGCTTTTCCCTGACGCCTGCAGGATTAGGCAGCCTGAAACAGATCATAATAAATATTATCCCTAGACAGCACCAGTTTTAGTTTGTTTCTAACACTTTTTACATTTCCTCTGAAATAGGAAGGATATGTTTCATGTTCAAAGATGGCACCAAAAAAAAGTTGTCTATTGATTGTTGGTCAAAGGTACTCTGGTAATAACATGCTTACAACATTTGCCTAATATACAATCTGGCAAAGTTAGAATTAAAATCTTTAAATTCATATTTAGCCTAGGGTCCATTTGTACATTAACAGGATTGCAACAGTAAGCAAAGATTCCCATGCATAGACAAAGTGTAGTAGTTTAAAAGGGGGCCTAATCACTTCTAGGATTTGTATTCACAGACCACAGGACTGCTTTTCTTCCCATTAAGTGGATGGGAAAGTAAAGGCATCCGAAAGCTTGATATATGTTAGGAGGCGTTTTCGGAAACAGGTAAAGAGCACCTCCATAAAGAACTCAGAAGGATCTTAAACTGATCTCCAAAGTACTCAAAAGTACACTGCATTTCCCCATTTACACAAACCCTTAGGTCAATAACACATGGGTGTTTATTTGTTGCAGCTTTTTGATTATGTTCTGAAAAAAAAAGCTGCATACAGAGTCTTTAGGTCACCCATAGACTTTAAGTGGTCAATCATCTAGCATTAACTTACTTATATGGATCCCTTATGTATTTGTACATATTGATCATATCCCCCCTTAATCTCCTCATCTCAAGAGGGAGTAGATTCAATTCCTCTAATCTTTCCTCATAGCTGAGCTCCTTCATGCCTCTTATCAGTTTGGTTGCCCTTCTCTGCACTTTCTTCAGTTCCCCTATTATCCTTTTTGAGTACTGGTGCCCAAAACTGAACTGCATATTCCAGATGAGGTATTACTAATGATTTGTACAGGGGCACAATGATATCTTTCTCTTTGCAGTCCATACCTCTCTCAAATGCAAGAAAGGACTTTGCTCGCTTTGGAAACTGCAGCTTGGCATTGCATGCAATTTTTGAGCTTATGATTTACTAAAACCCCCAGGATCCTTCTCCACTATGAATCCCCCAGTTGTACTCCCCCTAGTATGTACGATGCATGCATATTCTTAGCCCCCAAGTGCATAACTTTACATTTATCAACATTAAATCTAATTTTCTTGTAAATTGGAGACATCCTGTAAGGAGGTTATTCCACAGCATAGCTTACTGTCATCTGCAAAGACAGAAATGGTACTTTTAATCCCAGACAATACATACTTTATAAAGATATCAAAAAGTAAGGGTCCCAAAGCCGCTTCGCCAAAACTCTCGGACAGACTGACCCAAATTTACATAATCCATCAAGCGTACCTTACCCCCCTCAGGGTAGCCAGATACAGAAACTCCCAGTCCACTTTGTGCCAAATGTGTGGGGGGCACATTCATTCACTTATTGTGGTCATGCCCCAAAGTACAGGGACTCTGGACACAGATAGTGAGATTCCTTCATGACGACATGGGCTCTCCAGCCACACTTGACCCAAAAATGGGCCTTCTAGGACTCTTGCCAGACTCGACCGACAGGTACACAAAGACATTTCTACACGAGATGCTATTCATAGCGCAAAAGGCAATAGCGAGGAAATGGATGAGGACTTGTCCCCCAAGCATTGCAGACTGGAAAGCAGAAATAAACAACACCCTCCCATATAAAAAATGTATATACACCAATAGAGGATGTCCTGAGAAAAACTATAAAAATTGGGACAGGTGGCTGCAGGAGTCTGACACTTGTTCTTAACCTAACTCTTGCACTACGCACGGGAAAGTTAACAGCATGTGGATCACCAAGCCCATGGGTAATAAAGCAAACCACATAACACTGACACAACGTACCTCTTTACTTCATTTATTTCATGCATAAGACACAATGTGATAACAAAGATCTGAGATGGAGATACAACTGTTATTTGAAGCTTTGTATGATATGCACCATACCTGGAAATTTACACTGTAACATGTATGCACTGTAAACAAAATAAAACTCGTTGATATAAAAAAAAAAAGTAAGGGTCCCAACACTGAACCTTGGGGTACCCCACTGATAAACTTAGACCATTTAGAATAAGAATCATTAACCACTACTCTCTGAATTCTGTATTAGCCAGTTTTCTATCCATTTACAAACTGATCTTTTCAAGCCTGTAGACTTTACCTTACACATGAGCCATGTGTGGGGAACTGTATCAAACGCTTTTGCAAAATCCAAGTATACCATGTCCACAGCCACCACTCTGTCCAAGGTTTTACTTACCTTTTCATAAAAAGAAAATCAGGTTTGTTTGACAACTTCTGTCTTTCATGAATCCATGCAACTGTTGCTTAAAATATTTTTTTCCAGCAGAAACTCATCTATGCGGCCTTTTATTAAACTCCCCAGTATCTTCCCGACAATAGAAGTTAAACTAGCAGATCTATATTTACTTGGCAAAGACTTGAATCCCTTTTTAAATATGGGCACCACATTAGCTCTGCGCCAATCCAATGGTACCATCATTAACAAGTCTCTAAATATTAGAAACAATGGCCTTGAAATTACAGAGCTCAATTCTTTTAGGATCCGTGGGTGGATGCCATCTGGTCCAGGTGCTTTATCCACCTTTATTCTGTCTAAATATTTCTGGACCGTATCACTTTTGAGCCATTGTGGATCATTTGGGGCTGTGTCACTACCACCCCCATTATGGACATGAGCTCCCCCATGCTCCTTTGTATACACAGAGCTGAAGAAAGTGTTTAATACATTTGTCTTCTCTTTGTCTCCACTCTAGATTATTTTGTAAAGGGCCAACATACTTAGACCTGACCTTTTTACTATTAATATATTTGAAGAATTTTTTTTTTGGTGTTTGTCCTTCAAACTTTTGAAATCTGTAGTTCGTTTTGAATTTTTGCACCCTTGGTTTCCTTTTTACATATTCTGTTATATTCTTTGTAACATTTAAACGATGATAGCGTTTCTTCATTTTTATATATTTTATTTTTTTAAAAGCTCTTTTCTTATTCATTTATAGCCATTTTAACCACTTGCTTATTGGACACCTAAACCCCCCTCCTGCCCAGACCAATTTTCAGCTTTTAGCACTGTCACACTTTGAATGACAATTGCGCAGTCATACAACATTGATCCTCTTACTATCACGTGGTAGTTTCATATTATATCACTATACCTTACTTCTGATTGCAAATTGCATGAACTATATTTTATTGCGCTGCACCGTTTTATACAACACTGCACCCAAATTAAGTTTTTTACATTTTTCCCACAAATAGAGCTTTCTTTTGGTGGTATTTAATCACCTCTGGGTTTTTAATTTTTTTTTTTAAAAAAGACCAAAATGTAAAAAATAAAAATACAAAACTGTTTTATATTTTGTTAATAAATTTTGCAAACAGGTAATTTTTCTTCTTCATATCAGCGTGAGAAGAAAAAAAATGATAACCGATCCCTGTTTACATCATGTGATCAGCTGTCATTGGCTGACAACTTATCACGTGGTAAGGGGCCGGTAAGGACCCCTTACTCCGATCTGTGATCACCGGAGTCTCATTGACTCTGTGATCACAGTGCACGCCCTGCAGGCGGCCTCCTGGCACAGTAGGTCTGTGCTGTAGCTGTCATCCGGCTATAGTGCGGATCTGAAGGGGTTAATTTTGGCCATGAGTCACAGGAGATTTATTTTTAGCCTTTTAAACTTATTGTCCATGGGAATATACTTTTCAGTGAGTTTACATACAGACTTTTTGAAGAATTCCCATCTCTGTTCTGTGTCCATTGATGCCATTATTCCCTCCCACTCTAAGTCCTGGAGAGCACCCCTCATCCTTGGAAAATTTGCTCTCTTAAAGTTAAGGGTTTTTATCTTACCCGTAGGTAAGAAGCTCCTGGCTAGTCTTCCTTTTTGCGGTGAAACAGCTATTTTGGGATGTTTTGGATAATGCATCCAAAGAAATTCTAGTGGAAAGCACCAATTTTGCCATTTAAGAAAAGGAGTAAATGTATTATCGTTTTAAAGCTCCTTCTCCTGTGCCAGAGGCATCAGCCTCCAGGCAATCACGGCGGATTCCACCATCAGGTTCAATCGAATAGGAGGAATTCTTCTGCAGTTCTCAAGGAACTGGCAGGAAGAGTGTCAAGACAAAAGGGGGACTTCCTCGATAGCTCCAGGGTACAAACTGGAGTTTCAAGAGTTCCCGTCTCTTCATTTTCTGAGAGGAAACGTTTCTAAGGGTCCAGAGAAAAAGAAAAATGTGATCATGGGGGTCCCCATGTAAGAACAGAGGTTAGGGTTTGATTCAAACCTCTTTTTTCACAGTGCCAAATCCGAATGGACATTCTGGATCTCAAAAATCTAAATTCAATTCCTGAATATAACCATTCTTTTTTGTATGGAGTCAATCCAAATCAGTTATCTCCATCCTACAAGGAGGAGAACTTCTGGCGTCGATTGACATCAAAGATGCATACCTCCATATGCCTACTTCCTCGCTGACTAGTAATATCTACTTTTCAAGGTGGAAAATCTTCATTTTCAGTGTGTAGCTCTGCTTTCTGGTCCAGCCACTGCACCTTGAATGTTACAAAGGTTGTGGCCCCTCTTCTAGTCAGATTAAGGGCCCAAGGTATAATGATTATGGTTTACCTGTCGATCTGTTCTTGATAGACCAGTCGGTAGCCTGCTTAGACCAAAGGATGGTCACCACATGCAACTACCTGGAATATCTAGGTCGGATTCTCAACTTAGGAGGAATCTTCTTTAAAACCATGAAGGCTAAAATACTTGGGTCCAATCAGAAAAGGGTATTCTTACCCCAGGCAAAGATCAGTGCCATAAAAGGAACTGATTTAGGTGGTCCAAGCAAGATGAATTTCTTCTATTCAACTTTGCATGAGGTTGTTGGCAAAGACGCTGGCTTCATTCAAGGCCATTCCTTATGCTCAGTTTCATTCGAGACTGCTACAAAACAGTTTACCATTAACATTTTAGAAATGTATGCAGAGCTCTTGGTCCTGAGGCTTTGAACGTTAAGTTTATGGAATTGTCCTGCCAGGATTCAATCCGACAATGTCACAGCAAAGGCCTATATTAATCACCAACGGGGCACAAGAAGTTGTGCGGCCCAGAGAAAGGTGAATCATATCCTGTCTTGGGCAGAAAAGAATGTACTTGTGTCTTCATTCTAGGAATAGAAAATTGGCAGGCGGACTACTTGAGTCGCCAGCAGTTGTTCCCGGGAGAATGGTTCCTTCACCCCGATATCTTCCTGTCATTATGTCAGAAATGGGGGATCCCAGACATAGATCTGTTTGCGTCCAGGTTCAACAAAGAAATCGACAACTTTGTGTCAAGAACAAAAGATCCGCTAGCATGTGGAACAGATGCCTTGCTATTCCTGTGGAATTGGTTCTCACTGATTTATGCATTCCCTCCTATTCTGCCTGTGTCCACAACTTCTTCGCAGGATCAAGCAGGAAGGGAAGTTGTTGACTCTTGTGGCCCCCAGCGGGGCCCAGGAAATCTTGGTTTGCAGAGATCGTAAAGATGGCAATAGGGGACCCATGGACCCTACCATCACAGCCAGACCTTCTCTCGCAAGGTCCGGTGTTCCATCCTACATCCTACAAACGTGTATCGGTCTGGAAATTGTGACTCACACTCTGAAGAAGCATGGTTAATGCAAGGGAGCCGGCCTCCATAATGATATATTATGGAGTCTGGGAAACATATGTCTCCTGGTGTGAAGCAAGGAGTTGCACCCCTGAAAATAGGTCAAAGGTAGAATCCTTGACTTTCTGCAGTCAATGATTCTGGCCTTGAGTGCTTTGTAAGGACAGGTCTCAGCCTTATCGAAATAAGGCTGGCCTTGAGTGCTTTGTAAGGACAGGTCTCAGCCTTATCTGTATTATTTCAACGACCACTTGGTTCACATTCTTTGGTTCGTAACTTTATTCAGGGGGTAACACGGCTTAATCTCCAGTTAGGTAACCCCTGAACCCTTGGGACTTGAATTTAGTTTTGCCTGCATTATAAAACACCCTTTTTATTTTTGGCCCGATAGGACATATTCCCTTGGTCGTTTTTTGACAAAAAAAATAATTTATCTGGTAACCACATCTGCTGCAAGAAGGGTATCAGAAATGGCTGCTCTTTCTTGTAAAGAGCCATATTTTTATTGTTCACAAGGATAAAAGGTAGTATTGCGTCCTCATACTAACTTATTACCAAAGGTAATATCTGTTTTTTTATCTAAACCAGGATATTGTTCTACCTTCATTTTTTCCAGAACCCTGTCCTATGGAAGAAAAATCACTACATTCTCTTGATGTGGTGAGAGCAGTCAAAGTTTACTTAAAGGTGACTGCTGAGATTCAGAAAACGGATGTTTGGTTTGTGTTGCCTGAAGGTCCTAAAAGAGGATAGGCAGCATTGAAATCTATTATTTCTAAATGGATTTGACAAGTAATCATTCAAGCTTATGGCTTAAAGAGGTAGTTCTACCTTCTCGAATCAAAGTGCACTTCTCTAGGGCTGTTAGTGCTTCGTGGGCAGTGCCTCACCAAGCCTCCATGGCTCAATTCTGCAAGGCCGCAACTTGGTTTTCAAGCCATACATTTACCAGATTCTATCTGCTGGATGTAAAAAGACATGAGGATGTCGCCTTTGGGCGCAGTGTACTGCAGGCAGTAGTATAAATCCTCTGATCTCGTGGTGCCCTACTTTGGTTGTGTCTCCCTCCCCTCAGTTGGCATTGCTCTGGGACATCCCACATAGTAATTACTATGGCTCTATGTCCCGTGATGTATGGTTAAATATCATAGGATTTTTATAAAAGCTTACCTGTAAAATACTTTTCTTTTGAAGTGCATCATGGGACACAGAGGACCCACCCCTCTATCTAGTATACACGTGTATTACTTTGCTACAAAACTGAGATACTCCCAGTAGTGGGAGGGGTTATATATGGAGGCAATTTCCTGTTTAGTGTGTGCCAGTGTCCAGCACCTGAAGGTGGACTATAACCCACATAGTAATTACTATGGCTCTGTGTCCCATGATGTACTTCAAAAGAAAAGGATTTTACAGGTAAGCTGTTATAAAAATCCTATTTTCCGACAACAAAACTGTGGAAATTTGTCCGAAAAGGTGTTGGCTGAAACTTGTCTTGCAGACACACGGTCACAAAAATGTTGGCCAACAATTACGAAGGTAGTTACGTACTAGACGTACTATGTGGTTTTTCAGCTCTTTAGCACCACCCTTTGGGCTGCTTCTGCTAATTTCTTGTTAGCAGAAGTTTGGTGAGCATTGATTCAAGCTTTTAATTTCATGCTTTTCAGTTTGTTTCTGAATGGCCGTTCGTCAACCAGACATATTGCGGAATTGGAGGAGATAACGTGTTATTTTTTATTGACCTTGGAGTTTTTGCTTTGACATTTATTTGGTATATTTTCTATATTATTGGATGCATAGAATGCACTTTTTGGTTAAGCTCTATTGGCAGATAGCATGCCTATTTTTTTATTTATTTTTTTAATGCACAATAAAAAAAATTGTGGAGAATAATACTTGGCTATGTGTTTTACTTCAAATTGCAGTTTGGGAGTAGGCAGTTACATTTAAAAAAATACAATGTAAATTTGACAAGGGGACATCAACATAGTTGTATCATTGATCTTAAAAACGACGGGATAATGGTGTTGTGGTAACTTGCACAAATAAAAAAAAACATAATAATATTATTCTTGATATCACTAGAAAAAAAAGCCTTTGAAAATGTGTTTGCAATAAATCCATCATTATCACCAGCAAAGCAGCGTCATTATTATCTCATTAAAGAAGAAGAGAATTATGCGCTGCAATTGGAGATTCCATAATTTGCCACGTCACGAATGTTAATTCTCCATTACAAATGCTAGTTTACAAGACCGACTGCTTCTGCTTCTGAGCATACGTGTTTGTACTTTAAACTTTTGTCTGACGGACTTGTGTACACACAATCGAAAAATCCAGCAACACACATTTGTTGGCAGAAAATTTGAAGACATGCTAGCCAACATTTGTTGGCGGAAAGTCTGACAACAATTGTCCAATGGAGCATACACACGGTCGGATTTTTTCCGCCAACAGCCTGATATCCAACATTTCCTATTGGAAAAACCGATCATGTGTATGGGGCTTTAGATTGCACACAGGTGGAAATCATTTCACTAATTATGTGACTTCTGAAGGTAACTGGTTGCACCAGAGCTTTTTATGGGCTTCATAACAAAGGGGGTGAATACATACGCACATGGCAATTATCAGTTTTTTATTTCTGAAAATTTGTTTTATGTATATATTTTCTAATTTTACTTCACCAACTTAGACTATTGTGTTCTGATCCATCACATATAATTCAGATAAAAAAAAAAACAATACCTGAATACTTTTGCAAGGCACTGTAGCTGCAAAGGATGGGCCAACTCAATATTGAACCCTACTGATTAAGATTGGGATGCCATTAAAGTTCATGTGCGTGTAAAGGCAGGTGTACCAATACTTTTGGTAATATAGTGTAAATCTCCATATGAGGTAAGGGCACATATGGTGATTGGTGGAGCACTGAAAGTGAAGGCGGGCAAGAGTGAATAATTAATGGGAAAATAGGAACATTGATTTCATTAAAGACACCAAGAGATTGTTTTCGCACATGGGACTTTTTATTTATGTATGCATGTAATATTGTTCATATTTTGAAATTAGTTGATATAGGGGAGATGCAGTATATATTTAGTGCTGCACCATTTTTTTGTAAGATGGCGCTCCAGCTTCTTGTTTAAATAGCTGTTGCATACCTTAGCAATATGCTTTGTATGGTTCTCCAGCAGCATTATAAAATCTATGCCAAATAAGTGCTGAACATAGAACGTAGCATGATGTAAAGCAGTGGTAGCTTCCTGGGTCATTATTTCTTGCACTCCATGTAAAGCCCACCTTAGCTGCACCAAAGCAATACCATATGATTACATTGTCTCTATGCTTAAACTCATCCATCCCCAATACTCTTTTCCAGTCATCAACTGTCCAATGTCTATTTTTTAATAGACTCACTGTGTGTCATCCTGGAGGGATACACGCAAGAGGTCTGGTGCATCTAATTCCACTATTGCATTCTGGATTCACTAAACTCTAAATCGGGCATATTGTCCAAATGGATGGTGGCCCCAGCTTCCTTTCACTGCTCATTCTACCTGAGTGCTGGGTACTTCTTAGGCCTTACTGCACAAGGCAAATGTTTTTCCTAGGTATGCAAGCAGGCACCAGGCCATAGCTCTCCTACACTTATAAGAGGTCTGGCCAAATGGGAAGATGCAAGGAAGCACCTATGACTAGAATGGAAGGTATCATTACGGAACTTGATGTCACGTAAAAGATGTGGTAATATCTATAGCAGATAAAAAACATAAATCAGAGTAGAGTATCCACAGAGCGCCCAGAGTATTAGCTGACTATGATCCTGGGAACACTTATTATCAAGGGACATCATAAAATATGATGAGATAGATCCTGGTTTGGAAACCATTCTCCTGGGATAATTGTTTTTTAACCTGGATATGTACCGTATTTGCCGGCGTATAAGACGACCTTTTACACTTAAAAAAACTGAGCAAAAAGGAGGGGTCGTCTTATACGCCGGGTCCGCTGCTGGGATGCCTTCTGGCTGTCCGGTAATACTGTATGTAGCTTCGGCTACATACAGTATATACCACTGAACCAATCCCAGTGAGCGGTGTATTCAAATGAATACAGAGCCTGCTCGGATTGGAGCAGCAATCTCTGCCAATCCGAGCAGGCTACAGACAGTAGCCTGCTCCGATTGGCTTTGAGAGTGAGGCGCGGGCTGATGATGTAACAGCCTCCGCCAATCCCAGCAGGCTTTGTATTCATTAATAGAATACATTGCTCGCCGTGATTGGCTCCAGCACCAGAAGGAAGAAGGAAATGGCTCCAGCAAGAACGAAGAAGAAGAGGGATATGAAGCGTCGGAAGCCTCGGAATCGGGGGTCGTCTTAAACGGTGAGTACGGGCAAAACATTTTAACTGTGCAGGTTTTTAGGGGGTCGTCTTATATGCCGGGTCGTCTTATACGCCGGCAAATACGGTACACTTCAGAGATTGCTGGTACTAGCTGTCCCACTCAGCAATGGCTTTATATCTTGCCCTGCAGCTTTACTCCTCATGTCTCCTTAATAAAATATGTATACCACCATGCTGGAATTTTCAGATTGTATCCTCAACAGGTGTCTCCTGAGCTATGACAATGTTGATGGACAGATAAGACTCCTCCATTGATCCTCACTGACAGAGAACTGAGGGATCCTTCACATCTGGGGAGCCACAAATCCATGATGAGCATCCTCCATCAACGAGGAAGGAAATGGCAACTTTGTAAAACTATTGGGGACCAAGGCCACCATATCAGAAAAAAAATGTGATTTGTGACAGCAGACATACCCGTATGTTCATAAAAAAGAGACCTATGCCCCATTGAGACAGAATGGCTCTCTTAAATGCAGTGTGTAGCACCCCCTAGCATTGCTAGAGTAGGATGTTTTTGTGTTAATGTAGGGACATTTTCAGGCTTGGCTGGCAGCCAAGCCTGTGTGTTATTTTTCTGGGTCAGGTAAGAGACTCAGGTAGGCTGGATGACTCAGCAGCAACTTCTCTGGTAACTCCCCCCTGCTTGCTGGAAACTTGAAGACAGTACCAGAAGCAGTGGAGGAGCTAGCTGGAGTATTCTGAGGGCCCTGACCAATCCCCAACAGAAGGGCTAGCAGGCCCCCTCAAATACTCTTGGTCAGCCCCGCTGGGGTGTGTGGAGCTCGGGTGGAAGACAGAGATGGAGTGTTAGGCTGTCAGAGGCTTTTGAGAGTAGCCTCCTAGTCGGGAGGGGGAGTGAACTCAGGCCTGGGCTCGGGTGCAGAAGGTACCCTTCTCATGATACATGGAGGGATCCTGATAAGGAGGCACAGAAGCAAGGAGAGGGCTGCTGGAGAACAGTGCCAGGCACATCTCCAGGGGGGAAGACAGCCATGTGGGCTAGCGAGTGTTGTAGTTTGAGGCCCGAGAGGCATGCCTGCTGGGTGCAAGCAGTCTGGGAGGACTGTGGAGAAGTAGCCAGGAGGGCTAGTGAAAAGGGCAGCTGCAGCCAGGTGGGCTGGCAGTGCCTGAAGATTTGGTACTGGGAGCAGTAGACGCAGGAGAGGACAGATAGCACCAAAGGCCTCTATATTTGCTACACCAAAAGGGGCCTGCAGTCACTGCCTGCAAAAGGCATTTCCTTTGGATCTGACTGAGTCAGTGTCAGACCATCCCATCAGTACTAGCTGGTCTTGGGAGTTGTAGTTCTACAAGTAAGTCTGTGCTGGAGGTAGAAGAAAAGGAGTGTGTACTGTATACTGTAGTTGTGTCCCTGAAGAGTTTCTACTGATCAAGTGGGCTTCCCATAATAACCCTTCATCATCCAAGTTCAAATCCCCTAAATAAAAAACAAAAACAAAGCTGCAAGGACTGGTTCTTGTCTCAGGAGTGATCGAGGAATATATATGCCTGGCTGTGCAGGGTGGGAAATAGCTAACATTCACCTGGGGCTCCTGCGGGGGCTAGCACTACAGCTGTGAAATTGAAAAAATGGAATCACCACTAAAGACAAAATCATAAGTGCCAGGACTTGCATGCCCAAATTAAGAGACAAATGCTGTCTTAAATTGCCAGCAAAAAAATACCCCCTCCACTAAGTTATAAAAAATCATGCCCAGGTCAGTCTTTATTGGGCATTAAGAAGATTTAGTACCTCACAAAACATTTTTCTATATGGATTGCAGTATAGTCTGCAAGCTGATTTAAAGCTCGGTTCAAACCTAAACCAGCCGCTGGTCGCACAGCAATGCTGTCTGTCCCTATTCTCCGTTTCAGGGATGAATCAGGGCAGAATCTTTGCCAGAAATCGGTCCTGAAATGCAGGCAAAGACGTGCTTTGCAGCCACCCCAGAGACATGTAAATAGGCTCCATAGAGAGCCAGTCACATTCTCCTGCTATGCGAATTGGATGCATAGGTGTGAACCCAACCTAAGAGTCCTGTAACTTCCATGATAAGATCATCAATATAAGCGACAGGACTGGGACTAAAATCTTTGTAAATACATTGGGAGCTGTGATCAGAAGGGTAGGGCCATGAACTGTAAGTGTTGATTTTTTATTGCAAAGTACAGGAAATGCTGACTCACAGAGGAAATGGGAACATTGAAATAGACATCTGGGATGCCTGCAGATGCCAGGAATTCACTCTGTTTTAAGGAGGCCACCACTGATTGGATGGATTCCTTCCAAAACTTTTGAAGGCTGACAAAGGTGGTGACCACCTTAGGATCCACAATGAAACAGACAGACCTGTCTTGAATAGATATCATGAACAGGTATGAATAGCAAACTAAGCTAAAGAAAGCAAGAGAACCACAGCTCCCTGAAGATTGAGTTCCTGAAATTCCTCAAGGAGCACTAAAGCCCTATAAGGGAAATAGTGAGGTGGAAATTAAAAAAAAAACACTGTAACAAAGAGTTGGTAAGTGTGCAGAGCCAAAATTCAGTAAACATCCAATTTCTCCCACCCTGTTGTCCACAGGGAAAGATGAAACATCATGCTGTGGTATGCTTGTCAGTGACCTTATAAGTCTTAGCAGCCCAAGAAGAATAAACTGGAGGCAGAAATATCATTACATACATTTATGTGCATGTATATATATATCCTCTAAACCAGTCGCCTCCAAACTCTGGCCCTTTGCTTGCTTTTATTCGGACCTCGGGGCACTATTTTCATCCACTGATACCAACAGTGGGACATAATTCCCCACACCAACGCCAATGAAGGGGCAGAATTCCTTTCAATGTCACCAACAACGGAGCGAGTTTACTCCTAGTGACACCAATGCTAGGGCTCTGTTCTTCCTTCTGACACCAGAGATAGGGCCTTGTTTATTCCCACTAATGTCAGGACCTTTTTTACTCACAATGGCCACTGTCTGGCCCCCCTTAAGTTTGAAGGACAGTAAACTGGTTTATAAAGAATGTGTTGACAGTAAACTGGCCCTTTCTTTAGAAAGTTTGAAGACCCCTGATCTAAATGCATATAAACGCTAGAAAGTGTGAATAAGGTCTAGAGCTGGCCATAGTATTTCCTTTAAAATGTATTGGTTTAAGAACATTTGTTTGATTTTCTAATTGTTAGTGGAGTCAAACTGACAAAAATTTTTAAATGAACAGGATCTAATTTTTGTTTTCAAATGAACAAATTTCTAACAGTGTATGTAGTTTTCATCCGGAAAGTCCATTCACTCCAAAAGCAGTACTTTCAAATGGCAACATTTATCTAGTCAAACTTACTGATATTTTTGTACAACTGTTTAAAAATCTACTAGTGTAGCAGGGTACAAATAGACAAACCCTTAAAGAGGAGCTGCACAAAAAAAAAAAATATTAAAAGCCAGCAGCTACTAATATTGCAGCTGCTGACTTTTAATAATATCACACTTACCTGTCCCAGGTTCCAGCGATGTCGGCGGCAGATGACGAGCGATCGCTCGTCTCGCTGCAGCCACCGCCGCCATCCTCTGTCAGGGAATCGGGAAGTGAAGCAAGAGGGCTTCACTGCCCGGTTCCCTACTGCGCATGCGCGAGTCGCGCTGCGCTGGTTCCCCGCTGTGTCTCTGGGAACTGTGTGTTTCCCAGAACACAACGGGGGGGCGGAGCCATGCGGCGGTGGGCGGAGCCATGCGGCGGTCTGGCCGGAAGTGGGTGCAGTTACCTGGATTATCCAGGTAACTGCACCCCCCTCCCCCCCGAAAGGTGCCGATTGTGGCACCGGAGGGGGGGAGGGATAATACTAGCGGAACTTCCCCTTTAGGGTGAAGAACCGCTTTAAGCTTAGTACTCCTCAGCGGATGCCGATCAGACCTTTTTAGTCATTCCCCTTCGATAGAAGCCGGAGTGGCTGCCGTACACACGGGCACCTTTAGGACCTTGCTTTGTGCACTGGTTCCAAATAATTTGCTGTCGGGGGGGGGGGGGATTATGGTGTGGGGTTGTTTTTTCAGGGGTTGGGCTTGGCCCCTTAGTTCCAGCGAAGGGAACTCTTAAGGCATCAGCATAACAAGACATTTTGGACAATTTCTTGCTCATAACTTTGTGGGAACAGTTTGGGGATGACCCCTTCCTGTTCCAATGTCACTGTGCACTAGTGCACACAGCAAGGTCCATAAACACAATTAGGCTAGGTTCACACCTGTGCAGGTAATTGCTGCTGCAGGACTGCACTTGTTCCTGTAGCAGCAATCACCCACATGGAAAAGCACTCAGGAGATGTGTGGGTCTGCCAGGTTGGGGTGGAGGAACTTGACTGGGCTGAATAGAGTCCCGACCTCAACCCAATTGAACAGCTTTGGGTTGAATTAGAGCGGAGACTGCAAGCCAGGCCTTCTTGTCCAACATCAGTGCCTGACCTCACAAATGCGCTTCTGGATGAATGGTCAAACATTTCCATAGACGCTCCTAAACTTTTTGGACAGCCTTTCCAGAATAGTTGAAGCTGTTATAGCTGCAGGGTTGAGCTAACTCAATATTGAACCATTCGGACTAAGACTGGGATGCCATTAACATTCATGTGCATGTTAAGGCAGGTGTCACAATACTTTTGACAATATAGTGTACTGTGTTAATGAAACAGCAATGGGAAAGTTCTAAATTGTTTATATGAAATATAAAATTATATATATTTATACCATTAGAACCTTCAATACAAAGAGGCTGATTAACATAGGATATACAATTCAATAATACTAACCCACTTGTGTAGACATCCAAATGTGAATTTCAGAACATATTCTCATTGCATAGCCATAACAAGCTCACTTGGAACAAGATAACCCAGAGCCTCCTATACAGTCCCTGACAAAAGTCTTGTCGCTTGTGTACAAATTGACCTGAAGTGCCGCTAAAATATTTTTCTAATCAAGGTTTTGTTATAAGAAATGGGTCATTTTAATCCCAACAGTTTTTGTAATAATGTTTCAGTGCAAAACGAAACTGACAAAAAGTATGCTAATATTCACAGCTTGGTAAAGCCCATTGAGTAAATTTTTGCCAAGACATAAGTGTTGTCACCTTGTTATATGGAGCTTCACCTGTGACTAATAATGGATCAATTAGGTCTCAGGTGTGTATAAAAAGAACACCAGTACACTAGACCTTCTCAACTGCAACTAGACCTCTGCAAACATGCCTAAGATTCACCCGGAGACTAAAGTGTTGATTATCAAGAGGCTGAAGACCAGATCCACTGCTGATGTGGCAGACACCTTCAATGTGTCTCAGCGTCAAGTTCAGAGGATAAAAAAAAGATTTGAAGAGACTGGAGGACGTTTTGGACAAGGCCAGGTCAGGCTGACCCAGCAAGACAACTGCTCGAGAGGACCGTTGGCTCGAAAATCCAAGGCCAGCCCATTTTCCACTGCAGCAGAGCTCCACGAGACCTGGTCACCTGAAGTCCCTGTGTCAACCAGAACAGTTTGTCGGATTCTGTCTCGAAATGGCCTCCATGGTCGAATTAGTGCCCATAAGCCAGCACTAAACAAAAGACAATTGAAAAACCGTGTGGCATTTGCCAAGGGCCACAGCCTGCTAAAAGGATGGACTCTGGAAAAGTGGCAGAAGGTGGTTCCGGAGATACGGGGCTCCTTGCACAGCCTGTCAGAAGCTACATACAGAGCGGCCAGTTTAAATACAAGCTGGAACACTCTGCAGCAGACTGAGAGGATGACCTCACAGTGCTTATAATAATTATTTGTATATTACTTATGATAATTAACCCCTTGCCACCCAGGCCCATTCTGAGACTTCTCTCCAACATTTAAAAATCACCATTTTTTTATGCTAGAAAATTACTTAGAACCCCCAAGCATTATACAGTGATGTGAAAAAGTGTTTGCCCCCTTCCTCATTTCCTGTTCCTTTGCATGTTTGTCACACTTAAGTGTTTCGGAACATCAAACCAATTTAAACAACAGTCAAGGACAACACAAGTAAACACAAAATGCAATTTGTAAATGAAGGTGTTTATTATTAAAGGTGAAAAAAAATCCAAACCATCATGGCCCTGTGTGAAAAAGTGATTGCCCCCTAAACCTAATAACTGGTTGGGCCACCCTTAGCAGCAACAACTGCAACCAAGCATTTGCGATAACGTGCAATGAGGCTTTTACAGCGTCCTGGAGGAATTTTGGCCCACTCATCTTTGCAGAATTGTCCTAATTCAGTTACATTAGAGGGTTTTCGAGCATGAACGGCCTTTTTAAGGTCATACCACAACATCTCAATAGGATTCAGGTCAGGACTTTGGCTAGGCCACTCCAAAGTCTTAATTTTGTTTTTCTTCAGCCATTCGGTGGTGGACTTGCTGGTGTGTTTAGGATCATTGTCCTGCTGCAGAACCCAAGTTCGTTTCAGCTTGAGTACACGAACAGATGGTCGGACATTCTCCTTCAGGATCTCTTGGTAGACAGCAGAATTCATAGTTCCTTTTATCACGGCAAGTCTTCCAGGTCCTGAAGCAGCAAAACAGCCCCAGACCATCACACTACCACCACCATATTTTACTGTTGGTATAATGTTCTTTTTATGAAATGCAGTGTTCCTTCTACGCCAGATATACTTGGACACACACCTTCCAAAGAGTTCCACTTTTGTCTCATCGGTCCACAGAATGTTGTCCCAAAAGTCTTGGGGATCATCAAGATGTGTTGTGGAGAAATTGAGACGAGCTTTGATGTTCTTTTTGCTCAGCAGTGGTTTTCTCCTTGGAACTCTGCCACGCAGGCCATTTTTGCCCAGTCTTTTCCTGATGGTGGAGGCATGAACGCTGACCTTAACTGAGGCAAGTGAGGCCTGCAGTTCCTTGGACGTTGTTGTGGGGTCTTTTGTGACCTCTTGGATGAGTCGTCGCTGCGCTCTTGGGGTAATTTTGGGCGGCCGGCCACTCCTGGGAAGGTTCACCACTGTTCCATGTCTTCGCCATTTGTGGATAATGGCTCTCACTGTGGTTCGCTGGATTCCCAAAGCTTTGGAAATAGCTTTATAACCCTTTCCAGACTGATAGATCTCAATTACTTTCTTTCTCAATTGTTCCTGAATTTCTTTGGGTCTCGGCATGATGTGTAGCTTTTAAGGATCTTCTGGTGGACCTTACTGTGTCAAGCAGCTCCTATTTAAGTGATGCCTTGATTGTGAACAGGTGTGGCAATAATCAGGCCTGGGTGTGGCTAGAGAAATTGAACTCAGGTGTGGACAACCACAGTTATAGTATGTTTTAACAAGGGGGGCAATCACTTTTTCACACAGGGCCATGATGGTTTGGATTTTTTTTCACCTTTAATAATAAACACCTTCATTTACATTGTGTTTACTTGTGTTGTCCTTAACTATTGTTTAAATTGGTTTGATGTTCCGAAACACTTAAGTGTGACAAACATGCAAAGGAACAGGAAATGAGGAAGGGGGCAAACACTTTTTCACACCACTGTATATTGTTTTAGCAGACACCCTATGGAATAAAATGGTGGTGTTTGCAACTTTTTATGTTACACGATATTTGCGCAGCAATTTTTCAAACTTTTTTTTTGGTAAGAAACTGTTTCATTCATAAAAAAAACACTAAAGTTAGCATGATTTTTTGTTGTGTACTAAGCGATGCTTTACTTTTTTTTTTTTATATAGGTTACATGTTTAGAGAGTTACAGAGGATGTCTAGTGCTAGAATTATTGCTCTCGCTCTAACGATCGTGGCTTATGTAACCTGTGTGTATCTGGCTCTGACACTAACCAATGCCAACCCAGGGACTGACTAGTATCTCTCCCCAGCCTGTCCCCACACACCCTCTCACCTGCTGACCTGTGAATGGGGCAATCACTCCCCGCAGTGTTATTGTGTTCTGTCAGTGAATACAATGATTAGTGTTGCTAACTATAGCTGGCAGCACTGATTGTTTTGGTGAAAACCTGACACGCTGGTTGTACTCAATCCATGTATGGCCCGCTTAACCACTACGCAGTCCCTAAACATCCTTCCACAAACCTTTACATTTTTCCTTCCCAGATTACTTCACCCTCCTCTCCTATACATAGTGCCCACTGTCATACTCTCCACACTTCTCTCTTATACATAGTTCCCACTGTCATACTCTCCACACTTCTCACCTGTACATACTGCTCACTGTCATACCCTCCACACTTCTCTCCTATACATAACGCCCGCTGTCATATCCTACACACTCCTCTCTTGTACATAGTGCCTGCTGTCATACACTTCTCTCATGTACATAGTGCCCACTGTCGTACCCTCCTCACTCCTTTCCTATACATAGTGCCCACCGTCATACACTCCTCTCTTGTACATACTACTCACTGTCATAACCTCCATACTCCTCTCCTATACATAGTGCCCACTGTCATACCTCCAACACTTCTCTCCTATACATAGTACCCACTGTCATACCCTCCACACTCCTCTCCTGTACATACTACTCACTGTCATAACCTCCATACTCCTCTCCTATACATAGTGCCCACTGTCATACCCTCCACACTTCTCTCCTATACATAGTGCCCACTGTCATACCCTCCACAGTCCTCTCCTGTACATACTAGTCACTGTCATACCCTCCATACTCCTCTCCTATACATAGTACCCACCATCATACCCTGCCTCCACACTCCTCTCCTGTAATTACTGCTTACTGTCCTACTCTCCACACTTCTCTCCTGTACATAGTGCCCACTGTCATACTCTCCACACTCCTGTACATATTGCTCACTGTCATACCCTCTACACTCCTCTGCTGTGCATACTGCCCACTGTCATACCCTTCACACTCCTCTCCTGTACATAGTGCCTTCTGCCATACCCTCTGCACTCCTCTCATGTACATAGTGCCCACTGTTAGACCCTCCACATTCTTCTCCCTCACCCGCACATACTTCCCACTTGTATACCACCCATATTCCTCCCCTATGCCTCTTACCCACAAACTGTTCTTTAAAATTATACTGATTATCCTCAATGTTACCAGCTCTAGAATGGGCACACTTTTGTCAGTTCAACTAAAGTAAATCTCACAGCCCTCATATTTGTTCTGCCCCATTATTAGTACTTATTTAATTTTGTAATTACTATTATGATGTATAGAGGAACATAGGGGATGTCAGCTACTCTAAATATAGCACTTGTAAAAAAAGTGTCCCTGAAAATATTTTTGAAATGTTGACAACTATGCACTTAGGCACTGCCCAAGGGCCACAGGGTCAGTAGGGGGCCCCATGAGAGGCTCCTTTGATATTAAAGCGGTAGTAAACTTTTCTAACATTACTACTTTTTAGAGGCCCTGGGGTAGGTTATGCCATAATGTACAAGTATGCACAGCATATTAGCACATTAGGGTACACCTAAATTGTCAGACTGAGCCCTCTAGTGCTGTGCTGTGATCAGTCCGGCGGGGCCCGGGCACTTCCATCTTCACCCGGTCTTCCTTCTGGGTTCTGTGCCTTCGGTCACTTGCCTTGGCCAGGCTGCGTTGATGTCATTCCCACACATGCTCATGTGCATTCCCTTTCTCTCACCCCCCCCCCCTTCTCTCTCATCCTCCCTCCCTTACCCCTCACTCCTCTTTCATCCCCTTTCTCTCTCTCTCTCTCTCTCTCTCTCTCTCTTTCTCTCTCTCTTTAATTTAATTAGTTATAACAAAAATAGTTTGCATTTTTATTTATTTATTGTTTATAAAAGGCCCCACCAAAATCCTCAGCACCAGGCCCATGATGTTCTTAATCTGGCCCTGGCTAGGCGGAAGACTTACGCCTAGTACACATGGACCAAATGTCCGGCAGCATCAACAGGCTCAATAGAGATGGGTTGACATTTGACCTGTGTCTACGGCAGCCAGTCTGACAGAAACTGGCCACTCGTCCTGGGTGGGGGGGGACTCCCCCCTGTCAGAACACAATAGCATAGCAGGGAAGATTGCTGTACCAACATTGCATAGTTAGTAAACTGGCTCCCCCTGTGCTGTCAGTATTTCTTTTTTCCCATTCAGCCCTGCTGGGTTGAAGAAAAAAAAAAATAGTAGTGTGTACGGGGCCTAAGGCCCTGTTCACACATATGAATGGGGCTGTTACTGATTACATGAGCGAGACCAAGAATGGGCTCCTGGCTATTAGCTGCAGGTGGCAGCCCCGTTGAAAGAAATGAGAGTCTGGGAGCTCCCTCAGTTAATTGTGGCCTACTGGCATGTAATAAGCCCTAGATGGAGATTATCAATGAATGCAAAGCACCCTCTAGTTGGATGAGATGGAGGGGCTGGGTGGTGACATTATGATCTACATCTGGTCCAATATGATAATCTTTTAAGTTCATTGAGAAAATGCAAAATGTTCTCTGAATGGCGCCTGTGCTGCGTTATTGACTCACAGTGCTCACACTGCAGGAGGGCAGCCACTCGGCCCAGCTCCCAGAAGGTAGCAGTGATCACTGTAGTAGTGGCATATACATACATTTCTTTGTCCAAGTTGCAATCCGACTTGTCAAATCGCAACACGTCAGATCGAATCAATGTGAACCTAGGCTAAATCAGTAAGATCAGAAAACATTTTTTTACATTTTTTTTTTAATGGAGCAGACAGAATCTGGAACAGCTCTGCATGGCAAACAACTTCTATCTTCAGCTTTTTCAGTTAAAGTGGAACCCTCTGATTTAATGGTTTCCCAAACAGTTACATTCAAGGTATGTTACAGTTACTAGTGTGCCTATGTTAGCTCTTGACCAAAGCCATCAATGGCCAGTATCATATCTGATCACATGTGCAGCACAATGACAACTGCAGAGGCTAAGATGGCAGCTTCCTTGGAGGAAAAAGGAGAGGAGGCTTTGTTTCACTTTAAAGGCTAAGTTCACCTCTGGAACATGTTGATGATCAGGAGGAGAGTGTGCCCTGCCCCTGTCAGGACACCCGGTGGGGGTCAGGGAGGAATCCTACTTTGGGAGGTGAACTTGAGACACACTCAAGTGGGCTTTTTTGTGTGTGTTTTTTCATAGACACTTTGTTTTGTTTTTGTGCTCTTTTCTGGGTTTAAAAAAAATATACTGTATATAAAAATAGAACGACCCGATTCCCCCATCCACACATTTGATGTGGATGGGAGAATCACTCCTGTTGTGCTATTGTATTCTGAGGGTGGCCACAGTTGGAAAATACTGACCATTCAAGGAGAAACAGGACAGGCTGGTTGTACAAAAGTTTAATCGGTAGATTGACTTCTGTACAACCAGCTTGCCTATACATGGATTGGAATTTTTGAAATTTTGATCTACTTATGGCCACCCCAAGAGGTGTCCCTCTTTGTTTAAAAAAAATATATAAAAAAATAAAAAGGGAGCAGCACTTCTAGCTACACTAGGGTTTTTGGTTTGATTCCCAACCATGACACTACCTGCCTGAAATTTGCATGTTCTCCCTGTGCCTGCATGGGTTTCTTCCAGGTAATCTGGTTTCCTCCCACACGTCAAAGACATGCTGGCAGGTTAACTGGATCCTGTCTATATTGGCCCTAGTATGTGTATAACCCTAGTATGAATGTTAGTTAGGGACTAGTTGAGGGCAGGGACTGATGTGAATGAACAATATATACAGCAGGTAAAATAAGTATTGAATAAATCACAATTTTTCTAGGTAAAATATATATATAACTCTCTCAAGACCTTCGCAACCTTATTGTTGCAAAACATACTGATGGCATTGGTTACAGAAGGATTTCCAAACTTCTGAATGTTCCAGTGAGTACTGTTGGGGCCATAATCTGGAAGTGGAAAGAACATGATTTTGCCATAAACTGGCCACGACCTGGTGTTCCTCGCAAGATTTCTGATAGAAAATTGAAAAGAATTATCAGAAGAGTTGTCCAAGAGCGTCAAAAAGACCTGGAACTAGCAGGTACAAAGGTTTCAAATAAAACAATTATACACTTAACCATCATGACCTGTATGCACGCTCACCATGCAAGACTCCATTGCTGAAGAAAAAGCATGTTGAAGCTTGTTTAAAGTTTGCTGCACAACATTTATACAAGCCTGTGAATTACTGGGAGAATATAGTCTGGTCAGATGAGACCGTAATTTAACTCTTTGGATGTCATAATGCACACTATGTTTGAAGGTCAAATAGCACATCAGCAGAACAGAACAAAATATAATATATTCTATTCTGTTCTATCATTTTTCTAGTCTATTTTCAATTTATTATAATCTTTTCTATCCAAATTTAAAATTAATTCATTTAAAAATTTTGAATTCATAGTATTCGAAATTCTAATTTATTCTATTTGAAATTAGAATTTCAGAAGGTGGTTGTATATTCTTTCTATTAAACTATATTTTTTTCTATTCTGTTCTAATCTTTTCGATTTGAATTAGAAATTTTGGAATATGGTTAGTTACTTATACATATCTGTCACATCAACTTTTCATACTTGCAGTGTACCAGTGCAAAAAAAAAAAAAAAACACACACACACACACACACATCTCATTTCATTTATATTTATGGTATCAATGAAGTTGTCAGCATGCCTGATTGAAGAAGTCACAGATGTCGATCGCAAGGCAAGTGCATATGCTGTATGTCATTGTCCACTTGCCAAAAGTTGTGTATTGTATTTGTCCACTTGCCACGTCACCTGCCACAAGTTGTGTATTGTCCACTTGCCACGTGACCGGCCACGAGTGCCATGTGACCAAGTTGTGGATTGTCCACTTGCCACGTCACCTGCCACCAAGCGACCCCAGATATGGGCAATATGAAAGTACTTTTCTGCAGCAGAGAATGACATTTTGCGACCTGAATTTGGGGCCACATATCTCGGGGTCACTTATAGCTAGAAAAACCAAATTTGGTATGCACAATACAATAACACAATAGAACTAGCACTACAACATATACAAATTTGGGGTTTCTAGCACCAAGTAACCCCGAGATACGTGGCCCCAAAGTCGGGTCGCAAAATATTTTCGAATCTGGTTGAAATAGTTTAGAATGCGGTTGAAATCATTTCGAATTCGGTAGAAATATTTTCGAATGTGACCTATTTTTCGATTCGGCAGAAAACTAAACGAAATACGAAAACGAATTTAACTAATTTAACGAACATAACTAAACAAAATTAATTAACGAATTAAAACGAAATGAAACTAAACAATTTTTTTCCTTTTGCACATGTCTAGAGAGGACCAGATGGGCACATACACCCCCCCCCCTTCCAAGACTTCATGGAAGGCATGAGGACCAACACCCTAATTGGAGTGGGAAAGTGCATGTGACAAACACACAAATAAAAATGGGGAAAGGGAAGTGGAGAAGTGCTTAGTGCCATACCACGGTAGGCCGTTCGGCCAAGAATAAAAATGTGCATCACCACCTGTGAGATTTACAGCACCCCTTGGCTACCACCCCAGGGGTACATACACCACGGGCTTCTTTCACAGCCCAGCCTTCCACTAGACCAGTGCCTCTCTATACCTACTAGGAAGGTGTCAGAACTTCAAGAGCCTTGCCTACAAGGGGACAAGCCTTGTGCACAAGGCCCTCCCACCTAATTACATCAGGGAAATTCTAAATGAACCCCCAAACTGGCGAAGGGAAGCGGGTTTCTTTCCCTAACAATTTATAAGAACAGATACTACACTTGATCTTAGCCAAAATGCCAGTACTTTTCCCCTTTGTCATTCCATTTTATTACACGTAACTTAAAGTATAATTAAAAACTTTTTTTTCCACATTATGGATAGGGTGGAGGTGGATTAGAACCCCTGTCAGTTTTTATAGTTGTCTGTGTTAAGGAGATTCACCCTCTATTTGTCCTATTTACCATCATCATTGAAAATGAAAGTAAAAGAAAAGCCCCAATTTTGAGTTGTCACTAGAAAAGTAATGGAGGGTAAATCCTCCAATGGGAACACTAGTTCTGGTGAGCTGTGGGTGGGTCCCCATCAAATTCTCAGGGATTTCCTTCCACTTCCCATTTGGCTGCAGAACAGGAAGTGAAGGGAAATCGCCACAATGGCACACAGATGGCAAAAACAGATTTGACAGTGATTAGAACTCTCATGCTATCCATAAATCAAATAGATTTTTTTGCCCATAGTTCTACTTTAATTTCTGAAATTATTTGTTTTGGTTTCTTTGTTTGCAGAGACATAACTAAAACCTTCAGGGCAGAATGGGCCAAAGCAACACGGCCCAATACTTATCAATGAACGAAACCAGAGTTTCCATCGCTGAACCCCTAAATGGATGGCAGCAGCCAGAGTATGGCACGGGAGCTGAGGGGGAGAAGACAAACACAGGTACCCCCAAGGGAGATGCCAGGCGGCAGACATGGCATGGGTGAAGGTGAATGGTCCTAAATTGTCTCAGTATGTAACTTGATAACATGCCCAATTGTTAAGTATTGGGCCGTTTTGCTTTGGCCCATTCTGCCATTGTTCTTACATTTACCACTGTGACACATCTTTTTGTCTATTTAGATACACTTCATCCGCATCCACCCCTGATGAGCGAGCAATGATCATGTGAAACCCGCGTTGGTTTTTCTGACGCGTGCATTGGTGGTATATACTGCATTGTATAATGTTTGTATCAACTTGATTTATTCTTTTTACTATGTGCAAATCCATTGGCTGAGCTAGTATGCTATATTATCCATGTATGTACAATTATTTTAATAAACATTTATACTATTACTCGTGTTACTCAGTGGTTAACTGTGACCACCTCATTTAAAGTCCCAGGGCGACGCTCCTTTTTTTGTACAAACCAATCAATAGATGCTTATTGCAATTTTTTTTTACCAAAAACATGTAGAAGAAGAATACATATTGGCCTAAACTGAGGGAAAAAAAAATATTTTTTGGGGATATTTATTATAGCAAAAAGTAAAAAAAACTCTTGTTTTAAAAATTGTAGCTATTTTTTGTTTATAACGCAAAAAATAAAAACCGCAGAGGTGATCAAATACCACCAAAAGATACCTCTATTTGTCAGTTAAAGCTACAGTGCTGAATTGCAAAAAGTGCTCTGGTCTTTGGCCAGCCAAATGGTCCAGGGCTTAAGTGGTTAATTTACAGAACATGCCCACAACTTTGAAGATTTTTTTATTTTATTTTTTATTGTGAAGCAAACAACAAATAGGATAAAATAACAGAAAAAAAAAAGTCAATGTGCATAACTATTCACCCCCCTATAGTCAATACTTTGTAGAGCCACCTTTTGTGGCTATCACAGCTCTAAGTCGCTTTGGATAAGTCTCTACGATCTTACCCCTGGGATTTTTGCCCATTCCTCCTTGCAAAACTGCTCCAGCTCCTTCAAGTTGGATGGTTTGTGCTTGTGAACAGCAATCTAAGTCTGACCACAGATTTTCTATTGGATTGCGGTCTGGGCTTTGGCTAGGCCATTCCAACACATTTACATGTTTCCCCTTAAACCACTCAAGTGTTGCTTTAGAAGTGTGTTTGGGGTCATTGTCCTGCTGGAAGATGAACCTCCATCCTAGCCTCAAATCACACACAGAGTGGTACAGGTTTATCTCAGGAATATCCCTGTATTTAGCACCATCCATCTTTCCCTCAACTCTGACCAGTTTCCCAATCCCGACTGCTGAAAATAGTGGTGTTCTTTGAGTGATGTGATGTGTTGGGTTTGCGCCAGACATAGCATTTTCTTTGATGGCCAAAAAGTAAAATTTTAGTTTCATCAGACCAGAGCACCTACCTCCATACATTTTGGGAGTCTCCCACATGCCTTTTCGCAAACTCAAAATGTGCCATTTTGTTTTTTGCTTAAAGTAATGGCTTTCTTCTGGCCACTCTGCCATAAAGCTCAACTCTATGGAGCACACAGCTTATTGTTGTCCTATGTACAGTTATTCCAGTCTCTGCTGTGGAACTCTGCAGCTCCTCCAGGGTTACCTTAGGTCTCTGTGCTGCCTCTCGGATTAATGCCCTCCCTGCCCGGTCCATGAGTTTTGGTGGGCGGCCGTCTCTTGGTAGGTTTGCTGTTGTGCCATGTTCTTTCCATTTGGTTATGACAGATTTGATGGTGCTCCTAGGGATCATCAAAGATTTGAATATTTTTTAATAACCTAACTCTGACTTGTAATTCTCAACAACATTGTCCCTTACTTGTTTGGAGAGTTCCTTGGTCGCCATGGAAATTTGGTTAGTGATGCCTCTTGCTTAGGTTTTTCAGCCTCTGGGGTCTTTTAAAGGTGTGTGTAGATGTAATGACAGATCATGTGACACTTATGCCACGTACACAAGGTCAGACTTTCCAGTGGGAAATGTTAGATGTGAGCTTGTTGTCGGAAAGTCCGACCGTGTGTATGCTCTATTGGACATTTGCTGTCGGAATTTCCGACCACAAATGTTTGAGAGCAGGTCCTCAAATGTTTAGCCATCTTCACTTTGTTGTCAGAAAGTCCGATTGCATGTACACAAGTCTGTCGCACAAAAATTCACGCATGCTCGGAATCAAGCAGAAGGAGCTGCACTGGCTTCCTTTTTCTCGGCTCGTTGTACTCTACCGCGTTCTCACATTTTGGAATTTTGGGCCAACATTTGTCTGACTGTGTGTATGCAAGACAAGTTTGAGCCAACAGCCTTCGAAAAAAAAAAAAAAAAAAATCATGGTTTTGTTGGCAGAAAGTCTGATCGTGTGTACATGGCATTAGATTGCACACAGGTGGACATTATTTCACCAATTATGTGACTTCTGAAGGTAACTGGTTGCACCAGAGCTTTGGATGGGCTTCATAATAAAGGGGGTGAATACATACGCACATGCCAATTATCTGTTTTTTTATTTCTGAAAAATAGTTTTATGTATCTATTTTTCTAATTTTACTTCACCAACTTAGACTATTGTGTTCTGATCCATCACATATAATTCAGATAAAAAAAAAAAAACATTGAATGAAAGGCTGTAATATAACAAAATAGGTAAAAATCCAGGGGGGGGGGGGGTGAATACTTTTGCAGGGCACTGTATTTTACTCTGTATATATGTAAAGCGCTGTGCAAATTGATGGCGATATAAAAGTAGCTGTAATGAATAAATAAAAAGTTGGGAGGTATGGGTGTCAAGCAGTGGTTTGCATGGCTCCACCCACGGTAGTGAAATGAGGACTAGTCCTCCAATTTTTAGGACAGGTGATGAAAATCTGCTGTGTTCCAGGAAGGTTGATTGGAATGAGGACATGCGATTGCTGTAGTCCCTTCTCCCCATGACCTGTATGGTTATTGGATCTATATAAACTTGTGTAACAAAGCCGATCCCCCCCACCAGCATTAGTATGAAGAAGAAAGTTTCTAATAATAGGCAATGACATCATTGATGTGACAGCAGCACTATCATGCAGGAGTCATGGCAGACTGGGCTGGTTGTGTGTAATAGAGGTGATGATAGAAATGTAGGGCACATCCATTAGTCACACACACACACAGCAGGGTGACAGCACACAGCCTGTCTCTCTCTCCCCACTGCTGATCGGAGCTCCTCTCCCTCCCATGCATTGTTGAGTTCCTATCCAGCACTGATCGCTCACATAGCTCTACACAATGATCTCTAATGATACAAAGAGCCGATCGGGGAGCATTCAGGCGCTCAGCACGCTACGATCGAACGTAGCAGCCATCAGCTCCATAGCACGGCTCACGCCGTCCGCCGAATTTTAATGAAACAATTAATAACGTGAACGATTCCACAACAATAGCCGCGCCGTGTATAGCGGAGGATGGCAACAGTGTAAAGGATTCCCATGCACGCATCGCCCCCTGCCGGCGCCGCAAGGGATACGCAGGCGAGAGGGCTGCGCGAGACAGAGCGGCGCGAGCTCGCCTCTCTACCCCCCCACCTCTCTCTCCTCCTCCTCCGGCGCTTCGCCGCCCCGTCACGTGCAGCGCGCCGGCCAATCGCGCTCCGTGTTGTCGCGGCCGGACGCCATTGCTGCTGTCAGAGAGGCGAAGCTCCGGTCAGTGTGTGAGAGAGATACGAGCGGCGGGAGAGGCCAGGGACCCCGAACTGTTCAACGACTTAGAGGGGAGTCGGGCCAAGCACAGCTTCCGGCACGTCGGGAGGGTCCTGTGGAGAGAGGGGGGATTGGAGCCCCGTGAAGCCCCCGAGGCCTCCTCCTGTGACACGGGGCGGTCTCCCCTCAGCGGCCAGTGTGTGTGATAGAGAGTGTATCTCCCGCCTGGCCCCCTGTGTGTGAGAAGGTACCTGGACTCCTCCTGGCATTACATTCCCTGACAAGCAGGGGGAGGCCGCGGCGCTTCCTTCTCTCCTCCCCACCTCTTCCTCCCTGCCCCTCTCTCTCTTATCCCACGACCGCCCGCCAGCCTGCCCCTCCCCCACACGGGTGACTCATTTCTCCGCGCCCGATCATAGGCACATCGTCTGGCCGATGACAATTGCCCGCCGATCTCTACAGGACATTGCGACATCCATGTGATTTCCTCAAGACTGCTCCTGTCCCTTCCCCTCCCCCCTCCCACAGAGGCTTTTGTCGGTCTCCCTAAGACCCGGAGGATCAGGCCTAGGCCTGCCTAGCAACACTGCACCCCCCCCCCACACCCCAATTTCCGATCGGATCCAGAGTTTTAGGTCTCAGACATGCCCAGCTCTGCTAGCCAGGCTCCCGGAGGATCATGACTGCAGCGGCGAACTGGGCAGCCAACGGGGCGAGCCTGGAGGATTGCCACTCCAACCTCTTCTCTCTGGTAAGGAGGCCACAATGGCTGTGTGTGTGTGAGAGAGATCTGTCACTGTATGTCTTGTCTGATCGGTCCCTGTGTGTGTCTTGTCTGATCGGTCCCTGTGTGTACTGTGTACGGTCCCCCTCCTCCCCCCAGGGGACTGTCACTTTGCTCTTTCCTCTCTATTTACAACATGTGTTTATGATCGGAGCACAGGCTCTGTGTGGTGTCATGTAGGTCCAGGGCTGGCCCCCTCTGCTATCACCTTCCTGTGATTGGTGGATTCCGCTCTGACATCTCTACATGGTGCTGTGTCACTACCCAGTTTTCAAATTCCCCGACGTCTACCCTTCCATTCATCTTTCACTTTCTACTTCTCCTGTTCTTTATGTCCCCCACCTCTGATAGTGACCTGGCCTGAATCATCACACCCTTTATCTCTAATTCACTCATCTTCTATGTTGTGGTTTTGTGTGTTGCTTTGTTCAACAGTGGTTGTGTGTTTGTTTTTTCTAAGATGGGAGAAGCTGTGTATGGCAACCACTCAGCATTTAGCTTTCAATTTCAAAGTGTTACCATTAATGTAAAGTCTATATATATATATATATATATATATATATATATATATATATATATATATATATATATATTTTTTTTACATAACAAACTTGTTATACTTACCTGCCCTGTGCAGTGGATATACGCAGAGCAGCCCAGATCCTTCTCTTCTTTGGCTCTCCTAGCCCCTCCCTCCTGTTGAGTGCCCTCACAGCAAGCAGCTTTCTTTGGGGACACCTGAGCCGAGTCACTTTCATACACAGAGCCCCAGTTCAGCCCCACTCCGCTGTCTCCCGATTGGCTCACTGACTTTGATAGCAGTGGGAGCCAATGGCGCTGCTGCTGTGTCCTCAGCCAATCAGGAGGGAGAGTCCCAAACAGCCGAGTCACTTGTGGACATTGCTGGATGGAGATACTTACCCACCCTGTGCAGTGGATGTACACAGAGCATCCCAGATCCTCCTCTTCTCGGGTCCCTCTTTGGCTCTCCTGGTCCCTCCCTCCTGTTAATTGCCCTCACAGTAAGCAGCTTCCTGTGGGGACACCTGAGCCGAGTCACTTTCAGACACAGAGCCCCGGTTCGGCCCCACCCACTCTCTCCCCTGATTGGCTCACTGACTTTGACAGCAGTGGGAGCCAATGGCGCTGCTGCTGTGTCCTCAGCCAATCAGGAGGTAGAGTCCCAGACAGCGGAGTCACTTGTGGACATTGCTGGATGGAGATAGGGTTCAGGTAAGTATTAGGGGGTGCTGGGATGGCTGCCACACAGAAAGCTTTTTATCTTAATGCATTAGGAAAAAAAAAAAGCTTCCGACTTTACAACCCCTTTAACTGATATGTAAAGGCATTTAAAAAAAAAAATGTAAATAATAAACATGTTCTACCTACCTGTTCTGTGCAGTGCTGTTGTACAGAGTGGCCTCTAAAATGGTTTTAAAGGCAGAAGAATGCATTAAGATAAAAAAAACCTTTAGTGTGCATCAGCTGCCCCCCCCCCCCCCCAATACCTGAACCCCATCTCGATCCAGCAGTGTTGCACAAGAGCCCCAGCTGTCTCGGACTCTCCCTCCTGATTGGCTCCCACTGCTGTCAGTCAAAGTCAGTGAGGAAATAGGGGCCAGGGCTGAGCCACTGCTTGCCATAGGGGAACAAGGGAGGAGGGGCCAGGTGCTCTGCTGAGGGACCTGAAAAGACCAGGATCCAGGCTGCTCTGTGCAAAACCACTACAGAGCAGGTACTTATAACATGTTTGTTGTTTTTATACAAAAAAAAAAAAGACTTTAACCTCCTCTTCTGGGGTCCCCCACTAGCACTCTCTGCTGCTCCTCTTCCATGTGTCCCCACAGCAAGGCACATGTTATGGGGGCACATACTTATGTGGGTGCACTCCCAAGCTAGGCTGTTTGCATCCATAGACACACAGCAGCACAACTCCACCCCCTTCTCGATTCCTACTATCCAGATTTGACTTACTGCGGCAGGAGCCAATGGCTACCAATGCTGCCTGTGTTTACTGTGAGACTATGCAGTGCAGGGCTGCAGCCATGACAGAGCTGGATTGTGAGAGGAAGCTGGTACATGTTTAGGGATGGTGAGGAGTTCAGGGAATGTATTAATGCAGAACTATACTCCCCTTCGCTCCAGCAATGTGGCGTGTCTTGTCTCAATCGCTGGCCGCTCTCATTGGCCAAATGGGGATCACATCACTTCTGCACATGTGCGGCAGTTCAGTCAAATTTGGCATTGCCGAATTTGTACAGTCACTGTACAGGGGCAAACAGCCAGGTAAGTAACTTTAATGCAGAAGAGACAAAGCATGTTTCTTCTGCATTAAAATTCCTGTCTTTTTGCTCAACTCCTATTTTTGGCTCAAAATTCCACTGTAAAACAGAACAATACTCACCTCGGCTCCAGAGATGTTGTATTCTCAAGCTCCTGGCCCAGCTGTTGACATCTTTGGATGACCAGCCTCTGGGTCTCGGTCACCAGGTGCTGTGATTGGCCAGGCGTGGATGATGTCAAGTTCAGTCCGCTTCAGCATTACAAATTTGTACAGAGCTGCGCATGCACAAGGGATAACAGGGAGGTAAGTAACTTTAATGCAGATAAACATGTCTCTTCTGCATTAAAATTCCTGCCTGTTCATCCTTATTTATTTTTGGCCCAAAGTACAACTTAAAGGTAAAAAAGTTTACACTTTAGGGTCCATGCACAAAAGATGGCTTAAAAAATGCCCCAGCCTCTGACAGAAAAAGCAGCCTACAAATGCTTATAGTGGCTCATATTGATTGCACAAGGTTTTATGAATCTGCTTTGATGAGCGTTTTTTTATTTCAAAACCTTCTCCTCTGCTCATTTTTCACTTTAATCAATGTAGAATTGTATGTGCTGAACGCTCCTAAAGTCTGTGTTTATGAGCGTTCAGGTGTCCTTTTAAGCTCAAAAGCTACTCTTCAGAACATGACTTTGGAGGGTTTTTTTCTGCCACTAAACTCCTGAAACCGCTTATACAGGCATACCCCACTTTTAAGCACACAATGGGGTTTATTTACTAAAGCTGGAAAGTGCAAAATCAGGCTCACTTCTGCATAGAAACCAATGAGTTTCCAGGTTTTATTACCAAAGCTTAATTGAACAAGCTGGGGTTAGAAGCTCATTGGTTTCTATGCAAAAGTGAGCCTGATTTTGCACTTTCCAGCTTTAGTAAATAAACCCCATTGTGTACTTAAAAGTGGGGTATGCCTGTAGTGTGCATGGACACTTAGGCCAACATAGAGGGGAGTTTAGAGGTGGAGAAAAAAAATCTCAAATGCCTGTAAAAGCATTTTTTTTTTTTGAGCTGCAGTGTGCATGAGGCCATAAAGTGATTGTGAATATACAATGTTACAGACACATTCTAATGTAGTTAATGATGCCAGTAACATAACTGCTTTTGCTTAGTTTAAAGCTGAACTAAACCTTTCTGTCTTTTACAGTCAAGGAAGCTGCCATCTTGGCTTCTGTTTGATCTGCAGTTGCCATGGTGTTGCACATGTGATGAGTTATGACACCAGTCATTTGATGGCTTGGCAGTTTGGTTGAGAGAAAAAGCAACCGCCACAGTTCTCATTCATGGAAAGCTTTGAATGTAACTGTTTTGGAAACTTAAACAGTGGTTTAGTTCCACTGCAAGAAATAACCTTTCATACCTTTTTTACAAGGTTAAAAGTTCTGTCATGCAAACATGCATCTCCTCTTCTTGATTTGGGGGGGATTACCGGACACTGTGCAGCACATAGTCCCCGGAATCCATAAAGAATGTCTTGGACGCTTTTTACGAACTCCAGTGCACTTCCACAAGACAAATGTTGGTGTGGGTGACAGATTCATATGTTCATGTTGTACACAAGTACATGAATCTGGGTAACATATTGAGTGTACATGCAGACACTCCAACCTCTGTACAACAGTGCTCCCTTACCACCAACTGTCACACAGACAGCGCAGTAGTGGGGGAGTTCTGTGCATGGGGGACAGAGCCTGACAAGGATTTACAGACACCAGTTGCCCATCAGCTCCACTCCGCATGTGATTAACGGCAGATCCTTAGCCAGTAGACAGCCTGCCATTGGCTAAAGAATCAATCCACTGCCTGCTGTTAATTAGAAGGTGAATGTGAACCTATTGGGGAGCTAGTGTCTCAGTTTCCCCTTCAGACTCCACCCACTGCAATGTCATTGGTTGTTAGGAGGCTGTGAAGCAGCAGTGAGACACGGAAGGAGTAGCAGCCGTGACTATGCCACTCTGCTACACTGTAGACGGGACAGGCATTCTGCCTTTTCTGTATGCCAATTAAGAGTAGGTCTTTAATTACCTCCCAGTTTTGTTATCTGCAATCTGGAGTAGTTAATTACTATCTGAACCTGTTGCACATGTTGGTAAAGTTACTAAAACAGGTGCTAGAGATTTTTGAATTTGGCGCAGCCCATTTTTAGGACCATAGCGACAAAAAACAATATTTGAATACGCCCCCCATTGTGCCTGTATTCTGTTCAGCCTGAGGCAAGATGTAAGCAGTGTGTTCAGGAGGCTGTACAAAGCACCCAATACATACATGCTGTTTGTCTGCACAGTGTCTTCTGTACCTCTGAATGGCCAGCCAAATGATGAAAACTGACCACACTAACACAGATCAGCTTCGGTGTGGTCAGTTTGAACAAGGATGGGAATGACTGGCATATAGTAAACAATAGGATTTCTGCTTGTAATAGGTTTTGATGCATGATAACAGATGAGTGTAAATAGGCCCTTTTTAAAACTTCCCCCTACTGATTGCTTTCACTTCTCTGGTTTCATTTCTTTGTCACCTGCAATCTACAGGAAAGGGTTTTGCTTCCAGTAAGATCTTTGACAATTGCTTCTGCAAGCCTGTTACTACTGTCTGAAAACATACCAGAAAAACTCTCAGCCTGAAGAGAGAATCTATTCTAAACAGACTTTTTGTCCCGTTTATTGTGGGTTGTCGCAGAGTAGGTAAAATGTGAGTTATGTCACTGTACAGAAAGGTAATACATAAGGCAGCATGTTAACAGATTTAACAGATAATGCAGATTCAGAGAATTGAATGACAGAGCTTATAAAAAAAAAAAACATCAAATATGGATTGACAACATACTGCACTCCAACAGAGCCTTTTTATGTGAGGCTTATTGTAACTGGTCTTCCTTGCCTACTTTTTTGCTAACTTGTTACAGTTGGAAGTATACTTTTATATTGTAGTTAGTGTGTTCTTTTGGTGTGTAGTTGGCTTTATCCACTACCTGAATGATTTTTGGGTAAAGAAAGATCACTTTCAGATCTGTGTCAACAAAGATCTCTTTTGATGTATACATACATTGACACCGCTTGATGCTGCATTCCACAACACACATGGTCGAGCAAGTGTTTTATTGTGACTGTCCCAGTTACTGTCACTCCGATTTTTCATTCTTAATGCTATCAATCTTTAGAGTTTTCCCAGAGGATTGTCGCTCTTGCTTCACTACACTATTCTGCCTACAGAGAAATGGTCTGTTGTGAAATGATGTACTCCTCCAGTAAACCTACATTCATGTGTATCTAAACGAATGAAGCTAATTTGGCAAATTCTCACATAAATAAAATCATTCTTGTTTTAAAAGGAGTATAATGGTACAGGTTTTGGTGAGGTGGGACTAAAGGAATCAAAAATCTCTCTAGCTGAATTAGTGCATAGCATGGTAATGTCGTCCTTAGAACAGAAGGTGTTCGCATGTCTCATTTATTACATACCCCACCCCAAAAAAAGAGGATTTATAAGAGCAAATCATTTGCTTTATTTAAAGAAGAAACTTGGGAACAAAAGGAAGATGCTGGGTTACAGATAGTTAAACCTAAGGTGGTGTATGCCGCCTCCTGGGTTGCTTGCTTGTTGTTTTCAATTTACGCTTTCCTTGAGCTCTCGCTATACTTTGGGCTCTCTGTTTAGGAGACTTTTGCTGCTCTCCTGCGCACAAGTCATTTTGTCTGCCCCTCCTCTCCCCTGTTTATTCACAGAACACTTTAGGGTTGATTTACTACAACTGGAGAGTGCAAAATCTGGTGTAGCTCTGCAAAGAAACCAATCAGATTCCAGAATTGTGTTTGTCAGCGTTTAATTGAACAAGCTGAAGTTAGAAGCTGATTGGCTACTATGTACAGCTGCACCAGATTTTGCACTCTCCGGTTTTAGTAAATCACCCCCTTTGTATTCTGTGAACCCATTCACAAAACACAAAGCATTCTGTGATTCTGTGTGCATTCTGTGTGCAAGAAATAAGGGGACAGCTGCTGGGAAGGAGAGCTGCAAGGTTCTTTTTTTGAGCATTGGAAGCATAGCAAAAACGATACTGTTGGTGCTCAATGAAAGTTTAAATTGTAAATAACAGGCAGTGACCAAGGAGGCAGCTTACACCTCCTTAGATTTAACTATTGGAACCCTGCAGCTTATTTAAAAGTTTGTACCTAGAGTTTTTATTTATTTTTTTCAACACTATATTATCCTTGCGTATTAGTTGATAAAAAAACTTATTAACAAGGAACAGGTGCACCATTATACAACTGTATAAGCATCCATATATTTTATTAATGAAGTATGTGTGTATGTGTATATGTATATATATATATATATATATATATATATATATATATATATATATATATATATATATATATATATATATATATATATATATATATATATATATATATGTATATGTATATGTATATGTATGTGTGTGTGTATGTAGTCTGTATTAAAAAAAAATATATACTTTTCTGAAAATTGTTACAATGGGTTGGTGCGGAATCTTGAGGTGCTTTGATGAGATATATTGGTAAAGGATTATAAAAAGGAGTAAATGTTCTATTTTTTTTTTTCAAGTATTTTTTGCGATATTCATTTGCCTTGCAACTTCTGCATTATCTGTGGAGCAGATGTTTGTAGGATTAGTGAGCTTGTACATATGTCATTGTTGTCATATTCACTGATTTTGTTGTATTGTTGCTTTTTTACTTCTCCTAAACAATGCATTGCGTATTAGAAATAAACATCTTCACAATTCATACTTTTATACTTTACAGGGGTACACACCTAAATAAAAACTTGGCGGGGGGGGGGGGAATATATATATATATATATATATATATAATATATATATATACACACACGTGTGTGTTATGCAACAAGCCATTTTGTAATT
This sequence comes from Lithobates pipiens, assembly GCF_037356315.1. Lineage (NCBI taxonomy): Eukaryota > Metazoa > Chordata > Amphibia > Anura > Ranidae > Lithobates > Lithobates pipiens. Next base: position 10,282,948 of record NW_027507790.1, read on the forward strand.
CAATATTATATTAATAAAATTGCCTTTTATTTTCAATCTGCAGCAGCTCTAATTTTCAAAAACTGTCAACAAATTAGCGTGTCGCTTTGCAGTATGAAATCTGGAGGCATCCTTTACACCATAGACCAAGGATATGCAATTGGTGGACCTCCAGCTGTTGCAAAACTACAAGTCCCATCATGCCTCTGGGGGTCATGTATGTGGCTGTCAGTCTTGCTATGCCTCATGGAACTTGTAGTTCTGCAACAGCTGGAGGTCCGCTAATTGCATATCACTGTCGTAGCCAAACAAAATGCCCCTGGAATCTTGGTTCCTGCCTGAAGTCGGCATTGATACAATTCAGGCATTCCCTGTAAAAATGTCATGGTGAGGTAGGATCATTTACTATATTTGAGATTGTTCACATAAGAATATTCACTTAAAATATTCCGTTATCCAATCATATAAAAAGCAAACTCCTGTTTGTTTATAGCTTCTGTGGATGATTGACTATCTGAAGTGAATATTCACATAATTTATTGTGTGAACAGTCTCAACCTCTTTAATAAACCAGCCGCACCTTCTAAGGACCATTTTCTCTAAAGAGATTCAGACACTGATCCTCACATTCTGAGAAAGCACATTAAATAATCAGCAATTTCTTCAGAAGCGTGTGAATCTGAAACTGCCAAAACATTTGTTAAATCCTTGAAATGTGTACAGTCCGCCTAAAGAATTTGTTTTATTTCTGTACACCTTAACCACTTGCCGACCGCCGCACGACGATATACGTCGGCAGAATGGCACGGGCAGGCATATGGGCGTATATATAAGTCCCTGCCTGCCCGCGGGTGGGGGGCCCGATCGGGCCCCCCCCCGGTGCCTGCGGCGGTCGGCATTCCTTCGAGAGCGATCCGGGATGAGGGGGCGGCCATTCATTCATGGCCACCCCCTCGCGATCGCTCTCGACGAATGGAAATCCCCCGTGACATCACTTCCTCTCCTGTAATGTAAACACAGGAGAGGAAGTGATGTATTCTCTCCTCCGTGTCGGTATTTTTCGTTCCGACACGGAGGAGAGCGGATCGGTGAGTTGCACCAACACTCTACACACACAGTAGAACATGCCAGGCACACTCACACCCCCCCTTTACCCCCCGATCACCCCCCCAATTACCCCTGCCCCCCAGTCACAGTGACACCAATGTCATTTTTTTTATTTTTTTTTTTGCATTGGTGTCATTTGTGACTGTAATAACTGTTAGGGCAGTTAGAGTTAGCCCCCTTTAGTTCTAATGTACCCCCCTAACCCCCCCAATAAAGGTTTAACCCCGTGATCACCCCCCGTCGCCAGTGTCACTAAGGCTGGGTTCACATTGCAGCGGTTTATGAGAACTAATGTGATTCGCACCGCACTGCAGTGCAAATCACATCCGATCTCTGTGCGATTCGAGTTCAGCCATTCGCCGCACCCGCCGCACCCGCCGCAAATTCGCACGGGACCCTTTTTTTGGCCCGCAGCAGAATCGGATCGCATGGGTGTTCACACCATGCGATCCGAGTTTGCAGATCGCACTGCGATATGCGAACTGATCTGGGGGTGTCAGTAACATTTCACTGACACTCCCAGCAGTTCGCATAGGGCAGTGTGAACTGCCGCCGGGAGGCATGCGATGCGGGAACCCGCCGCGGATTCGCGGCGTTTCCGCATCGCTCCAGTGTGAACCCAGCCTAATAAGCGATCATTTTTCTGATCGCCGTATTAGTGTCACAGGTGACGCTAGTTAGGCAGGTAGGTATTTAGGTTCGCCGCAGCTTTTTATAGCGCCAGGGACCCCCATATACTACCGCATAAAGCCCCCTGATTGCCCCCTAGTTAACCCTTTCACCTGTGATCACCATATAACTGTTACAGGTGACGCTGGTTGGTTAGTTATTTTTTTATAGTTTCAGGGCACCCGCCATTTATTACCTAATAAAGGTTTAACCCCCTGATCACCCAGCGGGTGTCATTTGTGACTAATAACTGTTAGGGTAGTTAGGGTTAGCCCCCTTTAGTTCTAAGGTACCCCCCTAACCCCCCCAATAAAGGTTTAACCCCGTGATCACCCCCCGTCGCCAGTGTCACTAAGGCTGGGTTCACATTGCAGCGGTTTGAGAACGGATGTGATTCGCACCGCACTGCAGTGCAAATCACATCCGATCTCTGTGCGATTCGAGTTCAGCCATTCGCCGCACCCGCCACACCCGCCGCACCCGCCGCAAATTCGCACGGGACCCTTTTTTTGGCCCGCAGCAGAATCGGATCGCATGGGTGTTCACACCATGCGATCCGAGTTTGCAGATCGCACTGCGATATGCGAACTGATCTGGGGGTGTCAGTAACATTTCACTGACACTCCCAGCAGTTCGCATAGGGCAGTGTGAACTGCCGCCGGGAGGCATGCGATGCGGGAACCCGCCGCGCATTCGTGGCGTTCCCGCATCGCTCCAGTGTGAACCCAGCCTAATAAGCGATCGTTTTTCTGATCGCTGTATTAGTGTCACAGGTGACGCTAGTTAGGCAGGTAGGTATTTAGGTTCGCCGCAGCTTTTTATAGCGCCAGGGACCCCCATATACTACCGCATAAAGCCCCCTGATTGCCCCCTAGTTAACCCTTTCACCAGTGATCACCATATAACTGTTACAGGTGACGCTGGTTGGTTAGTTATTTTTTTATAGTTTCAGGGCACCCGCCATTTATTACCTAGTCTCACTAGTGTACCCCTAAATTTAGGGGTGTCTACTTTCCAAAATGGGGTCATTTGGGGGGGGTTTGTGCCATCTTGGCATTTTATGGCCTTCAAAACTGTAACGCCCTTAGAAAGCCTGAAGGCGGTGCTTGGTTTTCGGGGCCCCGTACGCGGCTAGGCTCCCAAAAAGTCCCACATATGTGGTATCCCCGTACTCAGGAGAAGCAGCAGAATTTATTTTGGGGTGTCATTTCACATATGCCCATGGCATGCGTGAGCAATATATCATTTAGTGACAACTTTGTGAAAAAAAAAAAAAAAAAAAGTTTGTCATTTTCCCGCAACTTGTGGCAAAATATAAAATATTCCATGGACTCAACATGCCTCTCAGCAAATAGCTTGGGGTGTCTACTTTCTAAAATGGGGTCATTTGTGGGGGTTTTGTGCCATCTTGGCATTTTATGGCCTTCAAAACTGTAATAGGTAGTGAGGAGTGAAGTCAAATATTTACGCCCTTAGAAAGCCTGAAGGCGGTGCTTGGTTTTCGGGGCCCCGTACGCGGCTAGGCTCCCAAAAAGTCCCACATATGTGGTATCCCCGTACTCAGGAGAAGCAGCAGAATTTATTTTGGGGTGTCATTTCACATATGCCCATGGCATGTGTGAGCAATATATCATTTAGTGACAACTTTGTGAAAAAAAAAAAAAAAAAGTTTGTAATTTTCCCGCAACTTGTGGCAAAATATAAAATATTCCATGAACTCAACATGCCTCTCAGCAAATAGCTTGGGGTGTCTACTTTCTAAAATGGGGTCATTTGTGGGGGTTTTGTGCCATCTTGGCATTTTATGGCCTTCAAAACTGTAATAGGTAGTGAGAAGTGAACTCAAAAATTTACGCCCTTAGAAAGCCTGAAGGCGGTGCTTGGTTTTCGGGGCCCCGTACGCGGCTAGGCTCCCAAAAAGTCCCACATATGTGGTATCCCCGTACTCAGGAGAAGCAGCAGAATTTATTTTGGGGTGTCATTTCACATATGCCCATGGCATGTGTGAGCAATATATCATTTAGTGACAACTTTGTGAAAAAAAAAAAAAAAAAAGTTTGTAATTTTCCTGCAACTTGTGGCAAAATATAAAATATTCCATGAACTCAACATGCCTCTCAGCAAATAGCTTGGGGTGTCTACTTTCTAAAATGGGGTCATTTGTGGGGGTTTTGTGCCATCTTGGCATTTTATGGCCTTCAAAACTGTAATAGGTAGTGAGAAGTGAACTCAAAAATTTACGCCCTTAGAAAGCCTGAAGGCGGTGCTTGGTTTTCGGGGCCCCGTACGTGGCTAGGCTCCCAAAAAGTCCCACATATGTGGTATCTCCGTACTCAGGAGAAGCAGCAGAATTTATTTTGGGGTGTCATTTCACATACGCCCATAGCATGTGTGAGCAATATATCATTTAGTGACAACTTTGTGTAAAAAAAAAAAAAAAAAAATTTTTTTTTGTCATTATTCAATCGCTTGAGGCAAAAAAATAAAATATTCAATGGGCTCAACATGCCTCTTATCAATTTCCTTAGGGGGTCTACTTTCCAAAATGGGGTCATTTGGGGGGGTTTTGTACTGCCCTGCCATTTTAGCACCTCAAGAAATGAGATAGGCAGTCGTAAACTAAAAGCTGCGTAAATTCCAGAAAACGTACCTTAGTTTGTAGATGTGACAACTTTTGCGCAAACCAATAAATATACAATTATTGACTTTTTTTTTACCAAAGACATGTGGCTGAATACATTTTGGCCTAAATGTATGACTAAAATTGAGTTTATTGGATTTTTCTAATAACAAAAAGTAGAAAATATCATTTTTTTTCAAAATTTGCGGTCTTTTTACGTTTATATCGCAAAAAATAAAAATCGCAGAGGCAATCAAATACCATCAAAAGAAAGCTCTATTTGTGGGAAGAAAAGGACGCAAATTTTGTTTGGGTACAACATTGCATGACCGCGCAATTACCAGTTAAAGCAGCGCAGTGCCAAAGTGTAAAAAGACCTCTGGTCATTTACCAGCAAAATGGTCCGGTCTGAAAGTGGTTAATAAATGCCTTTGCATTTTTGTATAGGTACCTGTGATTTTTTAAGTATAATTTTGAATGCTATAAGTTTACCCCATCTTTGTTGTCAAGCAGTGTTCTTTACCTTTTTCTCAGGACCTTCAGCTTTTATAAGAGTACTGGGGTTGATTTACTAAAACTGGAGAGAGATTAATCTGGTGCAGCTTTGCACAGAAAGCAATTGGCTTCGAGGTGTTTTATTTATTTTTTTATCAAAGGTTAAAACTGAGTTTCAACCGTTTTTGTGTGTATTAAAAGTCAGCATCTACAAAAAGTGTAGCTGCTGGCTTTTATTAAACACGCACTCACCTGTCCCACAATCCAGTGATCTGGCCGAAGCCTCCGTTCTATCCCCCGCCTTCCACCGACATCACTAGTGTGGGTACCCGGCTGTGACAGAGAAAAGCCAATGTAGCACCAATATTTAAAAAGGGCCCAAAATACATCCCGGGGAATTACAGACCAGTTAGGCTAACATCAATAGTATGCAAGCTCTTGGAGGGGTGATAAGGAACTATATATACCGTATTTTTCGGACGATAAGGCGCACCGGATTATAAGGCGCACTAGCAACGACCGGCTAATATAATGGATATTTCCATATATAAGGCGCATCGGACTATAAGGCGCACTGGATTATAAGGCGCATTTAATGAAACACAACTCGGATGCGGTACTGTAAGTCAAATTTTATTCAACTCTTTAGCAATAACCATAAAATGGTCTATAACAATAACTTAACACTGTTCAATTAAATACAAAACCAGACAATTATTTTTTCACTTTATTCTTCAATAACTATTAACACTGTTCAGTTACCGGTGAATACCGTACAAAACCAGACACTCACTTTTTCACTTTATTCTTCTCCCGCAAATCCATCAAATTCTTCATCTTCAGTGTCTGAGTTTAACAATTGGGCGATTTCGGCATCAAGCACGCCCGTATCCCTCTCATCATTCTCATCAGTATCCGAGTCAGGCTCGTTGCTGTCATCGGTACCGGTACTTAGCTGTTCAGTGATAATTCCGGACTTCTTGAAAGCTCGGATTACACTGGTGACTGATACCTTCGCCCAGGCATCCACGATCCACTGGCAGATAGTGGCGTAACTCGCCCGGCGTTGCCTCCCTGTGTTGGTGAATGTGTGTTCGCCTTCTGTCATCCAATGCTCCCACGCAGCTCGCAGTTTAACTTTAAACGACCTGTTGACACCTATATCTAGTGGCTGCAGTTCTTTGGTTAATCCACCTGGAATGATGGCAAGCACCGAATTAGTTTTCTTCACTTGGGCTTTGACAGTATCTGTCAGATGGGCGCGCATGGAGTCACAGACCAATAGGGATGGAGATTCGTGGAAAAAGCCGCCCGGTCTCTTGACGTAAACCTCTCTCAGCCACTCACTCATCTTCTCCTCGTCCATCCAGCCCTTCGGGTTAGCCTTGATGATGATGCCAACCGGAAACTTTTCTTTTGGCAGAGTCTTCCTCTTGAAAATTACCATGGGTGGTAGTTTCTGGCCATTAGCCTGGCAACCGAGAACTACAGTGAAGGATGACTTTTCGTTTCCTGTAGTGCGTATAGATACCGTACTGGTCCCTGTTCTCTCGACAGTACGGTTTACAGGGATATCAAAGGTAAGGGGGACCTCGTCCATGTTGGTGATGTGCTCTGGTCGGATTTTCTGTTCATTGATCTTGTTCTTGCAGTAGGTATGGAAAATGGCCATCTTTTCTTCGTAATCCTTTGGCAGTTGCTGTGACATAGTGGTTCTTGTGCGGATAGAGAGATTCCGCCTTTTCATGAAACGGAAGCACCAAGAGGGACCTCCTCGAAAGTCGTTGATCTCCATGTCGCGTGCGATCGCTGTTGCTTTGAGTCGAATAGAGACAGTAGAGACGCTTCTACCTGCGGTTCTCTGTTCAATAACCCACTGTTCAATTTTGTCCTCCAACCGTGGCCATCTTGCTTTGTTTCCTCGGAAACTCAGTTTGGTCTTCTTTACCTGGCGCAGGGCATCTTCTTGCTTCCTCCACTTTCGTACCATTGATTCATTAATGTTGAATTCTCTCGCAGCTACTCTATTTCCATGCTCTACTGCATGACTGATAGCCTTCAGTTTGAAATCCGCTTCGTAAGCATGTCTCTTAACAGGAGCCATTTTTGGGGCAGCGGGTATACCGTAGAAAATGAACGAATGAATGCACACACCTCCTGACTAAGATGGCCGTAATGCTCACGAAGCTGCACTGCTTGGATTGGGCATTACGGCCATCTTAGTCAGGAGGTGTGCGCATTCATTCGTTCATTTTCTACGGTATACCCGCTGCCCCAAAAATGGCTCCTGTTAAGAGACATGCTTACGAAGCGGATTTCAAACTCATCGCTATCAGTCACGCAGTAGAACAACCTAAGAGAGGTTTACGGTACGTCAGTTTACGGTAAGAGACCGGGTGGCTTTTTCCACGAAGGTCATATATAAGGCGCACCGGATTATAAGGCGCACGGTCGATTTTATGAGAAAATTTAGGCTTTTACGTGCGCCTTATAGTCCGAAAAATACGGTACAAGATTTTAGTAATGAGAACGGTATCATTAGCAGTAATCCACGTGGTTTCAGGAAGAATCATTCTTACCAAACCAATCGATTAACCTTCTATGAGGAGGTGAGTTGCCATCTAGATAAAGGAAAGCCCGAAGAAGGGTTGTATCTGGATTTTGCAAAAGCATTTGACACAGTTCCCCATAAACGTTTACTGTACAAAGTAAGGTCCGTTGGTATGCCCCATAGGGTGAGTACATGGATTGAAAACTGGCTAGAGTTATAAAGAGGGTGTTGATAAATGGGCAATACTCAGAATGGTCAGGGGTGGGAAGAGGGGTCCCTTAGGATTCTGTGCTGGGACCAATCCTATTTATTCTGTTCATAAACCACCTGGAGGATGGGGTAAACAGTTCAATCTCTGTATTTGCAGACAATACTAAGCTAAGCAGCGCAATAACTTCTCCGCAGGATGTGGAAACCTTGCAAAAAGATCTGAACAAATTAATGGGGTGGGCAACTACATGGCAAATGAGGTTTAATGTAGAAAAATGTAAAATAATGCAGTTGGGTGGCAAAAATAGGAATGCAATCTATACAATGGGAGGAGAACCTCTGGGGGGAATCTAGGATGGAAAAGGACCTGGGGGTCCTAGTAGATGATAGGCTCAGTAAGGTGCTGTTAACACATCAAACAATATTGGCATGCATTAAAAAGGGGATTAATTCCAGAGATAAAACAATAATTCTCCCACTCTACAAGACTTTGGTCTGGCTGCACCTGGAGTATGCGGTCCAGTTCTGGCCACCAGTCCTCAGGAAGGATTACTGGAAATGGAGCGAGTTCAAAGAAAGGCAACAAAGCTAATAAAGGATCTGGATGATATTAGTTATGAGGAAAGATTGTGAGCACTGAACTTTTTCTCTCTGGAGAAGAGACGCTTGAGAGGGGATATGATTTCAATTTACAAATACCATACTGGTGACCCCACAATAGGGATAAAACTTTTTTGCGGAAGTTTAACAAGACTCATGGCTGCTCATTAAAATGAGAAGAAATTAGGTTTAACCTTAAACTACGTAGAGGGTTCTTTACTGTAAGGATGTGGAATTCCCTTCCACAGGCAGTGGTCTCAGCGGGGAGCATTGATAGTTTAAAAAAAAACTGTTAGATAAGCACCTGAACAACCACAACATACAGGGGATATACAATGTAATACTGACATAATCACACACATACAGTAGGTTGGACATGATGGACTTTTTTCAACCTCACCTACTATGTAATTATGTAAAGCAAGTCAATTTAAATCGCTAGTAAAAAGGCTTGATCAGCAATATCAGAACCGATTCAATCATGTAGTTTGTTGTGTACATAGATTTGCAAAACAATGGGGTAAAGAAATATTTCGTAACTTTGTTTTATCTCATGGTTACTGTGAAATTATGTGAATGAATCGATGCAGTGCATGCAATCTTGGATTGCAAGATTCATTGAATGAATTTACCAAAAATGTAAATATTGCAGAATGTACAGCCTCATGCTACATAACTAAACTAAATTTCATGCTGAATAAACTAAATTATTAAAGAGGAAGTAAACCCTGATGAGTTTACTTCCTCTTTCATTCCCTGCAAAGGCAAAGCATAATGGACTACTATGCATCGCATAGTAGTCCATTATGTGTCACTTACCTGACACAGGAGCCAGCGACGTCACCGCTGTCCCCTGTAGTCCAGCGCATCCATCTTCTCGGTGGGGTCTCGCAGCTACGCCGCTGTCATTCGGCGAAGCCGCGATTACGTCACTCCCGCGCATGCACACGGGAGCCGAAACGCACGGCAGCTCCATTGTTGGAAATGCTGCGCTCGGTGCGCCTGCACGCCGCTGTCTACGGCGCATGCACCGTAGACAGCGGTGCCTGTCTTCGGGCAAATATCCCCTAAACCGTATAGGTTTAGGAGATATTTCTTGGACCTACAGGTAAGCCTTAATCTAGGCTTACCTGTAGGTCAAAGTGGTTTGTAATGGTTTACAACCTCTTTAATGTATCCTAAATAGAAAACTATCTTTAGATAGATTTTTACTGCAAACGCATTTTATTAAAATAAATTAGGAAAAAAATCTAATTTTTTTTGGGGGGGGGGGGGGGGGGGGGGAGACATAAAATAAAAAATCATTGATTTTTATCCACCCCGGTGTTAATTTACTGCAGAAGTGTAACTGTGCCCTCATAGCCTTATTGGAGTACAAACTGTCACTTTAACCACTTGCAGACCGGACCATTTTGCTGGTCAAAGACCAGAGCACTTTTTGCGATTCGGCACTGCGTTGCTTTAACTGACAATTGCGTGGTCGTGCGACGTGGCTCCCAAACAAAATTGACGTCCTTTTTTTCCCCCACAAATAGAGCTTTCTTTTGGTGGTATTTGATCACCCCTGCGGTTTTTATTTTTTGCGCTATAACCAAAAATAGAGCGACAATTTTGAAAAAAACGCATTATTTTTTACTTTTTGTTATAATAAATATCCCCCAAAAATATATAAAAAACATTTTTTTCCCTCAGTTTAGGCCGATACGTATTCTTCTACATATTTTTGGTTAAAAAAAAAAAAACGCAATAAGCGATTATTGATTGGTTTGCGTAAAAGTTATAGCGTTTACAAAATAGGGATAGTTTTATAGCATTTTTATTAATAATTTTTTATTTTTTTTACTAGTAATGGCGGCGATCAGCGATTTTTATTGTGACTGCGACATTGTGGGGGACCCATCGGACATTTTTGACACATTTTTGGGACCATTGTCATTTATACAGTAATCACTGCTATATAAATGCAGTGATTCCTGTGTAAATGACACTGGCAGTGAAAGGGTTAACCAGTGGGTGGCAGTGTAGGGGTTAAGTGTTCCTAGGGGTGTGTTACTAACTGTGGGGGGGTTGGGCTTTCATTTAGTGAACACTGATCTCTGCTCCAATCACATGGAGCAGAGATCAGCGTCACTAGTTGCTAGGCAGAATGGAGAAATGTTGTTTACACAGCATTTCCTCCATTCGGCCGCTCCGTGAGACGATCGCGGGGATGCCCGCGGCGATCGAGTCCGCGGGTCCCGCGACCGGACTCACGGGGGTCCCGACCAGCGCGGGAGCGCGCCGCCAGCGGCACGCTCCCGATGGCAGGGCGGCATTGAATATTGGACGTACATGTACGCCAATATGCCTGCCCGTGCCATTCTGTCGACGTACATCGTCGTGCGCTGGTCGGGAAGTGGTTAAACAATCCAGTAGGTTTCATCAGGCTCTCAACAAGCTTTAGTACTGAGTCCCGCCAGCTGCACAATTTAACTGTTATGTAGTACTTATGTCTGTAGCAGCAGTGGGTTTTACCCGCAATAGAAGCCAGAAATGTGTACGTTTCACAAGCCTAAGGTCTACTTCCATGGATCCCCCCACATGGCACTGCTTGTTGTGCCCCCTATGATTGCAATAAAATTTAAATGAAAAGAAGTGTAAAAAAAAAAAATAGTTACACATAAGCACTTAAAGCCCCTGCCTACAAACATAAGTGGGTGCCTAAATACAAAAACATTGATTGTGCTACATACATACATACATACATACATACATACATACATACATACATATCACAGTGCACACCAGTGTGAAAGCAGTAAATCTAAAGCCATTGTTTGGGCTCTGTTCACATCTAGGCATTACTATTTTACAGGCGTTTTTTCAGGCATTTTTGTTTCAGCTGCCTCTAAACTCTCCTCTGTTATCTTATCAGCACGTGTACACAGGGTTGTTTATAGTTGTTTCCAGGCAGTTAAGTTTAGAAGCATTTTTTGGAAAGCAAAAAAAATGCGTTCAGGACAGATGTTCAGAGGCATTTGGAATGCCAAATGCCTGTAACAGCTTGTAAACGTGGTAACTTGCGCTTGGCCACGTTTCTTTTACAGGTGTTTTTAAAGGAGAATTTATTTTGTAAAAAATGCTTCTTAACACCACATGTAAACACGGCTTAAGGGACATTTTTAAACGTCGGTTACTATCTGTCAAGTTCAATTAAGGAGAGGATTTAAAAAAAAAAAAAATAAATAAAAAAAAAACCTCCCGCGCACATAAAGCCTTACAGATGACCTGTAAAGACTTTCAAAGCATTGAAAAATTTTGTGGACGGAAGTTTTGTTGTTATATGTACACATGCCATTTTAAGGATTGCCATGTATGGCATCTGTGCGCTCATCATAACCTCATCTTTTATATTTTATCATAAAAGTGGGTAATATATTGTGTTACATAGTTAGTCAGGTTGAAAAAAGACACAAGTCCATCCAGTTCAACCAAAAAAAAAATTATATATATATAAATCTCATACCAACCCATATACCCAATTCTATACCCACAGTTGATCCAGAGGAAGGCATAAAACCCCAGCAGAGCATGATCCAATTTGCTAAAGCAGGGGAAAAAATTGTTGTGTACTTGTTACTGAAAAGTAGAATTTGATAAAGCGCTGTGATAATATGTGACATAAAAACTGTAACTGCCACGATTTTATGTTCGCAGGCTGGGGTTTTAACTAATCTTTGGGCCTAAAATGTGCATCCCCCCCCCCCCCCAACTTTATTTAAAGATAGCACATGGTAAATACAGTCAGAAACATTAACATTGATGTTTAGGAAATGAAACACTTCCAAAAATAAGTCTGCACAACAAAAGCCTTTGCGTATATAAAGGTGAGCATGTAAATGTAGACAATACTCCAGGCATCAGGATCTAGGAAGTGTCTGTATCCCTCTTGGCATTTTACATGGTGGACACCAATTTTAACAAGGGGAAAAAGCAGCACAAGAAGAACAGTCTGAAAAGAGAAGAAGAGGAGGAAAAAAAAGAGGGGGTGGGGGGATGGGCTAGGGGAACCATTCATCCAGTCAAGCACTCCTTCCAGGCCTGGGGATCCAGCCTCTTCGTCTCCCATGCAAGGGATTTAAGTCACCAGCTCCGTGTACTCCTCAGAATAGACAAATTTGTGCCAGTAAAATAATTTTTTGAGAATGTTCTCACAAAGGCCTCTCTACGTAGCCACCAAGTCTTCTATAACATTGATTTTGGCTACTTTTTTTTCAACCAGACGGCAACTGATGTGGCCGCGTCTGCTTCCAAGAAAGTGGGATGCAGCTCTTCGCCGCTGTAAGCAGGGGAGGTAACATGGATCACCTGTAAACCTTACTTGGAATTCTGTGGTGATGCAAAAGGAAAATCGCAAGATCCTTCGGTAACTCCCGATCAGTGAATTTTTGGGTTATGCAGTGGACCCCTGTCCAGTAGGGCTGCAGGAGGCGGCAAGACCAAAAGATGCGACGAGAACCAGTCTCCTCCTCACATCTCAAACAATGATCCGAAGCTTGAGAGGACATCCTATGAATCTTCCCTGGCATATGATACCACCTGGTCGACACCTTAAAACCAGCCTCCTGGTCTTTAGTGCAAATGGATGTTTTGGAGGAGAATACACTTGTTTCTCTGTAAATTGTATCTCTAAGACCCCTTTCACACTGGAGGAATTTTTCAAGCGTTTTAGCGCTAAAGATGGCGCCTGACAAAAACCTCATCTGCAATACCAGTATGAAAGCCCAAAGGCTTTCACACTGGAGTGCTGCACTGGCAGAATGTTAAAGTCCTGCAGGCAGCTTCTTTGCAGCGCTTTAGGAGCGGCGAACACACCGCTCCTAAAGCTCCCCTGCCCATTGAAATCAATAGGCAGTGGCAATTTTAACCCTTTATTCGGCCGATAGCTTGGGTTAATAGCGCTCACAAATCTCTGCAAAAACAGCGGTAAAGCACTGCTTAAACTAGTGTCGCTTTACTGCCGACGCCCAGGTGCTATCAGTTCGAAAGGACCCTTACACTCGTTCCCACCTGGTGATATAAGGATGTCTAAAGTCTGGTGACAGAGAAATCAACAATTGGTAGGTCTGAGAGAGCGCATAATGCAGCGGAGACTGTTCTAGACATACTAGCTCAAAGGTAGTAAGTCGCATCTGGAGAGGGTAGCGAACCAATGAAGTGAGCCAATTGTAATTTTTGCCAGAAAGAGCAGAGTCATCTATGATTTGTTGTCTGGTCAGCTATTGGCAATGAAATGATGAGCCTGGGACCGTCCATCCAATTTAAAGTCCTAAAGCCTAGAGTCCTGGAGTTCGGGGCTGAAAGCAGGGTTGCCAATTTAGGGGGATTAAAATGTGCATTTTAGGATGTGTGCAAACAATGCAAAAATGATGAGGCAGTATAAGGGTTAAAGTGATAGCATTGCTGTTAAGATCTATATTTACCTCTCCATACTGGAATAGTAATTTACTTTAAATGCTTTAACCAAGCTGTGTGAAGCTATGCAAAAGCTTGCTTTATACACTGTTCTTATAAGCTGAAGCCCGTATGAACAAACCCTTAGGCTGCATTCACACCTGAGCATAGCTTTTTCAAGCGTTTTTTACCGCGATTCGCAGCGTTTTTTGCCGCGTTTTGTCGCGAATTTGTGCAGGGCAAAAGGTCACCAATGTTAAGCATTGAGCAGATACAGCGTCAAAACGCCCATAGAAACGCTCGTTGTCGCGCTAAACGCTCGAATCTAGCGTTTCCATTAGTTTCTATGGGAATGAAAACGCCCAAATTAGCCCGATTCGCGCAACAAAAAAGGGTCCGGAACTTGTTTGAGCTTCAGGCGACTTGGAGTGGAGATGTGAACCATCTCCATTGAGAATAATGTATTTTTTCCCCTCCAGCGTTTTGTAGCTTCAAGCGTAGGGCTACAAAACGCTCAGGTGTGAATGGGGTCTTAGTGAGGCCATCACAATTTTTTTATTCCTGTAAAAGCCAGACATTTTTGCTGCCTTTTTTTCTTGTCTTTTTAATCAATGCTGTCTGTTACCCTGTGACACGGATGTTGATTTCTTTTTTTACTGTAAATCCCTTTTGTGTGACCCATTCTTTTTCTGGAAAATCAGAAAAGGCACAGAAATCGGATACACAAACATCCTGACTGTAAGTGCCCATTCACACTATGTAGCATGTCACGCATATGTGTGTTTTTGCACTTAGTGTATATGACAGCCCATTCTTGTCCTGCATGAGACATACTTGACAAAGGTGCTCAAGTATCTTTTTGAGCTTTGAACTGTTATCTTCTGGTTTTACAGTGTGTGGTGTGTGTGTTTTTTTTTTTATTTGTATTTTTTTTTAGCTTGCCGTGTTTAGGGTGCCATTAATAAATGGCACCACAAGCACAACACACTTTTGCACACGCTAAACAAGGGTGAATCCATCCTAAAGAAGGTTGTTTTTCCATGTGTAAATACCTGGGTTTGTCTGCATCCCCTTAGACTTCATGTACACGGGGTGCTTTTCAACCTCCCCTGAACGATTTAAGTTGACAGATCGTAAACAATGTTTTACCACTATGCACCCATACCATAGCCAAAAGGCGGCTACAGCGCGGCGCTGAATTGCCGGGAGGGCATCTCTGGACATCCTCCTGTTTACTAGTTCCCCGCACGCTGCTGCGGGCGCACATTGGGCAAAATCTGTCACAGATCGTGCTAAATGGCCAATCACAACGGCCATTTAGCACACGATCAGAGTGTCCAATGAGGGATGATTTCATATGTAAACATATGAGATCATCTCTCATTCCCGGCTCTCTCCTCACACAGAGCCCACGTGTCAGGAGGGAGAGTGACCTGCGGCTGCAGCGTGAGTGTTTGAACACTAACACAATGCCACACACACAAAAAACACACGTCCACACAGTACCTACCTGACATCGGTGCCACCTGTCTGTGTCACGTGCCATCTGTCATCAGTACCATGTATCAGTGCCACGTATCAGTGTCATCAGTGTCACGTGTCATTGTCCTGGTGCTCCAGGACCTTCAAAAGTGTAATAGGTAGTCAACAATTTTAGATGTGTAATTTATGCTACTAGAACACCTGATGGTGCTCCCTGCATGTTGGGTCTCTCCTATGTGGCCAGGCTGTGTGATATTGTAATACTCAGGAGGAGTAGCAGAATGTGTATTTTGGGGCGTAATTTGTGCTATACACATGCCATGTCAGAGAAATAACTTATTACAATAACAATTTTGTGGGAAAAAAATGACATCAAAAAGTTCACCATGCAAATTACTAAATACCTTGGAATGTCTACTTTTAAAAAAAAAGGGTCATTTGGGGGGTATTTGTACTTTCCTGGCTTGTTTGGGTCGCAAGAAATGAGATAGGCCATAGGTGTGATCAATTTTTTATGACAAGCTTGTAGACTCTAACTTTCGCAAAGCCCAAATAATATCCACTAATTTGGGTTATTTTTACCAAAGATATTTATGAGATTTATGAAGGAAAAATTAAAAATTTTACAACATTTTATCACAGAAACAAAGAGAAATGCTTTTTTTCAAACTTTTTGGTCTTTTTTTTTTTCATTTATAGCGCAAAAAAAAAAAAAAAACCCAGAGGTGATCTAATACCACCAAAAGAAATCTTTGTAGGAAAAAAAAAAGACAAAACATTTAATTTTGGTACAGTATTACATGACTGAGTAATTGTCATTCAAAGTGTGAGCACTGAAAATTGGTCTGGGCTGGAGGGGCGTTGAAGTGCCCAGTAGGCAAGTGGTTAAAAACGTTTTGTTTAGCCACGTTTTTTTTTTTTTTTTTTTTCAAATGGTCAAAAAACGTATCCATTAAAAACGCCTGTAAACAAAACGTGAGTTACCATGTTTATCCACTTTCAGACCGGACCATTTTGCTGGCTTAAGACCAGACCACTTTTTGAGATTCGGCACTGCATCGTTTTAACTGACAATTGCGCGGTCGTGCGATGTCGCTCCCAAACAAAATTGACATCCTTTTTTCCCACAAATAGAGCTTTCTTTTGGTGGTATTTGATCACTGCTGCGGTTTTTATTTTTTGTGCTATAGACAAAAAAAGAGCGACAATTTTGAAAAAAAGCATTATTTTTTACTTTTTGCTATAATATATATTAGAGGTCGACCGATATGGGGTTTTCTCTGGCCGATGCCGATATTTACAAACCATGGCAGCCGATGGCCGATATATGATGCCGGTTTTTATTTATTTTTTTGTTTTTTATTTTTTATCCCTCTTCATCTCATAAAATCTAACAGACACCTTTCCCACTGGGGCGTTTTTCAGGCGCTTTTGGGCTAAAAATAGTGCCTGTAAAGTGCCCACAAAATGGCTGCCCTGCAGTCTGTGTGAAAGACAGAGTGCTTTCACACTGAGGCAATGCGCTGGCAGGATGTTTAAAAAAAAAAAAAAAAAAAAGTCCTGCAAGCAGCACGTTTGGCGTGGTGTATGCCACTCCTCCACCACTGATATTAATGGGCACCACTGCCGAAAGCGCATGCAATGCGATTTGGCAGCGGTGCTTCACGGGCGCATTTAACCTCTTCCTCGGCCGCTAGCTGGGTTATATGTTTTACCATCAACGCCTGCCCGCTCCAGTGTGAAAGCAGCCTTCATAAGTGATACAGAAAATTTCTTACATTTAAACATTTATTAAACAAAACAAACCTCCAATCAGTTTACTTGTATGTATGATTTAGATAAAAAAACAAAACAAAAAAAAAACGATATATTAAATAAAAACAGGTAGTCAAAACTTTTGGCCGAAAAAAAAAAATGGGCTAACTTTTACTGTTTTAGTTTTTTTTTTTCCCCAAACAAATTGCATTTGAAAGACCTCTGCGCAAATACCATGTGACATAAAATATTGCAACAACCGCTATTTTATTCCCTAGGGTCTCTGCTAAAAATATATATATCATTTTTGGGGGGGTCTACGTGATTTTTTTTTTTTTAGTAGAAAATACAGGATTTTTACTTGTAAGCAGCAAGTGTCAGAAAAGATTGTCTTTAAATGGTTAAACTGAGAACTTCTACACACAGAGCTGAGTTCATTCATTCAAGTGTAAACCTTGTATCTCTTTACTCTTTTCTTGGCAGACTGCCCAGAGAGGAGGAAAGTCGCTTCAATGAAGACTCAGGCAACTTGCACTGACTTCTATTACAGAAGTTATTTGCAAGTCGCGCTGTAGTACTAAATCGCCCTTTTTATCAGCACAATCGGCCGATGCCGAATAATTAAAAAACGGCAAATATCGGCCGATTTATCGGTCGACCACTAATAAATATCCCTCAAAAATATATATATATAAAAAACATTTATTTTCCCCTCAGTTTAGGCCAATACGTAGTCTTCTACATATGTTTGGTAAAAAAAAATTGCAATAAGCGATTATTGATTGGTTTGCGCAAAATTTATAACGTTTACAAAATGGGGGATAGTTTCATGGCATTTTTATTAATATTATTTTTTTTACTAGTAATGGCGGCGATCAGCGTCTTTTTTTTTTTTTTCCCGTGACTGCGACATTATGCGGACACATGGGACATTTTTGGGACCATTGTCGTTTATACAGCTATTAGTGCTATACAAATGCACTAATTCCTGTGTAAATTACACCGGCAGTGAAGGGGTTAACGGGGTGGCAGTGTAGGGGTTAAGTGTGTCCTAGGGGCGTGTTACTAACTGTGGGGGGCGTGGCTGTGTGTTAGTGAACACTGATCTCTGCTCCAATCACAGGGAGCAGAGATCAGTGTCACTTGTTGCTAGGCAGAACAGGGAGATGCTGTTTACATCTGTATCTCCCCATTCAGCCTCCCCGTAAGACTATCTCGGGTATCCCCGCGGCGATAGAGTCTGCGGGACCCGCGGCCGGACTCGCAGGGGTCCCGACCAGCGCACGCGATGGCACGGCGGCATTCTTAAAGGGACGTACCTGTACGCCCATATGCCTGTCTGTGCCATTCTGCCGACGTACATCGCCGTGCGCCGGTTGGGAAGTGGTTATAAGCTGCTACAGGCATTTGGCATTTCAAATACTTCTGAACATCTGTCCTGAATGCATTTTTTTTTTTTTTGTGCTTTCCAAAAAATGCTTCTAAGCTCAACTGCCTAGAAACTACTATAATTGACCCCGTGTACATGTACTGATAATATAACAGAGGAGAGTTCAGGGGCAGCTGAAAAAAACACCCAACTGATCCTAAACGTCCGTTTACCAGCAGCAGTGTACTTACATGAAGCCTTAGTATAGTGGTTTCTCTGTTTTGGCTGTCCCATCTCTCCATTCAGAGTATGCGGCCCAACTAATGAAACAGCAGTTATCTTTCCATACTTGTTATATTACTTTTGCCACATTCCCGGTAAGATGTTTGATTTCTGTTTGCTAAACACATATGATGGTGTAAACGTATGAACTGCTGTCTATTTGTGTAACAGATGTACTTTGTCATAGCAACCGGCACTATGTAAGGGTAATTGCTGGTCATTAATATTTAAGCACTCTCTCTTTTTGAACAATTTTCATGTGATCTTTTTTTTTTATTTTGCTAGAATGGTTCCATAGCAGATTAAATATATTTTCTTTTTGTCCTGTGTTTTTAGAGTAGTACCTTTTTTTTTTGCATGCATGTTGTGCATATATTCTTGGCAAGGATTTTTAATCCTTTGTTGGTTTTATTTTTTTATATTTATTCGTATAGAGATATACACATAGCGCGCAAAATAAGTATTGAGCACATCACAATTTTTCTAGGTAAGTACTAAATATATTTCTAAAGGTGCTGTATTGACATGAAATTTTCACCAAGTTTCGGTAGCAACCTATGCAACCCATACATACAAAGAAACCAAACCAAATCAAATAATTTAAGAAATGAAAGTATAAAAGGCAAAAAAGTTTTTTGTTTTTTTTCCTTAGTTTTGGACAGAGTGGAGAGGGATTTTATTGCTTTCTTTGCCCCCATTAGTAAGATTCACCCTCTCTATTTGTCTTGTTTACTATATTAGAAAGTAAAAGAAAATCCCAAATTTTGGGTTGTCCCCAGAAAGGTAACAGAGGGGAAATCTTCTGAAATGGACACTAGTTCTGAAGGCCTGGGGCTCCACAAGAAATTCCCCTAATTTGAAGGGATTTCCTCTTCTTGTTTGGCTATGAGACAGGAAGTGAACTGAAATCTCTGCAATGGGACACATTTATCCAAAATATATATTTCTACTTTAAGTTTAAGTGTAATAAAATGTAAGGGCACAGGGAAAAAGTATTGAACATATGAAGAAGGGGAGGCACAAAAAAAGCATGGAAAGCCAAGACACCAGCTGAAATCTATCAGTAAAAGAAAGCAATCATGCCCGTTGTCAGTACAAATTAATATCAGCTGGTTCAGTCTCAACTGATGGCCTATAGAAAGGTGTCTCATTACCAAGGTGTCACACAAGAAACCTCTCATGATTGGTAAAAGCAAAGAGCTCTCTCAAGACTTTTGCAACCTTATTGTTGCAAAACATAGTGATGGCATTGGTTACAGAAGGATTGCTAAACTTCTGAATGTTCCAGTGAGCACTGTTGGGCCATAATCCGGAAGTGGAAAGAACATAATTTCATCATAAACTGGCCACGACCAGGTGCTCCTCGCAAGATTTCTAACAGAGTAGGGAAAAGAATTATCAGAAGAGTTGTTCAAGGCCCAAGGGCCACTTGTGGAGAGCTTCAGAAAGACCTGGAAGTAATGGGTACAATTGTTACAAATAAAACAATAAGTAATTCACTCAACCGCCATGGCCTGTATGCACGCTCACCACGCAAGACTCCATTGCTGAAGAAAAAGCACGTTAAAGCTCATTTAAAGTTTGCTGCACAACATTTAAGGCCTCATGCACACTGAATGTTTTTGGACGTTTTTACAGCAGCTGTTTTTGGCTTCAGACCTTGTTTTTTCTACAGTCATTTAACTCCCCGTCATGTTATCCTGTGTGCCCATGTACACATAGGCTGTTATCAGCAGTTTTTCGCTGGGGCCGTTTTTTTACTTTAAATAGAACCCAAAAATCGAGTGGGTTCTGAGAGGAGTTTTCTGCTCTTTTCAGCTGTAAAAACGCTCAAAAGCCAATAAACACTCAAACACCGCTCAACAGCGTTCTTAAGCGCCTTTGATCCATAAAAAAAAAAAACTGCTAGGGTGAAAAAACACTATTGCAAAAACATTTAAATGTTGAAAAACTCATTATTTTAATGTCCAGTGTGCATGAGGCCTTAGACAAGCCTGTAAAATACTGGGAGAATATAGTTTGGTCAGATGATACCAATATTGAACTCTTTGGATGCCATAATGCACACCGTGTTTGGAGGTCAAATGGAACTGCACATCACCCCAAAACACCCTCATACCAACAGTGAAGTTTGGAGGTGGGGTCATCATGGTGCGGGGTTGTTTTTCAGCATATGATCATGTCATTGAGGGAAGGATGAATGGAAAAATGTAACAAAACATTCTTGATAAAAAAAAATCTGCTGCCATCTACCAGGATGATGAAGATGAAACGAGGGTGGACGTTTCAGCAAGGCAATGATCCCAAATGCAAAGCCAAGGAAACTCAATCGGTTTTAAAGAGAGAATAAAGCTGCTAAAATGGCCCAACCAATCACCTGACTTGAATCCAATGGAAAATCAATGGAAAGAACTAAAGATCAGAGTTCATAGAAGAGTCCCACACAACCTTCAAGATTTAAAGACTGTGTGGAGGGCATGGGCCACAATAACACCTGAGCAATGCATGCGACTAGTTTAGTCATACAGGAGGCATCTTGAAGCTGTCATCGCCAACAAAGGATTTTGTACCATGTATTAAACTCCAGTTAGCGTGTTCAATACTTTTTTACCTGTGTCATTCCATTTTATTAGACGTAACTTAATTTCTGAACGTATTTGTTTTGTTTTCTTTGTATGTATGGATTGCATGGGTTGTGCCAACATAAGGTGAAAATTTCATGTCAATAGCACTTTTAGAAATATAAGGTTGACATGCTCAATACTTATTTTACCGGCTCTGTGTGTGTGTGTGTGTGTGTGTGTGTGTGTGTGTGTATGTATGTGTGTAATAAATAAATATATATATTTTTACACACACACCTCTATATTACCATATTACCCTTGTACACACAATCGGAGATTCCGACGGAATGTGTCCGATCGGAGCGTTTTGTCGGATATTCCGACTGTGTGTGGTCTGCATCGGACTGTTTCCGTCGGACCAAATTTTCCAACTTGCCGGAAATATTTTCCGACAAAATGCTCCGATCGGACATACTCTGATCATGTGTAGAGAATTCCGATCGGACAAAGTGCCACGCATGCTCAGATCAAATTCCTATATCAAAGCTATTGGCTACTAGCCTGAACGTAGTCCCATCGTAACGAAATTACGTCATCACGTTCTGAATGATCGGATTTTCCGACAACTTTGTCCGACCGTGTGTATGCAACAGTTTCGGACAAGATCCGTCGGACAAAATCCGACGGATTTGGTTGTCGGAATCTCCGATCGTGTGTACAAGGGCTTAGTTCGTAGGGTTCAATATTGAGTTGGCCCACCCTTTGCAGCTATAACAGCTTCAACTCTTCAGGGAAGGCTGTCCACGAGGTTTAGGAGTGTCTATGGGAATGTTTGACCATTCTTCCAGAAGCACATTTGTGAAGTCAGGCGCTGATGTAGATGAGAAGGCCTGGCTCGCAGTCTCCGCTCTAATTCATCCCAAAGGTGTTCTATCGGGTTGATGACAGGACTCTGTGCAGCCCAGTCAAGTTTCTTGACCCCAAACTCGCTCATCCATGTCTTTCTGGACCTCGTTTTGTGCACTGGTCCAAATAATTTGATGGAGGGGGGTTATAGTGTGAGGTTGTTTTCCGGGGGTTGGGCTTGCCCTTTAGTTCCTTTTCAAGGGAACTCCTAAGGTGTCAGCATATAAAGACACTATGAACAACTTCATGCTTCCAACTTTGTGGGAACAGTTTGGGGATGGCCCCTTCCTGTTCCAACATAACTGTGCATAAAGCAAGGTCCATAAAGACATGGATAAGCAAGTTTGGGGTGGAGGAGCTTGACTGGCCTACACAGAATCCTGACCTCAACTTGAACACATTTGGGATGAATTGGAGTGGAGAATTCGAGCCAGGCCTTCTTGTCCACATCAGTGCCTGACCTCACAAATGTGCTTCTGGAAGAATGGTCAAACATTCCCCTAAACCTTGTGGACAGCCTTCGCAGAAGGATTGAAGCGGTTATAGCTGCAAAAGGGTGGGCTAACGCAATATTGAACCCTACGGACTAAGCCTGGGATAGCACTTTAAATTACATCTGCGTGTAATGGCAGGTGTCCCAATACTTTTGATAATATAGTGTATTTGTCTATAATAATGTTGGATTCATAGGGCTAGCATGTTCAAGCAGGTGACAGCAATATAATTGGATGTAATGAGTATTGGGCTACAGTAACAGATAAAGGTTTGGAGGCATGAACTGCAGGTGTGGTTGTTATTCGTAATAGAAAAATGGATATTGTTTGGGAGGTATTGAAGTTTGAACATGTGGAACAGAATGCTGAAATATCGTGGCAAAGGAAGAAAATGGGCAAAATCAGATGACATTTATAATTTAAGTCAAAGTGTAAGGGCAGTCATCCCACTACTTTTTGGTAATATAGTGTGTGTGTGTGTGTGTGAGATATAATAATAAAAAATATATTTATTATGAAAATAATCGTTAGTTGCAGAGATTATATTATAATTATATTAGAATCGATTAGTTGGCCGATTTATTGTTTTGATCGGTTAATAACCTTAAAAGTGTTGTTTATAATTTAGTTAATATGTAAAATTTAAAAAAAGAAATTTACGATTAGGGAGCAAAATCTCTAATCCACTCGGAGAATAACAGACAGCAGAGATATACCGTATATACTATTAGAGATTTAATCTGGTAAATATCAGACTCGGATTACATTTTTATTTTATTTAAAGAAACAAACATTTTAAAGACTTTGCAGATTTTCAAACAGAAAAACATTTCAAACAACTGTAATACATTATAAGCCGGCCATACAAAAACAATTTCTTCCTTCAAAAAACAAAAAAAAACTAAAAAAAAAAAAATACAATTTTAAGAACGTTCGATTTTCTGATCGTTAGTGGGGTGAAATCGACATTTGTTTTCAACCGCAGTGAAGAGGAATTGTAGAAATAATAGAAAACTTCTTGGTCAAGGGAATTTTCAGACAGTGTATGTGTATAGGTGTGAACCAGGCCTAAATTTTTTTTAACATATCAATTTCTAGTACAAAAAAGAGCAAATAGCTACTGTAAGGGCTTAATTTTTTTTTTTTTTTTTATGTGGAACAGTGAAAGTAATATTTACAGTAGCGATTATTTGCTCTTTTTGTATTATAAAGGGCTGATTTTAGTTTTTCAACCCCATTATGTTACTGGCCGATTAATTGATTATGAAATATAGTAATCAGTTTATCAATTTATTTCATAATCGATTAGTTGTTACGGCATATATATATATATATATATATATATATATATATATATATATATAATTATGAGGGAGCGCGCGCACCCTGATGTCTGGGCAGGGTTGCTCCTAAATTTACCTGCCATATATCATTGCCTTGGTTAATTGTGAGAGATCGATTGCTTTTACCCTAAGTCTGGAGTTGCTGCACTTCTCTCTTCTGTCAGTAGATGGTTGGGTATCTGGTGACACTAGATAAGATAAGGGCATTGCAAGGACAGATTAGGAATAGATAGGGTGTATCAGCCAATGGCCAGGGATTTTCTTGAGTCCCTTGGCCCGCTGGGAGAGCCTATTTGGGTGAGGTCAGTTGATCAGGGTTCTGTGCCATCTGGGTTGACATGTGTTGTGCTGCCTAGGCTGCTAAGCTGGTGTTTGGTCCTATCCCGGGCACATTTGGATGCTAGGCTGTCTGAGGGCATATACAGAAGCAAGAGCTGTGTTTAGGGTTGGGGTTGCAGCTTGCAGTCCAACCAGAAGTGATGGTTCTGCCGGCCGGAGAACCTGTCGTGGTCGGAAGTAGAGGGGAAGCTGTCGCCACTAAGGGACTAACCACCTTGTTACCAAGGACCACAGTGATTAGCTGAAGCAAGTACCAGAGCAGTATTCTCACCAACCGGGGACAGTGAAACTTCAACAGGTGCCAAGCCAGGGACCCAACCAGTGGGATGACGCTTTAGCAGTATCTGGAGTGCCAAGCCAGGGACCCAGCAGGGAAGTGGGGGTGACGCTTGAGGAAGATACTAAAGCAGATTAGAAGAGTTCATGGGATTCAGTGGCAGTGAATCAACATGTCTAGTGAGAGAGAATGGGAACTCAGTGGGCTGAGAGTCTCTGAGTCTGCAATAAGTGACTGTATAAAAGTAAAGAAGTTACAATTTGTTAGGAACTGTACTAAGATCGTTGCCATAGGAGACGGCTCTCCTACACATGCAGGTGTGGTGTCTTGGTGGATGCCTTTACTGCATGGCTGTCTACCTGTAGAATTCGGAGTCTAATTGACATTGCAACTTCCTAAGCGTGTCCTGGCACTAAACACACCACATTTAACACAGCATACAGGAGCAGAGCTGAGGCTGTCAATCAGCTGGAGCTCCTTCCCTTCTCACCTTTTTTTCTGTTGGTGTCAGGAAAACTTGTCAGAAGTGACTCATGCTGATGGCAGAGGAACAAAGCGGCAGACAGAAGCTTAATGCACTGGATTGAATATTGGGTATGCTTTGTTCATATTTCATGTTTGAGGTTTACAGCCACTTTAAGGTGTACTCCTCATCCATTTTCTCCCATCATCACAGGGCTGGCTGCAAAAACCTGAAAGAGAGACCGCTGGTCTTAGCATGAATCCATAGTGTTTTTACTTTTTATTAAAAGCTATGTGCCAATGTCATTCACTGTGTTGAGAGACTTTGTAGCTGTTTTATGAAGTGAAGACGTGTGAGGGGGTTTTGCAAAAGTATCACATAGAGTTGAATACATATTCAGTGATGAATAAGACTCTTTAAATTGCAAGGAACATTGCTGTACTACATCCTGGTTCATCCTGGACCTCGGGTAAGCATTAGGGGGGTCTGAGGGGGCCTGCTGCACACCTTCTGCCTTTACAACCACTTTAACCCCTTAGCGCCAACCGTACACATATATGCAAACTTGGCTTTATGGGGTTATACCGAGGTGATGCCAGCTGCAGGCATTACCCCCGTACCATTTTTTTTTAGAGTGGCTCTTCAGGGATAACATGTGGCTAAAAGCCACTTGGCTGTTATCCCAAAGGAGCGAGAGGGGACGTTCCTACCTTCCGCCGCTCTTCTCAGGCCTCCTGTCCCACCGGGAGACCCGATCCACGATCCGGCACTTCTGCCAGCTAGAGTGAGGCTGGAAGGAAGCCGTAAACAACTTTGTTCCAGTCTACTATGTGTAAACACGGAAGCAACGTCACAATGTCACTTCCGGTTTACTCGGCTGCCGGCGATTTAAAAAAAAAAAAAAAAAGACTATTCCGTTTTTGGCGATCTGAATATTTTCAAGTGCAAAGGAGGGAATTTTAGTCTTTTAGACCGATTTCCCCCCCCCCCCCCCCCCCCAACTTTTCACCACCTATTAATGTCACAAGGGATGTTTACATGTAAACTGAATGTAAACAAGGGATGTTTACATTCCTTGTGACAGCAATAAAAGTGATCAAAATTTTTTCTTATAAAGAGACAGTATAAAAAAATTTACTTATTTATGTTTTATAGCAAGTTGCGCCTGCATATGTAAACTTTGTTCAAATGACACATGTGAGGTGTCAGAGCGAGAGCAATCATTTTAGCAAAAGACCTGCTCTGTAACTAACCTGGTAACCGTTAATATTTTTTTAAAGCGTCGCCTATGGAGAATTTTAGATACCGTAGTTTGTCTCCATTCCACAAGTGTGCGAAATTTCAAAGCATGCCATGTTGCATATCCATTTACTCAGCCTAAGATCATCTTTCACATTATCCAAAACAAAGGGGGCTACCTTTTACTTTTTAGTTTTTTAATTCATGAAATTGTCTCCCCCCCCCCCCACAAAATTACGTTTGAAAGACTGCAGCGCAAATACAGTGTGACATAAAATTTTGCAACGCTCGCCATTTTATTCCTCAGATTCCAGGCTAAAAAAAATTTTTTTTAAGGGTTCTAGGTAATTTTATAGCAAAAAATACAGATTTTAACTTGTAATCAACAAATGTCAGAAATAGGCTTAGGAATGAAAGGGTTAAGATCCGTTACATAGTAGATTTGTACACTTTGCAGAATATCAGGATCCAGTTCCTTGTGATTCTACTAGGAAAGTCCACTGTCTTTTGATTTTCAGCCACCTTGTAATATTCTGGATATTTCTTTTTATTCAAAAATACTTTTAATCGATTCTCATTTTTTCCTTAATAGATTCTATTGTCCATCGGAAGTATCCTTCACAATTTTTAATTTTTTTTTGCACTGTTGGAGAATTTTTTTTCCTCCGTTGTTCCTTCTCTATACTCTATATAGCAGTAAATCCTTCTCCTTTTAGGTTTGGCAACTTCTTTTGTTCTTTGAATGGGAACATGCTTCTTAAGTGGAAGAGGGGTTTTTGATTTTCTCTACCCTTTTTATGATAGGTTAAAGGGTAGTACCATTTCTTCTTTGATAGCATCCTTCTTGTCTTGGATTCTCCCCGTGTAGACAAAGGTTTAGAATATGCTTTAAGCCTCATACACATAATGAAAATTTTATTTTATTTTTATTTATTTTTTTGCACGCTAATCTCAGATCAAAAATTTGGTTACTCAGCTTACTAATATTATATAATCATATAACAGAATACAACTTTGGCAGTGATGTATTGTAATGTATTCTTTTGTTTCCGAGCATGCAGAGACTTGCTAGCTATCTCTATATATATATATATATATATATATAATATAATATAATATAATTTTTTTTCTTTCCGATGAAAATCCTGCTGATGAAATGAAAATAATTGTACGATCTGGTACCCTCCAGATAATTTCAGATGAATGGACGCGATTGGCTTTTGAAAGCCGTGTCCTAATGATCAGATTATAATATATAAGATATAAATTTCCTCTTTCTGAAGTCAAGGGTTGGGCATACTTGGCTCAGGCCTGCAGTTGTCCAATTTCTGTTCACTATTGGACATATTTTAATTTTCTACTGTTGGCCACGTTGTAACTTTTTTTTTTTTTTTTTTGTGGACTTTATTATCCTCTTGATTTCCATAGTCCCTAATATCTTCATTTTTTTTTTTTTGCTGTACATTTTTCCTGCCTTTTCATTCAGGCATAGATTTTTCCTTCAAATTTTGTATGAAATCCACTTATTTTGGATCTTTCTGTAGCTTTTGCCAAGCCCCTAGTTTATGTACAAATCCTATGTACTTTAATGGATGACCTCTGTCCCATAAAGGGACACAGATCCTGGATCTCTGTTATTAATTAGCCTTATGCATTAGCTTTGTGAGCAAGCAATATGTAACAGTTGGAGGTTAGGATATGAAGGGTGTTAGCTTTGTGTATTATTTGCTAGTATGCCAACCTCCTGAAGGCAGCAGTATAACTTTGTTGACATTCTAGAAAAAGAATTATGGCAAGCACAAAAATCTTTTATATAAAAACATTTTTTTAAAGTAATTTTTTGTAAGCCAGCATTAGCCTTTCTCCACCTAATAGAACTTTGACCGTGACACTATTTTATTTGGAACCAGCCTGATGATTTTTTGTTTTTCGGTTAGAACTCATCATTTTTATTTAGGGTAATGCTGACACCGCAGAGATTCCACAAGCCACTCACAGGGTGTGTGAGTCAGTGTAGCACACATGTCCATCAGTGTTGCTTATTCAGGAAGCATGTGATAAGACCAGTCCCCTGTGGTTTTTCTAGCAGTTTGGCCTGTGCAGCTCAGATTTTTCTATGCTGCACCACAATGCTTTTGTATAATGGACAGAAAATGCTTTAATAATCACTCTTGACTTTGTGTACGCTCTCTTCAGACAGCGTCTCTCTTACTTTGTGTTTTACAAATTAGTTTTCCATTGAATTCATTACAATATATATATATATATATATATATATATATATATATATATATATATATATATATATATATATATATATATATATATATATATAGGTAGTTTTTAAATTGTTTTAAAAAACCAGTGTTAGAATTTTGCATGAAATTGAATTCTCTTGGGAAAGGTACTCTTCCAGGACAAATACAAAGGTATTGCATTTATCGTGCATGAAAGTGCAAGTTCTGGACCAGTTATTAGGAATAATATAAAAATGAAACCGCAAAGACTGATTGCTTTCCATACAATCTGTGTCCTTGTGTATGGTTGCTCTGGGGAATACTTTGCTTTTTCTTTTTTTTTTTTTTCCAAGCCACTGACTCCACACTTCCATGGGGTCAGTTCTGAATTCAGTAGTGGCATACATTTCTGGGTCAGTGACTCTCTAGGTATTGAAGCAAATATGAGGATAAATAAATAGCCCAGAGCTTGCACCTTTAGGCTCTGTTCACACTTGAGCGTTCCGGATTGTGGGCAGAATTGTGGCGATTCCAGAATTGTGGCAAAACGCAGAACGCGTTTGCAAAGCCATTATTAAAGTGGTTGTAAACCCTTATAAACCACTTTGACCTACAGGTAAGCCTAGATTAAGGCTTACCTGTAGGTTCAAGAAATATCTCCTAAACAGTATAGGTTTTACCTGAAGACAGCCACCGCTGTCTACAGCGCATGCGCCGTAGACAGCGGCACGCAGGCGCAGTGGGTAAGCCGCAGATCACGGCGATATGCCGCGAGTGTCTGCTCCCGCGCGCATGCGTGGGAGTGACGTCATCGCTGCTCCGGCGAATCACAGCTCCGGAGCAGTGAGACCCACCAAGAAGATGGACGCTCGGAACTACAGGGGACAGCGGTGACTTCGCTGGCTCCTGTGTCAGGTAAGTGACACATAATAGACTACTATGCGATGCATAGTAGTCCATTATGCTTTACTTTTGCAGTGAATCAAAGAGAAAGTAAACTCATCAGGGTTTACTTCCTCTTTAATGGCACCCCAAACGTGCTATTTCTGCCGTGATTGTTAAGGAACAAAATGCTCTACAATCATGGCTCTGTGCCAAGATTTGATACATAAGCCTTTTTGGAGCTGAGGGAGGCCCATTTAAATGAATGGTGCTGCTCCAAAAACGCTCCACTAAAAAACAAAGTAAGCTAAAGAAAACCGAGCTGCAGCAGCTGTCGCTGCAGATCTCTCAGGTGTGAATGGAGCCTAAGGCCTTTTACACACTGGATGTTTTTACAGCTGCTCCTAGCGGCATCTGCCGCTTTATTTTCTTTTTTTTTCTTTCCCTGCCTCTAAACTCCCCTGCATGTTAGCCTATGTGTCTACGCTCACATAGGTTTTTAGCAGAGTTTAGAGGCAGGAAGAAAAACCCACTGCCAGTGCGCCCAGAAGTAGCAGAGTTTTGGCTGAAAAAAATGTGTGTAAATGCGTTTAAAGGCACGTTAACACTAGGCGTGTTGAGCGCTTGCGCATTAGTTCATTTCAATGGCCAGAATAAATGATTCTGGCCAATGAAATGAATTAATGCCCAAACACTGCTGCCAGGCAGGATGCTTCTAGGAAAGTTTACAAAACATCCAGTGTGCATGAGGCCTAAAAATATGCAAGTAATATTTACTCGGCTCTCTCCTGATTGTTCAACCCCAGACTGTGACATAAGCATATAAAGCGGCTTTCATTTAGGTTTCTTATGCTAAGGTTTTGAGAATGTGCCTGGAATGTTCCTCAGAGTTTTTGGAGAGAATTGGTATGATCGTGATTTCTTTTATTGCTTTGATATAGAACAAGGTAACTGCAAACTGTCTCAAGGCGAACTTCTAAATGGAAATAACATGAATATGCAAAAGCTATCAGCCAAGAACATGTAAGAGGCCCAAAAATGTTAGAGAGGACCAAAAGTGGGAAAATGGATAGAACCAGAGAATGGAATTGGGGGGGGGGGGGGGGAGAGACAGCAGAGCCCAGCCCCAACAGACTTGGGTCAAGAGAACTGGCAAGTAATTTACACCTTGCTCGGGCTCCGTGTTCAGTGATGGTAAATACTAATCAACCACAGTTCCCAGATTTTGAAAAATTACGGCTGAGGATTAAAGATGCTAGAGATGTTTTCATTAATTAACATTCTTCTAGATTGTAAGCTCTAACAAGCAGGGCCCTCTGATCCCTCCTGTATTGAATTGTATTATAACTGTACTGTCTACCCTCATGTTGTAAAGCGCTGCGCAAACTGTTGGCCCTATATAAATCCTGTATAATAATAATAATTCATTCATGACTTCCTGTAATGGGACTGTAGGTTTTTTCCAGGCCCTTGCTATCATTTGCTTTAGAGCCAGAAATGGGTATGCAGCCAGTTTCTGTAAATAAAGATCTGGAATTAGTAAGTGAAGAAGAGCCAATTGAGCATCTTTGGGAGTGATTAGATGGGAATAGGGGTTGAAGGGGTCCAGAAACTTTACTATTTACCATTCTCAATGAAAGTGAACATGAAAGAAAATTCCAAATTTTGGACTGCCACCAAAACATAAATGGAAAATCTTCTACTGGGGACTAGTTCTAGGGACTGTAGTGATAACCAGGGATTCCCTCACTGGATGTGGTGGCTATGACAGGAAGTGAAAGTAAATCTCCCCAATGGGATGCAGATTGTACGTATTTATTGTAACCCTCCCATACTCTATCCACAATTAAATAATTCTTTAATCATTCATTAAAGCAGTGTTCCGCCCACCGTTGAAAAAATTAAAAGCCAGCAGCTACACATACTGCAGCTGCTGGCTTTTAATAATAGAACACCTACCTGTCCTGGGGTCCAGCAATGTCAGCACCACAGCTGATGTTTCCATCAGCTGTCGGGTGCATGCTGCCATCATTTTGGGTAAGGGAACCCGGCAGTGTAGCCTTATGGCTTCATGCCGGGAACCCTACTGCACATACGCGAGGCTCCGCTCCTCTCTGGCCCGACGGCAGGAGGAGGGAGCCGAGCGGCAACGTCATGGACTCCCGGAAGTGGGAACAGGATACCTGTCAGACAGGTATCTGCTCCCCCCCCCCCCGAAAGGGTCCAAATGTGGCACCTGGGGGGGGGGGGGGGCGGAGAGACAAATCAGCAGGAGTTTCACTTTTGGGTGGAACTCTGCTTTAAAGAGGGGCTTCCATCTCCCCCCCCCCCCCCCAAAAAAAAAAAAAAATAAAAAAAAAATAAGTCAGCAGCTACACATACTGTAGCTGCTGACTTTTAATATAAGGACAGGGATCCAGTGCTGTCCTCACCAAGCCTATTTTTCACCGGGCTTTGGGTCCCTAGCACTGTCTTGAACAGAACTTTTGTAGGGACCGTGAGACTTGAAGGACCCAATTCAATAGAGCAGTAGATATCAAAACATAGCCTGGCATGCACAACTTGCACTTTTAGGCTAGGTTCACACTGTTGCGATTTCAGACATCGCATGTGATTTTCACCGCATTCCTGTGCACATCACATGCAATGTCTGCAGTGAAATTTCAGCCATACAGTTTGTATTGCTGAAATAGCATCACAATTGCACCACAGTGGTGCAGGACCCTTCCCCCCGCAACTAAATCGCATGAACACCCATGCGTTAAGATTCTGGCAATCGCACTGCGTTTTGCCACTCTTTTGAGGTGTTAAGATAATTTTGACAACGCTGCAGATGGCATGGATGTTGTGCGATTGTGATGCAGGAAACAGATTTCACTGCGTTTCCCGCATTGCATAAGTGAGAACTGAGCCTTAACCTTCTTTGAGCACAAAGACTGTTGTAAAATTCAAAATATCTCTCCAGGACCATCGGAAGATCATAAGATTCTGGAGAATATGCTCAATCTTAAATCCTTGTGAGGATTTTCAGAGTATTTCATAGTATATAAGGTTGAAAAAAAGACTTCAAGTTCAACATGTGTGTGTGAATTTTATTTTCTAACCTATTCCATAGTTCTGAATATTCTGAGTGAGACACCTGTGTGAAAGCACTCGGGCTTTCACAATGGAGAGACGGGAACGGCGCTTAACAGACGCTACGCAGGCGCTATTTTTTCTTTTCTTACATCAGGGGACACGGAGCCATAGTAGTTACTATGTGGATTATATATCGGACGGACACTGGCGCGCCCCTGTGCTGAGCTGCACTGGAAGCAATCCTTGCTGGGGCTAGCCATGCTGACCGGATCCATTCTGATGTCTTTTCATGGGCTAAATGAATGGTAGTCGGGCCTCGTGTCCAAAGAAACAAGGTTTTTCTTGCGAACGCTTCTCTTTGAGAGCTGGGCTCTGGGATCCAGTACTTTTTGGTAGTAAGGCCATAAAGTTTGTACTGGCAGGGTGCTGTCGCAGGTCCAGGATTGCGGGTAACCCGAGGTTCCCCCATTCCTGAAGGTTTCCTAAAAGGTCTCGGAGCCCACCGTGAAGGTTGAAGATTGGGTCTTTATCTCTGATAAAACCCTGCTGCGACGATAAGGTAAGGGAGATTTTCTCAGGAATTTCTCCTTCTATGTATAATGTTGTCATGCCTATGTATCACCACTGGGGGCTGTATTGAGCACTTGCCATCCTGATGCTGGAAACGGCACAGAAACCTTCATTCTCCTCTCCTCCAGCCGCAACAGATCCTCCGGTAAAAAGGGAGGTCAGCTTACCCTTTGGGGGGGGTAAGATGCCTAACTAGTTTCCTTTTTTTGAAAAAGACAGACCGTGGCCGCTCAGCGGAGGATTTACCCCCCCGCCATGCTTGAAGGACACCAGTTGCATGGGAAAGCACTTTCCTGTGAAAGGAAGGGGGGGCGTAATTCCTGGGGGCGTGGCTAACAGCGTCAGACGCCGGCCACACATGGAGGAAGCTGATTTTAGCACTCTGTATGTGAAAGCTGCTGCTGGCTGTGGAGGGACAGACAGGAGAATGGCTTGTTCAGGTTAGTAAACACAGGCTTATTCCTTTGACACATTATACTTTACTGAAGGCTAGGATTAAAAGCAGCTAATGGCGCTGAACTATAGCCTAGCAATGTACATTCTTTTGCATAGTGCCTCTGCTTTACGCTTCAGGCTATGAATGATAATGGGACCAAGAACTTCTCTAAAAGGGTATTTGGTTTTCACTATAAACTGAATCCATTTCCAAAAGAATGTCATCCTCGTCTGAGAGTGATACGGCTAGTCAGATTGAGCCATCAGGGGAAACTGTTGTCACATAAAACACTTCAGTCCCTGTATGTATCATATAAAAGGTTTGTTTCTTCTACCATTTGTAACTTGGAAAGAAGATTAATGCTATGATGTCCATAGTGGGGGGTAAACATAGCAGATTCCCATCTAGTGCTCAGAACCCTCTTATTGGGGTGCAGAAGGCTCGGGATCAGGTAGATCTTCCCAAATATTTGGAAGATATTTATCCTTTTTGGAGGATCCTAATATGGAAGGAGTAGCATCACAAGACAGGTTGCTTGTGTACTCCCTTGCTTTTTTTGTTGCCTGCAGCACAGGCTCTTGAGGTACCTACCTCTAATTGGGTTCATTAGAACCTCCCCCATTCTGGGGATGTTTTTTCCAATTCATGCATGGCTAAAAATGATTATGTATTCTGAATAGGAACATCTAGATAATCAATATTATCCTCCCAAGAAATTCTCCACACTTTATTTATGAAGGAGGATTTCTATGAAGAAAATGGGGGGGTTCCAGCAATTGATGCTGCAATCACCTCAGTGAGCAGAGTCTCACATGTCCAGTGGATAATGCACTGATGTTAAAGGATCCAACAAATAAAAAGTTGGAACTTCCTTTTAAAGACAATATGTCTTTCGCAGTTCAGTAGTGCAGCCATTTTTTTTTTTTTTTGCTGCAATTGGTGTATCTCAGTCCATTAAGGAACAGTCTGTGGAGATACCTTAAATTCTGCCTGATCAGCAGGTCCGGCAATGGGCTGGTGTATCTGACGCACTGTCTCTCACAGTAGATGCTATGATAGACTCTAACATTTAAGCCTTATGGCTTATGCTTGGACTAGTGCATTCTCGCAGAATGTGGCTGAAATATTGATATTGATCAACCGAAAGCACTGTGTAAAAAGTACGGCTATTTAGAGACGATCTGGATAAGTACATCCAAATGACCTCTAATGGGGAAAGCTCTCTTTTACCAGTAAAAAGAGGTTCAAACATTTCTCCTTTTTATCGTGCTGCCTCTCTTATACCAGAGGCATCTGCCTCTAGGCAGTCTCAACGGTCTCAACCACCAGGTTCAAGGGAAAGTCACCAAGGGCAGCACCAGGGTCAGAAGAGATCTTGGTGCAGAAAGCCCACAAAGCAGAATGCTGAAGCCTTTTCATGAATAGAGGTCGACCGATCTATCGGACGATATTTGCAGTTTTTTAATTAATCAGCATCAGCCGATTGTGCTGATAAAAAGGCCGATTATAACTATAGCGCAACTTGAAAATGACTTCTGTAATAGAAGTCAATGCAAGTTGTCTGAGTCTTCAGTGAAGACTTTCCTCCTCTCTGGGCAGTCTGCCAAGAAAAGAGCAAAGAGATACAATGTTTACACTTATGAATGAACTCCGCTCTGTGTGTAAGAGTTGTCAGTTTAACCATGTAAAGACTAAATCTTTGACACTTGTTGCTTACAAGTAAAAATCATGTATTTGCTGCCAGAAAATCACTTGGAACCCCCAAAAATTATATATATGTTTTTTAGCAGAGATCCTATGGAATAAAATAGCGGTTGTTGCAATATTTTATGTCACACGGCATTTGCGCAGAGGTCTTTCAAACACAATTTTTTTGGAAAAAATACACTAATGATTTAAAAAAAAAAAAAAAAACAGGAAAGTTATCCCATTTTTTTTTTTTTCATCCAAAATTTTTGATTACTTGTTTTTATTTAATATATATTATTTTTTTTTTTTTTTATCTAAATTATACATACAAGTAAACTGATTTGGAGGTTTGTTTTGTTTAATGTTTAAATGTAAGAAATTTTCTGTATCACTTATTAAGGCTGCTTTCACACTGGAGTGGGCATGCGTTGACTGTAAAACGCTGCTAGTTTTAGCGGTGCTTTACCGTCATTATTACTGGTGCTATTTGGCTGCTAGTGGGGCGCATATAACCCAGCTAGTGGCCGAGGAAGAGGTTAAATGTGACCGTGAAGCGCTGCTGCCAAATCGCATTGCATGCGCTTCGGCAGTGGTGCTCATTCATATCAATGGGCAGGGGTGGTGGAGGAGCGGTATACACCACTCCGAAGGTGCAGGACTTTTTTTTTTAACATCCTGCCAGCGCACCGCCTCAGTGTGAAAGCACTCTATCTTTCACAAAGACTGCAGGGGAGCCGTTTTGCAGGCACTTTACAGGTGCTAACTTTAGCCCAAAAGCGCCTGAAAAACGCCCCAGTGTGAAAGGTGTTAGATTTAATGAGATGAAGGGGGAAAAAAAAAAAAAAATCGGCCTAACGTATCGGTCCAAAAAAATCGGCATCATGTATCTGCCATCGGCCGCCGTGATTTCTAAATATCGGCATCGGCCAGAGAAAAACCCATATCGGTCGACCTCTACTCATGAAGGGGCACTCGTTCGGGTAAGGGGAAAGGTTCTGCGATTCTCAAGATCTGGCAAGAACAAGGTCAAGACAGATGGATTTCTGCAATTTTTTCTCTAGGTTATGGCTAGAGTTCCGAGAGATTCCATCTCCTCGTTTTTTTTCCAAGGGAGAATGTTCCCAATGATCCAGAAAAAAAGGTCCTCTCTTTCTGGCCTCTGGATCAGCTGTTATCTCAGTCTGTGATATCAGAGGTTCCCTTAGTGGAACAGGGGTTTTTGGCTCAAACCTTTTAAGGTTCCAGAACCAGAGAGGTAAGACCCATTATAGATCTCCAAGATCTGAATTGGCACTTAAACATCCGATCTTTTCATAATTCGATCGGTTGTATCCATCCTGCAAGGAGGGGAATTTTTTGACTTTAATGGCTATCAAAAATGCACATCTCCATGTGCCAAATTTTCCGGCTCACCAGAAATTTCTGCGTTTTGAAATAAAAAATGATCTTTTCAGTTGTGGCCCTGCCATTTGGTTTCGCCACAGCACCACAAGTGTTCTGAAATATTCTGGCACCTCCTTTAGCCAGTTTAAGGTCTCAAGGCATATCGGTCCTAGCCCGTTTAGAAGATCTGCTTTTAATAGATCATTAAGTCTTGGGTCAAAAACCAGAGTCTGGTCACAGCTGTAACTATCTGAAATGGATACTCAACCTAGGAAGATTCTCCTTAAAAATCATCAAGGAGATTACAGTACTTGGGGGGGGGGGGGGGGGGGGGGGGGCTGGTTATAGATGCCATACAGAAGAAGGTATTCTTACCCCAGACAAGAATCAGTTCCATTGTAGGACTAATTCAACTTATCAAAACAAAGGAAAATTTCTCCATTCGACTGTGCAGGAGATTTTTATGGGAAATGGTGGCCTCCTTCATGGCTGTCCCTTACGTGCAGTTTTTACTCAAAAACTGCTTCAAAACACCATCCTGTCGGTCTGGAATAAAAAGATTCAGGCCTTGTTTGTTTCCAATATGCTTGGCTCCCGATGTAAGTCGGAGCCTAAATTGGTAGTTGAAAATATTTATCCTGGAAGGTGTTAAAAACAGATGCCAACCTTCTAGGCTGGGGAGCAGCCCTGGAAGACTATACTGTCTGGGGGAGATGGTCCAGGTTAGAGGACCTTGCCTATCAACTTTTTTTTTTTGGAAAATTCGGACAGTACGTCTGGCCCTAGAATCTGGGACAGTCAGACTACAAGACTGTCCTGTCGGGATTCAGTCTGATCAAGCCACGGCGGTGGCTTACATCAATCACCAGGGGGGCATGAGAAGTCGTGCAGCCCAAAAATAGGGGAATAATGTTCTAGCTTGGGTAGAACACAACATTCCTTGCCTATCGGCAATTTTCATTTCAGGAATAGAGAATTGGCAGGCATACTACTTGAGTCGCCAACAATTATTTCCGGGACAACGATCTCTTCACCACGACATCTTCCTAGTGATATATCAGAGATGGATTATTCCGGACATGGACCTATTCGTATCCAGATTCATTGAGAACAAGGAGCATTAGTCTTCCCATGGGATCAGTTTTCACTGATCTATGCATTTCCTCCAGTTCTGCTATTTCCGCGTCTTCTTGGCAGGAACAAATGGAGGTGATTCTGGTGGCCCAGAAGATCTTGGTTTGCAGAGATCATAAAGATGGAAGTAGGAGTCCCTTGGACTCTGCCATTAAGACCAGACCTTCTCGCAATGTCCGGTATTCCATCTTACTTTATAGTAGCTAAATTTAACGGTTTAGCTATTCTAAAGGGCATTCTAAAGGATCGTGGGTT
The DNA here is from genome assembly GCF_037356315.1 of Lithobates pipiens. Lineage (NCBI taxonomy): Eukaryota > Metazoa > Chordata > Amphibia > Anura > Ranidae > Lithobates > Lithobates pipiens. Next base: position 10,320,789 of record NW_027507790.1, read on the forward strand.
GTCTCCTTCAGTAGTGTCTACCTTGATTAATGCCAGGAAGCCGTCTTCCAGGGTTCATTTACTATAGTCTGGAAGGCACATATTTCCTGGTGTGGATCCAGGGGTTGGCACCCCAGGAAATATGTCATAGGTAGGATCCTTGATTTCCTGCAAATGGGCAAGTCGCACAAGGGATAAAGGGCCCTAAAATGCATTTAGGCCTTCAAGAGATTTTTCTGCCAAAATGCTGCTGCTTCTAAACTCATCTAAACGTGTCTATGTATGCATGGACACATACACATGCTGATCAATTTAGAGGCAGAAAAAAAAAACACCAGATGCCCTTAAAAGCAGTGTTAAAAATGTCCAGTGTGCATGAGGCCTTTTTGTTCTGGGGGCAACCCAAATTTGGGATTTTCTCTTGCTTTCACTTTTGGTTATAGTGCTAAACAAGATAATATCCCCTTAATGGGTACACAGAAAATATGTTTTCCCATTTAGTTCTACTTTAAACATCATTTCTTCTAACCTAAAATTCTGGCTGTGTGTCCTCTTGAGACACCTTAGAGTAATTGGTAGTTTATTACAGTTACTGAATCCACCTATGATATATTTGTACAATGTAATCGTATCCTCCCTCAAGCGCCTCTTCTCCAGCGTGAAAAACTGTAATCTATGTAATTGATCCATAGCTAAGGCCCTTCATCCCCCTTATTCATTTTGTTTCCAGTTGCTGGATTCTTTCTAATTCAACCTCTTTCCTGAGGATTGGTGACCAAAACTAAACTGCATATCCAAGATGAGGTCTGAACCAGTGTTTTGAAAAGGTGTAGAATGATTTTTCTGCGGAATGTATCCCCTCTTTTTAATTCATGCCAGTATTTTGCCAGCTTTGTTAGTTGCAACTTGGCATTGCCTGCAAGTCTGTGCTTTACAAGCACCCACAGATCCTTTTCCATCACTAAGTCCACTGAGGAAGCCTATCCTTGTGTATTTAGCAGAGTGTTTTTGGCACCCAAGTGCATAATTTTACATTTTTCAATACTGAACCTAATTTGCCATGTTGCTAACCAACACGCATGCATGCCCTTGTACAGAATTGGCCCCAAGACAGAACTCTGGGGAACACCACTCACAACTTTAGATGGTTTCATACAATTTCATCAACTCCAACAGACCTTATTTTATAGATTAAATATTTATGAGGTACAGTATCCAAATACCTTATCAAAATCTACCAAAACAGACCCCCACCAAATGTCATCCAATTTCACTACCTCTTTGAACAATAACAGGTTGGTCTAAAAAGAACAGTCTTTCATAAATGCATGCTAGTTCCCGCTGGTGTGCCTGCTGATGTGACTTGAGTCGCACAGAATTGCGTGACAAGGGAAATCAATTTTTCAGTGGTGCCTGTCCTAATCAATGCAACTCAGCAGGGTGTGATTTTGGTGAAGGATCCTGCAGTAGTTTGGTGCAACTCCAGTGCGAAATTAGCCAAATAGACTTCTATGTTAACTCACAGAAGTATTAAATGAGAGATTCCTATGAGATGTTGATGAGATCAGAGGTTTTTTTTTTTGTTTAACCCTCACCTTTCCTCCTAAGTCATCTTTGCTGCCTAAAAACTCTCCTCCCAAGCACATTCAAGTCACACCTGAGCATAGCAGAAATGTGTGTTCCTGCGGCACGACACACATAGGGTAGTCCATTTACGTGAATGGGTTGTCCTACGCATAACAGTGTTGTCACTGATGTAGCTTGGTTAGGGAGCGTTGCATGTTTTTTTTTCAGTACGTGTTTTGACACGCGTCAAAGGCATGGCAAAATGCGTCTGCTAACTGCAATTAGTGTCATTAAAGCAGAGTTCCACTCAAAAGTGCAACTCCCACTTATCTGTCTCCTCCCCCCCTTCGGTGCCACGTTTTGTACCTTTCAGGGGGGAGGAGGGAACAGTTCGGTCCCCTTCTTCTTCCTCCACCGCCAGACCAATTCGAAATTGCAGCAGGGAACAGGCTGTGAAGCCAAAAGTCTTCACTGCTGGGATCCCTTACCAGGAATGGCAGCGGCTGCACCCCACAGCCGATCTGAAGATTGGCTGCAGTGCCGACATTGTGCGCTCACAGGTAAGTGTCCATATATTAAGTCTGCAGCTGCAGTATTTGTAGCTGCTGACTTAAAATTTTTCATGGGGGGGGGGGGCTGGACCTCCTCTTTAACACTTGGTTCATTTACATCTGCATGTTTTGAATATTCAGCCACATGTTCGGAAATGCGCAGATGTGAATGCAGCCTAATTGACAAATGACACCACAATCGCTGTTAGCATGACATTATGGCTTTGCAAGTGGGATGTTAGTTTGCTGGGCATTTCCAAAGCATGCGCACTTTTTCTGTACGGGTTGCTGGTCGAAAAAAATAAAAATAAAAATAGCGGGAATGTGCATTTTCACTATGCTCAGGTGAGAATGGAATGTGCTTGGAAGGAAGGTTTTTAGGCAGCAAGGATGACTTGGAAAGGAAGGGGAAGTTTAACTACTTGGCGCAAATCGGCCCCATTGTACGTTGGTACTTTGACGCTAAATACTGGGCTTATGACAGCAGATAGCTGCCATAACCCCAATTATTTTCAACAACGGCGAGCGGCTGGCTTTCAGATAAGTGGTCTACCTGGTGGATTCTCCACGAGATCACTTTTATTGGAGCTTACTGGAGCCGTCGGTAGCGGCGGAGACTATCACGTCCTCCCCCCCCCTGACAGGCCTGGAGCCAAGTGAGGGAAAGATAACCCCTGCTTGGCTCCATAACATTGAATAGCAGAAGCAACGTCAAACGTCCCTTCCCGCCAAATGGTCTTAATGGGGAATTTATTTATTTATTTTTTGCAAAAGAAAAAGACATTTCATTTTTATTAATTTTTTATTGCATTTTAGTGTAAATGTTATATCTGAGGTCCTGTTGTGCTTTTTTTCAGTTAACAAGGGATTTTTACATTCCTTGTAATAGGAATAAAAGTGACCCAATTTATTTATTTTTTAAAGCGGAGGTCCACCCTAAAGTGGACCTTCCGCTCATCGGAACCCTCCCCCCCCTCCGGCGCCACAATTGGCACTTTTCAGGGGGGAGGGGGGTGCAGATACCTGTACAGTACAGGTATCTGCACCCACTTCCGGGATAGCTCTCTGCGGAAAGGGGCGTAGATTACGCCCCTTTCCGCAAGTGCCCGCCCCTTTCCGCAAGTGCCCTGCTGCCTGCTGGGAAACACACAGATCCCAGAGGCAGCGGGGACCGTCCTTATTGCACAGCGCGACTCGCGCATGCGCAGTAGGGAACCGGGAAATGAAGCCGAAAGGCTCCATTTCCTGATTCCCATACCCAAGATGGCAGCTGCAGCACTCGAGAGACGATCTAGAGATCGGCTTCGGGTGCCGACATCGCTGGCGCGCTGGACAGGTAAGTGTCACTATTTTAAAAGTCAGCAGCTGCAGTATTTGTAGCTGCTGGCTTTAAAAAAAATAAATAAAAAAAAACGCGGAGTCCCGGTGGACTGCCGCTTTAAAAAGGACAGTGTAAAACTAAAAGGTAAAATAAGTAAGAAAAAAATAAAATAATTGAAAACCCGTCCCGATAGCTTGCGTGCAAAAGCGAACGCATATGCAAGTCACGCCCGCATATGAAAAGTGTTCAAACTACATATGGGAGGTATCGCTGCGATCCTTGGAGCGAGAGCAATAATTCTAGCACTAGACCTCCTCTGCAACTCCAAACATGTAACCTGTAAAAAAAATGTAAACGTTGCATATGGAGATTTTTAAGGATCAAACTTTGCCGCCATTCCATGAGCGGGTGCAATTTTGAAGCGTGACATGTTGGGTATCAATTTACTTGGCGTAACATCATCTTTCACAATATAAAAAAAATTGGGCTAACTTTTTTTTAAAAAAGTGTATTTTTTTTTTACAAAAAATTGGGCTTGTAAGACTGCTGCCCTAATACGGTGTGACCTAAAGTATTGCAACAATCACCATTTTATTCTCTAGGGTGTCAAAAAGAGGCTTGGTCCTTAAGTGGTTAAAAAAAAACCCCAATCTCATCAAAGTCTCACAAGAATCATTTCTTATCTAATGCAGATGCGACTTCTGTGAGTTAACATAGAAGTCTATGGGGCTAAAATCGCAATTCTGTGAGCAAAGTCACATTGAAGTTACATCAAAGTCGCAAGCAGGTAGCTCTGGAAATTGCATGGAAAGCACATTGCATTAGTGTGAACCAAGCCATATGATACTTTTATCTCTGACACATTTCTGTATAGAGTCCCTTACCATCCCCTCAAATATCTTACACACTATTGATGCTAGACTAACTGGTCTGTAATTTCCTGGTTTACATCTTGACCTTTCTTTGTACATTGTTACCACATTTCCTATACACCAGTCAGTAAGGTTTCTTAAAATTCAGAAATAGTGGGATGGCTATAATTGTGCTAAGTTCCCTAAGGGCTCGTGGGAGCAAGCCATCTGGGCATGTTCACAGTAAGTTTCTCTAGTCTCTCTTGTATCTGGTTTCAGTCAACCACAGAAGTACCTTTTGGTGACGCATCAAATATTTCTTGTATTTTATTTTAGCTGCCCTGATTGCTCCCTTGCACTTCTTGGAACACGATGACTAATGCACTTGCTTAATTACTCTTCCTCTTTAAAACACTCCCACTTGCCTTGTGTTTTTTTTTGTTTTTGTTTTTTGCAAATATTTGGTCCCATTTAGGCCTCGTGCACACTGTACGTTCTAAAAACCCCAGTAGCGTTATCTGTAGAATGAGTTTTGCAGTAGAATTTTTCAGCATTTTTTTAGCTGTAGTGTTTTGCTTAAAAATAAAATAAAAAACGATACTCCTACAAAAGCTTATGGCTCAAAAATGCTGATAACGGCTTATGTGTGCATGGACAGGTAGGATAACATGCTGGGGAGTTTATTGGCTGCAGAAAAAAATGTTGGAAGCCAAAAACAGCAGCTTTAAAACATCCGTCCAGTGTGCATGAGGCCTTAGTGTCATGCTGTAAGGATGGCAGCCTAATTGAGATAAGCTGTAACCGATGTCAAATATGATCACACCCTGATCACTAATACCCAAATTGTTTTTAACTTGCATATCTGTACTAGGCTTCATATTTGAAACGTATAGCTCCAGCAGAGCATTTTTCATTGTTGGGGCTGGCTTCCACTATCTTTTCCATGAACTTCTCCTCCAATAAGTGGTTCTAAAGGCAGAGTTTTTTTTTACTTGAATGTATTTTTTGCATTAAGCTAAAAAACCTTCTGTTCGCAACTCCCCCCAGCAACCCCTTGTACTTATTTGAGCTCAATGTTGATCCAGCGCTGTACATGAGTGCAGTATTGCTGCTCTTTGTCTTTTTTTTCACTGGTTCAGAGACACCAGCTGGAGCCATTGGCTCCTGCTGCTGTCAATCACAGCCAATGAGGAGAGATTGGGGGGTGGGGTCGAACTGTACTGTGTGTCAATGGATACACAGAGAGCAGCTTGGGAATAAGCTTGCGTGAGTGTCCCCATAGCAAGCAGCTTACTATGGGGAACCCAGGTGGGGGAGGGGCCAGTATCGCTGGCAGGGGGACGCCAGAAGAGGAGGATCAGGGCTGTTCTATGCAAAACCATTACACAGAGCAGATAAGTAAAACGTGTTTAATATGTAAAAAAATAGTTTTCTTAGTCATACATCATGGGACACAGTGAGGCTAATATTCATTACCTGCTGGGTTATACTTCATCTCCAGGTGAATGGACACTGGTAGACCAAAGGTCTTTAGACAGGAATTGATCCCCTTTATAACCCCTCCCATACAGGAAGCACTTCTGTTTTGTAGCAAGCACTGAATCCTCAAAAAAGAGGATCTGTGTCCCATGATGTACTCAAAGAAAAGGATTTTACAGGTTTGCAAGGTGGATGGCAAGGTTTGTTTGCTCTCTCTGAGCTCCAGGTCTCTAGTCCCACAAACGGTTCTTAATTGAACTAAGGGATTGATTGATTGGATCCATTTGACACAGGCTTTATATGCTTAGATGAATGGGTACCCGAGCCTTGCAAAGAAGACTCAAGAACCCGCAAGGTTTTGCCTGTAATGTGTCCTCTGGCGATGGACCCTGCGAAGTGGAATCCTGGACACCACAGCGCTAAGGCATTCCCGCGGGCTGCTGTACAGGTCCAAGGGAGTGGACCCTAAATATGAAAAGGGTACCCAGTCATTGAAGGTCCTCAAGAGACAGGAACACGCTGTGAAGGGTGAAGATTGGGCTCTTGGTTTCTAAGCTGGCCAGCGCCTGGACGGGTGATTGAAACCCCTTTTTATTATTGTGTGGTGTCCCAGTGATTGTAACAATCGGTCAAGCTAGCCAGAGCCTGGACACCTGTGTGGTTTGCCATACGGGGGAGTTTTGGGCTAGCTGTGGGTGTTTTGCAAAGTGTACTTTTTTTTTTTTTTTCTTGTCTAGCTGTTTTTTACCTGTATGATGGCGCACTACGGTGCGGCATTACACCTTGGTTCACCATGGCGCACGTGCATTCGCAATAGTGCCACTGTGGTCAGCAATTTGTTTGGCGGCCATGGCGCACACGTGCATTCGCAAAAGCGCCGCTGGTCTTAGCAGTTTGCTTGGCCGCCATGGTGCACGCAATTTTGCCATACATGCACAGTAGCCTTTAACTGGGGCACAAGATTTGCGTCATGCGTGAATACAGCCACGCCCGTTCACCGGGATCATGCACGTGCGTACACACGCACAGAACGTTTTGCCACACACCCAGCTTATTTAAACTGTGTAGGCTAAGCATGCGGTGCTTCCAGAAGGCAGCTGTGGGATACAGAGCAGGCTCTGAACAGACACTTGTAGCGGTTCATTTCTCCTTACCCATGTCGTGTGAGACACCAAGTGTTGCTTGGCAGGCTAAATGTGCTTTTCAGGATTGTTACGTAGAGGCTTGGTGAGCCCTATTAAAGGGTATCCCTTCTGAGGTGTTTTAATACCTCACCCAAGTACTTTCTTTTTGTGGCTAGTAAATAGCCTCAAAAAAGAGGAGTGGGACTAACACTACAGGGAAGGGCACACCTATGTCGTCAGTTCCTGATGAACCTAGTCATATCCCTAGTGTCGTATCCCCTGAAGGGCCAGAGGCTCCCGAGCAATCTGAGCCACTGTGCCTATCTGGTATTGTGCCTACAGTCAACGCTGCTGCTTTACCCTTTATAACTAAGGATGAACTGTCCTTACCCCTAGCCGGGTTAGAGCATAGGATTGCTGGCATGATTGCCTCCATTCTGCAGGGTGGCAAGAAGTGTGACAGATTCCCCTCCTTGGCGAGGAATGGGTTGGGAATGCGGAAGAGCTAAAAAGCTCAGGATTCTGTGTATGAGTCTGCTTCTGAGCAATCTGGACAAAAGGATATCCAGTTGATGTCTGCCTCTCAGTCGCAGAGGCTTTTCATCCTAATTCTGACCGAAATGGTTCGTTCTGCCTTTAAGTTGCCTATTGCAGAAGTGACTGAGTCCCCCTGGTCCTGTTGGGACCCATGAGGCCTCTTCAGGTCGCACAGGCTTACCTCCTGCCGGAACAGGCAGTGTATACTGATTGGGAACAGCCTGACAGGATTTTGTTCCTCTTGAGAGGTCTTCCCTTTTTATATTCCATGGAAAAGAACTGGTCAGCGGAGCTTCCTAGTAAAAAGTTATTGGCATGTTTCCCTTTTCATGGGGAATGTTTATTTGGTGATCATTTGGACAAATCTATCCAGAAGATTTCTGGAGGGAAGAGTTCTCTACTTCCCGTGAAAAAAAGTACCAGGCGTCCCTCGTTTAAAACTTCAGGGACTGCTTCCTCAAATGTCTTGGTGCCAAGGCAGTTCTGCCACCAAGGGCAAGCCTGTAGAGGTTTTTAAAATCCAGCCGTCCCTCAGATCCTCCGAAAACTGACTTATTGTTTCAGGCACTACATCATTTAGTGTGAAAATGAAGGCGTGATTGTACAGGTTTGCGTACAATTACAGAGCGAACCTGTTTTACGTTTAAAGCGGGAGTCCGCCGTTTTAAAAAAAAAAAAAAAAAGCCAGCAGCTACAAATACTGCAGCTGTTGACTTTTAAAATAATGACACTTACCCGCTCAGCGCGCCCACGATGTCGGCACCCGAAGCCGATCTCTCGATCGTCTCTCGGGTGCTCCCGCCGCCATCTTGGGTATGGGAATCAGGTTGTGGAGCCTTTCGGCTTCATTTCCCGGTTCCCTACTGCACATGCGCAATAAGGATGGTCCCCGCTGTCTCTGGGATCCATGTGTTTCCCAGCAGGCAGCGGGGGACCTTCGGAAAGGGGCGTAGATTCTGCGGAAAGGGGCGTACCTTCGGCAGAATCTATGCCGGAAGTGGGTGCAGATACCTGTACTGTACAGGTACCTGCACCCCCCCCCCCCCCTGAAAGGTGCCAATTGTGGCGCCGGAGTGGGGGAGGGTTCCAATGAGCGGAAGGTCCACTTTAGGGTGGACCTCCGCTTTAAAAACCAAACTGGTTCACAAGGCCCATTTTTGGACCTAAGATGCCTGAACCAGTATCTACTAATCCAGTCCTTTCAGATGGAGTCTGTCCTCTCAATTGTAGCCTCACTCCAGATGGAAGACTTTTTAGCCTCCATCAATATAAGATGTGTATTTACACGTACCTATCTTTCAGCCTCATTAGAGGTTCCTGCGATTTGCAATAGAGAAATGTCATTTTCAGTTTGTGGCTCTACCCTTTGGGCTTGCTACAGCACCCTGGGTATTCACAAAGGTCCTGGCACCAGTACTGGGTCTTTTAAGTGCCCAAGGGATCCTGATGCTTGGGTACCTTGACGAGATCAGTCATTACAGGCTCTAGAACAGAACAGAGCATAATATGCACAGTGCTGTATTTGAAAAGCTTAGGCTGGATCAGAAATGACGAAAGATCAGCCTTGAAACCAGCTCAAGGTCTAAAGTATTTAGGTCAGATCCTAGATATGGTCCAAGCAAAAGAGTGTTCTTGCCACCCACAGGGATCTGTGCCCTGAAGAATGGTGTGCATCAGTTAAGGGGCACCTGACAACCCTCCATTCGGCTCTGTACGAGTCTTCTAGGCAGGATGGTATCCTCCTCTGAGGCGGTACTCAGTTCCATTCCAGGCCTCGAAAACAAGTTATCTTGTTGGTTTGGAACAGGCGAGGGCAAGCCCTGAATTATACAATGTTCTTATCTCCTCTGGCACGCTTAAGCCTAAACTGGTGGTTCCAGGATCAGAACTTGCGTAAGGGAAGATCCTTTCTCCCGGTAACTTGGAGAGTACTGACTATAGATGGCAGTCTATCAGGCTGGGGAACGACCCTAGAGGGGTTCACTGCTCAATGTCCTGAAATTACAGGCAGTACAACTGGCCCTACGGTCATGGACGACAGCAGTTTGTGTCCCAAACAAGAGATCCTCTGGCAATTGGAGCAGATGCTCTGGTAGTTCCATGGAGCCAGTACTCCCTGGTTTATGCTTTCCCTTTGATCCCTCTCCTTCCACATTTGTTGCACAAGATTTAGAGAGAGAGGGGGTTCCAGTCATTCTGGTGGCACCAGCCTGGCCCAGAAGGCCCTGGTTCCCAGAGATTTTGAGACTGACAATAGGTGGGCCATGGACGATTCCACGTCACCCCGATCTACTATCTCAAGGTCCTATATTCCACCCTAATTTACAGTCTCTAAATTTGACAGCATGACTATTGATGCCAGGGTGTTAAAGGACCGTGGTGTCTACTAGGGCTGCGACTAACGATTATTTTCATAATCGATTAGTTGGCCGATTTTTATTTATTTATTTTTTTTTGATTAATCGGTTAATAACCTTAGAAAAAGTGTGGTGTATAATTTTAGTTAATATGTAAAGTTTAAAAAAAAAAGGCAATTTATTCTTAAATATTTCTATATGCAGTGGTAAATATAAATAACCAACTGTATGGTTAGTGAGTAAAATAATTTAATCCAGTCTGAGAATAAGACTGAAGAGATATATTGTATATACTGTTAGAGGTTGAATCTGGTATATATAATCGGACTCCGAGATTAACGTTTTTTTTTATTTTTAAATAAAAAAAATTGAAGACTAAAGATTTTCAAACAGAACTGTAATATATTATATGCCAGGACAGGAAAGTTTTAAAATGGAAAACTTTTGTTCAGGAATTTTTAGACCGTGTATGTGGTTTTCGTTCAGAAATTACATTAGTTTTAAAACAAAATGTTAAAAACAAGTAAAACTTTCAAACATTCTTTCATTTAGCGAATGCACAAAGATTTTTTGTCTGAATATTTTCATCTGAAAATTGATCCATGTGGCCAGCAATAAGGCTCGGTACACACCTATGTAGTTTGCTTTTGATCTGTTTCTGCAGTGATTTTTGCTGTGCGTTTTTTACTTTTGCACACGTGATTTTGCTTTTTTTTTGGCCAATTTGTTGTTGGGCAGATTAAAAAAACACACATTGCAGCAAAAATGCACTACATGCTTTTCTGCAGCTTCTCCATTTAAGTATATTGATCCAAAGAAAGCACAATTTTTGCATTGAAAAGTCCCTGACCCTTTCCAAATATAATGTAAACGTTAAATGAACTCTAGTGCGTTAATGCAAAAAGCACCAAAAAACACATAGGTGTGAACCAGGCGTTTAGTAACATAATGGGATTAAAAAAAATAGCCCTTTATAGTACAAAAAGAGCAAATCGCTTCTGTAAGGGGTTAATTTTTTTTACTGTGCAACAGTGAAAGTAATATTTACAGTAGTGATTATTTGCTCTTTTTGTACTCCTAAAGGGCTAATTTTAGTTTTTTAACCCCCATTATGTTACTGGCCAATTAATCATTTATGAAAATAGTAATCTATTTCATGATCGATTTGTTGTTTGATTAAGCGATTAGTTGTTTCTGCCCTAGTGTCTACCCTAGTGAATACTAGAAAAGCTGCCGCTAGGAAGATCTATCATAAGGTCTGGAAGACTTATATTGCTTGGTGTAAAGCCAAAAAATGGCATCCTCAGAAATACGTGATGGGGCGAATTCTCTCTTTTCTACAGTCAGCTGTGGAAATCAAATTGGCCCTATCAGTATTCTTCCAAAGGCCGTTAGCCCCCCCCCCCCCCCCCTCCATTCACTGGTACGAACCTTTATGCAGGGGGCAACTCGCTTGCTTCCCCCTATTAGGTCACCTATGTGTCTTTGGGACTTGAACTTGGTGCTGTCTGTGTTACAGAAACAACCATTAGAAACGATCAAGGAAATTCCATTAGACTTGCTGTCACATAAGCTAGCCTTCATGATGGCTATCACCTCGGCTAGAAGGGTGTCGGAGCTGGAGGCCCTTTCATGCAGGGAACTGTACTTGAGCCTTCACCATGACAGGTTCGTGCGATGACCTGTTCCATCCTTTTTGCCAAAAGTGGTGTCAGCCTTTCATTTAAATCAGGACATTATTTTGCCTTCTTTTTTTTCCCTCAGCCTCGTTGAGCGGTAGAGAGACTGCACTCCTTGGACGTTGTCCGTGCAGTCAAGTTTTATTTGTCTAGATCTGCAGAGATCCGAGGATCAGACTCCTTTTTTTTGTTTCATCAAAAGCACCCAAGAAGGGGCAGGCAGCTTCCATTGCCAATTGAGCCTGTCATTTGATCATTCAGGCCTACGGTCTGAAATGTAAAGCTCCTCCCTTTAGGGTGAGAGCTCATTCTACCAGGGGTGTAAGAACCTCCTGGGCTTTTTGCCATCAGGTATCTGTGGCTAAGATTTGTAAGGCTACTTTCCTGGTCTTCAGTGCATTTGTTCACAAAATGTTATCAAGTGTATGTTCGATCAGCCCGAGAATTCAGCATTCGGCCACAGTGTCCTGCGGGCTGCCGTATAAGTTCTGATGGCTATTGTTTGGCAGGGTGTCTCCCTCCCCTCAAGGCTATTGCTCTGAGACATCCCAGCAGGTAATGAATATTAGCCTGAGCCTGTGTCCTTTATGGAAGGGGTTATATAGGAGATCACTTCCTGTCTAAAGACCTTTTGTCTACCAGTGTCCATTCACCTGGAGATGAAGTATAACCCAGCAGGTAATGAATATTAGCCTGACTCTGCGTCCCATAATGTACTCAAAAAAAGGATTTTACAGGTAAGTATGACGAAAAAAATCCTATTACCTTTACAATCACTTTAAAGCAGCATTAAACCCAAAAAGAAAAATGTAATACATTGCAGCTTACCAATCCTAAATAAATAAAAGTGTGCGGCCACCAAAACAATTCCGTTTGACATAAAAATCATATATGAAATATGTGCAAAACTTCTAAAACCATACTCCTTGATCTCTTAGGCTCGATTCACACTGCTGTGATGCAAAACCCTGTGCAAATCCAGTATGGGTTCCGGCATTGCATACAGCTCTACTGCACACTTTATGTCCTCAGTACAGTACACTGATTGGCACTGGTAGGTGGTACTGGTAGGTGGCACTGATTAGAAACATTGCCACTGATAGGTGACATTAGGTGGCACTGATTGGAAGCATTGGCAGGTGGCACTGGCAGCACTGACAGATGGCACTGATTGGCACTGGCAGGTTACACACTGAGCCCATATAGTGTAACTGTGTGAAACTGACATTTGTAATTGAATGCAGAGAGAGACCAGCTGTCAAAATTCAGCTGTGATGTCGGGTGGGCGGGACCCAGTAGCTATCAAACACCAGCCAATGATTGGATTGCTTAAGAAAGGGGGTGGGCCACATACACGTAGCTGCCTGCCTAGATCATATCCCATTGGCTGGTGTTTGATAGCTGCTTGGTCCCACCCATCCCAGACTTCAACGCTCAATTTTAACAGCTGGACTCCCTCTACATTCAGTTACATGTTGGTTTCACACACTCAGCGGCTCTGGCAAGTGTCGCGCTGCTCTGCCAGTGAAGTGTGGGGAAGGGAGGAGGAACAGGTACAGTGCGGTTAGTGTTAATTGGCCTAATTTACGTAATCGGCCGATGCCGTTTTCTTAACCCCCCTGGCGGTATTCTTGAGTCTGGCTCGGGGTGGAGATTTTGTACCAAAAGTGGTAACCCCGAACCAGACTCTGGACCGAATCGCTGAATGCAGGGAGACTTTACTTACCTTCCTTACGCTCGATTCATCAGGGAGCCGATCTCCGTTCCCTGTGAGCGTTGTGACACACACGGGGACGGAGAACGGCGCCAAATTCAAAAAGTGAAACACACACATTGCATACAGTATAATGTAATCTTACAGATTACATTGCTGTATGTAATAATTTCACATCCCCTTTGTCCCTAGTGTTCTGCCCAGTGCCCTGCATGCAGTTTTATATTATAAAAACTGTTCTTTATGCCTGGAAACGGGAGATTGTCCATAGCAATCAAAACTGTCCCTTTACATCACAAAAGGTTTTAGACCAGCTAGAAAACAGCGATAATAAATTAGAATCATTTGCAGAATTGAGCGATAGCGATTTGTGGTGGAGATCCTTCATCAAATACTGAAAAGTAATGACAGTGACAATTCTGCAACTGAGCAAATTTCAGTGTTTTTGATTTGTTTACATTATTGAATAATTTCTATTAGTGTTATATTATTATTTGGTATAATTATTTATAGTTATTTATTATATTATAATGTATGATTTCATTTTTTTCAAAATTTATTAGACTCTGGTTTGGACAGATTTAAGTGAGTTATTCCTAAGAATTACAGGACTACAATATAAAATGCCAAATTTCCATGCAAAATAATTGTACCGCTTTCAGCACCTAAAATCTGAAATAATCATACCGCCAGGGAGGTTAAAGGCCAAATAACGGCTGACCTCTAGTTCACACTGCCCCATGCGATCCGATTCTGGTGCGAACCAAAAAAAAAAAAGGATCCTGCACGACTTTGGGTTGAATGCAATTCAAATTCAGCCATAACAATCTGGCTGAATTCGAATCGCACAGCAGTGCCATGCGAATCAAATGCGATGTCTGATATTGCAGCAGTGTGAACCCGGCCGTATAGTAGTAAACTATTTAAAAAAATCTGTGATCATAAACGTAAATAAAGTGCAAAGTGCTGGATACTACAAGGCAACAATATAAAGTGCCCAGGGCAAAAACAAGTGACACACTCTTTCTAATGGACATAATCTATAAACAAAAAAACTAACTGAAAAATTATTTGAAAACATGGTCAAAGTCCAAGCATAGTCCATGCAAAATGGGGGTAAAAAATAAAGAAGTGCTTCATGCTGAATATGATTGTGTCCACAAAGAGACTCCACACTCCAATGGGAGGCTCCAATCCTAGAAGATGCCTGCTTAGGGGAAACGCATCAAGCAGAGCTAGTAGTAACGGCAGTATGCACGAGCCACGAGTCGTGGCCGTGCACTGTGGATGTTTACATGCCTATGATTTTTCTCTTTGTTGTAGGTGAAAAGCTTTTTTATTCATAGTAAACGGTTATGCGGTTTGCACTATGATCTCTCCTCCTTGCTTTACATACCTATTCTAAACGGAGCTGCATGGTTACCCACCTGATGTCATGTGGAATCGGTCGGGAGCTGTAGCTGCCTTTGGGAATACAACTTCGAGCGTGTTGCGATCCCTTGTGGATCAGTGGTTCTGGTAAGCAGCTTGTCTGTATATACGAGCACTCAGGTGGAGGAGTGTTGAGTCTTTTTGTGGACACAATCATATTCAGCACGGGCACTTCTTCCTTTTTTTCCTTTTTGCATGGAATAGGACTTTGCTTGGACTTTGACCATGTTTTCACATAATTTTTCACAGTTTGATTATTTTCTTTATATATTAGTGTCACTTGTTTTTGCACTGGGCACTTTATATTGCTACCTTTCAGTATACAGCACTTTGCACTTCATGCTTCCTTGATATGTTTATCATCACAGATTTTGTGTATTGTTTTAGACATTTTGCACATATCTCATATATGATTTTTATGTCATAAACCGAGTTGTTGTGCGGACAGCGCACTTTTAATCTTTATTGCTTTAGTAGCGTATTCACTGTCTTAGGTGTAGCAGTCCATGCAAACCAGCCGAGCATAACCGTCCCCCCCCCCCTCCTGTAGCTTAGCAATCCTTAAAGGAGGTGGCATCATTAGTTTTTCTTTTTTAGGACTTTTTCCCCCCTTATTTCATTTGGTGATACAGCCAGTAATATACTTCCTGTCTTAAAGCGGAATTCCACTAGTTTCTGTTTATTAGGCCTCATGCATACGGGGCGTTAGAAAAAAAAACTAGTTTTTCCTACACCAGACAAAAGCAGCTGTAAAAAAACTTGCTTTTAGTAGCTTTTTGCATTGGCTTCAATGCACGTTTAGCCGCGCTAGCTTTTAGAAGCTTTTCTCTGCCTCATTTCAAAAGAAGTGATGAGAACCCATTGATTTGAATAGAAGTCACACCAGAAGTCGGATCATTGGGATCCGACTTGCGGTGCGGCTTGTGCGCTGAGGATCTTGAAAGTGAACCCTCGCTAAAATGAAAAAATAAATAAAATAAAAATTGGCGTGGGGTCCCCCCAAAATCCATGGGTGCTTTGGGGCAAGGGCATTCATGAGGACAAGGGCCTCTTCCCAACAACCCTGCCAGTGGCTGTCGAGGTCTGCGAGCAGGGGGGCTTACCAGATTTTGGAATCCCCCTTTTAATAAGGGCGGGCTCCAAGATCCTGGCCCCTACCCTATGTGAATGAGTATGGGGTACATCTGCTGTCTTCTCCCTCTGCTGGTTCTCCTCTCTTCGATGTCTTATCCCGCTGACTTCTCCCCCCGTTCTTTCTCCGATGTTCTCCCAACGCTCTCCCCCACTGTAATGCTTGGTCTGCTGTGTGCCATTACTTATATAGCCATGGGGCGGGGGCCACCCTGTGACGCCACCTGGAAGCCCCGCTCCTTGTGAAGGCACCGGAAGATGTCATCAGTGGAGGGGGAAGAGAGGGAGAATGAAGACATCGCCGGAAGGAGAAGAGACGCCGCAGTTCACTTTTTTTTGGGGGGTGAATGGGTAGGTGTACAATGCACCCCATACTCATTCACATAGGGTGGGGGGGCCGGGATCTGGATCTGGAACCATTGATTTTTGACGTGTCAAAAACAAAACAAAACAAAAAACACTTGGCGTGGCTTTATCCAGCGTTTAGCAGCTTTTAACAGTGTGAGATGCTTTACAGTTGTAGCGGTCCTTAGAACTTACTGGCTCTGGGGTTTTTGTTTTTTTACAGCTTGAAAATGACTATGCCACTTGCAGCTCCTAACAGCCTCTCTGTGCATGGACACATTGAATAACCTGGAGAGGTGTTTTTAAACAAACAAACAAAAAAAAGTTTGACGCTGCTAAAACCATCTGTAAAAAATGCAGTTTGCATGAGGCCTAAAAGTCAGCAGCTACAAAAAGTGTAGCTGCTGACTTTTTTTTTTAATAAACACACACTCGCCTGTCTTACAGTCCAGAGATGTGGCCACCCGAAGCCTTGCTTCTCTCCCTCTCCTTTTCGTGGTGCCGACATTGCAAATATGTGGGCACCCAGCTTTGCCAGCTTGCGGCATCCTAGTAGAGTTGCACAATTAATCGTTAAAAAATTGTCATCTCTAGTCTACCCCCCTGACGATCTCTATTGCAGAGTTTGCCAATTCTTTCATATAACAAGTGGAGAGACTTATCTGCTCACTCAGCTGTCAAAAGAAAACGGTCCGGGCAGTCTGCCAAGTTTTAAAATGAAACATTGTAACTAACGTTTCCTTCTTAAGAGTCCATTCACACAGGGCGTTTCCCTTCCCCCAAAGCACCCATCCCCTCATGTTGAGGGCATGCAGCCTGGTATGGTTCGGGGGGGGGGGGAGGCGCTCGCTCGCCCCCGCCCCTTTTCCTGACCGGCCGGGCTGTGTGCTCAGATAGGGGTCTGGTATTGATTTTGGGGGCACCCCCATGCCGGTTTTTATTATTAGAGAGGTGACTTTTCCTGTAAAGTCGCTTCAATATAGATGGAGATCCGACTTTGAGGCGAACTTCCATTGCAATCAATGGGTACAAGTCGCCTAGAAGTCGGATTGAAGTAGTACAGGGACCTTTTCTGAAGTTGGAGCGACTTCAGTAGTGTGCATTAGAGCTGCAACTAACGATTAATTTGTCTGTCGACTAATCTATCGATTATTTCTTCGATTAGTCAACGACTATCCGATTATTTTTTTTATTTTTATTTTTTAATGAATCTAGTGTTTTTTTTTTGATTAGCTAATTCATCCTTTGGATAACCTTGAGAGTATTGTATGGCAGAGTATTGTATGGCAGAGTATTGGCGGGCATTTCAGGGCAGGGCAGAGTATTGGCGGGCATTACATTGCAGGGCAGGGCAGAGTATTGGCGGGCATTGCTTTGCAGGGCAGGGCAGGGCATGGTAGAGTTTTGCAGGGCAGAGTATTGGCGGGCATGGCATTGCAGGGCAGGGCATGGCAGGGCAGGGTATTGCAGGGCAGGGCAGAGTATTGCAGGGCAGGGCAGGGCACAGTATTGCAGGGCAGGGCAGAGTATAGTATTGCAGGGCATAGCAGGGCAGGGCAGAGTATAGCAGGGCAGAGCATGGCAGGGCAGAGCAGGGCATGGCAGGGCAAGGTATGGCAGGGCAGGGTATGGCATGGCAGGGCAGAGTATGGCATGGCAGGGCAGAGTATGGCATGGCAGGGCAGAGTATGGCAGGGCAGGGCAGGGCAGAGTATGGCATGGCAGGGCAGGGCAGAGTATGGCATGGCAGGGCAGGGCAGAGTAGAGCATGGCATGGCAGGGCAGAGTAGAGCATGGCATGGTAGGGAAGGGCAGAGTAGAGCATGGCATGGTAGGGAAGGGCAGAGTATTGCTTTTTTAGGGTATGGAGGGATGGCTGCATCCATCTGACCTCTCCCCTCCACTGCACAGATCAGTACAGAGAGGGGAGAGAGAAATCGGCGTCATGTCATGACGCCGGTTTGTTTACAAGTGATCGCTCCATCGGAGCGATCACATTGTAAACACCTGGGTGTAGAAAGATGGCCGCCGCTTCGGAGCTAGGCCGAAGCCGCGGCCTCTCCTAAGGCCGAGACCGCGGATCGCGGCATGTGCGCACGGATCGGTGACGATCCGTTGCACCCCTAGGGACGGCGGCACGGAGGGGGAGAAGAGAGGGGGACGGCGGCACGGAGGGGGAGAAGAGAGGGGGACGGCGAAGAGCGGTAAATGCTAAGCACTGCCCCCACTGTGACGCATCGACGCCCTGCACACACGTCGACGTATTTTCTTAGTCGACGTAGTCGATTACGTCGACGCGTCGTGGCAGCTCTAGTGTGCATTAAGACGGCTCCATTCACTTCCATTGATTTTCTCAACCGCACGACTTTGGGCGACTTGAAGTCAGATCCCAGGTCGCTCTTGTGTGAACAGGCTTTAAATCAAGGGATAAATTTCAAAAAGAACCAAAAACACTGCGCTATTCGAATGTGTAACCAGTATACAAACAGCAGCTAACACAACATCTAGGTGTACAAATGTGACATAATAAATTTTTGTAAAAAACGTGTAGCGCTTATTTGTTTTTACCACATTACAATGTGACCAATGTAATCAATACATGTGTTAGACAGTGCACAAAACACATAAAAAGAAATATATAAACATTTAAACACTCAATTGCTGTATATGTAAAGCTAGAATGTCCAAGAATAGCTACACTTGAAAGCCTTCCAGAAAAAGACAACACTCCAAAAATAGCCTATGTATACCTACAAGCACATATGATCCTCCAAATATAATTTTGAGTAGGATCCATTAAATCTGGTAAGCCCCCATTCTATGTGGTGGAGGGTTCACGCGGTGATTGTGTGATTATTCTTTGGAGAAGGTGTAGGACTGTTTTTCACTTCATCGTGTCACACACAGTAACCTTGGAAAATCTGGAGAACTCTTCATCTGTTTTCATGCTGTTTTTCCACTTTTGTGGACATATTTTTTTCATATATATTTACTTGGACATTCTAGCTTTACATATACAGCAATTGAGTGTTTAAATGTTTATATATTTCTTTTTATGTGTTTTGTGCACTGTCTAACACATGTATTGATTACATTGGTCACATTGTAATGTGGTAAAAACAAATAAGCGCTACACGTTTTTTACAAAAATTTAAATCAAGGGATAAACTTCAGTGTGGAAAAAAATAATCCAGGCAGTCCCCGAGTTTTTAAACAAAGTGTAAAATGCAGGAAGTTTAACCACTTAGTCTAAATCTTTTTCTGACACTTGTTTTAAAATCAATATTTTTTGCTATGAAATTACTTGGAACCCCCAAACATCATATATATTTTAGCAGAGACCCTAGGGAATAAAATGTCAATTCCTCCAATATTTTATGTCACACTATATTTGCCCTCAATGAATAAAAAAAAGTAAAGTTAGCCCAATTTTTTTTGTTTTAATGTGAAAGATGATGTTACGCCACGAGAATCGTGATCTATCTTAGCAAAAAAATTGTGATTCTCATTTTAGCCAGAATCGTGCAGCTGTACTTCATAGCTAGGTACGCGAGTCGCTCTGTGCATCCTAAATGGCCGAGCAAACTTCTGGGACGTGTCACAGGGAAGGAGGGGGAGAGGAGGAGTCCCCTGGGTGGTGTGTGTAGAAGTGGAAACTGGGTACCCGTCAAAACTAGGTACCCCCTAAAAAAAAAAAAAATGACATGCCACGTGTGGCATGTCGGGGTGAGTAGTCCTTAAAGCGGAAGTTCCACTTTTGGTTGTAACTCCACTTTAAGCATGGATAGAGTTAAACTGAAAATCAGCCAGTTTCTCTCTGTGTGTACCCCTGTCTGTTCTACAGAAGCCAGTCGTATCATTATGGTCCTGCTAGAAAACCAGTGTTCAATCAGCCAATGATGGGGGGGGGGGAGTCCCCGTTGTCAGAATACAATAGTGCAGCTGAGATTCACATCGCTTGTGTGGATGCATTTTTTTTTTCACTTTCAACCCACTGGTTGAAAGAGAAATTGTTAATGAAATGCCCTGCTTCAGGGTGTTCTCACTCTCTGGCTGGAGAAGCTACATAGACACCTTTAGAACAGCAGCATTGTCAGTCTAGAGAGGAGTGTGTTAGATGCACTAGCAGATTTAGATGGACTTGACTAACCAATTGAAGTTAAACTCCAGCTAACACTACAAGTGGTTACGGTAAACCGTTTTTTTTTTTCCTTTTGTGATAAAGCTTTTACATAAATGAATGAAAAGCTAACCATTGTGACCATTCCTGACAGTGGTAAAAGGGAGTTGAAAAATAACAGACTTACTAGGAGGATCACTAGGTAAGAAAAAAACCTAAAAAAAAAATTTTCGGGTTTGATACCGCTTTAAGAAATGTCAGGTTTTTTTGACTAGGCCATTTTCATTTGCCCAATCAATATCAGGATAACTAAAATTGCCAATATTAATATTTCCCTGCTTCTCAGCAATTGCAATCTTCCTCATACTTTGTTGGGGGGGGGGGGGGGGGCGACGACTATAGCATAGTTCTACAAGTAACATACAATTTGCCGCACTCTTACGGAATGAATGGGTGACCTAAATGGACGAAGGCAGCTGTATGCGGCTATTTGGGTAAAGTAGCGCACATGCACTGAATGTGCTTAGTGCATGTTTGGTGCATTATGGCTGGGTTCATGCAACACTTTATGCAAATAGCATAGCTGCTTACAGCCACCTTCCTACATTTAAGTTTATTGGCGGCTGTATGCAGCTTTAGTGGTCCTGGACACCAGAAATATGCAGGATCTGTAAACTGCAGGGGCAAATGTGCCCATGTGCTTGTAGCTTAAAGTGTGTTTATTTAACTTTATACAGTTTGTATGTATACTGTAAAGGGTAATTTTATTAATTGTGTCCAATGTTTCAGTGGGGTGTAATCCCATCAAGGGATTGCCATGAAATGTCACACAATAAAGCCGCCTTGTTCTTTGATACTTACTACTTGCAAGTCTGGTAGTTGCCCTTCAACTTTACTCTGAGGCTCCATGCACACTGAAGCTGATAAACTGCAGTTTATTGGAGTTTGGGCGTTTTTTGTAAAAGCCCATAAACTCCACTCTATGTTAGCCTATGTGTCCATGCACACATGGACGTTTTTCAGCTTTAACGAGCAGTGGAGTTTATGGGCTTTTTTCTGAACGCCAGAAATTCACGTTCAAAGTGCCGTTTTTCAGCGGCAAAAAACGACAAACGCTCATTAACGCTCATTAACGCTCGTTCATTAGTGTTCGGCATTCTTTTTTTCAATGCATTGTGGGATTTTTGGAGTGTCCTCTGTGTATTTTTATAAAAAACTCCCATTAACGCTAACGCTGTAAAACGCTCATTAACGCTAGTATAAAACGCTGTTAAAAGCAGGTTTTTCAACCAGTGTTTTCTGCCAGCAATCTGGCGTCCAGAAATAGCTTTTTTGAGCTTCAGTGTGCATGGAGCCTTATAATAAAGCTACTATTTTGAATGTTTTATCAATGTATTTATATTTGATACTTTACTGACTATTTGGAACCAATTAGCTACACCATGACAAGATGCAAGCTGAATGCTACATTGAAACCATAAACCTTCATTCAGCCTGTAAATGGTGCTGTGGATGGCACTGTAACCTAATGATACAATTGCAGTGTTGAAAAATTATTTAATAATAAAAAAGGAAAAATGAGGAGAACTTAGGTGGTCCTTTCATTTATCTTTGTGTGCCAGGCAAAATACATATATATCAGAGCAGAAGTGCTGCCAAATTGATTTCTGATCAAAACGGTACTTTTTGCTGTATAGTTCTGGCAGTGCAAGGGACATTTAGCCATTTAAAAAGCATGAAAACCTACTTATTCAGGGAAGTTTCTAAACATATATTTGAAATTGGAGGATGTTCATATTGCATGAATGTCCCTTTAAGGAATGCAGAAACTTCCTTGCCCCAAGCAAGCTGCTGAACTGCATTCTTTCAAATCTGCACTTCCAATTAACTCTTCTCTCTTGGGCTTTCCCAGCTCAAGGTTTCATTCTGTCCTATTTTACAATTTTGTTCTCATATATATGTATATGTGTGCTATATATCTTGTTCCAAGGAAGTCCACAAAATGTTCTGTAGAAGGAAGGAATTTTTATTGCTTAGCAGATATGTGTAATCATTTTGTTTTAAGTTTATCAAATTAGGATAAAGTTCTATGCTGATGCCTATCTCTATCCTGTCAGTTTGAACCAGGCAAGATACCAATGTTGCAGTGTAAAATAAAAATCGTTTGTATATGTTTGTGTGTATGTGAGATATATATAATAATTGTGTGTATGTGTGTGTGTGTGTGTGTGTATATATATGTGTATGTATGTATGTATGTATGTATGTGTGTGTGTTTTGAATAACATTGTTTTTAGGCTGGTTTCTGTCATGATTTTTTTCTTCTTCCTTTGTTCATCACAATCGGAACTGTCTTGTTTAAATCCATTTTTCATATTTACTAGTTGTAGCCAGAAGGTAGAAACCGTGAGACAGTAGGGCCTTGCTAGGTATATTTGTAAATGGCTTGTGTTGCAAATAGTACTGAAGGATATCCGATCACACACACATGCCCATAAATGAGTGCATCATCACACTGTATTTAAAGTGATACTAAAGCTAAAAATATTTTTTGAATTAAATTTTTTTTTTTTTTTTTTTTTATATGCTCTGTCCTCCCTTTCCTTGTGTGAGGGGAAAGAGATGGGAAAAGAGATCCAGAGCTGTACATGGTTTCATCTCTTCTCTCCTCTCTTCCTCTTCATATAGGGACTCCATCAACAGCAGGAGCCATTGACTCCTGCTGCTGTCTATCAAAAGTAGTGAGGAGGAAGTGGAGGGCAGGGGTAAGCTCCTCTGTGTGTAACTATGGAGCACATCTCCATAGACATAGCTTGGGAGCGAGTGAGTACCGTTTCCCCTCCATAGCAAGCCATTTGTTATGGGGACTCACGAAAAAGCCAATATCGCCAGCGGGGGGGGGGGGGGGGGGACCAAGAAGAGGAGAATTGGGGGCCACTCTCTGCAGTGCCATTGCACAGAGCAGGTGAGCATAACATGTTTAACCTCCCTGGCGGTATGATTATTTTGGATTTTAGGTACTGAAAGCGGTACAATTATTTTGCATGAAAATTTGGTGTTTTATATTGTAGTCTTGCAATTCTTAGGAATAACTCTCTTAAATCTGTCCAAACCAGAGTCTAATGGACATCCCGGGTATGATAAAGTTTGAAAAATGGAATCATAAATTATAATATAATAAATAACTAAATTATACCAAATGATAATATAACAATAATAAAAATGATTCAATAATGTAATCAAATCAAAAACACTGAAATTTGCTCAGTTGCAGAATTGTCACTGTCATTACTTTTCAATATTTGATGACGGATCTCCCCACAAATCGCTATCGCTCAATTCTGCGAGTGATTCTAATTTATTATCGCTGTTTTCTAGCTGGTCTAAAATAATTTTTGATGTAAAGGGACAGTTTTGGTTGCTATGGACAATCTCCAGTTTCCAGGCATAAAGAAACGTTTTTACAATATAAAACTGCATGCAGGATACTGGGCAGACCACTAGGGATAAAGGGGATGTGAAATTATTACATACAGCAATGTAATCTGTAAGATTACATTATACTGTATGTAATGTGTGCATTTCACCTTTTGAATTTGGCGCCGATCTCAGTCCCCGTGCGTCGCAATGCTCGCAGGGAACGGAGATCGGCTCCGTGATGAATTGAGCGGTGGACGAGCCGTTCGTACAGCGGGGGGGGGGGGCATCGCTGGTTTCATTGGACAAGGTAAGTAATCTCCTCCTGGATTCAGCGATGCGGTCCCGAGTCTGGCTCGGGGTTACCGCTTTTGGTATAAAACTTCCACCCCGAGCCAGACCTGGGAATACCGCCAGGGGGGTTAATTTTCATGAAATTTTTTTTTACCTATAGTAATACTTTTAGGCTGACGTTTAGGTATGCGTATTTTTGCATAGTTACATTGATCTGGATTAGATAATGTAAGTAATAAATGCAGCATACCTGGCCAATCCCGTTGGAAGCTGGAAATAACTGTAGAAGGTACTGGGTCCTGTGTTAACCAGTTGCCTTATTGGTTATACCGTATATACTCGAGTATAGGTCGACTCGAATATAAGCCGAGGCCCCTAATTTACCACAAAAAAACTGGGAAAACGTATTGACTCGTGTATAAGCCGAAGATGAGACATGCAGCAGCTACTGTTACAGCTTAAAAGAGTGGAAAAGAGGGTCAACAATGCCCATCTGCAGCTGCATACCTCCCTGTGTACCTCCCTGTGTCCATTGCAGCCTAACTGTGTCCTGTGCATGCCTCCGTGTGCCAATCTGCAGCCTCCTTGTCCTTCTGCAGCTCTGTGCCCATCTGCAGCTCCGTGTGCCATTTTGCACCGATCAGCATGTCATAAAAACATACGGCGGCCATTCCAGGATTCAAAAGCCGCACCTCTCCTCCTGGTCTGTGACAGACGGCAGCCATTCCACTGTTCAAAAGCCGCGCCTCCCTGTCTGTGATAGGCGGAACACACAATTTCCCAGCAGTCAGTGTTCCGCCTATCACGGACATCCTCTCATCCTCGTCCGTAGTATGAGGATGAGCGGATGTCTGTGATAGGCGGAACACTGACTGCTGGGAAATTGAGTGTTCCGCCTATCACAGACAGGGAGGCGCGGCTTTTGAACAGTGGAATGGCCGCCGTCTGTCTGCACGACACGCTTATCAGGTAGGCAGACGGCGGTGACTCGAGTATAAGCCGAGGGGGGCACTTTCAGCCTAAAAAAAGGGGCTGAAAATCTCGGCTTATACTCTAGTATATATGGTAATTGATTGCAAACATTCAGATTTAAAAACAAAATAACAAAACGAAAACAAACATTTTATATGTTTTTGCACAGAGCAATTCATTATCTCTTATTTCTGCACTGATGCTTTTGGCTCCTCCCCCTGCCCAGTGCCCCCCTAGCAAGCTGCTTGCTAGGGGGGGCACTCATGTGCTTGCTCCTGAGCCAGCTCTGTGTGTCCAAAAGGCCCCTTCCTCACAGGGCGGGCTCAGCTAGGAGTCGGCTTGCTCAGGGAAATCTGTTCGCTGATCCCTGCTGAGCGAGCATATGGCTGGTCCGTGTCTGCTCCGTTTATGTAGAACAGACATAGTACACTCTCTTTTATGAACAGTCAGGTGTAAACAGACCACTTGTCCATTTACACCTGACTGCCATCCAGTCCAGTCCTCTAGACAGAAGGGAAACTGATCTGTTTTTAGTGGATTAGATGTCAGTGGGTGTAAACGGACACGTATCTGTTTACACCCACAGCTCCATAGAGGACAATAGAGGGTCCAATTGAGTCCACCTGAAGATCTGACAGGCAGCTACTTATGTGAAAGAGGCCGACACACTGAGCGCTGCTCCCTCCTCATTACCTGAGATTCTGTGTCTGAGCTGTTGAGGAGGGAGTGAGCTGAGAGAGTCTCTGCTCTTGTGCACATCGCTGGATTGAGATTGAGCTCAGGTAAGTATAAGGGGGGGGGGCTGCATACTGAAAGGTAAAAAAACTTCAACCTTTAAAAACACTTTCAGAGAACTTTTTGCATTTTCTTAGTGAATGCAAAGTATTCTCTGATTTGAATAAGGCAAAGATCTTGACGCTCTGACATTGCCGCTTCACGTCATCCAACCAGAGACCAATTTGAATTAATTGAGAAAATCAAATTTGTATACCACGCATGCTGAGCAAGTAACCCCGTGTGTTCACTAAGCAGCATTTGCTTGCCGTGGAATATGGAATCTAGCGGCGATCATTGTAGGGGTGCCTTCCATAGTGATTTCCAGCTTCCCTGGGAATCGGCCAGGTATGCATAAACTTCAGCTTAAAGATTTATTTGTAAAAAAAGAAAGTCTTAAGTATTGAAAATGTATATGAAAAAAATGCTTATTTTAGTTTTTTAACGTTAATAAGCTTGGGTGAAAACCATTATTGATTACTTTTAAATGGGATGGGATTTAAAAAAAAAAAACTGTTTCATACATGACAGTCATACATGGGGAGGTAAAAACAGGCCACTGAGTTTTATTGCCCTCTGGCTGCCCACTGGAATTTTAACATTACAGATGGACTGTGCTATACAGATGCCACAGTTGTGATGCTTTTCTTTGTGGCAATTTAAACTAAAGCTGCTGAGTTTGCTCGGCTTGCAGTTGTGGCTCAGTCCCATAATGTAAAATTGCTGTTTGGCAATATAAAAAAAAAAAAAAAGCAAAGAAACAGGCGGTAAAAGTCAGCGGTAGCACCTCATGAACGCCAGCCAGCTGCTGCTATATCACCCTCTGCAGAGCAGTTTACTTTGAATTGCTTTTTATAGGGTGGCCTGTCTGAAAGAGAGCCTTAGGTGCTGATCATTCATCTTCATGGACATCCCTCAGCATCTGATGGGATTCAAATTTTCTTTTTATTTATGTATTAACATGGTTTTTCACATTTTGTACAGACAGCGATTCATAAATCTGGAATGAAGGGGTAGTATCACATCATCAATTCTGAAAAATTCTAGTTTACTGGCTCTTTTCCTGACCCCAGTGTCTTGGATAATTTGAGTCACTGATCTGGAACAAATATGCAGATCAGGAGAAAATCTCAAAAGCTTGTATAGCACGATAAATGAACGTGAGGCATTGATTTCAATTACAAACTTGTATGTACGCTGTGCCCATTCCCTTTTAGATGAAACTTTCACAGAAGATATTTGGGTGCTGCCATTATAAAGTTCCTCAGAAAATGCTAGTTTCCTGGTTGGTATGCTATTCCTCAGACTTCAGTGCTTTCAGTCATTTACCCAGGGCAAGTATCTGCATACTTCTTTTGGGTCTGCAATTCACTGGGTTCAAGCAAGAGGGTCAGTATGACAACCAGGTAACTAGCATTTTTAGAAAGAAGGGCAATAGTTCTTTCCCTTTTTCTTTCATGACCATTTTGTGTTAAATTACTTTAGGCAGCAAATAAGTTGGTGTCAGGTGTTCATCTATGTCATATCTTGTCCAGTTGTTTATCAAACCAACAAAATTGGATTAGCTGTAAATGAAGCATTGAGCTAAAGGTATCATGAATTCTCGCCTAGTACATATAAAGCAAAAGTTGAATGAATCTTTGGCTCAGTGGTGCTGAATTAAGAATGTTAGAGTGCAACTTGACAACTGATGAATTGAAACTGATGAGGAAAAAGGTGTTTTAGGCTAGGTTTATACTAACTTGTGATGTAAAAGCAGGGTCGTATTTTTATCTTTTTTTTTTTTTTTTTTCAATGTTATACGAACGGTCACATTCATGTCATTGCACAGTAGCATGGTGTATTGAGCCGCTTTACTGTGAAATGCGGTGCAGGAAAATGCAGATGTTTTGGCATTTTTTGCACTACAACACACCGTGGATCACATCAGCTTTTCAGTGTGAATGAAGCACATAGAAAAGTTATTTTCTATGTGCTTTAGGGGTGACCTGCGTTTATCCAGTCACTGTACATAGTGTAAACGAGCCCCTAATCTACAGTCTTTCATTATGCGTGACAGGTTCACTTGGCATATTTCACACATCTACTATAATTCCTAACTGCAGAGAGCTGAAACGTATCCTTCCATTTCGTTCACTGGTTACCGGCTTATTTGGTTTATACTTTTTGACTTCTCTATACTCTGGCTTTTATCCCTATGTGATGCATACCTAATTGATTTATATTCCCAACCAACAGTACAATTACTTACTTGGAAATTATAAGTCGTGGTTTTCCAGATGTTTTGATGGAAATTCATTATGCATCTTGCATTATCACCTGTTTCCCATGTATGTCTACATTCAATAACCTATAAATAAAGAATTCGTAATATGTCATGCATCAGCCCATTCATCTAAATCACACCAAAGTTCCATTTTATTTTAATTTAATTTTTTATTATGCCACCCCACAACGCTTGGTAATAAGTTACCATGCATTGTGATGTAATGCATTCAATACACTTGCGATGGCTAGGTCAAGACCAAATGTTTTTTGTTAACGTGTGGTAAAATATTTTCCAGTTACCTCATCAACATCATGTATTGTGTTTGCCTGTGCTGTCAGTTTATTGTGTTTGTGTGTAGAATTCGGTTTTTCCGTTTTTTTTGTCTTGTGTGGTTTCCAGATTATTGAAGACTAGTATGTAAATTTTAATACCCCGGGACAATAAATCAAATGCACGATGATGAACTTTTTTTGTACCAAGTTGTATGATTACACATCCATATGTAATGTATATAATTTTCTATTTTTTCATGGAAGCTTATGAAGTCTTTACATTTAATTATGCTTCTCTCTTATAGGCTGAACTAACTGGTATCAAATGGCGTCGCTACAATTTCCAGGGTCATGGCGACTGCAGCCCGATCATCTCTGCTCCAGCCCAAGACGACCCCATTCTTCTGAGTTTTATCCGGTGCTTGCAGGCCAACCTGCTGTGTGTATGGAGACGTGATGTCAGGCCTGAATGCAAAGACTGCAAAGAGCTGTGGGTCTTCTGGTGGGGAGATGAGCCAAATCTTGTTGATGTGATACATCATGAGCTCTCCTGTAAGTAAATAAGCCTTGATGATCATTTTTAGTTACTCTTTCCTGAAATATTTGAATTATATAATGTTGGGTCTTGTTTGAGATATCTATTTTATTTGAGGATGGGCAAATGTGTGTCCATTCATGTACCGATTCATTTTGACAGTGGTGCAGGGTGTTTAGGTGAGAGGAGTAAGAGTTGCTGCAAGCAAATATCAGAGTTGGAAAATATTGGGAAAACTGAATGCATACTGGAAGCATTATTATTTTTATAAAGTTTCATGAAAATGTGGACATTTAAATCGGTGGTGTAGGAGAGGGAAGATGTTGGTTGAATATATCAAGGGAGAGGAGATGTCCAAGACATGTACTTGCGATGACAAGGGAGGGAGTACACTCAGAGAAGAGGGGGAAATTGGGAGAGTACATTAAGAAAAGGAGTTCAGATACAGCTATTAGAGATGCCATGGAGCGAAGACAGTATGAGGCCCGGGGTCATTTTATTGCAAATTGGATGTAGGATCCCCAGTAGCAGGAGATTGTGACCGGCTCTCTATGGGAGCTGGTTCACATATCTCCGATGCAGCTCCAGTGCAAATTTGCACAGGAGCCTTGTGCGTCTTTTGGTCTGTTTCAGGTCCGAATTCAGCCCAAAATTCGGGCTGAAATCGGACCTGAAACGGTGAACCAGAATGCACAGAACCCCTGCTGCGAGCCGCATTGGCATTAGGTGTGAACCAAGCCTGAAGAAGAGTTCTGACAAATGGGGGAGTAAGAGCAGAGTGACTTGTGAACTGGTGAGGGTAGCAGAAGCTGGGTAATGAAAAGGCGTATAGGAGAATTGGGTGTGGGAGCAATCTGTTATCTGGAGAAAGAGCAGCAGAATTGGGCATAGGTGTGAAGAGCGTTGAACCCAGGAACACTAAGCTGCACAGCACTTAAATCACAGGCATAAAGGCATGCAGCAGCGTGTGCAAGTATTGGAATGCAACTGAGCACAATAGTGAGAAATCAGTGGGGAGAGGAGATAGGGGGGTTGGGTCCTGCTTGTGATGAGTAATCCCTATTAGCAAATGTGCTCTTTTTTGCCTTTTAGTACTTCAGGTATAGATCTGAAAATGGCAAGATGCTTGAAATTTAAAGATGATCTTTCTACAGCTAGCTTAAGACTGCTTACACGT
Source organism: Lithobates pipiens (assembly GCF_037356315.1). Taxonomy (NCBI): domain Eukaryota; kingdom Metazoa; phylum Chordata; class Amphibia; order Anura; family Ranidae; genus Lithobates; species Lithobates pipiens. The sequence goes on from NW_027507790.1 coordinate 10,350,684, forward strand.
GACTAAAAGAAGAGCTCCAACCATAATACAACTATTTCCACATTGCAGTATTCCTCAAATGGCAAAGATAAAAAAAAAAAAAAAAAATTAGTCCTTTTTAATTGCACTTTACAGGACTCGGGTCTTGTATTCTTAAACCTTGGGCTATGTGCAGGCTACCCACAGATGATTGGACACTGGCAAAAAACTTTGCTAGAAGTACTCCTAAATCATACTCTTATAACCTCCATCCATGCCTTGAGACTTAATTTTTTGCTTGTGTCCTTAGTTGTGGGCCTGTTCTCCTCTGGAGAGGTATTTTTCTTAGTAAACTATTAATTTTATTTCTTTGACGCTATCTAGATCTATCTGCTTATTTCTCTGGACCCAACAATGCTTGTTTGGACTAGACATTACTAAGCTTGGTACAAAGTGCAACGTGTATAGTTGGTCACAGGATGCTATACAGGTTCAAGGCTATGGTCCATTTATGGTTCCCAGACCCTTTGAGTTATGCTCACCATGACAGGTGAAGCCTGGACCTATAATAGGCCCAGCATTGTGGATTAGGTAAGATAAGGTTTTCTTATGTTAACACCAGTTCCCAAACCTCTGGGTCCAATCTGTCATTTCAGGGGGGGGGGGGGGGGTACAAAATGGATTTTCTATTCTCCCTCCTTGCTTTTTTGTCTTCCAGTCTACAAACTCCAAACCAAAAGACCGTTTAATGACCGCCTTGCACCAACTTCAGGCACAAATAGTGGTTGTGGCAGTTCTCTCAGAAGAATGTTTTCAAGGTTTCTTCTCAAACCTGTTCACAGTCCTAAAATGAAATGGGTGCATCCACCTCATACTGTACCTAAAATCTCTATACTGATTTTTTTTTTTTTTTTTTTAAAGCGTTTTCCAGGGTGGCTACATGAGATACTGGATCCACCCTCTACAGGACAAACAATACAGAACTAATTTTAAAAAGTACCAAAATTACAGATTAAATTAACAAGATGTGTAATTTTTCCTCTCATACAAAGGGAATAACAGGCATCAGTAGATATACAAGATGCTCATTTGCACATTTCTATCTTCCCTTACGTCACAGCTTTCTGTGTTTTTGCTGTGAGAGATAAAGTATTTACAAAAGTCCTTGCCCCACTTCTGGCTCTTCCATGAACCCAGGGTGTTCATGTCACAGGTTACCTGGCTAACTGGGGGCTAAAAGACTCTGCCATGACCTTGTCTGACAACATTTAAAGGACGATTTAGTTGCTTCAGAACTTTGGATGGATAATCAAGTTTCCAAATTCTGCTTTCCGGCCTGCACATCTTCTGGAATACTTGGGTATAATCATGGACACAGGCCAAGCAAGAATCTTTATTCTTTAGGATGAAGTTTCTTCCTTAGGATTCTACCCATGGACCCTAAGGTCAGAATGGCATCCCTCAGTTCGCTTCTGCATAAGGATTCTGAACTTGATGGTAATCATCTTTGAAGCCCTTTGTCCTTTTTCACGGTCAACCTCTTTTACCCAGCATACATATGACATAGAACAACCAAATCCAATCATTGTATTGTCCGGTGCTCCTTTCCAGCCAGAGAAAGCTCTCCCAGACATGGTGGATCTTGAGTCCTGTGAGAAGTTGAGGGAACTCTTTTCTTCACACATCCTGGAAGGTGGTCATAACAAATGCTAACCTAATAGCGTTCATAGTCCCAACAGGAGTCAAAACTTTCCATCAACACACTTTCACAGGTTAAACTGGATTGATTGGTATCTCTACTTGACTTACGAATTATGTAATTTTGGACCATTCTGGAACTGAGAGCCATCAAATTATACCTCCTTATTTTTTTTTATTTTTTTTAAGGTCACCCAGCTAGGATACAGTCAGACAGTACCACTGCAGTTACCTACACAAATTGTCAAAGGGGTAACAGAAGTCATGCTGCCCTTGGTGAAACAAGTTTAAAACGCTCCTTGGCAGAAACTTACATTCCATCTTTCAGATGTCCACATCCCTGCAGTGAAGAATTAGTAGTTGGACTTCCTAAGTCATCAATGTCTACACCAGGGAGAGTTGGCTGTACATCCAGAGATCTTTTAAAATCTCTGTCAAAGATGGGGAAAACCTAGATGTGACTAACCTGGTTTCTAGGTTCAATGATAAGTTGAACAAATTTGTAGCCAAGACCAGGCTTCTTCACCCTTTGTAGTAGATGTTCTGATGGTTTCTTGGACTTATTTCAAGCAGGTTTATTCTTCCCCCTCCAATGAAGATTCTTCGACTGCTGCACAAGATAGAGCAGGAAAGGGTCCCAGTGACAATTCTTGCATCAAACTGGCCCAAAAGAACGTGGTACACAGACCTACTTAGACTTCTGGCAGATGAGCCTTGGTCTCTCCCAAACAGACCTGTGTCTGTTTTTTTTTTTTACGCCATGACTGATGAAAGTCCTAAAGGATAGAGGTATTTCTAACTATTATTCATGCTTTATTTTTTCAGTCTGGTCTTGACCAGCACCTTGTCCCCGGGTACTCTTAAAGTACAGGTTTCTGCTTTATCCATTATCTTCCAGAAACCTCTTGCATTGCAATCTCTAATCAAGAACTTTCTTCATTGAGTTGCTCATATAAATCACCAAATTTGACTTTCTGTGCCACCTTGGGATCTCAACCTGGTCCTTTCTGTACATCAGAGGCCTCCCTTTTATCCAGTCAGAGATATTATTTTGGAAAACCTCATTTGTAAGCCTGCCTTTTTGGTAGTTACATCTGTTAGGATTGTTTTGAGTTGACAGCTTATTACCGTAAAGATCCTTTTTATGTTTTACACAAGGAAAAACTGGTTGTAAGATGAAAACCTTCCTTCCTACCTTAGTGGGTATGAGGGCATTGTACTTTCCTTCTTTGTCCTGCCCCAAAACAGGACCCATTTTTCTTTCATTGTTTGTATGTGGTCAAGGCTGTGAAAGTCTACATGGTAGCCACAGCTTTTATTCACAAACCTGAGTCCCTCTTTGTCCAGCCTGTGGGTCCAAGTAAAGTGCATCCTGTGTCTCATTGCAAGGTGGATCGGGCAACTTGTTTCCAGGGACCATGCCCTTGGGAACAGAGTTCCTAAGCATCTGCTTCCTAGATTCCCAGTTCCTGGTCCACTGTTTACACATTTTCTAAGTTCAACCAAGTTTAGGCCTTGGCTGATTCAAGCTTCTGCTTACTATGTTGTAGGTCACCCCTCCGTTTGGGTATATCGCACGTTTCAAGACTAAGTCCATTATTATACTTATCCATTTGTGTTAGCCACCACCCATCTGCACCCTACAAGTAGACATGACAGCCTGTCTAGTAGACATGTGCAGAGTAAAATATTTCGTTTCGGAATTTCGTTTTCGTCTGAAAACTTAATTTATTTAGTTACTCCCGAAATTCGTTTTTATTTATTTCGTTTTTCGTTCAAAAATTGCATTCGTCCGAAAATCCACATGAATTACGGTCGAATCTGTCTTGGAAGGCTTATGGTGTCTGTCGAATGTATAAAGAAGATTCGACGGAGCTAACTATATAGCATACTTTAGAACCCTATTAAAGTCTATGGGACTCCAACGTTCAAAATCTAAAGTGCTAATTTTAAAGGCTAATTTGCAAGTTACTGTCCTAAAAAGTGTTTGGGGACCCGGGTCCTGCCCCAGGGGACATGTATCAATGCAAAAAAAAGTTTTAAAAACGGCCGTTTTTTCGGGAGCAGTGATTTTAATAATGATTAAAGTGAAACAATAAAAGTGTAATATTCCTTTAAATTTCGTAGGGGGGGGTTGTCTATAGTATGCCTGTGAAGGGGCGCATGTTTCCCGTGCTTAGAATTGTCCCGGCACAAAGTGTCATTTATGCAGGAAAAAAAGTCCTTTAAAATCACTCGCAGCTATAATGAATTGTCGGCTCCCGTAATACAGAGAACACTCATTGAAAGTCATTGATAAAAAAATAAATAAATAAATAAATTAAAAAAAAAGCGTGGGGGTCCCCCAAATTCAATTACCAGGCCCTTCAGGTCTGGTATGGATATTAAGGAGAACCCTGCCTCAAATTTAAGAAAAAATTTGACGTGGGGTTCCCCCTAAATATCCATAACCAGACCCTTCAGGTCTGGTATGGATATTAAGGGGAACCCCGCGTCAAATTAAAAAAAAAATTGACGTGGGGTTCCCCCTAAAAATCCATACCAGACCCTTTATCCGAGCACGCAACCTGGCAGGCCGCAGGAAAAGAGGGGGGGACGAGAGAGCGGCCCCCCCTCCCTCCTGAACCGTACCAGGCCACATGCCCTCAACATTGGGAGGATGCTTTGGGGGTCCGTGACCCCTCAAAGCACCTTGTCCCCATGTTGATGAGGACAAGGGCCTCATCCCCACAACCCTGGCCGGTGGTTGTGGAGGTCTGCGGGCGGGGGGCTTATCAGAATCTGGAAGTCCCCTTTAACAAGGGGACCCCCAGATCCCGGCCCCCCCCCCTGTTTGAAATGGTAAGGGGGTACAAAAGTACCCCTACCATTTCACAAAGAAAGTGTAAAAAATGTTTAAATAAAACAAACACACTTTTTAAAAATTCCTTTATTAAAAATAAAAAAAAGATTCCAGCGGCGGTAATCCACTCTTGCTATCCAGCGACGGACGGTCAGCTCTCCATCGATGTCTAATGTCATCCAGCGCAGCGCAGCATCCTTCTTCTGTCTCCTCCACGGAGACACTGGAGGCATTCCGGCGCTGACGTTTCTTATATACGGAGGGCGGGGCCACCCGTCACCTGACCCCGCCCCCCTCTGACGCAAGGGGAAACCCGGGGTTCCCCGTGACGTATGGGTGACCCCGCCCCCCTCTGATGTAACGGAAACCTGCCTGTGTTACATCAGAGGGGTGCGGGTCACCCCTACGTCACAGGGAACCCCGGGTTTCCCCTTGCGTCAGAGGGGGGCGGGGTCAGGTGACGGGTGGCCCCGCCCACCCTATATAAGAAACGTCAAGCTGCCGGAATGTCTGTAGTGTCTCCTCCACGGAGACAGAAGAAGGATGCTGCGCTGCGCTGGATGACATTAGACATCGATGGAGAGCTGACCGTCCGTCGCTGGATAGCAAGAGTGGATTACCGCCGCTGGAATCTTTTTTTTATTTTTAATAAAGGAATTTTTCAAAAGTGTGTTTGTTTTATTTAACCATTTTTTACACTTTCTTTGTGAAATGGTAGGGGTACTTTTGTACCCCCTTACCATTTCAAACAGGGGGGGGGCCGGGATCTGGGGGTCCCCTTGTTAAAGGGGGCTTCCAGATTCTGATAAGCCCCCCGCCCGCAGACCTCCACAACCACCGGCCAGGGTTGTGGGGATGAGGCCCTTGTCCTCATCAACATGGGGACAAGGTGCTTTGAGGGGTCACGGACCCCCAAAGCATCCTCCCAATGTTGAGGGCATGTGGCCTGGTACGGTTCAGGAGGGAGGGGGGGCCGCTCTCTCATCCCCCCCTCTTTTCCTGCGGCCTGCCAGGTTGCGTGCTCGGATAAAGGGTCTGGTATGGATTTTTAGGGGGAACCCCATGTCAAATTTTTTTTAAATTTGATGCGGGGTTCCCCTTAATATCCATACCAGACCTGAAGGGTCTGGTTATGGATATTTAGGGGGAACCCCACGTCAAATTTTTTCTTAAATTTGAGGCAGGGTTCCCCTTAATATCCATACCAGACCTGAAGGGCCTGGAAATTGAATTTGGGGGACCCCCACGCTTTTTTATTTATTTATTTATTTATTTTTTTATCAATGACTTTCAATGAGTGTTCTCTGTATTACGGGAGCCGACAATTCATAATAGCTGCGAGTGATTTTAAAGGACTTTTTTTCCTGCATAAATGACACTTTGTGCAGGGACAATTCTAAGCACGGGAAACATGCGCCCCTTCACAGGCATACTATAGACAACCCCCCCCTACGAAATTTAAAGGAATATTACACTTTTATTGTTTCACTTTAATCATTATTAAAATCACTGCTCCCGAAAAAACGGCAGTTTTTAAAACTTTTTTTTGCATTGATACATGTCCCCTGGGGCAGGACCCGGGTCCCCAAACACTTTTTAGGACAGTAACTTGCAGAATCTTTTCTCTCTGTCAAATCTTTTTTCTCTGTCGAATATTTTCTCTATATAATCTTGGACTAATAGAGGTAAGGTTAAGCACATTCGACCACAGGTTCTATAGACAGATTGTTATCGTCAGAGTCATGTCGAATCTCCTATTCTATATCGAACTGTTGTAACAATGAAAACGAAAATAAAGCATTTATTTATGTCGGATCTTTCGTTTTTCGGATTTTGTGCTTTCGTTATCGTTTGTCAAAACGAAAACGAAAATAGCTGAAATTCGGACGAAAATGCATTCGGACGAAAACGAATGCACATGTCTACTGTCTAGTCTTTTTTTTTCATTGCCATGGCCTTGATGCCTCACAGTATAATCATTTTAACTTGGCATATCCTACCCATTGAAGTCAGTGAATGCATGCTGCAACGGCATGCTGCATATGGCAATGGCAGTTGGTGACGTAATTCAATGTAAAATCCCCATTGGGATTGGGGAGGGGGGGGGCATTCAAGGGTAGGCAACAAAGTGTGCTTGTCCGTCCATGAGCCCTTACTTTTTTATTTTTTAAATAAAAGATCCTTTCTCTTTTCAGTGACAAAATACTCACTTGTGCTTATGCTACTGTTTGATTATTGCTTCTGTGCAGTGTCTGGCTGCGGCTGCTGAATGCCTTGCACAGCCAATCAGTGCCTGGGGGTGTGTCCGGGCAGTGTCAGATTGCAGTATACAGAAGTGCATTGTCTCTGGAGTGTTGGGCTGCTATTGCTGATAACCATACATTGCCACTTAAATATGTTGCCACTGACTTCTTTCTATGGTAGAGTCACTATTCTCATAAAAAGGAAGCTCTTGCAGCTCAACTTGCACGAAAGGTTGCTGCTTATCCTTGTACTGCTAATAACGTGTATTGTAAAGCGCTGGATAATCTTGCACTAGATTTACCGCTTAATCTGTTTCCAACCAGTCTTTGTTGCTCTACTTTTTTTTTTTTTTTTTTTTTTTTTTTTTTTTTTTTTTTTGCACAGCCCTGGTGACAGACCTCTATTGCCAGCCCAGCATGTGGTGTATTTCTCATCAGAATAGCCAAACCTAGAGCAGTCTAGATGTTTTGCCTTGCAGCTTGAAGTTGCTTTTATATGCATTGCCCTTCAGAAAAATACAGCATGTTGTACTTTTTTCAGCTCAAAGAAAAGCAATTCAGCACTCTGGTGTGAACTGCACTCAATGGGAATCATGCCCATGTTTTGGGAATGCATTGACAAATGCATCCCAGTGCATATGGTGTAAATGGGCCCTTAATTATTACAGAGCTGTGTTAATTTGTATCTGCTTAGTGCTTTGATTTTAACTTTTTTTGCTGCTGGAGACATTTTTGCATAAAATAAATTGCATTTTTATGGCCTTATCACACCATCCAGCCTTACTTCCAGCACCCTGTCAAATGCTGAGAGAGGCTTACAGCTGCTGTGGCTGGATAATGTACCCTGTGATACTTCGTTTACTACCGTTTGGACCCAGGGACAAATTCTCAGAACGCAGACGGTTTGCATTCCAAGCATGGTTCCCTGGGTGCACACTACCCAAAATGCAATTACTGCTAGGTGTACTGTCCAGCCCTGTGAGCTGTCCGTCTCTCATAGAATTGGACAGGCTGCTGCAGCAGTGCTAGACGATGCACCTGTGCTCCCTGCCCTAAGCTAAATGCTGGAGCCTCTTTTACATAAAAATGAACTTAAAGCTCCAATACATTTAATACTTTCTGAAAGCAGAGGACCCATAGAAGAAAATTATAGCAGTTGCAAATTTACAGCATATACTCTCTCCTTTAAAGAAAAACACACTTCTTTTTTGTGCACTCAAAAACAAAATCTCCAAATTTTGTAAAATATAAAAGATGAGACTAGTTTGAGTAAAATATAATACTTGAGTAAAATAATACTAGCTTAAACAGTTATTTACACTTTTTTTTTCTCTAAATTTTGTTGTTCTATTTTAAGGCTTCATGTACACGGGATGTTTTCAAACCTCTGCTGATGGTAACCAATGTTTAAAAACGTCCGTTGTGCCACGTTTACGTGCTGCGTTTTGCTGTGTTTTGCATTTAAAAGCATTTTTTTGCATTGAAAATAGAAAAAAAAAATGTCTCCATTAAAAACGCCTGTAAACGAAATGCGGCTAAACGCGAGTGACCGTGTTTACAGGCTGTTACAGGCATTTGGCGTTTCAAATGCCTCTGAACATCTGTCCTGAAAGCATTTTTTTGCTTTCCAAAAAATGCTTGTAAACTCGACTGTCAGGAAACCACTATAAACAACCCTGTGTACATGTACTGATAAGGTAACCTAGAGGAGAGTTCGGGGGCAGCTGAAAAAAACACCCGACTGCTCCTAAACATCTGTTTACCAGCAGCAGTGTTCATGAGGCCTAAAGCTGAACCACAGAAAACGAAACTAATGTTTAGAGCCCTGTGCGTTCAGGTACAGGCAGTCACCGAGTTACAAACATCTGACTTACAAATGACTCCTACTTACAAACCGAGGTAGACAACAGGAAGTGAGAGGAAATCTACCCCTAGGAAGGGTTTTTTCCTCTTGTTATCATGGGGAAAAAGGTGTCTCCACTGAAGCTTTATCACCAATCCTCATTTCCATAACGACCTAAAATTTTCAAAATCCAATTGTCACACGGACAGAAAGTGATGTGAAATCTTCTGAACAGGGGCACAAACAGTATAGGGGTGTTGGCCTTTCCTTATGCTATCCAAAAAAAAACATAAAAATTATTTTTTGGGCTGGAGATGCACCAAATAAAAAAAAAAAAAAAAAGTACCTGTTCCAACTTGCATACAAGTTAACTGAAGAATAAACCCACAGAACCTTGTTTGTAACCTGGAATAAGAAAGATGTTTTTTTTTTTTGGGACTTTGCATGTGGTAGGAGAAATTGCTAAATTGTTTAATTGACATAAAAACAACTTGTTTGTAACCTGGGAACTGCCTGTACAAGGCTCTAGAAGACCACCTTTCTGGACCCTCATGCCTCAAAATACTCATCCAACAATTGTCTGACAGGCTCTTCCAGGATAGGAATAAAGGTGTCATTTTTTGAGCTTAAGCATCAACCTGAAACAATGGTGTCCAAATAAGCAGGATGCATATGATGGCATACTTTCGCTGCCATTGATGTAAGGCTTATATTGGCAGCAGTGACCACATTCTCACACACACACTCCTGGCTTTAGCAGCAGGGAATGTGTGTACATTTGATCAGCTGACAAGCATTTTGTCACTTTCAGGGCCAGTTCACACCATAGAAACGCAGTTCAGATGCTTTCCTGGGTGTGCTTTTTCTATGCCTTTTTATTTATTTGTATGCTTTCTATTGCATTTTTCTCCCTTTTTTTTCCTTTACCTTATTTGGTGCATTTTACTGCATTCCAGTGCAGTTCAGTGCAGAAAATTTGCAGCATTTTCTACTTTTTTTCTTTTCTTCTGAAACTGGAACTGACTGCACTGGTGTATACTAGGCCACTGGAAACCATATAACGTACTATCCATGCGTTTGTGATGCAGAAAAAACCTGCACTGGACTGCATGTGGTGTGATTGTGGACCTCAGTGCTGTCATTCTCTTGCTGCTATGGCCAGGAAAGAAGCTAATCAAGCATTATTTTTAATTGGCTTCAGTGAAGTCCTGGGGAGATCATTTAAAGAACCCCAAAAATATGCTACTGTACTTTGTCACTGTTTCAGTGGGCATGTGCAGTTTTAAGGCGTGATATGTTTGGTATTGATTTACCTGACACAACCTAGTTTTTTTTTTTTTTTAACTTAGCAAATATTGAGTAATATATTGTGTCTGTGTGCACAATTTCTTTTCTTTTTTTACTGAAATTATGGGATTGATTAAGAGCTGCACTAGTATTGTGATAAAGAAAAATTGCAACTAGCACCATTTTATTCTTCAGGGTCTCCACTTTTAGAAAATGTAGAACATTTTGGGAGGGAGCTAACTAATTTTGCAGACCTAAAATGTGCATTCTAATGTATGCAGAAATTTTAAAAAGTTGAGGTTGCCCCCCTCCCCTGCATCCTGAGCCTTCCTGTTGGTTAGTGAGTCTCGCAGGGGGGGGGGGGGGGGGGGCAGTGATCTGTAGTGTGAAGTTGTAGGAATTGGGGCTGATCTGAGGCATAAGAATGCAGGTTGTTAATTTCTCACTACTAAAGTAGTTTACAGCATTTACTTTATAAAAAATATTTTCTTTATCGTACATCATGGAACACAGAGCACCATAGTAATTACTATGTGGATATATAGCCACCTTCAGTTGATTACCGATATACCTAATATAGCAAGTTCACTCCCTATATAACCCCTCCTCCTACCGTTTTTTCGCCAGTGTCTAAGGTGTTGGGCACGAGTGAAGATGTGCTCTGAAGAGCTCCACTGGAGGGACCCTTGCTGGATTTAAACAGCCTCCATAGACCGGATCCATCAAACGTGCCACTGAGGCCAAGGTGGATGGTACCTGGGCCTCATATACGAAGCACAAGGTTTTGCCTGTAACTCCTCTCTTGCAGGGCTGTACCCAGGGACCCAGGACTTTTTGGTCATGTCTACATTACCTAAAGTTTTTCCTGGAGGGGTGCCAAGACAGGTCCCCAAGGAAGTGGAACCCCTATAAAGAGACCCGGTCCTTGAAGGTTTGCTAACGCAGCCCGCCGTGATGGGTGAAGTTTGGATCTGTCTGTTAGAGCAGTATCCTGCAGCCAGGATAAGGTAATGGAAGAAGCCTAGGAACTGCAAAAAGTCAACCTATGTTTTTTTTCTTCCATAAAGCAAAATTTTGTCATGCCTAAAGTCTCCACTAGAGGAGTAAAAATGCATCCCTTAGTACGTTGCTTCCCAGTCAGCTCAGAGTCCCAGCACCTATGTGGTTTCAGCAAGCTGGGGGGATTCCTCATCCAGAACACGGCATGTTTATTTTTTCCCCCCTGGGGGAAGGGAGGTACAACAGTAGTTTGTACCCCCCTGCGGCGGCTTTCATATGTTTATCCCTTATTCCCCACAGGAGTTTTTCAAACTTCTTGCCGAAGCCCCCATCCCCCCCACCCCACAAGGAGCGTGTTGAATGCCATCCATGCGCGAGCGGACTAGAGCTAGTGGTGGAGGGGGGCGGTTTTACAAAGGGGGCGTGGCCTAAAGTTAGAGCTGCACATTTAATCATTAAAAAGTTGTGCTCTTGATTCAACCCCCCTGACCATCTCTATTGCATAGTTTGCCGATTCCTTCGAATGGAGAGATTTATCTGCTCACTCAGCTGTCGAAAGAAAACCTCAGGGTAGTTTGCCAAGTTTTTAACATGAAACATTGTACCTAATTCTTCCTTCTTAAATCAAAGGGCTAAACTTCTGTGTGTAAAGAAAAAATCCAGGCAGTCTGCCAAGTGCAGGAAGTTTAACCACTTAAAGTCTAATTCTTTTTCTGACACTTGTTTCTTAAAGCAGAGTTCCACCCTAAAGTGGAACTTCCGCTCATCAGAAACCCCCCCCCCCCCATGCCACAATTGGCACCTTTCAGGGGGGAGGGGGGTACAGATACCTGTAGAATACAGGTATCTGCATCCACTTCCAGGCATAGATATCCGCAGAATCTTCGGGTATTTACACCACTTCCTGCGGGGCCCCTGCTGTCTGCTGGGAAACACATGGATCCCAGAGACAGCAGGGACCATCCTTAATGTGCAGCGCGACTCGCACATGTGCAGTAGGGAACCGGTCCTGATTCCCATACCCAAGATGGCAGCAGCAGCACCCGAGAGCCGATCGACAGATCGACTTCGGGTGCCGACATCGCGGGGCGCTGGACGGTTAAGTGTCCATATTTTAAAAGTCAGCAGCTGCAGTATTTGTAGCTGCTGACTTTAAAAAAAAAAAAAAAAAAAAACTGGTGGAACTCCCCCTTTAAGTTAAAATCAATTTTTGCTAGAAAATTACTTGGAACCCCTAAACATATATATTTTAGCAGAGGCCCTAGGGAATAAAATGTCAATTGCTGCAATATTTTGTCACACTGTATTTTCCCAGTGGTCTTTCAAACGCAATTTTTTGGGAAAAAATACACTTCCATGAATAAAAAAACAAAACAAAAAAAAAAACGTAAAGTTAGCCCAATTTTTTTGTTTTAATGTGAAAGATGATGTTACGCCACGAGAATCGTGGTTTTCATTTTAGCCAGAATCGCGCAGCTCTACCTAAAAGCGTGGCTTAGGCGCGGCATCGTGTGCAGGACATAAGTCCACAAGGAGCACACAGATCAGGCGCTGGGGACAACGGAGTCAGACTCTTCACAGCCATACAGCTGGAGCCGGACACAAAGGAGGACACAGGAGCGCCGGGGGCACGTAAGTTTGCACAGGCATTTCCAGTACAGGAAATAACATTTACACACAGCACTAAAGCTGAACTTTATTAGTGGAATTTTCTTTTGCTAGACTATTTGCTCAGCGAGTTGTGCATTTTACTTGGTGCCTCTGCTTTTTGTGCTCAGCACTATGGCTCCCAAAAAAAAGACACCACTCCACACTGTCATCCTCTCTTGAGATACAATTGATGGTGCAGCTGCTTCTCACATTTCAGTCCCTGTATACGTGACTGAAGATTTGTTTTCCTCTGCCCTGCAGGGCCTAGAAGCAAGATTAGCGACTTTAATCACATCCCAATCTAAAAGGATAGGAAGCGTGTTAGATCCCCCTCCCCACCTCAGACCCCTTACCAAGGGAACAGTGGGTAGAAGATGAGGTGTTACCCTCAGGTGATTAGGAAGAAAGGCAAACCGATTATTCCTCTGCGGAGGAAACAAACGGTAGATTAACCTTTTTCACCAGGTGTTCCTCCTTGCATTTGTGCTAGTACACATGCATAGGACAATGTGGTTAAGATTGGTCAGCTGAAGCACCTGGCAAAAGGCTTCTGACTAGTTGCCCTTTTCATGGGGATCGACTATTTGGGGATGATTTGGACAAATACATCCAAATGATTTCTAATGGGAAAAGTACTCTCTTGCCAGTGAAAAGAAAATATAAATGTCTTTCATTTAAATGGATTCTTTCCCCTGCACTAGGGGCATCCGCCTCTAGGCAGTGGCAATGGCCTCCACCATCAGACTCTAGAGGAAAGCCTCAGGGTCAGGCCCAGGCACAGGGCCAGAAATCTACAAAGCAGAATTCTAAAGCCTCATTATGAAGAGGCGCCCCCCTCGCCAGAGTGGGGGGGGGGGGGGGGCTTCTGCAATACTGCAATACTCAGACGTTTTGCAAGAGGAAATCGGGACAGATGGGTCATCTCCACGGTGTCTCTAGGATACCAACTAGAATTTCGGGAGTTTCCACCATCTCGTTTTTTGAGATCAAACGTTCCCAAAGATCCAGCAATCTCTGTTTCGGGCATTAGACAGATTACTGGCTCAGGGGGTGATCATACAGATCCCCACAGAAGAACAAGGTTTGGGGTTTTATTCAAACCTCTTTACGGTACCAAAAGGAAATAGAGATGTCAGACCCATTTTAAATCGAAAGAATTAAAATCCAGTTCCTGAAAATCCGCTCCTTTCGCATGGAATCGATCAGGTCAGTAGTTTCTATCCTATGAGGAGGAGAACTTCTGGTGTCTATCGACATCAGGGATGCATATCTGCATGTCCCTAGATTTCCCGCTCACCTAAGGTTTCTGCGGTTCGAAGTAAAACAGCAGCACTTTCAGTTTTGTAGCCTTGCCCTCTGGGCTAGCTACAGCATCCTGGGTGTTTACAAAAGTTCTGGCCCCACCTCTAGCCAGGTTGAGGGCACAGGGTATAACAGTCTTGGCGTACGTAGACTATCTATTGCTAATAGACCAGTCGGTGGCTCGTTTGGAGAAAAGCGTGCACATTACAACCAAATTTGAATTCTCAAATTAAAGAAGTCTTCCTTAAAAACCGCTAGAAAGGCTGGAGTACTTGGGTCTGATCATAGACGGCCCAGAATAAGGCGTTCTTGCCTCAGGCAAGATCAACGCCATAAGAGAGCTGGTGCAGATCGTCAAGTCGAAAAAAGATTCCTCCATTCGCCTTTGCATGAGGTTATTCGGAAAGATGGTGGCTTCATTCGAAGCGGTTCCCTATGCCCAGTTCCATTTGGGACTGTTGCAAAACAGTATCCTGTCTGCTTGTAACAAAACGGTTCAAGCTCTATATTTGCCAATGCGGCTGTCCCCAAAGGTGTTCCAGAGCCTCAGTTGGTGCTCAGTATCCGGGAATCTGCAGAATGAAAAAACCTTCATACCAGTTACTGGAAAGTGGTAACGACAGATGCCAACCTTTCAGGTTGGGGAGCAGTATTGGAAAAGACAACTGTCCAGGGACAGTGGTCCAGAACCGAAAAGCCCTTGCCCATCAACATCCTAGAGATTCGGGCAGCGAGTCTGGCTCTGAAGTCCTGAACATTCAGGTTACGGGATTCTACTGTCAGGATCCAATCCAACAATGCCACAGCTGTGGCCTATATCAAATAACCAAGGGGGGCACTAAGGGTCACGCAGCTCAGAGAGTGGGGGACCATATCCTAGCTTGGACGGAAAGGAATGTTTCTTGCCTATTGGCAGTCTTCACTCTGGTAATAGAGAATTGGCAGGCGGGCTACATATGTCGCCAGCAGTTGTTCCTGGGGCGTGGTCCCTTCACTCCAGAATCTTTCTGGCTATATGCCAAGGATGGGGGATCCCGGACCTAGATCTTTTGGCGTCCAGGTTCATCATGTAGTTGGTCAGCTTTATGTCAAGGACAAGGGATCCACTTGCATGCGAGACAAATGTGTGGTGATCCCATTGGTTCAGTTTTCACTGAATTAGGTTTTTTCCCTATTCAGTTGCTGCCAAGGCTTCTTTGCAGGATCAAGCTGGAAAGAAAGCCGGTAATTCTGGTAGCCCCAGCGTGGCCCAGAAGGTCATGGTATGCAGAAATCGTAAAGATGACAGTGGAGGATCCATGATCCCTTCCACTACGGCCAGACCTGCTCTCACAGGGGCCAATATTGCATCCTACCTTACAAATGCAAAATTTAACGGCTTGGCTATTGAAACCCACATTCTGAAGAAATGTGGGCTTTCTGGGTCAGTTGTCTCTACCTTGATGCAAGAAAGCCAACTTCCAGGACTATATATTATAAAGTCTAGAGGGCTTATGTTTCCTGGTGTGAATCCAGGGGTTGGCACCCTCGGAGATGTATCCTAGGCAGAATTCTTGCCTTTTTACAAATTAGGGGTAGAGATGAAGTTGGCTTGGAGTACTATTAAGGGCCTAGTCTCAGGCTTATCTGTCTTATTTCAACAACCGCTTGCTACACATTCTTTAGTCTGGGGTTTTAGGCAAGGCGTGATGCGGATTAATCTGCCAGTTAGATCACCTTTGAACCCTTGGGACTTGAGCTTTGTTTTGTTAGTCTTACAAAAACAGCCATTTGAACCGATACAAGATCTTCCCTTAGTCCTTCTGACAAGAAAGTTGGTGTTCTTGGTTGCTATATCCTCAGCAAGGAGGGTTTCGGAATTGGCTCTTTCTTGTAAAGAGCCATACTTTATTAATTATGAGGAGTGGTGTGGTGCCCTCGTCCAGGTTTTTTTTTAATTTTTTTAACCAAAAGTGGTCTCAGGTTTTCACCTCAACCAAGATATTGTCCTGCCAAAGTTTTTTCCAAAACCATGTTCCAGGGAAGAGTAGTCACTACATTGTCTTGATGTCTTGATTGTCTTGAGAGCGGTCAAAGTCTTTTTAAAGACAACTGTTCAGATCCAGAAGACTGATGTCTTATTTGTACTGCCAGAGGGGCCTAAGAAAAGACAGGCAGCTCTGAAATCCACTGTCGCTAAGTGGATTTGGCAAGTTATAATTCAGACTTATGATTTAAGGGGTACGATTCTACCTTTCCAAGTCAAAGCACACTACCAGGGTGGTTAGTGCTTCTTGGGCAGTGCGTCACCAGGGCTCCATGGCTCAGATCTGTAAGGCCCCAACTTGGTCTTCAGTACATACATTCACCTAATTTTATCAGGGGGATGTGAAGAGGCATGAGGACATCGCGCTCGGGCACAGTGTGGTGCAGGCTGCAGTATAGGTCCTCGGGTCTGGGGGGTGCCCTATGGGTTGTCCCCCCCCCCCCAAATAGCATTGTTATGGGACATCCCACATAGTAATTACTATGGTGCTCTATGTCCCATGATGTACGATTAAGAAAATATAATTTTTATAACAGCTTACCTGTAAAATACTTTTCTTGGAGTACATCATGGGACACGGGTCCCACCCCTCTTTCTGAGGTTTAGGTATATTGCTTTGCTAGAAAAACTGAGGTACTCCTGAAGGGGTTATATAGGGAGTGAACTCCAGTGTCCATCACCTGAAGGTGCCTATATACCCACATAGTAATTACTATGGTGCTCTGTGTCCCGTGATGTACTCCAAGAAAAGGATTTTACAGGTAAGCTTTTATAAAAATGCTATTTTTTGTAATTGAGACTGTGAAGTTGACATTTTTTTTGTTCTGAAATCGGCACACTCAATTTCTTTGAAAACATTTTTCCACGCACGCTGCTCAAAAGATTTCCTACCCCTGATCTAAAACAACCAAAAGATACAATTTATCGCTTCTCTTCTCTTTATCTCTCAGAGCTAAGGAATGTTGATAAACATTTGCCAGATTATTATTTTGTTCATAGCTCTGAGCAGTCAACAGCTCTGTACTGTTTACATAGAATTGTGGAAATGCTGGATTAAGATCGCGAGGGGGTTGAATCCAGATTAATCGTGCAACTCTAACTTTAAAGTGGAGCATAGTTACCAGGTTCTGTGTGTGCACCAGTTTTCGTAAATCTCCCCCAAATTGATTTAGGCACATACATGTAGCTGCAGAAGAACCCTTGAGTATTCTACAAATGAAAAAGTGTTCTTGGTACAGTCATGTTTTAAACAAAACTAGCAAATGTGTACCTGTTTCTTAGAGGCATTTTAAGAAAAATCCTGACTGGGTGGTGAGTAGTGAAAGTAGTTTGTGTTACATAGGTTGACTTGCGGCAGAATGATGATGCAAACACTAGTAGCGAGCATGTATGCACGCACATGTGCCTCTGTCAGTGCTTTAGCCCATCATATATAATTGAACTGCCGGCATCAAGCCATTCCAGCCTTGTGCATTATTTATGAGGCACCTGTTCTTAGCGGTGGTACTCGTGACATTCCTACTTCTCCAGTCTGCCTTTAATAATACATAGACTCCCCCTTAGCCTGATAGTATTTATAAAATATTCAGATTTGTGGTGTCTGTGTAGGAGATTTAGTTGTTGGACAGGAAGAAAGATTTTGTGTGATTTTTATATTCAGTGCTAATAGAGACACCTTTGTTCTTGAATCATTGTAATTTCATTGAAAGACAGTGACAGTTGCCCTTTTATCTTGATTGCATCTTTTCTTCAGAATTTGATTTTTTACAGCACTAGATGTCTCGTGTGCAAAAAATAAATAAAAAATAGCTTGTTTGTGGAAAAAGCAAAACCTGCCAACAGTGGTAGGCAGTGGTTTATGCTGCTAGTATTACTTTCCATGCCTAGGCAAATGATATAATACATCCCAGGAGGGTTCTCAGCTCAGCCCATGCCTGAACTAAGGACAGATGGACTCCAGGAAGTAAATGTCACAATAATCATTTGCCCTTACTCAAGATGGCCACAGCCAGAAATGCCTGGGGGTATTTTGTTTGAAAATCAGTATTCCTGCTTTTTATTGCTGTTTGTGGCCCTAGAAGGAAGACTCACCCTATCTGGATGTCCTGTTTGTCCTGTTTACTGTGATTTCTGAATGTGAAATAGAGGACAAATCTACTAAAGAGGGGACATCACTTCTGGATCCTCTCACTTCCTGTTTTGGCTGTCGGAAAGGAAGTGAAGGAAAATCTCCCTAAAAATATGCCAAACAAAAAACATTGGCAGCAATTCTAACTGTGTAATGCTACCCAAAAAAAAAAAAGGTTTTCTTTCAAGCTTTACTTTTGAAATGAAATGCACAATAAAAGCTTCTGCCGATCTGCCTTCTGGGAACCTTTTCACAGGATGGTGTAGCAGGCAAGATGGACAAATGGCATACGGCTTGTGAGAGAGAGGGGGGAGTGCAGAAAATGTAAATAAGAAAGCTTTATGGAGGAGAGGGAGGTGTTAGGAAGTGCAGAAGTTAGAAACTGGTTTTCTAGCAGGATCAACAGGCATTTTCTATACCTGCAGTGGGAATAACATAGGAAAATGTACCAAATGTTGTTTTTTTTTTTTTTTTTATCCAAAAATCATGACTTTCTATGTGGACATTTTCCCATAGAAGGCTCTATGTACATAACATAACAGGAACACTGATGGAAATAAAAAGCTAACCATTATTCTACCATTTCCTACCACTAATAAAATAAATATATATATTTCTGTATATGTTGCTATTGCAGATTTGTCCTTCACTTCCTGTTTAGTGAACATGTTTGTCGCCAAGACAAGCAAGTAAGCAAGAGCACCAGAGCACAACTAAACCATGAAGAGCTTCTAATCCTTGTCCAATCTATCCAAATTAAAAACAAAACAAAAAAAAAAAACTTTTTGGGCTGATATACACTTTGGGATTAATTTATAAATCTTTTTCACAAGAGTTGCGTTTGCGCACAATATGAACATATGAACATTTTTCAACTGATTCCAATTAGAAAAATATGTGAATCTTTGGTGAAAGTTGTATGACTCTTGAACAGTTTAAGTAGACTTCCTTTTCTCCCATTTAATATGACCATGTAATGTCCTAAAATATAGTTATCAATATGGCTGTAATATATTCAGTTATTAGCCCTCCCCTTTTTTTTCCTTAACTTTTTAGATTTGCTTTAAGGCTGGGATAGCTGTGAATGAAACAAATAGAGCTTGATGATTGGAGGAAAGGGAGCAAAGATGACCTAATCAGTGTGCTGCTGCTCCTTCACTATCCAATCTTGTCTCGACTAAGCTTTAGGCAATTCATGGGTTGCGGGAAAGAAAATTGCGCAACCCCCCCATCAACACAGTCCGTTTTGGTGGGGAAACCCCTCCTGCTGAGCTAACTGGTCGAGATTTGAACCATCTATGGCCGGCTTAAGCAGCATTGCAATGGATAACAGAAAATGGTAAAATCTGGCTATGCCTGGATAACAAAACTAGGTGTGTGTGTGTGTGTGTGTGTGTGTGTGTATATATATATATAATTAGTAAAAATAATTCATGTGAGGGTTTGCTTACACCTGCGCTTCAATAAAACAAACGTTTTCTTTTTTTTTTTTTTTTTTTTTTTTTAGTATGTCTCTTAGCATTTAGTTTGCTTTTTTAACAATTTTAGTCACACTTTTGCTTAAAAATAAAAAAAATTCAGGCTCCTGCCTTTTCTATGAGCAGAATTTCTTCCTCAGAATCTTAACTGACTAGCTTGGAAGTAACATTGCTATGAATACTTATGTCCCAAAGGTACTTGAGGGAAGGTCAAATGTATATATCACAGCTCAGCGTAATGCACTTGGTGCTTGAGACTCAGAGGACAAACAATGTGGAAAAATTGTATGAAGCATCCTTTCTTTGAGATGTCACTTAGCTCCTTCACCATCTTGTTTTAAAATAACAAATGGATGTTTAGCTATTACCATTCTCTTTGTGTTCTTGCAGTATCTGTGTAGCTCTATATATATATATATATTTTTTTGTGTGTGTGTGAAATAGCTCAATGTATGGTGAACAATCACACCTGAGGTCCGAGAGTTAATGCCAGGTTGTTACCTGTTTGTTCTCGCACACATTTGGTCTTCCACCTTCTGAGAGTTCAGGCCTCATGCACACTGGACGTGTTTGGGTGTTTTTACAGCAGCTATTTTTAGCTTCAGATGTTTTTTTTCTGCAGTCAGTAAACCCCCTCATCATGTTATCTTATGTGTTCATGCATGCATAGGCTGTTATCAGCAGTCTTTGGCTGGGGCATTTTTTGGCTTTAAAAAAAGCTAGTGGGTTCTGAGAAGTGTTTTTCAGCTGTAAAAACGCTCTAACGTCAAACCACTGATAAACACTCAACACTCCATTGAAAAAGTAAAAATAAAAAAAAGTGGAAAACACTAAAAACCGCTATTGCAAAAACTTTCAAAAACTCACTGCAAAGCTGCTTGCGTTTATATAACATTACTTTAATACAGGTCCATAGACATGTGAACAGCTTTATGCACATAGAAATGCATAGGTGCTCATGATCATCAGAGATCAAATGTTTGAAGGCCAACTCAGACTTGGACAGTGTTTTATCATGTAAGTGTTAATGTGCTTTGCAGGGAGGCCATCTATTTTGAATAGGCTGCTCACGTACCAAAATGCATATGGTAATGAGCCTGCAGCATTTTAAATTATTATTATTATTTTTTTTTTAACCACAGGTTCACATCTGTGTCCTATGGTGTGTTAAAATGCACATGGGGTGCCATCCACTAGCTGGGTGTGTTGGGGTGCCATCCAGTATGAGTGGAACTGCTATGCACCACACTGTAACTCCATGCATTACTGCACAGATGTAAACCCCACTAGCACTTTCATCTACGCTGTTAATTGCTTATTAGGGAAAAAAAATTCTTCATAAAAAGGGAAGGTCACTTAGTGCAACTGCTCCCCTTTCCACACCACTTATCGTATATTGTTGCTGCTGCTACTATAGATGAATAGGCAGCTTCATCCAGGGATTGCAGCCTATGCATTTGTGGTCTGTTCCCCTTTTAATGGCGCGGTTGTCTAATTTCAGGCTCTGGTTCTATACCTCCAAATTGGCTACTTCTCTATTGGCTGGAATGCACAATGGCACTTTCAAACCTGCATTTATGAGCAATTAGGGGACATTTCTATAAATGCTGGCAATGGCGTCATTCATACTATGCATTTACCTGTGTTTTATGTGTAATTGATTTAACTGTGTTTAGAGAAAATAGAATTGTGTGCATCTAGGATCTAAATAGAATATGGTCATGTTTACTTGCATTTAAAAACATGGTTAAACCTAGTTTAAACACTTGCTGCCCAGCCTATGTATATTAATGTCCTGGGCAGCAAGCAGTTATACCAGGATCTTTGCTGTAGCTAAAGCCATGATACTGGTATTGTGTTTTTTTTTTTTTTCCTGTAAAAGTAATCCCTTTTACAGCGCTGTGAAGCCATCCCTCTCCCACTGCTGCACACCACCATTACCAGACTATCCTGTTTCACAGGGGAGCCCAGGACTGCAGCCCACGAGACGTACATTCATTCCCCAATCTTCTTTGTAATTAATGAAGCAAGCGACAACAAAAAATTTGTCACTTCCAGTTTCTGAGCTGTCTTTCCCTGGCCACTACAGCCAGAAAAGCAGACAATCATACCATATATATATATATATATATATATATATATATATATATATATATATATATATATATATATATATATATATATATATATATATATATATATATATATATATATAATTAATATATATCATACTACTGTTAAGCACACAATTGGGTTTATTTACTAAAGCTGGAAAGTGCAAAATCAAGCTCACTTTTTCATAGAAACCAATGAGCTTCTAACCCCAGTTTTTTCAATTAGGCTTTGGTAATAAAACCTGGAAGCTCATTGGTTTCTATGCAGAAGTGTGTCTGATTTTGCACTCTCCAGCTTTAGTAAATAAACCTCATTGTGTTCTTAAAAGTGGGGTATGCCTGTAATTCTTTTAAGTTGGCGTAACATGTATTAACCATTGCACAATTACAAGGTACATGTTCCCATTAGGGGACATAATTAAATTTGCCTAATAACCTGTGGCCACTTGACTATAGCCGATACACAAGCAAAATAAATTGGGATGAGAGCTTGTTCACCCCTTGTGATAGCAATAAGCTTAGCAAAAAAGTATTAAAAAAAATAAAAAGCCAAAAAAAATATTAAATAAAAAAGAAGAAAAAAAAACTTTTATTTTATTTTTTACTACAAATCCACTAAAATCATGATTAGCAGATAAATACACAGCACATTTTACAAAATCCCTACTAAATATAAAAGCTTAACCTGTAATGAGTTATCAAATGACAAATATTTGTAATTTTTACATTGCGCCATTTTGCAAAATGGTGAAAATCGATTGTACGTGAAAATGTAAATATCCAAATTTCTTAAATCTGAAGGATTTACTTTTTCCCTTACAGCTTTCAGAATTTGTGAAAGATCCCCAAAACCATATATTTTCTGAAAGCATATGACCTCTAGAATAAAAAGAAGGTGCTACTGATTTTTTTAGATCCCGTGGTATTTGTGCAAATGTTTATAAAACCAATATATTTGCAAAATATACACTAAAGCCATTAGTAGCAGATAAAAACACAGCTAATTTTACAAAATTCCCGCTAAATCCCTACTAAATTATAAAAGCTTAACTTATAAGGAGTTAATTAATAACAAATATTTGTAAATTTTAAATTGTGCCTTTTTGCAAAATGGTGACAATTGAACGTACCCACAAATTTCTCAAAAAAATAAATAAATGGAGATTTTAATTTTTCACTTACAGCTTTCAGAGTTTGTAAAAGACCCCCCAAACCATTACGTTTTCGGAAAGCACATGGCCAATAGAATAAAAAGAAGGTGCTACTGATTTATAAGGCAGCACAATATTTGCGCAAATGTTTTATCAAAACAATATTTTTGCTAAAAATACACTAAAATCATTAATGGTGTACATAAACACAACATAACAAAATTCCTGCTAAATTGCTACTAAAGCATCGTTCACATGTGGCATACTAAAGTGCTTGCCCATGGAGGGCCATGAGTGGCCATGTTTACCCACACAGAGATGCGTATGTGTTCCGTGCATACCCGTATAGGCAGTCCCATTTATGTCAATCCGAATCCGAGGCTGGACAGGCATAGCTGCTGTTCCCAATCTGACATCTGTGTGGGTGTGGGTACATGACCCCAAACGCAGACAGTGTGAGCTGAATGCGGACCTACATGGATGTAAAATTGGGAGCAACAGCTCAGTTCGTGCAGGTGCTACATCCCAAATGACATCAATGGGACTGTCTACACAGAAATGCATGGCACACCTGTGCATCCCTGTAAAGGTACGCTGTGTATGCCCTGTGTAAACAAGGCCTTAGGCCCCTTTCACACAAGCAGGCCGATCGGATCTGCCTGTCCGTTTTTCAGGAGGGCCCAATCAGACCACCCATTCTCTATGGAGAGGCTGATGTAAATGGACATGTGTCCGGTTTACACCCACCTGTATCTGATCCAGACCAGTCCACTTAAAACAGATCTCATTCCCCATCCATCTAGCAGATCGGGTCAGATGGAAATAGGCAAGCGGTCCGTTTCCATCCTGCCCGCCCCATTGAGAATAGCGGGCTTTGCCAGTGTCTGCTCTGCACCAGCGGAGCGGACATGGACCTGTCATCCACCCGCTCAATGGGAATCAGCAGACCGATCACCCTCTGAGCAGGCGGATCTGTTTGACAGTCCGCTCCATGTGAAAGAGGTCTTATCAGGAGCAGCCGGTCCATTAGTCGTGGAGGGACGTTTGTATGATTTTTTTTCTCAAGCTGCATGATTAGAGCCTGAGGCTCTAATTGGCTTGAAAAAGGTTGGGCTTCGGGAGCAGAGCATTGCACCCCGAACCCACTCACTTGTGACAATAGCGTATTAATATTCGCTATTGTCTTGCGGCTTCTCCTCCTGGCCAGGTCTTTGGTGGGATGACAGAGAAAGGGACTGAAGATAGTCCCTTTCTCTGTAGCGCTTTACATGATTGAATGGAATCTGTATAGAGATTGTATTTATTCATAAAATGACAGCCTGAACATTGTTACACTCGTGGTTACAATGATCAGCTGGTACAAACAAGGCCAAGGATAATTCCAAGGGAAAAACCAAGCTTAAAGCGGAGCTCCACTGGCTTTTTTAAAAACATTTTTTGCAAACCGTAACGCAATCAAACATTGACACTTGCAAACTCACTGTTTTGGAGATTTACCTTGCCCGATGTCTGCTTTCATTGTAAAGATGAACTTCTATAAAATCTGTCTGACCGTTTTCATCTTGCTTGTGGGCATGTGAAGCCCACAAGCATTTACTTCCTTCTTCCCTCGATGCTGAGCTACCAGCATTCTATGCTCGTTCCCACGCATGCTCAATAGTAACCACGTGGAGCGCCGTAAAGTTCATGGATGCCATCACAACGGGCGGCGTCGCCGGAAGTTCCCGCCCCCTTGAGATGGCAAAAAAAAAACAAAACGACAAAGGCAGAGGCAGCAAATGCCATTATGAGGAGAGAGCGGCAGAGGACAGGTAATGAAAAAGAACCAGTCTATCTGCCATAAATTTATGATTTTAAAAAGCGCCGTAATGGCGTCACTTCCGATTTTTAAAATCCCGCAATGACTCCTGAGAACAATGACACAAGCTCCCAAGAGCCCGTGCGGCTGAAAGGAAATGACGAAATACCCGCACGATACCCGCCCATATCCGCAGAATACACAGACAGGGAGCAGAGAAGAACATCTGCAAAACCCAGGTACAGTGGTGTTTTTAAGTCATTACATTGCTGCAATCTGAGCTAATGTCATAAAAATAGCCCACTGACAACCAAATAACCTGTCTAACAGTATGCGATAAAAGCAGGGGGTTTTGTCTGCACACATTTGCAAATCCATGCGTAAGCCACAGAGCCTCATCAAGGCACATGGTATCTGTGTATCCCACAGTGGATGCACATTCATTCTGAAGGATCGGTGAGAGCAAGTGGACTGAAGGGGAGCCACCCCTTTCTTAAAGGTACAGGGGCACACTGAACAAGCAGCATATGCTACAATGGCTGCGAAGGTGGCAGTGCGTTGCCTGACCAAAAAACACGACAGTGCTACAAAAAAGACGTCACTTGCTCCCAGCTATAGCTGGTAATCGCAGTAAAGCCGCGTACACACGATCAAACAATCCGGTGGAAAAGTCTGGCGGACTCAAGTCTGCCGGACAATCTGCCCGTGTGTGGGGGGGGAGGGGGGTCTTTTCGCCAGACTCCTCCGCTATCTTCTGCTAGCTCTTTTACTAGCGGAGGAGCCCGGCTTTCTTCTTCGACATTTTTGATCAATTGAAATTATATATATATATATATATATATATATATATATATATATATATATATATATATATATATATATATATATATATATAATTTTATATTTATAAAAAAAAGCTAAAAAGCGTTGAAAAACTCACTGCAAAGCTACTGACGTGTTTATAACATTATTTTAACGTCCAGTGTGCATGAGGCCTTATAGTGATTTCCAGGATCCACAGGGATCCCACGGGTACAATTACATTGGTCCAAGATTTATGCAGGACATACACAGTCGAATTTCCAACGAATTTTCTTTTCAAAATCAGAAAATTCGTTTTTTTTTGTGATCCGATGATGCCACCATTGATTTTCGAAATTCGGCCGACCAAGCCTTCAATTTCACCTCATGTTGCTACAGAAAAGAATTTTCTTGGCTGGGAATCTTCTTTTCTCTCCGTACATTTTCTTTTATCTCCGTACATTTTCTTTTCTTAAATTCGAACCGTGTATGGCCGGCATAACTGTACCAATGTAACTTTGTAGTAAATGGCGTAAGTTCAGCTTTAAGGCTGCATTCACACCTGAGCGTAGCGTTTTCAAGCAGAAAATCATGCGAATTTACCGTGATTTCGCGACGGTTTTTACGGTGATTCGCTGCGTTTTTACCGCGATTTGCCGTGATTTTGTGCAGGACGAAAGGTCGCCAATGTTAAAAGAAGAAAAACGACCAAATCTGCTCAATTCGAGCGACAAAAAAGGGTCCGGAACTTGTTTGAGCTTCAGACGTTCGGCTTCAGGCGACATGGAGTTGAGATGTGAACCATCTCCATAGAGAATAATAGATTTTTTTTCTAGCGTTTTTGTAGCTTCAGGCTTCAAGCTACAAAACGCTCAGGTGTGAATGGGGTCTTGGATAAACCTGTGATAATTTTATATCCCGTTGGCACTGCCAATAGAAACTGTAAAGCAGACAATTTTCAACTTTTTTCTGCAGTTTTTATCTTGATTTGATGTAAAAAGCAAGTACTACAACCCATAGCAGCCTGTCCACAGCCAATTAGCTGGATGTTGAAAAAATGCATATGTGGGAGATGATACTTTGTACATAATTGTTTTGAGCTGAGCATTTTTAAATAAATTCCTCTCTAATAAATTGGACACGAAAGTAAGGGCCAGTTCACACCAGATGCAGTTCTGTGCGCTTTTTTTCCTGCACTAAAAATGCATGCACAGTGTTTTCCATGGGCTCTAATTCACACCAATGCAGTCAGTCACAGTCAGTTAATGCACCGAAAACTGACAGTTTCTGACTGCACTAGTGTGAACTAGAGCCATTGGAATACAATGAAAATCACTGTGCATGCATTTTTAGGGCCGGTTCACACCACAAAAATGCACTCCTGATACGTTCCGGATCAGTTTTTGCTTACAGTTCACACCACACGCAGTTCCAGTGCATTTTTGATACCATTTGCTAGGTTCCAGTACAGTTCTGTGCAGAAAAAATGCAGCACCCTTTTTTTTTTTTTTTCTGCATCGGAAACTGACTGTACTGGTGTGAACTAAAGCCATTAGAATACATGGAAAATACTGCATGCATTTTTAGTACAGAAAAAAAGCACATGAAACTGCATCTGGTGTGAACTAGCACTAAAGTCGGGTACACACTTAACAATGAGAGGTTAGTCCAGCGATCTCCCCACACTGGGCTGCACCCTAGAACACTCCGATCAGCATGCTCTGCTATTGGTTGAGAGTGCTGCTCGGGAGTTGATCGGCTGCTGGTTTTCCAGCATGCTTGTCAGACAGGCTGACATACACACGGGCAGAATGTCAGCTGCTATTTTTTGAACTGGCAAATATCCCCAGACAGTCTGCCCATGTGTACGGGACTTTACAAAACAAGATTGGCGATAATTTGACAATTTTGTGATATTCTTATCTGCTGCACCATGAGTTAAAGCACTGACTTGATGCAGTGTTCCTTAAGCCTTGTACACATAATGAGAATA
The DNA here is from genome assembly GCF_037356315.1 of Lithobates pipiens. Taxonomy (NCBI): domain Eukaryota; kingdom Metazoa; phylum Chordata; class Amphibia; order Anura; family Ranidae; genus Lithobates; species Lithobates pipiens. Next base: position 10,377,995 of record NW_027507790.1, read on the forward strand.
TCAGATGAAGGATTGCCTTTTTTTTTTTTTTTTTTGCATGCTAGTCTCATATTGAAAAGTAACAGGTTACAAAAACTCTTGTAGGACATCCAGTGATGTAATGTATTTTTTCATTTCCGAGCATGTGTGGTCTTGGTCACATGATTTTTATTTTTTATATTTTGGTACACCATACCATACAAATTACATGAAAGTCGTTTGTTCTATTATCTTGTGAGAAAAATTTTCGTGCTTGTCCCTTCGGATATTTTCACAGGGACTGTTGTGATCGGCTCTTGAAACCTGTGTGCGAATGATCAGATTATTGGAAGATCGCTCCAAATCGGGGAGTTTTTTTTCCCCCATCCAATACTCTCATCGCGTGTACAGGCCTTTACAGGGTGACTGGTTAAACTTTATATTTAGAGAACATTCAGCTTTGGAAGATTTACCCCACTTCATGACCAGGCCATTTTTTGGAGATACGGCACTTTAACAGCCAATTACGCGGTTGCGCGACACTGTGCTCAACATTTATGTCCCCTTTCCCCACAAATAGACCTTTCTTTTAGGTGGTATTTGATCACCTCTGCGGTTTTTATTATTTTTTGCGCTATAAATAGACCTACCATTTTGAAAAAAAAAATATATATATTTTTTAATTTCTGCTATAAAACGTATGCAATAAAAATAAATAAAAAAACGAATTTCTTCATTAAGGCCAATATGTATTCTGCTACATGTTTTTTGGGGGAAAAAAATCGCAATAAGCGTGTATTGATTGCCTTGTTATAGCGTCTCCAAACTATGAGATATATATGTATGGATTTTTTTTTTTACCATTTTTTTACCAGTAATGGTGGGGACCAATGACTTATAGTGGGACTGTGATATTGCTGAGGAAAATTGGACCCTGACACTTGATGCTTTTTTTTGGGGGAAACCAGTGACAGTAATACAGTGCTAAAAATATGCACAGGCACCATACTAATGTCCCTGGCTGGGAAGGGGTTAATCAGGGGCAATCAAAGGATTAACCGTGTACCTAGCCAGTGTTTTATTAGTGTGGTGGGAGGGGAGGTGCTTTTATTAGACAAAGACATGGATTCATGTCCCTGCTTTGCAGAGACACAGGATCCATGCCTTCCAATCTGCTTTGTTTACATAGGCAGACTGCTGTTCTGCCTCTCTGCAGCATGATTGTTGAGTGCCGTCGGACACTGACGATCAGCTCAGTGTATAATTAGAGGGAGCAAGGTGCCTGTGGCTCTCATTTGCGCCCCCTATCCGGAAGTATAGGGTCACGTGTTTATAAACGTAGTTCTGCACACAGTGGCCACCCTGCAGCAGTAAAACTGCTATAGGGGAGTCAGCAAGTGGTTAAAATTACATGATACTGGTTTAAAATAAATTATATTCAAGAATGCATTCTTAACTCAAAACAGTACCTTCTGTTTCTCTCAGCCTCCTCCAAATTCTTGTGTCTTATTTAGTGTCACTTTAAACTTTTATAGTTCTCTGTATTTATTGTATTTATTTGGCTTTGCCGGCAAATGACCCGAGGAAATAAATGTATGAAAAACTATTAATGCACTGTGCTGCCGATTTAAGTCTTATAAGTTGACAGTGGTTGTGTGTGTGTGTGTGTGTGTGTTTTTTTTCCCTCCTTTTCTTTTCTAATGTATTTTATATTCAGATGGAATAATAAAGCATTCCATCATGAATCACACCAACATGCCATGTAGTTGAGAGCCCTTTATATGATCTCTGGAGGATATTAATGTGTGTTTCTCTGAGTTGGAAGCTTGGGAATAAGCAGTGTCTGTCTACTTGTGGGTTTGAACATGCTAAAGTGAATGGCCAAGTGGACAGTTGAAGCAGCAGCTGTGACACATTTGAGGCTGCAGGAGGAAACCGTATTCCCACAAGGGTGTAATCCTATAGTTGTCATTTAGAGAAGTGCTATAGCAAAGTAGAGATGGCACAATTGACAATTTTTGTGTTCCTTTACAAAGAAAATAAAGCACATACCATAGACGTGTTACTTCAAACTCCAGGACCAAGGGAAACACTTTGCATGTACATTTTTTCTAATAGCAAAAAACCCCAGAGATTTAAAAAAATGTAAAGTTCATTCATTTTAATGTATGTGAGATTGCTTTAGTGACCCCTTTTGAATGTAGTTGGCTGAACACCAGATTTTTTAGCTTTAGGACACCTCTGTGCCAGTACAATGTACACCCTGCATTTTTACCCTTTGGAATAATTAATGTGTTTTTGTTTTCCTAAATGTATCCCTTATTGATGCAATATAACATTAGAAAACCTAGCTTCTGTTTTGAAGGGTGGATCCTTCTAACAATACTGCAATTACTACTATTTCTTTTTCCCCCTGTGACACAAACCTTTATAAACAAGCTAGACATGTTTTATAAATGTGTAGGATGGTAGAAAGTAGGTTCTTAGACTTGCTGCATTTTAGGGTGAATATATCTGTAAATGCATACAGAGAACATCAAAAAACATTGTAATAAAAAGCAGTTTACACAAAGGAAGAACACAGATACTGCCAACCTTTGACTGTAACGTGTAATGTATAACTCATATGCTTTCATTTCTGGAGACTGGCTACTTGCATGCTTGTTAAAAATAAATAAAAATAAAGCCATAAAATAAAAATGAGTTGTTGAGGTGTTTTAATTTGGCATCATAGCAGCAGTTTGACATCAATTTTTGGAATGAGTATTACACCCAAATCTTATAAACATTTACATGCGAATTGTTTTATCACCTTCGTAATGAATAAGTGTATATATTTGAAAAAAGGACAATGAGTGAGGTAAAATACACCTGACTTAATTCTCCTTTAGAAAGAAGTCCCCAAGTTATGTAATGTCTCTGTTTTTTAAGGCATGGCCTTAAAAATAAAGAATACTGCACCGTATAAACACATTTAGAAGCACTTGCGGTGGACAATAGAAGGTCCTGCCTCATCATACTCTTGCTTGCTGATCCACATCTGCTGGAAAGTGGACAGAGAAGCCAGGATGGAACCTCCAATCCAGACAGAGTATTTGCGCTCAGGTGGGGCAATAATTTTGATCTTCATTGTGCTTGGAGCAAGGGCAGTGATTTCTTTCTGCATGCGATCAGCGATACCTGGGTACATGGTGGTTCCACCTGAGAGGACATTGTTGGCGTAGAGATCTTTACGAATGTCAATGTCACACTTCATGATGCTGTTGTAGGTTGTCTCATGAATACCTGCAGATTCCATACCAATGAAAGATGGCTGGAACAGGGTCTCGGGGCATCGGAAACGTTCATTACCAATGGTAATGACTTGACCGTCGGGCAGCTCGTAGCTCTTTTCTAGTGAAGAGGATGAGGCAGCTGTGGCCATTTCATTTTCAAAGTCCAGAGCTACATAGCACAGCTTCTCTTTGATGTCGCGAACAATTTCTCTTTCGGCTGTTGTCACAAAGGAATACCCACGCTCTGTGAGGATCTTCATAAGATAGTCTGTGAGATCGCGACCAGCCAGATCTAGACGCATAATGGCATGGGGCAGGGCATAACCTTCATAGATGGGGACATTGTGTGTGACACCATCTCCGGAGTCCAGCACAATACCAGTTGTACGACCAGAGGCATACAGAGACAAGACAGCCTGGATAGCAACATACATGGCAGGAACGTTGAAGGTCTCAAACATGATTTGTGTCATCTTTTCTCTGTTGGCTTTTGGGTTCAGTGGTGCTTCAGTAAGCAAAGTGGGGTGCTCTTCTGGAGCCACACGAAGCTCATTGTAAAATGTATGATGCCAGATTTTCTCCATGTCATCCCAGTTAGTGATGATGCCGTGCTCGATGGGATACTTCAGGGTGAGAATGCCTCTCTTGCTCTGGGCCTCATCACCAACATAGGAGTCTTTCTGTCCCATGCCCACCATGACACCTTGGTGGCGAGGGCGACCCACAATGGATGGGAATACAGCTCTTGGTGCATCATCTCCTGCAAATCCAGCCTTTACCAAGCCTGAGCCGTTGTCACAGACCAAAGCAGTGGTCTCTTCATCGTCACACATGGTTGAATGTAGCAGGGATCTTACGCGTTATCTGGAAAGACAGGTGGTATAAGCTGCAAATGCCACTCTTCTCTGACTGAGCAAGCCCTTTTTATATTCCTTCGTAGCCCCTCTCCCTTTTTTTTTTTCTCTTGTAGCTCCCTTCCCTAGTTTAGGAATACATTGGGAGTCCCCCATCTGCCTTCCCAAATTTGGCACTGTCGGGGACAGCCCATACAACCCGCCCTGAATTACTGTGCATGTAGGAGTGTCTTGTCGTGGTGCCCTGTCTAACCATAAATGGATAGTTGTCAGCTGGTGTCTCTGGAATCACACAGCCATCAGAACCTAGGGGGCTATGAGTGACAGTGACATATTCCTGGAGCACAGCTGAAGAGGGATAATCTGTGTGCTATTTGAATCAAATGAATAGGCTCAGTTATGAAAGTTTGTTTGAGTCTTCTTGTCCATTAATGGACATGTTTTAAGCCTGTTCAGATAAGGAGTTAGCAATGAAATGTTTTCAAAACGTTGACCCGAGGAATTTACAAAACCATTCCATGTGCTCTTAAGCAAGTAATGAATTCTAATCTAATAATGTGTCACTACACCAAATATTTTAATGCGATAATTCATTCTGAATAATTTGATCAGTTTAATATCTTGTGATATTGACTTTATTTGGGTGCAGAACCTGAGGAATTTTTGTAGATGTTAGTCAATCAGTTCACCCTTGTAGCTATCGGCAGAATTTAGCGGACCCTTTGAGCAAATTCATCCTTTAACAGCAGATAAACTCCAAGAATTTGTTTATCTCTGATATTGGCACAGGTTTGTAGCCCTTGGCTACCTGGTAGCTCCTGCTTTTGCGTTTTTTTTTTTTTAAACTGCCATGACATCATTTAACATGTATAAGCAACTAGTGGGATACTTCATGTGTATATGCAAAGATTGGGAGATACAGTGTGTGTGTTTTATATTTCTCCAGTTTATAGGATAAGTTCCCCTCTCCATGATAAACAAACCCATGTCTTTAATACAAGAACCATATACAGTCTTTAATCTTGGTGTGCTTTAAAAACACATACCAAGTGCGACCAATTCAGCTGAACAAGGCCCTGTCAGCTTCCCTTTTAAGAAAATGGTTGAGAAGGTCTTGGCCAAACATCGCCTGCATCCAGTAAGGAATTTTGAGAGAGGCTCATCCATCTCTACCTTTTTATTTATTTTTTTAAAGCCAAAGTGCAAAAGTGGAGATACCCTTTAACCTCACAGTAGTCATAAAGTTCTAGCTGATCAGTGTATATATTGTATATTTGGGTGTGTGTATGTGTATACACACACACAGTATCTCACAAAAGTGAGTACACCCCTCACATTTTTGTAAATTATTTTATTATATAATTTCATGTGACAAAACTGAAGAAATTACACTTTGCTACAATGTAAAGTAGTAAGTGCACATCTTGTATAAAAGTGTAAATTAGCTGTCCCTTCAAAATAACGCAACACACAGCCATTAATGTCTAAACCGCAAGCAGCAGAAGTGAGTACACCCCAAAGTGTCAATATTTTGTGTGGCGACCATTATTTTCCATCACCCTCTTCGTCTGACCACTGACAGGCTGACCCCTTACCCCCCCCCCCCCACCCCTTCAACCTCTGCAGCAATGCTGGCAGCACTCATATGTCTATTTCCTAAAGACAACCTCTGGATATGATGCTGAGCACATGCACTTAACTTTGGTCGATCATGGCAATCTTCTTATAGCCTGGGCCATCTTTAGGTTTTTTTTTTTTTTTTTTTTTTTTTTTAAGATCCTCAGAGTTCTTTGCCATGGGGTGCCATGTTGAATTTCCGGTGGACAGTATAAGAGAGGGAGCCATAACACCAAATTTAACACACCTGCTCCCCATTCATACCTGAGACCTTGTAACGAGTCACATGACATTGGGGAGGGAAAATGGCTAATTGGCCCAATTTGGACATTTTCACTTATGAGTGTACTCACTTTTGTTGCCAACGATTTAGACATTAACCACTTACCCACTGGGCACTTAAACCCAATTACTCAGTTATACAACACTTTACCTATATTACACTTTTGTCCTTTTTTTCACACAAATAGAGCTGTCTTTTGGTTGTATTTAATTACCGCTGGGTTTTTTAATTTTTGCGCTATTAAAGAATAAAGATCGAAAATTCTGTAATAAAGAAAAAAAGAAAATTGCATTTTTCGTTTCTGTTATACAATTTAGCAAATTAGTAATTTTTTCTTGATATATTTTGGCCAAAATGTATACTACTATGTATCTTTGCTAAAAAATAACCATAAAATTGGTGTATACTATTTGGTCTTTTGTGAAAGTTAGAGTCCACAAGCTATGGTGCCAATATCTGAAAATTGATCACATCTGAAGTACTGATGGCCTATCTAATTTCTTGAGACACTAACAAGCCAGGAAAGTACAAATACCCCCCAATGACCCCTTTTTGGAAAGTAGACATTCCAAGGTATTTAGTTAGAGGCATGGTGTGTTTTTTGAAGTTGTCATTTTTTCCCACAATTCTTTGCAAAATCAAGATTTTTTTTTTTTTTTTTTCACAAAATTGTTATATTAGCAGGTTATTTATCACATACAGCATATGCATGGCACAAATTACACCCCAAAACACATTCTACTATTCCTCCTAAGTATGGATATATCACATATGTGAGACTATTACACAGTGTGGCCACATACAGAGGCCCATCATGCAAGGAGCGCCATCAGGCGTTCTTGGAGCATAAATTAGTATTACACACATCGTTTCTTGACTACCTCTTACACTTTTGAAGGCTCTGGAGAACCAAGACAATGGAAACGCCCCAAAAATTACCCCATTTTGGAAAGAAAACACCCCAATGTATATTCTTTGAGGCATAATGAGTCTTTTGAACAGGTCTTTTTTTTTTCTACAGGTTTTTGGAAAATGTAAAGAAAATGAAAACACTTTATTTTTTTATTTTTTTTTACACAATGTTGTCCATTTACACAATATTTCTAACACATAACATGTACATACCAAAAATTACACCCCAAAATAGATTCTCCTACTCCCGAGTATGGCGATACCACATGTGGTAGACTTTTCTGCTGGTTATGGCTAATTATGGATGGGGTTGGATATGATGGCTGAGCATGGATGGATGAGTATGCTGAGGATGGATGGCTGGATGAGTATGCTGAGCATGGATGGATGAGTATGCTGAGCATGGATGGGTGAGGATGGATGGCTGAGCATGGATGGATGAGTATGCCGAATATGGATGAGTGAGCATGGATGGATGCCTGGAATGGGCACATATCAGCGCTGTGGGCACTATACATGCAGCTCACAGCACTGCTGCCCCTGATCTATCAGTGGCTGTGTTACCATGATCCGTGATGCACTGGGTCTATATGCTGGCTTTCACTGAATATCCCGGGTGTGCGTGAGAATGGGATTCTGGGAGGACGTCAATGTACGCCCTCCCAGAGTTATCAAGCCGTGCTGTAGCCGTCATTCGGGTATAGCGCGGTCGGCAAGCGGTTAATGGCTGTCTGTTGCGTTATTTTGAGGGGACAGCAAATTTACATGGTTATACAAGCTGTACACTCACTACTTTACATTGTAGCAAAGTGTCATTTCCTCAGCATTGTCACACGAAAAGATATATATTTTTTTATAAAAAAAAAAAAATATATATATATATATATATATATATTATAATATAAGACTTTTCTTTTTTACTTTTACTTCTGTTTACTTACTGTTACTTCTGTTCAGAGTGGCAATGTTGTGCTGGCTAATTCATAGTCTTTTGCATTTATCTGTGCATGCTCAATTTTCAGCATTGGGAGCCTTGCACTGTTTGGGCGGGTTTAGCAGAGAGCGTGATCACTGCTCTCTGCTCTGAGTAGACTGAGAGCTGAGCGATCGGCTGTCTTTGATCGCTTAGTTCTCAGGCGTAGAGCCAGCATTTGACAACTGCAGCACCAAAGCCGTGCTGCACCATGGAGGTGAGTGTGAATAGTTTCCTTTTAAGGGATAATTGTAAGTTTAGGTCTACCACTCACCCCTTAACATTCCTGAGAGATCTTTGCTGTGGAAAGCCAGTACGTGCAACACAGTTCATATATGGACATTTTCCCTGATGATCCATTTAGGTCTACTAGATTCCTAGTTCTGTTCTATGGGATAGCCATTGCATGCTAGCCTCAACAATTGGCGGACCTCCTGTAGAAATTGAATGGAATCTAATGTACGTGCCTTGCTGGGAGAAGTCTCGGAGAAGATTGTGACATCCAAGGATATGGTTATCCTTTAATATGCTCCTATAATATACCTCAAAAGGGGAGTCTGTCACTTTTCTGTTACGCCATCTGTCAATTTGTTGCTGTTTCCACCATAATAAAAAGCTACTGTGACAAGAAAGAGGGAGCCCAGATGCGCAGGGATTTAAAAAGTATATTGGTGGATGAGAGAATTATTGCCAGGCATCAACCTCTTAGCAAAAAGGCATGACTGTAAGACACCATCTCTGAGAGTTTTTTGACCAGGCTTTGAGAGGTAAGTAAAATGACCTAGACCTGCAGTATAATAAAAGCTGCACATCTGGTTTTCATCTAAAGGTGCATAGGCATTTTATTTATTTTGAAAGGAGAACTAACCTGGACCAATAGTCTAGTTAGTTTTGTTGCAGGCTTTAATAAAAAATAAAAAAAACTTTCTAGATTTGTGTTATTATAAAACAACCATCTTATTGTTAGTATGATTACATGAGGTAATTTGAATGTACAGCATGAAAGTCTTGGGATGACTTTAAGATTCTTGTAGCAGTGAAGGCGTTAAGTGATGTGTTCATGTCTGCATATCAGGGAAGTGACAGAAATAGGCTGGAATTTAAGTGGGGTAGGCGGGCTTCATGGGATCAAGCCAGAGAGGAATTCCCTAAAAAGACAAAGCATGACCCTTCTGTAGAGCAGCTGTTCTGAGGCCTGTCAGTCCATTCCTGCCCACATTACACTTTATCTCTCATCTGTATTTTACTTACACCACATTGCCTTTTTTGCTGAAATGTACCTCTGTGTCTTTTGTATGTGTATTTTAGAGTACACATCTTACAACATGAGTTTTAAACAGATCGGATATAAGATATATTCTTGTTTCGAGGAATGTAAAACCATTTCACAGAGCTGTACAAAGTAAAGCAGGGTATAACTTCCGGTCCATGTGTACTGCTTTCCAACAGAAGCTGGTCTAATGGTCATGTTGGAATACCAGCATTTGATCAGTGCTTGGTGCACTTGCTCATTCATTCAGAATGGGCTGCCTACATGTGACAACAGAACAAAAACAAACTCGGCGTACCACAAGAATTTTTCAGGAATATTTGTCTCTGGCCTTTACTATCACTTTAATTGTCGTGGGGGACTAAAACAAGGGGAGCAGCATAATAGCCATATAAATACACATATTTGCCAGCACACCAAGGATCCTCAAATGTCATTCAAAGGTTTTTTATTGCAGAAAGATCAAATACAAGAGCAATTGCAATGTTTCAGAGACTTGCAGGACCCCTTCGTCAGGCATGTGATCAATGCCCGACGGTTCTGCGAGGCTCGGCGGTGTGCTGGTGAATATGTGCATTTACCTGTGATGTTTCCAGTAACCAGCCGGTAGTCACTTCAACACCCACTATTGATGAGCCTTGTTCCCAGGAACGCGTGCAAGGGGAATATAGACAAGACAGCATAACAGCCAGTGAACTTGTATTTTCTAAGCATATTGGCGCATCTGAGATGCTTCTGAAATTCTTAACCCCCCCCCCCCCCCAATTTATCTTCTGGATTCTGCCACATGATGAAGTCCTAGACCCTAGTCAAGAGGTTACGTTTTTTTAGTATTTTGTATGCTTACCATTTATTTGAAGGACTTCTTATATACATACTATGGGGTTGATTTAATAAGGCTCCATTCATACCTAAGCGCAGGGCAGCGATAGCTGCTGCACCACAGGTTTCTTTTTTTCATTTTTTTTTTTTGTGGCACGTTTTTGGAGTGGCTGTATTAATTTAACTGGGCCTCCTTCCACTTTAACAAAGCTCATACAGAATCTTGGCACAGAGCCAGGAGCGTTTGGACTTAAGATTTTTGCTGCGATTTTAGCTTGTTTTGTCACTCAGAAACTGCTGAAAAATTACAGCGCATTTGGGTTGCCATTAAGATAATGGCACCCTAAATGTGTCCCGATTCATGCAGTTGTGCTATGCTCAGGTGTGAACAGAGCCTAAAACTGGAGAGTGAGAAATCTGCTGCTGCTGCTTTGCATGGTAGCCAAATCAGCTTCTAACTTCAGCTTGTTTAAGCTTTGACAAAAAAAACTGGAAGCTCAACTGGAGCAACGATACAGAACTTCTCACTTTATGATTTCAGGTTACCTTGGTCTCCTGTCTCTCTCTCCCTTTTTCTTTTCAATTTTCTTTCCTCTTTCTTCCTGGATTCCGGTGTATCCAGATATTGCATCTTGTGTTATTTCTTGCCTGCAATAACCTGTTTCTTTCTTTTTTTCTTTTTTTTTTTTTTTTTCTTTTAGCCTCATTTCAGACTACATGCAGTGCGAGTTCATCGCAGATTTGCGGCAGATTCCGCACTGCATCAAAATTACTAACCCGTTCATGGGAAGTATTTGCAAAGTGCGATTTGCAGAATCGGATCAGGAACACTCATGATCAGATTCTGGTGCGGACAGAAAAAAGTGTCCTGCGCGAACTTGGTGTGAATGCAGTGCGATTTGAGCCATACAAATCCATGCCTCAGATCATACCCCAGAGACAACGCATGTAATTAGCACAGGAATGTGCTGCGATTCCTGTGCCAATTACATGTGTCCCACACCACATCAGTGTGAACCCGGGCTTAGAATTGTTTTTTTCTGGTATGAGCAGAAGCAGCAGATAGTTTGACTACTATTGGCAGGCCCACCTTGCACTCTTTATGAGAATTTTTCAGATTTTAGCTATGTTTTGTTGCCTATTTTCCTTTTTGTTATATGCAATGGTATACTAAGCTGTGTGCAGTTCTGTACTTGTTGCACTGTGGATGTGACCATATATTCGATTACTAGTGCGGTAGAGTGAGGTAAAACACTGTTTAGTCCAATGCAGAAGTGAGACAAAGGCCTAAATGCAATGTTTAAAGACATCTGTGAGGACAATACATTTTACTTGTCCTGATTTTTCTCATAGGTGTACTACAGCATACACCCATGCCAGAGCTGTGTTTGCCATGGGGATGCACAGATGTTTCATGCATTCCTGCGCAGGAAAACTAGGGCAGTCTATCATTTTATTTATTTAAATGGTGTATTTTTTGTATTCTGTCTTCTTGTTATAAGCATCCTTGTTTAGGAGTGAAATGAATTGGAGGTAAAATTTTCTGCATTGCTTCCTTTGCCGTATTTTGCTTCTGCTAGCCATATACAGGCCAATTATCAGTACAGCAGTTATCAGGGGCTTAGCAGAGTCTGAGTATTATCTGATGGACCCTATGTGGATGCCATTTGTATGGTTTTCCCTTCTTATTGTATATGTGTTTGTTTTTTTTTTTTTTTTTCAGGGCTTTTAAAAAAAAAAAAGATTTTTACTTTACCATCTATGTTCAAATCTTAGCAGGAATATTGTAAATGGTCCTGTGGCATCACTATTAAACGTATATATGTAGCTCAGTTACACACCTGTCTGCCCTTCAGGGAGTAGACCTGCAGTGGGGGAATACACTGATCTTTGTTACTCTCTTGTCGCCTTGCCAAATTTAGTAAAAACCCCAGTGAGCTATTTTTGAGTGGCTGTATCTAGCTTCCAGGCAAGCGTCATATTACATTGTCAGTCTTGCAGTGCCCTGCCCAGTATCCTCCTGATACCAGTTATTCTAAGGAGGAAAGCAAAAAGATTGTTGTGGCGGCATTCTGCAAAACAGAATTAAACCTTTTAAACTCCCTTGTCAAAGCGAACGCACCTGGATATGGATTTTTTTTTTTTTAAAGCAATGGTTTCCTTCAGCCCAATGGGCTGAAAATTGAAAATTCTAGCTGGTTAACTGAAAATAACGTTCATTATTATTATTATTATTATTATTATTATTCACAATTTATATAGCGCCAACAGTTTACACAGTGCTTTACAATGTATAGGGGGGGGGAGGGCGCAACACAATTACAGTACAATACAAAAGGTACAGGAGGGCCCTGCTCGTAGAGCTTACATTCTAAAGGGAGGGGGTTGGTGGAAGAAAAGGTAATAGCTGCAGAGAATAATTTGATGGGGGTGGTCCTTATCATAAAACACGTCATCTGTTTTGTTTGTTTTATTGTTGAAGACTGCTTGTGATTGTTACATGTAGTATTTCTCTTGTCTGGTGTCTGGGACCACACTGTTCTTCCCACAATGAGAAATACAGATTCTCGGTAGATTAGTACCTGACATTGGATGCTGCAGCAGCTGTTGTGGAGCACATCTTTATGATTTTTTATAGCTGTATGCAGCTGTCAGAAGCTCCTTGCAATACATATTTATGAATACTCATCAGTTATAGTTGCCCCCACTTGCAGCTAGGCCTTGAAATCTATGTTCTCAACAATTAAACTTGCTCCTATTATACCTGCTGCAATAAATTACAGTAGTTGTGAAGCTATTAGGGGGTGAGGGGAAATTATGGCTACTTTCACACTGAGTCGCTTTACAGGCGCTATAGCGCTAAAAATGGCGCCTGCAAAGCGCCTCTCCTGTCACTCCAGTGTGAAAGCACTCGGGTGCACTGGCAGGACTCGTTAAAAAAAAATAAATAAAGTCCTGCAAGCAGCATCTTTGAGATCAATGGGCAGCGGTGCTTTTAACCCTTTTTTGGCCATTAGCGAGGGTTAAAAGTGCCCCGCTAGAGGCCGAAAAGCATTGCAAAAATTATGCTAAAAATAGTGGCGCTTTAGTGTGAAAGGGCTCTTAGTCTGAGCTTGCGTGTTGCAACCTGTGACCTGCAGAAAATATGTTTCCAGCTTTCAACCCATTCGTATTCCAAAGGATACGAGTGACACCCTTCCTTCACCAATTGCACCTTCTGTTAACATGTGTGTTCTGAGAGTACAGCTGTTGTATTACACTCTCCCACCAACAATAATAGTGACCTTAGTGTGGTGACATCGAAGGAACAGTTGAGGTTTCGTACAGGCCACCCGGCATTTCAATTGTATGCCACATACAATTTTTTTTTTGGAGCATTAAAAAACTGTATAATTGCAACATTTTGTTCTCAGATTTGCAAATGGGAATTGCTGCATAAGCATAGAGTACATTCAGATAGTAGTTGAGCCGTGCTTATTAAATTAAATCCGTACATCACACACTTCTATGTTCACTCTTTTATTTTGACATTTGCTGAGTGCACTAAATGCACGGTTTGCTTTGTCTCAGACTTGTACCTCAAGCAATCTGAAGTAATGTACTATTGGTTGTTGTACTTGTAAACCCCTTACTGTCTGTGGCTTAGATAAGCACAACCATAACAGTACAGTGCAAATTAGGTTACAGAAGAGCTATGCTAAGCACTATTTGCAAAATAAATTGACCATATAAATTAAGCACAGCACAACTTTAAAAAAAAAACAGCAATTCTTTCAGTGAAAACCAGAAACACTGTCGTATGGAGTCCCAAGGCCTCGACCTGTCATATACATGGAGAAAATGTTTTTAAAAGATAGAGATAGAGGTCGCTTCTCTTTCATACCATTTTGATGGACGCAGGCGGATGACAGGTCCATCTTCGCTCACTGTGTTGAGACGGACCTGTCAGAGCCGCGCTGTCCTCTATGGAAGATTGGATGAAAACGGATCTGTCTGTCCGTTTTCATCTGATCTCATCCACCAGACAGATGGAAAATATTGTCTCCCATCCGTCTGGATTTGGCGGACCAGATTGGATAGCGCCGGATGTCAGCGGACATGTCACAGCTGATATCCGTCCCTCCATAGAGGGTGAATGGAGTGTCCAATCAGGTCCGCCTGAAAAACGTACAGGCAGACCTGATTGGACAGCATGTGTGAAAGGGGCCTAAGAGTGTTTATAAAATGTTATATACGCAATAAAATATATATATCCTGTTTTTTTCATTTTCTTTAGAAAAAAAAAACTTTAAATTGACCCCGAACTATTATATTTTTACTTTAAATTCTTTGTGTTCAGAGCTTATTGAAACGTGTGTGACTAGACCAAATTTTGCAGTTTTGGTGCATGTTAATACATCTCTTTAACCACTTCATATAACAAATGGATTTTCACAGTTTTTAGGACTTGCAAGGCCTTCATTTGGTGATAGATTTATTAAATGGCTAGCTTTTTGACAAGACAATTTGTTCTACTTTTCCATTCCATTCCATTCAGATCAAAGTGACAGAGTAGTTTAGTAGTCCACCTATGGCTCGCCTATATGTACCTTTCGGTGCTTCCCTGTTACTTCATGGCTCCGTCAGAGCCCTCACAACTATGGAGGAATATATGTCCATTTCCAAGCATGCAGTGCTTGGGACTGAGTGGCACATCTGTGGGAGTGACCTTGTTAACTCTGTGCCCGACACCATCCAACACTAAGCTGGCTGAGCAGTGCTGGGAGCACAGGGAAGGTGGGTGTAAGTTGGTTGGGGGTGGACAATTGAGAAATGGGCAAAGTATATTTTAACAATTGACACTGTTGAACGTATTTTCACTAAAAATATTTCTTATGCTGATTACATGGATTTAAAATATACGTTTAGGTTTTTGTGTACAGGATGTAATTTATTTGGTCAAATAAACAAGTAATGTATACATTAGAGTACATGGGGTTAGAGTTAATTTACTACTTGTCTAGACTATAACTCAATGAGAATTGCAAAGTCCTATTAAAGTGATGCTTGAGAACCCCGCTTTGGAGGTCTGTGCAGCAGAGATAGCATTTTCAGCTCACTACAAGAAGTTAGGCGCTTATTGTATTTCTGGAAGAACCAAAAAGTATTATTCTCTACATGCAGATTTTTTTTTTTAAGCAAGATAACATTGGGAAATGTGCATGTATTGCAGAGATACACCAATTGGCCTATAACATGACCACTGACAGGTAAAATAAATAACGTTCATTATCTCGTTACAATGGCATCTGAAATCGGGGAGATATATTGAGCAGCAAGTTGACATGTCACCCTGAAGTTAATGTGTTGAAAGCAGAAAAAATGGGCATGCATAAGGATTTGAGTGACTGTGAGAGAGCCTAGCTGTAATGCGTTGACAACTGGGTCAGAGCATCTCCGAAACTGCAGCTCTTGTGGGGTGTTCCCGGTCTGCAGTGATCAGGCCCTACCAAAAGTGGTCCAAGGGTGGGAAATTGGTGAACTAGTGACTGGGTGATGGACGGCCAAGGCTCATTGATGCACGTGGGGAGTGAAGGCTGGCCAATGTGATCCAGTCCAATAGAAGAGCTACAGCAACTCCAAATTGCTGAAAAAGTTAATGCTAGTTCTCAGAATGGTGTCGGAACACGCAGTGCATCACAGTTTGTCATGTATGGGACCACATAGCCGCAGACCGGTCAGGGTGCCAGTGCTGACCCATGTCCACAGCCAAAAACTCCTACAATAGGCACATGAGCATCAGAACTAGACCATGTAGCAATGGAAGAAGGTGGGCTATGATGAATTCAAGAATGGTTTGAGGAACAGAATGACTTCAAGATGTTGACTTGGCCTCCAAATATTCCAGATCTCATTCCAATCGAGCATCTGTGGGATTTGCTAGAAAAAACAGGTCCAATCCATGGACTCCCCACCTCGCAAATTGCAGGACTTAAAGGATCTGCTACGTACAGCTTCGTGCCAGTTACCATAGCATATTTTCACAGGTCCTCAATGGGTTATGGTGGGTTGTCATAATGTTAAGGCTGATCAGGGTATACCACATCCACTGTCATACGCTATAGAAAAACAGCTAATTTTGCATATAAGCAGAATTCATTGTTAAACTGGCTTAAATGAAAGCTGTTCTGAGATAAACATGGAGCATAGTGTCTGTCCTGTGCTTCTGGAAATGTTGGTGGCTTTGCTGTCATGCTGACCGTCATACTTCAATAAATTGCGTTACCTGGAACAAGCGTGCAATAAGAATTAGGCATGTTTCTGAATTTTTACTTGTTCCAGGTTAGTAGCTCAGAAATACTGTAGTTGGTGGGTCAGAATGCCAAATGGGCAACTGAAACCTCAGAAATCAGCAGTGGCAGCTTCATTATTTTTCATCATGACAGGTTTGCTTTAAAGCGGTGGTTCTTAAAATCATGTCCTCAGGACCCACTAACAGGCCAGATTTTAAGTATTACCTTGTGGAGATGCAGACTAGAATACTGCAATCACTGAGCTGCAGATGATATCGCCTGTATTTCAATCTTGCAAACCTGGCCTGTTAGTGGGTCCTGAGGACAGGAGTTGAGAACCACTGCTTTAAAACATGCCTTTTTGACTGTACCCTCCTAATTCCATGTTTTTTTTTTTTTTCTGGAAATTCTAAAATACTGTTGAAATATAAAAAAAAAAGGTTTGGTTCTGAAAATGTATCACTCTGCTGCTTTAACATTCTCTAAAAAAAAAAAAAGGAGTTTAATATGTTAGATATTTGGGAATGCGTGGTGGGTTGTCTCATTTGTAGCCTGGGACATGTGTGCAGCAGGTGTTGTGCTAATGACTTCCAGTTGGTGCACTACAAGTCTCCTCTTTTGTCTGTAAGCCCAGGTTCACACTGAGCTGTGGGAATGAAGCCGTGCAAGTTTCTGCACAGATGTCAATGTATACCGCAGCCTGAAATCGCAAAAAGTAGTACAGAAACCTGCAAATGCAGAGTCGCACTGATTAGGACAGTGCCATTGCCAGCAATTGCCACCGATTTGACATACCAAATCGCATGTGAAACCGTACCAATGTGACCTAGGGTGTAAGCCCCATTTACACCTGAGTGTAGCGTTTTAAAGCGGAGGTCCACCCTAAAGTGGACCTTCCGCTCATCGGAACCCTCCCCCCCTCCGGCGCCACAATTGGCACCTTTCAGGGGGGAGGGGGTGCAGGTACCTGTACAGCACAGGTATCTGCACCCACTTCCGGGATAGCTCTCAGCGGAAAGGGACGTACATTACGCCCCTTTCCGAAGGTCCCCCGCTGCCTGCTGGGAAACGCACAGATCCCAGAGGCAGCGGGGACCGTCCTTATTGCGCAGCGCGACTCGCGCATGCGCAGTAGGGAACCGGGAAATGAAGCCGAAAGGCTCCACTTCCTGATTCCCATACCCAAGATGGCGGCGGCAGTACCCGAGAGACGATCGAGAGATCGGCTTCGGGTGCCGACATCGCGGGCGCGCTGGACAGGTAAGTGTCACTATTTTAAAAGTCAGCAGCTGCAGTATTTGTAGCTGCTGGCTTTAAAAAAAAAAAAAAAAAAAAAAACGCGGACTCCCGCTTTACGGGAGAAAGTCGTACGGTTTTTGCCACAATTTTGTACAGGTCAAAAGCTCACCAATGTAAAAAGCAGAAAAATGCCCAAATCTGCCTAAACAAAATTTCCAGAACTTGTTTGAGCTTCAGGCGTTTTGGAGTGGAGATGTGAACCATCTCCATAGAAAATAATTGATTTCCTCCCCCCTCCAGTGTTTTGTAGCTTCAGGCTTCAAGCTACAAAACGCTCAGGTGTGACTGGGTCCTTGGGAATCTGAGTAGTTTACTCTTGTGTTCAAGAGTTGTGGTTTGGTACTTGGCTATGTTAGAGCGATGTGAAACTACTACACCTATATTTGCTGTAAGGACCAAGAGCATGTCTTATCACATGTTCTATGTTGGAAAAAAAAGGACTGATTACCGTTGGTTACAAAAGCTAAAATGATCAGGATTTGTCATCTTAACATGGTATAGCATTAGCAACAGAAAACTCAGAGGATGCCACTACCCTGTTTGCTTAGCTAGTAGCTGCCAAGGTGCATTTTAAAATATCAGTATAACTTCTGGACAAGCAATTTTGTGA
This sequence comes from Lithobates pipiens, assembly GCF_037356315.1. NCBI lineage: Eukaryota > Metazoa > Chordata > Amphibia > Anura > Ranidae > Lithobates > Lithobates pipiens. The sequence continues at coordinate 10,396,140 of NW_027507790.1, forward strand.
ATGAATTGGGTATTAAAAATGTACCTATTTATGGCCAGCTAGGATGTAGACAAATCAGTGGTACCTACTGCTTTTCTTCACAGCGATTGAGTCAGTATTTCTGGCATTCTAGGCACAGTCTTCAGGTTTACAGTCTTAGCATTTCATTTGATGATCTACTTGGAAACGCGTTTGCAAGAATGCTGGGGTTCACGCTGTTATAATATAGCGCTTGGACTATATACAGTATAATATACACTCATCGACCACTTTACTAGGTACACCTTGCTAGTACCGGGTTGAACCCCCCCGCCTTCAGCACTGCTCTAATTCTTCATGGCATAGATTCAACAAGGTGTCCTCAGCAATTTGTGGGCCATATTGACATAACATCACTCAGTTGCTGCGGATTTGTCGGCTGCAAATCTGTGATGCAAATCTCCCGTTCCACCACATCCCAAAGGAGCACTATTGGATTGAGATCTGGTGACTGTGGAGGCCATTGGAGTACAGTGACCTTATTGTCACATTCAAGAAACCAGCTTGAGATGATTTGAGCTTTGTGACATGGTGCATTATCCTGCTGGAAGTGGCCATCAAAAAATGGGTACATAAAGGTCATAAAGGGATGGACATGGTCAGCAACACTGCTCAGGTAGGTCGTGGCATTTAAACAATGCTCAATTGTTACTTAGGGGCCCAAAGTGTGGCAAGAAAACTTTGTTAGCTGTTAGGAGTGACACCCGGTGTGGTCTGCTGCTGCTGTAGCCCATCTGCTTCAAGGTTCCTTGTGTTGTGCATTCAGAGATGGTATTGTAGCGCTGCACGATTCCGGCTACGTGAATACGGTGTGACATAAAATATTGCAACTACCACCATCTTATTCTCTAGGGTCTCTGCTAAAAAAAAATATCATGTTTGGGTGTTCCAAGGAATTTTCTAGCAGAAAATAATGATGTTTACTTGTAAGCAACAAATGTCAGAAAAGGCTTGGTCTTTAAATGGTTAAACTTCCCTCATTTACGTTTTGTGATAAAACGTGGCAGGCTGCCTGGACTTTTTTTTTCTTCCCCATTTTGATGCTTGGTTTGAACTTCAGCAAGTTGTTTTCACCATGTCTAGATGCCTAAATGCATTGAGTTGCTGCCATGTGATTTGCTGATTAGCAATTTGTGTTACCAAGCAATTGAACTAGTGTACCTCATAAAGTGGCCGGTGAAAGCATATTCTAATATATAATATAGCACTGGGATCTTCCCACTTAGCACAATTTATAATAGCCTGTCCCATTATCTACATGGTAAAGTTAAAAATCAGTAATAATACTTTCTAACATCTTTACAATGTGTATAATTGGACTTGGAGGCCACCCCAACAAAAATAAACTTTCAAATGGGTGAATAAATGAACTGAACCACTTATATTGATATGAAAGTATAAGGGACGTGTTTGCCTTCTAAACAGATTTGGTCTTTGGAATGCTATCCTACAAGTCGTGAAATGTCTAGAACGAGATTCTGTAGTATGCAGATGTTGTTGTTTTTTTCCAGGGTACAGTGGTGCAGTGTAGCACAATTTTCAGTTAAAGGACTTATTCACAGCCATTCTTTTTTTTTTTTTTTTCATATACACGTTTTTGTGCTTTGGAAAGTGACAGCAAATTCATATCAGTTGGTGGAGTGTGATGTGGCTAGTAGGAAGGGGGAACTACACAGTAAATAGGAGGAAACCTGGATACTTTGCATACGTCTGCTGGTTTGTTAGATAAGACGGTCGCTTAATGCAGCAGGTAACATGGCATTCAGGGACTGGTAGTTGCCAGCACTATAATAGAACACTAAAGCCTGGTACACACTCATTGGGTTGCATGAAAAAAGAACTGATAGCTACGGTTGGAGTCGCTGTACTAACCATGCAAGGGTTGGTACAGCTATCTCCCCCGCTGAGCTGTTGTGTTCTGACAAGGGGATGCCTGCCCCCTCCCTACTAGAACACTCCGATCAGCAGTCTCCGCCATTGGTGGAGAGCGCTGATCAGGAGTCGCTGGGCTTCTTGTTTTTCAGCATGTTCGTCCAACATACACACAGCCAAATGGGCAGCTTTTGTCGGACAGACCAACCAACATACGCAGGGGCCGAATGTGCTTTTTTTTTTTTTTCGACATTAGGCCCCTGTGTACCCGGCTTAAAGAGGAAGTAAACCCTGATGAGTTTACTTCCTCTTTCATTCCCTGCAAAGGCAAAGCATAATGGACTACTATGCATCGCATAGTAGTCCATTATGTGTCACTTACCTGACACAGGAGCCAGCGAAGTCACCGCTGTCCCCTGTAGTTCCAAGCGTCCATCTTCTTGGTGGGTCTCGGTGGGTCTCGCTGCTCCGGCGCTGTGATTCGCCGGAGCAGCGATGACGTCACTCCCGCGCATGCGCACGGGAGCCGAGACTCACGGCATTGCCGTCATCGAGGATGCCCCGCTCAGTGCGCCTGCGCGCCGCTGTCTACGGCGCATGCGCCGTAGATAGCGGTGCCCGTCTTCGGGCAAATATCTCATAAACCGTATAAGTTTGGGAGATATTTCTTGGACCTACAGGTAAGCCTTAATCTAGGCTTACCTGTAGGTCAAAGTGGTTTGTAAGGGTTTACAACCACTTTAAGGCCTTCTATTCAAAACCTACTTTATTCAAAATGTGAAATGTTCATAAGAAGTCAAAGCATACCTGTTTAAAGGATAAAGCCGGTCATAGATGGAGCAATTTACTTTCCTGCAACTACACTTCAATCCTTCCCATGGAGCCATTGTATTCTCCCAGCAGGGGGGGGGGGGGGGGCACCAAGAGAACACGGTGAATGTTGGTAGCTGAACCCAGCCGAGATTTGAACTGCCTATGGCCGCCTCCAAGTTCATTGTGACAGTGGGCCAGGGATCTTCTCCCCGCACCCGCTCTCATAGTTTGAAAAGAATGCTGCTGTGCCCACACAGCAGAGACATTCATTCAGAGATATCTATGAATGAGTGAACTGCAAGTACCGACAGTCTTTGGAGCTGATAGCTTGTAGTTCTCAATTCACTACCAGGGCGCTTGTGAGGGCTCTACGTAGTTCGTTGACAGTTCCTGTCATTGTGTAACTGCCTACCGGTATGAGGTATGAAGAGACATACACTGAAAGCCTGCTTTACAGGCTCTAAAAAAAAAAAAAGCTGCAAAAAAAGCCTTTTTTTTTTTTTTTTTTTTTTAGAAAGGTGACCTTATCCTTTAATGTTTTTGCTATGAATGTTGAAAGTTCTATTCCTACAGTTGTCCACTGGTGGATGACTTCTAATCTCTACCAACTATAAACTTGACACTTTTTATGTGTTACTTGAGCCCAGTCCCATACAACCTCGGGAACCTGTTTGCTGACAGCATGAGAAAATACAAAAATGTAATTGTTAATGCATTGATCTTGTAAACCAGCCTCTGGTGGTATGCATTTAAAACACATCCTTTAACATACTTCCCAAAAGACAAAAACAATATCTTGAGGTTATTAAACAAGCCATAGATTATGCTTTTTTTCCCCATTCAACCATAGTGGGTTGAAAGAAAGGAAATAGGTTGATTCCCAATTACTCCCTCTGCGCTATTATATTCTGAAGTGGGAAGTTTCTAGGTCGTCGGAATACAATAAGGCCTCATGCACACGGACGTTTTTACAGCCACTTTTTTGAGCTTTTTTTGCAGCTTAAAAACGGCTGTCCATGTTAGTCTATGGCTTCATGCCCACCTAGGCGTTTTTGAGCTGCAAATGGCATAGGCGTTTTTAAGCTGTAAAAAAAAACCCAGGACCAGTGCGTTCCGTGGCGTGGAGCTAGAGCTGTAAAAACGCGAATCGCGGGAAAACGCGCATAAACGCGCAACATATTTTCTTTGTTTTCTGAGTGCTATAGCCAAGAGATGTGTTTCTTAAAAAAACGCTATTAACGCGCAAAAACGCCAATGCAAAACGCGGTAAAAATCAAGTTTTTAACAACAATTTTTCCAGGCATCGGAGCTAGCTTTGCAGCCAGTTTTTTAAAACGTCCGTGTGCATGAGCACTAATCACTGCTGGCAGCTATGGCCCACCCCTGGCAGTGATCGACTTGAGTACAACCAGTCTGCCCATAGATGGATTGCAATTCAGCTGGTTCCTGCTGAACCCACCGAATTTGAATCCATCTATGGGCGGGCCTAGTCTGTTACATACTGTGGCCAAAATTATATATATATATATATATATATATATATATATATATATATATATATATATATAATGTTGTGGGAGTGTGCAGGAGAGGCAGCCTACTATGGAAGCCCCATAGTAAATTTATGTATAACTCTATAGATGACTTCCTAGGCATTTCCCAGCTGTTGTCAGTTATCCTACACACAGCATCCACTGGAAACTGCACCTGAATTTATTTCTTTTTTAATTTATTTTTTCTTTACATGGTTAGATTAGTTTAAAATGTGTCTGTTAGTAGATTTAGCATTAGAAAGTTTTTGGATGAGCTTCCACCTTAATTCTGAGTTGTTATTAGAGGCTATATTTGTATGGAATTTAGCAGCTTTCTTTTAAAATATTATATTTTTTTATTTTTTGTTGATGAGATTTCTTTTTTTATTTTTGACTGCTCTTTGAAATAGTAATTCTTCAGGTTTTTTCTTTTACATATTTCTTGATCCTGTTGGTTGTTTTTTTGCTGCTTTGAAAACATACTAATTAAGGTGTTAATTGACACACCTCCTTTATTGCTGACACGTCATATGTGCTTTGGAGGGAGGCAGAATGTACAAGTCTCTAGTAAAGTGATTTGTAAAGTCAGAATTTTTTTTTAAAATCGTAATGAATTCTATGCGTTCAGATAAAAAGCCTTCTGTGTGCAGCCCCCCCCCCCCCCTCAGTCCCCCTAATACTTACCTGAGTCCCATCTAGATCCAGCAACGTAGGCATGTCTTGCCTGTCTGGGACTCCCCTCCTCATTGGCTGAAACAGCAGCGCGGCACCATTGGCTACCACTACTGTCAGTCAATGAGGAAAGGGGCCCAGGTTGCGGCTCCGTGTCAGAATGTACACAGGGAGCTGTGGCTCAGCTTGGCTGCTCCCATAGCAAACTGCTGTGGGGACACTAAACAGGAGGGAGGGGCCAGGAGCCCCAATGAGGGACCCGAGAAGAGGAGGAACAGGGCTGCCCTGTGCAAATCCACTGCACAGAGCAGGTAAGTATAACATGTTTGTTTATTTCATCAAAAAAAAACCCACAAGACTTTAGTATCACTTTAAAGATACAATTGTGGAAATATTGAAAACCCGGGAAAAGAAAAGGTCTATAAAAAGTGAGGTTACGAAAATAACTCAAAAGGTACACTCAGGAAAAATACAGCACAGTTTTTTATGTGCCCTTGGTAAATGAGAACTGTTTGTGTAATATAGATTCTTCAAGAATAGAAACTTCCTTTGAATGACCTAGAGAGAGAATTTTTCCCGAGAAGCATGTTACAGTAAATGGCCAAAGTAGCTCTGAAATTCTGATCCCAACGGAGGTTTAACAGTGCTCCGGAAAATAGCCAGTTGTTGGATTCCTGTGAAACCTGGCTGAAAAAACGAATGTTGTGCTTGGAACATGCCACAGTCTTGGCAGGTTTTAGAAACCTCTGAAACATCCACACCCTCCTCCTTCTCTCTGAGGACTTAACTGAAAAAAAATACGTATTTTTCAATTAATATGTACAAATTATTGAAGCCTTCAGAATTTTACTGATTTTACAAAGTGAAATGTTGTATACAGTAATAAAAACTAGCAATCTTTTGTAGCTGCAGTCTAGTGCATAGGATGGTAGAAACTGTGTGTGTGTGTGCATGTTAGCATTTGCACTACATGATTATTATATTTCTGGCAATGGTAGGTATATAATGTTGATTAGCGGGATTGTGCATTTAAAGCTGAACTCTGGAATTAATAAAAAGTGTGACACCCCCCCCCCCCCCCCCCCCCCTTACACAGCAAGGGTAAATGCTCGTTGGGTCCAGTGATAGAGAAATGAGCTGTAATACTTACCTTATTCCTCATATCGGCAGCCTGCAGAGCTCTCCTCTCCTATGCTCAGGGTGGGCCTTTTCGGTCCTTCCATGCGTTGCAGGAATGCTGGCCCTTCATTGTATGTGATGACATCAACATGTGACTGCTGGACAGAGCACTGAAGAGAAGAGGCTTTGGGGGACTGATCAATAGGTTTTGGGAACTGGTCACACAGTGTAGTGGAAACTTGCAAGGGAATGAGGCAAGTCTTACAGTTCATTCTTCTGCCACTAGACTTAAAAAGCATTTACTTTGCGGAGAGGCACACTTTTTTTTTTTTTTCTCTGCTGGAGAAGTGAATGGAACAGAATACATGAGGAGACCAAGTAGTTTTGGGTCCCTTTTGCTATGGGGTTCTTTTATTTGGGTGGTTACAATTGTCAGGGGTCTTGCTAAAGTGGCAATCCCACAGGACAGCAATCATGGGTCCAGGAAGGACAGTAATGGTTGGTAACAGGGCACAACAATATATCCAGGGTGGTAACCTGGTAGCAAGCCCAGAGGCCCAAATAAGCACTGTGGAATGGCATTGACAACTGGCAGAGCTACAGTGATAGCAGTATGAGGTGCAGCTAGGGTTGATCCTGTTGGGTTAAAGGCGATAGATATGGAACATGAAGGAGATAAGTGCTGGGGGATACATGTCAGAAATCTGGGCACTGTAGGGACCAGCAAGGATTGAATTCAGGTCACCGGGCACTGATCCTGCGCACAGCAAGTATGGTACTGGAGACTTTTAGGTCACATGAGGGGTAACCACAACAGGACATACTTTTGTGACCTGGCCACAGCTCGGGTCCACGTTGCATCAGGGGAAACGCATGAGAAATGTGTTGTGTGGTCTGGCCTCAACTCGGAATCCACACAGGTAACACATTGAACAGGAACACACAGGACTGTATTGACAGAGGTGGCAGTCACAGGAGTACAGGTTCTGGCTGCACAAGTAGGAGCATCGCAGGAGGGAACGCAGCTGGAAGGTCTTGTGTGGCCTGGTCTCAACTTTGATAACAGGGCAGCAGATTACAGGGTGTCCAGATGCGCGGCTCCTTCTTTGTATGCATGTAACTGCTTGAACGTGTGCAATTACATTCATAGAGCCGCAGCACCTGCCAGCTTATTATTGATTGTACAGGCTGTTATCCAGGTATGCACACCTGTATTTCCTGGGCGCAGAAATAGGCCATTGTGAATGATCCCAAAATGGAATGTTTTTGTGTGTATATTTCTTCATGTTTTTAAAGTTTTCTCTTTTCACATTTTTTAGCCAGGTAAATAATAAATATTGGTATTTCAGTTCTAACATTTTCAGACAGTAGCATTGGGCTTTTTTCTTCTATTCACCAGGTATATCTCATCTGCTTTGCTGATAGTCTTGTTTTTATAGGGTTGATTAGCTGAAGCTTAAACGAATCACAAAGCTGAATGAGTCCCGTAGGCCATAAATTGATAGGAAATCGTTCGAAAAAACGTTACTTTTTGATAAAGACCTGTCGAACTACTGTGTGTTAACACCATCATTGTATCGAATTGTTTTCCACATGTTACCGACATAACTGGTACATTTTTTGTCAACCATTGCACATGAGCTGTGCATTTTATTTTATTTATTTATTTATTTATTTTAACTATTTATGATTGATTTCTCTAATAACATTTAGAAAATCGTTCGATTACGCAGCAAAATTCTGACATGACCGATCTTTCTTTTGGCATACAACTTTGCATTTTGAGAACTTGCCCGTAAATGTTTCTAAAGTCGAACGATCTGGCTTATCGAATGCTTTTTCAAATAATTTTCAATCCATGTATGGCCAGCTTTAGAGGAGGAACATATACCCCACCTTGTCATTTCATGATTGTGTATAGAGTTTACAATTTATTTATTTTTTTCAAATATAAAGTTTTATTGTTTTTAGAAGAATTTCAGGGAAGATACAGCTCAATGATAACCATAACAGAAAACGTTTATGGGTAATTACTTCAATAACAGCAGGATATATATATGTCCAGCATTTGATTTCTGTAACAGGAAAGATACCCGTAATAGCACTTTCAACGACATTGTTTGACACACAACGCTGATATCGTAGTTTATTGAATGAGAAATGTCACAATGTCCCCATAAATAAAAACCCCGTTGAACTGTCTGATCCCCCCGATCAGTGTAAAATAGGAAAAATACAAAAAAGGGAAAAGGGGGGGGGGGGGGACAAAGAAAGTAGAAAGAAAAGAGAAACAGTAGCTAAATAAGTGAAGGATAAAAGACATGGGAGTAGTAAGGGCGGAGGGTAAAGGTAAAGAAAGGGGTGCAAACCCGGAATCGGTGAACGTGGCGCCGCTACAAATGACAACCGGCCCCGTATTGATTCTCTCTATTCATGACGCAAGCAAGGACACACCTTCATCAGATAGAATAAACATATTCTAGAACCTCCATGCCTTAGAATGTTTTCCTGTATATTTTGGGCCGTAAGGACTAAGTTTTCTAATTTTTTGATTTCCTCCACTTTTTATTCCCCCCCCCACATAAGGGGAATGCGGGATTTGGCAGCATTCAACGAATGTCGTACTATTGATTCTTGGTAGCTTCTTGCCGGGATTGTGGTAGTATAGAGTAGAAAGAAAGCTGGATCATCAGGAATCATATGATCCATATATTTCTGAGTAACCATCATGAAGAAATGTTTCAGCAGAGGGCAGGACCATAAGATATGGAGAAGAGTTCCTCTGTCCGCCTGGCATCTTCAGCAGTTGTCAGCGGTGGTTGGGACGTACTTGTGTAATAACTGAGGCATATAATACCACCTGGTCAAAATCTTAGAATTTGATTCTTGCATTTTTTGTACAAATAGATGTTTTTAAGGAAAACCTGATTATAGTTTATTTTTGGGTGTCTGTAAAAGAGCGTTGTAAGTCAGTCTCCCATTTCTGTAAGAAAGACAAGTCGGGTTGTTCCGATTGGGGAGTTAATCAAACCCTAGGTTTTGGATAGCACTTAAGGTAAAGCCCCCTCGTCCCTACAGTAATCCTCAAAGGTCTTCAGGGTATGGTTAAATTGAGCCAGATTGGCAAGCGAATGCAGGAAATGGTGTGTTCGTATTTCTTTTCAGAACAGAAGTTGAAAGTGACTAATGTCACTTCTCAACGATTGGATGGAAGGCCACCGATTTACATCTAAAAAATGCGAGGAGGAAGGCATGGTTACCCAGTATTGGGAAAAGAGGAGAGTCTCTAGTGGAAAGGAAAGTTGTCAATATAGTCGTCGAGTCTACACGGAGAGTGGTGCCCATCATGGGATGGGATTTCAGAGCAGGAGGTAGCTGATCAAAACACCACACAGCCCACAGCGTCCAAAACTTGGTTTTCCCGTGTCAATTCCAGTCAATAATTCTCCCACGGTGGACCACCAAATAGTAATTTCGTAAGTCTGGCAGAGCTAAATCTCCCATAGTGTTTAGGCAGTGTAAGGTAACATCTGCGTAACCGAGGTTTTGAGTGTGCCCAGATGAATGTTATAAAAAGTGAGTGCGCTTGTTTGAAGTATTGGGGTGTGATCTTGACCGGCAGTGCTTGAAATAAGAATAGAAACTTCGGGAGTACACGCATCTTAAGGACGTTACAGCGGCCGAACCAAAAGTGTAATCCTTTGTTCCACTCCTCTAGTAGCAAATGGATCTTGGTCAGCAGAGGCGGAAAATTAAGTTCAAAGCTACGTGTCAAGTCGCTAGGCATAAGGGTCCCTAAATATTTGAGGCCGTGGTCCGACCACTTGAAGTTGAACTGGGTTTGTAAGGAGCTTAGTCTAGTTGGGGCTGTGCTAATCCCCATCGCTGCAGATTTATTAAAATTCATTTTTAGATTTAAAGTGTTCCATATCAATCGAACTTTGAGGAGATTTTGGAGGGACACTACAAGGTTGGTTAATGAAAACAGGTGGTCATCAGCATAAGCTGATATCTTGTATTGTCAATTGAAGCCGTCAAAAGCTTTCTTAGCATCCGTGCTGAGAAAGATGCACAGTGTCTTAGCACTTTGGTATTCTCTCTAGGCTCCTGTGAGGGGTTAAAGCCCACCCATTCTAGATGAACTATGTGTTGAGCTTATCTGTTAGCCAGAATATTTGTAAAAAAAACTTGATCTATATTCAGAAGGGAGATGGGTCCATAGCTACTGCATGTGGATGGGTCTTTACCTACTTTAGGTATAAGGGCTATGTGGGCTTTCAGGGTGTCTCTAGGGAAATGCACTCCCTCACTAAGGGCCTAGAACAGTTTCACCATATAAGGGCCTAGAAGTGTCAGAAGGGATTGGTAATACTGTAGGGTGAAATCATCAGGACCTTTTGCTTTTCCAGGTTTCATCCCACCTATCGCTCGTTGTAGTTCTTCTAGGGTGATGGGGGCATCCAGCTCTACACCTATCTCTACAGGGAGTTTGGGAAGTTGGGATAAGGCAATGTAATCCTCTGTTGCTGCTTGATTGGTTGACCGCACCAGGAGATTGTATAGTGGGGGGAGTAATAGTCCCTGAATTCCTGCGCAATCTGATTGGGAATTACCTTTTTTTGGCCCGAGGGAGCTACGATTTGGTGCACATATGTATCGAGTCTGTGATTTCTGATAGCTTTAGCGGCAGCACTGAAGCATTGCTTTAGCTCTATAATGTAGTAAATCCACTGTCTGCCTTCTAAGAGACAACAGTTCCGTTTCCAGTGAGGCTATAGGTGTTAATTTATGCCACAATTCAACTTCATGTATTTTATGAAGAAGCATAAGCAGTTGTTCTCTTTCGATGAGCGCACCATGGTTAATCAACATCCCTCTTATAACTGTCTTATGGGCCTTCCAGAGGATACCTGGGTCATATTCTGAACTGTCATTTGTTTGGAAATGGTGCTTTAGCTCGTTCGTAACATCGGTCAGAACAGCAGAGGTCTGTAACAGACTTTCGTTAAGCTTCCAGAACAGAGTTCTAGGGGTCGAGATTGTTGAGAGGGGGTATCACATAGTAATAGGCAATATCACATGGTCAGACCACGCTCCTAGCTTAGGATCATTCACTACCTCCAACTGACTATGGGGAACCAGAAAATAATCAATTCTCGAGTACACTCTCAGGAGAGGAATAAAAGATATAGTCCCTTTCTCCAGAGTGATGCAGTCACCAAACAACTATCAGTTGGGTGTTGTTTAGGTCCTGGGTTATGCAATTATGAATGCCAGGGCAGACCAAGGAAAGACCAGATGAACATGGGGGGACAGGGTTATGTTAAAATTGCCTCCTACATTCAACTGACCCCCTGCAAATTCCAAGAGCAAGGTCAGTACACAGTGAAAGGCATCCTGGCGATCATTAGGAGCATATAGAGTGGCCAACGTCACCTGTGTGCCACCAATAGAGATCCCTTGATAAACACACAACGGCCTTCAGTGTCCTTCAAAGAATCTTGGCATGTCCAGGGTACCTTGCCTGAAATGAGTATAGAAACTCCTTTAGATTTAGCTGATACGTTGGTAGCATAAGACAAAAGCTAGTATCGATTTCTCAGGCATGGAGGGTTACCTGTTCTGAAGTGAGTTTCCTGTATAAACACCACATCACCGTGGGCTCTTTTAAGGGCGAGAAAATAGTGATAGAATCCATCGTCTCTGGGTCTACATAAAAAGGGGGAGGGGGGGGGGGGGAAGGAAGAAGTATAGAAGAGAAAGGAACAAGAGAAATGCAAGAACAGGACAGGAAGTGTGATAATGGACAGGTTTTGCAGAAAAGCATCACCGGGAGTGGTGTTTCAGCCTAATGAGGGAAGAGGGTAGACCAAACCGAGAGGAGCCTTCCCGGCCCCATCGAACCCCCCCAGCTTGGAAACCTAAAACAAACATCTACTCCAGAAAAGAAGATTACTAAGCAAATAATAATTGAAACTCCAGTGGTATAGATAAACTAAACGGAACAACAAAAAAATAAAATCGTTTAAATGGCATCAGCTGCGGTGCAATGCTGCCGTCACCCCAGACAATGCCCCGTATCTCCATGAATAATAGTCATCCCCTCAGACTGCATAGGGATAATAATAATAAATGCCCCTGGCGTTTACCAAGAAATGGGGTATGTCTATGAGTCACCATTATGCACAGCCTTTCCCTGATGGAGAAGTTCTCCACCCACACTCCTGGATGGCAGAACCAATCCCATCACGGGAACACGGGGACAGAGAAGAAGGTGAGGAGACCCCGCGGCCCCCTCATATTGACACTAGGGATATGCATAATATGCCAGTAGTTCGGGTAGATCTGCAAATGGCAGTACTGTACTGATCTCTTCCAGACTGAAGCACCGAGTGGGAGTCAGTGGGCATGCACACAGATGCCAAGGTGTATACGTGGGCACGTAGGGCTGTCAGGCACTAGATTTAAATAGAAAAACATGAATGAAGGCTTTAAAACCTTCACCAAGTGAGCAGTAGGCACGTAACTTCAGTTTGAATCACTTATGAGAGACATCTGAAAACTTTTTTTTGTGCAGAAAGATTGTGAACCACAAAGCATGCTAGAGAACATCATATATGGATTGGATAAATATCCTCAAAATATTAAGGCACAAAGACCTTTCCTGTACAGCAAAAGGGCCCAAGCATCCCAGAGAGATGCAGAGCTTGCAAGCATGTCAGGTGCATCTCATGGATAGTCAGTCTCCTCCAGGGCGATGTCAAGGGCGATAGCCCAGCACCTCAAATAGAGGCATCTAGATTTCACGGAGGGGAGGGAATCACTCCCACGATTGTTTCGGGGAAATTTCTTAACAGAGTGGAACCCGGGGAAAAGAAGCTCAACTTGGAAACGGGTAAATCTCCTCCCTCACTGCCTCAAATTCTGCAAACGGCAAACTGTGGGGTCTGAGTAGAAAACCACCAGCCCAGCCAACGGCAAGGGAGATGGGCTATCAAAGGGCAACAGAAGAAACCTAAATACGGCAGCTCACTATACTGTCAGCAGCAGTTAGATCTCCATGCCTCCTCAGATGAAGCGATGTGGGATCAGCGCCGGCTCCTCTGCAGTCTGGGTGAACGGGCTCTTCTCAAGTGTTGGAACAACTGGAGCCAGTCAGGAATCTCTATGGGGTCAACCTCCATGAAGGCAAGCAAGACGGGGAGCTGTTCAGGGGTACAGAGAGTGAAGAACCGCTGGGCTTTCTTGCAGGTTACAGAGATAGGGAAACCCCACCTGTAGGTAATTCCTGATTGCCGGGCCACCTCCAGCACTGGTTTCAGCAGTGCTAGCATCTGCAGAGTCACTTTGGACAGATCAGGTAGGATCCAGAGGGAGGCTCCATCAAATTGTATGTCTCCCTTCTCCCAGGCCTTCCATAGGATGAGCACTTTGTGGGAGTAATGATGCTCGCGGCCTGTCCAGGTCCGGGGATCGGGGGCCCAGAACCCTGTGGATCCAGTCAGAAGTCAGATTGGGAGGGAAGACATCCCCCTCTATGTCACAGAAGATGGCCAGGGTGGATACCGCTAAGTCTTCAGTCCCTGTAGCTTCTTGTAGGCCTCTTAGCCATAGATTGTTTCTCTGGCTGCGGTCCTCGATTTCTTCAAGCTGGAGTTGCTGGATGAGTATTGCAGCCACCTGAGATGTCTGTTGGGTCTCCACCTCTAGCATCTGTCTCTCCAGCACTGCCATTGAGAACTCACCCGACCCCATCCGATTCGAGCTAGTTTTCGCATCCCTCCGAACCAATGTTAATTCTTTGCTGTGGGATGCCTCAAGCGTGCCAGTGAGGGCCTCAATGTCTGACCTCTTAGGCAAGGCCTGAAGTAGCACCCCCAATTCAGCGCCGGCTCTCTGGGTGGGCGGCGTGTGTTGTGAACCCTGGGGTTCCAAGTGAAACACTGCCGGGAGGCAATCGAGCCGCTGGAGAAGTAGAGGGGACCTGAGATGGCAGGCCTTTGTGGTGGCTGAGCAGCGTGGGATCTTCCATCTTGGTAGCCAGAGAGGCACCCTGTGTATGTGAGAAATATATCGCTAAATTTCTCCACTCGTTTGCGCCGTGGGGGATGCCGTCTTCTTACTCTTACAACTGACCCAAAATCACTATAGCTCATATAGTGTATAATGCTTTTCTGAATCACTACTGTTTACTTCTTGAAAGGCTGCGTATACACACACAAAAAAAAAACACTGCTCGCTAAACTACTCTGCTGAAAACATAATACACCCCTGTGATGGTGGCAGATACTAATGAAATGATGATTTGAGGCACAGGAAATTCACGCGCATACTGGGGGTGAGGTTATTTGAAACCGTGATTGAATACACTGGAACATTTTTCATTAGATGTAAACAGACTGTAGGCAGGCCATTTACATTCCAGTCTTTTGTTCAGTGATTTTTATCTGATGTAATTGTATTTCATTTTATTTTTTACTATTTGGCTTGTGATGAATCTGCTTCTTTGTGCAGGTCTTGGTCTTTAGCGGTATCCTAAGTTGTGTTTTATTTAATTTTGTAAGTGATTTCAGAGTTATTTAAGTGCATATATAAAATGGGCGTGCATAGCAAAGAGGGGACGGAGAACAAGGTTAACAAAGGCTGAAAGCTGTAAATAGAAGCAGGGTAAGCTGTTGTAGAAAAGAAGAAGAAAAAAAAAAAAGCAAGGACAGGGAAAGATCAAAGGAATGAAAGGGAGAGATGGGGGAAGTGACAGAAAAATGCAGACATCTCAAGGGAGGGAGGTGTACGACAAAGTAATAAATTATATGCAAAGCTGGCTGAATTAAAACCAGACCAGCTCAAGCGAGCAGGCGGTGTGTGTATAAGAATACCCATGCTCCCCTGCAGCCAAAGAATAAGATTATTGCCAGGATGGCTGAACCTGGGACTACATGGGGACTGTCGCACAAGATAACCGTGGGAAAAAAAAAATATTTTGTGTAAATAAAACTATAATAATAATATGGTATATCTAGGCACTTTTTGTGTCATGTATTTGTCAATGGAATTTATCTCTTGATAAAATAAAAAAAACAAAAAACAAATAAACCTAAGATTGTTTTATGCAAGCTTTAGAATTCCTCTTTTTTTTTTTCAAATGGAAACCATTTTGTCATTTTAAACCTTTCATGAATAGTCATCTAATGCTACAACTGTAATGACGTAAACACGTTTTTTTTTTTTTTCTTCTTTTGAAGATATTAAAGTGATAATAAAGCCTTTTGTTTTTTATAACCGTAAAAAAAAACGTATAACAGACATGTCATACCTACCTGCTCTGTGAAGTGGTTTTGCACAGAGCAGCCTGGATTCTCCTCTTCCTCGTTCCCATGCTGGTGCTCCTGGCTTCTCTCTCTTACTGGGTGCACCCAAGCCGAGTTGCCGCTCTGTGTGTCCATTCACACACAGAGCCACAGATTGGCTCACTGGCTGTGATTAACAGCAGTGGGAGCCAAGGCTGTCATGGGCATCACAATGAGATGGGCTCAGATAAATATTAGGGGGGCTGGGGGTGCTGCTGCACACAGGGTTTTTTACCTTCATGCATAGAATGCAAGAAGGCAAAAAAAAACCCTGTGCCTTTGCAACCACTTACATGACTTATACCACAGTATATGTCACCTGCCTGTTAATCTTGTTTACCTCCCCCCCCCCTCCAACCTCTACATCATTCATTACATCATGTTGTATGTATTGATTAAAGCTGAAGTTTAGAATAAAAAATAAAAATAAAACTAAAGCTTTAATGCCCTAAAAAATGAAGTATGTTCCACGTAATGCAGGCAACTGGATCCTGTAGAAATCTTCTGTGCAGGGATGCCTTGTCCTCTTCCTGCTGCTAATCCTCCAGTTCTTTCAGGGTTAATGGCTCCAAATCTTCTGTGAAGCTGCAGTGATTACTTTTGGATGGACTTGGACTTGCACCCTCCTTCCTCCCGCTCCCATTGAGAATAGTTGTTTTATAGTGTATAACAAAATCTCTGAATGGGAGAGTAAAACAGTTGCAGAATTCCCTTCCCATTCACAGATTGTGTTACTTGCAACTATGAAAACGTTTCTCAGTGGTGGGGTGGTGTTTTTTTTTTTTTTTGCTGACACTTTCACATACACCAATAAAGGAGGGTTATTATTGCTAACACTGTCATGGATAACAAAGAAAAAGACGATTCATTTCCCCTGCCCCATCCAATCTAAACAGTTGCTGCATGTGGACCTATAATCAGCAGAATGGATTCCACGTACAGCCACCAGTAGAAGTGGTTACCCGCGTGTGCTTCTATGTCCATTCTCCCCAAATGTGAAAGGTATGAATTTGGGAAGAAAGGTTGTGTGGTCACACACTGATCAATGCAGAAGTAATCCACATTTACCCCAGCACAGCTGTGTAAGCCATGCTCTAGTATTGGTGGCTGTACGTGGCATGTATGGCTCTCTGGGCTCAGGGATTTTACATTTTAGCACACAGACACTGCTTATACATCCATGTTCGTGAGGCCTTACTCAGGAATTAGAGTGTTAAAGCAGAACCTAAATTGGTGCTAAAGCCAGGGTATTCTTTACCTTAATGCATTGCCTACATTAAGGTGGAAAATGTCCCAGTAGCAGTATTGTCCCTTCACTTCCCTAAATACTTACCTGAGTCCTCACTCGATCCAGTGCTGTAGTGGCTCAACCTACTGCTTGAATGAAAAGACTCATTCATGGGCTGCCTTAGGTCAGGCATGCAGGCCAGGGAGGTGTACTTAGCTGAGCTAAGCCCCTCCTCCCACATATAAGAAGAAAGACTCCTGGGATGTATGGGATCAGTGTGGCCTAGGCCAGGAACCAGGAAGGAACTGAAGAAATGGAACAAAAACTGCTTTAAAAGTCTCCTAAATCTTTACATTATTTCCCTTCCAACTCGCCTGTGTATTTGGGTTTGTGAGCTGTAAGCCTCTGGTTTCAAATCGGTAATAGACTGTGGAAAAAAAAGGAATGTGTTTAAGCATTTGTTAGTGGAAGGTTTCTCTTTTTTTTGGCCCTGTACCATAGCAAAAATGACTATCCTTTCTCAGTGCTCCGAGCCTTGATGAATTGATGGTTACCAAATATGGCGCCATGAATTGGTTCTAAATGTTATGGTGTCCATGCTATACATTGGTAAATCTGGATACACACAGGGTCATATTGAAATGATTTGTACAGCTGCAACCACTGAAGAACAGGAATAAGCTTTTAAGAAGACATTACTGCTGTACTTCAATGTTTTAATGTTTTTTTTTTTTTTTTTTATCCCCTGTGTAACAGGATAGGGTTTCTAAACCTTCCCCTCATTCGGAATTTCCGTTTATTTTTTTTTATTTTTTTTTTGCATTTTGCCATCTTTACTCTCTTTAGGGGTTTAAGAGAAGCCTCCACTTCTTCTGTTTGCAGCAAAACTAAAGGAAGTGAGAAGTAAATATATGCTTTGGATATACGTGCCAATAAAAACCTGAGAGGTTGTGACCCTTACCCACAATAAAATACTTGCTGTAGCATTCCTTTATGTCTCAGTGCATTGTATATGTTTCACAGTCATTATTGCATTGTGATGAGTTAAAGCTTAGAAAGCAGGTAACTATTTTTGGTGATGAATTATTTGGCGTGCTCTGCTGGCAGTTTCTAGCAAGTGCAGCATATAAACGTCAATTTCTTAAACACACGCGATGAGCTTTTTTTTTTATGCATGCTAGTCTTGTATAAAAAAAATATTCACAAAAAAGGATTATCAAATCTTAGATGGTCAATTGATATGCAAAATATATATATATATTTTTCATGTTAAAGAACATTTTTCATTTTACACAATAATTGTTTTCATTGCCCTTTTTCTCTTCTGGGACATTCTTTCATTTCTGATTATGCGTCATTTGGTCTCTAGATTTTTTTTGATCCGAAAAGTGTAATAAATGACACAAAAATCGTTCATCCAGTTATCAAACAAGAAAAATTTTCATTCATGTTCCGTTGGAAACTTTTGTCTGAACTGTTGTGATTGGGTTTTGAATGCTGTGTACTATTAGATTAAGTGCTCTGAATGTGTGTGTGTGTTTTTTTTTTTTCCCCATCTGCTTTTTTCATCGTGTACATTCTGGCCTTGCATGAACCAATTTTGGTTTGCTACAATGCTGAAGGAGTTTTCGCCTAAGAAATGTAGTGGCATCCTTTTTTTTTTACAGATCTACTTCATCTTAAAGCGATTCCCTAAGCGCATATTACTGCCAGATCTGAATTTTGGGGCACACCAGCAGCCATTGATTCACATTGGAAGCACTCTAGGAATTGAATAATAAATGCCTTTTTAGCTTTTTGTATAAAGGGGGTCACATTACACATAAAACCAAGTAAGTCACATGTCCTCTGACCTTGCCTCAATTTTTTTCAGACCCCTTCCCCCAGTCCATGCAAAGCAGAGTAGAGTTGTCCGTCAAGGATCTGATCCCTCCCACCAATGCCTTGGACAGGCCAGATCCTTAGCTGACAGCTCCAGTCCTGGGGGCAGGACCTGAAAATAAAAGACACACTCCTGCGCACAAGCGAACCATCATACAGCTATGTAATGACACAGGCCTTGCTGCTCTCAAGAGTGGGGAACCCTAGAAGTCAAAAATAGAAAAGAGGGCGCACCAGCCTTGTGCATTATCCTTTGGATGATATTTATTAAAAAGGGTACAAAAGAAAACTACTCACAAACGGAAATACTAAATCTTGTGAAATGAATAGGGAAGAAAGGTTGTGTGGTCATGCACTGATGAATGCAGAAATTAGAGTGTTAAAGCAGAACCTAATTGGTGCTAAAGCCAGGGCATGCTTTACCTTAATGCATTCATTGCCTACATTAAGGTGGAAAATGTCCCAGTAGCAGTATTGTCCCTTCAATTCCCTAAATACTTACCTGAGTGGCATATTTTTGATAAATAACATGCATCGGGGATTATAGTAGGAAAACAAAAATTTTTGCAGCAGGAGGGAAGCAATCGGCCATGACAGCTGGCGGAGAGGGAGAGGGAGCAAGGAGAGACAGTCTATGATGGAGGCACATAAACTGACCACAGTGTCAGGGCTCTGCAGTCATGATAAACTTTGGTTAGTTTACAGGGGGGAGGGCAAAACCAGGCAGGATCAGCCAGGTATTTCAGGTGATATGGGGGGGGGGGGATTACACACCACAAGCACTGCGCTGTATAACATGCTTTAAGGCATGGATGCTCAACCTGTGGCCCTCCAGCTGTTGCAGAACTACAAGTCCCATGAGGCATTGCAATCCAATGACAGTTACAAGCATGACTCCCAAAGGCAACGGCATAATGGGAACAGCATGGTGTGCAAGGGTCCTTTTAAAGTTGTCTGATATGGGGATTTTCTCTTTCATTCATAGACTGTTTTGGGATATATAATAATAATAGGGGCAGCGAGCCCTCATGGATAATGGTGCCAACCCCCTTAAATTAGATTCCTACATTTAAAAAAAAATAAAAAAAATAAAACAACCTTTGAAGTGCATGCAATAATAATGCTGGTTAAGACCCATTTACATGTTTGTGATGAAACCTATGTGGCAAAAGTAGTACTGCGAAAACCTTGATGATCCTGCCAAACGTAAATGGCTGCACTCAGTCCCAAGTATCACTGTCAGCCCTGCCTGGGTTCTTCTCTGCTTGACTTTGTCAGTACTTTCCCCTATCTTCATTTCTACAAGTCATCTACAGATGTGTAGTTACGCTTTAAGGGCCCTTTCACACTGGGGTGGTGAGAACGTCGGCAGTAAAGCAGTGCTAGTTGTAGCGGCGCTTTACTGTCGTTTTTAGCAGCACATTTCGGGCCCTTTCAACCCCCGCTAGTGGCCAAAAAAGGGGGGTTAAAAGCACCGCTACAAAATCGCTTTTCAGGCACTTCAGCGGCGCCCATTCATTTCAATGGACAGGGGCGTTTTAGGAGCAATTTATACACCGCTCCTAAACCGCCCCAAGATGCTGCTCGCAGGACTTTTTTTTTACCGTCCTGCAAGCACACCACTGCAGTGTGAAAGCGCTTGGTTATTCACACTGGATTGGCAGGAGAGACGCTTTACAGGCGTTATTTTTAGCGCTAGAATGCCTGTAAAGCGTCTCAGTGGGAAAATAGCCTAAATCTGTAGATTTCATTAAAAGAATACCTGTTAATCCTTCAGTGCTTGCCTTGTTCAAGCACTCTGTTATGGGGTGACATCTGTTTCCCAGTTGTGCTTCTGCCTTCCCACCCCAACACTGGACTAACACCCATTGCACACTTATGGTCCACCATTGTCACTATCAGGACGGCATCCAAAACAATGTTTTGCAGCTAAAGCTAGAGTAATTGCATGTAGACTGTGGGGTTGATTTACTAAAACTGAATAGTGCAAAACCTGGTGTAGCTCAAACCAATCAGCTTCCAGGATTTATTTATTTTTTTGCCAAAGCTTACTTGAACAAGCTGACGTTAGAAGCTGATTGGCTGCCATGCTTAGCTGCACCAGATTTTGCACTCTCCAGTTTTAGTAAATCAACCCCCATGTCTGAAAACACTGGAGTAAGTTTGCAGCACTGGGATACAAAAAAGGAAAACTGAAAACTGTATTGTATAAAAAAAATAATTGCTCAACAATGCTTGCTGACAAAGGTCAACGATGGCTTGATGAACAGCTCATTTATGGCTAGTTAAACTAAGTTTACCTTCTGAATATGTAGCGCTGATGATTGCCCTCGTAGTCCACTGACACTTCCAGCTTTCAAACAGAAAGCCCGTACAGGAAGAAACCTAGAGGAAATGTCTGCACGAGTCTGATTTTTGCACCCGTGTATGCAATTTTTTATTTATTTTTTGTTAAAGGTGAACTTATCCTTTTAAGAACTTTAATATTTGCATGTTTATACCAGCTATCTGTATTCCATGAAAATGGGTATACTGGCTATGATTTACTAAACTTTCAGAAATCGTATTCTTTTGAAATATAGCATGTGGTAAAGCATGGTATGAAATGGAGGTTGTATATTCCCAGTTCTGAACAAAAACCTTGCATTTAATTGGTGAAAATGGCAGTGTACAGTTGTGTCATTCCTGCCATGTCTCACGCCTTCACCTGTAAATAGCCCGGCTCAGTCAGTATCTTGTTCACATTCCTTTGTACGCCTTATCGTTTCCTCCTTATTTCCCCTTATTCTTGCTAGCAGTGTGTCTTTTGTACTCTGCTCTCGTCATTTCTTTCACCCTGCACTTCCCTCCCCCTTGTGTCTGTGAGTGATGAGGCCAGGCATAGATCCAAGTCCCCCATTAGCAGCTCCTTGCTCTGTTGTGGATGTAACATGTGCTGCTGCAGCTTTTTGCCAATTGGTTGGAGAGAGACACATAAAACAGAGTACTGTAGAGGAGAGGAGCGCTGCCTTGGCAATTTTAACTGTTTTGTTACTTGCGTCTGCTGAATGTTCTAATGGTGACTTTACATGCAAGCTTGGGCATCTGAAAACATACAAACAAGATTTCATGTTGATCTTATGGCCATGCACACAGAGGATCTGAAAAAGGCCCTGCAGAACTGCTGGTGGGAAAATGCACCATAAAAAAGCACTAAAAGCTGTGTATCATGCACAAGTATAGGTGTGTTTTTGTGCATATAGCGTTTAAACATAAATGCATTCTATTGGCCAGAACCGCTGCTCTCAAGAATGCCCCTTTTTTGTGGATTTTTTTTTTCCAGCCTGTAAACGCTCCTTTATCTAATATGGCTGTAAACACCTATGCGTGCATGACACATAGGCTAACATGGAGGTGCTTTTATAGGCTGAAAAAAAAAAAAAGCTCATGTCTGTATAAGCGGTGCTTTTTAATTTCTGTGGGACACAAATATCACAACCTTTGATTTGTGTTAGGATTTGTGTTGGATAGGACAGTGGATGCCAGCCCCTTTTTTTATGGCATGATATATAACAAAGAAACCCATATGTCCGTGACCCCTTATAGGGTCAAACTTTTTTGTGGTCTCTTTGATGCTTGAACTGACTCAGTCTAAGGAACCAGTGGAGAAAAACTTTTTATATTTTGCATCCAGTCAACCTCAAGTAAAGTGTTGGATTTTTTTTTTCTTTTAAGATATTCTCAACCCCTGAACAAAAATGCAATATATTGCACCATACTGCCTTAGATGTAATGACTGTTTTTTTTTTTTTTTGTTTTGTTTCTGTTTTTCTTTCAAGTTAGGAACCTTTTTTGGAAAATATCTGTCGATCTTGCCAAACATGCAGTGTCCTTGTCACTTCCTGTGAGCTGCACATAAAATTATCTTACTTCCTAGCTATCTGCTGTAAACTCCAATTGCCCTACCCTTCCTGGAATGCAGATGGATGTGTTTGTAGTCCACATCAGAAGCACAAGGTGACAACCATAGCTCCCGCCATAGAGCGATGTAGCCACTCAAGGACAGGACATGTGTTATTTGCAGGATTACCAGGTAAAAATAAAGCAAAAGGAGCTGGAAAAAGAAAATACAGCCACAACACCAGTAGGCTACAATATTTTTTTGGTTTGGGGTTGGACAACATTCACACCTGCATTTCTGCTTGATAGAATGTAGATGCGAGAGAATTGGTGGCGGTCCCGGCGATTAGCTGTGGGAGGCAGGTCCATTTAAAGCAACAGGAGTCTGCTGGCTCCCGCAGCTAATTTAAGCCACTCGCAGCTAATCGCAGACAGTGTGTCCAGGGCTGATCACTGAAAGGTAATCACATTGGGGAATGCATGCGAGTTACTACAATTAGTTGCGAGAGCCTTCAGCAAAAAATATTGTACACAAAATTGTTCATAGGTGACACTTTAAAAGCCTTTACAATTTACTAATTTAGAGGTGAGTGTGAATGATGCATCCTTGCTGATCTCCTGTATGCTTGATGATACCTAAAATATGTCCAGCAATCATCATTTTCATGCACTTGATGCGTATATGTGGAGGGGGCTTTTAACAATATTTTCTTTTCTTTTTTTTTTTTTTAAGGAGGGGGTTATTATACTTATATTTTTTTAAACTTTATTGCTATCAGAAGAGGCTGACAAACTTTAGTTCCATGAGAAGGCCATCAGGTGAGAAAATAGGAGCAAACTCGCGACTATAGCAGCTGGGAAGTTGAGTACAAACTACTATTTTCAAGAGTGGCCAGCAATGGTAGCCTCCAAGCTTAGGTATATTATAGGTTTCCGTCAGTAATCTTCAATGACCGTGTTTGCCAGTGTAAAGGTAGCGATAGATGACTTGGTTTCTTTTTTGCTGATCGAAAATGATTGAGAAAAGATTTCATACATTCCTGTTAACAGTCAAAGTTTTTAAAGTTTAAAGTTTGACCGGTCCCTTCTGAATAGAATTTTCATCCATGGCCAGATTTAGTACAACAATTTGTTGCAATTATCTTTTTTCCCTGGAGAAACAATTTAACCAAATAATGTGTCAGATTTTCATGGGAGGGCATATTTATAAAGCAGCAAATGTGACATTCACTGCAGGTGAGTCAATCTCTTTGATGTAAAACACATGCAACAGGAAAATGCACCTGTGATGAATGTTTGGTGAAAGTTGCATTCGCTGCATCTTCTAGGAGTCTGTTTTAGAAATGTTATTAGGATTTTCTCTGCTCTTAGAAGCTTAATTCTGTTATCCTATGTGTCTACTTTAGGCTATTAGCAGTTTTTGAGCTTCCGCATTTGGAGCAATAAAATATAGTTTTTGTAGAGCTTTTGGGAGCGGTTTCCTGGAAGAAGAAAAAAAAACGCTAAGACCCCTTTCGCACAGAGGGCGTTTTGCAGGCGCTATAGCGGTAAAAATAGCGCCTGCAATCCACCCTCAAACAGCTGCTCCATTGTTTTTAGTGTGAAAGCCTGAGGGAGTGGTGCGTTGGCAGGTCATCAGGAAAAGTCCTGCCAGCAGCTTCTTTGAAGTGGTGAAGGAGTGGTGTGTTTACCACTCCTCCACCGCTGCTCCCCATTGAAATCAATGGGGCAGCGCGGCTTTACCGCTGGCAAAATGCCGCTATTGTGGGTGGTTTTAACCTTTTTTCATCCGCTAGTGGCCGAAATTCTGAGCAAATCCGACGGTAAAACGCTGCTAAAAATAGCGTTTTACCACTGACGATATGGGCGGCGCAGTGTGAAAGAGGTCTTCATAGCTTTCTTCTAGCGTTTTTTTTTCTTCTCTCCCTTCTCCATGCACTGTAAAAACACGAATAAAACGCTACTAGAAGCTGGCAAAAAAACTATTATCGGTTTTTTAAGTGTTTTTGTAGTTTATAAAAAATTCTAGTGTGCATGGAGCCGTAATTTTTATTTACTATATAAACATTTGTTTATATCAACCATTCTTTTAAATTTGCTGTGGTGCAGATATAATTTTAGAAGTTGGACACTGCTGTCAATTTACAAATTGAATTGCTTTTATTTTCATCAATGATATATCACTCCCTTGGATTTGTGATTGTTTAGATGTGCCTTTGATTGACTGACACCAATAAATAGATGGATAAAATGGTGCATGTGAAAGTAGCGAATCAGAAAATAAATGGGATGATTTCTGTGTGGTTTAAAGTAAACCTGTCAGAAAAGCCTTGATGGAACAGCGATTGCTGGCATCTTTCTGAAAACGCTAGTTGTCTGGTTTTAGTACTTGAGTTGTATAACCAAGTATCAGAAATCCTGAACTCCTGTACTCATCCTATTTCAGTGATTTAGAAAGTGCTGATACCAAAAAATCACTACAGTTAGGGATCTAATCCTCTCAAAAGGAAAGTAAAACCTGTTGTCCTGTCAGAAATCCAGGGCCATCCTGTGTCAGGTGAACTCTGCACTTTTATCTCAAGCAGTTATCCGTCCTGTCAAGTTCTCTCTGTGGACTACAGAACAACCCTGATATTATGGGAGGGCGAGGTGTTCTGTAATTCTAATGTTCCTCCTGTCATAAGGTGCCAACGATACAGTGCGGTGGGGGGAGTGTTGTCACCCTGTAACCTGTAAAGGGCTTTTTCCATGGATTGATGGCACCAGTTTGAGAGTATTTTGAATTTTTTGAAAGGTGCATTTGACCTGCGCTTGACCTCCTTACTGGAACTTGGCTTCCTTCGAGTGTGTTTTGCATTCCAATAGACTTGAATAGTATTGCAAAACCCATTTGATTCTAACAAAAGCTGTTTAACACAGGCACTAAATGTATGAGGCTACATTTGCGTGGGTGACTAGTGCCTGTGTGATTGACATTGGCAGGAATCTGGTGATTCCTATAGGGGTTTCAGCTACCTGTGCATGGCTAGCTACAGCTGCAGAGCTCTAAATTTCAATGACACATTTTGTGTGCTTCCAGCAGTGATCGCCTGGCAGGTAATTGCTGGCTGGGTGGACAGCCATGGATAGCTGCAGCTGACCTGTCATTGATGTGTGCAGGGCTTGGAGGCTGCAGCTATCCACTCACAGGTGGCTGAATCAGCAGATTCCCACCGCTGTTATTTGCTGGCGCTAGTCGCCCATGTAGCTGCAATAACATAATTTACCTGGGTATAAAATAAATGAGAAATCAAAAAATGATTGCAACCATTACATCTAAATTCTGGTAAGCTGCAGTATATTACATTTGTAACCCTATTTAAAGAGCAGTTTTGTGTAGTCGCTGTTGCCTGTTGCAATAAAAGTGAGGGTTAGGGCGCATGCACACTGCAGCTCAAAAAAAAAAAATGCATTTTTTACAGGCGTTTGAGCTTTTATTTCTGCTTATAAAAGCTTAAAGAAGCTTATTCTTCCTTTTTTTTTTTTTTTTTCTTTCTCGCATTTTTAAGCTCTTTCAAGCTTTTTTAGCATAAGCGTTTTTTTCACAAACCCTCCTAGATAGTATTTTCTTAACTGCTGTATAAAAAAACAACAAAAAGCTGGAACAAATGTTTTTGTGCGTTTTTTTGAGCTCTTTGGGCACTAGCTCCCTTCAAAAACGTGGGTTTGGTGGGGGGTTTATTTTGTGCCTGTAGGAGCATATGCCTGAATAAGCCCTATTGTACATGAGCACATTCGTTTCCACGCAGAAAAAATAAGAGCTCAAAAGCCTGTGGGAGCTACTACTTTGAGCTTCGAGTCCTAACTGTGGGCAGCAGCACCAATTCTGCTCAACGTTTTAGGAGTGTCTGGACATTGTATTCACCCCCGTATAACTGCATAGTAGTGTGGATAAATATTTGATCTTTTCCCACATGGCAGTCCCACAAGATGAATATTCTTTGGGAACGTTTTTGTTTACTTTTATGGCCAAACATAAGACAGTTTATCAAAACGGTTTCTGACACAAATAATAATAATTTAATCATGAACTATTTTTGTTCATGTTTAACATGACACAATGGGGATGGTTTAGGCCCCTCTCACACTGGGACAGTGCGGGCGTCGGCGGTAAAGCGGCGCTATTTTTAGCGCAGTTTTACTATAGTTTTAGTGGCAATATTCGGCCGCTAGCGGGGGCTAAAACCTCCCCGCTAGTGGCCGAAAAAAGGGTTAAAACCGCCCGTATAGCCGTGCTGCCCCATTGAATACACCGCTCCTTCACTGCTCCAAAGATGCTGCTAGCAGTACTTTTTTCACCGTCCTGCTAGCGCACCTCTCCAGTGTGAAAGCCCTCCGGCTTTCACACTGGAGTGAAAGGGACCATTTTTTTTTTCAGGCGCTGTTTTTAGCGCTGTAGCACCTGTGAGAGGGGCCTTACTGAAACTGGAGAGTGCAAAATCTGTTGCAGCTGTGCATGGTAGCAAATCGGCTTCTAACTTCTACTATTTTTTTTTTTTTAAAGTTCACGTTTTAAAAATAAATAACTGCACATCTTTTTGCAGGTAAAAAAAAATTAGCATATTTTTTATTTTTTTATTTGGAGCCTGGAAAGAATTGCACCCCCAATTGGCAGATTGTAGATGCTATGCAGGGCTCTTGCAGGCTGTGTGTGTAAGCTATTGTACGGCCAAGGAGTTGCACATTAACAGGAAGCATCAAAGAACTACCACAGCACTCAATGGCGCCATGGTAGTTCTTTGAGAACTTTAGGCCGACAGCCGCAAAAGCTTCCAGATCTTGTGGTTTTCAATTCACAGAACTCTGTGAATGAGTGGCGTGGCCAGGTGGGCAGAGTCCTGCTCGACCGCGTTTCTGCAGATTCCGGCAGAAAGCAGGGGGAGATGATTCCCCACCGCCTGTGACATCAGGGAGTTGCGGGGGCAGGTGAATTTGTAACATGTTACACCCTGGTGTAACATGTTAAAAAAAAAAAAAAAGTGAACTTATCCTTTAAGTTTTGACAAAAACAAATGGAAGCTGATTGTTTCTATGAAGAGCTGCACCAGATTTTTCACTCTCCAGTTTTAGTAAATCAACCCACTATACTTATTCTGCAAAAATAATCAATACACACCCTTTACTCAACGGCCCTGAAAAATGTGTTTGGAGCAAGCAGTTTTCTTTGTAATCCATGTGAATTTATGTACTGGTAAGGGGTGCTGGAAGGTCTATTGTTGCTGACTGGTGGGGATCTGTTCTTGTGTGATGGGTCTATTTGTTGCTGGGTAAGTCTACTGTTGCTAGTGGGGGGGGGGGGGGGTGTCTTATCTTGCTGCGGGGTCAATTGTTGTTGGGTGGGATCTACTGTTGAGGGAGAGATCTATTGTTGCTGGCTGCTGGAGGCTCTGTTGTTGCTGGGATGGTACTTTGTTGTGGGGGGGTCCATTGTTGCTGGGGAAAAGTCATTTATTGTGTGGAGAATCTGTTGCTGGGGGGTGGAGTCTTGTTGCTGGGGGGTGGAGTCTTGTTGCTGGGGGGTGGAGTCTTGTTGCTGGGGGGTGGAGTCTTGTTGCTGGGGGGTGGAGTCTTGTTGCTGGGGGGTGGAGTCTTGTTGCTGGGGTGGAGTCTTGTTGCTGGGGTGGAGTCTTGTTGCTGGGGTGGAGTCTATTGTTGCTGGGGTGGAGTCTATTGTTGCTGGGGTAGGGTCTATTGCTGCTCATTACAAGGAATCTGTTTTACTATCTTTCTTGTTTTCATTAACAAATGTCATACATAATTACTCAGCAGCACAAAATACTTGGTTCTGTATTCTCTGAAAGGTGCTGTACTGGGAGGTGGTGGAACCAAGGAATGGTGCTCAGAGATGGGTAGGGGGCAGAGATTAAGGGTAACTTGGAAGGGTGGAGTTCCTGTTCCCTGAGGGAGACCATTGAGAGGGAGCATAGTCAACTTCTAACAGATCACCATAGAAAAAAAGGAGATTGAGAGCAATAGAAGGTATCCCCAAGAAAACGGAACTAAAAACCTTGGCTACAGCTCAATCTCTATTGCAAAAAGCTTTGTGATAGAAGGTACTTTTAAAAAAAAAAAAAAGTTGAGAATACATACTGGAATGGCATTTTTTCTCTTTTTCTTTTTTTTTTAAGATTAACCTAAGGGGTTAATCCTCTGCATAGTATAAAAAAGGCTATTTGATCTTGTCTTCTCTTATCCTCACCTTCTCTTACTGAACCCATTCCATTGGCGTCACTCTGCACATGCTCAGTTTGGGTGTTACTACTTGGGAAAGTGGCCCTGTGCTGATCACATGCAATCAGCACTGTCCAGACAGAGGGTCAGGGTTGCTGCAGCCTCATAGGATAGTCAGAGTAGAATGAAAACTCCTACAAGCTTTACCAGACACTGATAGAAGTCACAAGACTGCTATGCTGCTGATGAGAAAAGGTATTTAGCAGTTTATATTTACTAAACGAATTGCATTTCCATGTTCTGTGGGAAATCAGATTTAGTGAATGAGGTTTAGTAACGCTTTACGGGAATACAAAACAAATGTTTACTGGAGTGAAGGTATGGTAAGTGGGAAGGAATGTCCTTTGCAACTGCAGGTCTGAAGCTTTCGACTTCCAAGGCAGCTCCCCCTCCAGCTGCCAGCACTGACTCACTGCAGCATATGCTATCCACCTTCCAAGTTCTCTGGGATCTGACACACTCCCTCCTCCCTTCTATTCATCGGTTAGCAAATCCCCCTCCCGCCTTTTTCTGTGTCCTACACAGTGTTTATCACATTGAATGCTATGTTATATATTTATCTACAGTGCAGTTTCATCTCTTCCCCTGTTGCTTGAACACTGTCAATTTGCTGTTAACCTACAATGTGATATTTGTACTACTTTGTAACTGCTTGCTTGATACCTTGGTGGTCATTGCTCTTATATTATTTGTACATTTGGAATATGTACATGTGCACATTTGAGCGGCCTATTGTAGTGGTACTAGTGGTGTTTACTGTTGGCAGCAGTTTTAAAAACATTATTTCTACATTTAAAGGAGAAGTATGGCCAATACTATTTTGGTCTTACTTCTCCTATGGATCACAGGAGTGCACTTCGGTCTTCACACCTATGACCTGCTGAAGTCACTCAGCCAGTCCAGGCTCTGAAGAGATCCTGACTTTACAGTCCGGATCCACCCAGATGCCTGGATCACCAGCTGGCTCAGCCTCTCATCAAGCCGCTGAGAGCCTGAGCCAGTCGCTCCCACCCCCTCCACAGTGCAGAAATCCAGTGAGCACTGGAGAGGCAGAACTAAGGGTTTGCTGACCGACAGTAACGACCTCTCTGCTCAGAGAAGACCGAGAACTGAGCGATCTGCGTTTGTGTAGCGCCAACGGGGGGCACCTGCAGCTGGGATGAGTGCTTCAGCCATCTAAGGGAGTATGATTTAGTTTTTTTGTATTCCCAAATTACTCTTTTAATTGTCTGGGTTTTGAATATCAATTATTTCTAGCTAAAGGAGCTATTGCTGGTAAATACATATGCATGGTGTTTTTAGTGTACAGGTA
Organism: Lithobates pipiens; assembly: GCF_037356315.1. Lineage (NCBI taxonomy): Eukaryota > Metazoa > Chordata > Amphibia > Anura > Ranidae > Lithobates > Lithobates pipiens. The sequence continues at coordinate 10,426,083 of NW_027507790.1, forward strand.
TTTTTCTTGAGTACCCTATATCAGTAAAAGGTACTAGATGGATGGCCAGATCCACACTTGCACTCTGACTAGCCTTAGGCCCCTTTCACACCTGACGGATCCGTAATGATCCGCCCTGTGAACATCCGCTTGCTCAGCGGGGATCGCTCTGTTGATCCCCGTTGAGCCAGCGGATGACAGGGCGGTCCCTGCGCACAGTGGAGGGACTACCCTGTCAGATCTCCGCTCTCCTCTATGGGGGATCGGATGAACACGGACCGTCTGTCAGTGTTCATCTGATCCGCTCTGCAGACGGATAGAAAAATAGGATTTTCCTCCGTCTGCAGAATCGGACCATAGTGGAGACGGATGATATCTGGTGTCAGCGGATGTTCATCCGCAGACACTCGCTATTCCATAGGGATGCATGTGCATATTTCATCCGAAAACGGATGGATGAAATACGAACATACGGTCCGCACGTGTGAAAGGGGCCTTAAGGACCAGGATTTAGCAGCACTCAAACGGTTTTGATCCTGTGTACGGAAAGGCAGGGAGCGCTTCTGGTAAAGAAACAAGCAATATTGTTCTCTTACACTCCTTATTAATTACTTTCCCTGGGAGCAGTTTTGCACAGGGCTAATAGGCATGTAATTGTTGACAGGTTAGGCTACTGTCATTGTGTCTGCAGGCGGCTAAAAGCTGCATACAGTTGCAGCTAAAATTGTTGAAAGCTGTGGGAGTGTCATTGAGCTAAACATTTACAGCTCATGTGCAGTCTAAAAGACAGGTCTTCCTTCCTTTTTTTTTTTTTTTTTTAAACAGACGTGCTTTGTTGAGAAGATGGCTCTTTACAGCATATGTAAAGAAAGAGCTTAGTATCATAAACAAGATGATCATACATGGTACAGCAAAACCGCAATATAGAGTCGACAATCATTACTTTGAATTCTGCAGACAAGTGTTCACATGTCAAATAAACCCTGCGCGTTATTGTATGTCCAAGGGGACGCAGGGGTAGCATAAAGTAGGGTATATCCAACATCCAGACCCAACCCCCCACCAGCGGGAGTTTAGGTAAATGTCTAGGGGGGCGACACTTTCTCAAATTTCCAATGGCGACCACTATTTGAGCAGGTCATTTTATATAAGGGCAGGGCTGCATTTACCTTGGACTCCCAAGCGGACACCGTGGGTTGGTCTGAAGACGACCATTTCAGTAAAATCTTTTTGTAGAGTAGATAGGCTAAGGCTATAAGAAACTTTCGATTGATGAGAGCATTGGTCGTCAACGGGGATGCCCAATAAGGCCAAAGAGGGAGTAGACAGATCTTAATGCTGTGATAAGTACATTAACTAACTCATAGCAATCAATATTATCTTGAGTTCAGCACTGCCAGTCATCTTCGGACAGAATGATGCTTGCATTCTCTCTGAGTTCAGCCTGTTAATGACAACTTCCTCCACCAGTTGCATCAAAGCAAAAGGTGCGCAATGTTTTGTTTTCTTTCTAAAAAAATCCACAAACTCCACAGAAAAACTTGCTCCTTGCTAGCATGCTGCAGAATGGGACCTTTGCCATTTGGGGGAAGCAGTAGTATCATTGCAGAGGTCCAACATCCCCCCTGCCAAGTTAGACCTATAGCTCTACAATCTGCAAATTGCATACGCCCTTCTGATTGGAGAGCTCTGGCATCACATCGCTTCTTTCACACAGAGAGCAAAGGTCCCACTCTGCAGAACACTGGCAGAACACAGGCTTCTTCTGATTTGTAAAGAGAGCATACAGCAAGACTTTGCACACATTATTGTGATGCACCTTGAATGTATTTATAATGAAGTTTTACTTGGACTGTACAGCAGCAGACATTTCAGTAAAAGCAGGGGCTGGCCTCTCTCCCTTTTGTAAAAATCACTTGCTGATATTGTCCTAAGGGTACCAATAATGAAATAAATTAGATTGCTGGATCACAGAGAGAGGTAAATATTGAAGCATACATGGGCTACACTTGACTAAGAAAAGGTTTATCCGTTTTTGAATGGAACAGTGCAATGTGACGTTTGGGTCAGCAGTGGTTTGTGCAAACAAGCCAAAAAAAGTGTGTGTATTTTTATCTATATAATATGAACCAAACAATTAAAGCAATTGTCAAGAACATAATTTGTTGGTAGTTTAATCTTTTTCATGCATCTTTGTGTGTACCTTGTATAAATTTCAATTATTTCTGGCTGGGCTGACTTTTCCACACTCCTGACAGACAAGCCTGCTTCTAGAGCCTGATGGGTACTTTTTGCTTTTGTTTGTCTATGGCCATGATATGTACAGTGATATTTGTAAGAAATGTATTTTCTTTCGTCTCATTGAAATGTACAGAGAATCACTTAAAAATGTGGTTATTGGTTCTTCAGATTTTGCTGTAAAACCATAGCCATCACACCAAATGCAATAACCCAGGTATCGGCCAGAATTTACCTGGCTGAAGTTAGACCAGCACAAGATTTTAATTGGTTGTTCTTTTTACTGCCTGCACTGTGTGGTGTTAATTGATAAGTTTGTCTTTGGAATGTGTCGTGTAACATGTTCCATCTCCTGCCCCCTCTCCCCCTATATCAGATGACATGCATTTTAATTGGTGGTATTACAATAAAAATGCAACGTTCTGTTTTAGATGCTTTTGGTTTTCACTACACGTCACTTTGTCCTGTTATAAGTAACAAGTTCATAAAGAAGTTCATGTTTGAATTGATGCTAGTCTACATTTCTTTTGCAGTGCAGGAAGAGGGACTGTGGGAAAATGGGCTTTCCTATGAGTGTCGGACTCTACTCTTCAAGGCCATTCACAATCTTTTGGAAAGGTAAGATATTTGCTCACATAGGAATATATGAGATCAGTGATCACACTGCATATGAATAGCTGGGTAGATACTACCAGACAAGTTTAAAATCAAAGGTAACAGTGAAAACTTCACATATTAGAAATACTATTAAAAAATGTATAGTAGATTGTCTTCTGGAAGACACCACAGCTCTCCTTCAGGCAGGAAAGACCGAGATCAAAAGAAAAAAATAAACGATCTTGGCCTTTCCAGCCGAGTACCCGGCATTGATTACTTCGACCGGGCCAGATGTGATGTCATAATGTCATGACTGGGCCCCCGAGGGTTCATAGAGATTGGACTCGGGGACCATCTGTCTCTTGGAAATCTCTATGCTCAACTTCTGGCATCGGTGGGTTCCTTCTCTTGCTCGCCGATCACACGGGCGAGCTGGTACAAGCACCGGAGGGCGGCAGGAAGGGTTCCCCCTTCTGCTGCCCTCAGGTGCTTCTTCAAGCAGCTGAGCTGCCGCTATGATTGTTCTTACGGTGCAGGGAATCGCCAGCTGAAAAAGATATCTGGATGATTCCTGTAGCTGCACTACACTCAATATCCAGGACATCAGACATCATATGACGTACCTCAGTTCCAGGTATGGTATATATTTTTTTCACATAAATATATTGGTCTATCTGCTAATCACTGAAGTAGATAAAACTACTTCAGTGATCTTAATTTGTTTGCGGGTCTATGCCTGATGCATTGTGAACACAGGATGTCGGCTGCTCAGCACAAGTGCCATTCAGAGAATACTTTGCATCCTCTGAATAAATGCAAAGCGTTCTGTGATTGGAAGGGCAATGATGTCATGCACTCCACCTCATCCAATCGGAGGATGCATTGCAAATTATTCTCTGAATGGCCCTGTTCAGAATACATCAAGCTGGCCACTCAGCACAGGACCCGGAAGCAAGATTTTCAGCTTCCATCGGCTGGGTATGGTATATACATTTTTATAATGGTCCAGTCTTTAAAAAATATACCATAACTGGAATTCTTTTTTTTAAGATTTTCTGTGCCACAATCTGCTACTTACTACTCTCACAGTGGCTTATAGCAGTATATTACCACCATGGAAATTTAAATAAGGGGTAAATTGTTTAGGTTTGCAATGTTTGATCTGTTGCCACATTAATGCCCCATACACGCGGTCGGACATTCCGATCACAAAATCCGTAAGATTTTTTCTGATGGATTTTGGCTGAAACTTGTATTGTATACACACGGTCGTACAAAGTTGTCGGAAAATCCGATCGTTCGGAACGAGGTGACGTAAACATTGTATGACTGGACTACATAGAGGCCAGTAGCCAATAGCTTTCGTCTCCAAATTTTTTCTGATCATGCGTGGCACTTTGTGCGTCGGAATTCTCTACACACGAGCAGAAAAAATCCAATCGGATTTTTTTGTTGGAAAATTTTAGAGCATGCTCTCAAACTTTTTCCGTTGGAAATTCTGCCGGAAAAAGTCCGATAGAGCCCACACACAATCAGATTTTCTCGACAACATAATCCGATCTGACTTTTTCTGTCGTAAATTCCGACCGCATGTATGGGGCATTATAGTTCAGATTAGAATTTTCATAAGGTAGTCCTCAATGGCAGCTTCTGCATTGTCTCTGCATAGAATTCCTTTAAATGCACAAAATGGATCAAGGTTCTTATGGCCCATATGACAGGGGCTTACAATCAACTCAGTTGCAGCTTTCGTTTGGGCAGCTGTAGCTTCTATTTGCATATAACGCACAGAGCAAGTTTTAGGAGTTTTAGATTTCGCCTCACACTCAGGTGATATGCTAGAGGATTCACCCAACATCACCCACTAGTGATTTTTATTTGGGGTTAAATCTCACATGAAATAACTAACTTTGTTAGGGGTCAACCCCTCTTAAAACTCTCAAATGACAGTGTGCCACCCCTCATATCCTACTCTAGTGACCTCAACAGGGGGTCACTTCTCACGTCCTATTCTAGTGTCCTCATTAGGGGGCCCACATCTCATTAATTTTTTTGTTTTTCTCAAGCCTAACTCTAGGGCCCCCTTTATAGAAGTCATGTTTTCCATAATTCCAAAGACTTGAAGAATTGTGAATATTAACATCTTTTGAAAATCCCATTAATCATTTACCTGTAAATCCCCTAAAGACATCTGGAAAAATATATAACAAGTTATTTTTTTTATTTTTTTGCAAGGACATGCTTTTCAAACACGGCGTGTTGTATGTCTGTATCTCGTGCTCTAGTAACCTCACCTGCTTTATGCTTTAATGTCCTTCTTCACATGTCTTAGGTCTCATTTACATCAAGACAATCTGATGCAGTGTGTTCAGCGCACGGATTTTAATGGGCACGTGCCACATTTTAATGTACAGGAACTGCTAGCGCACAACAACTGACTAGAAATGAGACCTGCGCAATTTTTGCTAATGTAGTGTACTACAACATGCTGTAGTGCATTACGGTGTGTCGCTATGCAATGCATAACAGGTATATTACCTTTGTGCATTGTGGAACTATTCATTTTCAATGACTCCCCAACACATTAACATGTATGTGGTGCAATTCTGTGTGCTACTGCAATGCATAGATATGAAAAGCCCTTAAGCTGAAAATATGATGGAAAAACGCTGACTAAATAACACTCAATATCAGCATTCTTTTGCTGGAGTTTTTCAGTTTTTGTGTTGACTGGCGTGAATAGCGGGTTGTTAAGGATGTGGGCACCGCACGCTCTGCAACAACCGAAGACTCATGGCAAACAAAAGAATGCCAGCATTAAAAAATAAAAACTGTGTGAGGGTCCCTACTCATTCACGTGGGGGGGGGGGGGGGGACCTGGGGGCCCCCTTGCTAACCACTTCAATGCCAGGCACTTTGCCACCTTCCTGCCCAGGACAATTTTCAGCTTTCAGCGCTGTCTCACTTTGAATGACAATTGCACGGTCATGCTACGCTGTATTCAAATGACATTTTTCTTCCAACAATTTTTTTTTTTTGTTTGTTTTTTTTGCACTATAAACAAAAAAGACAGCCAATTTTGAAAATAACTCAAAAACTGATGGGCTGGCACTGATGGGGAGCTACTGACAGGCATAAATGAGTGGCATCTTAAGGGCACCGATTGGCACTTTTATGGGCACTGTTTGGCACTGTTGTGGGCACCGATTGCCACTTATGGGCACTGGCAGGTTTTCTTTCTGGGGCACAGGCTGGTAGGTGACGGGCACATCTGATGGAGGCTGCTGAGCGGCACTCCCTGTCGGCGTGAACCGAGGAAAGCCGTTAATCTGCATTTCCTGATTCACGTGTTAATCAGCTGTGATTGGTCACAGCATACCACAATCTGCTTTGTGGTGTGTCAGACTGACACACAGCACCCTTGATTGCAGCTCGGCGCACCTGCTTGTTATCTTGATCACGTTATATGACGTCCAATCAGGATAACTAAACGACTTTGCCACCCGTCATATTGCTATTGGTTAAAGGGGGCTTCCATATTCTGCTAAACCCCCCACCTGCAAGCTCCCACAACCCCTGGCCAGGGTTGTGGGGAAGAGGGCCCCGTATGTTCGCCTGGTATGCTCCCCTATGCTGTTTTTTATTTTTATTTTTTCAAGCTTTAATTGCCGTCATCTTTTGTTTACATTCAGCCATCGGCAGGGAACCCCCGCTGACAGCTGATGAGCCATCTTTTAAGGATGCAGCTATTCACTGGTTGTTAAGGATGCTGGTGACAGAATTTAGGAGTGTTCAGCATTTTTTTCTGCTGGCAAATCGCTCCCAAAAGCCAAACATTTTTTTACTGCTCCTAAGCCCTGGTTCACACTGGTGCGATTTGACAATTTTAAATCGCATGACAAGTCACAGTTCCATTGCCAGCAATGGAACTATTCAAATAGTTGCGACTCAAGTCACAGCAACTTTAAAAAACGTTTCTGCACTACTTTTTTGGGGATTCCATTGCGACTTGCATAGACTTCTGTTAAATCGCAAGCCGCAGTGAAATCAAACTGAAGCTGAAGTAGTTTGATTTCAAAGCAGCTCTGGTGTGAACCAGGGCTAAATACTAAACCTTCAAAAAAGCTGCTAGATTAAAATATTGTGTATGGATAGTAGGATAACACTATTTGCTTCTAGAGGCAGAAATAAAAAATGCTCAAAAACTGCTGCTAGGAGCTTTTAATCTAGTGTGCATGGAGCGTTAGGTCCGGTTCACACTGAGGCAGCACAACTTACAGTGCGACTGCCTCAGGCGACCTGGACACGACCGATGCGGCGACTTGCAAAACGACTTCTGTATAGAAGTCAATGCAAGTCCCCCCCAAAGTCGTACAGCAACCTTTTTCTAAGTCTGAGCGACTTGTGACGGTTCCATTGTACAGAACGGGACGTGACTTGTCAGGCGGCTAAGTCGCCTGACAAGTTGTCCCAGTGTGAACCGACCCTTAAAGTTCAGTGAAGTAATTATCTCTTCAATCTAAGCGCACTCTAATTAGGGCGCAGCTAGAAAAATAGACTACTTATTGTGTTAGTGATAGTATTCATTGTAGCTAGTCATTTTGCTCTGATAAAAGTTCTTTGGAAATATGACTTTATTATACTTTATCCTTTCTAGGTGTTTGCTGGATAAAAGTTTTGTGCGAATTGGAAAATGGTTTGTGAAGCCTTGTGAGAGGGAGGAAAAAAACCTATCGAAAAGGTAAATACCAGGCTTCAAAGAGAACGTTCTGTAAGCTTGCCCATGTAGAATATGTCCGTTATACCCTCTGTCAGTCGCCCAGCCTGCTCTGCAGAGGTTCCCAAGAAGCACACTAGCAGTCGTGGCTGTTGATGAGTTTTTCATGTTCTTTCTCCTTAAATTTTTGTATAAATGCCATGCTTAATGAGATAAGAAGTCACAATCATAATGTTCAGTTCTGTCTTGTTAGATATTGGTAAAGAAAAATACATATCCAAAGCTGCTTTAATTTGCATGCATGAATCAAATGAAATTGAAATATATAGAGTTAAGTGTGTCCATTGATGGGCTGTTTCTACAGCAAGCATTCAGATGTCAAATATTTTATTGATAAATGTTACTGGTTTGAAGTGTTTTGGTTGTGAAGGGGTCATCACATCTAAACGTGGTGATAAATGTTGCACCACCTTCCCTTGCATATATTAGTATGACATTTTTATAGGAGTTGCTGTGATAGAGACACTGTTGTGTTGAGTGGTGCTTGTAGCGTTTGTCTTCCTGCTAGTGTGCAATGCAGAGTTGTGTGGAGCTCCATAAATTTTGAGGAAAACCTACATTTCCCTCCCTTTCTCTTTTCTGTCCTCTGATTGGTGTAACAATCGGAGTATGTTCTCGTTTTGCAGTCTGCTACTTTGTGTGTATCAGTGCGCATACATGTGTTTTCCTCCTCAGTGTTGTAATTATGCATAGGCTGACATGGAGACATTAGCTGTTGCTATGGCAACCTGGTTTAAGTCGACAAGTTCCTGGCATGATGTCATTAGGACAGCATCCCCCTCCCATCTATCTCCCTGCATGCAGAGAGTGATTCTGATTATTCCAGCCAATCTAACCCCCAACTACAGTATGTCTGTTCACGTGCCCTTGCTGGAATAGCAAATTTCCCTGGGGCTACATGAAGCACCTTTGAGAACATGTAACCAGACAAGCCCACTTTTGTCTTTAGGCTGGTAAAGCTGAACATAATTTCAAGATTTCATAGAGAGAAATTCAGCCTCGTGTAAATTCTTCAACAATACATTGGTGAAAATACATAAGACCTCGCTGTATCTGGACAGACTACTGTGTCAGCATTATTCATAGCCTCCCTTTTCTCTGTTCAGTGAATATAGTGCTATTGAAAAGCTGTCCATGGCTACTGTGCCTTGTACTTCTTTATATGTGTAATATATATATATATATATATATATATATATATATATATATATATATATATATATATATATATATATATTGTGTTCTGCATAGATACAATATTAGTCTGACTGTGTATGACTGTTGGGGAAGTTATCATTATTTCCCCAGACAGCGGTCTTATCTGCCATTCATTTACACTTCAGGTGATTAAACAATAGAAACCACCTAAGAGGGATGAGTTGAGGACAAGGTACTATGCGGTAGGGAGTTTTTCAATAACTATGGGCCTTGCCTTTTTTGTCCTCAGCGAGAACCTCTCCTGCTCATTTACCTTTTTTCTCCATGGAGAAAGCAGTGTTTGCACAAGTGTGGAGATTGCTCAACACCAGCCAGTGTATCTCATCAACCAACATCATCTCCACCTGGCTCAGACGTCCCACACACCATGCCAAGGTGAGCCCAGCTGAGATCACTTCACTTTCAGAAAAATTACTATTTTGTAATGTCATCTCTTTGTATATTGTTGCATAGAATGGAAGACAGAGCAGTTTAGTCTTAAAATGATTGTAAAGTCTATTTTTTTTTTTTTCTATTAAAATAACAAACATACTTACCTGCTCTGTGCAGTTGGTTTTGTACAGAGCAGCCTGGGTCCTCCTCTTTTCGGTCCCTGGTTAGAGCTCCTGGCCCCTCTTTCCTGTTGTGTGTGCCCCCACAGCAAGCAGCTTGCTATGGGGGCACCCAAGCTGCAGCTCTGTGTATCCATTCAGGCACAGAGCTGCGGCCCCGCCCCTTCTCTCTCCCGATTGGCTGAGTTTGACAGCAGCAGGAGCCAATGGCACCTCTGCTGTGTCTCAGCCAATTGGGAGGGAGAGTCCCAGACAGCTGAGGGAGTCGTGGACATCGGAGGATAGAGGTGGGCTCAGTTAAGTAATAGAGGGGCTGCTGCACACAGAAGGCTTTAACCTTCTGCCTTTATAACCACTTTAAAGATGAGCTCCATATAAAACAAAGTGCCAGAATTTGATCCTCGTTTGGGTCTTCAAGATGAAGAGTATACTTTAGGTGGGGCAACGCTGCTCCTCAGAAAATTACCCAGTGAAGCCTTTTATGTTTGTACAGGTGGTAGGAGGGATCTCCCACCACAGTCTTGGAAACCTGTAACACAGAAATAACCTTTGCTCCAGTCTACATAAAATGGAATGGTAACACTGTCTTTCCAGCCAAGAAAAGGTTGAATGTATTACTAATTTTATGAATTTATGTGCCTAATTAATTACAGAATACATAGAAGGTGGCTTTAATAAATCCTCTTTTTTGTTTTTATCAGTTATCCTGAGCCCTTACGGGTTGAGTGGTACCCTAACTGGGCATGCTTATAAAACCTCTGACCCCACCACCCGCAAACTGCTGGAGGAATGGCGACCTTTCTATCCTACTGTGTTGTCTGCCAGAAAGGAACAGGAAGATCAGGAAATGCTTTATGATGATGACTTTCCTGCAGCAGTGGAAGTAATTGTGGGTAAGGAGCTACTGTTAAGACTACAGATTTATAGATACTAAAGTTGAAGGTTTTGTTGTTTGGTTTTAATTCTGGTATAAATCATGTGTGTAATTATTTTTTTTGGTATACAATTTAAAATGTAATATATGTTAAATTTCATGTTAAAAAAATGCAAAGAAGAATCGATGCATTATAGTGCTTTACTGCATGTTAAAGTGGAAGTAAACTCCCCTATCGTTTTCAGCCAAGGAAGCTGCCATCTTTGCTTCTGTTTAATCTTCACCTGCTATCACACCAGCCATTGGATGGTTTGATAGTTTGTCTAAGAGCACAGCCAATATGCAGTTAGCATTCCCGGGATGCTTTTTTTTTTTCAACTGTTTAAATCGATGGGTTCACTTCCACTTTAATGCACCTTATGTGCATTAGCACATTGTGGTGCCATTCATTTTGATTCGCACCCCAATGCACAAAGACCACGCAGCTCTGACCTGGCCAATACAGTACATGTATTGAAATTCGGTTGGTATAGCAGGGACCAGCTGAATTTTGATGCATGCATGGGCAGGTTGGCTCTACACAAGTTCACCAATCTATTGTATACAAGCAGCCTTTTCGAAAATTTTCTCTCAGCAGCCTGCTGCTGTCAGAATACAATTGGACAAAATCGATATTCTCCTGCACCAATGAGGGGGACCTAAAATTAAGTTGGTGGTATTTTCATGATGGTGTTAATATGTAGTTGTTCATGCATGCCCCGCTGCCCTGGCCGTCTGGGGGGAGTCCTAAATACTATATGCAAAAGGCGTGTGGCCTGATGCTCGAGTCCTTTTAAAGCGTTTATTTCAAACAAATAGGTATGTACAGAAAATATCACTTTTTTAATAGTATTACATGTGCTGAGCACACAGCCAAATCTGTCCAACTCCCTCCCCCCCCCCCCCCCCCCCCCCCCCCCTTTCAAGCACACATACAGAGAGCAGCAATGCTGCACAGTGGCACACGGCAACACTATGGCAGGGGAATCTGCATAGCCCCACCAAAGGTTTATTGGGGAGAGAGCTTGTCCCTACATGCACATCCAGCCATGGATCAGTGCTTGTTTGAGAGATCACAACATCATCACCCCATTGGGAAAGATTGCAAGACAAATGGATGACCTGATCCCTATACATACTGATATGTTAAGAGCGCGGAGATGCAGAAAAAAATACCACAGTAGTGAAAAATAACCCTCCCGTTTGGTCACTATTCACCCTGTGATAAATCATCCAGCCGGCCCCCACTATTCTACCATACAGACCAGACCTGGTCTTAGGCTCTGAGGAAGATGATTATCTTCGAAACGCGTTAGCCCAATGAGCTGATTTATTCACCTTTTATCCATTTATATGGGCATTGTTTTACATGTAATACTATTTGTTTTAGTGCTATTTTTCTTGTAACCTAGCCACCTATGAATACGTGATATTTTCTGTACATACCCATTTAGTTTGAAATTAATGCTTTAAAAGGATTGTACATCAGGCCACAGGCCTTTCTCATCTCTTTTATTAGAATACAATAGCGCAATGGGAGAATTTTCCCTTCCACATCGAGTGTATGGATGGGGGAATTAAGTCGTTTTCTTTCATTCAACCCGCTGGTTGAAAGAAAAATAAAAGGGCTAGTTTATGGCCAGCCTTATAATGCACAGTAATGCACTACTGTGTGTTGAGGTGTAGTGCATCTGAAAAATTTCTGTATGTTAATTTTTTGGTCCATTACATTGAAAATGAATGGGCTGCCCTAATGCAACAAGTTAATGTGCGACAACACAGTCCACAAGAAGGGAGAAGTGTGAATCCAGCCTTAAAAATAACTCTTTATGGCAAACTAATGTAAACAAGCAATGAAATGTAACTTTTTTATTTTTATTTCCCCATTTGTTAGGTGGTGTTCGGATGGTGTACCCATCAGCATTTGTTCTTATAGCTCACAGTGACCTGCCTGTTCCACCCAGCACTGGAGCCTCTGTGCAGAATACCACAAGTATACAGCAAAACACAGCTGCTACTAAAGACCCCAGCCCATGTAGAATGCCCCTAACTCCACCCACTTCACCAGATCAGGCTGTACCTGGTAAGAATGATAATGTGAAAAGTGTTACATGACCCTTTATACAAAAACGGGTGAAAAATGCAACATTGATAATCCAGAAACCCACATATTGCTTATAAAGATGAAATCCAGGTATTTAAACTCGAGAGCAAAAAAAACGATTATTTTGCAGTTTGCCAGTCCTTAGATTACATTAGTTTTAATTTTTCAGGCTAAGAATATTTACAGTATGTACATAAATTACCTGTTGCTTTTGCCAGAAATGCAGTCTCCTTTCACTTATGCTGCATACCCACGATTGGACTATCCGGCGGACAATCTGCCGGACTTTGCGGCGGAGGTCCGCCGGACTTTCCGAACGAGCGGACTTGTCCACACATGACCGGACTTTTCCGGCGGACAATCCGCCGGACTTTTGAAATGAACCGACTTGCCCACACACGGGGTAAAGTCTATTTATTTTGAACGTGACTCCAGGTAGACTGGACTAGCGAAGGAAGTCAATATTGCCGCTTCCATTGGCGAGATTGACACCTCGCGATCCCCGTTGCCTGGTATGGATTTAAAGGGGAACCCCTACGCCGAAAAACGTTGTGGGGGTCCCTCCAAGGTCCATAGCAGACCCTTATCCGAGCACGCAGCCCGGCCAGTCAGGAAAGGGGGTGGGGACGAGCGAGCGCCCCTCCCCTCCTGAACCGTACCAGGCCGCGTGCCTTAAACATGGGGGGGGGGGGTGCTTTGGGGAAGGGGGGTCCCTGAGGGCCCCCCACCCCAAGGCACCTTGTCTCTGTGGTGATGAGGACAAGGGCCTCTTTCCGACAACCCTGGCCATTGGTTGTTTGGGTCTGTGGGCGGGGGGGCTTATCAGAATCCAGGGGCTCCCAGATTCCGGCCCCCTACCCTATGTAAATTAGTATGGGGTACGATGTACCCCTACCAATTTACCTGGGGAAAAAGTGTTAAAAAAACACAACACATGTTTTTAAAGTACTTTATTAGACAGCTCCAGGGGTCTTCTTCCGACTTCGGGGGTCTTCTCGCCAGGCTCCTCCGCTATCTTCTGCTCTTTTACTGCTAGCTCTTTTACTAGCGGAGGAGCCCGGCTTTCTCCTTCTTCTACTTCTTCTTCTTCAAGACCCCGAAGCTGTCTAATACAGTACTTTAAAAACCTGTGTTGTGTTATTTTTATTAACACTTTTTTTTTTTACCCAGGTGAATGGGTAGGGGTACATTGTACCCCATACTCATTCACATAGGGGGTAGGGGGCCAGAATCTGGGGGCCCCCTTATTAAAGGGGCTCCCGGATTCTGATAAGCCCCCAGCCCGCAGACCCCAACAACCAACGACCAGGGTTGTCGGGAAGAGGCCAAAGCACCCCCCTCATGTTGAGGGCACACGGCCTGGTACGGTTCAGGAGGGGGGAGGTGCTTGCTCGTCCCCACCCCCTTTCCTGACTGGCCGGGCTGCGTGCTCGCATAAGGGTCTGCTATGGACTTTGGGGGGGGGGGGACCCTACACCGTTTTTTTTCTGCATAGGGGGTTCCCCTTTAAATCCATACCAGGCAACGGGGCTCGCAAGGTGTCAATCTCGCCGATGGAGGCGGTGACATTGACTTCCTTCGCTAGTCCCGTCTACCTGGAGTCACCTTAAAAATGAACGGACTTTACTCCGTGTGTGGGCAAGTCCATTCATTTCAAAAGTCTGGCGAAGCAGCACGCAAGATGGGCGGATTGTCCACCGGACTGCCTAGTCCGGCGGACAATTTTGAGTCAAGACTTCTTTCTAAGTCCGCCGGACTTTTGGGAGGAAAAAGTCAGCCGGGGCCCACACACGGCAAATTGTCTGGTGGACTCTGGCCCACCAGACCAAGTCTGTCGGATAGTCCGATCGTGTGTATGCGGCATTACTGTGAGCTGAGCTGAAAGCACAAGCAATGTTCTCTTCGGTAAACTTCTAATCCTCCCCCCCAACACCAGTCTAGTGTGGGTGACCTTTTTTAAAGAGGAGGGCCAGTTTAAAAAAAAAAAAAAAAAAAAAAGTCAGCAGCTGCAAACACTGCAGCTGCTGACTTAATAAAATCACTTACCTGTCCAGGGCGCCCGCGATGTCGGCCGCCCGAGGCCGAGCCGTCCCTCGGCTCTCGGGTCCCGGCGCCGCCATTCCCTGTAAGGGAAACAGGCAGCGGAGCCTTACGGCTTCACTGCCCGTTTCCTACTGCGCATGCGCGAGTCCCGGAACTACTGCGCATGCGCGAGTCCCGCAGCGCTTTCTGAATGGGACGCGCTGTGTTCTGGAACACACAGTTCCCAGAACACAGCGCGACCCATTACCCAGAAGACGCCGCGACGAAGACAGAAGATCTCCGCGGAGGAGGAAGAGGAAGATTAGGATAAAGTGCCTAGCAACAGGCATTTCTGGTAAGTAAAAAAAAAAAATTTTTTCTCATTTTATTTTTTTTAGATTTTTTTGTCATTTTTAACATTTTTTGGTTTTCAGGGTGGCCCTCCACTTTAAGCACATTTTTTTTTAGGTTTTTGTAAGAGGAGACTTGTTGTTAAGTTGTTGTTAGTCTTAAAATGCACCAAAAATGCATGTACATGGTTTTTGACACAGTTCCATGGAATGGTATGGACCCCAAAACACACCTTCCAGCATAAAAAAAAAGTCCCTGCACTTCTTCCTAAAATGCATTGCGGGAAACTGAATAGATGTGAACAGAACTCATTGGAAACCTTATTAATTTTTTTTTCTATCATGAGTTCCTGCCCTTCTGGAAACGCACAAAAAACGCACAGGTATGAACCTAGCTTAAGACAGGAAGTGTGCTACTTGCAAGATCACCGGGTGAAAATGAAGAGAAACCAACCCTAAAAGGACACAAGTTCAGCCACTACACCTAAGGACTAGTTAAGCTGCAATATATTGGATATATAGGTTTTTAGGTTTCGATACGCTTTAAGCTAAGCAGCATGTTAAACAGATTGTTCTCTCTCCGCTTCACATCTGGGCTTTCAAGCCAGGTTTAAAAAAATTATGATTTTGATAAACGGGTGTTTCCTTCTCTGTTCATGATGTGAATGTGTGGGAAATGCTTTAGCAAATCCTTCATGTATACCTTGCATTCTCATAACTAATTTGTGTAGTGTGGAAATGCAACTTAGAACCATCCTTTGTGATGGCAGTCATGAATATTTAAAACTGTATCTGACATTCAGAAACCAGTGATTGTTGAGGGAAAACTAAATTTTTATTTTTTATTTTTATTGCTGTAAAGTTTAGGAATGTACATTTGTACATTCTTTGGCTCCCTCTGCTGGCCATTTTTTTAAATGTAAGATATTTTTCTTTGTGAAAACAATGGAAAAAAGGTGTACAGTCACAAGGAAGGGCAAATTTGCATGTTCTAAATGTGCCATATAACATTGATCTTTTTCCTGTCATGTATAGCAACTTTAAATGTCACATTCTTTCCAGGAGATTTTAGGCCTTTGTCAGCAAATGGGAACAGCCAGGCAACAGCAGACATTGCCAGCCATACAAGGCACAGTCCAAAGCGTGCTGGAAGGAGCTATTTAAAGTTGCGAAGTCACATGACACAGAGAGTATGGAGGGAATGCATTGTAAACAGAAACCCATCAAGGTATGTCTTTTTTCAGTTTGAAAATGTTTAAAAATGTACACTAATTATGATTGAAAAATAAACCTTGAGATTTTACAGGCAACACAACTTACCTCTCAGAGCTTCAGCTTTTCATCCAGACATTGTTGTATTGTGCCAGTCCAGAACACTTCTGCTTGTCAATAACCTAGAGATCTGGTCACTTTCTACTTAACTATTTGTTATCAAAGGATCTATTCCTAGCTGCTCCCACGGTAGGCCCCTTGATTTCTCTGAGAAACGCAATGCCCAGAAGAGATTTAGTGGTGTTACTTTTCACAGCCAGTAATCTTTGATTTTTGAATATGATTGGGGATGCATCAGGTAGAGAGACAGAAATGTTGCACATATTTGGGGACTTGCCCACCTTGCAAGTGAGTAGTATTGTAAAATCTAGTTACATACGATTGCATATAATTTAGATTAAAGTCAATGTTCTGATGCTTACAATGGAAGCAATGTAATTTGTAACATACAATTGCTTTTGTTCACAAGGAGTTTGAAAGTGTCTCCCTTTTGTCCCCTGTTGTTAAAGGGCATCTGGTGCAAACCAGCAGGAAGAAGAGGCATCAGTGAATAGAACACGTTGGGATTTTGTGGATCCTACCCAGAGGGTTAGCTGTTTATGCTCAAGGTAATGACTGTGTTTATATGATTCTTCATGTTCGGGCATCCTGTGGGCTACTCTGTTTTGGAGTGTTTCTTCAGTATTTCAGCTTTATATTATATAAAAATATCTACATTTATTTTCCGCTCTCAAACGAACTGTCTATTTTATTTCATTACACACGCCCTTACATCCTGGCAGTACATCCCATTTAGCAGGTACTAAGCGTCTTAAAAAGTCCAGATATAATTAGATCATAACATTTTCATTTTGACTTGAATCATGCATTACATACATAATCCCCATCATACCAATTAGGATGGTTTGGTTAACAATATAAATAGGCTTGAAAAATATTTACCAATATTACCAAGATTGTTTATGATCACTGGAATGTTTTGTAGCTTTTTTTTTTTCTTAAGAAAAACTACTGTACATTGAGCAATATGTTTTTACATACAAATACACGCATTTTTTGTGATGATGTGTGTTACAACATGCATGTTAGCTGTCCTTACTATAATGAGCTGTATATGTGCATTTCTATAAATTATGTATACTCTAAATTATGTACGGGGTGGACTCACCATAATGTGCAGGTATGCTGTGTGGACTTGCACATTATAGCACACTTACCTCTCAGTGTGCCTTCCTCTAGTGGTGACAGATCCAGGTTCTAGTCAACGATTTCTGTAATACTGCCACCACTCCCAACCCCCAGCTTTAGGCTGACTGTTCAGCACAGGACCAGGAAGCAAGTGGAGATCACTGGAGTAGTACCTCAGTGATTTCCAGCTTCCAGGGGCAATGGCCAGGTATGTTATATACATAAGTAAATGGATCCAAACAGGACCAATGTAATTATGTAAAAATATACCAGGCCTGGAATTCTTCTTCAATGCAGTATATGCACACAAAGGTGTGAATGGGTCCTTGTTACTAGGTAAAAATTAAAGTGATTTTAAAACTTTCTGTGCTACAGAAACATCCCCTCACCCCCCTTATACTTACCTGAGCCCGATTTCGATGTAGCGCTGTGCCTTGGAGCAGTGGCTCTCTCTCTCCTCACAGGGAGACCCATTGGCTCCTGCTGCTGTTGATCAAATTTTGTCACCAAGGGGCAGTGATGAGCAGTGCTGTCTGTGTCTATAGAAGCAGACGGGGATGGCTTGGTATTCAGCCTCCAACAAGTGCCCCCATAGCAAGTGGCTTCTTAGGGGGGCTTTCACTGTAGAGCAGGAGCACCATTGGGGGACCCCAGAGAATGATCAGGGCTGCTCTGTGCAAAACCAGGTAAGAATTACATATTTCATATTTTAACCACTGGCTGACCAGCGACGTGTCCAGTGGTTATACCGGGATGATGCCTGCAGCTGCAGAAATCACCCCAATACTGTTTTTTAGGGTCGATGGTCGGCTCTCTTTTTTTAAAGCAATCCTAGCGGCCAAGTAGCCACTGGATTGCTTTTACAAACAGCAGGAGGGGACGCCCCCCCTCCGCCACCTTGTGCGGCTTGTACAGGCTCTCCCATCTCACCAGGAGACACAGAGCGACCAAACGCCACGTGCGTCGGCTGGTCGGACAGCCGAACAAAGCCGGTATCCGATTTAATTGGCTCTCTGCTTTGGTGACCCGGAAGCGATAACATGATATCACTTCCAGTTTACCTGGATGTCAAAGACACCATTTTTAAAAACTCAAAAGCATTCATAAAAACACATCTTGGTGTTTTGAATACTTTGAAGGGCAGAGGAAGGATTTGGGGTCTTGTAGACTCCAGATCTCTCCATAAAGAGTACCTGTCACATGCCTATTGTCATCACAAGGATTTTTACATTCCTTGTGACAGCAATAAAAGTGACAAGTTTTTTGAAAGCAACAGTGTAATAATAAAAGAAATACAATAAATGTAATAATAAAAAAAAAAAAAAAAAAAAAAAACTAAAGTACCCTGCCGCCCGTGCTTGTGCGCAAAGGCCAACACATGCGTTGGTTCTGCACACACACAACCAGCGATCATCCCACACATGAGGTATCACTGCGAACATCAGATTATGGGCAGAAATTCTAGCACTAGACCTCCTCTGCAAATCTAAAGTGCAAAAACCCACCATTTTTTTCTCTACAGCCTCTGCTTTAAAAACGTAAATAATGTTTGGGGGTTCTAACTAATTTTCTAGCAAAATAATACAAATATTTACATGTAAACAAAAGTGTCAGAAAAAGGTTTGGAGGCGAGTGGTCACTTAAACTTTTTTTTTCTTTTCTTGTTGCTAACTTTTTAAAGTGATATCTGTATTTTTACTATAGGTCTTTCATGTTTTTATTTATCTATTTAATTACAGAAATATGTACTATAAAAGAAAGCACAGCCTTCCTCATGTGTTTGATTTAAATCTTGGGCCACTCTTGGGTAATACAGGCTGGATGGGGAGATGATGGCGGGATGGAAATGGGAGTAGCTGGTTGTATCTTGCATAGGGTCTATGAATAAAAAGCAGAAACAGTCACATAAGTTGGTACAAGTCAACCTTGCAACAGGAGATTCACAGCCAGATGTTGCTGTGTGTGTGTGTGTGTGTGTGTGTGTATGTATATATATATATATATATATATATATATATATATAGTGCGGATTCAGCACACAAGACCCATATAGTATTCGCTGGGTAGCGTATAGCTGCTGTACATCAGTATGCTCACCACCTCATGTCTCATGTTGCAAATCCTTATGCTGTGTGCAGTCCGTGCTTGCCAGCTCCTATTTCATAGTCCAGTAGCCCGGAGAAATTGAAGTCCTGCAAAGCCAGCCTGCTTCCCCAATAGTTGGGTGGGGTGGGAAGGTGGGTCAGGCAGGATCACCAGAGGTGTGTGGTGACATCACACTGAGCAGTTTTGTTCAATTATCACCAAACTTCTTCGGATTTGACTTGATACCACCTCATGTGACTGGTTCTGCTGTTTATCCATAGACCCTATCCAAGATACAGCCAGCTACTCCCGTTTCCATCCTGCTCTTATCTCCCCATCCAGCCTGTATTTCTCTCATTGCAGTTTCATTGAACTTTTAGCCTCAGCGGCATTCTATGTGGATTGCTACACCCTTTTGATTGGAAGATTACCAGGGTTTTGGTCTCTGTGGGTTGAGTGGCTTTACCATTTTAATAATCTCATTCTTTCTTATCCCACTGACTGTGGAAGAGCCCGTGTATCCCCATAGACTTATTGCAGTGTGGACTGAATGTGGTGGTTGTATGAAGTGTGCTGCCAAGTTGTTTGACAACGTTGTCATTTTTAATGTTTGCATCATTGGTAGTTTTTTGCACTAATTCATTTTAACCATATTCTATAAAGTCGATTTTTTTTTTTTTTTTTTTTTTTTTTTTTTTAGCCCATGGTGTTCCTTTATAAAGTTTCCTGGTGATATCTAATGCCCATTTTTTTTTATTTTTATCAATATGTATTCTAATAAGCTTATATTGATTGGCTTGTGCAAAAGTTCTAGCGTCTAGACTATAGGAGATATATGGCATTTTTATTATAAAACATTTTTTTTTTTAATGGTAATGGCGGTGATCAGCAATTTTTAGCGGGACTGCGACATTGCAGCGGACAGATCAGATACTTTTGACACTTTTTTTGGGACCAATAACATTATTACAATGATTAGAGCTAAAAATAGGCACCGATCACTGTATAAATGGCACTGGCAGGGAGGGGGTTAACACTAGGGGGCAATCAAGGGATTACGTGTTCCCTAGGTAGGTGTTTCTAACTGTGGGGGGGGGGAGTGTACTGACAGGGAGTTCAGAGAGATCGCTGTTCCTGATCACTACTCTCTTTACTCCGCTATCAGAATGAGGATCTGTTTGTTTACATTGACAGATCCCCATTCTGGCTCTCTGAGAAGCGATCGGTGGTGGCTGGCGGACATTGTGGCTGCCGGCCATGCACATCAGCTCCGGCGATGCAAGCCTACTGTTAAAGGGACCATCGTACAGCTACGGTGATTCACTAAGCAAGTGGTTAAAACCTTTTTTTTTTTCTTTTTTTATTCCTGACCATAATAACATGAGTATGAAACCTAAACTAAATGAATTGAGAGTCCATTAAAAGCACATAGCTAAATAGAATAAGTGATTTGCTTATTCTTACCTGTATGCACCAAGTAACTGCTGGACACTTGGCCTGGCAATGTTTAGTGGTATAGGGTATGCCAGAAGCATTCTATTTTTAAATACTTATAGCCACTTCTGTTTTCTGCTAACTGAGTAACTTTGACTTTTCTTCCTGCAGGCACAAGCTGGCCAAGCAGCGTGGTGCACAGAGTGCAAGTCGTCCTCCTTCGGTTTCCCAGGCATGCGTGGGAGGTACTCCCTCCTCTAGTAATTCTTCCCTTCAGCCCACTGCATCTTCCAAGCACAAACCTAATGATCGCCAGGAGAAGGCAGAGAAGCTGCAGAAAAAAGCCACTACTCCTTTTCACCACCGCCCATCTCCCCTTTCGCAGAATGAGCAGTGTTTGGCGCAGGAACAAACCGTGCAGCAGCGCCAAGTAACAGAGCCTGCAAATGGGTCGACAACCACAAACAGGCAGTTCTCAACTGAGCCCCCTGCAGGAGAAATAGAACAGCTTTTGCCAGTCCATCCCACAGATTCCCCACATTCACCTGCTTCCCCTATGCCCCCAACGCTTAGCCCTCAGCCACCACAACAGGAGGTTGAAGTGCCTGATCAAGAGGTGGCAGTCTCGAATCTTTATCCTAATGGTTTGGAAATGCAACCACTTGATGATAGGACGATAATGGCTGCTGGCCTTGGCATGTCCATGATGGCAGAAATTAGTGAGACAAGTTTGTACTGTGCTGGGCTTCCTCAGAACCATCAAGCAGAGAACAAGTGGCAGGGATACAGGATTCCAAATGTAAGCAGCCAAGACTTTCGTCCACCAGAAATCCAGGGAGAATGGTACGAGACCAAGCCAGAGGTTGGATCTGAGAGTACTGCACTTAAAAGGTGAGCAGTGGTGCAAGACCGATTGTTATTTGGAGTTTATCGCTGATCTAGCATAGAGTTAACGTATTTTGTAAATATATATGTTGTGCAGATGGACAGTTTTTAGTTGCATTTGCCAAACGCAACACAATCGCAATTCTGCAATATTTTCTCACCACAAATTTTCTCCTTTTTTAGGCTCCTGTCTCAGCCCAACAAACGCTTCAAAGTCTTGGATGAGAAGCGACCGGTTGTAGCAGAGAACAATTATGTGGAACAGCTTACTCTCCATCCCTGTGAAGGTTTTGGTGACTCCTCTGATCCTTATACATTTGAAGATGGAGATATTAAGTACAGTTTCACTACTGCAAACAAGAAATGCAAGATTGGAAGCGAGCGAGACCCTTCTAGGAAACATAAGGTACTTGTTTGTTTGCTCATCCAACACCAGTCTCAACTAGACAGAAAGCAAAGGTCCCTTGATGAAGATGTTTTATGGATGTCTTTAGCCAGATATATTGGGGGGTGTACCAAATTTTGGAAAAAGCTCTACCCCTTGACATAAAAGATAATTATGCTCGAATATAAAAATAAAAAAAAATGCAGATTATAGAGTTTTTCCACAGGGCTTCCCTCCCCTTCTATTTGGACTGGCGAAAGTGGCTGTGTTGAATGGAAAAAAAAATTTCCCCCATCCACAAATTCAACCTGCCTGTGACACCACACAGAATAACTTATTAGATTCACTGATCTCCCGGCAGCCCTTGCGGATCTTCTCGATCAGGGGATCATTGCTCCAGTTACTGTGTCAGGATTGGTTTGGGGATTTTACTCCAACTTGCTCTCATGATTCCTAAACCCAAAGGGAACATCTGCCCCATCTTGGATCTAAAAGCTATGAACGTCTTCATTTAAGCTCAAAAGTTCTGTATAGAATATCTACCAAGTCTGCCCTTGCCTCTGTCCACCAGGGAGACTTCTGGCATGTGCTAACCTGAAGGGAATGTACCTACATGTCCCTATCTTTCCAGTAATTTCTGTGCTTTGCTATGGGTCCTCTGCACTTTGAGTTTGTGGTACTACCACTTGACCTCTTATCTGCACCTTGGATGTTCACCAACAAGCTAGCTTTTCTGTGCTCCCAGAACATTTCCATTTTAGGAAACCAGGATAATCACCTACTGGGGAAAAAGTCAGCATGGGCTTTGGTGGATAAGGTAGCCTTAAAGTGGTTGTAACATATAATCGCAGTTTAAAGACAACTTTAACTTTTCAAACCTTTTTTTTTATAATTACATTTTATTAAATGTTTTCATTTATAACAAATGACACATTTCTATACAAAAAAATAGGTAAGAAAGATAGATATATATATTTCTATACAATATATCAAACCAGCCAAACCACATCCACCTAATCCAAACAGAACCGAAAACAACAACAAAACCCCCAATAAAGAAAGGGGGTAGGGGTGGGAGAGGACAAGACAGCCATACAGAAGGTATGTACGAACCCCAGTCAGCGAGGCACAGAAAATGGGGAAAGGAAAGGGGAAGTGGGGGAGATAGAAAAAAGAAGAAAAAATAAAATCATTGTATCCATCACCTTTTCTGAGGTAGGTGTCTAAGCTGGTGGCCTTATCCTGTAAAGAATCCGTTCTGGTCTAACACAGGGACAATGTGGTGTTAAGTCCCAGAAGTTTCTTTCTGCCTAAGTTTGTCTTTCACCTCAATCACTGCATCAACTTCTGTCACTCTGTCAGGCTCCAGTTCATCAGAATTTCCCCTCATTGCCTATATATGTTTCAGGCCTGTGGTTGAGTCTCTCAGTCACTGCTTACTTGAGAAAGACTGACCCTCTCTGATATTCCAGATGGTCCAGTAAAGGTGCGACAGCTTCTCAGCCCACTATTTCCTAGGGGCTCAGACAGTCTGTTATCCAAGCTTATAGTCACAAGGATCAGATTCCAGCATTTCTGGTCTATCATTCTTAGGAAGACCAAAATAATGCAAAGCGTGGGCCTCCTTGATATATACTTGTACCAATTGATACCAACATAATTTTAAAGCTTAAGACCATCTCACCCTAGACAAATCTATGGCTGGACACAACCTGGCATACTCTGTTTTAGATCTGTGAGCGCCTCTTGGGCTTTTCAACATCAGTTTTTTAGATTTTGGAAGGATGTAACCTTATCTATTGATCACGTTTTCTATCTTCTACCATGTGGATGATCAGGACTCATCTCCTGACAGTTTTAGATGCGGGGTCCTTCAGGCGTCTTTGATCTGTAGACAGTCCCCAGTTATCTGCTGTCTTTTGTGGGCCTATTAACAATTTGCTATTGCCCCTTCAGTTGGACTGCTTTACGACATCATGAAGGTAAAGGCTTTCCAGTGTTCCTCACTGAACAAGAATGAAAATATGATTTATTTTTTATTTTTTTTTACTTGGTTTAATAATCCTTTTATTGGGGTCCATCGAAAGAGACAGGTCTAACCCCTTTGTTTATGATTATGCTCTTAAAACTGCTTTGCTGCAAAATTGAGGCATGCTGGTGTTTGAATAGTGTTATGCAGGGCTAAACTACAAATGTTTGTTTTGTTGGTCTTCCTGTAGGCTGCTGTGTAATCTGATAGTTAAAAACTTTCTGTGTCCCTTTATGATCTCTAAGAAAAGGATTTTACAGTTAGTACAATAATCCTATTTTTCATCTGGAGAACCTGCTACTTTTAAAGTGGTTTTGTTTGTTTTTAACTTAATTCACTCCTTGCAAGGCAAAAAATGTTTAGGTAGTTCAGGGCGGCTCTCTACATTTCCATTGCACAGAGCAGGTAAATTTAAAACCTGTTTGTTATTTAAAAACAATAGTCTACAAATACTTAGGCTCGGTTCACACAGGGGCGACTTGTCCAGGCGACTTCGCCGCCTGACAAGTCGCGCCCCGTTCTGTACTACGGAACCATTCTAATAGGAGCGACTCAAGTCGCTCCGACTTAGAAAAAGGTTCCTGTACTACTTTTGCGGTGACTTCGGGCGACTTGCATTGACTTCTATACAGAAGTCGTTTTGCAAGTCGCCACTGAGGTCGCGGCAGGTCGCGGCGCTGCAAGTCGTACCGCCTACTATGTGAACCGAGCCTTAAAGTGGAACTTCAGCCATTTTTCATCTTTCCATCAATTAAATCTTCTGCCCTTGTAAAAAAAAAATTTCCTGCCAGTAAATACTTTATACAGCCCACTTCCTGTTTCTTGTCAGTGGAAAAAGGCTTGGCCTATGACATCATGCACTGTTCTCTCTCACTTTTGTGAGTGTGGGGGGGGGGATTCATTGGAGGGCCAATGAGAGCTGGAGGGGTGTGTGTGTAAATCCAGGAAGTGAACAGGCAGTAGCTTCAGCTGCCCAGTTAAAATGGTTGCAGCCAGACTCAGTGGAGGCAGATTTCTGCAGCATATTTGGCAAGTACAGATTCAGTATATATAAAATAATATGCAAAGTGGTTGGAGGGAAGCTTAAGGATGGTAAAGATTTTTTATTTTAAATTATGTGAGCAGACTGAAGTTCCTCTTTAAAGTATTTTTTTCTCAACCAAATCTGTATTCTTTCAGGGGGAGGAGGAATTTGAGAAGGATGCATCACCAGCAGAACATTCTGTACCAGTGCCTGATGGGAAAGATGCCATGTCCATTTTTAGTCCCACATCCAAGACAGGTTGGTACTTCAAAGGCAACTGGTCTACTTGACTTGTTGCTTCCAGATAATGGAATAGTGTGAGTTTATTTAACTGTTAGTTTGATAACCTTTGTACTACATCCCAAGTAGAAATCCAGGCTTGCAGATTGGGGTGGTGGCAGGATCACCAGGTATTTCAAACACAAGAAGCAATACAAAGAGAACAAGATACTTTTTAACACAAGTAGATGGTAGAACAAACACTTATCAGGAATATGAATTGTTGGGGTAACATATTCTTTAACATCTTTCCAGGCCGTTTGATGGACTACAATCATTGTAATGGAAAATGCCTGAAATCTAGAAATCTAAAATATATGCACTTGTTTATTGTCCACACTGTGCAGATTTATTTATCAAAATCAACACATTTGGAGTCCATGTACTCAAGATAAATTAGAAACATTAAGGGGATTTTCACACGGGACGGATCAGTGCTGATCCGCCCCGTGGATATCTGCTTGCTCAGCGGGAATCGCCAGAGCGATCTCCACTGAGCAGGAAAATGACAGGTCTGTTGTCTCTGCACACTACGCAGGGACGGACCTGTTACAGCACCGCCTATGGGAGATCGGGTGATGACGGACCGCAGTGTCCGTCGTCATCAGATCTGATGACGGATGGAAAAATAGCTTTTTCCCCCGTCACACTTTTTTGGGTCGGATGTCAGCAGACATGTCACCGCTGATATCCGACGCTCCATAGAGCTCTATGGAGCATCCGTTCAGGTCCGCCTAAAAAACTGACAGGCGGACCTGAATGGATCGGTAGTGTGAAAGGGGCCTAATTTAGGGGAAATATTTAGAATATTATGTATTATAAGGAATATATTATGCATGAAACAAAAGTTGCAATCATTTTGCCTTTTTCGTCCATATCTTTGCTAATATATATATATATATATATATATATATATATATATATATATATATATATATATATATATATATATATATATATATATATATATATATATACATAAGGTATTAAACAATAAAAATGATGGCCTCATTCGTGCTAAAAAGGTGTAAAAATCTATTTTGAAATGCAAATGCATAAAAGCATTGATCAGTGTAGGTGTCATGGTTAACTGTTACTATAAACAAAGTGATAATTTGCAGGTCAACTACTAAAGATGTCTGTCACAAAAGTTTGCAGGCGGAAAAGGAAAAAATTTTGTTAATGGAAGTGTAAACTATGCATATTTAGACGCCTTTCAGCATAAATCACTATAATTAGAGATTTTTCTGTGTTTACTTAAATGGGTGCTATATAGGTGGCAGTGAAATACATATTTACTATCTGTTTTTACTTCAATTGTAGACCCACGGCAGGACCGCGGGATAGCAGCTAGCCTCACACAGGTTACTGACTTGGCTCCATCCATTAATGATCTGGACAACATATTTGATAATTCTGAAGATGAGGACCTGGTATGTTTTTATTTTTATTTTATTTTGCCAAATCTTTATATCGCATATATACTTGGCGATTATTGCATATTGATAATAATGAATTGGTATGAAATCCATAAAAGTTAAAAGTGTACCTAGCCAACATTTTAACTTTTTCACCCTGTTTAGTGTAGACTAAAAAAACACAAATATGAAAGAAAAAAAATAGAATAAAGTTTTATGTATACAATGCTTTGAACATATGGTCCCATATCTCTTTGTAAATTATCTTTAAGGCTGGCTCACCAGGAACCCGAGCAGTGAAGGTGCCATTAGGAGGGACTGAAGATCGAAGAGATCGAAGAGACGAAGGAAGAGCAACTGTCCCATATCTACCAAGTAAGTGTTTCAGAAATTTTACTTATCTTTATATTGCACTGGTCAATGTGTATCTTCTTCTAAATGGGACTTGATTAAATTATTATAAATAAATCTCAGTTTTACCATGAGTGCAATGTATGTTGCTCGTTCTTGGAGATTCAGGGTATATAAGGAATTATCTCTTGATTACGGTAACGGTAATTACAGTAAGCCATGTTAATGATCTCTCTAGATCTGTAAATGTTGTTTAAGCTGTCCATGAACTCATCAACATTTTATTAGGTTCAGCAGGGCCTGGACTAATTTTGATCAGTGTGCGACCATCCCTGTTGGACAAAAGTTGATTGTTAAATCACCATCTGTCAAAAGGACAAGTTGGTCTACCTTTTTCGTTCCACAGCTGCATCTGCTGATCAATGTATTCTGACAGTGCCAGAATAAAATGTTCCAGCAGGGGGATGCCTCTATCCATCTCATTTGTGTGGTTCTGTCTTTATTCAGCCTACTGGCTGAACTGAAAAAAAATCACCCGTGTATACTAGATAACTTTGTTAATGAGATTATTTTCCTGTGCAGCATGGATACTCTGCAGCTATTTTTTCTCAGTTGCACAGTCGGTACATTATCTTCTGTTTAGGAGAGTGCAGAAAAATTGTTTGGTGTGATAGTAAGTGTGATGCGTTTCCAACTATTAAAGTGGATGTAAATCTGATTCATATAATTTGAGCTGGGCACATATCTGTAGTGTTTTCTTATTTCTCTTCAAAGCACTATGTCTCCTAGCTGTTTCCTGCTCACTTTCTCTGTTATCAGCCTGATAACTTCTCTCACATTCTCCAAGACGGGAGATAGAAGTGTGTGTCAGCGGAGGCTGCTATAAATAGATTAGCAGTCAGCTTGCTGTCTAAGGCTGCCCATACACTATACAATTTTCTTGTACAATTTTCAAAACCAAAACCATATAATATGAGGTCAAACCTAAACACTTTCAATTTGTATGCAATCAGGCAGGCCCTTGCACTACGTAATTGAAGGTAAATCTAAAGGAAATTGAATAAGAAAATTGAATAATGTATGGCCAGCTTTAGACCAATTGGCTGTCTTGGCTGTATGCCAATAATCCACTTCTGGCCTTCGTGCAATCAATTAATTTGACCATAGCTTGGCCTTAAGCACCCTCAAAGGACAGATCTCTGCCTTCTGAATTCTCTTACAAAAATATCTAACTTCAATGTCCCTTGCAAAAACTTTTCTTCAAGGTGTATCTCATGTTAAGCCCCTATTGCAGCACCCTTTGTTCAACTTTGTTCTCCCTGTTCTTTTCTTAGATGACCTCTCCTGTAAAGTAGCCCTTTTGGTCGCTCTCACGTCCTTCAGATGTGTCTCTGAATTAGTGGCCCCCTCCTCCTGTAAGGAACTGTTCCTCATACTTCATACCGAGAAATTTGTCTTGCACCCAAAAGATCCTTTCTTCTGAAGGTGCTATTAGTCTTCCTCCTCAATGAGGACATAGTCCTACCATCCTACTGCCCTGCTTCAAATTTTCTTTCATTGCTTGAACATAGAACTATTAGTGTCTACAGAGACACCCTGCTTCAAAGTCCACCATTATGAGATAGATAATAAATCTGATTGCTTGAGCTTTAACATTCAAGGACAAATCTCCTGTGCTTTTACAGGCCCATTCCGACTCCTTTGCATTTCAGGACCAGGGCTCTTTAGCCCAGCTGTGCAAGGATGCCATCTGGTTCTCTGTTCCTACTTTTTCAAAGTTCTACCAAGTGTATGTCCAATCTTCTTCCAACGCTAAAGTTGGGTCTGTTGACCCTTGTCATCGGGCCTGTTATCAAAGTTGCGTAAATACTATAATACTGGTAGTACAGTACAGGAAAAAGGCCACCCTCCTTTCTACTTTCTCTTTTCTGTTATTCTGCATTGTTTTATACACAACTGAGGATTCACAGAGTTGGGTAGGGTTATAGGGGCAACACCCAGGAGGTGTGTCCTCAAAAGCTTTGCTAGTGTACAATCAGTTGTTGGTATGAGCCTATAACACAGGGTCTATGAATACTTTGCTTTCTGTACTGTACTGTAATATGCAATTTACAGGTTAGTCATGATTTCTAATTTTTTCCATAAATATTTACTCTCTTGTGACCCATAGACACACCCATATGGTATTTGCTGCTAGATCTTCATCCCACCCAAGATCCTTACTTTCTAAAGCAGTGGTTCTCAACCTCAGTCCTCAAGCGCCCCCAACAGGCCATGTTTGCAGGGTTTCCATTATCTTGCACAAGTGCTTTAAATCAGAGTCAATGGCTTGGTATTTTGGACAGCTATTTTATCTAAAAGACATTTCCAAAACAAAAGCCTGTTGGAGGAACTTGAGGACTGAGGTTGATAACCACTGTTCTAAAGGAATTGAAAGGGAAGTTTCAATGCAAACTCCCCAGTAACTGAAAGCTAAAAATTTTAATATTGTTACAAGTTCATATTCAGGTGGTTCTAATCCCAACAAAATTAGCTATGTTCCTGGGCACTTTCCTTTTGGCAAGGTTGCACACACAGGCCATTTCATGCACATATGGCCCTATAAAATATTGTGTTGCCACACTTTCCAAAAGGAAAGTATCTTATCCCTCGCTAGTGAAACTGGAAAGGTGCCCTTCTTTCCTTGAGTGGAAAGCTACATTGTATTATATTATGGCAGCAGAAAGATGGACACTCACACAGGCCTGCTGAATTTATTATTCTCCAGATATCAGCAACATAATAATGCCTGCTAGGCCTACACAAGGACTGTGTGAAATCACTCATATTATTTGTATTTCCACTGCAATATCAATGATGTATTGCATTTTTTTAATGAACAGTTATGATGCAAACCACTTCTCACTGCCACACTCCCAAGCAATTTCATATAGTCATTTGGATTCATTTTAATATTGATACACAAAATTGGACTGTAGCACGTTCTTGTTTATTACATATTCCTAACGTCTTTTCTACATGTTACCATATGTTTACTTGTGGAGAATGGAACACAAGATACTGAGATGCTTTTCCACCTCTATCTCTCTGTATCAAATATTTTGTTGTCAGTTTATTCTGTTTGATTTTTTTTCTAGCGTAACCTTTGTATATTACGTTCTTTTTTCTTTTAATTAAAACATATTATTCATAAAAAAAACTTTACAGGGGTTCTAACTTTTTTTCCTAATGTCTCTAAAAAGTTATGCTAAATACATTGTTGCAAAAAGAACATACAGCTGTTTATGGTACTATATCATAAATCTTTTCTTGTTCTTTTAGCTTTAGGGCCGGTTCACACTGCGGGCGATGCGAGGCGACACCGACTTGCCTCGCCGCGACCTCAGCGGTGATTTGCAAATGACTTCTGTATAGAAGTCAATGCAAGTCGCCCCGAGGTCGCCCAGAAGTAGTACAGGAACCTTTTTTCTGAGTCGGAGCGACTCGAGTCGCTCCTCTCAGAACGGTTCCATTGTACAGAACGGGGGCGACTTGTCAGATTGCGGCGAGGCAAGTCGTGTCGCCTCGCATCGCCCGCAGTGTGAACCGGCCCTTACGTGTTTACATGATTTAAGTTGCAATTTTCTAATTTCACATTTTAAGTGGCAGATGTACAGCGCATGCATGCTTTCAATCCTGTTATGTTTGAGACAGATAATTAATCACAATGTTGGCTGTGTGTCTTGCAGCAGCGTCTGACCTGCAGCGGATGTTTCCTACTCCACCATCTCTGGAGCAACACCCTGCATTCTCCCCCATCATGGTATACAAGGATGGTGTAGGTTCAGACACTACAACAGCTCTTGGCATGATGGAAAGTCCAATGGTCAATTTTGTCACCATGCAACACATAGAGTTCAAGATGGAAGTTGAGGAAGGCCTATGCAGCCCAAAGCCAGAAGAAATTAAGGCATGTGTCTTTTTTGCTCATACAGTGGGCTATTTTTGTCTGTGCATTTGTATTTTTTTTTTTTTTACATACATAACTATATATCTTTATGTGGTTACACAGGTCAACCGTGTTTTAAATTATTATTTTTTTTTTTTTTTTAAACTGTAGGACTATTCTTATGTGTACAAAGTCCCTTCCTATCAGGCTTTCTTGGGCTCTTCTATGTTTGCGCCCCTAAAATCTTTACCCAGCCAGTGCCTGCTTTCCTTGAAAATCCCAGATGCTTGCATATATCGTCCTTCCTGGGCTGCTCCCCCAAAAGTGCAACACCTTCCTTTGCCGCCAGCTGCTCCTTTCAACAGAGATGGTTATATGTAAGTAAAAAAATGTATTCA
The DNA here is from genome assembly GCF_037356315.1 of Lithobates pipiens. NCBI lineage: Eukaryota > Metazoa > Chordata > Amphibia > Anura > Ranidae > Lithobates > Lithobates pipiens. The sequence goes on from NW_027507790.1 coordinate 10,457,508, forward strand.
TCTATTAGTAGTCTTTTTATATTTTATTTTTAAAGTTTGTTTTTATTGCGTACTTCAGAAAGGCAGAAAATCTTACAAAAAGGAAATAATAACAAACAGAGGTGCATCTGATAATACCATACGGCCAGAGCAGAACGGTTCACAGCATTTTACAAATACAGAAATTATAAATGGAGACAAAGCTTATCCCAGCATGTAATAAGGGCGTCAACAAGACCATAAATATCGACCCATTGTGGGGGAACCCCCTTACTATAAATGCTCACCATAGTAGCTTCTTAAGCAGAGTCTTGCTTGCGTACTTAGTATTTTCCAAGGTAAAACTTAAATGCAAAAGAAGAAAATAAGAAGAAAGAAAACCCAATCAGGAACACAAGTCAGTAACACTTCAATAGCGCTCCAAAATACTAGCATGTTTTTTTTTTTTTTTTTTTTTACAACTGTCACACAGCGATTAGCATGTCCTACGATATACGTGTAAACGTTAGTAGGAAAAGCAGGATAGAGTTAGACAGCAAGAAGAAGGGGGGGGGAGTGATTGGATCAATTTGTAAACTTGAATTTTTTTTGAATTTGGTTTCTTTCTTTTTTTTATCGCCATTTGTACTTATCATCCTAACCTGACCATTTTTTTTTTCTGCATACGTTTTTTGCCTTGTTTGCTCAACTGTATCCACTTTCTCTTTATAGGAATGTGCCAAGCGAGGGCAGTCTAACAGATCCTGACTACCTGCAACTAAATACTCCACAAACCAACACTCCAATTGCTCCTTGCAGTGCAGCTCCTGCCAGCAATGGGGGAACTGGTGGCGTTTTGCCTTCTCCAGCCACTCCACGTTTTTCTGTTCCTACTCCCCGAACACCTAGAACTCCTAGAACTCCAAAAGGAGCTGGAGGGGCCAGTGGACAAGGCTCTGTAAAGTATGACAGCACAGACCTCTGTTCTCCAGCTTCCACCCCATCCACCACCAGGCCCTTGAGCTCTGTTGACCCAGCCAGCAGTCATCCAGCTCCTGAGGCCCACAGCCTTTATGTTACTTTACTTCTGTCTGACTCTGTTCTAAACATCTTCAAGGATAGGAATTTTGATAGCTGTTGCATATGTGCCTGTAATCTTAACATCAAAGGATCTGATGTAGGTACCTACATTCCGGACTCCTCGAATGAAGACCAGTATCGCTGCACCTGTGGATTTAGTGCCATTGTCAACCGTCGACTTGGCTACCACTCTGGCCTCTTTATAGAGGATGAGATGGACATTTTTGGCAGATCATCCTATATTGGGCAAGCAGTGGAAAGAAGGTTTAATATGAAGGAAGCAGCATGGAGGAGCCAGGAACCAGCTCCATCTGGTCTGCTGTTGCTTCTCCAGAGTCAGTGCACTAAACCTTTCACAAACAATGGAGGAACATGGGACCTATCATATAACAAAGGAGAATATCTTCTTGATGGAACCACCTGCAACTATGACAAAGTAAGAGTAGACAGCTCTGACGCCTGGCCAGAGTGTTTAAATGCACTGGAACAGGGAAGACAATATGTGGACAATCCAACTGGGGGACGGGTTGATGAAACTTTGGTTAGAAGTGCTACCTTCCATCTTTGGCCACACATCAATGGTGAGAATTGTGGTTTCGTGAAACTTCTTTAATGAGATTAAAACAAAAAATGTACTCAAATAAGTTTTGGGAAAACAGGATTTTAGTTAATGTGAACCACTTGGTTAACATGAACCAGTGCTGTGCTTATACAGGGCAAAGTAACAGATCCACTTCAGTGCTGACACATCCCTACTACTGTCCCTATGTTGAGAGCACAGGGTGCCTGAGCAGGCAGTCGCTCGGTATTGGTGCTGTCACATTGGAGGGAGGAGAGCAAGTCACATGCACATCATGTCACCCAAAGCCATTATTTAGCCATGAAGCATACAATTTTTCAAAACGAATGACATCTGTTAAGTACCCCTTCACACCACATAAATATCCTCCAGATACGTTCCCGATATTCGTTTCTGCGTGTATATTTTTATTGCATTTTTTATGCATTCTATATGCTTTTTATTTTATTTTTTCCTGCTTTTTTTCCTCCACTGTACTGGGGTTTGGTGTTTTTCTGATGCTTTTTTTATCGTGTTCCAGTACAGTTCTGTGCAGGAAAAAAAAAAAGCAGCATGTTGTACTTTGTTTTCTGGAATGGAAAAGTACTGGAACGCACTGCACTGGTGTGAACGATGCCATTGGAACCCATTTAACCTTCTTTCCATACATTTTTGATGCAGAAAAAAAGCACGCACTGCATGTGGTGTGAATGGGCCCTGTGTTGACTGTTATAAGTTATAATCAAAACTGTTACAGTTTCCTGTACTTTTGTTTGATGCATGAATTTACTGTAGGTTTACTGGAATTTTAACGTAAAGCAGCCTTAGAATTGTCTATGCATCCAACTATGACTCAGTAAATATTGCACCTATATACTGGTATGTTTGTTGAGCTAGGGAAAATTCTTATTTGAAAACTTTCTTGATCCCAGCTGTTCTCTTCCCAATATAAGCATCACTAGCAATATCCACCTGTGCCCACTCTCTGCCTTTGAAAAACAAATATTTATTATATTGCAACTTACCAATTCTTCGATAATGATGGCTGCATTAGTTTTTCATTTTTTAGTCTTGGTTTCTTTTTGTTTTCACTAGTAATTGAGCCAGTAAGTCTGTTGTGTTTTAGCTAAACCATTTACCACTGACGGGGTGTTTACAATGGTCAACTTTTACTCATTTATTTAAAACCTTTATTCAAAAAGAATAAAGACATCCTAATACAGGAGGTGTGTTACTGTCCAGATCACCAAGTGAAAAAACAGGGAGGAAAGCCTTAAACAAAAGATTGCCAATGCAGCCACCACATCTGTTTGGTAAGCTGTGCTGTTACATTTAAGGTTTTGGGTTTAATAACGCTTTACACTTGCTGGCAAGGCTGATCATGCATATTTATAGGTTGCTTGTCCTTATTGTGAGATGATGCCTGCTCACCTTTGAGTAATATGGTGGCTTTCGTTGCTGACTTTTGAAAATGCTACTTGTCTGGCTGTAATGCTGATCCAATAGCTTTGATACATTTGACATAAATCTCAGGTGAAAAATGTAGCAAATTGTTATTAAAAATCAGCTTTCCTTTTTAATCTGGAGAAGCTGTAATGTTCTGTAAAATTGCAATGCAATATGGCAACCTGGAGGCCTTCTGAGTGTACAGAACTTCCCCAGAAATATCTTTCTGCTTGTGTGATTGGCTCACTGATTTTCCCAGAAGTCTGCACTAAGTATAATTTTAGGCATTCATTGCAATTATATTTTTGGTGACATACTCCCTAAGGGTTAAATTGGTTTCTAAAATCAAAAGGCTTTTTTTACCTTAAAGTGAAAGTCCATGCTAAAACTAAAATCCCTGCCTCTATAGCCACCAACATTCTAACACTAAACCTATCTAGCCCTGTAAAGAAAAAAAATCTGTATGCATACCTTTTCTGGAGGCGATCAACCATAGACTTACTATGGGGCTTCCGTTGTGGAACGTGTCCTCTGCACCTACCCACACAGCAAAGCTGCGGCTGACAGCTCAGTGTGGGATCAGAGCTTCCGCCACTGGAGATTGGTTCGGATCGACTGCAGAAAAGGTATGTATGCTGATTTTTTTCTTTACAGGCCCAGATAGGTTAGTGTTAGAATGTTGGTGGTTATAGATGAAGTGATTTTAGATTTAGCATGGACTTCCATTTATAAGGAGTTCTAAAAGCAGACGGATTTCTATCTTAATGCATTCTATGCATTAAGATTAAAAGCCTCCTGTGTGTAGTAGCCTCCCCAGCACCCCCTAATACTTACCTGAGCCCCTCTCTGTCCAGTGATGTCCATGAGTCCCTCGGCCATTCCTGGTTCCTGATTCCTCTCCCTCCTGGTTGGCTGAGAGCCAGCAGCAGTGCCATTGGCTTACGTGGCTGTCAATCAGTCAATTAGCCAATTGGGAGAGAGAGGGGCTGAACTGCCGCTCAGTGTCTGAATGGACACACAGAGCTGCAGCTCTGCTTGGGTTCCCCTATAGCAAGATGCTTGCTGTGGGGGCACTCGACAAGAGGGAGGGGCCAGAAGCAGCAAAGAGGGACCAAAGAAAAGAGGATCCAGGCTGCCCTGTGCAAAACCACTGCACATAGGAGGTAACTATAATGTGTTTTTTTTTTTTTTTCCTTTTAAAAATAACAGACTTCTCTCCCTGCACTCACAGGATAGATTAACAGCAGAAGGAGCTATTGGCTTCTGTCAATTAAATCTAGTGAGGTGGGACTAGAGAACGTGACCAAGCTGTGCTGTGTGTGTTTATGGACGCATACAGCCTGGCTTGGGAGCCCCACAGCTTACTATGTGGGGACACACTCGGGAGAAGGGGAGCAAACCATGCCGGCAGGGGATACCAGAAGAGAAGGTGAAGGGCTGCTCTGTGAAGTATCCTTGCACAGAGCAGGTGTGTATAAACCTCTTATTTTAGGGAAAATAATGATACTTTTATCATTCTAAAGGGATGCAGACACTGCAACTATCCTCATTAGAAGACTACAAGTGCATCAACTGATTAGATTGTACGCAGACACTCCAATTCAGAAACCAGTGTTCCAAGGACATAGTAGAACAGAAATGGACATGACTCTCCTACAATGTTTGTTAAAACCCCTGCAATGTACACAGATCAATATTTCTCAAACTTTTTCCAATCGGGGGGCGCCCTTGAAAAGTATTTTCAGTCTCAGGGCATTCCAATCTAAGACTTGGTTCACATGACTGCGTGTCTCAGAATGCATGCAAACTTGTGTGCGTTCCTCACACACTAATGCGCTGCTCTTTAGCAGACATTCAGGGGTGTCCTTAATTCTTTATGGTACTTCCATGCATTGATGTAAACAGTGCGTTTTCGGTGCAGCAGGATTTTAACAAAAGACTTTTCGCTGTGTTTCTGCAAGTGTGGAAGTCCATTGAGAGTAATGCGCTGCCCTACATGCAGCCTCACAGATGTTTAGTAAGGGCTCGTTCACATGTGAAGTTGAAGGATGGTAAAAACCACCCGGTTGAGCCGGTTTTACCCACCCCTAGCTGCTCCCCCTTTAGCTGCAGAGGCAGCAGCTGGGGGTGTACACATGCTGTGGCCGTAGATAGAATATAGGTGAATGAGGCTGCGGTGCAATTGTATGTGTTAGTGTAGTGATGCTGCATTTAGGGGAGTTAAAAAAAAAAAAAGGCACACAGTCTTCATTACAAATTGTGGTACTGTACCTACAATGTGCCAGTACTGCTAGGTGCATTCACTGTCTGACCAAGCTCCTGGTGTGCCGATGTACAGTTTGGCTGAGGAGCAGGAGCTCAATGCCTTTCTCTACCAGGATGCTGTGGCACCCCGGTTAAGAAAGGCTGACGTAGCTCACCCAGAGAGGAATGTTTTTTTTTTTGTTTTTGTTTTTTCTCAACAAATTGGAGTTACCCTTTTAAAGCAGTAGTAAACTGGTGCTTTCATCTTTGCCTGGTCTTCCTTCAGGGTTTTGTCTCTTTGGCTATTTGAATGACCAGGCCACAATGTTGTAACTCCTGTGCATGCATATCAGTCACATCACTGCTGCACAGATTGGGGACTGTACACTGAGCTGCACATGTGCGGCTCAGTGTACATTACCGCTGACAGGCACAAATACCCTGCCTGTTAGCAAGTTTTAACAACTGGGATTAATGTTACTTTAAGTAAAACTTAGGGCTCCATTGTACAGAGCAGGTAAAGTATATCATGTTTGTTATTTAATCAAACAAATTGACTTTACAATCACTTTAATGTTATTATAAAACAATCCATTCAGTTTAACCACTTCAATACCAGGCACCTTCGCCCCTTCCTGCCCAGGACAATTTTGAGCTTTCAGTGCTGTCGCACTTTGAATGACAATTGCGCAGTCATACAACACTGTACCCAAACCAAGTTTTTATAATTTTCCTCCCACAAATAGAGCTTTTTTTTGGTGGTATTTGATCACCTCTGTGGTTTTTATTTTTTGATAAACAAACTAAAAAAGACAGACATTTTTGAAAAAAACAAAAACGATTTTCTTCGTTTCTGTTATAAAATTTTGTTTTCTATTTCACTGATGAGTCAGTACCGATAGGCACTGACGAGTTGGCACTGATAAGGTGGCACTAATATGTAGAATTGATGGGCACTGATAGGCGGTACTGATATGCAGCGCTGATGGGCACTGACAGGTGTCATTGATAGGCAGCACTGATTGGGCAGGTGCTGACAGGTATTAATGCTGGGCACTGTGGCACTATGATGGGCACTGATTGGCACTGTGGTGGGCACTGGCAGACTTTATTATTGGGTCACTGATTGGCACATCTGATGGGGCTGTGCTGATAATCAATGTACTGATTATCAGCACAGAGCCGCGACAGGGAGAGCCACTGATCGGCTCTCCCTGTCAGCGCGAACCAATGAATGCCGTTTACTGGCACTTCCTGGTTCTCACAATGATCAGCTGTGATTGGTCACAGCTGGTCACGTGGTAAGAAGCCTCTGTCAGAGGCTTCTTATCATGATCGGAGACTGACTGACATGCCGCACTTGCGATTGCCGCACAGTGTGCCCCCACGGGCGAGCACTGGCATGTTATCCTGTTGGACGTCTCATGATGCCCAGTCAGGATAACAGAACCGCTTCCTGGCCGTCATTCTGTTATAGGACAGGCGGGAAGTGGTTAAAATAGAAACAAAAGGCAAAACATTTTTGTATGGCTATAAAAAATGCATTATAAATCTTTTCCCTGTGTTTTTTTTTTTTTCTTTTTAATAAATGATCACATTCCCTCTTTTCTCAGGTGCATAAGAGCTGAGTGGAGGAGAAGCAACAGCACCAGTGAAAGGCTATGCAGTAGAGGCGTGTCTGGTCATTGGGGGAGAGTACACTGAGTTCTCAGCATAGCTAGAGAACTGATCACAGTGTGCTCTCCTACTTAGCGTGGTCAGTTTTTAATAGGAAAACAAGGGGACTAGCAGGGACACCAGGTTTTTCACAAAAAGGAAGCAATACAAAGAGAACAGGATACTTTCTCATACAAGTACATGGTACAGCAGGCACATCCGGAATATGAAGTGTTGGGGTAACAAACGCTTTAAGATTATTTGCTAGCCTTCTAGCTACAAAAACAAAACAATATTGGATAATTGTAAATATCCAGTGAATTATACCACTGTCATTCAAATCCAGTCATCGAGAAGTCCCAAACAGTTATGTTTTCAGGAATTTTGATCTTGCATGGGTGATTTAATTCCTGTCATTGATTAAATTATTAACAGATGAATAAATAATATATTAAATAATTATCATAGCTTCTGTCTCTGAGGAAAAAAATGAAAAACATTATTTGGTCGAGAAAAGCTAATCAGCTTTAAACCATAGATTTTTGGTATCTAACTTCTAAAACGTACTATTCTTTTACCTTGAAAAGCTGTGTCCTATATATGTTCCTGACTAATCATGTCATGTTATTTAAGAGTTATCTATTAATGTGACTCTTATGTTTAGGACGAAAGACACACAAATGTTGCTGATATTGTTTTCTGTCCTCTTCCTTAGTGCTTGATGTGAGCATGCTTCCCTCTCAGGATGTAGTACGCACGCTGCTATCACTTCAACCTGTTCTACAGGATGCTATCCAAAAGAAGAGAACAGGACGGACGTGGGAGAATATCCAGCATGTGCAGGGCCCCCTTACATGGCAACAGTTTCACAAAATGGCTGGACGTGGATCCTATGGTACAAATAATAAAGTCTAGTATTTCAAATAATGGGGAAAAGGTTCCACCTGGCTTTAATGGTGTCTCTGCATCCATTGGGAAATTTTTGATCACTGTGGCAAAACCAGAAATAAGTGGTCTGGGGTCACCGGAATATGAAGTAGACAATGGTTAAAAAAAAAAAAAAATCAGAGCTTCTTCTTTTTCCCCACTCTTATTAAGTAAAAATTGCAGATTTTTCCAGCAGCCTTCCAGACATAATTCGACAAAAGAACTACATGTCCTTAAAATAGAGAAGACCATATTGTCCTTTTGAATGCTTTCATTTGATTCAGTTGTGGGCAATATGTATTATGATATTCACAGTCTATATATGGACTGTTATACTCAATGGAGAGGATCCTTTGTAAAAACAGAATAAAGCAGTGCTGTAATTCATAGATCAAGGTTATTGATTACTCAACTACTTTCTCGACTAAAGCCTAGTACACACTATTAGTTTTTTTCTGTTCAACCCAGCATAAAAGCTGTCCGCTCCGGTAAGAGCCGCTATACTAACTATGCAAAGTTAGTATAGCGATCTCCCCCTTGAGCTATTGTGTTCTGACAGGGGGGTGGCCCTCCCGCCAGAACACTCCGCTCAGAGCTCTCAGCCATTTGCTGAGAGCGCTGATTGTAAAACGGTTGGCTGCTGGTTTTCCAGCATGAAGATCCGGCAGAAGACGGCTTCTGAGACACTGTCATACACACGGGTGGAATGTCGGACAGTTTTTTGCTTTTTTTTTTTTTTGGAGCCACAAACTGTCTCCTGAAATTCGGCCCGTGTGTACCTGGCTTTAGGCTACTTCAGGGATTTTTTTTTTTTACTTTGGAGCTGCTGATCAGGGTTCATTGTTGTGTTGGTCTATACTTGGTTAGAAAGAAATTTTAAAATGGTTCAACACTTTTTTTATGTCCGTTTTTAAAGTGAGGGATTCACAAAAGCAGTAAGTCAATAATGAACTTCCCTCAACTTTAAAGACCATGCAATATCCACTTTAAATTTGTTGCTCTGTTTTTGTCAGTTTATTTTTCCCCTCATCATCATTGTCTGTGTTTTATAGGATCTGAAGAATCTCCAGAGCCACTGCCAGTACCCAACCTTTTGGTCGGTTATGACAAAGACTTCCTGACCATTGCTCCATTCTCTCTTCCTTTCTGGGAGCGTCTTCTACTAGAACCCTATGGTGGACAACGAGATGTTGGTTACTTAGTGTTGTGTCCTGAAAATCCCGCTCTACTAAATGGAGCAAAAGCTTTCTTAAGTGACTTAAGTGCAGTATATGAGGTAAGAAGTAGCAAAGTTGCCTGTCTTGACATAATATTCTTCACGCTCATGATATAAATATTATAGGAAATAGAATCATACATGTATTTTCGCTGGAGCTAAAAGTGCAGATCTTTTTAGTCAAACACACCTAGTAAGGGTCCTTGTTTGACGTCCTGTAGATCTGCTTAAGTTCTACCTTAATATTATTTCCTAATGCATTAAAATCTATTTTATTTTCTCAAAGATGTGCCGTCTGGGACAGCACAGGCCAATCTGTAAGGTGCTGTGTGATGGTATTATGAAGGTTGGTTGTTCAGGAGCTGAAACATCTACTGAGGATGCACCCACTGAGGAAATAGATAACCATGCTCAGTTGCGGATGTATGCTCAAACTTGTCGGCAGCATTTAGGTGAGCTGTTCTGTTATTACAGTAGCAATAATTAAAATAAGAATTACAAATATGTGTACACAGTATTTAAAAAATACTCAGCTTACCAACTTTCACTTATGTATAATTTTTATAGCTCCTTATCTTTCCTCTCTACAACTGGACAATAGTCTACTATTACCGCCTAAAAACCAGTCTCCTAGTTCACAAGGAACACAGAGCCCAGCTGCACCTCCATGCCCTTCTAATCCACCTGACAATTCTACTACTAATGGTACAGGAACAACACCTCTTGCACAGCAGGCACCTTCCTCTACAGTGCCAGTAGGAAATAGCACAGCAACTTCTGCATTTAACAACTGTCCAAACCAGAATTCCTCCAGTTCTGGGGATCGGTCATCAGGAAGCCAAGCCGGCAGTGAGGGAGAATCCAGTCAGCCTTCCACACAGCTAGAAACCCCTGAAAAGTGAGTATATACACTGCTATCTCTGTCCATAGGTGTTTTTTTATTTATTTATTTTTTAATTATTGCTCAGCCAAAACTTGTGAATTTATCTGATATCACCTGTAAAGGAAAATCCCGATAAGTTAAGATAGAAGAATGATGTTTGCAAAGCAAAATACACAGTATGTGATTTTGATCTCCTTTGCAATGTGCAGCAAAAATTGTCTTGTATTTAGATTTTTGCCTTTCTGCACATGGGCACTCAAACTCATGGTTTTACTACGGCACTTGGCCCATAACCCTACAACACACCAGGAAGTCAGTGTAACGGTTTTTAGCAGAACAGATCTGCTTTTACAGCCACAGTGTTGTGCTATGATCTATGTTCCATAGTGGGCTTTTATTTTTGTGACAAGATTAAGGAGCCACTTGGTTTGCCTGATTACATGCTTTAAATAAAACCCTCACTAACTTCTGTAGGTACAGACAATGTAGGGTATTTCGGGGGGAACATTCACAGAAAAAAAGCTCTGGGGTGTGTGTGTGTGTGTGTGTGTGTGTGTGTGTGTGTGTGTGTGTGTGTGTGTGTGTGTGTGTGTGTGTGTGTGTGTGCCATTTCCCATATCCCCGTATGTTGCTCTTGCTAAGATGCCCATTTAAGAGTTTTTTTTTTTTTTTTTTTAATTGACAGTCCCCGCTGACACCACCAATTGTGGAAAGGAGCTCCACATCCATACCGCCCTAACAGTAAAGAATTGCATGCTGTTTCTAAGCCTAGGACCCCCAGAACCTTTTCCATCCTGGATTCCCCCAGAGGTTATCCCCCTCCCCCTTGTGAGCGATAGTTTGCGCCGCTGCTACTGCCCCCAACCACCAACACAGCAATGACTACTGTATAAAGCAGCCCATAGATGACTTGATTTTATTTCCTTCCTCTACGGGTTGCAGGAAAGAAAATTGCTTGATTCCCCCACCAACACAGTCAGTGTTGATTGCGGGGATACCTCCCGCAGCACTGTTGTGTTCTGCCAGCAGAGGGACGTAGGGAGCCTTCCTTGTCGGCAGGACACAATGATTACTGCTAGCAGCTATAGCTGCCAGCGGCAATCAAATGTAAAAACAGGGTGGTTGTACCCAAGTAGCTACATTGAATCTCAGCCGGTCCTTGCTGAACTGTATGAATTTCGATCCTTGTATGGCTGGTCTAAGTGTGCAAACACAGAGCTGGTCCTCTGGGAGGAAATAGCAGGGCAGAGCTGATCTTATGAGAGAGAGAAATGACTGCAGTACTTCCATTGTCCGTTTCGGGAGAAATTGCTCCAATGTGCCTGCAGCTACCAAGGTTAGTGAGGGCTTGCTTTTTTTTTTATTCTTGTTAATCGTATACAAACTACTTTTTTTGTCCATAGCCTGACTATAGATTTACTTCAAGCTCTTTAGAATCTTTTGGTTGAGCAATTAAAATGTTTAAAGCAATCGTTTTTGTGTTAATATTTTATCCTAATTCATATTAAGCTGATAGCATAAAAGTCTAGGCTGCTCATGTGTGTTTGGCATTCAGCTGGGAAAGGTGAACTCTGTCCTGCTCTTTCCTGCTTTTCTATTCTCACGATTGTTCACTTAGGCCTCATTCACATGTCTTTAATCTGCATGATGCAATAAGTATCCTGTGGCTGGGATCCTAGGCATTCCTATAAGCACTGGCTGCTCTGCCTGTACAACTCAGTGTCTGAAAGGAGCTGGGGCTTTCCATGTCTGTAGGAATGTATTCGCAATTTCAGTAGTTACTTGCAGTTGTGGACATATAATTAGCCTTTCTACTTTCAGGGTCATACATCTTTCCCTTTCTGCAGGTAATCACTGGATGTTTGCATACATGCGGGTACATGCTTACAGCTGCAGACAGCCCTAGCTTCTTTTAGCCTGCCATTGGATTGTGGCCACTGCTAACTGGAAAACCTGGGATCTTGAGTGACTAGTCACTGATTAATGCTCAGGAGTGGACAGGGTGTGTCAGAGTTCTGCTTATCAAGCTGAAGTTGTCATTTCTGAAAGGAACAGTATGGATTTTAGGGGCCCCTGGTACATGACATGGCTATAGACAATTCCAGTTTGCTTTTTGGTCATGAATTAAGTTGGTAAATTCAGTGTAATCCCTGGGGAGCTGTGATGTTTCTTTCCAAAGTTATGTGTGCCCCCCGACCATGTTGGTTTCTTTTACTCATGTATGCCTTAAACCCTGCTATGTGTGTCCTTTAAGAGCAGGTATACATGTATTTTATTTCTTTTTATTTATGTTTTCAGTGCAGCAGAAAGGGAGAAGATTGGCATTCCAACTGTTGCTGAGCCAACTGGAGTCTTAACATCATACCCCACTGTTGTAATATATATGGTGGATCCTTTTACGTATGCAGTAGATGAAGATTCAAACACTGGGAATTTCTGGCTGCTTGGTCTCATACGATGTTTTACAGATATGTTGGAGATCTTACCAGAGCAGCTTCGCACATCCTGTGTCCTGCAGGTATGTATGTTGTCTCGTGTACTTTCATGTCCTTCATTTGCCTAAAGTGGTTCTTAAAGAGGAAGTAAACCCTGATGGGTTTACTTCCTCTTTTTTTCCCTGCAAAGGTAAAGCATAATGGACTACTATGCATCGCATAGTAGCTCATTATGTGTCACTTACCTGACACAGGAGCCAGCGAAGTCGCCGCTGATCCCTGTAGTCCGCCGCATCCATCTTGCTGGTGGCGTCTCGCAGCTCCGACCAATGACAGCGGCGAAGCCGCGATGACGTCACTCCCGCGCATGCGCACGGGATTCGCGTCTCGCAGCTCCGCCGCTGCCATTCGGCGAAGCCGCGATGACGTCACTCCCGCGCATGCGCACGGGAGTCGACAAATTAGGCAAATCCATTCTTGGACTTGCCGCATTTAGTGCGCCTGCGCACCGCTGTCTACGGCGCATGCGCCGTAGACAGCGGTGCCCATTTTCGGGCAAATATCTCCTAAACCATATAGGTTTAGGAGATATTGCTTGGACCTACAGGTAAGCCTTAATCTAGGCTTACCTGTAGGTCAAAGTGGTTTGAAGGGGTTTACTTCCTCTTTAAATGAAAATGTTTTTTTACCTTAATTCATTCCTTGCATTAAGGTAAAAAGCGTTTTAGGATTTGCTGTGCCCACCTCCTCCTCTATACACTTACCTCCTGGATTGATCCAGTGCTGTGCTTGGCTGCGATTTTCTCTCCTCCCACCCTCTTCACATGGGGACTGAGAGGCAGCAGACAGTTGTTAGTCAAATTCAGTGAGGAGGGAGTAGGGGTGGGGCTGAGCCACACTGTGTGTGTTTATATACGCACACAGCTCGACTAGGGATCAAGCCCGCACAAGTGGCTCCAGAACAAACACCTTGCTATGGGGGCACTTGGAAAGGAGGAGGGGCCTAGAGTCCAGTAGGGAACTCCAGAAGATGTTTGGGGCTGTGCTGTGCAAAACCATTGCAAAAAGCAGATAAGTATGACGTTTATTATTTTAATGAAAAAAATACAAAACTTTGCAATCATTTTAAGGGACATATTTCAGCTTTTTCTATTCTCTTCCAAAACCTTTGGATTTGCTTCCCCCTGTAAAGACATTTATTCAAGGTTTTTATCGAATCAAACCATCCTCACAGCACCCTATTTTTTAGGACCTCAATGTGGTTCTCTCTGGCTTGCAGAAACCACCCTTTGAACCGTTCAGGATTATCAGCTCTCTTGTAAGGAGTCATTCCTCATTCTTGACGAGGACAAAGTTGTCTAGAGGCCAAGGTTCCTAAGGTGGTTATCGGCCTTCTACCTCAATGAACACAGTCCTTTTTTTTTATTGTGCCCCTACTCTAGCCACTTGCCGACCACCGCGTTTACGTTGTCAGCATGGCACGGCTGGGCAAATGGGAGGAGTACAGGTATGTCCCTTTTGAATTTTCCGCCGTGTGGTCACGTGCACGCGACCCTGATGGGAGCTCCATGAGTAGGATCGTGGTTCCCGCAGACTCGATGTCAGCTGGGATACTCTCGATCGCCTCACGGAGCTGAAGAACGGGGAGATGCTAATGTAAACACGCATCTCCCCGTTCTGCCTAGTGACAACGTCGCTGATCATAGCTCCCTGTGATCGGGAGCTATGATCAGCGATGTGTCACACACAGCTCCTTCCCTTAACAGTTAGAATCACTCCTCAGGACACACTTAACTCCTTCCTAACCAGCTAGTGGTTAACCCCTTCATTGTCAGTGTCATTTTTACAGTAATCAGTGCACTTTTATAGCACTGATCGCTGTAAAAATGACAGTTGTCCCAAAATGTGTCAAAATTGTCCGACGTGTCTGCCATAATGTCGCAGTCCCGTTAAAAATTGCAGATTGCTGCATTATTAGTAAAAAAAAAAAAATTAATAATAAAAATGTCATAAAACGAACCCCTATTTTGTAGTCGCTATAACTTTTCCATAAACCAATCAATAAACGCTTATTGCGATTTTTTTTATTTTTTTACCAAAAATACGTAGAATATGTCTAGGCCTAAACTGAAGAAAAAATAGTTTTTTTTATAAATTTTTTGGGGATATTTATTATAGAAAAAAAAGTTAAAAAAAGCGTTTTTTTTTGTTTTTTTTTCAAAGTTGTCGCTCTATTTTTGTTTATAGCGCAAAAAATAAAAACCATAGAGGTGATCAAATACCACCAAAAGAAAGCTCTATTTTGTAAGGGGAAAAAAAGACGTCAATTTTGTCTGGGAGCCACGTCGCACGACCACGCAATTGTCCGTTAAAGTGACGCTGTGCCGAATCGCAAAATGTGCGCTGGTCCTTGGCCAGCAAAATGGTCTGGGGCTTAAGTGGCTAGAACACCCAAATGAAATATCTAAATTGCACCTCCAGTACTGTGCGATTTTAGATATTTTAACTTTCGTATCTTGGAGTAAAGTACAGGACCTCTATCCCTGGGTTAATCTGCATTGCTTTTCTAGAAAACTGAGGTCTCACAGAGTGGGATAGGGTTATAGGGGATTGCCCATGGGATGTGTCCTCAAAAGCTTTGCCAGTGTCAAACCATCTGAATATACCAGCCTATAATCCACAGTCTATTAATATCAAACCCATGTCCTGTACTGTACTCCAAGTTTTGGAATTTTATGAGCAAGTCAAATTTCTTATTATTCTGGCCAACAAAAACTGTAGTCCCTCCTGGGACTTCCTTCCCTGATGCATTTCACACAGTATAGCCCATCTTTAGATGAATCACGGAGAGAGGGAGGTTCCAATGTGGGGCTATACTGTGGTTTTTGTTCGGAAAACAATAACACTTAATGCCATGCTGGATTTCTTGAAACTGCCATTGTTATATTTCTGTGGTATTGCTGGGGAGCCTGAACGAGCTTCACTCCGGCATTTGCACCCGAGGTGTTGGCATAACCAGTCAGCAAGGAGCATGGAAATGGAAATTGTCGTCTTTTGTGGTTTGGGTATAAAGTACAACGTTGGACAGAATGCAAGAATCTCATTCTTATATCTTGGGAATTGCCGTTTTAGTAAAATTGTTACATAGACTATATTTTTTTACTAAGTAAACTGTGTGTGTTTTTATGTAGATCTCTATAATGTGTGTGTTAATGCTTTTTGTTTTTGTTTTTTCAGGTGGTCCCATGTCGCTATCTACTGCAGACTGTACATGATGAAACAGTTTCCTACATCCAGCACTTAAAATCTTTAGCATTTTCTGTATACTGCCAGTGCAAACGGCCAGTAGCCACACAAATTCCCATCAAACCACTAACTGGGTTTGGTCCAGCTGCTGCTCTGAATGCAATACTGAAAAACGCTGAGGTATTTTGGACATGAATGGCTAAGTAAATTTAGACTTTTTAAGTACATATTAATAAACGTGGTACAGGAGTGGAAAGAAAAAAAAAGTTAAATGTTTAAAAGCCCGGTGAAGAAGAGTAAAGAGTGGAATTTTTGTAAAGCAGTATAATAAATAAATATATTATAGTTTATTTTAAATCAATTTCTTTTAAATGAATTACATTTTTTTTTTTTTTTTACTTTGATATCCAGTGAGTGAGATCTCATAGTATGTGACATTGAATTAGATTTGTTAAAATAAATAATATATGGTTTTCTTTACAGCAACATTTTCCTGGACAGCTTTACTCGCCTCCTTTTCTGCTTGCCCCTACTAAAGACAAGCAGACAGAACTTGGAGAAACATTTGGTGAAGCTGGGCAGAAGTACAATGTTTTATTTGTGGGATATTGCCTGTCCCATGACCAGCGCTGGCTGCTGGCTTCCTGTACTGATTTACAAGGTGAACTACTAGATACCTGCATTGTAAACATCCACGTGCCCAACAGGTGAGGATAATTTTATTTAGGTGTCTTTTGTATGGAAACAGAACTTCTTGACCAAACTAATATAAATACATACCAGATGAAGAAACTGCAGATTTTTACTTTGGGTTTTTTCTATCTCTTGAATTTACAGTTTAAATAATTATAAAATTGTGTAACTAGAACCCTGTAATGTGCAGTGAGGGGAAAAAAGTATTTGCTTATTTTGTACGTTTGCCCACTGACCGAAAAAAACTAAAAAATTTGTCTATGATTTTAATGGTAGGTTTATTTTAACAGTGAGAGACAACATAATAAAATTATCCAGAAAAACACATTTAAAAAAAGTTATAAATTGATTTGCATCTTAATGAGGGAGATAGATATTTGACCCCTTCACAAAACGTGACTTTGTACTTGGTGGCAAAACCCTTGTTGAGAATCACAGAGGTCAGACATTTCTTGTAGTTGGCCACCAGGTTTGCACACCTCTCAGGAGGGATTGTGTCCCACTCCTCTTTGCAAACCCTCTCAAAATCATTAAGGTTTTGAGGTTGACGTTTTGGAATACCCATCCATGACCCATTTTCAATGTCCTGGCTGAGGGAAGGAATTTCTCACCCAAGATTTGACGGTACATGGCCCTGTCCAACGTCCCTTTGATGCAGTGAAGTTGTCCTGTTCCCTTAGCAGACAAATACCCCCAAAGCATGATGTTTCCACCTCCATGTTTGATGGCGGGGATGGTGTTCTTCGGGTCATAGGTAGCATTCCTCCTCCCAAACGCGGCGAGATGAGTTGAGGCCCAAAGAGCTTGATTTTGGACTCCTCTGACCACAACACTTTCACATTCAACTGTTCATTAGCAAACTTCAGATGGGCCTGTATGTGTGCTTTGTTGAGCAGGGGGACCTTGCAGGCGTTGCAGGATTTCAGTCCTTCACAGCATAGTGTGTTACCAATTGTTTTCTTGGTGACTATGGTCCCAGCTTCCTTGAGATCATTGACAAGATTATCCCATTTAGTTCTGGGCTGATTCCTCACCGTTCTGATCATTGAAATACACATGGTGAGATCTTGCATGGAGCTCCAGACCTAGGGAGATTGACTGTTTTGTGTTGCTTCCATTTGCGAATAATCACATCGTTGTCACCCTCTCACCAAGCTGCTTGGCAATGGTCTTGTAGCCCATTCCAGCCTTGTGTATGTCTACAATCTTGACCCTGACATCCTTGGACAGCTCTTTGGTCTTGGTCATGGTGGAGAGATTGAAATCTGATTGCTTCTGTAGACAGGTGTCTTTTATACAGGTAACAAGCTGAGATTAGGAGCACTCCCTCTGAGAGTGCTCCTAATTTCAGCTCCTTACCTGTATAGAAGACACCCAGGAGCCAGAAATCTTGCTAATTAATAGGGGATAAAATACTAATTTCACTCATTAAAATGCAAATCAATTTATAACTTTTTTGAAATGCGTTTTTCTGAATATTTTTGTTCTTCTGTCCATCACTATTAAAATAAACCTACCATTAAAATTATACACCAATCATTTCTTTGTCAGTGAGTAAACTTACAAAATCAGCAGGGGATCAAATGCTTTTCCCCCACTGTAAGCTGTGATAATTAGAAATTACATTGCCAGTTAAAGATGCAGTTAAAAATGTTTTCCCCCATGTATATTTACTTTAATCCCCAAAGTGCCTGCTACCCCTACTTGCCCTACCCTGTTGAGAGTGAGGATTAGTTGGCCCTCTGAAGTGTTGGGGGTATCAAGATGTTTGCTTTCATCGTCTGAAAGGAATGGGGAAGAGTAATGAAAACTACAGGTTCACACTAATTAGAGCATTTCATGCTGCCAGTCAAGAGGAAATGCAGCACACTGAGTCTACCCTCCTGGTAGAAAAACTGACGCCTCAGTTTAAGAAGTATACAGTATAAGCTCCCTTCAGTGGTGGCTGGTTTAATTGAAATCTGAATTGAAAGAGAAGTGGTTGCAATGTCTGTGCCAATCCAGGAGTATCTGATCCATACATATAGTTTGCCAGCAGTATCACAGTCAACGTTGGTATTTCTGCAGGTTTAGAAGAAGCAGAGTTTCAGCACGGAAAATTGGACTGCAGAAGCTATGGGAGTGGTGTGTGGGTATAATGCAAATGACATCGGTACCCTGGAGAGTGGTGATTGGGCGTCTTGGACGACTGGGCCATGGTGAGCTAAAAGGTATGTAATTTAAGGACATGCAGTTTGATTCAAAGCAAAACATATATATATATATATATATATATATATATATATATATATATATATATATATATATATATATATATATAAAAATAATATTTATATAAAATCTTTTCTTCCCCCCCCTTTTTTTTTTTTTTTTAACAGATTGGAGTATTTTACTAGGAGAATGCTCTCTGCAGAACATTAGCCGTCAGCTAAAAGAAGCATGCAGAATGTGTGGCATTTCTGCTGCAGACTCGCCATCAATTCTCAGTGCCTGCCTTGTAGCAATGGAACCACAGGGGTCCTTTAATGTCATGCCAGGTGATTCTAAAAATTAATCAGCTCTGTTATGTAAATCTACTTTGCTTTATGGATTTTTTTTTTTTTTTTAAGTAAAAATACTACTTTTTATATGATTCTGTGTATGATATAGTTAATAGTATTTTCCTAATGGTTAGCCTGTTAATTCCTTCCTCCACAGATGCAGTTACAATGGGATCTGTGTTTGGTCGAAGTACTGCTTTAAATCTGCAGACTTCTCAACTCAGCACGCCACAAGATGCCTCTTGCACCCATATCTTGGTATTTCCTACTTCAGCCACCATCCAGGTTGCTCCTGCTAATTTCCCGAATGAAGATGGTTTCAGCAATGGTACCTTCTTATTATTAACCATGGAAATAATTATAGCAATCTTTTAATTTTTTTTTCTTTTTTTTTTTTCACATGGTGGCCTATTGGATGCAATATTTATAAAGAAAATGCATTATTACAAACACATTGGGCACGAACACCACAAAATTCCAGGGAAACCTAAAAGTCCGACCTTTAGGCTTGTTTCACATGTGCTTTTAGCTTGTATAAGAGCAGTGTGAACAGCAAGCTTTTACAAAGCATTTTCAGAGCTTTCAGCAAGCTTTGTTGAAGTTTTAAACCATCCTTCAGCTCCAATTTGTAAATATTGAACACAGCTCTCAATGGAAGTGCTGATTGCCACTTTGGCTTCAGCGCTGTTTGAAGCTTGTTAACTGCTTGCTGCCCACCCACCATCAAATGACGGCGGGGCAGTGCAGCTCTTGTCCTGGGCCACCGTCATATGACAGCAGCACGGAACGGCCGCTCCCGCGGGGGCACACAGTGTGGCGATCGTGGCCCCACCGCGTCGCTAAGACACAGTGCGACCCCGATCTGTAAAGATCCATGTCAGCGGCTCTTTAACCATGTGATTGGCTTTGTCGAAAGTCACATGTAAACACAGAGATGCCGGTATTCGGCACTCCTCGCCTCACACTGACAGAGTGTGAAGAGAGCCGATCAGTGGCATCTCCTCACAGGGGACAGCTAGGGAAGTATATAAAGTGTAAAAAATGGAGTGCCCACCAATGCCAGTGATTAGAGGCCACACTGCCCACAAGTGCCACAAATCAGTGCCATTAGCCATCCCAGTCAGTGCTGGTAATTAGTGCCGCCTATCAGTGCTGCCCATCACTGCTGTCCACCAATGCCCATCAGTGCCTATCTGTACCGCTTATCAGTGCCACCTAACAGTGCCCATCAGTGCTGCATATTGGTGCCACCTCATCAGTGCCCACCATTTCAGCCTATCAGTGCCCACCGGTGCCACCTCATCAGCGCACATCAGTGAAGGTGAAAAATTACTTAGTTACAAAATTTACTGACAGAAAAAAAGTAAACCCCCCCAACCCCCCCACATTTTTGGTCTTTTTTTTTGTAAAAAATAAAAAACCCAGCAGTGATTAAATACCACCAAAATAAATCTCTATTTGTGTGAAGAAAATTATGTTTGGGTACAGTGTAGCATGACCGCGCAATTGTCAAAGTGCGACAACGCTGAAAGCTGAAAAATGGCATGGGCAGGAAGGTGGTGTTCGTGCCTGGTAGGCAAGTGGTTAAACAAGTTGCTTGTATGCTTCAACAAGCTTTTAAAGTGGCATCCAGCACTCCTATTAAGATCTGTGTATAACATTTCACACAGGAGCTGAAGGGTGCTTTAAAGGATTAGAGAAAGCTGCTTGAAGCTTGCCTAAGGCCTAATTCACACTGGCATTGAAAGCAGGCTCCTCAAACGCCTATGCAGTTGATAATATGGACAACGCACAGTGCTGTTCACATTATGTCAAGTTTGTAAGAAGTTTAAGCATTTCAGCTCCTTCAATTCAAGCCTAGGACTTTTGGAGGGGTGTTTTTAATGCTCATTAAACTCTTGTCAAATGCACCTATTAATGCGTATTAACACTAAATAAACATGTGTGGTCCAATTGGTGTGTTTTAAAGTGTTTGTAAACCCTTGATTTAAAAAATAAATAAAAATAACAAACATGCCTATACTTACCTGCTCTGTGGTTTTGGACAATGGTTTTGCACAGAGCAGCCCCGATCCTCTTCTGGAGTCCCCTGCCAGCGCTCCAAGCCTCTGGATCAGGCTCGGGTAAGAAATTGGATCGGGGGGGGGGGGGGGGTGCAGCAGCACAGAAGGTTTTTCACCTTAATGCATAGAATTGCATTAAGGTGAAAAACCTTAAGATTCTACAACCAATTTAACTCACTTGTGTTTATATTCAAGCACCTTATTCATTTGGATAAGCTGTTTAATGCACCACTTGGACCAAAATCATTCCCACAGTAAGTTTTGCAATTACACTACAATGCACAGTAGTGTGTAATCATGCATTTAGGATGCTATTTACAAAGAGTGGCACCACAGTGCAGTAGTGTGGATGGGCTCTGAATATACTGACCACCAATTGCTTAATTAACCTACGTACAGTCTGGTAGAGTATTTCTCAATGTCTTTCCTTTCTTAATGTTCATGTAGATGTTTAAGCGGTGATACTGAGTGTAATGCGTGATGTCGTTTTTTTTTTTTTTGGTAATACTCTACATCTGCGACTGCAGTAATCCGTATAGTGACAAGTAAAGTTTATTATTGTACTGCTCAGTTGAACTCAGTAGTGAACTACTTTTTCCTCTCTTCTGTTCAGATGACATGTTTGACCTGGCCTTTCCGGATATGCCTGATATGGAAAATGATCTAGGAATACTGATTCAAGGGAATCTACATTCTCCCCCCAACTCCTCTCCAGGTTCTCCCACAGGAATTGGTGCTGGATCACATTTCCAACACAGCCGGGTGAGTCTGGGATTTAAGAACACTGAATTGGTCCGGTTATTCCTTGCCAAGCTCTCAAGTTTTACTGCTGTTGCTATAATTCCAAGCCTAATGTGTATCCAGCTGCTCTGCACCATTATAAAAGGAAAGGAGTTGGAAATAAAATTTGAAGGTTTTGTTCATGGATTAAGTAGTGTAATGCATTTTATAGATTGCGGGTAGATGCTAGAATTATTTTAATGTAGGCTTATTAACTGGTATGTCAGTAGCCAGTGTCTTTTCAGAAACTGTGCTTTTTTTGGGATCTCAATTTGGTTCTCTCTCTGTCGTGCAGAAGCCACCCCTTGAACCCATTATGGAATTCCCCTTGGCTGATCTCTCCTGTAGAGTGGCTTTCCTGGTGGCTTTTATCTGTCAGATTTGTTTCTGAGTTAGTGTCTCTCTTTGTAAAGTGCATTACCTGATTTTCACAAAGATAAAGTGATCTTGTGTCCCTGCCTTCTACCTTAGGCAGCCCACAGATTAGTCAATTTTTTTGTTCAGCCAGCAGTTTGAATGGCAAAAATAACTTGATTCCCTGATCTACATCAACTGTGTGGATGGGGGAATCCTCCCCACTGAGCTATTGTATTCTGACAGAAGAGAGGCTGTAGCCAGCAGTGCAGATAAAATCCAACAGGGCGGTTGTACAAAAATCAATCAGTAGACTAGCTGAATTTCGATCCAATTATGGCTGGCTTAAGGTGGTATCAACCTTCTGCCTTGATGAGGCCATTAACCACTTGCCTACTGGGCACTTAAACCCCCCGTGTGACCAGACCAATTTTCAGCTTTCAGCGCTCGCACACTTTGAATGACAATTACTCAATTATGTAATACTGTACCCAAATAAATTTTTTGTCCTTTTTTTCATACAAATAGCTTTCTTTTGATGGCATTTGATCACCTCCTGGGTTTTTTATTTTTTGCGCTATAAATGAAAAAAGACCAAAAAAAAAGAATTTTTCTTAGTTTCTGTGATAAAATTTAGAAAATTATTCATTTTTCTTCATACATTTTGGCCACAATTTATACTGCTACATATCTTTGGTAAAAATAACCCAAATTAGTGGATATTATTTGGTCTTTGTGAAAGTTAGAGAGTCTACAAGCTGCGGTGCAAATCATAAACAATTGATCAACCCTAACAAGCCAGGATAGTACAAATACCCCCCAAATGACCAGTTTTTTGAAAGTAGACATTCCAAGGTATTTAGTAATATGCATGGTGAGGTTTTTGATGATGTCATTTTTTCCACAATTCTTTGCAAAATTTTTTCCCTATAAAATGTTCATTGTAATAGGTTATTTCTCTCACAAATGACGCCACACTGATGTGGCACTGATGATAGATGGCACTAATGATGGCACTGATGACACGTGACACTGATGACAGATAGCAATAATACGTGGCACTGATGACAGATGGCACTAATACGTGGCACTGTCAATAGATGGCACTAATACGTGGCACTGATGACACTTATAACAGATGGCACGTGACACTGACAGGTGGCACTGATGACATGTGACACTGAAGACAGATGGCGCTATTACGTGGCATTGATGACAAAAGGCGCTAATACGTGGCACTAATGACAGATGGCACTGATGACACGTGTCCCTGATGTGGCACTGGGGACTGATGGCATTGACAGGTACTGTGGGCACTGTGACGCTGCAGCTTGAAGCTCTCCCTCCTCACACGCGGTCTCTGTGTGAGGGGAGAGAGCCGGCAATGAGAGATGATCTCATATGTTTACATATGAGATCATCTCTCATTGGACACTCAGAACAAGTGCTAAATGGCCGCTGTGATTGCCCATTTAGCACAATCTGTGATTGGGTGTGTCCAAGGGAAGTAAATGGGAAGATGTCCAGGGGCACCCTCCCAGCAATTGGGCGCTGCACTGTAGCAGTCCTACGGCTATAGCGCGGGCGCCTAGTGGTTAAACTTCTTTCTTTGTGCCCTGCTCCAAAACAAAATTGCTTTCCATTGTCTTGATGTGGGCAGAGCTGTCAGGGTCTGACAGCTACTGCCTTTATCTGAAAAACATTCTCTTTGTATTGCTGACAGGTTGCTGCTTTTCTGAGTGAATAAGACAAGTAATTGCCAGAGCTTATGCTCTCAAAGATTAGTACTTATATGTGCAATCTCTCAACCAAAGAAATTGCCAGTGAGACTTTTGAAAAGCTGCACCAAACATCAATAATTCTATATAAAAATTGTAATTAATTATCGTGCATCATGAGATACAGAGCCATAGTAGTTACTATGTAGGTGATGGACACCGGCATGCCCTAAGACAAAAAGTCCACTCCCTATATAACCTCTCCCACTACTGGGAGTACCCCAGTTTTTTTGCCAGTGTCTAAGATGTTGGTCACAAATAAAGGTGTGCTGTGCTGAGCTCCACTGGAGCAATCTTGCTGGGACTACTAGCCATGCAGACCGTATCCATTCAAAGTGTCCTTTTGGTACCCGGGCCTTGTATCTGAAGAAACAAGGTCTTGCATGTAACGCTTCTCTTTTTGGAGAGCTGGACCCCGTGATCCAGTATTTTTTGGTAGTAAGGCCATAAAGAAGGTTTTAGAAGGCACCATTTGTGCTGTTTCATGCTGTTGGAGGGACACAAGAGCAAAGGTGGTATTAAGAGGTTTTTGGTAACACAGGCATTCCTTTTTGACACATTTACAGCATCAGGATGAGCATTAATAGAATCGATAGAGCTGGACTATTGCTCAAGCAGTGGATGCATGCCTTCTGGTAGTACCTCTGCTTTGTGAATCGATCTATGAGAGGAAGGGGGGTTAAAAAACACCTAAAGAAAAGGGCTTTATTAAGACTACTACAGTCACACGGCAGCATAGAACCATCTCAAAAAAAGATGGCATCCCCCCCTGAGAGTGATATGGCTGGTCAGAGTGAGCCATCAGGAGGGGCAAGTGTTTCAGCTGCTCTTAACACTGCAGCCCCTATGTATATTACCCAAGAGATTTTTTTTCTTCAACCATTTTAAGCTTGGAGCAAAAAATTAATGCTTTTATTTGCATTCCAGACCGGAGCTAAGCGTAGCAAATCCCTGTCCATTGCTCAAGACCCTCATACTGAGGAACAAGGAGCAAGAGATGATGAATTTCTTTCAAAGGACCAGGAAGAGGCTGAAGTCTCCTCTTACGAAGAACCTGATACGGGGATATCGGGTTCACAGGAAAGGTTGTTGGTAC
The DNA here is from genome assembly GCF_037356315.1 of Lithobates pipiens. Classification (NCBI taxonomy): domain Eukaryota; kingdom Metazoa; phylum Chordata; class Amphibia; order Anura; family Ranidae; genus Lithobates; species Lithobates pipiens. The sequence continues at coordinate 10,482,462 of NW_027507790.1, forward strand.
AATCTCTCACTGGGTTGGTCAGTTCCACATTTTTACTGCCAGAAGCGCAGTCAGTCAATGAGCCCACTTCTGGTTTGGGTTCACTAAAGCCTCCCCAATTTGATCATTCTTTTCCTATCCATTCATGGCTAAGGAAGCTTATTTATTCTGAATGGGAGCACTCAGATAAACAATTTTTCCCTCCCAAAAAGTTTTCAATACTTTATGCTATGGAGGAAGACTTTTATAAGAAATGGGGAATTCCAACAATTGACGCTGCTATATCCTCTGTAAATAAAAACCTGACCTGTCCAGTTGACAATGCTCATATGCTAAAGGATCCAACAGATAAGAAGTTGGCGTTCCTTTTTAAAAACGATATTTCGCTCACAGGTTCAGTCATCAACCTGCACTGTCAGTGATCAGAGTATCTCAGTCCTTAAATGACCAGTTTACTGATGCACTTTGTTATTCCTGATCAGCAGGCCCAGGTTCTGGCCGGTATATCAGAAGCATTGTGTTTCACAGTAGACACTATGAAAGATTCTATTCTCAAGGCATCATGCTAGGGCTGGTATATGTGCGTAGAATCCTATGGTTGAAAAATTGGTCAGTCGAATCGCCATGCAAAAAGCTCTTGGCCAGTTTCCCTTTTCATGATGAATGGTTGTTCGGAGACAATCTGGATAAGTAGATCCAAAGAATTTCTAATGGGGAAAAGTTCCCTTTTACCGGTTAAGAAGTTGTTTAAACATTTTACTTTTAAACATACTTCTTCTCCAGTGCCAGGGGCAGCAGCCTCCAGGCAGTTACTACTGCCTCCACCGTCAGATTCAAGAGGTAAACCACAGGGTCAGTCCCAGGGCCAAAAGAGGACCTAGGGGAGGAAACCCACAAAACAAAATACTAAAGCCTCCTTATGTAGGGACGCCCCCTCTCACTCGAGTAGGGGGAAGGCTTCTACAGTGTTCAATGGTCTGGCAGGAACAATGTTAAGACAGATGGGTGGCTTCCTCAATTTCTCTAGGTTACAAACCAGAGTTCCCATCTCGTTTTCTCAAATCAAGTGTTCCCAGACATCCAATGAAAAAATTCTCTCTTTCTAGCTCTGGATCATCTCTTATCTCAAGGAGTGATATCGGAGGTCCGCTTGGAAGAGCTAGGTTTGGGCTTTTATTCAAACCTGTTTCACGGTTCCAAAACCAAATGGGGATGTCAGACCCATTTTAGATCTCAAACATCTAAACCAGTTTTTAAATATCCATTCCTTTCACATGGAGTCAATCTGATCAGTAGTCTCCATCCTACAAGGGGGAGAACTTCTGGCGTCAATCGACATCAAGGATGCTTATCTCCATGTGCTGATTTTCCCCACTCGTCGGAAATTTCTACGCTTTGAGGTAGAAAATCTTAATTTTCTGTTTGTAGCTCTACCCATCGGTCTGGCTACCGCACCTCAAGTGTTTACAAAAGTCCTGGCTTCTTTAGCCAGGTTAAGGGCCAAAGGTATAACAATATTGGCCTGGTAGATGATCTACTCTTGATAGATCAATCGGTAGCCCGCTTAAACCAAACTTTGGTCACTGCAGTCAGCTACCTGGAAGACCTAGGTTGAATTCTCAACCTAGAGAAATCCTCCTTAAAACCATTAAGGAGATTGCAGTACTTGGGGCTGATCATAGATACAGCTCAGAAGAGGGTTTTTCTGCCCCAGGAAAGGATCAAATAGACTTTGCATGATATTTTTGGGAAAGATAGTGGCTTCTTTTGAGGCCGGTCCTTATGCACAGTGTCATTCAAGACTGCTACAAAACAGTATCCTGTTTACTTTGAACAAGAAGGTCCAAGTTCTGGACTTCCCAATGTGCGTCAGAGCCTCAGTTGGTGGTTGTTATCCAAGAATCTTCAAAAAGGGAAATCCTTTCTACCAGTCACCCTGAAGGAGGTAACAACAAATGCAAGCCTTCTGGGCTTGGGAGCAGTCCTGGAAGAAGCTTCTGTCCTTTTCTAGAGATCTGGGCAGTACGCCTGGCCCTGGAGGACTGGACACTCAGACTACGGAATTATCCTGTCAGGATTTAATTTGACAATGCCACAGCAGTGGCCTATATGAATCACCAAGGGGGCATGAGAAGTTGTGCGACCCAGAGAGAGGTGAAGCATATTCTTTCTTGGGCAGAAAGCAACATTCCTTGCCTATCTGCAATTTTTATTCCAGGGATAGAGAATTGGCAGGCGGACTACTTAAGTCGCCAACAATGGTTCCCGGGAGAATGGTCCCTTCATCCCGACATCTTTCTGTCAATATGTCAAAAATGGGTAGTTCCGGACATGGATCTGTTTGCGTCCAGGTTCAACAATAAGATCAACAACTTTGTGTCAAGGACAAGGGATCCTGGCATGCAGAACAGATGCCTTGGTCTTTCCGTGGGATCAATTCTCACTGATCTATGCGTTCCCTCCTGTTCTGCTGCTTCCGCAACTTCTTTGCAGGATCAAGCAGGAAGGGAAGGAGGTGCTTGTTGTGGCCCAGGAGATCTTGGTTTGCCGAGATCATAAAAATGGCAGTAGGGGACCCTTGGGCCCTTCCACTGTGGCCGGACCTTCTCTCACAAGGTCAGGTATTCCATCCTACCTTACAAACGCTAAATATAATGTTTGGCAATTGAGACCCACGTTCTAAAAAACCATGGGCTGTCAACTTCAGTAGTTTCTACTGTGGTTAATGCTAGGAAGCCAGCCTCCAGAATCATATACTATAGAGTGTGAATCCAGGGGTTGGCACCCCAGAAAATATGTCATATGGTAGGATCCTTGAATTCTTACAGATGAGATTAGAGATAAAGCTGGCCTTAAGTACTATCAAGGACTAGGTGTCGGCCTCAGTATTTTTTCCAACGTCCACTTCACACTCTGGTTCGTAACTTTATTCAGGGAGTAACATGGATTAATACACCAGTTAGATCACCCTTGAACCCTTGGGGCTTAAATTTAGTCCTATTGGCTTTACAAAAACAGACTTGAGCCAATTCGAGATATTCCCTTGATCCTCTTGATGAGGAAAATAGTTTTCTTGGTTGCCATATCATCTGCAAGAAGAGTATCAGAGTTAGCTGCTCTTTCATGTAAAGTGCAATATTTGATTATTCATAAGGATAAGGTTGTATTGCAACCTCATCCTAATTTCCTACCGAAGGTGGTATCGGGTTTTCATTTAAACCAGGATATTGTTCTGCCTTAATTTTTTCCAGAACCTTGTTCTGTGGAAGAAAAGTCACCACATTCTCTTGATGTGGTGAGGGCGGTCAAGTTCTATTTCAAAGCGACTGCTCAGATTCGTAAAACAGATGTTTTGTTTGTGTTGCCAGAAGGTCCTAAGAGAGGGCAGGCAGCATCAAAGTCTATTATTTCTATATGGATTCATCAAGTGATTGTTCAAGCTTATGGTTTAAAGAGAAAATTCCTCCTTTTCATATTTTGTTGGTGCTTCTTGGGCAGTGCATCACCAAGCCTCTATGGCTCAGATCTGCAAGGCCGCAACTTGGTCTTCAGTCCATACATTTACCAGATTCTATCGAGTAGATGTGTAAGGTCATGAAGATATCACCTTTGGGCGCAGTGTACTGCGGGCTACAGTATAAGTCCTCTAGTCTCTTGGTGCCCTACTTTTGTTGTCTCCCTCCCTTCAGTTGCCATTGCTATGGGACATCCCACATAGTAACTACTATGTCTCTGTTTCCCGTGATGTACTTCAAAGAAAAGGATTTTACAGGTAAGCCGTTATAAAAATCCTATTTTCTTATCGTACATCACAGGAAATGGAGACATAGTAGTTACTATGTGGGATGTCCCATGTCTCTGTTTCCCATGATGTATGATAAGAAAGTAGGATTTTTATAACGGCTTACCTGTAAAATCCTTTTCTTTGAAGTACATCATGGGACACAAAGGTCCCTCCCTTCTTTGGTATACAAGTGTATTGCTTGGCTACAAAACTGAGGTACTCCCAGTAGTGGGAGGGGTTATATAGGGAGTGCACTTTTTGTCTTAGGGCAAGCCAGTGTCCATCTGAAGGTGGCCTATAACCCAGATAGTAACTACTATGGCTATATGTCCGGGATGTACTTCAAAGAAAAGGATTTTACAGGTAAGCTGTTATAAAAATCGTATTTTTTATTCACATACACAAGTTAAAACCATGCATACAATTCCATGAAGCATAACAGGACATAGTAAAGATTACATAATACCACATATACATATCAAAGTAACCAGTTAGTATCTTGACACGTTTCGTGTAACAAAATTCACATCTTCAGGGACAATGATGCTTCATAGGGTATCCAACAAAATAACAACTGTAAAAAAGATTCAAAATCTCGGTCACTTCTAATCTTCCATCCTATGGTTGATACTTTGGCTCTCTCCTCCATTTGTGGCCCTTGTGTTGTAGCTTTCTGGCCACTTTAGAGCTTCCAGAGTCCCATGCTGTCTCACCAATATGCTCCATTACTTTTTACCACAAAAGAACTTGAGATTTTAACTTTTTTTTTTCAATGCCCCTTTATTTCTTGCTGGGTGCTGAAATCAGGAAATGAATGCCACCATCAGATATAACGAAGTCTTTAAACATCAAAGAGTCATTTATCACATGCCAACAATTGAGGACCAAGCAGAATAAATTTTTCAAAGGAAAGTTATCCCAGGTGGTCCCAAAAATTTGATTTTTGATGACTGACCCTTTGGTGTCTGAATAAAAGAATGTGGTGAGTTGTATAGAGGTGTGATGGCAAGAGAGTTGTGGTCTAATTTATCCACCTGTCCATGGTAAGTTGGTGAGGAGAAATTAAAACTAGTGTTAGCCTTTATGCCTAAGTAGAAATGTGTTGGGGTGGTAAAAATGTGGCCGAACCGCATGTTTTTACCGTTCCTAGCCACTTGCATTTTAAGCTGCAAAGGCATGGGGGGGGGGGGTGTACATTTGCTGTGGTTGCAATGTTTTGTGGCATTGCAAAAACTATCACCACTGTTTGTTAATGCGCGCAGTTGCAGCGTACTGGTACAGGGTTTAGGGGTAAAACAGATGGTAAAAAGATGGTATAATGTCTTTGACAAGCAATCTAACCACAGATAACTCTTCAGAGGGTATCGTGGATATAAGCAAGGCCTAAGTCCAACCGAAGATTCTGCATTAGGTGTACACTGGAAGTTAAAAAGGTGCAGATTGGCTAGTTCTTGGTTAAGGTTTTACAGGTAGTGTGTGCTCACTTGTAGTGTACTTTGTTTTTCCTTTCAGAGCCAAGGTGAAAGGCTTCTCTCCAGAGAGACACCAGAGGAATTGAAGCAACAACCGTTGGCATTGGGTTATTATGTGTCAACAGCCAAAGCTGAAAACCTGCCCGAATGGTTCTGGTCATCATGTCCACAGGCTCAAAATCAGTGCCCTTTATTTTTAAAGGTAAAAGTCTATCTACTGCCTTTCCAATGAACTGAACATCAGTCTAGGCCGTTGCTAATAGCTGTCTCGGATTCTTACAGGCCTCTCTACATCATCACATCTCTGTGTCGCAGAGTGATGACCTCATTCCTGCACGCACTTCACAGCGTGTGCCTCATCCTTTGGATTCCAAAACAACATCAGATGTTTTAAGGTAACATTTTATTTGATTTTATAGATTTTCACATTTGCTTTTTCTTTATGACCCCAGAAAGTTTCTTAATCATACATCATAGGGCACTTGTTTACATGACTATTTGTTCTATGCTGCCATCTTCAGGTGAACGGACACTGGCCAAGGAATTCCCTGCCCAGACATAATCCCTCCCAGCTCAGATAAGGCTTAGTGTTTTAGCTATTGCATAGCTCCCAACTGTCCCTGATTGGAATAAAGTCCCTCTGTCCCTCATTTTGGTCTAATCTATATAGTTCTATATAAAATGCACTTTTTATTTTTCAAAAGGTGGTTCCAAGTGCTAAACCTTTCATCAAATTTCTAAATAGCTGCATTTGTAAATGTCAAAAGCCAATATAAAGCAATAGTAGTAGTAGAAAAAGCACTTTTGGGTTTACCTAAAGAGGTATGCATTGCCTTAGGTGATGGATGTGCTTACAGGTGTTTTTCTAGAGATTTTTTTCTGTGGGCTCAGTCCCTAATTTCTTGCCTATTCTTAACATCCCTTCTGGGTTATAGTAGGGCTCTATCCAGATCGATTGCTACAGGCAGCAGGGCAAGAGGTACTGTAGCAAAAGCAGGGAAGGCCTGCATTTCTGGAGATCGGTGATGGACCCTGTGGGGAGCCATCTCCTGGGTGCTATGCCTTAGGTGACCTTGCATCCAAGGTACTCTACAGGTCCAGGGCAGTAGAGTGCCCCTGTACATGGTAGAATAGAGGGCAGTTTTCCACTGCGGCATTCCCTTTCCATTGGCGCTCGTTACAATATTTTCTTGCAGGCAGGGTGATATACCACAGTAGTATGGCACGTGCCATTTTGTCATTTCCCTGGGCACCATAACATGTATGTTTGCGGTGGCAGCCTGCAAAAGCAACTCCGCAGTTTCAGCTAATCTGCCACAGTGCAGCAGCTTTACAAGCACATAAGTGACAAGAGCACAGGAAGTATCTGGGACACTAAAGGTCAAATTCGCTCTGAATCCCTACCCCTATCTGTTATTTCTACCATCTCATCGGAGCAATTCTCTGGTTCCTTTTCTTCAAAGGAGTCATTTTCTGCAGCTATTTTTGAGATCCATTTCTGGGACACAAGCGTGGGCATTTTCCTCCTTTTCCATCCCTTTTGTGGGAGAAATGGGTATCTGAGAAACATCTTCAAAATGAGGAAGAATTGGACGCTGTTGAGGATTGAAATCCCCTGTAGACAAGTCCTCTATGGAGCAATCTCTGGGTCCAGGGCTGTCTCAGACAAAGGAGACCAGGGTAGGCATCTTGGCAGATGTGGTGCACACTAATCTTAAGTTACCACTGCTGTAATCCACGTCCCCTTTTGATGGCTGCCAAAACATCCCAAGTCTTTTCCAGTGCACACCCACTTGCAGGAATTTGTGTATGCCGATTGAACTCGTGCTGAAAAGGTGTTTTCACCTACAGAGTTTTGATCAACAGTACCCCAAGGAAGAAGAATTCTATTAAAAGAAAAGGGGTTCTCTGGCTGTTGACCCATCCATTTACTACCTTAGTAAGACCCTTACAGTTCCGCCACAGATAAAAAGTTAGAGCCTTCTTTAAGGCATTCTTCTCAGTGGCAGCAGGTGATTCTGCTGCTTGTGGTAGATGTAGTGGGTATTTACGAGCCTTCAAAATGTGGGCAAATCGTATGCTTTGTTCCTGAGAATCAGTAGACGGGGTCCTGCCATTTGGCAGTTTCTGGAAAGTTTTCTGAGAGAAAAAAAAACGAATAGCTGGAGCTGGCAACTCTGTATTCCAAAGGGCACACTGAGCCTGGGTACCTGTGTGTGGTTCTTGCATTTCAATCGGGTTGTCCTCTCAGTAAGCGCTACTTCTACCAAAGTTTTCTGAGAGCCCTGAGTTTCTAGGTGGATGCAATTGAAGACTACATAAGGCAGCTTCCTCGAATGGGCACCATGTCTTTCCACACAAGAAGGATTGTAATGTTGGTCAGTGGAACCTCTTTGCCAGAAACAAATAAACAGGCTGTCTTTTAAGGGCAAATGCTTGTTTGCACCATTCTTGAATGCCTTCCTCCAGAAGGTGACCATAAAGAAAAGCATACTTTACCCTTAGAGCGTTTGTAACCCTAAAAAAAATAAAAAATTGATACCCTGTTCCTTTAAAGCATGCTAAACAGCACCATGCTTGTGCTGTGTAATCTGGCCCTTTGTATCACTTGAAATACCTGCCTGGTTCTGCCTCCCCCTCTGTAAACTGACCGCGGTTTATCATAGCTGCTGAACCTTGACACTGTGGTCCATTTACCTGCCTCCATCATCGTGCTGTCTCTGTGCCCTTCCTGCCTGTCAGTTCCGATGCCTGTGCTCCAATGCCTCCTCTTCTCCCCTCCCCTCCAACTTCTCTTCTCTGTGGTTTGACAATATTATTAAAAAGTAATTTGCACCCCTCTTTTATCAGGATCTAAAGTAGTAGATGTCTGTTTTTTTAAATTCTAATCCTAAATTCCTTATCTCATAGTGGTCACGTGACATTCCTCTGCTAGCCGACTAATGTCAGAAGGTTATCTCAGCCCCTCCCTCTGCATTCCTTACATCGAGGAAACGTAGCAGAGGAATGTTCTGTGTCTGCATATAGGTGCTGTGAGAGAAGGTATTTAGGATTAGAATTTAAAAAGACACACAGTACTATACATCTTGCTAAAACAGAGGGGATGCAAGTTATTATTCTGACTTCACAACTGCTTTAAAGAAGAAGGCAAAGATGACAGTTCAAAAGCCGGTAAAAAGACAAATATATGCACAAAGAACTGAACACAATTTATCCCATAGGTAATGAGGCATGTAAGTGAAAAAAGGGGTGGGCAAGGAATGCAACGATATATATGTAAATGTCCAACAAGGTATGGAAGAAAAGTCCACAGAACATGGGGAAGATGGCAGCTGCCATTGATGTAGTCCCCTGTGCCAAGTTCCATTGCAGAGCTCTTTAAGGCCTCATGTACACTGCTACTGGTAAACGGACGCTTAGGAGCACTTGGGCATTTTTTTCAACTGCTCCTGAACTATCCTCTGTTATCTTATCAGTACATGTACACAGGGTCGTTTACAGTAGTTTCTAGGCAGTTGAGTTTAGAGGAGTTTAGAACACTTCTAAATGCGCCCTTTATTTTATTTTTTTTTTATTTTTTTTAACGCTTCTAAACACAATCGCGGCTACACGCGGCATGTAAACAAGGAAAAACTTTTTTAAACGTGTTTTACTATCTGTCATGTTCAGTAGAGGTTGTAAAAACGTCCCGTGTACATAAAGCCTAACTCAATACTCTGTCAGTACGAGACAAAGGTAAGGAGTTATTGGACCTGCTAATGTATCTGACTCCCATGCCCAGGTCTGCTATGGAATTATGGATAACCATGCAGATGCTGGATTTAGAAAATGCTTCCTTTTAATTTTTTTTAGGTCTTCACGACTGATGCCAACCTTTGGGGCTGGGGAGATGTTCTGAAGAACCTCTTAGTTTAAGGAACGTGGTCATCAGGGGAACAGAAGTTGTGAACATCCTGGAAACTTCTGACCCTCTCCACTGTGCACATTCTGGGTGTGCAAAATTGGCACATGTGCATCCGCAAGCATTAGTGGTAGATGCCCTTGGGATCAATTTTTCCCTGTTCAATTTCTTTCCTCCACAGCTTCTTTCTCACTTATTGTGCAGGTTAACCGTGAAGGGCATTCTGGTGATTCTTTTTGTACCTACATATCCAAGAAGAATATGGTATCCAAACATCATAAATCTCTTGCCAGACAAGTAGTGGGGCTCTTCCACATGGGTCAGATTAGCTGTCTTAAGGTCCGATATTCCACCCTGTGCTTTGACGCTATGGTTGTTGAAGCCCAAGCCCTGAGAGATAGGGGTGTTTTGGACACTAATCCCTACACTCCTCAAAGCAACATGGTTGACCTCCATGAAGGTACCATTGTACACGGAAGGGGTTTCTGTTTCTTTGTTTTTTATTTAATTTTTTATTTATTTTTTGCCTGGTTTGAGACTTGCAAGTTTTATCTCTAACAGCATGTTGTTCAGTGCATTTTGGATATTCTATAGTCTGGGGTTGAGATGCCTCTGGTTTTAAAGCCAAAATCAAGCTTTCTAGTCACTTTAAATGGTGTAGGACAACTATTTCCTTTACTAAATCCTTCATCCACTGTGACTATTGTATCTTACTGTAATAATATCAGCTGCATGCAGTGCTGTGTTCTGCATCTGTACAGGAGACTTCCTGTCTGATGTCCACCTCAGGTGTTTGAGAGTGCTTGTACAGGGAGGTGGGCTACATGGATACACTTCAGGTATACGGACACAGGGGGACCTTTTAACACCCTCTGCATCCACACAGGTCACAGTAAGTTCCCTCACTTCTATGGTGGTGGACTAAAGAGAAGGGGTCAGGGGCCAGTAAAAAAGGGATTCCCAGTTACCTTAGCCACCAGTGGTGCTGAATGGGCTCTACTGATGCCACCTGGCTTGTCAGACATGGACAGTGTCTCAGTTGGGTCTCTCCTTTGACTCTTCCTTCCTGCATCCCACACTCCTTATGACTTGGTAAGGATGATTTTTTTCAGCACCCTTGGCTACTTTTCCAGGCAATGGGGTCTTGCTCTCCACCAAACCCTGTTTCTGACACAGCTCTGGCAGTGATTTTTGACATAGGAGAGGATAATGGAGCAGACGAAGAAGTAGGAACAGATGCTTCATTCTTACTCTAAGTGCCAGAAAATGTACTACTTGAAAATGTTATCACTGCATCTGGAAGGTTTATTTCACCTGGTGTGAACAGCGGAAGATTAATCCTTACTGGTACTCCGTGTGATGGATTCTGGCTTTTTTTTAGTCATGACTGGGTAACTGCTTGGCCTAGAGTATGATCAAGGGCCAAAATTCAGGCCTGGGGTGTTTTCTTTCAATGACCCTTGGCATCACACTTTGATGATTTCCTTCATGCAGTGTATAGCCCATATTCCCCCTATATGTTCTTCAGTAGCTCTGTGGAACTTGGATACTTCTAAAGCTGCAGGCTCCTCTCTCTGAATACATTAAGTATGTCTCTTTGTCTGACCTTACTCTCAAGGTTGTTTTTCCCACCACCTCCACCAGGAACTTGGCTGCCTTATCTTGTAAGGAGCCTTTCCTGGTAGTTTGCAATGATGAGGTTTTCCTTTGACCTAGGGTATCCTTTTTGTCTAAGCTGGTATCGTCCTTTTACTTAAAGCGGAGGTCCACCCTAAAATGGACCTCTGCTCATCGGAATCCCCCCCCCCCCCCCCCTCCGGCGCCACAATCGGCACCTTTCAGGGGGGAGGGGGGTGCAGTTACCTGGATAATCCAGGTAACTGCACCCACTTCCGGGCTAGCTCTCTGCGGAAAGGGGCGTACGTTACGCCCCTTTCCGCAAGCGCCCGCCCCCTTCAGCAAGCCCCCCGCTGCCTGCTGGGAAACACACAGCTCCCAGAGGCAGCGGGGACCGTCCGGATTGCGCCGCGCGGCTCGCGCATGCGCAGTAGGGAACCGGGAAATGAAGCCGAAAGGCTCCATTTCCTGATTCCCATACCCAAGATGGCGGCTGCAGGACCCGATAGACAAGCGAGCGATCGGCTTCGGGTGCCGACATCGCGGGCGCGCTGGACAGGTAAGTGTCACTATTTAAAAGTCAGCAGCTGCAGTATTTGTAGCTGCTGGCTTTTAAAAAAAAAAAAAACGCGGAGTCCCGGTGGACTCCCGCTTTAATAGTACTTCATCCTTTTGTCCTACTCTGAAAACCCTCTCAGGATGTGGTTCGATTGGTGTTAGTCTACCTTTCAGAGATAATCTGATACTGTGCCCCCGGAGAGATCACGCAGGGTGCTCCCTGCATCTCGTTCCACCATTTCTAGAACCTCAATTACAAAAAAGTTTGGATGTCGTGTAAACTCTACATAAAAACAGAATGCAATGATTTGCAATTCTCATAAACCCATATTTTATTGACAATACAAAACATAGCAAATGTTAAAAGAAGAGGGGATGCTACATCATGGTAAACATGGCCCTGTATGAGACGTGTTGCTGCCATATATTTCAAAATTAACGTATTTTTTCTTAAAATGGCACATTTTCTCAGTCCTGGCGATAACCTAAAATGACAATATGCTAAACAATGTAAAGCTGCCCCTTTAAGTGAATAAACAACCTCTGAAAAGCAAACCAATGAAAAGCAAGGCACTAACACATATCTGTTAGCGCCATGCTTGGTTTGCTAAACATTTGATATGTTTTCTGTTTTCTATTGTGAATGAAAAATGTTTTATGAGATTTGCTAATCATTGCATTCTATTTTTCATGTAGATTTTACACAGCATCCCAACTTTTTTGTAATTGGGGTTGTAGGTGATTAAGGTTGTGATAATGGGGTGCCTTGAAGCGGCTCTGCTGCTTAACGTATGTATTTGCAAATGTGTGCTATCTAACCTGTTTTTAACGCAAACTGTTAGGACAATTGGGTTGGTTACTGACTGGCTGCCGAGTTGAGCTGGGAATTTCCTTTGCTTTAGTAGGTTGTGATTCATGCCTACATGGTCAAAGATAGAATTGCTCCCTTTCTGGTGATTGCCCATTCGGCTAGATCCATTATGCATCCTAGGCAATTCAGTGCTTCTGTTTATATGTTCACAAGTTTTTTAGGCTGCATTTTGAGTTTGTCTGGCCCTGCTTTTTTTTTTTTTTTTTTTTTTTTTTTTGTGTGCGGTTATGTTGGTTGGCTGGTATTATAGTAGTACCATCCGCTCGTTGGTGGTGCATTTGGAAGACCCAGTCTTCTCTGGATCTCCCTGTGCTTTATGAATAAGAAGATGGGATTTTTGACTTCCTGTATATGCCATTTCTTGGGGTACAGGACATCCTCCCTTCTGTGGTTGATTGCTTACTACAGAAAGGATGATTGCTAGGAGCAGCAGAATTTTTTTTGCCAGTGTCCAATAACCTGCAGGTACCTGTCCTACAACCTCTTTGTCTCTGAATCTGCCTCTGTCCTGTACTGTAGTCCAAGGAATAGATTTTACAGGTAAGCCAACAAAAAAATATATAGAATTTCGACTTACCTGTAAAATCCATTTCTTGGTCTACAGTACAGGACACAGGGATTCTTCCCATCTTTGTCTGTTCCTCATTGCTTGCTATAAAATAAGGCTTAACTAAATCTGGGAGGTTATGTCAAAGTGGGAAGTTCCTGTCATTTTTGGGCCAATGTTCATTCACCTGAGGGCAGCAGCATACATTTGGGGGTGGGCTTATGCAATGAAACTATGAAATTGAGCTATGTTAACCAATTAGATTATCTCTGATTTGCTTTGAGTCACACCACCTTGCTATTTAACATACTGAGTATGCTAAGAGACACGGGTCAATTCACTAAGGCCGCGTACACACGGGCGGACTATCCGTCCAACTAAGTCCGTCAGACAATCCGACAGACAGTCCGTCCTACTTTTGAATGAACGGACTTGACCACACACGACGAACAGACAGTCCGCTGAAAGCTTGCGCGATGACGTGTACGGCACGTACGCCGGGACTAGAAATACGACGTCCAATACACTGCAATTCAACCTTCGGCCGTGTAAATCCTTTCTGAGCATGCGCCATACTTAGTCCGTCGAACTAGCCTACTCACGAGCGGACTGTCCGCTGAAACCAAGTTTGGACGGACAATATTACGGAAATTCCGAAAGACTTAGTCCGCCAGACTGTCCGCTGAAGCCCACATACGAGCGGATTGTCCGCTGAAACACGTTTCAGCGGACCAAGTTCGTCAGACAGTCCGCCCGTGTGTACGCGGCCTAAGAGTTAAATACCTGTTGATAAAATGTGATAAAATACTGCATGCGGTACCAATTGGGCAAGTGTTCAATTCATTTAAGAAGGCGGTATTTGCTTAATGTAGTGGTAATTACCGCATTATTTAATGCAATAATTTACTGCATTGAGCTAGTTTGCTAAGGAGCGTACTGGAAAGTCGACCGCCGTATACTTAACAAAGGATGACTGATCAGCTGTCAGCAGGTTCCCAGCTGAATGTTAAAAAAAAATAAAAAATTAAAATGATGAAAAAAACAGCGTGGGGTTGTTCCCAACCCCAATGCATACCAGGCCCTTCAGGTGTACCCCACGCCAAAATAAAAAACAAAAAAATACAGTGAGGGATCCCCCCCCCCCCAAAATCCATACCTTATCCAAGCATGCAGCCTGGCAGGTCAGGGAAGGGGGGTGCAACATGCCCTCAACATGAGGGGTGGGTGCTTTGGGGGAAGGGGGGGATGCAGTCCTACAACCGTGCCCGGTGGTTGTTGGGGGTCTGCGGGCAGGGGGCTTATCAAAGTCTGACAACCCCCAGATCTTGGCTCTCCCCCACGTGAATGAGTATGGGGTACATTGTACCCCTGCACTTTCACCAAAAAAGTGTCAAGATATAATCAAAACCGCTTTTGACAATTTCTTTATTAGAAAAACGGTGTCCCTGCCACACCACTGGACCCGAAAAAAGGCCAGCCTTCATAGACAGCGGGTTGGTGGTGCACGGGGAGTGTGATTGATGGTAGGTTTACATTGGGGGCACTATTTGTAAATTATTTTGGTAAATGGGTACAGTGTATCCCATGCTCATTCATGTGGGGGGGTCCCTTGTTGAAGGAGGCTTCCAGATTCCAATAAGCCCCCCCTGCCCGCAGAATCCCACAACCACCGGTCACGGTTGTGGGGATGAGGCCCTTGTCCCCATCAACATAGGGACAAGGTGATTTGAGGTGGGGGGGGCAAAGCACCCAGTTGAGGGCATGTGGATAAGGTATGGAGGATTGCGTGGTAAGAATTGGGGGGGACCCCACACAGTTTTATTTATTTTTATCATTTTTCATTGTTTGTTTTTTATTTTTTCATACTTTCAGCTGTCATTAGAAGTAATTTTTTTTTCGGTACTCTGCGGCCGGCTTCCCTTTTTTGGCTCCTTTAAAAAAAATACATATATGTGATACCACCAGTAATACCAATACCCTGGTAGTAATTATTGCATGCCTTTTTACACTCTGGTCCATTTGTGAATTGGACTTAAGAGTTTTTAAAACTATATTTAACGGTACTTTTTATTTATGTTTTTTTTTTTTCCCGTAAATACGGCATAATCCTTTTTTTTTTTTTTTTTTTTTTTTATGAATTGGACTTACATAGTCAGGTTTAAAAAAAAAAGACACAAGTCCATCTAGTTGAACCATAAAAAAAAATGAATAAATAAAATTAAAAATGTCATACAATCCCATATGCCCAATCCTATACCCACAGTTGATCCAGAGGAAGGCGAAAAACCCCCCAGAAAAGCAGGATCCAATTTCCTACAGCAGGGGCAAAAAATCCTTCCTGATCCCAGATTTGCAATTGGATTTTCCCTGTATCAACTTTACCTATAAATGTTAGTACCCAGTTATATTAAGTACATTTGGGAAAGAATCCAGGCCTTTCTTAAAGCAATCAACTGAGCTGGCCAGAACACCTCTGGAGGGAGTCTGTTCTACATTTTCATAGCTCTTAGGCCCCTTTCACACTGACGTCCTGTTCAGGCCTGCCTGTCAGTTTTTCAGGCGGACCTGAACGGGTGCCCCATAGAGCTCTATGGAGCGTCGGATGTCAGCGGTGACATGTCCGCTGACATCCGACCCGCTCCGATCCGAAAAAGTGTAACGGAGGAAAAAGCTATTTTTCCATCCGTCTGCGGATCGGATCGGGTGACGACGGGCACTGCGGTCCGTCGTCATCCGATCTCCCATAGGGGAGAGTGGCGCTGTGACAGGTCTGTCCCTGCGCAGTGTGCAGAGACGGACCTGTCATCTCCCTGCTCAGCGGGATCGACGGAGTGATCCCCGCTGAGCAAACGGATATCCACGGGGCGGATCAGAACTGATCCGCCCTGTGTGAAAGGACCCTTATAGGCTGCTTTCACACTGAGGCGCTTTGCAGGCGCTAAAGTGCTAAAAAAAGTGCCTGCAAAGCTCCCTGAAACGGCCGCTGTTGTGTCTCCCTTGGGGCTTTCACACTGGAGTGGTGCGCTTGCAGGGTGGTCAAAAAAGTAATTCAAGCCGCATCTTTGGAGCGTTGTAGGAGCGGTGTATTTACCGCTCCTAAAGCACCCCTTCCCATTGAAAACAATGGGGCAGCGCTGCAAACCCTGCTGCAGCGGCACTTTGCGGGTGATTTTAATCCTTTTTTGGGCTCTAGCAGGGGTCAAAACTGCCCCGCTAGCGGCCACGTAGCACCACTTTACCGCTAGCACCCGCATCGCCCCAGTGTGAAAGTAGCTTTACTGTGAAGAAACCTAATGACTTAATTTACTGTATGCAATCATTTATGTAAGTGAGTCATGTTACTACATTATCGCATGCGGTAAATGGCAGTGAATTGACCACACAGTCTAAATCCATTTTCAAAGGGTAGACTCCACATCTGATCTTTTTTTAATTATTCATAATGTTTGTTAAAACGTACGTTTCTAATGTGGTGATTATTTTTGTGTAGCTTTGTAGAAATCTGGCTATTCTAAGAACAATATCTTGCATGTGTATTAGTATAATTTTTGCAATTAATAAAACAAAGTGAATAACCGTTGTTAAATTTCTCCCTCTCTTAGGTTTGTTCTCGAGCAGTATAATGCCCTATCATGGCTGACCTGTAACCCGGCCACTCAGGACCGGACGTCATGTCTACCTGTTCACTTCACGGTGCTCACGCAGATGTACAACATGGTAATGGACATTCTTTGAACAATCATCCTGGCTACACAGAAGGATATCTGAAGATCTCCAGCCAGCAGTTGGAATGCCCTGTGATTGCTGTGCTTGCTGTAGGACCTGTTGGTGTACTACATCAGTGAAGAAATGCAACTGAAACTATTGTTTGTGCTGCTAGCAGTATGCATGGGCATTCATGGAAGCTAATTCTGTGGAAAATTGCCCAAAACTAATAAATTCTAGGTGCTGTGTTTTACTGCGGCATAGAAAATGAAAACAAACATCTGTTAGGAAAACCATGCATTTTCCTGTGATCTAGCTATATGAATGCCCAGCATGTACATGTTTATGAACAGGTATAGCACAGGGCATAATCCTATCAAATCTGTATCTTCAGGTGCACACGAATTATATAGCACTTTGTACTGCCTGTGCAGTTATTGTATCAGCTTCTTAAAGCACAATTTTTCTGCAGAATTCAGCTGCAGGTCTGTGGGATTTCTAAAAACAAAACCAAACCAAACAAAACTGTTACTTAAAACAAATTCCAGATTCTGTTCCATCCTACAACTGTGATTCGCTGTGTATATATTGTCTGAGCAGTTCATAGATAGCAATATGACAGACAGTACAAGCAGTAATTTTTAGTGCCAAATCTTTTGTCATATATAATAAGCTTGTATCAGTATTGTTTCCATTAAAAGTTATATTACAGTGGAAATTGGGCTAAACGTGTACAATCTGCTGTACAAACAGTTGGCCAATGGTGAACTTGGGTTTTCTGATTCTCTAATTAGCCTTGCTGTTGCAAAGTAAAATGGGAGCCTTTCTTCATCCAAGTCTTTTCAGTTTTAACAATATAATGTAGAGGTTATTTTATCACCTGCTTGAACCTCTATCAATGCTATCACGTTTGTGTTAGTCCTGAAGTATAGATGTCGCAGCTATTCCTGGCAACTTGGAAGGCTTCAGGCAACAGTGTTTTCTGGCTGTCTTTTTCTTTTTTGCTCACTGTGCTTAATATGTTTACAACGGGCAAATGGGTGAAATGACTGATGTTCATAACTTTACGTTTTTTTTTTTTTTTTGCATTCCTTCCAGTATTTGTGTTGCTGCCAGTTTTATTTATTGGTGGTACAAGATCATAACTTCAGTTTTTTTTCCAAGTTTCTGGTGAAAAGAAATTTAAATTGAAGAGATGTATTTACTGTGTTATTATCTGAAAGGGAGAGTATGCTATTTTATTATGTGGCAAATTTTGGATTGCTTTAGAGCCTTTTATGAGTATAAGTTACTACCAAATAGAATCCAAAGTTCATTTCTTTCAAAGCTTTTCACTTCTGGGTAGTCGCTGGTAGAGTTGGTCACCCACTGGCTTTTGCACGTCTTTGGATGTTGCATGTGAGATCTCTGCACTGGAGTTCTAAGCTCCTCTGACTTTTACAAGGTGTTCTTTCTCATTTTGTGCAGTTTTACATGGAGGTTGTAAGACTGAAATTCCTTCTGCAACAAGGTGCGGGGACTTAGATACAGATCTTGCTGCTACATTTCTCAAAAGATTAATAAGTCAATAAGTGGTTCTGCTCTCCAGCATTTATATCAATTTTTTTTTCCTGAAGTAACCTAAAGTAGAAAAGTCTGCGTTCATGGTCCTGCATATGGAGCATATGTTACGCTTTTTGCATGTAAATGTTAGTGCTAACCTTTATATGCTTACATGGACCACTGCTCCAGTTCGACATGTAAATGTAAATGCGTAGCCAGTGGCATTGCCATTGCTTGTTACACACTATTGATGGTTACATCCACCCAAACAGTCATTCATGCAGTGATGGCTCATGCACATAATGAGCTTAGCCTTCGGTAATTAAGAATTGTGCAGGATTATTCTGCGAATGCACGGCTGCCATATCAATGACTCATTCGGTGTAATTTTCAGTGGTGCTGCATGCTACATATTGATATTTACATGTCAGCCTGAGCGGCCATCCATAGGGTCTGTGTACAGTAGACACATGTAAACGCTGCACAAACACTACATGCGTATACAGAATTTAAACAGGATCTTGCTGCAAGCAGGATCCTGCATAAATTGTATGCACCCATTTAGATGATGTCCAAATCTGCACATAAGGCATGAAAGAAATGATTGGCATTTATATACATTGGTGTCTTTATGAACATATCAAAACATTAGTTCCATCTGACAGCAGCTGAGAGTCTTTACTCTACTGGGAATGACAGCAACTTATTGCAGAGCTTATACTAAGAGAAGCTGATACAATGAAATGGTTTTCATATGCTCTTCACAGTCCTTTTATTCATGTGACTGAGATCACAAACAGTCCAATACAAAGCATGAAACATACAGGCAGCTCTTTCCAAATCCGTTTATCCTGTACAGAATATATATATATATATATATATATATATATATATATATATACACACATGTATGTATGTGATTTATGCACAGTCATTTACTATTTAAAGAAAATGGGGTTTTGTCGGGGCAGATTTACTGAGATGAAAAGCAAGAAATTGCTATTTTATTTAAAAATGACAGAAGAAAAGTTTGGGATGTCTCTTGGGCAACATCAACCGACATCCAGTCTAATTTTCATGTACATGTAGTGCTTTTAAATAACAGATAAAAAGAACTTTACGTAAAATTTTCACCTGTAAACGGGAGAAATCTGATCTGTGACAAAGGCTAAAAGATAATGTATTTGTATATAGAAATATATATTGGTCTTTTTAAAAATTGTAAAAGTTGTACATTTCTCAATGAACCTAATTTTTTTAAAGCATTTACCGGCTGTGTTTTTTCCATTTTATAGATAAAGTATATATAAATATATATAAATATATATATATACACATTTACAAATATCTATAAATAGCCGTAAGAAAAAAAAAGATGGGAAATTAGAACCCCAACAGACGAAAAAAAAAAAATGGAGAAAAAGTTTTTTGGAGTTCCAAAAGAAATTTTAATCCCACCTCTGGTACCTCACATTCAGAAAAAAACTAAAACTTTGATAATAAAAGGAAAATGAAAAACAAGAAATTAAAAGTTAAAGATTCTTCAGTATAAATGTGCTTCATATATACCTTGTGAACAAAAAGGTCTATACTTTTACACACTTTTTTAGATGAATAAATTATTGATTTATTGATAACAGCCCTGAGACTTGTTTTTTATGCATGATGATGGATGATGAATGTTGTTTCTAGGAGATCATGTAGAAATTGTCTTTTAAAGTATACTTGTTACAGACCTTAGCAGTTTAAGCTGAGCACATAATGAAAAAAAACGCATAATACGTAATGCATTACCTGCCGTGGAACCTACATGTCTATACAATCGGTAGATCCTAAGAATTAGGAAGTTGAGTTTATTTGCCGTTTTCCACTTTTTCTGTAAAGCTTTGCAATTCACTATTTACCCATTATTTCTTTAATGTGATAAGGAACCTTGTTTACCAAAATAGAAGCATAGATGTGGAAAGCGTGGAGCCCAGCTTTACTTTTTCTGAAAAAGTCAAGATTTGCATTAACCTTTAGCTGGCCATACAGGATCTATGTATTGTTTTGACCTAAAGTGATTGGTAAAGGTTTAAAAAAACAATGTAATACTTACCTCCACTGTGCAGCTCGTTTTGCTCAGAGTTGCCCCGATCCTCGACTTTTGGGGTCCCCCGTTGGCTCTTGTGGCTCCTCCCCACATCAGATAGCCCCCTAGGAGAAGCGCTCTCCTGGGAGTTTACCTTGCGGCTGTGGTCCCAAGTCCAGCCTTTGCATCCAAAGACATGAATGCTGGACTCGGCCCCGCACCCAGCATCCGTGTCATTGGATTTGATTGACAGCAGCCGGAGCCAATGGCTGCGCTGCTATCAATGTTGCTAATCGAGCCAGGAGAGAGCATCTCCGCTGAGGCAAATACGGGGCTCAGGTAAGTAAAACGGGGTGGGGGGCTTGGAGGGGCAGTTACTGCCAGAAATGCATAGGATTCATTAAGGTGAAACCCCTTTAAGGAGACCTATTTATGTAATTTTTCATTGTATGCTTCATTTGAATTGTTCATATTTCTGGCAAGTTTACATAAATTACAAAAGCATGAGGTAATGGAAAAGAATGCCCAAATGAATACCTTGTTGGGCTTCCACTACCCCTCCTGTTTTACAATATTGCACAGTGATGTTACTGTACAACTGTTCAAACATCACCAGATCGCTCCTGGTAATTCCAGAACATCTCCTAGAGCCAACAGAACTGTTGGGGGGGGGGGAACAGTCAAAGATGTTGAATTTTTCTGATGTCGATGTAATTGGCACACGTTAAACTACCATTGGTGTTGGATAGGTGCAGAACAACATACTATGAGGTTCAGTGTAAAGAAATCTTCAAAATTTTGCCATAAATGTGTAACTTGCGTTTAATATTTTTTTTTTTATCTGTGGCTTATGGGTTCAGCAAACAGACCAGCTAAAATGGACAGTGCATTTTCATCCAGCAGTAAACACTTCCCATCAGTAATTGGAGAGCAAGTCTTACCTATATGGAACAGTTCTGTAAATTGTTACATTCCATGTGTAGGTGGTAATGCAACCAGCAGTGAAAAAATGCAACCAAACGAGTGCACATAAGTTTACTGTGAATCTTACCCAGCTGGTGCAGATAGTAGTTCTCTTATAAGTTTGCATCGGTGTACTGAATCTTTTGTGAGGACCTAAAAGCTCATTAATAGCAGTTCAGCTGCACTCAGGCTCTTAGCAGGCTCCTTCTTTCCCGACTTGCATACCAATTATTACAGATCTGGAAACATTCATAGAGCGTTACTGTGTGTGACTTTTGACAGCATCTATTTTTAAATAGATTTTGAAGGCAGCAAGGGTCATCAAAAGTCCTTGTCTGCCCAGAAACATTATGAGGCCCTGAGGTGTGTGATAATGTCACTACTGGAGCTTGCTCTGATAACTTTGATGAGATGAGGCATTATATTGTTATATTTGTCCCATAATCAATATTAATTGAATTAATATTTCATGAAATGTTAACATACATGCTCCGTAAGATACAGTTGAACAATCTAAAAAAAAAAGTTGATATACAGTAAGATTTACAAGCGCTGTATCCATTACTCAGTTGTTTATAACTTAAACCCAGCTTGCATGTGCAGGCCAACCAATGCTGGAATCCGTATCATGTTTACAGTTAGGATCTCTTTTATGAGCATGTTTTACCCTGTCACAAGTGCAGTTTTTGGATTACCTAAAAACTATGACCACATTTGCATAATCAGAAACATGTAGTGGGATTTATCGGGAATTCTTGCAGCAGGTAAATGCCCACCACTGAACTAAAGAAATGCCTTCCTCTCACCTTTTATCAAATTATATTGTAATTATTCTGTCTTCCTTTATTTTGTAAATTGCTGCCCAAACTGTTGGCACAAAATAAATCCTGTATAATAACAACACAAGATTCATAAATATATATGCAATGAAAATAGTTCTTTGCTGTTATGTTTTTGAATGCATTGTGTAAAATTTTATATGGATAACCTGCTACATTCTATAAGGACAGACTCTTGTCCGGAGTTTAAGCATGTATTTGACAAATGCTGCCCATGTGAGTTATGTATCCACTAGATATTAAACATAATAGTTTTTTATCCATATGTGGCTGGGAAACTTTTTTATCCCATATGTGGCTGGGAAAAATGCATCTATTTGACAGAAACTCACTAGTGTCTTTTATTCCTGGAAAGTTTAGTAGCAAAGAAAATGCTGTGTACATTTTCTGACTTGACTATCTTGTAATTTTTTTCCTAGGAGAAATTTAAGTAGTTAAGTAATGAAGTTAAAACCACTCGTATTTTTTTTTTCTTTTTGCGGTCCAGTTGTCCCTCTTAGCCCACGTACACACGGTCGGAGATTTTGCCAACCAAATCCGTCGGATTTTGCCCGTGGATTGTGTCCGAAACTGTTGCATACACATGGTCGGGCCAAGTTGGCGAAAAATCCGATCTTTCAGAACGTGATGACGTAATTTCGTTACGATGGGACTACATTCAGGCTAGTAGCCAATAGCTTTGATGTAGGAATTTCATCTGAGCATGCGTGGCACTTGGTCCGATGAAAATGCTCTACACATGATCGGATTGGGTCCGTCCGGCCCAGTTGGTCGGGAAATATTTCCAACATGTTGGAAAATTGGGTCGGACGGAGATTCGGACGGAATCAGTCCGATGCATACCACACACAGTCGGATTATCTGACGACACAGTCCGATAAGACTCACTCAGACAGATTCTCTGACCGTGTGTACAAGGGCTTAGGGAGATTCACTCTGATGCCGCGTATACACGGAATCGAAATTCTCATCCAGAAACAGCTCTGATGATTTTCCCAACGGAATTCCGCTCAAGCTGTCTTGCCTACACACGGTCACACCAAATTCTGAACATTTAGAACGCGGTGACGTACAACGCGTACAACAGGACTAGAAAAAGGAAGTTCAATAGCCAATAGCCTCCGTCTCATTGATTCTGAGCATGCGTGAATTTTGGCGTGTCGGAATTGCATACACACGATCGGAATTTCAGTTTTTCAGTCGGGAAAATTGAGAACATGCTATCAATTGGGTCTTTTTTTTGTCGGAATTCCGATCGTGTGTACGCGGCATGACAGTCCTGCTCACCAGTGTTACTGCGAATGAAGGCCAATGATCCGATATTGTACAGTACAGGATACAAGCAGAATATTCATATACCATGGGTTATAGCCTAGGTATGTACCTTTTAGGTAATTGGACACTAACAAAGCTTTAGAGGACACGCAGCCTGAGTACCTCCACTATTACCCTAACCCACTTTGTGAATCCTCTGTTTTGTTTAGTGTCTGAAGGCGATTGACCTTTTTTCCTTTACAGGGAAACTCACCCTTGGCTTAACTAGTTTATTTTATAAAAAATATATAAATACAGCGCTCGCATACATAGACCAATCATGAATGAAAACAACAAGTATGAAGTCCATAAAAAACTGAGAGAATGCTTCACATCTGGTGTGCAAAGAGTGCAGAGAAACTGTTGCAGAAAAAACTTTTTCAGGCATACTAAGACACCCACACATGTGTTCCCACTCACCAGATCCCAACGACACCCAGCTTTTCAGTCTGGGGGTCAATACAGACTTATAGCGATATCCAAAGGACGTCCACAGGATGGTAGATTTAATGATGTGACTTGATGATACATAAACCTTCAAAATGAGTAAGCAGCCATAAAAAACAGGTACCCAAAAGGAAAAGAAGGGACTAATAGTGAAGTATGCTAGGAACAGGTATTTATTGCTCATAAAAATGTAGATAGAGATTACAGCAAACACCGTTGGTGGCGTTCTTTCCACGGGACCAGAAGTGACGTCTGTCGTTGCGGGAGTAGCGTCACGTCAATGTATTTTGCTCTCCCACAAGGTCCTTTGATGACGCCCTGTGGGAGAGGGAAATGTATTGACGCTTCCGCTCTCGTGGAAAGAACGCCACCAATGGCGTTTGCTGTAATCTTTTCCTAAATTTCATGCCTGTTTTTAACTTGCCTCTGTAAGTATGCACTTTTTATGCACAATAAATACCTGTTCTGAGCATACTTCTGAGTATGGGTGTCGTCGTGATCTGGTGAGTGGGGACACGTGGGGGGGTACGCCTGAAAGTTTTTTCTGCAACAGTTTCTCTGCACTTTTTGCACACCAGATGTGAAGCATTCTCTCAGTTTTTATGGACTTCATTTTTTGTTGTTTTCACTTATGATTGATTTATGTTTGAACGCTGTATTTATGTATTTTTATTGTTTCAAGTGTTTAGCACTTTGTGTATAGCAGCTTCGTTCACTTTATATTACCCTATATTTTATATATTTTTTTCATCATCAGCGCGAGTTTATATATTAAATTGTATATATATTTCATCGTTTATTTTATGTTTATATTCTGATTCTTCAACCAAGCACTCGCTGTCTAATGCAAGCATAGAATCAATGTATCCCGGAAAAGCCTTGGGGGGCCAAACCCACACTTGGGAAGATGGCCTGTAATGTTGCTTTGGGCATTGGATTTTGTATGAGCACCTACCCTTGGTACTTGGTGCAATGCATTGTTAGCCTCAGGGGTCTATACAGGTCCAGGGATGTGGTCCATTACTTTTGGAACCCAGTCCATGAAGATCACTTTGAGGGCATACCCACTGTGACGATCGAAACCTTCACTTTATTAACAGTCCACCATCCTGGACAGGTAAGGCAGGGTTACCTTGTATCTTTGACCTTTACTGGAAAAACAGTTTTGAAATGTATTCACTTCACAGGGCAAAATGTCAAAATTGGTGCCAAAATTCAACCACCCAGAGCACATTCTCCTGGTTGCACACTTTAATGCCACTTCTGCCTTGAGCCCCTCTGAGGTACTTGGGCTCTTCCTCTTGCCCTTTTTGTCATGTGAATTTATTACAGGATGGTCTACACCTGGAAATTTCGCTGTTCAAAGGCCCACACAATACTCAACCTCAAAGTGATGATGCATCCCTAACACCAGTCTCTGCATCTGATTCTTGTCACTTGCCACCACATGCAAATTGTCACATCACCTGCCTTTAAATGCAGCTTGACACTTGCTAAGTCATCTGCATTTTAGATGTAACTTAGCACATCACCTGCTACCAGATGCAGCTTGTCACATCACCTGCCTTCAGATGTGGATTGTCCAATGGAAAGAAAGGACTCGCTGCTCCAAGTGAGTTGAATAGCCTAATGGAACCTCCAACCGAGTGCAAGCCACGGCCCGCCTCCGTGGGTGTATTCAAGGTAAAGAAGAAATGGCTGCACATCAGGTGGTTCCAAATGCTGTTTATTTAGTCAACAAGTGACCCCGGGAGACACCAACACATAATCTCGTAGACCCGTTTCACACAGTACAAATGTGCTTAATCATTACGCACAGGGTGGGCTGTGAGGGACAATGTCATCTCTGCTCCCTAGGACCCCTGTCCTAGAGGACACAGAAGAAAGTGAAGAGGATATTCAGGAAACATTAGAGGAAGCTGCAGAATATTCTTCTCAGGCAGATCATCCATATTTTTAAGAGGGCGCGTTATACAACATGCTTGCCACTGTTGAAAAAGTCTTCAATTTTTGTCTGCCTCTGTCTGCAAAAGACTTGGCATTGTGCAAAATATTCCCCGTTTATGAACCGATAAAATGTGCAGTCTGTGATGGCTGTGTCACTTCTGAATGAGTTTTTGAACCCCCCCCCCCCCCCCTCAAAAAAAACCCACCCAGCAAATAAAGAATTCACAAATGTGGGCAAAGCATCTGATTGATTGTACCCATTGAAGATTCTTTTTGGGACACTCTTTAAAGCTCTCTTTAATCTTGCAGGCCCATCCCTGCAACCAGATGTGGCAGAAATTTCAGTATGTCAGACTGCAGCTAATTGTACTTGGGCAATAACCAACATGACCCTCTGTTTCAAGATTGGACTGTTCCACAGCAATTACAGCCATTGCCTTCTGATCTATTTTTTCAGTGGCCATAGTACATCTTCACACACTCTCGATCAGAGCGGTGCAGCTCGTTCCTGTAGGCGTCTGTCGTAATGTGATATTGTTGCATGCAAACTAAATTGGCAAATGTGAGTACAATCTTCGCTTCAATAAATTGTATTTTTAAACAATACTACACTATGGACATTCATCTTTTTCACATGGATTTATTTGGATGAAGTGCTACAATACGCTAAAGGAGGAAGGTCCCAGGCAAAAACCTTAGAGTGACACAGGGTCTTACACTGTGGATGCGCAAACTCCCCAAAGGATTAGGGCATCTGGTGAGTGCAAAACCGTTACATGCACAGATAAGCGCACTGGCACCTTCTCCCAGAACATGAAGGATTGATTACAGCAGTTGTCACAATCACCAAAACAATTGTCCATTGAACCCAAGTCACTTTCTTCACATTTATGGACTATATAATAGTTTTTTAAGTGTATTTAATTTTATATATTTGTATTAAATTTTTATATATTTGTATTAAATTTAATTATTTTTTTCCCCACAAAAAATTATCTTATTAATTCATCCAGGGGATCTAACACATTTCAACACTAATATTAAGTAATTGATTGGTCATATATCGCTTTTTCTTTCTTTGTCACTTAATTAAGGGATCATATTGTTATACACTTTATTATTTTAACATTGGCTAAATAACGCTAGGGTTCACATTGAGGGTCTAACACAGGCATAGGTAATTTTTTTCAATCACTACACATATGTACATATATTTTATTAATTTATTAGCACTAAATTCAGCATCCTTCTACTAATGTGTTTTTTTTTCACAGTGGATTTTTTACAGTGAGTTTTTCCAAATCTATTTCTTTGGGAGTTTCTGATTTGTTACAGAGGGTCTAACACGCAAAAAAATTTCCACATATGGTATATACCTGCAATTGAAAAGTAGAAGTAAGTACTTTATTTAGTTTTTCCTTTGGTTTATACAAAACACATTCTACCAACACCTGACAGAGGGTCTAATACGGACCTCTGTCTTTGAGGTACTTGTGGTCTTTCACTTTTAATTTTGATCTTTGCAGACTAACTTCATATGATATTTTTCATGGTACAACATTCTGAAAGCATATTATTGATCAAAACATCATAATTTTCCTTTTAATAACTTTTCCTCCAGCAAATTTCCTTTTTCTATTTTTTTTTTTTTTTCATTACTAACCAACATGACCCTCTGTTTCAAGATTTGGTTGTTCTACAGCACTTACAGCCATTGCCTTCTGATCTACTTTTTCAGTGTAAATGGCCTAGAACATGTCATGGGACAAATTTACAGAATGGCTCTGATCTTCGTATACATGCACAGAATCTTATGGCTAAACGTTAGGAAAGCTGAAGCTCTCTGCAAAAGGTGCGTCACACATACAGTATCTCACAAAAGTGAGTACACTCCTCAGATTTTTGTAAATATTTTATTATCTCTTTTCATGTGTCAACACGGAAGAAATTACTTTGCTACAATGTAAAGTAGTGTGTACAGCTTTTATAACAGTGTAAATTTGCTGTCCCCTCAAAATAACTTCACGCATAGCCATTAATATCTAAACCGCTGGCAACAAAAGTGAGTAAATCCCTAAGTGAAAATGTCCAAATTGGGCCCAAAGTGTCAATATTTTGTGTGGGCACCATTATTTTCCAGCACTGCCCTAACCCTCTTGGGCATGGAGTTCACCAGAGCTTCACAGGTTGCCACTGGACTCCTCTTCCACTCCTCCATGACGACACCATGGAGCTGGTGGATGTTAGAGACGTTGCTCTCCTCCACCTTCCGTTTGAGGATGCCCCACAGATGCTCAATAGGGTTTAGGTCTGGAGACATGCTTGGTCAGTCCATCACCTTTACCCTCAGCTTCTTTAGCAAGGCAGTGGTCATCTTGGAGGTGTGTTTGTGGTCATTAACATGTTGGAATATTGCCCTGCGGCCCAGTCTCAGAAGGGAGGGGGATCATGCTCAGCTTCAGTATGTCGCAGTACATGTTTGCATTAATGGTTCCCTCAATGAACTGTAACTTCTCAGTGCTGGCAGCACTCATGCAGTCCCAGACCATGACACTCCCACCACCATGCTTGACTGTAGGCAAGACACGCTTGTATTTGTACTCTTTACCTGGTTGCCGCCACATACGCTTGACACCATCTGAACCAGTTTATCTTGGTCTCATCAGACCACAGGACATGGTTTCAGTAATCCATGACCATAGTCTGCTTGTCTTCAGGAAACTTTGAGGGCTTTCTTGTGCATCATCTTTAGAAGAAGCTTCCTTCCGGGACTACAGCCCTGCTGACCAATTTAATGCAGTGTGTAACGTATGGTCTGAGCACTGATAGGCTGACCCCCCAGCCCTTCAACCTCTGCAGCAATGCTAGCAGCACTCATAGGTCTTTTTTCCCAAGACAATTTCTGAATATGACACTGAGCACGTGCACTCCACTTCTTTGGTCGACCATGGTGAGGGCTGTCCTGTTAAACCGCTATATGGTCTTGCCCACCATGCTGCAGCTTAGTTTCAGAGTCTTGGCAATCCTATAGCCTAGGCCATCTTTATGTAAAGCAAAAATAATTTTTTTCAGATCCTCAGTTTTTTGCCATGAGGTGCCATGTTGAACTTCCAGTGACCAGTATGAGAGCGATAACATCAAATTTAACACACCTGCTCCCCATTCACACATGAGACCTTGTAACGCGAACGAGTCGCTTGACAGCGGGAAGGAAAAATTGCTAATTGGGCCCAATTTGGACGATTTCACTTAGGGGTTTACTGACTTGTGTTGCCAGTGGTTTAGACATTAATGGTTGTGTGTAGTGTTATTTTGACAGGACAGCAAATTTACACTGTTATACAAGCTGTACACTCACTACTTTACATTGTAGCAAAGTGTAATTTCTTCAGTGTTGTCACATTAAAATATATAATAAAATATTTACAAAAATGGGAGGGGTGTACTCACTTTTGTGAGATACTCTATGCCTTTCCAAGGAAGATGTCTGTTCAGTGAGGCACTTGACCAATTTAACAGAAATTACAGGTGGATGGTCCCAAAACCACTTTCTTCAGGAGTCCCTAGCACTTCAAAATGCAGATCATCTGTCTGCTCAAACCAGGCTTAAACATCAAATACTTAGTTCAGCCCTTCCTTTCCAGGGAAAACTTGGCTCATCAAGGCTACCAGCCTCCCCCAAAGCCCTCTTCACAATGTAGTGCGTCCTCAATCGAAGGAGTGGGGGACATCTGTTACAATTTGCCTGTGCAACAGGCTCTACCATTTCACCACTAGAGATGGAGGGGCTAATCACCCCCAGTTCAGTTTGCGACAGAACTCTCGAATATCACAAAAGTTCAGAGCCGAATAGCGAACCCCATTGAAGTCTATGGACCCGAACTGGAAAAATCTAAAGTGCCCATTTTCAGGGCATAGATGCAAGTTATTGGGCATACAAAGGATATAGGGGTCCAGGTACAGCTCTGGGGGACATGTATCCATGAAAAAAAAAGTTTGTTATCAACATAATTTTTATGTGAGCAGTGGTTTACTGATGCTTAACCACTTGACCACTGGGCACTAAAACCCCTTTCCTACCCAGACCAATTTTTCAGCTTTCAGTGCGCTCATATTTTGAATGACAATTAGTCAGGCAACCTGCTACCCATATCATTTTTTTTTTGTCCCTTTTCAGACAAATATAGCTTTCTTTTGGCGGTATTTGATCACCACTGTTTTGTTTTTGTTTTTTGCGCTATAAATGAAAAAATGGTAAAAAAAATGCATTTTTCTTTGTTTTGGCTTAAAAATTTAGCAAATTAGAAATTTTTCTTAATAGATTTTGGCCAAAATTTATACTGCCACATATCTTTGGTATAAATAATCCAAATCGGAGTCTACAAGCTATGGTGCCAATCACTGAAAATTTATCTCACCTGATCACACCTGATGTACTGACGACCTATCTCATTTCTTGAGACACTAACAAACCAGGCAAGTACAAATACCCGCTAAATTACCCCTTTTTGAAAAGTAAACAATCCAAGGAATTTAATAAGCGGCATGGTGAGTTTTTTGAAGTTGTCATTTTTCCCACAATTCTTTGCAACATGAAGATTTACTTTTCTTCCCCCCCCCCCCCCCACAGAATTGTAATATTAACAGGTTATTTCTCTCACACAGCATATGCATACCACAAATTATACCCCAAAACACATTCTACTACTCCCCCTGAGTATGGCGATACCTCATGTGTGAGACTTTTACACAGTGTGGCCACATACAAGGGAGCAACATCAGCGTTCTAGGGACATCAATTACACATTTCATTTTTTGATTACCTCTTATGCCCCATACACAAAATCAGACATTCCGACAACAAAATCCATCGGATTTCTTCCGACGGATTTTGGCTCAACCTTGTCTTGCATACACACGGTCGCACAAAGTTGTCAAAAAATGTGACGTAAAACACATACGACGGGACTATAAAGGGGCCAGAAGCCAATAGCTTTTGTCTCGTAATTTATTCAGGGCATGTGAGGCACTTTGTCTGTCGGAATTGTCTACACACAATCAGAATTTA
The DNA here is from genome assembly GCF_037356315.1 of Lithobates pipiens. NCBI lineage: Eukaryota > Metazoa > Chordata > Amphibia > Anura > Ranidae > Lithobates > Lithobates pipiens. The sequence continues at coordinate 10,513,087 of NW_027507790.1, forward strand.
AACAATTGGATTTTGTTGCCAGAAAATTTTAGATCCAGCTCTCAAACTTTGTGTGTTGGAAATTCTGACGGAAAAAGTCAGATGGAGCCCACACGATTGGATTTTCCAATACCACGATCCGATCGCATATTTTCCATCGGAAAGTCCAACCGTGTGTACAGGCCTTAACATTTTGAAGGCCCTGGAGCACCAGGACAATGGAAACTTCCACAAAATTGCCCCATTTTGGAAAGTAAACACCCCAACACATACTCTAAGGCATAAAGAGTCTTTTGAACATGTCATTTTCTTACACAAGTTTTTGGAAAACGTGGAGAGAAAATGAAAACGCATTTTGTTTACACAAAGTTGTCCTTATTTCTATTATTTTCTAACACATAACATGTACATAGCAAAAATTACACCCCAATATATATTTTGCTTCTCCTCCTGAGTATGGCGATGAGGGATGAGCTTCATGTTCGAGTCGAACGTACGTTCGACTCGAACATTGGCTGTTCGGCCGTTCGGCGAATTCCGAACGTTTGGGCCGTTCGCGTCAAAATTCGAGTGACGCGCGCGCGCGGACCACAATGCACTGCGGTGGCACAGTGCATTGCTGCCCCATGATTGGCCAAGCATGCACTGTGACCCCCCATGCTTGGCCAATCGCAGCGCCGGCAGCGAGGAGAGCCATGATTGGCCACAGGCATCCTGCCTGTGGCCAATCATAGCTCAGGCTGTGTAGTGCATGCCCCACACTATATAAGGCCGCCTTTGAGGCGGCCTCGTGTAGTGTGTTACTTAGCATCTGAAGCAGTGGGTGTTCTGTGTACCTTCAACACAGTACACACCGATCGTTTTTGGCTGATTTCCTATCTTGCTGCTGTGTAGTGGTTGTTGTCTGTGCCCTGACTGCAGTATACACCACTATATTCACCTCACCTATATAGCTAGTGATCTAGCTTTAACCACTTAACAACTGCCCATTGCCGATTAACGGCTTCAGGGAGGTTGTTTAACTCTGAGAGGCCATTAATTAACGGCCTCCCAGAATTCTGCTCTCGCGTGCCCCGAGGTGTGCGCACTCGAGAGCATCCGTGACCGCCGGGTCCACAGGACCCGGCGCATCACGGATCACGGTAAACGGCCGCTCATAGCGGCCGTTTATCACGTGATTGCTCCGTCAAATGACGGAGTGATCACTTGGAAACAAACCGGCGTCATGTTATGACGCCGGTTCCTCCCTCCCCTCTCTGTACCGATCGGTACAGCGGAGGGGAAAGAGATCGGTGTCAGCAGCGATGTGGGCTGCATCTGCAGTGCCCACATCGCTGCTCACCGAATTTAACCCCTCAATTCCCTGCCAATACTCTGCAATACCAGTGCATACTCTGCAGTACCCTGCCATTACTCTGCAGTACCCCGCCATTACTCTGCAGTACCCCGCCATTACTCTGCAGTGCAGTACCCCGCCATTACTCTGCAGTACCCTGCCATTACTCTGCAGTGCAGTACCCCCCATTACTCTGCAGTACCCTGCCATTACTCTGCAGTACCCCCCATTACTCTGCAGTAACCCCCATTACTCTGCAGTACCCCCCAATACTCTGCAGTACCCGCCATTACTCTGTAGTACCCCCCAATACTCTGCAGTACCCTGCTATTACTCTGTAGTACCCCGCCAATACCCCACCAATACTCTGTAATACCCTGCCATAAATTGCCATACCCAGCCATACTCAGAGATACCCAGCCATACTCGGTGATACCCTGAAATACCCAGCCATAGACGCCCCCCACCCCTCACCGCCCTCCGGTGCTTCTACCAACTCGCCAGTAAGATCAAAGCCAGAATCTTTTTTTTATTTTTTATTTCAGGCTTCCCAGCCTAGAGGTGAGATGTGGGGTCATATTGACCCCCCAGATTTCACTGTAAAGAGGACCTGTCACCCCATATTCCTATTACAAGGGATGTTTACATTTCTTGTAATAGGAATAAAAGTGATCAAAAATATATTTTTGGGGAAAAAAATGTCAAACTAAAATAAATAAAGTAAAATGAACAATAAAAAAATAAAATAAAAATTAAAGCGCCCATGTCCCCATGTGCTCGCATGTGCCACACATGTGAGGTATCGCCGAGAATGTTAGAGCGAGAGCAATAATTCTAGTCCTAGACCTCCTCTGCAACTCAAAACATGTAACCAGTAAAAAAAAATTTAAAGCGTCGCCTATGGGGATTTTTTAAGTAGCGACGTTTGGCGCTATTCCACGGGCATGTGCAATTTTGAAGAGTGACATGTTTGATATCTATTTACTCAGCATAACTTCATCTTTCACTTTATGCAAACATTGGGCTAACTTTACTGTTTTTTTTGTTTGTTTTTTAAGCACAAAACTGTTTTTTCCCCCAAAAAAAACGCGTTTGAAAAATTGCTGTGCAAATACCGTGTGAGATAAAAATTTGCAACGACCACCATTGTATTCTCCAGGGTCTTTGCTAAAAAAAAAATATATATATAATGTTTTGGGGTTCTCTGTAATTTTCTAGCAAATAAATGATGATTTTTACATGTAGGAGAGAAATGTCAGAATTGTCCTGGGTGCTCCAGAACGCCTGATGGCGCTCCCTGCATGTTGGGCCTCTGTATGTGGCCATGCTGTGTAAAAGTCTCACACATGTGGTATCGCCGTACTCGGGAGTAATAGCAGAATGTGTTTTGGGGTGTAATTTGTGGTATGCATATGCTGTGTGTGTGAAATAACCTGATAATATGACAATTTTGTGGAAAAAAAAAAAAAAAGGAAATAGGCCGTCAGTACTTCAGGTGTGATCAATTTTCAGATATTGGCACCATAGCTTGTGGACTCTATAACTTTCACAAAGACCAAATAATATCCACCAATTTGTACTTATTTTTACCAAAGATATGTAGTAGTATGAATTTTGGCCAAAATGTATGAAGAAAAAATGACTAATCTGCTAAATTTTATAACAGAAACGAAGAAAAATTCATTTTTTCGCAGAATTTTCGGTCTTTTTTTCTTTTATAACACAAAAAATAAAAAACCCAGCAGTGATTAAATACCACCAAAAGAAAGCTCTATTTGTGTGAAAAAAGGACAAACATTTCCTATAGGTCCAGTGTTGCATGACTGAGTAATTGTCATTCAAAATGTGAGGGCACCGAAAGCTGAAAATTGGTCTGGTTATTAAGGGTGTTTAAGTGCCCAGTGGTCAAGTGGTTAATAATAGAGCTTGCAGTCAGTAGTGTTAGGAGATAGTGCGTGCTGTCTGCGTGCTCTGTACCCAGTACATACCGCTATAATATAGGGCAGGCCCCTACTTTCAAACATCCAACTTACAAACATCTCCTACTTGCAAACGCAAGGAGACAGCAGCAAGTGAGATGAAAAAAGATGGACGACAAAACAAATTATACAGGGGTGATAACCCTTCCCTATGTTTTCCAAAAAGCTTAAAAATCGTTTTTTTGACTGGAGCTACACTTTAAAAATGTACCGGTTGAAAATGACAAACAGATTCAACTTAACACAACAAACCTACACAGTCCCTGTCTTGTTTGCACCGCCTGTATACTGCTGTTCTGAGTATATAGGGCCTGGGGGCCACACGCATTTCCTTTTTTTAATATGGGTACGGGGTTCCCCTTAATATGCGTACAAGACCCAAATAGGCTGGTAATGGGCAGGGAGGGCTACCCATGCCATGTTTCTCAATAATTTTCAACCATATTGCAGGAACCAGATATAACATTAAAACCGCAAGCAGTTTTAAATGGTGTTATTTCCGTTTAATGTCATTTTGTGCAGGGACTGTTCTAAACACGGGAAACACGTGGCACTTCACAGGCATACTACAGACACCCCCCAGGCACCATATTTAAAGGAATATTTGGTGTTGTGGAGAAATCCCTCTGTGTCCTTGAATACAGCCTTAACATGGGAGGGGTGGACCTCAACGACCAGTTGTTGGCGCCGTACCTAATTGCCTATAAGGCCAGACCCTGGTATAAAAATGTGTCTGTATATTTATTCCAATTGGCTCTGCTGAATGCTTATGTGCTATACAAAGCTTCAGGACGAACTCTATCCTTCCTTAAATTCAAGGAAGAGATCATCACAGCCATTCTGTTTCCAAACGGTGCTGTGGCCCAACTTCCCAATCTAAATGCAGTGAGCCGGCTGCATGAGAGGCATTTTCATTATGTCCTCCCGGGTACCCCTACCCAAAGAAATCCCAAGAGAAGTCGTGTCTGCAGAAAATACAGATATAGGCATGACACCCACTGTTATTTTCCCTCCTGTCCTGACCAAGCTGGTCTTTGCATTGGTGAATGTTTTGAACACTATCGCATACTAGTGGAGTATTAGCGTAGGTTACAGCATTCCACAGTCTTGGACACACTTACACAGGGTCACGAAAGATGAGATGGCCATCACATTTTGAGAGACTCTTCTCTGGAACAATTAGAGAATATATAAAAGTGCACAAAAAAAGCACAAGAAATAAAAAAGCCAAAAATAGCTGTGGTTTTATTTTTCTCCTCTCTATTGTTTTCTCTCTTACAGTTGCAATAAAAAGTATGTGAACCCTTTTGGAATGATATGGATTTCAGCACAAATTGGTCATAAAATGTGATCTGATCTTCATATAAGTCACAGCAATAGACAATCACAGTCTGCTTAAACTAATAACTCACAAAGAATTAAATGTTACCATGTTTTTATTGAAAACACCATGTAAACATTCATAGTGCATGTGGAAAAAGTATGTGAACCCCTAGACTAATGAGATCTCCAAGAGCTAATTGGAGTGAGGTGTCAGCCAACTGGAGTCCAATCGATGAGATTGGAGGTGTTGGTTACAGCTACCCTGCCCTATAAAATAACACACACCAGTTCTGGGTTTGCTTTTCACAACAAGCATTGCCTGATGTGAATGATGCCTCGCACAAAAGAGCTCTCAGAAGACCTACAATTAAGAATTGTTGGCTTGCATAAGGCTGGAAAGGGTTATAAAAGTATCTCCAAAAGTCTTGCTGTTCATCAGTCCGCAGTAAGACAAATTGTCTATAAATGGAGAAAGTTCAGCACTGCTGCTACTCTCCCTAGAGGTGGGCGTCCTATAAAGATGCAAGAGCACAGCGCAGACTACTCAATGAGGGGAAGAAGAATCCTAGAGTGTCAGCTAAAGACTTACAAAAGTCTGGCATATGCTAACATCCCTGTTAGCGAATCTACGATACGTAAAACACTAAACAAGAATGGATTTCGTGGGAGGACACCACAGAGGAAGCCACTGCTGTCCAAAAAAAATTGCTGCATGTTTACAGTTTGCACAAGAGAACCTGGATGTTCCACAGCAGTACTGGCAAAATATTCTGTGGACAGATGAAACCAAAGTTGAGTTGTTTGGAAGAAACACACAACACTATGTGTGGAGAAAAAGAGGCCCAGTACACCAACATCAAAACCTCATCCCAACTGTGAAGTATGGTGGTGGGGGCATCATGGTTTGAGGCTGTTTTGCTGCATCAGGGCCTGGATGGATTGCTATCATCGAAGGAAATTCCCAAGTTTATCAAGACATTTTGCAGGAGAACTTAAGGCCATCTGTCCACCAGCTGAAGCTCAACAGAAGATGGGTGTTGCAACAGGACAACGACCCAAAGCATAGAAGTAAATCGACAACAGAATGGCTTAAACAGAAGAAAATACGCCTTCTGGAGTGGCCTAGTCAGAGTCCTGACCTCAACCCGATTGAGATGCTGTGGCATGACCTCAAGAAAGCGACTCACTCCAGACATCCCAAGAATATTGCTGAACTGAATGAAACAGAAAAGAGGAATGGTCAAGAATGACTCCTGACCGTCGTGCACGTCTGATCTGCAACTACAGGAAGCGTTTGGTTGAAGTTATTGCTGCCAAAGGAGGTTCAACCAGTTATTAAATCCAAGGGTTCACATACACATGCACTGTGAATGTTTACATGGTGTGTTCAATAAAAACATGGTAACATTTAATTCTTTGTGTGTTATTAGTTTAAGCAGACTGTGATTGTCTATTGTTGTGACTTAGATGAAGATCAGATCACATTTCATGACCAATTTGTGTAGAAATCCATATCATTCCAAAAGGGTTCACATACTTTTTTTTATTGCAGCTGTATGTTCGCTTGCTATTGTCCACTCTATTGTCCACTCTATTGTTCACTCTCTTGTTCTGTAGCTATTGTTCTCTATTGTTACTGTATTTTAGAGCTGTAATGTTTTATTTTTACTATGTTTTATTGTCTTTGCTTTGCAAGTATGGTATGTCTTACCATTATACTGTAATGTTACTTTGTTGTTAACCATCATTTGCTTAGCAGGTACGCCATTCAGCTGCATCACAGGTTTATTCTGACAGCAACAGAGTTTGCTCCCACAATACGTAAAGCCGTGACTCCAGCGTTGTAGGAGGTGATTTCACCACCGCAGTTTAAAAAAAGAGCATGTATGCTGAAGCATAGGGGCAGGGGTGGAGGAGCGATTTGCTCCTAACTTTAGGGGCGGATTGCCCCCCATGCTTCGGCATATATTTTTTAGGCACAGATTGTGTTAAAAAAATCAAGTTGTTTTATTACATAGTTAGGTTGAAAAAAAAGAGACACGTCCATCCAATTCAACCATAAAAAATAAAATAAAAAATATCGTATAATCCAATATACCCAATTCAGTACCCACAGTTGATCCAGAGAAAGGCAAAAAACTCCAGCAGAGCATGCTCCAATTTGCTACAGCAGGTGAAAAAATTCCTTCCTGATCCCCCAAGAGGCAATCGGATTTTCCCTGGGTCAACTTTACCTCTAAATGTTAGTACCCAGTTATATTGTGTATATTTAGGAAAGTATCCAGTACTTTCTTAAAGCAATCTACTGAGCTGGCCAGAACCACCTTGAGTTGGCCTATTGAGTTAATGTTAATATTGTTACCATAGTTTGCTTTTCAGGTATGCCATTCAGCTGCAGCATTGATTTATCTATCTTGCCAGCAATAGCATTTTCTCTCACGATATATGAAAATCAGCAACTCCAGCACTGTAGGAGTTGGTTTCACCACCACAGTTAAAAAAAATAATGGTGCATGTATGCCCATCATTAGAAGTGGGTGGATGATGGGGGGTATTCTAATGGTGCGCAATAACCATTGATCAATCTCTTTTTTTCATGCAGCCCACATGCTGCATGAAAAAAAGAACATTACAATATATGCCCAACAAGGACCAGCAACATACTGGTATGTTGCTGGACTTTGAGTGGTTATAACAGAATGATTCCTGCAGGTTTAGGTATCATCTTGGTATCATTCATTTCAGCCAAGCCAGCGGTTGGCTTTCATGTAATAGCAATCCTAGCACCTAATTAGCCTCTAGACCGCTTTTACAAGCAGTGGGAGGGAACGCTTCCATGGTTTTTTCAGGCTCTTTCCCAACAGGGAACCCAAGAATGCAGCCTGTGGTTCCATAGAGCTGATCGGAGACCAGAACGTCTCCAATCATTTCTATGGCCTAAGAAACCAGTAGCTATGAGCAGTTCATGACTTTGGTTTTGCCGGATATAAACAGCGCCATTTGGAAAGCATTTTATCACTCTGATCTTGGTGTGGTCAGATAAAAATTAAAGGAACAGTTTAAAAAAAAAATAAAAAACCAAAATAAATAATAAAAAAAAAGCACCCCTGTCCCATCTTGCTTACGCGCAAATGTGAACGCAAGCATCGGTCTGGTATCATATGCAAACAGCAATTGCACCATGCATGTGAGGTATGACCGCGAAGGTCAGATCGAGGGCAGTCATTTTAGCAGTAGACCTCTGTAAATCTAAAGTGGTAACATGTAAAGGTTTTTGAAGACTTTTAAAAATGTATGTAATTTGTCGCCGCTGCATGTTTGTGCTCAATTTTAAAGCATGTCGTGTTTGTAATACATGTATTCTGTGTAAGATCATCTTTTTTTATTTCATAAAACATTTGGGCAATATAGTGTGTTTTAGTGCATTAAAATTTAAAAAAGTATTTTTTTCCCGACCATTTTAATCTGTAGGGTCTCAGTACTTCTCCTGAATACGGGGATACCACATGTGTGAGACCTTTTGGGAGCCTAGTCGTGTACAGGACCCCGAAAACCAGTCACCGCCATCAGGCTTTCTAGGAGCGTAAAATGGTGATTTCACTTCCTCACTACCTATCACAGTTTCGGAGGCCATCAAATGTCAACATAGCACAACCCCCCCCCCCCCCCCCAAATGACCCCATTTTGGAAAGATGACACTTCAAGCTATTTGCTGAGAGGCATGTTGAGTCCATGGAATATTTTGTATCTTGCCACAAGTTTCAGGAAAATTACAATTTTTTTTTTTACACACAAAGTTGTCACTAAATGATATATTGTTTAAACGTGGCATGGTTATATGTGGAATTACACCCCAAAATACATTCTGCTGCTTCTCCTGAGTATGGGGATACCACATGTGTTGGACTTTTTGGCAGTCTAAACACGTACAGGATCCTGAAAACCAATCACTGCCCTCAGGCTTTCTAAGGGCATAAATCTTTGATTTCACTCCTCACTGCCTATCACAGTTTCGGATGCCATGAAATGCCCAGATAGCACAACCCCCCCCCCCCCCCCCAAATGACCCCATTTTGAAAAGTAGACACCCCAAGCTATTTGCTGAGAGGCATGTTTAGTATTTTGGAGATCTCTCTTTTTGTCAGTTTTGAAAATTGAAAAAAGAAAAGAAAATGTTTTTCTTTTCTTTCTTAATTTTCAAGAACAAATGAGAGCTGCAAAATACTCACCATGCCTCTTAGTAATTACCTTGGGGTGTCTACCCTCCAAAATGAGGTCATTTGGGAGGGTTTTTTCTCTGGGCCTGCCCCTGCAGTGCTCAAAGAATATCTGCTCAGGTGTGGTTCCTGTGCCTTAGACAAGCTGAAGCACCACGTGGTAGCTGACAAATCTTGCATCAACACCACCAACTGTATAGAGATGTGGTTGCAAAACAAGCTGCAGCACTGAGCTCTGTCCTGCATCCAGTGTGCTTTGAACAAAATATTGTCCCTGACCATGCTTGCTGATCCACGTGATTGAGGTGTATGCACATAATCATAAATATTAGGCAACAGCAGTAACGTGGCCCTTGCTGACTGTTTTGCCCAATGATGCCACAACATTGCCTTCCACGTGATGGTACAGAGCTGAAATGCCCTCCCGTGCAAATAAATAGTGACTTGGAACCTGCCATTTTGGTACAGCACATCTACTTAATCTACTAGACAAAAAGGCAGGAGTTGTAAAGCCAGCAGTTTTGACAAGCTTGAATTTAGATGCTGGGCATGTGGGTGGCAGTGAACATCATTTTTTTTTTTTTTCACTGTGGCAGCAGGGGCAGAGAGATTTGTCTCTGAAGTGATGAAAGAAAATTCGTACGAAAATGCCTATGAATATTCATGTAAGACAATAGCTTTTTTTGTTGTTTGTTTCTGATCATGGACAGTCTTTCTTTTCTGATTTTTCTTGTACGAAAATGGTACACATTAAACCAAAATCGTTCATTCTGCTCCTGCACAAGACATTTTTTAGAGTTTATCACTTTGGGAATTTTCGTATGAAAATTTGGAATCTGCTGTCAAAATTTGTGTACACACTATATGACAATCGTACGAAAATTCTTTGGACAAAAATGTTTGCTTGGTTTTCTTGTAGTGTGTATGAGCCTTAGCTCGCTAGTAGCAATGATCAGAGCCCTGTTCTATCTATCTCCACTCCAATATCACACTATAAATGGCTGCTCTGGGAGGGAATCTTTAATAGTGTGGGGTGGGTCTATGAGCAACATGCCATGATTGGACAGACATTACTTTCTCCAATCATGGCTCTGGCAGGGTTCTGTGCCCTGATTGGACAAATCTTTATTTGCTTCAGCCAATCGGGGCTTCCAATGCACTGTGCAGTGTATTGTATCCTTCCCTTGGCCTGAAATATTTGACTGTGGTCCTAGAAACATCGCAAGCAAAAGTCTTTCTTCCAGAAAGTTTTTTTCTCTAAGAGCACATCTGCAAACATCCAATGGATTATTCCGATTCTTCAGCCTTTCAGTTAGGTAATAAACTTTTTAAAAGTCTGATCTCTAGTATTCCCTCCATCTTGAATACATAGGCCTTATTCTAGAGATGGCCCAGGCAAAACTTAATTTTTTTCCTGATAAACCGGTTTCTCCTTCTCTCAGACTTGGACCTTATTTTCAAAAGACATCCCTCAGTAAGATTCTCCATGAGAGTTCTAGGCCTCATGGTTGCCTCATTCGAGGCTGTTCCCATTGTTTGGTTACAATCAAGGCCTATCCTATGCAACATTCTGTTGGCCTGGAACAAAAACACTTCATCTCGGGACTAATGCCGTGTACACACGACCAGACTTTGACAGCAAAGGTCCGACGGAACAAATCCATTGGACAATTCGACCGTGTGTGGGCTTCATCTGACCTTTGCTGTCTAAAGATCAGATGGACTTTAGATTTAGAACATGTTTCAAATATTTCTGACGGTCTCAAGTCCGGTCGAAAAATCAGTTTGTCTGTATGCTAGTCCGATGCACGAAAACAGATACTAGGGCAGCTATTGGCTACTGGCTATGAACTTCCTTGTTCTAGTCCGGTCATACGTCATCACATTCAAATCCGTCGGACTTTGGTGTGCTTGTGTGTGGCCAAGTCCGTTCACTCGGAAAAGTCCATCAGAACTCCGTTGAAAGTCCGTTGGGAAGACCATCGGAACCGTACGGAAATTGAAATGTCCTTTGTCCCACAGTGATGAAAGGTTGTGCTTCACAATGCTTCCCCTGAAGCGCTGAGCAGTGCTCAGCCCACCTGGATCTTGATGAAATAAATGGCTCATTTGGACCGGCTTGAGGGCTTTTTGCAGCAGCCAATCATCATAAATTGCACATTCGATCTGTTCATGAACAGGGATGCTACATATAGTTTATACAGCACTCCCAGCGAATGGTTCTGTTAGTAGAGCAAATAGTTTGTTGCACTAGCTGGGCCCAAACAAACAATTTAAAGTCACAAGAGATGTTTCCAAAAACTGTTCCATTCAAGGCATGCCTTAAAGCGGGATTCCACCCTAAAGTGGAACCTCCGCTGATCGGATCCCTCCCCCCCTCCGGTGTCACAATTGACACCTTTCAGGGGGGAGGGGGGTGGAGATACCTGTCAAAGACAGGTATTTACACCCACTTCCGGGCATAGACTCCCGTGGGAGTCTACGCCATTTCCTGCCCTGCCGCGCTGTCTGCTGGGACACACACGGGTCCCAGTGACAGCGCGGAGATTTCCTATTGCGCGGCGCGACTCGCGCATGCGCAGTAGGGTACGGGGAAGTGAAGCCGATTCGCTTCACTTCCTGATTCCCTCACCTAGAATGGTGGCGGCAGCAGCCGAGAGCCGAGCGGTCGATCGGCCTCGGCTGCCGGCATCGCTGGAACCCGGGACAGGTGAGTGTCCATTTATTAAAAGTCAGCAGCTGTAGTATTTATAGCTGCTGGCTTTTAATATTTTTTTTTTGGTGGAATCCCTCTTTAAGCCCCATACACACTATCAGATTTTCTGCTGATTTTTTCCTTCAGATTTACCAAAACCATATAATATGAGGACAAACCTTAGGAGTTTCAATTTGTATGTAATCAGGCAGGCCCTTGCACTACATGGTTTTGGTAAATCTGAAGGAAAAAATCTGCAGAAAATCTGACAGTGTGTATGGTGCTTAAGGCATGCCTTAAATGGAACAGTTTTGGGAAACATCTCTTGTGACTTTAAATTGTTTGTTTGGGCCTAGCTAGTGCAACAAACTATTTGCTCTGCTAACAGAAGCATTATTTGTTAACTGTAATGCCCTTTTCACATGGTTGGTAGGGGTGCATCGGATCGGCACATGCTGCGCTCCGCGGTCTGGGCCTTAGGAAAGGCCGCGGCTTCGGCCTAGCTCCGAAGCGGTGGCCATCTTTCTACACCAGGCTGTTTACACTGTGATCGCTCCAACGGAATGATCACTTGTAAACAAACCGGCGTCATGTCATGACGCTGGTTCCTCTCTCCCCTCTCTGTACTAATCTGTACAGTGGAGGGGAGAGATCGGATGGAAGCAGCCATCCCTTCATACCCTGAAGTACCCAGCAATACCCTGCCTGTCAATACTCTGCCATACCCTGCCTGCCATGACTCTGCCATACCCTGCCTGCCAGTACTCTGCCATACCCTGCCTGCCAGTACTCTGCCATACCCTGCCTGCCAATACTCTGCCATACCCTGCCAGCCCATACTCTGCCAGCCCATACTCTGCCATACCCTGCCAGCCCATACTCTGCCATATACTGCCAGCCCATACCATGCCATACCCTGCAAACCCATACTCTGCCATACTCAGCCGTACTCGGCCATTATTACAGTGGGGGAGATTGTGGATATTACAGTGGGGACTATATGGTGGTGGAATTTTCACTGGTTTTTGCAAATGAAATTATTATTTGCTGATCCGAAAAATTATCTGATCCGTGACTCTGATCCGAGGAACGATCCGATCCGTGAGTTTTTTGATCCGTTGCACCCCTAATGATCGGACTTTCCGACGGAAAATGTGCAATCAGATCATGTCGGAAAATCTGATCGTGTGTGGGCTCCATTGGACTATTTCCGTCGGAATTTCGACACACAAAGTTTCCGACTACAAAATCCGATCGTTTAAATTCCGATCATGTGTAGATAATTCTGACGGACAAAGTGCCACGCATGCTCAGAATAAATTACGAGACGAAAGTTATTGGCTACTGGCCTCTTTATAGTTCCGACATATGTGTTGTACGTTACCTCGTACTGAATGATCAGATTTTCCGACGACTTTATGTGACTGTGTGTATGCAAGACAAGTTTGGGCCAAAATCCGTCGGAATATCCGACCGTGTATATAGGGCATTACAGTTGCTAGAGTGCTTGTTAGCTCTCAACTAAACAAGCCATCAAATGGCTGGTGTCAAAGCTGATTACATGTGCAACACCATGGCAACTGGGGATCAAACATAAGCTAACATGGCAGCTTCCTTGGCTGTAAGGTATTATAGGGTTTAGTTTCACTTTGAGGGATAGGTTTCAGCCCTGTACATTCTATTAAAACCTTCATTCAAATGTCACACTGATCAAACCCCCTTTACAGCACCCTGTGGTTCCTTGGGTTCTCAATTCCCTTCTCTCTTACCTGTGGAATGCTCCCTTTGAACCCCTTATGGCATTCCATGTGGCTGATCTCTCCTGCAAAGCTCCCTGGTAAGGAACCCTTCCTGATTCTTTATGAGGACAAAGTGGTCTTATGTGCCTTCCACTATATTGAATAGTACGCTGTCATTCTCTTGCTTGTGCCCTGCTTCTAAGCATCCCAGAAAAATTGCTCTTTATTGTTTGGACATGGTCAGAGCTAACAGAGTATTTCTTTTTATCAAATAGTTTTTATTGAAAGTTTATACTACTTGCATTACAAGACATACAATAAAACGTGAAGACTTCCAACAGCAAGAATACAAGAATATTACTATCCCTTTATGTGAGTGTTATTACCCAAGTGGAAGACTTCTGAAAGACCATACGTTTCTAATACACATTTACCCTACAAACAAACTTATTGAAAAGCCATAGCCTCTAACCAGAAAATAGTCTCTTTTGTCTTGCCAACAGGCTATCGAAAGGGACACTCTTTTGCTCCCAACTCTACTATTGCTAGATGGATAAGACAACTCATTGTAAGTGTAAGGTACCTTTATATGCCCAATCAAATGTCTGTTGCTCAGCTTTGTAATGCCATATCATGGTTTTTAGTTTATACCTCCAAATTCTACCAGATCAATGTCCAGGCCTGTGCGGATGCAGCTCTTGACTGCAAGGTTTTTTTCAGCAGCACTTGGGTCCTTTACCCTTGTCTGTTTTGTTGGCCAGTCGGTACAGTTATTTTTGCTTTGGGGCCCACCCCTCTTATTCATTGCTTTAGAATGTCAGTCTATGAATATTCAGCCTATTTTCTGTACTGTATGATTAAGAGTAAAATTATTTTGACTTTTTCGTAAATTCTATATTTTGGAGTACAGTACAGGTCACAGGCTACCCTCCCCTCTATTTCTGTTTTACTCAGCATTTGTGAAAAAACAGGTCTCGTAGTAAGGGTAGGGGTACACCCAGGGAGCATGTCCAAAAGCTTTGCCAGTGTCCAATCATTTGACGGTAACACATGATCAGAAACCCCGGTGGGACTTTAAAGTATAACTAATGGCAAAACGGTTTTTGTTTTAGCTTTGGGGAGAGTGGTTAGAACACCTGTCAATTTTTTATTGCTGTCTATACCCTGATTAAGTAGATTCGCTCCCTCTATTTGACCTGTTTACCATTATCAGTGAAAGTAAAAGAAAATCATAACTTTTGGGTTGTCCTCAGAAAAAAAAATACGTGGGAAAACTTCCAATAAGGACACTAGTTCTGGTGACCTGGGATCTCCAAGGAATTCCCTTAATTTGCAGGGATTTCTTCTCACTTCATGTTTGCCTGTGGGACAGAAAGTAAAGGTAAATCTCCACAAAGGGACACAGATGGCAAAACAAAATCTAGCAGAGGTTATAACCCTCACGCTATCCAAAATGTGAAACAAAAAGTACAAATATATAAAAGGCAAATGCCAATCTTTATTATAAACATAATAAAAAGGTAATTATGGACATATGAGATACAAAATGGTATAAAACATATTGCATAATGTTGCACAATCCAAGGTAAAAATACCCTGCTGATCTTTGGAGCACCAAACAAACTGATCAGTTAAGCTGGTCCAAAGATGTAGCCAACGCTTTTCAGAAACGCCATTTTCCTTCTTCCCCTGAAGAGGCTGGTATGTCAATCTATAATACAATTACAACAGTAAGAATGCAGGTACTGTAGAATATGCAATAGTAGTAATAATGAAACGCAGGTAGAGCAGGAGAGCATGCGATGCATTAAACAAACAATATGCAGCATGTGCCAGGTGGAAACATCTATGATAAGTATTAAGGAAAGCTCATTAGGTACATAAGGCTATGGTAATGAACACAAAGCAAGGGGGGTGGAGGGAAGAGTAGAGCACCCCCCAATACATATACCCTCGTCCTTCAGGGTGTTACATATATTGGGGGGTGTTTTACTCTGCCCCCCCTTTTATGTTCATTATCATAGCCCTTTTTACCTAATGGGATTTCCCTAATACTTAGAGGAAGCCAGGTGGAAACCTCTATGATTGTCTGAGTAAGAGGTTGTGACATCATCAGCCCCCCTTTCTGACTCAGCCAAAGGAAGCTTTGTATTCAGTGCTAGAATACATTGCTTTCTCTGACTGCGTTCCGATCAGATAGACTCTAGTGTGTTCCAGGTATGAGACTGGAAGTCTCGGCTCGAATCCAGAACACAGTATGGTATGCTGTATATAGCCTCAGCTACATACGATTTATACCGCATATCCAGCGGCCTCACAGGTTGTACAACCTGTATTTAGAAATACATAGGAGCAGCAATTGCTAATAATTATTTGCCTGGTTTGGTTTAAAGTGGACCTAAATTTTTTTAAAAATAAGCTTTTCTATTTTATAGGTAACATCTATAAAGGTTAACTCTGCTTAAGCAGTACCCTGAAAAATGCACCTTTTTGTCTTGTTTTCCATATCTCCCAACCATCCTTGATGCGCCAAGATCGTCTCTACATTTTGTTTGAATCCTAGCACATCTGTGCTGAATTCTGGAGCTCCACTAAGTAAACTTACAGTGGTGTGATAGTGTGGGCGCCCAGGACACTTGTCCCACAATTTGAAATCCCCAATCCCACCTTCTAGCACAAGTCCTCTCCCCTCCCAGAGCACCCCCAGCACAAATATGCCCCCACCCCACCTTCTCGTACAAGTCCACTTCCCTCCCAGAGCCCTCCGCAAATATACGACCCTCTAATCCACCCCATCGTCTAGCACAAGTTCTCCTGCCTCCCAAAGTACCCCGCCGGCACATATTCAACCCTCTCTCCCACCCAACCTTCCAGCATGAGTTCTCTTCCCTCTTAAAGCCCCCTCCATAACAACATATCTGACCCCACTTTCTAGCACAAGTCCACTCCCTTCCCACAGCACCCCCCCTCAGCACATATACAACGCCATTTGTCCACCCCAGCTTCTAGCACAAGTTTTCCTCCCTCCCAAAGTTCCCCACCAGCACATATCTGACCCCTTTTTCCACCCCACTTTCTAGCACAAGTATTCTTCACTCCCAAAGAGCCCTCCCATCAAACATCTGACCCCCCACTCCACCTTCTAGCACAAGTCTACTCCATCCCCTCCCACAGCACCCCCCCCCCCAGCACATATACAATACCCTTGTCCACCCTAGCTTCTAACACAAGTTCTTCTCCCCCCCCCCCCCCCCCCAAAGTGCCCCAGCACATATCTGACCCAGTGGGGCCAGCCATCAGTATTTTTACTGGCAGACAGTAAAAAAAAACTGGCACTTTTCTCCTGCCAGTAAATGGCAGTGACAGGAAAAGTTTGCCAGTAAAAAATATGTCTGTGGCAGGACTGGCCGAGACCATCTGAGTGGCTGCTACAGTGTTTTCGGGCAGTGCCGGTGGGTTGTGTGATGTCATGGTGCAAGGGAGCTGAGCAGAGTAGCCAGAGCCTGGTGTGTGGATCTATGGGATGGAAATAAAGCAAGCTGGGAGCAGGACTATTAGTGCTGTTTGGACTGAAGGAACCACCTGGCGTGGAGAGAGACTGTCAGGGGACATGTCAGTGAGGTATCGTTACCATCTGTGCTGCTGCACACTGCTGTCAGTGTCACTGTGAGAGTCAATTTTATGTGTGTGTGTGTGCCCGTCCATTCTAATTCCTTGCCATTGTGAGTCCTGTCCATAAGCTGCTTACTATATGGAAAATAAAATACGAAATATATATTTTGCCCTTTCTAACTTTAATCACATTTCCAATTGCATGTTCTACTTATCTGTAACCTAAATACTGAAATCTGCACTTAAAACTGTAATTTTGTAGCTTTTGGAAATGCCAGTAAAAGCTTTGCTGTGCCAGAAAATGTGGGGTGTTGTGTCAGTAAATTTCAATCTGTTAGGTTGGCAACACTGATCTGACCCCCCCCCCCCCCCACCCCCACGGGTTAAACAGATTTGTGACCTAGGATTCTGTTTTGCCTAACTTTTCACATTTCATTTTATTATGTTTACCTAAATATTTACAATGCAAATGACATGGGTAGTATCTGATATGGCTTATCAAGTTTTGTGCTGTTTCAGACCCATCAGCATAGAGACTAGCAAGAAGAAAATACATCTGAGCTTGAGGAATAGCATAGGGCAAAAGTCATAGGTAACATCCTAATAAGTAGCTTCCTCGTTATCTATGATCTATATATCTATAATCAAAATAACTTTCTAGAAGATACTACACTATAAGTATTTTACATAGGTGTAGTATACAATATTTTTTTTTAGTTTGCCATTAGTAAATAACTCTTGTAGGACTCTTAAACGAGGGGCGTTAAAGTCAAACTGGGACTTAGAATTTTACAGGTATAAAAGGGGATGTTAGTGTGGTGGTACTACAGCAGTAGTAAGTGGCAAGTGTGTCCTAGTACTGATAGGTGGTGCGCATGTCATGGGCCAGTCCAGAGATAGATAATCAAGATGGCAGACAACAGCGTAAGTGCGTACATGGAACAGTGTGTGGTGATGAGGTTTCCAGTAAATAGGCATAAAACCTGCAGATATCTACAGAAGGCATTAAAGGGTTTGTAACCTTAAATTATGATTTGCTGCCAGCCCTCCCCCCTATTTTAAGCTGTCATCCTGCATTGTATAAGTGTTTGTTACAATCGATTCCTCTAAATATCTTTTTGTGAAGTATCTTATAGCTGGTCACATGATTCCTGGCCACTCTGGTATTCCAATCCAGGACTACAGCAGCCAGGAGTCATGTGACCGCTGAGCTGGCCACTTGGCCCCTCCCGTTGTAGCCCTGGATCAGAATATCAGCATGGCCGGGATTCATGTGGCTGGCCTGAAGATACAGCACAAAAAGGTATCTGAAGGCTTTGTTTCTAACAAACATTTATACAGTGCAGGATGGCACATTTTTTTGTTTTAAAATTAAAGTTTTTTACAGTAGCGTGTTGGGGGGGGGGCGGGGGCAGGGGACAGAGAGGAGAGACAGCGGATGACGGAGGCACATAAACTGATTACAGTGTCAGGGCTCAGGGTAACAACCACTTTAGGCATAGTACGGTGATGAGATGGTGTAAATATTTCAAATATGGCTGTACGTCCATCAGTGACATTCCCTGCCATGGTGGTTCCCAGCCCACAGCAGTAATTTCTGTGAATATTCAAAAGGTGGAACACCTGATCCTGGACAATCAACGCATAACCTGTTGTGAAATTGCACAAGAGACTAATCTTTCTGTAGTGCACTGATGAAGAAGCGAGGCTGTCCTAGGAAAGTTCAAGAGTACCGACAAATCTTTCTATGCCAAAGCTTTCCAGGCATTAGTTAAACTCTAGGATAAGTGTATTAATATAGGAGTGGAGTATGTCCGAAAAAAATGGGCGGCTTCCACTCCTTGAAATTTGTTATTTTATTATATAAACTAAAAAGTCCCAGTTTGACTTGAACACCCCTCGTATATACAAAGGCAGATAAGTGATGCAACTGAATAAGGTCTTGTTTATTTTATTATTAGTCTGAATATGGGTTACCATGTTACCTGTGATGAGGAAGCTCAAGCATCAAAAGGTACTTTTCGTAGAGCTTTGAATATGTTGTGCTGTACAGTTAGCTAATAAATATCCCTTAGTTAAAGCACCATTGTGACTATTATATATGTAGAGCCACATATGTCCAGCTTTTCAGTAGTCCAACTGTGTGATATTTAACATATTTAGTTATACTGTAATTGATAGTAGTGATGAGGTCAGCTTTCTGGGTATGGCTGGTTTGGATCAAATCCAAACTTGGGGACATTGAGAGGGAATTGCCTAGCTGAATGTGCAATAATTCTTTGCAAAAAGACCAAAGACTTGTATCTGACCTCTGGTCATGTCATTTGTGCAAGACTCTGACCAGTGATGGTTTACATTCTGTCCTTTAAGTTTGAGTGCCATACGATCAGATACCCAAACTTACATCACCCTTTTCTCTTTCGTTCATTGATGGACACAGCATCTTCATCTTGACCTTAGGGTTATATCACCCCTTTAGGAGAGTACTAGGCAGAAAGTGTTAAAACAGCAACACTTGCACAGTACTGCCCAGGGGGTGGTCCTACTGGATATAACCCCTCACACTGCATCCAGTAGCTCAGTTTTTTTCTGCCTAGTGTAGGAGAAGGACCTGGCTCCCGGTGGGACCTGGGTCCTGGGAATATTTTTCTTTTTTGTGCATTTTTGATTCCTGTGATCTACAATCAACAGCCGGGCTGGGTGACAGGCTGAATAATATAGATCCTGGTAGTCTCCCCAGCCTGGCCATCGAGTGTGAGCAGGCCCTAGCTACGCGCTGGGTTGGCCATGACATGCCTTGTCTGATCCATGGGCGGCCGGTGAGCTATATGCTCCGGGGCACACATATCTGCTACTGCTGTCTGTGTCACAGTGTGCTGTGGCCGACAGCCACCCTGTACTGCTCAGGTGATGGGTCTGTCTGTGGAATGCGTCCAGCAGTCCCTGCAGGAGGGGTAAATATGGTTCCATCTGTCTCGGCAGGATGGAGCAGCTGGGCATTCCCTGGGCGGTCGACTAGGGGCTCCCTCACTCTCCCTTTCTTCTCTCCCTGCCCCTTCCCTCCTCGTCATGCTATAGGCCGCTGTGTGACTGGGCACATGGGGGTGCGCTGCAAGCACCTAGCTGGGGGTGGGGAGGGGGGCTTTGGGACCGGGCAGGGGGCTGTGCTGGGTGTTGGGGGTCAGCTCGTCCTTTTCCCTGTTTCTGCCACGTTGGGGTGTTTGTACTGTGTTTGACATGTGGGGAGGCCGCCGCGCAATCCGCGGACATTTTTTTTGTAGCCACAGCCAGGCTTTTGCCTTTCAGCCATTTTCTGGAAGTTCGGCTAGTAGCCTCAGGTAGTTTTGCCACAGGCACCTTGTGGATGACACAGGGGAGAGTGGACAGCAGCAGTACAGCGCATTACCTGGGTCAGGGTGGTGAGTCCTGCGGGGGGAACCTCAGTCTGTGGCATCTAGGGGGATGGACATTTTGTGTGACTTGCCTTAGATTCCTAAGTGGTGACAGACGTGTGTGGGTCAGCATGGCATCAGAAGCTGGCACTTCTTCCCCAGACATCCCTGTTATTGCAACTGGTTCCCCTGCACCTGTGGTGCCTATGGATGTTCTGTAGGCAATCCTGGAGGCCTTTGTTGCCAGGGTGGAAGCGACATGCGGGCGCAAGGGGGGTAAAAAGCGCCCCCTCTCCCCACGGGAGGGAAAGCTCTGATTCAGACTCAGGCACCACTGTCACGTGTCAGAGGATGTGGCCCGACACCGTTCAGACAGTGAGGATGACTCCCTGTCCGGGTCATACCCTAAAGATGGAGGGTACGGCGGGGGCATCTACAGAGGTGTAGGTCCCTTTCGGGTCCCACAAGCTGGCCTGCACGGCTAAGGTGTTTCCTTACTTAACTTATTTTGATTCGTTTATTTACAAGGAGTGGGGAAAACCGCAGCAGTCCTTTTCAGTCCCAAAACGCATGGCGTTACATTACCCCTTTGAGGAGAGTTTCCTGAAGAAATGGACATCTTCTCTGATTGTTGACCCCCCAGTATCCAGGTTAAATAAGGTAACCATGATTCCGGTGGAAGGGACTCCTGCTTTCAAGGACCCTGCCGACAGAAGAGCCGAGACGGTTGCCCGGTCCATGTTTACGGTGGTGGGGTCAGCATTGCGGCCAGTGTTAGCTACAGCCCTGGTGTCACAGACGCTTACTGAATGTTTGCAGCCCGGTGGACCTCCCTACTTTCCGACCAGTGGGTCTGCGAACTGGTTTCATCAGGATACAGATAGAGTTTCTTTCTTGTCCCCCAAACAGATTTTTTCCTTCCAACCTTCATCTTCTTCCGGCTCGTCGGGAAGCTCTGTTCGGGGCAGTACAGGACAGGACCTGCTGTTGCGCAGAGTGATAGTACCTGTACCAATGCCAGAAAGGTTTCAGAGATTCTACTCCAATCTGTTCGTAGTCCAAAAGAAGGAAGGGGTCCGTCTGATCCTGGACCTCAAGGCCCTCAACAGCTTTGTAAAGGTACAAAGGTTCAGGATGGAATCAGTTCGCTCAGTGGTTTCTGCATTCCATCAGATTTTTTGGCATCCCTGGACATCAAGGACACATACTTGCATGTCCCCGTATGCATCAACCATCAGAGGTTTCTGCAGTTTGCGGTCGGGGACTAGCAAAAGGAGAACCTGTCCAAATGGGACAAATCTACGTTGTCCCTGGATTGTCAAATTCGGGTGAGCCAGCTAGTCAGGGATTCCCTGCTCTGGTGGCTGAGGTCGCCGGCCCTTCGGTCCGGGAAGTTGTTCCTTCCTCTTCATTGGACGGTGATCACAATGAAAGCCAGCCTGTCGGGTTGCTGGGGGGGGGGGTTGGGGTGTACAGTTGCTGGACCTAGGAAGAATCTTGTCTGCCGATCAACGTGCTGGAACTTCGGGCGATCAGGCGGTGCCTCTCCACATGGTCACAGAGGCTGCAGGGGCGTCCGGTCAGGATCCAGTCAGACAACGCCATGGCAGTGGCGTATGTCAACCATCAAGGAGGAACAAGGAGCTCAGCTGCAGCACTGGAGGTCGCTCACATCCTGCGGTGGGCAGAGCGGCGCGTGCCGGCTCTGTTGGCCGTGTACATTCCAGGCATAGAAAACTGGCAAGCGGTCAGATGCTGGACCAAGGGGAATGTTCGCTACATCCGGATGTATTTCGGCTCCTTTGCCTAAGGCGGGGCAGGCCTGATGTGGATCTCCTGGTTTCTCTACTCAATCGGAAGGTACAGAGGTTTGTGGCCAGGTCAAAGGATCCCTGGGCGGACGCGGCAGACGTGTTGGTGGCTCCATGGGGGCATTATCGGCTGATTTATGCTTTTCCCCCATACAAACTTCTACCAATTCTGCTTCGCAGAGTGGAGGCTGAGGGGATTCCGGTAATTATGATTGCCCCAGATTGGCCTCAGCGTCTGTGGTACGCCGTCATAGTACGAATGGTGGTGAATGTAACTTGGCGACTGCCGATGCGAGAGGACCTTCTGTCGCAAGGTCCAATACTTCATCTTGCTTTACCGTCACTGGCTTTAACAGCATGGCTGTTGAAAGCCAGGTGCTAAGGGACTGAGGTCTGTCGGATTCAGTAATATCCACAATGCTGAGGGCACGGAAGTAATCTTCTCCAAAGATTTATCATCGTATGTGGAAGGCCTACATCTCCATGTGTGAGGAGATGGGGGGGCGTCCGCGCACATACTCGATTTCCAGGATCCTGCTGTTTTTGCAGCGATGAGCTGATCAGAACTTGCCTTAAAATGCTTACAAAGTGCTCTATAGATGGTACTATACCCCGGTCAGATTGGAGAGCTTTATTCCATCATATTCCCCCTTGTGTTTCCGTGTGTTCAAGAGGGTACAATGGCACATATTTGGTGGACATGCCTCAGGGTAAGCAGATTGTGGATCAGAATTTATGCACTTTGCAACCTCTTTAGTGCAACCATAAAGAGGGACCCATATGAGACACTACTGGGGAAGCCAATCACGGAACTACTACGACCAGAACGCCAACTAAGATGACAGCTGTGTTATCGGATACGCATGATAAATTCCTCCGGACATGGATCCCGATTCGATCCAGCACTGCTCTCGCTTTAATATGCCTCCAATCCCTCTCCACCCCGGGGTCCCCCCTCTTCTCCTTACACCTCCTTATTTCTCTGCACTATTCTCCTTTCTTCTTCTTGCCTTTCCCTATTCAGTTTATTTTCCTTTCTACCCACCTCAATTCCGTACTCCCTTTTTTTCTACGTCCTCTTTTTTACTGATTTCCCGACTCACAGGTTAGTCTCTGTAGGGAATGGATGGTAGCTGAGATAATCCCTTTTTTATTCTTATTATTGCATACAGGTATGTGATATCTAGTCTCACATACGCTGTATGGTACTCAGAAAGCTAAAGTACACGCAATCGTAGTTAAACGTGTTATTATAATTTCAGGGTCTGCCGGGCTTATGTGACAACCCCTGAATTCTCAGGAAATGGTGCCGTTCTCTAGGTACCCAACAAACCACTTTTTTGATACCTGAAATGTATGCAAATATGTTTACATGATGTGTCCACCACTGTTTTTGTATTAATTTGTTGATCTGTATTTTCTTTTTTTTTTTTTCAAATAACTTTTTCTTTATTCGTTTAATACAATGCGATACACGTCAGACTGTACACTGCAGCATTTAGAGTAACATAAAAAAAAAGAAAAGTGGCAATTAGTCCATGCATGCCGATCTATTGAGTATGACCCCCTGGAGTAGGTACGGACCAGTCCGAGGGGGCTCCACCACAGTCATTAGGGCCCTCACTGATATTCAGCCTATATATCCTCAGGTCTCTACTACCATCGTAAGAGCCCATGCGGAAGTAGGAGGTATCATCTTATGGTACTATCTGCCCGTGTAAACCTTAAACAAATTACTCTCAGGAGAGAGAATAAAAAACAGGAAGAGAAAAGAAAGAAAGGGAAAAAGGAAACCAGAGAAAGAGGGAGAAGCCAGGAGAGAGAAAAGAGGGGACTATAAGGGGACAGGGGGAAAAGGTAAGGATTGGTAGTCACCTCAAGTGTTCCATGCGCCCGATCATGGGCGACTTTCCCAGACCCCACACCACATCATGCGCTTCCAACCGGTCCTGTATCCTAGCGGTCATCTTTTCCATTAGCTCCACGTCCCTGATCCTAGCGTGAAGAGCACCAGGGGCAGGGGGCTGTGTCTGCTTCCAATGGAGGGCCACAAGACATCGCGCGGCCGTCAGGATGTGTCGAGATAGTTTCCTTTGGGATTTCGTCAGTTTAGGAAAAGTAATACCCAGCAAAAAGATTTTGGGGGTCAGAGCCACCTGTTGGTCTAGTATGCCAGTCAAAAGTCGCTGAACCTCTGTCCAAAAAGGGACTATACGGGGGCATTGCCAAAAAATGTGTAAAAGGGTGCCCTTGTGCTCTAGGCACCGCCAACATCTGTCAGATGTAGAGGGGTAGATGGCGTGGAGAACGTCCGGGGTCATATACCAAAAAAATAATATTTTATATGCATTCTCTCTGTAAAGCGTGCATACGGAACTTTTGGAGGCCTGCGACCATATCACCCGCCACTGTTCCTCCGTAATTTCTTCACCCAGCGCTTCTTCTCATTTGAGCATGTAGGCACGTTTGCCTTGAGAGGCCACAGGGAGTGCGTTAATTATTTTATAGATATCCGAGATCATTCCCCTTTGGGCCGTACCCGCTAAAATTAAGTTTTCAAATGAGGATGGCGGAGAGAAGCGTAGGTCGGAGGATATGGTCTGGGCAAAGTGCCGTATTTGCAAATAACTGTAAAATCCCTGACGAGGGAGATCGAATTTGGACTGGAGATCGGCGTAGGGCAGCAATCTCCCCAGGTGGAAAAGGTTCAGAGAAGACTAGGGGTGTGACATGGGGTAGGTTAAGCTATCCGGCACCTTGGGAGTACATATAATAGACGTCAGGAGCGACTTATCCGTGGAGAGGTCATACCGCCTAGTGAGCTTACGCCAGAGACATTGTAGCTGGGACATAGTTCCCAATAGGCGGGCCTGGGGAATCAATGTCGCGGCACTCCAGAGCATACTGTTGGGGTGGATCGGAGCCAGACAAAGCTTTTCGATTTCCGTCCATCGGTTATACGATCTCTGGGTAAACCAGGAGGCAACCGCACGGAGTGAGCCGCCTGATAATACTTAACGAGGTCAGGGAACGCCAGACCCCCGTCTGAGCGTGAAGCTGTCATTACTGAGCGAGGTATTCTGTGGCGCTTGTAGTTCCATGTGTATTTAAGCAGATCTGCTTGTAATCTTTTCAAGTGGGAATAAGGTATGGGGACGGGGAGGGTCTGGAAGAGGTAAAGGAGCTTCGGGAGAATTGTCATTTTCACCGAGGCTATCCTACCGAAGAGGGAAATGTGGTGCTTCCGCCATTGCGAAAGTAGCTGCCTAATAGTTCCATACAGGGGCGAGAAATTCGCCTGATATAAGGAGGCGAAGGTTGGGGTGATGTTTACCTCCAAGTACCTTAGGGAGGTGGACTTCCAATTATAAGGAAAGGTGGATCGTAGATGATCCACCTCCAGGGTCGGGATATTGACTGGAAGGGCGATCTGTATTTTCAATAAAACCCTTTGTACAAGAAACTTGCCTTAAGCCCCATCAAGGGGCAGATATCAGCTTTGGCTGTCTTTTTTCAGCAACACTTGGTGACTCATTCATTGGTGAGTACGTTTGTTCAGGGGGTTCGACATGTAGCCCCTCCGGTTCGACTACAGCTACCTCCGTGGGATTTGAATCTGGTGCTCTCGGTGCTTCAGAAACCTCAGTGTGAAAACAGGGAGATTCCCTTATTGACACTCTCTCAGAAAGTAGTCTTTTTAGTGGCTATCATATCTGCCAGGAGGGTTTCTGAGTTGGCGGCCTTGTCTTGCAAGTTTCCCTACTTGATCCTCCACAAGGATAAAGCGGTACTGCGTCTGCAGCCTTCGTTTCTGCCAAAAGTTGTTTTGGCCTTTCATCTAAATAAGGACATTGTGCTTCCGTCCTTATGTCCTCGGCCGTCACACCCCAAAGAGGTGGCTTTGCATTCCTTGGACGTAGGTCGGCTCTGCGGGTGTATCTGTCTACTATAGCTCCTTTTGGAGGTCGGACTCACTGTTTGTATCGGTGGCTGGTCTGAAGAAGGGACTGGCGGTCTCATCGGTCACCATTTCTTGGTGGATTAGACAGATTGTGGTTCAGGCTTATGCCATAAGGGGGCAGGCGCCTCCCTTTCCTGTCACGGCACATTCTACCAGGGCAATTGTTGCCTCTTGGGGTTTCCAACATCAAGCGGCTGTTTCCCAGGTGTGTAAGGCGGTGACCTGGTCGTCCGTTCACACTTTCACAAAATTTTACAAGGTTGATGTGAGCGCATCTTTGGATGCTTGCTTCGGCTGCAAGGTTTTGCAGGCGGCTGTTTTAGGTTGCAACTCCTCCGTTGAGGAGCTCTGGTTGTTAATGGGTGGAGTTATTTTCTTGCTGTTCCCACCCCTTGTTTCTTTGACGCTGCTTTGGGGATGTCCCTAAGGTCAAGATGAAGATGCTGTGTCTGTCAATGAACAAAAAAGAAAATAGGATTTTTGTACTCACCGTAAAATCATTTTCTCTGAAGTTCATTGATGGACACAGCACCCACCCCTCCTGTTTGTTTGTACTGCTTTTGCCAAACTGAGCTGCTGGATGCAGTTTGAGGGGTTATAGCCAGTAGGATCGCCCCCTTGGTGCGGTACTGTGCAGGTGTTGCTGTTTTTAACACTTTCTGCCTAGTCCTCTCCTAAAGGGGCGATATAACCCTAAGGTCAAGATGAGGATGCTGTGTCTGTCAATGAACTTCAGAGAAAAGGATTTTATGGTGAGTCCAAAAATCCTATTTTTCTCCCAGTTCCAGGTACCGTGAAGTCATCTTCAACTGCAAAAGTGCCCTATTCTTGTTCCTCATCCACTGCTACTTCTGCTGTTGCCTTGTAAACTGGCACAGAGAAGTCTGTCAAATTATTTGAGCACAGCATCAACTACCACAATGGGTCACATCTGAGGTTGAGGAGAAGAACAATGGAGTATAGAGGGAGGGAACAAAAGCCAGAGAGAACTGATTGGCATTGATGTTCCTGCAGCTTACTATCAAGTTGGCTCCAGCAATGGGGAAGGGGGTTGGTGGTGATGATGGAGTCTCTGACCGTACCTACATCCAAATATAGTGGAAGAGGAAAGCGAGAAAGATAGGTACTACATTAGCAAGGCAGCATGTCATCTAGAGGCAGCTCACAAGAGGAGTGGATAAACAGCCACCCTATTCAATCAGATAGCTGAGCTCCACAAAAGCCACAGTTTTTCACCAGTTCTGCTCAGCTGTGTGGTCCTTTTTCAACACATTGCACTTAAGTAATTTGCAGTATCTGTCACCAAGGTCTCAGGTGTGTTAATAAGATTAGTCTTTCGGGTACCACATGTGTCTATTCACCACACAGCTTGGAACAGTACATGCATGCTAGCAGTTGACTACAAAACGATCACACACCTCTTCCTCCTTCCAGTTCCTCACTTTCCAATTCTTCCTCCACTTTACAAGATTTCGTATCATCACTCAAGCAACCCAAAGCACTAAGCAAACTGTTGGCTCTAAATAAACCCTGTATAATGATAATAGGGATAATAGTATTTCAAGGGATATCAGAGGTTTACCTTATGTCACTTGCAATGGGGAAGAGGGTGAGCATAGGGCCAGGCAGGGTAGGGGCAAGTTTAGGCTGCAACCCTGCTCTGATTCTGCCAACCCAACCATGACATCTATAGCTGTACCACTCACCAAGCAGCTTTCTGTGTGAATGTATGAAATAGTACTTGCCCAGCCACTCCCATACCCAGCATCTCAATGCCAACTTGGTAAAATTGCTGGATTTACAGCTGCTGTTATTCCAGCTGGTGGATTCAGCCCCTCTCTGGAATTTGTAGCCTGTGCTGTATTGCAGTGACAGGTTCCCAGCTGCCATCATGTAGTAGTCAATGTTTGTACACTGTTGGAGCATGTGGTCAGCTGCAGGGTTAATCTGACTACAGACATGTGGTCCAGCAAGTGGAACGCCACTTCACCTTTGTTGCAGCAGCTGCATGTGCATTAGTGGGCCATAAATGGTGTCTCAGGTCCAGTTTTATCAAGACTCCATAATATACACTGATTTGGGTTTTTTTTTTTACCAAAGAATGTAGCAGTATAAATTTTGGTCGCAATTTATGAAGAGAAATTCCTTGTTTGAAAAATTTTACAACAGAAGCTAAGAAATGAATAAAAAATAAAAAAAAAAAAAAGCGAAAAAATAAAAACCCTAGCAGTGATTAAATGCCACCAAAAGAAAGCTCTATTTGTGTGAAAAAAATGATAAAATTTTAATTTGGATATAGCACGGGCAGCCAACCGCTGGCCCGTGGGCCACATGTGGCCTGCGGCGCCCTCCATGTCTTGCTCTGAGATGGCGGGTCGGCAAGCCCAGATCGCGGGTTCCCGAACCACCATTTGCAAGCATCAGCGTGAACAATGGAGCTGCCACTAAAGGAAGCAGAGCCGATGCTTCCTGTATAGCGCCGTCTCCTTCACAGGTGGAGTGATACCAAATGTACTCCGTCTGTGACAGGAAGCATCGGCTCTGCTTTCTACTGCAGCTACATGCGATCTCAGACAGCAGCCAGCAGTGCCCGAGCCAACAGTACCAGTACCAGCCAGCATTATCAGTACCCACCAGCAGTACCAGTACCCACCAGCAGTGCCAGTACCAACCACCAGTACCCACCAGCAGTAGCAGTATCAGTACCTGCCAGTAGTACCAGTACCAGCCAACAGTACCAATAGCCAGCAGTACCAGTACCAGCCAGCAGTACTAATACCCACCAGCAGTACCAGAACCCGCTAGCAGTCCCAGTCAGCAGCACCAGTACCCGCCAGCAGTACCAGTACCAGCCAGAAGTACCAAGACCCATCAGCAGTACCAGTACCAGCCAGCAGTACCAGTGCCCACCAGCAGTACAAGCCAGCAGTACCAGTACCCACCAGCACCAGCCAGCAGTACCAGTACCCGCCAGCAGTACCGGTCAGCAGTACAAGTACCCACCAGCAGTACCAACCAGCAGTACCAGCCCTGGAGGACAGCCAGCAGCAGCTACCAGTTATAACCACCTGGGGGACAGCAGCAACCAGCTGCAGGAATCCTGAGGAAGAAATGAAGATCAAGGTCAGTGGAGATGCATGTAAACTGCTGTGCATCAGTGTGAAAGCAGCCTTAGGCCCCTTTCACACGATCGGTCCGATCGGGTCTGCCTGTCTATTTATCAGGCGGACTCTCCATTCACCTTTATAGAGTGGAAGATGTAAACAGACTCGTGTCTGCTTACACCTGTCTATCTGCAATCCGATATGCTTAAAAAAACAAGAAGGGGATCTGTCCCCTTCTGTCTAGGTAGATCGGAGGGCCTTTAGGGTAGAGCGGGCTGCGTTCGTGTCTGCTCTACATATGCAGAGTGGACACAGACCTGCCATCCGCCCTTTACGCTCATTGTGGCCTGCGACCGGTTACCAAGTCACTAAAGTGGCCCTTGCTCCTCAAAAGGTTGGGCACCTCTGGGGTATAGTGTTCCATGACTGAGTAATTCTCATTCAAAGTGTGGGAGTGATGAAAGCTGAAAATTCTGCTGGGTAGGAAGAGGGTGAAAATTCCCTGAAATAAAGTGGTTAATATATTGTCATCCAATAGGGTTGGTAACTAGGCAGGCAAAAAATGGGTTACCAATGTTAATAACACAATTTTATATACAAGGTGAAAAAACAGTATAAACTAGGCATAAGATGGCATTTGGTGTCCGGATCAGCATAAAGAGTAGCAAGGTCACCTCAAGTGCAACAGCGAGCAGAAATAAAGTTTAATCTACCAAGCGCTGGAACTTTACTGCCAAATCGATTTATGGCAGCGATAAAGAGCATCTTTGCACTTAACAGTCCCAGTTAACCTGCATGCAATTGAAGTACAGTATATTTATGGTATAATCCCATCACAGGTACAAGGCAGAATGTGATTCATTTGTGGTAAAGGTATAATGTGGTATAGGGTTGGTTTTGGTACAGTCTAGGTTTGGAATAGGTGTAGTATGGTATGGTATGGACTGGGTACACTTTGTGTCCTGTTCTCAGCGGCTCAGTCCCTGTTAGCAGTATCAACAATGGGCAAATAGCCCTCAGACCATTCTCTGGAATACTGGGGTGACCTCTAGCTGTAGGGGGGCCTCCTTGGCCTCTCCATGAAAGCCTCAGGTGATAAACGATGGGAAGCAGAGGGTGAGTGGACGCTCCAGTCTCCCTGCTGCAGTGGTGCAGATGCTGCGATGTAGGAGATGCTGCACTGCCCTCAGATTTCCTCCCTCCCAGATTCAGGCTCAGATCTCTGCTGGTATGGTCTCCAGGTAGCAGGCTAATATCCAGATTCCAGACAGAGGTGCTTTCTCTTTGACATCCTCGGGTCTAAGACCAATAACTTTCCCTGGCAGTTTAATAAAAAAAAACTCTCTACTCCTACTGCACAATATATATTGGGTTCTGTATTGTAAACAATATAGTGTAGCCATTATATGGCTGCTGTTTTACACTACAACTCCCAGCATTCTCAACTCTGCATATTAGTCTATGGGCTTGCTTGGCTTTAGCTCTCCCCCTGCTGGCTAGAGGAGAGTGGTACAGCATAAGATCAGTATCTAAGGCCGCGTACACACGCGCGGACTGTTGGCCCAACCTTGTCCGCTGAACAGTGTTTGGGCGGACAGTCCGCTCGTGTGTGGGGCTTCAGCGGACAGTTTCAGCGGACAGTTGGACGAACAAGGTCTTACGGAAATTCCGAAAAACTGTCCGCTGAAACAAGGTTTCAGCGGACTGTTCGCTCGTGTGTAGGCTTGTTCGGCCAACTAAGTCTCGCGCATGCTCAGAAAGGATTTTCACGCCGAAAGCTATAATGCAGTGTATAGGACGTCGTATTTTTCGTCCCGTCGTACGTGCCGTTCACGTCATCGCGCACGGTTTCAGCAAACTGTTCGTCCGTTGTGTGTGGCCATGTCCGTCCATGCTAAGTTTGAGCGGACTGTTCGCTCAAACTGTTGGACGGACAAAGTTGGGCCAACAGTCCGCGCGTGTGTACGCGGCCTTAGAGGGAGGAAAGAATAAAAGGCAGTGGGGTTTATTTACTAAAACTGGAGAGTGCAAAATCTGCTGCAGCTGTGCATGGTAGCCAATCAGCTTCTAATTTCAGCTTGTTCAATTAAGCCTAATTTAAATGAACCTGGAAGCTGCACCAGATTTAAAACTCTTTGGTTGTATTAAATCAACCCCAATGTCTCCTTCGCCATAAGAACTGGCTACACTGCGTAAATAATTGTGTTGTGGTATGGTGATTTGGTACAAATAAAACCCCAAAGCCTAATTTTTTATTAGTGGTTTCCTAGTTGAAAAAAATGAAATATTTCTTGCCAGGGGTCATCATGTCCTCTGCATGAATGTTATAGCTGTCTCACTGCATTTTGGCGCTAATAGTATCCAAAACCAATTTTTTTCTGCAGCTGTTTCCCAAATGCAAAACAAGTAATATTTTTTGGCAGGGTCCATCCTGTGCTCTGCATTTTTGTGTTGAGTTAGTGTTTTGGCATTAATAACACCCAAAACCTATTTTTTTCACAGCTGTGTCCCGATTATAAAAAATTTAATATTTTTTGGAAGGGTTTATCTTGTCCTCTGCATAAATTGTTGTTATGTCACTGTGTTTTGGCATTTATACCACCCAAAACCTAATTTTCGCCCTGTTGTTCCCAGTTGCAAAAAAATGTATGATTTCTTGGCAGTGTTCACCCTGACCCTTGCATGCATTTTTGTGTTGTTATGGTGTTTTGGCATTGATAACAACCAAAACCTATTTTTTTTTTCCACAGCTGCTTACCAATTATAACAAATTGAACATTTCTTGGAAGGGTTTATTTTATAATCTGCAAAATTGTTGTGTTATGTCACAGTGCTTTGGCATTAATACCACCCAAAACCAAAGTTTTTCTCTGTTCCCAATTGCAAAAAATGTAATTTCCTGGCCCACCTCTTGTCAGCACACAACGGGTTAACACCTCCTCTGGAGCCCCACAGGACCACCTGTTCCTAGCTAAATAAAAGACAGCCCCCCCCCCCCCCAACTTAAGTGTTCTTTTTTTTTTTTTCATACTCTAGACCACCCGATTTCACTTAATAAGTACTTTGGTTGCTGCAGGTATATCCCCTCCTGCTGAACCTACCCCTCTATGTTCAGCCTCTCATGGAGTTGAAAGACCCTGAATGTTGGATGGTAAACCCTCCTAAAACTGTGTGCCCGGCTGCGGGCAAAATTATGCTTAAACAGCATTGACATTTTACAAGTGTGACATTATAAAAGCTCTGCAATGTCATCATTGCACCTCCCTTGAGCGATTTTCCTGTCTTTTATATGCAGCTTATCGCACTGCTCTCCCGGCTTTATTGTCAGTCTGAGAGCGGCTGTGATTGATGTCAAATGGGACAGGGAGATGGGCAGCACAGGATGGTAACCACCAATGGCCATGCAATGGCATAAATGATCTTGGAGGTCTGCAGATGAAAGGGCTTCTCTCACTCTGCAGTTCTGCCAGGTAAAGGAATTGCCTCAGATTCTGACTGTGTCTCCTGTCTGCCTCTGGATGTGCTGTCCTGGCTCCCCTGCTATGCTGTGTACTTCAGTGGATTAGACAGTCTGACTGGTTTTGTCTCAGACTCTGGCTGTGTTTGCCTCTGGAAGTGCTACCTGAGCTCACCTGCTACTGCAGTGAGTGGCTAAAGGCAGATGGGCTTAAAGAGACAGTGTACCTGTTTTTTGGTGAGAGGTAATATGATTTTTTCCATATATTTTGTGCAAATATGAACTTGCCACACCTGGTAGTGGCACAGAAGACTACCAAAGGTAGCAGAAGCCAACAGGGACATGCTCGAATGCTCGAGGAATGCAAATGAAAGTGTATTGCATTATTTTAGGAGCAGAAACCCTGAATGCAAACGCTCCAAAAAAGACCCGCCAATGATCATCTTATCCCTACCAGGACAATCCGCATCCCACGAAGACCTCCACAGGGTGGCTTTCATGCTCCACAAGTACCCCATGTGGCACTGGCTCACATGCATTTATGCCAGCATTATTTGAAATGCCTCACCCCAGCTCATGGTGCATTTTGGGCTTGCATGCAGTCTGCAGTGGCAGAGAAATTAAATTGCACCAGTTGCCTAACAGGGATGTGGTTGTGCAAAATTCTAAGCCCTATTAAGGCGGCTATAGCAAAAAGTGTGCTGCAAATATCCACACCACAAGCAGCACCCAAAATGATAGAGCGTAAAGAGCTCATTGATGAAGGATGGCAGAGACCTCATCCAAATGCCAATTTACAGTAACAGGTCCCTAAGCCTTATCCAAATAAGATGGCTGAGCAGCGCTCAATTATAATTATTTTTCTGTCTCTTAGGGATATTTATCCCTTTACTACAACAGCAGCCCCGACACACACACACACACACACACACACACACACACACACACACACACACACACACACACACACACACACACACTATCATCTGTTTAAAAATATTATTTTTTATATATATGTTTTTTGGTACTGTTTATCTCCATAGTGTGGGTTTATAATTATTTTTTTTTAATGTACTGCACTTCCGGGGGTGGATGCTGCCCTCTAGCGTATCAAGTGTTTTTGCCTTTTTATAACTTAGTTACCTTTAGAGATCCTATGGATGGGAAAATGGAAAATTGTATACTCACCTTTCTGTAATTTTCCTTTCCTGGTGCATCTTCATGGCAGCATACATATGGGTTGTGACAACACCCCCACAACCTGATAGGACTGGTTAACTATAAATCAAAGACAGACCCGGCTCACAGCATTTTCTGTAACTCTCACCATTTGGGTGGGAATCTGTATGCTGCCATGAACATGCACCAGGAAAGGAAAATTACAGAAAGGTGAGTATACAATTTTCCATTTTCCTGGTGCATCATGGCAGAATACATATATGGACTAACTTGCCATATGGGAGGGCGCAAGAAAAATTTGTAATCATCAGTAGCGCAAAAATTTGTAATCATCAGTAGTAAGTATGCACCATGATTTTTCCAAATTTTACTGTAGCGAGCCGGGTTCACCTATGGAAAATGTAATGAAGGTGTTCTGGGAGGACCATATTGCTGACTTGCAGATAACCTCAGGAGACACTCAGCGCTGAGCTGTCCAAAGAGCTGGCACTGCCCTAGTTAAAATGTGCTCCTAAGATCACCAAAACAGGAAGGCCCTGAAGAGTAGGCACTTTTAATTGTCTTAATCTAGGAGGTGACTGAACGTGTTGATGCTGACTGATCCTGTCTTAAGCCACGCAGGAACCAAGAACATATTTTGGCTTTCCTGAATGGAAAGGTAGCTGCCAAGCAGGTCACCAGCGTTAGCTCAACATCCAGGTGATGTGGTTCTCTCATCTCAACCAAGAAATACGGAAAATTGACTTCCTGGTTAAATTGGAAGGAGAAAGGCACCCCATGGATAAAAGCAGTCTGGAGTTTTAGGACTATTCTGTTCTATCCGGGTGTAATGATAAGTGAGGCTCCCTGAGTACAAAGCCTGCAGCTCTGACATCCTTCACAGAGGTTGTAGCAACCAGAAATATGGTCTTTACGGTTTGCAGAGTTTAATCAATTCTGTAGGATAGAAATTAGGCCTTGATAGAAATGGGGACCATAAGCAAGTTCCACATAGTGAACAATGGTTTTCTGGGAGGCCTATAACTTCATGCAAGCCTTTTAAGAATTGCATCACTAAAGGGTCAATGACTCCTTAACCCCCTGCAAAAGCAGACAAGGCTGAACTTTGAGCTTTAAACATATTTGAACCTAAGCCCCTGTTCAGCCCCAGTTGTAAGAACTGTGGAACCTTGGCTGGTTTAGGTGATAAAGGACTCCAGGCTTTTGCTGTGTGAGATCTGCCTAATTTTCCCATATTCCTAGGTAGATATTATTCATGAAGACCTCTCTGGTTTGACACAAGGTAGGCACTACCTGCACTGAGCATACTTGACTTGGTAGCCACTGCCTCTCAACTTCCAGGCCATCAAAAGTAATCTCTTGGAGCTGGATGGCAAAACTGTACATGAGAGAGCCTCGTAAGCCAAAATGGTATATTTGCAATTATTGATACAGGAAGCTCCACTGACAGCCTAAGAATTCTAACCTTCCACTGCTGTCTAGACACAGTACAAATCTTGCTTCTCTTGCTAAAAGGAGTAAGGCCTCATGCACACGAGACGCAGATGAAACCTCTGTTAAAAAAAAGCTGAAACGCGCGTTTAGAAACGCGCGTTTTGCCGCGTTTGCATGTCGCGTTTAGACGCGTTTAGACGCGTTTAGACGCGTTTATAAAGATAACATCATGTAGACCCTCCCCAAGCTCTCAAAGCATTTTTTTTAACTATTTCTGCTATTTTGATCAGAGTGAGCAGCAGCAGCATAGAGAGCAGTTGTACACTTGCATTTGCCGTGTCACTTGCCACGGCACCTGCCACAAGTTGTGGATTGTCCACTTGCCACGTCACTTGCCACAAGTTGGGGATTGTCCACTTGCCACATCACCTGCCACGTCACCTGCCACAAATTGTGGATTGTCCACTTGCCACGTCACTTGCCACATCAACTGCCACGTCACTTGCCACGAGATGTGGATTGTCCACTTTCCACGTCATCTGCCATGCCACCTGCCACAAGCTGTGGATTGTCCACTTGCCACGTCACCAGCCACATCACCTGCCACAAGTTGTGGATTGTCTACTTGCCGCGTCACTTGCCACATCACCTGCCACGTCACTTGCCACATCACCTGCCACAAGTTGTGGATTGTTCACTTGCCACGTCACCTGCCACGTCACCTGCCACAAGTTGTGGATTGTCCACTTGCCACGTCACTTGCCACAAGCTGTGGATTGTCCACTTGCCACATCACTTGCCACGTCACCTGCCACATCACTTGCCACGTCACCTGCCACAAGTTTTGGATTGTCCACTTGCCACGTCACTTGCCACGTCACTTGCCACGAGATGTGGATTGTCCACT
The DNA here is from genome assembly GCF_037356315.1 of Lithobates pipiens. Lineage (NCBI taxonomy): Eukaryota > Metazoa > Chordata > Amphibia > Anura > Ranidae > Lithobates > Lithobates pipiens. The sequence goes on from NW_027507790.1 coordinate 10,549,212, forward strand.
TTCCACGTCATCTGCCATGCCACCTGCCACAAGCTGTGGATTGTCCACTTGACACGTCACCAGCCACATCACCTGCCACAAGTTGTGGATTGTCCACTTGCCACGTCACTTGCCACAAGTTGGGGATTGTCCACTTGCCACATCACCTGCCACGTCACCTGCCACAAATTGTGGATTGTCCACTTGCCACGTCACTTGCCACATCAACTGCCACGTCACTTGCCACGAGATGTGGATTGTCCACTTTCCACGTCATCTGCCATGCCACCTGCCACAAGCTGTGGATTGTCCACTTGCCACGTCACCAGCCACATCACCTGCCACAAGTTGTGGATTGTCTACTTGCCGCGTCACTTGCCACATCACCTGCCACGTCACTTGCCACATCACTTGCCACAAGTTGTGGATTGTTCACTTGCCACGTCACCTGCCACGTCACCTGCCACAAGTTGTGGATTGTCCACTTGCCACGTCACTTGCCACAAGCTGTGGATTGTCCACTTGCCACATCACTTGCCACGTCACCTGCCACATCACTTGCCACGTCACCTGCCACAAGTTTTGGATTGTCCACTTGCCACGTCACTTGCCACGTCACTTGCCACGAGATGTGGATTGTCCACTTTCCACGTCATCTGCCATGCCACCTGCCACAAGCTGTGGATTGTCCACTTGACACGTCACCAGCCACATCACCTGCCACAAGTTGTGGATTGTCCACTTGCCACGTCACTTGCCACATGCTGTGGATTGTCCACTTGCCACATCACTTGCCACGTCACCTGCCACGTCACTTGCCACGTCACCTGCCACAAGTTTTGGATTGTCCACTTGCCACGTCAGCTGCCACGTCACTTGCCACATCACCTGCCACGTCACCTGCCACAAGTTGTGGATTGTCCACTTGCCACGTCACTTGCCACATCACCTGCCACGTCACTTGCCACGAGATGTGGATTGTCCACTTGCCATGTCACTTGCCACGTCACCTGCCACGTCACTTGCCACGTCAGCTGCCACGTCACTTGCCACAAGATGTGGATTGTCCACTTGTCACATCACCTGCCACATCACTTGCCACATCACCTGCCACAAGTTGTGGATTGTCCACTTGCCACATCACCTGCCACGTCACCTGCCACAAATTGTGGATTGTCCACTTGCCACGTCACTTGCCACATCACCTGCCACATCACTTGCCACGAGATGTGGATTGTCCACTTTCCACGTCATCTGCCATGCCACCTGCCACAAGCTGTGGATTGTCCACTTGCCACGTCACCAGCCACATCACCTGCCACAAGTTGTGGATTGTCTACTTGCCGCGTCACTTGCCACATCACCTGCCACGTCACTTGCCACGTCACCTGCCACAAGTTGTGGATTGTTCACTTGCCACGTCACCTGCCACGTCACCTGCCACAAGTTGTGGATTGTCTACTTGCCACGTCACTTGCCACATCACCTGCCACGTCACTTGCCACGTCACCTGCCACAAGTTGTGGATTGTTCACTTGCCACGTCACCTGCCACGTCACCTGCCACAAGTTGTGGATTGTCTACTTGCCGCGTCACTTGCCACATCACCTGCCACGTCACTTGCCACGTCACCTGCCACAAGTTGTGGATTGTTCACTTGCCACGTCACCTGCCACGTCACCTGCCACAAGTTGTGGATTGTCCACTTGCCACGTCACTTGCCACGAGATGTGGATTGTCCACTTGCCATGTCACTTGCCACGTCACCTGCCACGTCACTTGCCACGTCAGCTGCCACGTCACTTGCCACAAGATGTGGATTGTCCACTTGTCACATCACCTGCCACATCACTTGCCACATCACCTGCCACAAGTTGTGGATTGTCCACTTGCCACGTCACTTGCCACATCACCTGCCACGTCACTTGCCACAAGATGTGGATTGTCCACTTTCCACGTCACCTGCCATGCCATCTGCCACAAGTTGTGGATTGTCCACTTACCACGTCACCAGCCACATCACCTGCCACAAGTTGTGGATTGTCCACTTGCCACACCACTTTCCATGTCACCTGCCACGTCACCTGCCACAAGATGTGGATTGTCCACTTGCCACGTCACCAGCCACATCACCTGCCACAAGTTGTGGATTGTCCACTTGCCACGTCCCTTGCCACGTCCCCTGCCACGTCACCTGCCACAAGTGGATTGTCCACTTGCCACATCACTTGCCCCATCACCTGCCACAAGTTGTGGATTGTCCACTTGCCACGTCACCTGACACAAGTTGTGGATTGTCCACTCGCCACGTCACTTGCCACATCACCTTCCACAAGTGGATTGTCCACTTGCCACGTCACTTGCCACGTCCCCTGCCACAAGTGGATTGTCCACTTGCCACGTCACTTGCCACATCACCTGCCACAAGTTATGGATTGTCCACTTGCCACGTCACATGCCAGTCACCTGCCACAAGTTGTTGATTTTCCACTTGCCACGTCACCTGCCAAGTCACTTGCCGCGTCACCTGCCAGGTCACTTGCCACGTCACCTGCCACAAGTTGTCTATTGTCCACTTTCCACGTCACTTGCCACTTCACCTGCCACGTCACTTGCCACAAGTTGTGGATTGTCCACTTGCCACATCACTTGCCACCTGCCATGTCACTTGCCACAAGTTGTGGATTGTCCACTTGCCACGTCACTTGCCACAAGTTGTGGATTGTCCACTTGCAATTGCAATTGTTTAAAATATTTTTCTAATGGTTTTTCATCATTTGCAATCATTTTTGAGATTTTTAATGTAAAAAAAAAGGTCACCTTTAAAAACGCATATAAACGCAAACGCGGCTAAACGCGGTAGCGGCGTTTTGCCGTGTTTTACCGCGTTTTGCCGCGTTTTGCGTCTGAAACGCAGAAATTTTTGTTTCTGAACGCATTTTTTTGCTTCTGGAAAAACGAGATTAAACGCAACTGCATATAAACGGAAAAAAACGAGACTGTGTGCATGGACACATAGGATAACATTGAATGAGTTCAGGTGCAGTTGAAAAAACTGTCCAACTGCATCTGAACGCGCGTTTAACTGCGTCTCGTGTGCATGAGGCTTAAATGACAGATGTGCTTTGAACACTACTAGGTTCAAGAAAATTCAATACTTTTCCTCATAAGTTTAACATCCCATGACCTTAAGCAGCCCGGTCTTTGAAATGAGTCCCCCAACCTTTCTAGCTGGGGTGTGATGTGATAATGTTCCATCTGAAAACAATTGGTCAGTTACGAAGAACCAGGGATACTCCGGCACTGTTCTGCTGGAAGAGACTTCACTCCCAAAGCACCTTTGGCTTTCTCTATCAGAGGATGGAAATTCCCTTGTGCAAGTTCTACTGAATTTTTCCCATCGCTTTTGAAGACAGTAAGACCTTGTGATTGCCCTGGGGGAGATGTACAGACTGAAGGGGAGGAACTCAACTGGTAGAGGAATTGAGGAAGAATTGGGACAAGTAGGTGTCGATAAACCTTCGGGAGAATCCAGTCTCCCAGATTTATGAATAATATAATTGATTGGAGGTTTCCATCTTGCACGATTCTAACTTCCTTTGCTGCTTGTCAAAAAGTTTTATTTATTTTTTTAACTTTAGTACTGGGCACAGATTACCTGTGGGTAACTGGAACCTTCACGATTGCTCTTTATTTTTATTTTTTATTTTTTCCTTTTTAATCCAGCTATAAACTGGAACAGAATTTTTACTTTTCCATCAACCCCGGTAGCCTGGCTGACTGGAAGAGATTGAAAGGTGGACTTCCCACCTCTCAATGTTATATGATCGGTATGCTCATTGGATTATGCCCCTGCATGGGTGAGTTTGTCATGTTATACTTTTTCAATAAAAATGATTGTACCAGAAAGGCGGACTCCCTTAAACTTCCACCAATGTCACGCCAATATAGCTGATATGGCCCACTTATCCTGAAGGTTTTCCCTCCAGGTGTGTGCATAAAGCTTCGCACAGGCACCCCCTGGATTAGTTCACCCTTAAAAAAGGACTTCTGTTGTTCTCTTAAGAGAGTAGCCTTAGATTGTTAAGGCTTCAATATTGAAGATTGGGTACTTCTCTAGTTAGTTTACTAATCTTTTTCCCGGTTTGTAGGATTTTGCCTCTTGGTGTCTACTTGGGAGCCGCAGCCTGCATGCTGGGCCTTTTGAATTTTCAGTTTTTGTCAGATGATATTCGCCCTGACCTTGAAAACATCAATTGATGTCTGACACATCCACCTCGGAGTATGTCGCCAATTTCAGTTCTTACAAAGCTGTTGCCACCCCGTCTCTTCACTTCTTCCAGATGGGCTTATTTAAAGGGTTACTCCACTTTTTTTTTTCTTAATCTGTAGGGCTGCAATTTTCCGTAAAATGCGATGAAACATGACTATCTGGAGATGCTCTGTACACAAAATGTGTACAGAATACCCCCTGAAACAGAATTTTCTGTTTGTTGGACTGGTTCACTGATTTTCCCAGAAGTCTGCACCAAGATAAAAGTCAGATTTTTTGGTATCCACTGCAATTAAAATTTCATTTTTTATAAGATACTCCCAACGGGATGCAGACCCTGCCACTTTCCTTAGAGTCCTACAGGTGCAGCAGCTGGCTGACAATTATGAAACCACTCCCATTAGACTCATTCAGCACATGGGCTGGTTATTGCTGGTGTGCCAGCACCTGCAGATGCTACAGTATGTAGGAGCACTTCAGAGCTAGATCTAATTTTCAGACTAGAACCTCCTTGACATGTCTTGCCAGCTACAGTCATGATGTATCCATCATCGAAGCAGACTGCAGCAGGTTGACCTCTAGCTTTTTCAGGGTATACAGTTCTGAGAGCCTGTTTATAAGGGCATTTTTCTCTGACTCAATTCTTCCTGGATTAACTCTTCCAGTTGTTCAGTGAAGGAAATTAGTACTTTCTAACCTTGTGGAGAGTTTCCTCCACTTCAACCCAGGCAATTGTGTCCTTAGCTGCCTTTGCAAAAAGTCTCTATAAGGCAATCTTCAAAGCTTGTGGCCCCTTTAACACTTTCTTCTGATGGCAATCTTTCCTATTTGGACACTACCTACTGGTTCTGGTTGGAAATGCGAGGCAATTTATGCACTGTAGTTTGTCAAGCAATGACTTTCCACCACAAATGCAGCAACCATTAGGGCTGGTAATCTGTGGTGTTTGTAATGGAGGAGCAAACAAAATGAGAGGTGAGATGATGACATTGATCAATGTTGCCTGTATGTCTGTGCTTTGAACAGTGATGGTTCTGGCTTTTAGCAAGCTCTCTTCATCTTGAGGTCCTTGCAGGGCTGTATAGTCCTTGTTCCAGGCAGATTTGACATACTAGCTTGGCAGGCAATGACTTTCCACAACAAATGCAGCAACCATTAGGGCTGGTAACTTGTGATGTTTGTAAACGGGGAGCAATGATAATGAGATAAAGAGGGGTGAGGTGATGAGATTTAATCAACATTGCCTCAATATCTGTTCTTAGATGGTGACTTGTCTTGACCGTCAGAAGGCTCCCTCCATCTTGTAGTCCTTACATGACTATAGATATTGGCTCTCTTTTTCTCAATCTTCACTATTTACCTAATCCCTATACTTTAAATGCAATGGGTGGTCTGACTGGACAGAGTTTCCCATAGAAAAAGAGCAAAGCAGCAGACTGAAATGAAAAACAGCATAATGCTAAGACTCCACTATTGCGACCTGAAAGTCGCATGATTTTGCCACAAATTTGATGCGAATTGAAGCAATACCTCTGTGTTCTTAAGGTCTATGAACACAGACATGAACGGTACTCATTGGAAATCATGGGGTACGGCTTGTCATGTGACTTTGCAGTGACAAGTCGCACTAGTGAAAACTGAGCCCAACACAGACATCCCAGAGCAAGCATTGAAAAGGGGGCAGGAAGAGCCCAGGTGAATGCCATAAAGAGCACAGTGAACCTAGAGGAATATTGAGAGCAGATAGGGAAAAACATAGGTGAAAGCCATAAAAAAAGGGAAAACATACATGCAAACAATGACCACATAAGCATCCAGCATGCATGAGTAGAGAGCTCCATTGTTGCCCAAAAATGCCATAAAACTCACATTTGCCATTACTGATGATATCAGTGCCTAAGCCTGTTCAGATCCCCATCCTGGAAAAGCTCAAGCCAGGAAACACAGAGGCCGCATCACTTCCTGCCTGCTCAGATTATACTTGCACTGTTGCAGCCATCTTGGGAATGGCAAACTCCCATAACACAGAGAAAAGAAGTAAGAAGCATATGGAAAGAAAAAAAAGGAAACGCTGTCACTTACGTCATAGCTTGTTTAAAGCTTTCTTTGAGAAGCCTGCACCACCAGAATGGGGCTCCAACCATCTAGCTCAGGCATGTCCAAAGTCCGGCCCGCGGGCCAATTGCGTCCCGCGGTCCGGTTTTGAACGGCCCGCCTGGTCTTTCTCAATTTATTGTGCTGCGGGATCAGGGCTGTCAGATCAGCCGATCCCCGGCACTGTGAGAAGCTCCGTGAGCTTCAAAAGTGAAAGTAAAGTGCAGAGGAGTGTGCTGTGCTCTCTGCTTCCCCCTACAGTGCAGTACCCGGCTGAATGAGGAAGCTGCAAAGGTACTGTACTACAAGCTAGATTAGTGTTAAAAAGGCCTTTATTCATGTGTGTGTGTGTATGTATGTATGTGTATGCATGTGTGTGTATGTGCACATGTGTCTGTATGTGTGTGTGCACATGTGTCTGTATGTGTGTGTGCGCACATGTGTCTGTATGTGTGTGTGCACATGTGTCTGTATGTGTGTGTGCACATGTGTCTGTATGTGCACATGTGTCTGTATGTGCACATGTGTCTGTATGTGTGTGTGTGTGCACATGTGTCTGTATGTTTGTGTGCACATGTGTCTGTGTGTGTGCACATGTGTCTGTATGTGTGTGTGTGTGTGTGTGCACATGTGTCTGTATGTGTGTGTGTGTGCACATGTGTCTGTGTGTGTGCACATGTGTCTGTATGTGTGTGTATGTGCACATGTGTATGTATGTATGTGTGTGTGCACATGTCTGTATGTGTGTGTATGTGCACATGTATATGTATGTTTGTGTGTGTGCACATGTGTCTGTATGTGTGTGTGCACATGTGTCTGTATGTGTGTGTGCGCACATCTGTCTGTATGTGTGTGTGTGCATATGTGTCTGTATGTGTGTGCACATGTGTCTGTATGTGTGTGTGTGTGTGTGTGTGTGTGTGTGTGTGTGTGCACATGTGTCTGTATGTGTGTGTGTGTGTGCACATGTTTCTGTATGTATGTGTGTGTGCACATGTGTCTGTATGTATGTGTGCACATGTGTCTGTATGTATGTGTGCACATGTGTCTGTATGTGTGTGCGCACATGTGTCTGTATGTGTGTGCACATGTGTCTGTGTGCACATGTGTCTGTATGTGTGTGTGCACATGTGTCTGTATGTATGTGTGTATGTGTGTGTGTGTGTGTGTGCACATGTGTCTGTATGTGTGTGTGTGTGTGCACATGTGTCTGTATGTGTGTGTGTGCACATGTGTCTGTATGTGTGTGTGTGCACATGTGTCTGTATGTGTGTGTGCACATGTGTCTGTATATGTGTGTGTGCACATGTGTCTGTATATGTGTGTGTGCACATGTGTCTGTGTGTGTGTGTGTGTGCACATGTGTCTGTGTGTGTGCACATGTGTCTGTATGTGTGTGTATGTGCACATGTGTATGTATGTATGTATGTATGTATGTGTGTGTGCACATGTGTCTGTATGTGTGTGTATGTACACATGTGTATGTATGTTTGTGTGTGTGCACATGTGTCTGTATGTGTGTGTGCACATGTGTCTGTAGGTGTGTGTGCGCACATCTGTCTGTATGTGTGTGTGTGTGCATATGTGTCTGTGTGTGTGTGTGTGTGTGTGCACATGTGTCTGTATGTGTGTGTGCGCACATCTGTCTGTCTGTATGTGTGTGTGTGCACATGTGTCTGTATGTGTGTGTGTGTGTGTGTGCACATGTGTATGTATGTGTGTGTGTGTGTGCACATGTGTATGTATGTGTGTGTGTGTGTGCACATGTGTCTGTATGTGTGTGTGTGTGTGCACATGTGTCTGTATGTGTGTGTGTGCACATGTGTCTGTATGTGTGTGCACATGTTTCTGTATGTATGTGTGTGTGCACATGTTTCTGTATGTATGTGTGTGTGCACATGTGTCTGTATGTGTATGCGCACATGTGTCTGTATGTGTGTGCACATGTGTCTGTGTGCACATGTGTCTGTATGTGTGTGTTCACATGTGTCTGTATGTATGTGTGTGTGTGTGTGTGTGTGTGTGTGTGTGCACATGTGTCTGTATGTGTGTGTGTACATGTGTCTGTATGTGTGTGTGTGTGCACATGTCTGTGTGTGTGTGTGCACATGTGTGTGTGTGTGTGTGTGTGTGTGTGTGTGCACATGTGTCTGTGTGTATGTGTGTGTGCACATGTGTCTGTATGTATGTGTGTGTGCACATGTGTCTGTATGTATGTATGTCTGTATGTGTGTGTGCACATGTGTCTGTATGTATGTCTGTATGTGTGTGCACATGTGTCTGTATGTATGTCTGTATGTGTGTGCATTTATGTCTGTATGTATGTGTGTGTGCCCATGTGTCAGTATGTATGTCTGTGTGTGTGTGTATATATGTCTGTATGTACGTGTGTGTGCACATGTGTCTGTATGTCTGTATGTGTGTGTATGTGTGTCTGTATGTATTTCTGTAGGTGTCTGTAAGTATGTGTATGTGTATGCATGTGTCTGTATGTATGTCTGTATGTGTGTGCATATATGTCTGTATGTATGTGTATGCATGTGTCTGCATGTGTGTGCGGCGTGCATTTGTCTGTATGTGTGCCTGCATTTGTGTGCTTGTGTCTGTGTGTATGTTACTTTTAATCCGGACCCCCATTCTTATACCATCAAAACTGCTTTTGTAGGGCTTGTGTGTGATATTAGCCAGGACTCCTGCTCCTCTGAAAAGCAATCCATGCACAGATCTCTTTGCAGAGGCATTTGAATGGTGGTAAAGAGGCATTATGTTGCCTCCTCACCACCTGTTTTAAGCCCATAAATGCAACATCTGTGTGGCTGCGTACTGTGTGTAGGGCAGCCCATTAATTTCAATGGACTTCCCTACTCACAAAAATGCAGGGAAAGAAGCCCCCAAGCTTTTTTTTTTTTTTTTTTCTATTGCACTGCACCAAAAGCACCCCACATTTTCCAATGTGTGGGGTACCATTAAGAATTAACGGTGCCCCCTAAAGTGCAGAGCATTGGTCTGTGTGTTGGGAACGAGTGCAACAAAGGCAAGAGAATTCTTGTTGGGCCGTGTATTAGTGCTCGGATGGACACACTTTTTGCCTGGTTCAAAGAATGTCAGGCAAAATGGTCGGCCCTCAGGCATGTTCACTTCATCAAATCTGGCCCACTTTGAAAAAAGTCTGGACACCCCTGATCTAGCTCATTTAGAGGCTGTACAGGAAGGACTTCCACCAGAGGAGGCTGCAATATGCCCAGACCACCAGAATGGGGCTCCAACCATCTAGCTCATTTAGAGGCTGTACAGGAAGGACTTCCACCAGGAGAGGCTGCAATATGTCACCCAGACCACCAGAATGGGGCTCCAACCATCTAGCTCATTTAGAGGCTGTACAGGAAGGACTTCCACCCAGGAGAGGCTGAACCTGGCTGGGGCAATAAACAGTAAGGGATACCTCGTGATCCAGTCCTGATCAGGTGAGGAAAAAAAGGAGAATGCCGTGAGCTGGGTCTGTCTTTAATTTATAGTTAACCAGTCCTATCAGGTTGTGGGGGCGGAGTCCCAACCCATATGTATGCTGCCATGATGCACCAGGAAAGTGGATTTGTTCACACCGAATGCAGGCCAGTTCATTTTTATTCTGCATCAAGAATGCATGGACAGTGTTTAAGGACCAGGTCTCTTTTTCAGATTTTTTTAAATGTTACATTGGGGGTTATTTACGAAAGGCAAATCCACTTTGCACTTCAACTGCACTTGGAAGTGCAGTCACTTTAAATCTGAGGGGTAGATCTGAAATAAGGGGAAGCTCTGCTGATTTTATCACCCAATCATGTGCAAGTTAAAGTGCTGTTTTTTTTTTTCCTTGCATGTCCCCCTCGGAGCTACAGTGACTGCACTTCCAAGTACACTTTCAGTGCACTTGTAATACAAAGTGGATTTGCCTTTAGTAAATAACCCCCATTGTTTCTCTATGGAACACATGTGGAAAGTGGCAAAACACATTGAGAATGCATCAAAAACACATCTGGAACGTAGAAATCGTGGTGATCTGGCCATCAGGCTTGTAGATAATCTATACAGTGACAGGTTTTGCCTGTCAACCAACAATAGCATTAACTTCGATATATAAACTGTTTAAACAGGAAATAGCAAGATTTGGCACAGTTTCTGGAGGAGTTGAACCTGGCAACTGACTTTTGGTGGATGCTTTGCTAGACCTAGTACAAGTTCTGGCGCACTCAGTCACTGCAATGAGAGCATTGTGGCTATGCCACTGGAGAGCAGGTGGAACTTCTACACTTCTCTTTAATGGGAGGTTATTGTTTGGCAAATGCTGGACAACGCAGTTAAGCAAATGACAGAAGGAAAAGTTTGCACTGTGGCCACAGACTAATAAGAGGAGGCCAACATTTTCACTCAAGCCTATTGAACATCAAAAGGGTGCAGGAGGCCAAGTTTTATAGGGCAAGCTGCAAATTTAACAGATCACAGTAGAGGTGCCTCAAAGTTACTTTTTACATGAAGTCCAAAGCAAGTTGCTAGGATGGCTGGAAAATCTTTTGAAGGTGCGCCCAACCAGTCTCTTCCAGTTGGGGCCAGGGGGCCTCAGTGAAGTCGATGATTGTAGCCTCCCTCTTGAGTGGTTGGATGACAATCATCAAAGACCAGTGGGTCCAGAAGACAGTTAGGTAGGAGTACAATGGAGAATACCAAAGTGGACCACAGATCTCAGAAGAGAAAATGTTTACAAGATTAATAAAATGCCCTATACACACGGTCGGAAATTCAGGCGGAAAAAGTCATATCGGATTATGTTGTCGGAAAATCCGATCGTGTGTGGGCTCTATCAGACTTTTTCTGTCGGAATTACCGACGTAAAAAGTTTGAGAACTGGATCTAAAATTTTCCGACAATAAAATCCGATCAGGCTTTTTCCGATCGTGTGTAGAGGATTCCGACGTACAAAGTGCCACTCATGCTCAGAAAAAATTTGGAGACGAAAGTTGTTGGCTACTGGCCTCTACGTAGTGCCATCATACATTACGAACGTCACCTCATTCCGAATGATTGTATTTTCCGACAACTTTGTGTGACCGTGTGTATGCAAGATTAGTTTAGGCCAAAATCCGTTTGAAAAAATCTGATGGATTTTGTGGTTGGAATGTCCGACCGTGTGAGTTGCAGTGGCCAGATGTCCCTTCCAGTTCAGGTGTCTGCCTTTTACAGAATTGGCACAGCCCCAGGAATCTTTTGACGATCTTGTTGGCAGTGGTGGCACCTTGGGCCAGGTGGCACATGAGGGCATTTTAATTTGCCTTCTTTAGTCTATGAGCTGGGTTGTATATGGATCAGAAAATCTTTGTGCTTATACAAATTCAGCAAGAACTGGAATATTGGACATCGCCACTGTGCTTTTTTCGGGGCATGCCTCTCAACCCCGATGGGATGATTCTGAAGATGGGATGGGATGATTCTAAAGCCAGGTGCCAGTCTCTGGGGCTGGGGAGTCCACAGTCTGAAGAAACAGGCGTAAGGCCATTGGAGCGTGGTGGAGTGCAGACTTCCCAATTATCTTGAATGTAAGGAAGCCTTTTCTAGCATTGCAAGCCTTTCAGGATCTTCTTCAAGGGGCCTGAGTAAAGCTGATTGACAACAAGACAGTAGTAGCCTACATTGCCTTATAAGGGGACACCAAAAGCCTTTTCCTGTTACATCTTGCAAAGAATCTTTTCACTGGGCAGAGAACCACCTGCAGCCATTTCAGGTTGGTCTTATTGCCAGGAAAGTAAAATCAACTATTGGTTCGGTTAGGCAGAATATTTTTCAACTAGTGCCTCAAACCAATATTGGCCCTACAGGGCTTTCCAGCAGTAGGTCTCTGGGAGACTCCAGTGAACACGCAGCTTCTGATATTTGCAACAGGATACCAATGCAGAGACTCCATCATACAAGATAGGTTCACAGTGCCATGGAATTTTCTGTTTGATCTTTGTCCCTCTCCATTGTCCTTGAATTTAAATTGCTTCTGAAAATTTGGACAGAACAAGTCCATGTCATACAGGTCCTTTCCACCTACTGAGAAGTCATTGGCTTTCACTGCCCAAATGTCATCAGCACCACCAAACCTTTTCTGGTCAAATTAAATCTTTTATGACAAGGTCAGGGACAGCAACCCAATCCAATGAAACTACTTTTAATAGCATGGCTATGGAATAGGCTAGACTATAGGTGCAAGGCTTCTCATCCGAGGTTGTTCGGACCTCAGTGACCAGAAGATCATCCATGAACGCTATATATGAGAGGATATGAAAGAAGTTTTTTTGCTTGCTCAGCAAAAGCTTTCTCTCCCATGTTCCCTGCTCTAGCCAATATATTGGACATTTTACAGTCAGCGCTAGAGGTTGGTCTGGCATATAACTCCATCTAAGGTACAGATCTCTACCTAATCTTTAACAGGCTGCAGATGGGTGGAAGCCAGTGACCAGATGCTTCTTGCAGGTGACAATCCATATATGACCTTGAAGGAGATCCTTGTTCCCTTTATGGGACTTAGGCTTGGATCTGAGAGCACCCTTTGCTCCAATGGTTTCATTTCCATTGAAGTACCTCACGGTAAAACGAGTTCTTCTGACTGCAACTACTTCAGACAGAAGGAGGTTGAAGATTGCAAAAGTTTCCTGCAAGGGCCCTTTGGTGTCTTTTCTTTTTTGTACCATAAATAGGGATACTATGTCCATCTCCAAAGTTCAATTTTAAAGTGGTATCCAGCAAAACTGGGAAGCAGTCCCTCAGAGTTTTCACACAAGAGTCACTGAGTGCACAGCAGGAAGACGTCAGTCCCTTACACATGGTCAAGTTACTAACAGTGTACTTTGCTAAAAGAGGAAACAATCTTTTCATACACAAGGTGCTGTGAAGAGACCTTACAGCTTACGCATGCGTTTGCAAATGCGTGCTAGCTAAACCCCCGTTTTTAACGCAGACTGTTGGACTGGTTGGTGAGTTGAGTTATGGAGTATTCTGTTTTTATCTTTCATGTGTTTTCCCTTCCATATGCTCCTTGCTGTATAGGCCAGTTATAGGTGGGGGCAGGGGCCATTTGTTTGTTACTGGTGTAAATATGGTCCGGGGACACACTGGGCACCTTCGCTGCCACTGTGCTACATGCTGGGTGCCTATTGTGCTCCTGTTCTTTTAAGGGGGATTGGGCTGCCTCCAGGCCCACCTGCCCCTCATCTATCCATTGAATGCATGTGCTTCCATTGTGGAGACACTTATAAATTCAGTAGCGTTTATGATTGCAAGCATACACAGGGTGCCGTGAAGGGGCCTTGCAAGCTTACGCATGCTTTTGCAAATGCATATTAACTAAACCCCTGTTTTTAACGCAGACTGTTAGACTGGTTAATTTGGTTTGTCAGCAGACTGGTTGGCGAGTTGAGCTATGGAATGTTCTTTTTTTGTCTTTCAATCTTTTCATTTAGCCATCAGGTTCTCAAGAGTCATCCACTGTTGGGTTGCCAGAGTAGTTCGATTGGCATGCAGGAAGTAGGCCTTTCTGCTTTGAAATAGTTGCAAGCTTGTTTGACTAGAGGAGTGGCAGCCTTTGGGGCAGTTATGCCAGATTTGCTTGGAAGATATATGTAAGATGGCCAGCTTGAAGTTCTTGCGTAGCCTTCCTTCAACCTTACAAACTAGATGTGTGGTCAGCAAGTTTGGGACAAGAGAGATCAATTATTTTTGGTTTTAATAGCTTTTCTGTGATTGTTAGTGTCTCTTTTCATTTGTTCTTTCCCCTTCATTTATTCAGCTGTGGTATATCCCGTTGTGTGCTGACGTGAGGTGGGCAAGGAAAACGGAAAATTGTTATCAAATACTTACTGTAATTTTGCTTTCCTGGCCCGTCCTCACATCAGCACAGGATTCCTTACCTTGTGGCCCGCCGCAGGCTAGGCTATCAAACACTTTAGTTGAGGGAGGAGCTGTATTTTATTTAGCTAGGAACAGGCGGTCCCGTGGGGCTCCAAAGGAGGTGTTAACCCGTTGTGTGCTGACATGAGGATGGGCCAGGAAAGGAAAATGACAGTAAGTATTTGATAACAATTTTCTGTTATTTCTTTTTTTGTTGTTGTACAGATTAGCTGGAGGTCTGCCCCTGCTCCAAACAAACACCTAGGAAGGTGCTAAAATAGGAAAAACATTTTCTTGAAATCATTTGAGGGACACAAATGCCCTTTCTGATTTATTAAATACCTGTCTGTAATGCTCCTCTCAGGATTTAGTGATCTGGAATATTCTTACTGGTTTAAAGTGAGAGTAAATCTTTACATGCATCTTTTCTTAGTAGCTGAACCCAGAAAGATAGCATAACAGGCAGGTAGCTAGCATATGCAGGAGTACAATACAGCAAAAGCTGCCTTTATTTTTTGGGAAAATGTTTCTTTAACCACTTGCCGCCTGCCATATAGGCAAAGTGGTTGCAAAGTGGCCACTTGCAAATAGGCAAAGTGGTTGCGATATCCTGACCAGACGTCATATGACGTGGTCAGGATAACAAGCCACTGCGCTCCCCCGGGGGGGGGGGGGGGGCGCATTGCAGCAATCGCTGTTGCGGCGTGTCAGTCTGACAAACCGCAGCTCCGATCTAGGTAAAGAGTTTCTGACAGAGAGTCTTTACCATGTGACCAGCCATGTCCAATCACGGCTGATCACAATGTAAACAGGGAGAGCCACTGGACCACCAGGTATGCCACCCTAGACCACCAGATAAATGCCAATCAGTGCCCAGGCAACTGCCAATCAGTGCCAATGAAAAATGCCTGGCAGAGCCACCAGTGATGCCTATCAGTGAAATCTATCAGTGCTGCCTTTCAGTGCCACCCATCAGTGCTGCCTATCAGTGCTCATTGTCAGTGCCACCTCATCGGTGCCGCCTTATCAGTGCCCATCAGTGCAGCTTATCAGTGCCCATTAGTGAATGAGAAAACTTACTTATTTACAAAGTTTTATAATAAAAACAAAGAAAAACGTTTTTTTTTAATGTTCTTTTTTTTTATTTGTTTATCAAAAAATAAAAACCGCAGAAATGATCAAATACCACCAAAAGAGAGCTCTATTTGTGGGAACAAAATTATAAAAATTTAGTTAGGGTACAGTGTAGCATGACCATGCAATTGTCATTTAAAAAGTGACAGCACTGAAAGCTGAAAATTGGCCTGGGCAGGAAGGTGCAAAAGTGCCCTGTATTGAAGTGGTTAAGCAATGCACAGGTCTACAATTCATTTTTACAAAGACAAGGTGTATACAGTTGGCCCAACAATTATTACATGTTGGAATTTCCAGAGAAATGACTACAAAGAAGTAAAGATTACCAAAATGGGAGTGGAAGCTGTCCATCAATGACTGGAGGAAGAAAATATATATTTAAGGGCCCCACTGACACCCTTGAGGCATTTGACGCTTTGCAATAATGCCAGAACATTACCAGCAGAGGGCACTGTCCTACCACAAAATTTTATCTGCTGTAACGAGAAACCTTTAAAGAGATGAAAAAGAAATAGATGTAAAGGTCACAAGTTTATAAATATGTACAAAGAAAATCATTGCAGCCATTCAATTTTTTAAAGGTTTTTCCATCTACTATACAAAGTGAATGCTGGTTGTGGTAAATTTTCGAATTATTGAACATCCCCATCTTTTTTTCCTGTAACTGTCTCCAGACTGTTGGCAGATTTAATCCCACTGTTCTATCTGCATCATTCTTCATACTTTGCATTAGATGATTTTTTTTTCTTTCTTGCCTCAAAAACTCTAGTGCCAGCCTTTAGTGTTTCATATCCCCATCCTTGGAGTAAAGCTGTGTATACACCAGTAAACTTTCAAATTAAATTTGCGCCAACATTTTTAGGAAATGCCATACAAAAATTCTCAGTACATTTGAATAGAATTTGAAAGTAGCTCAAGATTTTGATTGACTTTAACATTCGATCTTCAAATGGAAAAAACTTTACTGAACGAAGACCACATACTCTCTTGTTGATTTCACTACACTAATGATTAGAAAAACGAACAAACATTCTTACAAAGAAAAATGTTAAATGAAATTCTACTAGTGTATACCCAGGCTAAGACTACAATCAATGATATATATAGATATATATATATATCTATATATTCACAATAACTTTGGGTGACACATTTGTTGCATTGTAAATTTAATATATTTTTTTCTTTATTCTGCAAATATACATAAAAATATTCTATATCTCCATGATGACCTTACAGTGGTTCTTTTATACCCCTGGTTTTGTACTGTTTGCTTTTGGATAAATGTCTGTGATAATCCATTGAACAAACCTTTGATATGTTGCATTGTACTTGACATTGTTTTTGAGCTCTTCTTAATATTTGGACATTAGTTTATGCTTTGGACAACTATTTTCTTCTTGTCTTTTGTAAATTGGCAGTTTTTGAAAATAAAACAAAGTAATTACAATAAAAATATACATAAAATGGGTAAATCAATTGGTACACTTGTTAAATGTATCATTGTATGCAGATTTTCCCTCACCTCTTATTTCTGTGACAACCAGGGCCGTTTTTAAGGCAGGGTAAAAGGGGCAGCTGCCCTGGGCCCTGTCATTGTTGTGGAGCCCAAAGCAGCTGCCTCATACTTGCCAACTATTCTGGTTTAAATTCCCTCGTCCCTTGAGGTTTTAGTCCTACGCTGTGTCCCAATATCTCAGTGTGAATTGCTGCTACTAATGCTACCCAGCTCTGCCCTATTGTGTACAGGTGACTCACCCTCAGACCCTGTGTTTACACGTAAATAACCGGAATTCATATGTAATTCATATGTAAATAGTGGCGGCCAGTGGCATTGATATGTATATCATGTCCTCCTGAGGTTATATCCACAGTAATCTCTAGCAACCAATCAACAAGCATAAATCATATGCTGTAACCTCTAGCAACTAATCAGTGAGCCATAATGTGTGCTCTAACCTCTAGCAACCAGTCAGTGAGCGGTAATGATACACTGTAACCTCTGGCAAACAATTGCAATAGCCTCCCCATCTGATTCAGTAAACAGATCTAGCTGCTATTTATTGTATGTCTCAGAGCAGGTGGAGAGCAAAACTGCATGGGGGGGGGGCAAGAAAAGTTTTGCCCAGGGTCCAATCAATATTAAAGACGGCCCTGGTGACAACTATAAATTTATGGATTTCCTATTACTTTCTGCAGCAGAGACAATGGCAACAGCAACCAGCACCACAGACAGCAATTATTGGGGTTCCACATTCCTTTGGAAACAATAATTTTTTTTACATACTGTACACTTTAGTATAGCCCTAGCACATATGAGATTTTAGTGATTGCTTTCACATCTACTTAAAAGCTAAATTAGATGCATGGCAACCGAGTTTTCTTTATAGGCACCGGGTTTGTACTTCTACTGCAGTGTTGTGGAACATTTTAAATCTGGGCGATTCTGGGGGTTCCAATGTTTACTGCTACTGAAGAGGTAGAGGCTCCATATGACAATGTAAAGTGTCCCACTTTGTTTATAAGATAGAGGCTTCAAAGAGATATCCCTGACTTAGAATGACCGCTACACCACCCAGTACATAGAAAGCTTGTGGATCTCAGCATTGTGCAATGTGAACATCAAAATGGGAGGTAGGAAAGGAATAGGGGTTGGAAGACTGAGGACAGGGTGGAGGGGTGAGAGGGGGCAAGGCTTTTTTCTGCAACATTTTAAGTCTGGGAAAGGGCCTGGTGATAATCAGGAGTGCAGGTGTATTCCCCCAGTAAAACTATGTTTTAACAAACTGGGCTTCATGGTGTGTTCAGGGAGGCCATTAAGTCTTCCTTAGTTTGGGTTTCTTGGAAAGAGGAGATCAGTTGGTTGGTTGATGGATTGATATCTAAGTTGGTTTGCGACTAGTGTCTGATTTATAAAACGTCCCACAGGGGGATGGAGGAGAAACATCTCTTGGATGTTGTGAATTGATTTTCATCCCTCTAAAAATGTTGTAGAAGGGTCAAGGTGGGTAGTGGGCAAAAGGTGCTATCTTGATTGTCACGTGGGGAATCTTGTGTTGCCTTTAACTGGAGTAGTAATAAAGGGGTTTAGGGTTATTACATGAGGGGATATCAGTTTGGTGGTTAACCTTGAGGGTAGTCCCAATTAGTGGATATCATTTTAGTGTCGGAGGGGTGTAATCTCTTCATCAAGGTGAAAAGTTAAACAGTATGTCATTGTATGTTTGTTTAGGCTGAATACAGCATTTGGGAGAGTAGTTTCTGCACCAGTCAAGTATCCTAGACATGCATTTTCATTTGAGAAAAAAAGTAGCATTTAGTCTATGTACTTTTTTGGCTCCAAATAAATTGTTAACTCAATCTAGTGGCTTGGATTTGGAATCGGTAAGGTACAAACCTCGGTACAGTAAGTACAGTGATCTGGGTAATATATACATTTTTAGGATATTATTGTGGCCAAACTATGAGAAAAGCATTGAGTTCCACCAGTGTAGACCCTGTCTGATTGTCACTAGGAAGACACTAGAACAACAGAACCTCTTAGTGTGATTAAGGGCATAAACAAGTACAAGTATAAAATACACAGTACATTTTATTATTACACATTAAAATGATAGATGTATAAAGGTTAAAAAGATTGATGCGGTTGTAGCAAAATTATTGTTGATGAATATTAGAGATGACCATCTGTCAACCACTGGATCATGGGGACAGAGATTACCCAATGCATTTTGAAATAGGCATGTTAGAACTTTCTTCTTCAGGGGTAAATGATTATCATAAATAGCTATCTACAACAAAAGGAATACAATTAGCCCTTGTACACACCGTCGGAGAATCCGTCGGAATGTGTCCTATCGGACCGTGTTGTCGGATAATCCGACTGTGTGTGGTATGCATCGGACTGATTCCATCGGACCCAATTTTCCAACATGTTGGAAATATTTCCCGACCAACTGGGCCGGTCGGACATACTCCGATCATGTGTAGCGAATTTTGATCGGACCAAGTGCCACGCATGCTCAGATCAAATTCCTACATCAAAGCTATTGGCTACTAGCCTGAATGTAGTCCCATCGTAACGAAATTACGTCATCACGTTCTGAAAGATCGGATTTTTCGACAACTTAGTCCGACCGTGTGTATGCAACAGTTTCGGACAAGATCCGACTGAGAAAATCCGACGGATTTGGTTGTCGAAATCTCCGACCGTGTGTACAGGGGCTTAGATATATTATTAACAGACAAAATACATACTAATCACATTGTGTATTTTTTACTGACCTGTATGGACAAGGGATATTAGACATAAGACCGCATCATATAACATCCAAGAAAGAAAACCGTTTCTATGAGGATGGTGAATGCACTGGACGCCTTTTAGCAACAATAGCTCACTCCCAATAAGTGCTTACCTCTATCGGGGCATTGTGTACACACCTGGGTGGGGTGACTAACTCCCCAGACCAAATTATATCAGAAGTTGTGAGGTTTCACTCCTCTTTATATGAATCTAAACTAACATATTGGTTGGAATCTATGAATAACTACTTGGCTACTGTCCAATTGCCTACTATATCTACCTCCTCCAGGGAGATATTAGATTGCCCCCTGACTCTAAAAGAACTACAATTGGTGACCAGTTTGTTCCCCAACTCTAATGCCCCTGCAGATGATGGTTTACCCATTGAGGTATTTAAACAATATGAAGGGCCCATACTTCCACAACTACTGAAAGAGTTCAATGCAGCGAAAGAGAACAGTAACCTCCCACAGTCTATGACCAGGGCTAATATCGTACTGATACTGAAGCCAAATAAGGATCCCCTTGACCCGGGTTCATACTGACCTATTAACCTTCTGCAAAACGATGTAAAGATCTTATCCAAAGTTTTGGCAATGCGGTTGAATAGAGTGATCTCCACTATAATACTTTTGGATCAATCCGGGTTTATGCCCCAAAAGTCGACTGCAGTAAACTTGCGAAGACTTTTCCTGAACATCCAATCTGTAGCGTACAGCACGGGAGACTGAGCGTTGCTATCGCTAGATGCCCACAAGGCTTTTGATAGCATTGAGTGGGAGTTCCTATGGGCAGTGATGCAGAAATTTGGATTTGGCATTGGGTATTTTTCATATATTCTATATCCAGGAAGGCTGAAGGATTTTGCCAACCTTTAACTTACATAGAGGCACTAGGCAGGGTTGCCCCTTGTCTCTCCTATTATTTGCCCTGGCCGTTGAGCCCTTAGCTGCCCTGATCTGCTCAAATTCCTCCATACAGGGATTTCACTATGGAAACCTTAAGGAGAAGATATTGACGTTTACCAATGACACCATGTTGTTCCTACGAGATACATCCACTTCCTTAACTGAGGCGATGACAGCTGTTTATCAATTTGGGGAGTACTCTGGTCTAGTCATTAATTGGACCAAGTCCTCTCTTCTCTTATTGGATTGAGCATCTGTTCCCCCCCCCCAGGTGACCATACAAAATATTCTGGTATCCACATCCTTCCGGTATCTAGGCATACAGATCACCACATCCCCGTTAGACTACATCAAACTTAACCTGACCCCTCTGCTTGATAGCTGTCGCGATCGGGTAAGGGTGTGGAGCAGGCTGAAGATGTCCCTAGTAGGAAGAGTGAATCTAATAAGAATGATTGTGTAGCACAACTGCTCTATGTGCTACACAACTCCCCTATGGTCATTCCCTTAAAAAAGTTTAGAATTATAAACTCAATATTCAGATCACTTATATGGCTTGCTAAACCCGCTAGAATCAAACTTGAGCAGCTGCAGCGCTCAAAAGAAGCTGGTGGATCTACTATTTACTATCCTTGAAGCCGGTGTCCCAGTGGAAACAGGATGTTGGGAGTATTTGAAGATGAGCAGTGGGAGGAAGCCTTACAGACGGGTCCGCCAGTGCTCCATGAACATGGCACAGAGGCTATTGCAGCTCTATATAATCCCTGGGGTACACTACACACCGGCTAGGCTGGCCCGTATGGGGGTCAGAACTGACTCTACCTGCACTAGATGCTGCAGAGATCATGGCGATCTCATACATCTTCTATGGAGATGCCCGAAACCACACTTGGAAGAAGGTCACTGACACTCTCAACAGGAATTTCCAGGTCCAGATACCACTAGACCCTAAACATTGCCTGCTAGGGATAATTGATGGCCTCCCAGTGGAGGATATCCTTAGACAGGCTATTGGTTGA
The DNA here is from genome assembly GCF_037356315.1 of Lithobates pipiens. Taxonomy (NCBI): domain Eukaryota; kingdom Metazoa; phylum Chordata; class Amphibia; order Anura; family Ranidae; genus Lithobates; species Lithobates pipiens. The sequence goes on from NW_027507790.1 coordinate 10,570,824, forward strand.
GCTTTGTTTTAGGCTCGTAAATTGATTCTGAGACACTGGAAATCCACTGAACCTTCCACATTGCAGGAGTGGATTAATCAAATGGGTGACACCCTCCATTTGGAAAAACGTTTTTATCGGCATAGGGGGACACAAGCACGTTTTGATAAGCTGTGGGCCTCCTGGCTGGATGTCCCTGGTCTGGCCCCAGTAGATTTGGTGTGTGATCGACTATTCTCATGATAAAGGGAATCTTTTGGATCTAGATGTGTAGATGTTTGCTATTACGTGTTTGTATAGCTCTTCATGAGGAACCTGAGGGTGGTATCTGCTTGTAATGAGAAAGCAGGATGTCATATATATGGCTCAGAGAGGATAAGATATTGCATTAATTGATTTTCTTGTATGCTCTACATTGATGATCATGTATACTGGTTGTGCTCCGGAACTGTCGGCTGTATTTTTTATGTTCAATAAAACCTTTTTTTGTTTGAGAAAAAAAATAAAAGAAAAACGTTGCTGCTTCCAGAGATCCACCAGATGGGAATGCCAGAGCCCATGTCTCTCAGCCCACTGGTGGACAGGGATTAGCCCACATAGAAGTATGCCCAATCTTCAGCGAGGAAGACAGATCTATCAAATGAGATAAAATGATCAATATAGAGGCTGGCAATGATCAAACGTATAATGTTTAACCAGACTCATGTAAATGCTCAGTTGAATTAAAATAGTTTGTAGGACTGCCCAGAATGACAATATGGAAGCCCAAAATGGGAAGGGGGAACTGGATTTCACCCAACTCCTATATAGGGTGGGAGATACCTAGAAAAAAAAAAGGACTGTGAGGCTGCAATCAAACAAATCCCTAAATACAGTCATATAGGTAGCAAAGGTATGTAGCAAAGCTTACTTCAATGATAGGATGACAAAAAATGAAGCATTCCAACATGTGTACGTAAAGGAGCTGGTCCCTAACATAAAATATTATCTAGAAGGTCTTAAAGAGGCCTCTAATGTTACCAGACAGAATATTTAAGCCCTTGTACACATGGTTGGAGATTCCGATTGAATGTTTCCTATCGGAGCGTTTTGTCGGATATTCCGACTGTGTGTGGTCTGCATCGGACTGACGAACTTTTCCAACTTGCCGGTAAAATTTTCAGACAAAATGCTCCAAACGGACATACTCCGATCATGTGTAGCCTACTCCGACGGACAAAGTGCCACGCATGCTCAGATCAAATTTCTAGACCAAAGCTATTGGCTACTAGCCTGAACGTAGTCCCGTCGTAACGAAATAACGTCATCACGTTATGTACAATCAGATTTTCCGACAACTTAGTCCGACCGTGTGTATGCAACATCACTTCCGGACCTCTTCTGGAATTAATCCGTCGGAATTACTCCGACGGATTTGGTTGTTGGAATCTCCGACCGTGTGTACAAGGGCTTAGAGCAAAAGAGCAGGCCAATATTTCAGATGTGATCATAGAAGGAAATCCAACAGTTCAACAATGAGAGAGGACAGTGTCTGTCATGTTTAGTTTCCCCGTTTATCTTCTAAACGGTGCACGTTTCTGAGATATTTACACACTACATATAGGTAAGCCTTATTATAGGTTTACTTATAGGTACAATTTAGTGATGGAAGTTTACTTCTTCCTTAATCATGGCTTACAGATTTGTTTTCAAGCTCTGAATATAAAATATTTGTGACATCTAAGTGCAAAAAAATCTATTAATCTCCATATTATTTTGATGTCATGAGATAGTATATGAACGTATTTTAACTGACAGGGTGAATTTAGTTGATGCTGTGATAATGAGGTATATAGCAGTTAACTTCAGACTAAAACCAAAGATGCTATCTAGAAAATACATAGCAGAAGGAATGGTTTATTTTCTTTCACAGTTCTGTAGCCATGAGTTGTATCACTGGTATGATATATTGAACAGGGTCCAATGTTACAGGCCTCCAGGCACCGAAGCTTTGATCAGTCAAAACAATTTGCTATTAGCAATCTGTTCTACTTTGAATGGTGATAGTAAATAGATTTCTGAAAGGACAGCGGCATCCAAATAGTTAAAGGGCAGCCTGAGCAGGTGCACTTTTATACCACCCGAGTCTCCCACACGCCTCCCGTCTACAAAGTGTTCACCCTCTGTGTAATGAAATGTGTTATTGGCTGATGCTTCAGGCTACTTAAAAGGGCTGAGACTTGGGGAACGTGTTTGGAAAAGTTGTTAGCAATGAAACGGGTCATTAACCCACTCGCCTTGTTAACAAGAGCACTGACTGCTTATTGCCCTAGTTTGTAATAGTCCTGAAATTACTTTTATGTAAACAAGTGTGCGCCTTCACCCCTCAGGCACAAGGGTGCTAATGTAAGTAGAAAACGGGCACCATTAACTGTTCCTTCCAAAGTCACCAACTCCGCAATAAAGCAAACTTCATACTTCTGACACGTTGAAAGTATATTAAAATACCTTTCAACTCACCAATTGCATTCTCAGTGCTGGTTTTACAATTAAACATCCTTGTAGCTAATGAGCTGTTGTAAACCCATGAACGCACAGAGAATAGAATCTTGAAGCAAGCTTAATTACTAGTCTCATATTGTATGACTATATTCTACCTGGTGAAAGAAATCATTCCTACCTTAAGACTTGCCTTGTTTGACCCAATTTTAAAGCAGGCCTTTCAGGCAGCATTGTAACCTATTTAAAATCACTGAAATAGTAGAATGATTAAAAAAAGTAGAGAGATTGTTGGAAGAACTGGTTTTATGGCTGTAGACAGGCGTCTGTACCACTTTTTAAAGTGCCAGTTTGCTGTCCGTGAGACTATAGGGGGCCAGATTGTGGCCAGAAAATGTCCTGAGCCCAACATCAGTGATAATAAACTGGGCCTCCGGGTTTGTGGTCAATATAAGGAGTATATCATTGGTATTAGTGGGAGTACTAGTACACCATAATTGGTATCAGTGAAAGAAATGGTGCCCCATTGTTGGTGTCAGAGGGAGGAATAGTGCTCCAAGGGACAGATAAAGGTTAGCAAAGGGCTACATCTGGCCCATTGGCCACAGTTTGGAGACCCCTGATCTATACTTAGAAAAATACACAATTCACTTTACTTGCTTTCAGTATTTATCAGAAATTGTATAAAATGTATGATTTAGAAAACAGTTTCTAAGAATACTAAATAGGATTATCGGTGTCTACCCATGAAACACTTTGGTCACCCCCTCCTGTTTAAGTTTCCATATAAAAAGAAAGTAGTTCTGTCCAATAAAAGGAATGATAAAATGTATGAAAAAAAACAAAAGGCTTCACTAAAGAATGTTAACTTGTTAACAGAATAAATATCCCTCCATTCTGGAATTGCTGAGGGATATTTATAGCAAGAATATAGCTAAATGGATAACTATAGTTTTGTGTACAGTAATTATAATTTAATCACCCTCCAAAAGTCTTGTATTCATCTGTCCACAATCCTGTTAGGTTCTCAAAGTAAACTGCAAACTTTCCCAGCTGGCCCCTACATCCTATGGAGAGGCTATGAAGGACCAGATGGCTTTGCAGTGGTGGTGTGTGTTTCTTCATGGGCCACAAAATGTGGGCTTGGTAGTAGTATGGTGAATATAAAATATTTGGGTTGGGGTTCTGTATAGTTATCCTTTAAACCAAACATGCTCATTTAGAGAACGAATCAGGTTTGCTTTAAACCCCCCCCCCCCCCCCTCATCCTCATCAGCATTCACATACCTTTTCTTTGCCCTGTTGCTGCTCTGATCAGACAGGAACCAAGATACTTAGTACCTCTAGGTATGGGGGATCGTGTGAATTAACCAAGGAAACAAATAGGTTGCATCAGGGAATAACAAATATCAATCTGAGCAATTATCTCAATCACACCAGGAAGCAAACTAGCATTTGGAAATAATAACGCTCCACCTCAATGTGTAGCAATAACAAAATATATAGCGTGGGTTCACTTAGGGCAAAGCACATGTTGACATTAAAATTAGGGAAAAGTAGATGTATTTTGTTTAAGCTGTCTAATGCACCAAATGTTTACACCTGTGACTTTGTGGAGAAAGCTAGAAAACATTATGGATGAGAGGACATCTTTGAATCTGCCTTAAGCACTGTCCTAAAAATAAGTACAAGGGACCTTGGCCCCGATTGTAGTTTATAATCCATTATTGTTTCATAATACCTTATATTATTATTTAATCATTACCCCCTTTTTAGCATTTAGTGTCCATAATCATACCTGACTATTGATATTATAATTGTAATTTAATTTCTATTTTGTATATTTTTTTTTATTTTTTTTTATATGAATATTCTAACACAATACATTATTTATTATATAATCTCTCATTATATAATATCATTTATCGTTATTTTACTAGCTCTTATTTACACAAGAAGTTTTATTGTATGCTTTGACTTTATCTTGTGAAACTTTTTTTTTTTTTTTTTTAAATACTGGCTTATTGTAATTTATTATACTCTATAAAATAAAATTATTCAACAAGAAAAATATGTACAAGAATGTTGAGATTATGGGGGTTTATGCATTCTGCCAGTGGGGAAGTCACTGTAAGCTGCAGGTTCTATGTGCGGTTTTTGTTACCTATGATTGGTGAATCAGTGCTATGCGATTGTATATCGGATCACTGCTTTTACTTTAGTATGTGATTCCATCTTCCCATTCCATCTTGTCTATGAGGCAGATTTGCTTTATCCACAGTGATGATTAGAAACTGTTCAGAGTTCTTTTGAAACCTGATTGCTTGAGGACAGATTCAGCAATTTGCATGCTATAAGTGCAGTGCTCTTCACAAGATCAATTACATGATGCAGTAAAACCAGACTGATGGACCATGACTGTTTATCTAACTGGTTATAAGTGTTAGGCAGACTTAAAAGATCTGGCTGTCCAGAAAGTGATGCCATGCATGCAGTTCACTGGAAAAATTAAAAATAATTATACTATGATTATGTACTAACATATCTAGCTATTGTATGACTTTATGACTAGACCCTCTATAGAATAATAAACAAGGCACCAAACAACTTTGATAATTGTAGTCTATCAAAATCATTCTTCTCTGCTGCTGACATTCATGTATTATGGCCACCTCTAAATCACCCAGACTCCTGTACATTTTTACTTGCAACGAATGAAACACATGGTAGAATTTCCATGAATAGGTATACAAAAAAAAATGTATGTATGACTTAGCATCCCTGTCTTGGATCCTTTGTGTGGAGTTGTTATCTTGTGTCAGTATAATGACAAGTATTGGGCTGTTACCAGATTTTGCCATAACGATGAAAGTACATATGCTCAGATTGTACACCAGACTTCTCATTTTGCAAGGGACAAACAATCAATGAGATGTAGAATAGTCAACGATGAGACTGAGAGAGATATTGAATCTAATGCACAGCAGTCTTTATGGTTTTATTTCCTGCCTATGCATGAAAAAAAATAAAAATTACACTAGTTCCTAGGTTTCTACTAAGCTTATTGTCTATTACAGGACAGGAGCTTTACATAGGATGGTGTAATGCAGGAGTCCCCAACCTCTGGGCCTGTACCGGTCTGTGCCCTGTTTGAAGCCAGGCCAGACAGGCTGCACTGAAGGAGATGCAGTGGCCAAGCAGAGAGATGATAGCATCATCTCTCACTACCCGCACGCTTCACCATATCTAGGTCCGCCCCCTTACATTTCATAGGCCGGAATCCTGTTGAGAGTAACTGTGCATGTGTCCCCCCCCCCCCGCTCCTGAATGTTGGAGTACGTAACGCTGAGAAGAGGCGATAACCACTGAGAAGCTCTTTCACTTCTGTCAAGTTGCATCTATTGGTGGCTGTAGTGGCAGGTTGCAGTGGAAAGCCGCTTCTTGTGGAAGACAATGTTGGCAAGTGACATGCTGCATATGGTGAAAGGCAATGGTGGCAAGTGACACTCTGCATATGGTGGCAAGTGACACGCTTCATCTGGTGGCAGGCAATGGTGGGAAGTGACACGTCGCATATGGTGGCAAACAATGGTAGCAAGTGACAAGCTGCATCTGGTGGCAAGTAACATGCTTCATCTGGTGGCAGGCAATGGTGGCAAGTGATACCCTTCATTTGGTGACAGCCTACGGTGGCAAGTGACAAGCTGCATCTGGGGGCAGGCAATGGTGGCAAGTAACACGCGTCATCTGGTGACAGCCTATGGTGGCCAGTGACACATTGCATCTGGTGGCAGGCAATTTTGCCAAGTGACACACTTCATGTGCTGATAGCCTATGGTGCTAAGTGACATGCTGCATCTAATGGTAGGTAATGGTGACAGATGACAAGCGTCATCAGGTGGCAAGTGACATGCTTCATCTGGTGACAGGTAATGGTGGCAAGTGAAAAACTGCATCGGATAGCAGGCTACGGTGACAAGCCCAGGGCTCCCCCTGATTCTGCATTATGCTGAGTTGAAGTATTTCATCATACACTATATTGTCAAAAGTATTGGGGCACATGAACTTTAATGACATTAAAGTCCATATGGTTCAAAATTGCGTTGTCCCACCTTTTGCAGCTATTACAGCTTCGACTCTTCTGGGAAGGCTGTCCACAAAGTTTAGAAGTGTGTCTATGGTCAGGCACTGATGTGGATGAGAAGGCCTAGCTCGCAGTCTCCACTCATCCCAAAGGTGTTATATCCGGTTGAGGTCAGTTCCTCCACCCCAAACTCGCTCACCCATGTCTTTATGGACCTTGTTTTGTGCTCTGGCTCAAATCATTTGGTGGAGGGGGGATTATGGTGTGGGGTTGTTTTTCAGGAGTTGGGCTTGGCCCTTTAGTTCCAGTGAAGGGAATCAGCATACCAAGACATTTTGGACAATTTCATGCTGCCAACTTTGTGGAAACAGTTTTGGGATGGCCGCTTCCTGTTCCAACATGACTGCGAACCAGTGCACAAAGCAAGGTCGGTAAAGACATTTGATGAGCGAGTTTGGGGTGGGGGAACTTGACTGGCCTGCACAGAGTCCTGACCTCAACCCTATAGAACACTTTTGGGATGAATGCGAGCGGAGGCTGCGAGCCAGGCCTTCTCGTCCACGTCCGTGCCTGTCCTCACAAATGCGCTTCTGGAAGAATGTTCAAACATTCCCATAGACACACTCCTAAACCTTGTGGATAGCCTTCCCAGACGAGTTGAAGGTGTTATAGCTGCAAAGGGTGGGCCAACTCAATATTGAACCCTATGGACTAAGACTGGGATGCCATTAACATTCATGTCTGTGTAAAGGCAGGGGTCCCAATACTTTTGACAATATAATGTATATTACAATGTAACAATATAAATGGTGCGCCTTAATCATCCTGACACCAGACACCATACAACCATGGTGTCAGGATGATTGAAGCGCTAACACCTGCCCCACCAAAACATCCCCATCACCCCCTCCCCAAAACATCGTCCCACCACACAATGCAACCCCCAAGCCTGGTCCTTGGCAAAATGTTTTTTCCACAAAACCAGTCCCTGGTGCGCAAAAAAGTTTGGGGAGTTCACTGGAGTAGTGTCCAGTGTATGCTAGATGCCCTTGGATCTCATCAATTAGTGTAATGCGAGTCAAAGAGGGCCTTTTTTGGTGGTGAAAACACCTTTCTTTGCCCTGTGTTGGATACAGCTACTGTATTACTGAATTCTACTTTTACCTGCTTTTTTTTTTTAGATCCAAATGGATTACAGTTTGATGCAGGAATTGTTTTCACTAAATACACCTGGTAGTTGGATAGTTGTCAGCAGATCTAATCTTTACACAAATTATCCCACCCATAAAACTGTATATGTGTGTTTGTGTGTATGTCTGTGTGTGTGTGTGTATATATATATATATATATATTTATGGTTCAGAGCCCTATGACCGATACGTATAACGATGACAAACAGGGTTGACATAAACTTACCACTTGAAATAGACCTGAGGGTGTGCCCTGGTCTAACGTACGGTATACCAAAATAAGGGGGCATACCCTAGATAAGAAATGAGGATTAAATGAAATGAACATGAAATGAAGTGAAATGAGTACTCTGTGAGGAGTATGATGCCTTGAGAAATGCCCTAAAAAGGGGATGGGAGGGTGGGTATTGCACACAGGAACCGACAAGGAACACAGCAGAATGGGCTGATTAAATACCCCTCCGGGCTCCTCCCATAAATTCCGGCCACCGTACTGGCTGATAAGGAACACAGCTGAACGGGCTGATCAATTACTCCTCCGGGCTCCTCCCATAAATACAGGCCACCATACTGGCCTTTCAACTTATGGTTCAGAGCCCTATGACCGATACGTATAACGATGACAAACAGGGTTGACATAAACTTACCACTTGAAATAGACCTGAGGGTGTGCCCTGGTCTAACGTACGGTATACCAAAATAAGGGGGCAAAAACATACTGGTAGGGAATTGCTCTTTATCGATTGAGTTCGATCACTGAGTGAGTTTAACAGATGCCTGAGCTTATTTCCACCTGAGGATTGTGGCTGTACTGGGTGAAGCAGGCAGACTTCAATGACATAGTCTGGGGACCCGCTGTTACCGATTCTGTAAAAGTGGATGTCTACGCTGGAGCTTACTCGCTGCTCTTTGAAACCGCTAGGGGAAGTACGAAGTGATCTTTGTATCAGGCTAAGTAGCATCTACATAGCTCTCGGCCCGCTGGATTACCGCAGGTGAACTTTCCAGGTCACACCTGGCTGCTTGTAGGACCATGCTAGGGGAGAGAACAACCGAGGGGATAGTCAGGATGGTCGGAATACCCTTAAGGATGTCACCCGTTCGGGTAAGCATTTGTCACCGACCATCGGTTGGATTTCCTGGACTTCACGAAGCGCGGTTCAACCAGCGTGGGACATGAATAAAGAAGGTTGCGGGGTCCGGCAAGGACAAGAAATGTTGCCTGCCGGCTAGGTATAGCCGAACAGTGTTATGGGATAGGCAGCTGGGTATGACAGTATGAGGGAAAGGCCAGTAACTGCCTGATGTTGGAGGTTTCATAGGAGAGGTGTATCCGGAATTTCTGAAGGCCCTCCAGGCCGTCTGGTAGTTTGAGCATGTTGCGAGAAAGTGAGACGTTTACAAGTTTGGTCGCTGTTTGTAGATATTGTACTAAACCGAGGTTTAGGTGAGACCGACCAAGGACAACGGCTGACACTGGATCGGCTACAGTCAAATACGACAGCGCATCCGCTACGAGATTGCTCTAGGCCAGGAACAATGTATAATCAACTTTACACTGAATTATAACGACAGCTGTACCAGCCTACCCAGGCAGGACATGACTGCTAGGGATTTAGACCTATCTTGCAATAATCTCAGCTGGTTGCCTGATGGTGGCCAAAAATTGCAGCGAAGCCTGTGATGGTCGCTACATCTGTCCCTAGCTGGGGTGATAGGGGCGAGATGGACGGTATAAACATGATATACCGATCTACGTAGTACGGAACCTCTGATATTGAAAGATCCGTGGCATCCAGATTAAGGGTCTGACAGGGGCCCTGAATCTGGGAGGAGAAGACGAGGATGCATGACATAAAGACCAACCCTGGGGAATGACCATGTTGCAGAACTGAGCATACCCGAAACAGACTGAAGCTGCTTCTAGGTATACCCCTTTGTGTGGGTGAAGTGTTTGAAAAACTGACCTGATAGGGTCAGCTTGTCAAGGGGGAAACTGGCGTGCGAGGATGTTCTACATGTCCCTAAAGATGGCAGTTGTGATGAGCAAGCGTCTAGCGTTGGCTACGGGCAGATGTTTCTGGATACCCGTTAGAGGGGATCTTACTGTATGGGCCATCAACAGACGGCTCACCGGGGTCCTGTAAGGATAGAAATGTCAGGTGCTGGCTAGATATAGCCTGACCGTGTTATGAGAAGAAGCCAGCTGCGTGTGGCAACGCGACCTCTGGTGTAGGACGGAAGCTGTACTCAACTGCCCAACGGGAGAAATGAGCGTCAGGGATGGCGAGTGGCGTAGTCACTGGGGCTAAGTGGCCAAATGAGTACCGCTGAAAATGATGTGAGGCTGAGTGCCAACAAAATGCATGCAACGATCACAAGTTATGCTAAGTTGCACGCCTAGCCGTGATAGCAAGTGTTGCGCTTAAATGTGTGCACACAATGATAGCAAGGGAGTTAACGTCACTGGAGATGTGTTTGTGGTGGCTGGACTCGGTGGTGTCGCAGACGTCCGGACACAGGGCTGTGAGCAGTATGACCTGAAAAGGCTGAATAAGTTATGCCAAGATGCGTGCTTGCTACGATTGCAAGAAGTTATGCTAGGATGTGTAGTTAGCTAGGTTGAAAAGACAAAGTCCACCCAGCCCACGACAAAATCAACAATTTAGACGAACAACATCGCACAACCCGACACACCCAATGCTATCCCCACAGCTGATCCAGAGGAAGGCAAAAAAACCCCGCAGAGCATGCTCTAATTAGCTACAGCAGGGGAAAAAATTCCTTCCTGACCCCTCGAGCGGCGATCAGATTTCTCCCTGGATCAACCTACCTACAATATAGCACCCCGTTATACTACGTACGTTAGGAAGATATCCAGGCCTTACTCAGCAACGCACTGAGCCAGCCAGAACTGCCTGCCAGCAAGGATAGTACTAGGTTCGTGCCTGGGGCTTGCTAGCGACAACTGCAACGTTTATGCTAGGATGTGTGCTAGCAACTATTGCAAGAAGTCTATGCTTGGATGCGTGTTTGCAACGATTGCAAGAAGTTTATGCTTGGATGTGAGTCTGCCACGATTGCAGGGAGTTATGCCTAGATGTGCTTGCGATGACTGCAAGATGTTTGTGATCGGATGCGTGCTAGCAACAAGCTTGCACAGAGTTGTACTTGGTTGCGTGCGAAATGAATCCGATATGAACCGGATGTAGGTGTGAAATGAATCCTATGAATTGGTTATGTGATAAATCTGACCCAACGATCGTGGAGTAGATGACAATGAATCCGATATGAATTGTTGAATTATACCCATAAGGCTGAAAAGACGGGTGCGGATTAATGCGTTGCTGGTTTGCGGGATTTGAGTTGGTAAGCGATGAATATGTGGAATGAAATAAATGAAATGTTTGCCATGATATAGACAAGAATTGGTATGTTTATGATCAATGATGAGTTGGAACTGCGGAGCACAGAACAAAATGAGGTCAAGACACCTGGGGCATGCCTAGATGAATCAGTGCATGGAGGGTGCTACTGGACTTGACTGACCTGTAAACACAAAGGCAAAACCAGTTGAGGATTCCATACCTGTCATAGACAACTGGCCAAATGGTGACTCCTAATGGGAGTGGTGAGCTTTGAAATGAAACGAAATGATATAAAAATGAAATGAGACAAACAAACACAATGAAATGTTTTTTTTTTTTTTTAGATATATATATATTTTTTCTTTTCCCCCTTTTTTTTTTCCATTATTATTATTTCTTCTCCCCCCCCCCCTTTTTTTTTTCTTTTTCCTTTTTTTGAAATGAAATGAAATGAAATGAGACGAACAAACATAAACGAAATGTTGCCTTTGATGAGAACCTGCCATGACAGAAGCGCAGCTCGGTCGTGTCACAGGCGCCACTGACAGCGAGCCGGACTCTGGAGCATGTACTGAAATTAGGCAATTAGTGAAATGAGGCCAAATGAGCATGGCCCCCCGTCCAGAACCCGAATTTGTAAAACAACTGGGTTTGAACCGAGGTGCAGGAGGTGTCAGTGAAGTGAGTGAATCCGCCATGACAGAGGCCCGAATCGCCATGCCGTAACTTTGCGACTGAGCACGAAACGGACTCTGGAGCATGTACTGAAATGAGGCCAGTCCTGGGGCACGCCGAGACGAATTAGAACATAGGTGTGACTATTCGTGTCGGAGCGTGATAGGTGAAACGAAATGATACCCATGACAAAGACAGGGATCAATGGCTGCGCTCAAGAATCAATGGTGAACCCTGTCTCTGGAGCATGTACTGAAATGAGGCCAGTCCTGGGGCACGCCGAGACGAATTAGAACATAGGTGTGACTATTCGTGTCGGAGCGTGATAGGTGAAACGAAATGATACCCATGACAAAGACAGGGATCAATGGCTGCGCTCAAGAATCAATGGTGAACCCTGTCTCTGGAGCATGTACTGAAATGAGGCGAAGCAGCTGGGCACACGGGAACGAATCGGTGCACATAACTGCGACAGGATTCGAATCGGAGCGTAATAAGTGACATACCATGACAGAGACCGGAATCAACGAGTGGCCCACCGATTCGGTAAAGAATCCGTCTCTGGAGCATGTATAGAAATGAGGCCAAACAACTGGGCGTACCGAGGCGAATCGGTGCATCGATATAATGCGACTGGATTCGTAACGGGGCGTGATAGGTGACCAGAAATGATATGCCATGACAAAGACAAGAATCGAAAACCGTGGCTGAACCTGCGAATGATTTCTGTCCCTGGAGCATGTATTGAAATGAGGCCGACAACTGGGGCACACCGGAGCGAATCGGTGCATCGGAGATGCGAGTAGATTCGAATCGGAGCGTGACTCGTGACCAAAATGAAATGAAATGATTGAAATGATCGAAAATGATTGAAATGATCGAAATTATAGAAATGATCGAAACGATTGAAATGATCGAAACGATTGAAATGATTGAAACGATTGAAATGATTGAACCTCTCCGGTTAGTTAGAATTTAGGACGTCTGTTTGGGATTTTCCGAAATGATCCGAATGATTCGGACGTAGGGACCCGTGATTTGGTCGGTATGCGGAAGGTTTGAAAAATGAAACGCTCGATGTGGTGTCATGAACGAGTGACCACGACTTCTTTCGAGAAGAATGAAAATGAAATGCAATGATTAAAATGATTAAAATGAGCCGGTTAATTAGAATTTAGAACATCTGATTGGGAATTTCGACATGAACCGAACGAATCGGACGTTTCAGTAGAGACCAGTGATTTGGTCGGTATAGCGGGTTTGTGAAATGAAATGCTCGATGTGGTGTCATGAACGGATGACCACAACTTCTTTCGAGAAGCAAGGAGCACAAATGTTTAGAGGTAACGGACGCGTGAACGATATCGGAAAAATACGAAGGTGATATTTCAGTGAGTGGTTCGTGAGTACAACAGATCACAGTTTAGTGACATGAATAACATGAAATGAGAAATGGGAGCCGAAGCCCTACCCGTGACCACCGAACCAGATGCGTTGCACGATACCGGCAAGTTTTCGAGTGTTGCGCCTCAGACAATACGCTCACGACGGCAAAACCGACTGTAACACGAGGATGAAGACAGGACTTCAATAAAGACGGAACTCACGAACACTTCACTCCTTCTATCGAACGGTCTCGAATAGTCGGCCCTAGATCTGTGGTATTGCACACAGGAACCGACAAGGAACACAGCAGAATGGGCTGATTAAATACCCCTCCGGGCTCCTCCCATAAATTCCGGCCACCGTACTGGCTGATAAGGAACACAGCTGAACGGGCTGATCAATTACTCCTCCGGGCTCCTCCCATAAATACAGGCCACCATACTGGCCTTTCAACATATATATATATATATATATATATATACAGTATCTCACAAACAAGTAAACCCCTCGCATCTTTGTAAATATTTTATTATATCTTTTCATGTGATAACACTGAAGAAATGACACTTTGTTACAATGTAAAGTAGTGATTGTACAGCTTGTATAACAGTGTAAATTTGCTGTCCCCTCAAAAGAACTCAACACACGTCCACCAGCGGGTGGTTCCTGGCTGTGTGGAACCAACATCATCTCCTGCGATCAGGCGTCACCTGAGCCTGGTTGCAGGAGATGTGTATAAATACCCGGCAACACACATAGACAGTTGCCTTGGTATCTTCCTTGCGCCCCGACCTGAACTCTAGAGCTCTGTTCGTGATCCTGTCTCTGTACCTGAACCCTGTACTTGAACCTGTCCCTCCTGTGACCCTGTTACCTTTACCCTTGCAGCCTTATCCATCCATCCTCTCCCTGTCCTGTTTGTTCCCTGTCCCCATCTGATCTCCCATTGATGACCCTGGCCTGGCTACGTTTATGATTCCGGTATTCCCCATTATTATATATATACCTGTTTGATTATTGTTATTTGTGGGTCTTTGTCTATGAATTGGTTTGTTGTGCACTGTTATATTTGGAGGTGGTTGTGTTCGTATTTACAATCATCTTAAATAAATCACAATATTTTCACTTTATATACGTTTACTTCCCTCTGTTGCTGTCCATGCAGTTCTGGTCACACCTGATACATGACAGCTTGGCCAGTCCATCACCTTTACCCTCAGCTTCTTTAGCAAGGCAGTGGTTGTCTTGGAGGTGTGTTTGTGGTTGTTATCTTGTTGGAATACTGCCCTGCAGCCCAGTCTACAAAGTAAGGGGAGCATACTCTGCTTCATTATGTCACAGCACATGTTGGCATTCATGGTTCCCTCAATGAACTGTAGCTCCCCAGTGTCGGCAGCACTCATTCTGCCCCAGGCCATGACACTCCCACCACCATGCTTGACAGTAGACAAGACACACTTGTCTTTGTACTCCTCACCTGGTTGCCTCCACAAAAGCTTGATACCATCTGAACTAAATACGTTTATCTTGGCCTCATCGGACCACCTTAGTGTGCTTGTCCTTAGTCTGCTTGTCTTCAGCAAACTGTTTGTGGGCTTTCTTGTGCATCATCTTTAGAAGAGGCTACCTTCTGGGACAACAGCCATGCATGGTCTGCGCACTGACAGGCTGCCCCCCAACCCTTTAACCTCTGCAGCAATGCTGGCAGCACTCATACATCTATTTCCCAAAGACAACCTCTGGAAATGATGCTGAGCATGTTCACTCAACTTGTTTGGTCGACCATGGCGAGGCCTGTTCTGAGTGGAACCTGTCCTGTTAAACCGCTGTATCGTCTTGGCCACCGTGCTGCTGCTTAGTTTCAGGGTCTTGGCAATCTTCTTATAGCGTAGGCCATCTTTATGTAGAGCAACAGTTATTTTTTTTCAGATCCTCAGAGAGTTCTTTGCCATGAGGTGGCATGTTGAACTTCCATTGACCAGTATGAGAGAGTGAGAGCGATAACACCGAATTGAACACACCTGATCCCCATTCACACCTGCAACATTAACGAGTCACATGACACCTGGGAGGGAAAATGGCTAATTGGGCCCAATTTGGACATTTTCACTTGGGGTGTACTCATTTTAGTTGCCAGAGGTTTAGACATTATTAATGACAGCACATTTTCACTGTTACACAAGCTGTACACTCACTAATTTACATTGTAGCATAGTGTAAATTCTTCATTGTTGTCACATGAAAAGATATAATAAAATATTTACAAAAATGTGAGGGGTCTACTCTACTTTTGTGAGATAATGTAAAAAAAATAAAATAATATATATATATATATATATATATATATATATTACAACAGTGACTTATTCTAAAGTTTTCACTGCTATCTTCTTTATAATTATTTGTGTGTATATATATATATATATATATATGTAGTAAGAGTTTGTCCAGGTTAATATTGTAAATTGACATCCTTAGTATATGGATTTAGAGGGTAGCTTTACATTGTTTAGAAGGGTGCTTCACTTGTTAATTGCTTTAATGTTTTCCCCTGTGGATTTATAATGTTGTGTCCTTGTAAGTATGCAAAGTGTGCCCTGAGTGCCCAGGAGACCCAGGTGTGCAGATAAGTCACCCGCTTTTAGGAAATAAAGTCTGCTATGACTCTAAGTGCTGAGATGCACCCAAGTCGATGAGTGCCAGCTCTACGCATGCAAATCACCTTATGAATAGAATTGAATACATAATCTAAGTAAGAAAAAAAATCTGGTGCTGCGGGTCTGTACTCTCCATCTGACATTACCTTAGCTATACATAATCTCTCACTAGATGTAAATGTTTTCAAGTAGATTGCCAAAAGCTTATTAAACTGGGCTCTAATTTTTTATTTCTCAACCTTGAAATAATTTTCAAGTCACAAGGGACTCCTTCTAAAATGTATATCTACAACAAATGTTATATTACCATCATCATCAGTAGGTTGCAAATATAGTAATACATAAATATAGTAATAAAGAATATAGGGGGTTATTTACTAAAGGAAAATCCACTTTGCACTGCAAGTGCACTTGAACGTGCACTAAAAGTGCACTTGGAAGTGCAGTCGCTGTAAATCTAAAGGGTAGATCTGAAATGAGTGGAAGCTCTGCTGATTTTATCATCCAATCATGTGCAAGCTAAAATGCTGTTTTTTATTTTCCTTGCATGTCCCCCTCGGATCTACAGTGACTTTACTTCCAAGTGCACTTGCACTGCAAAGTGGATTGTCCTTTAGTAAATAACCCTCACTGTATATAGTATGATTTTTGCTTGACAAATAGCCCAATAAAGTTTTCTTTGCTGCATACAGCACATCAAAATCTATTTGGATTGTTCATATTGTATACTGTGTGTGTGTATATGCATATATATATATATATATATATATATATATATATATATATAGTTTGCCACGCTTGGCGGTCATTTGTTTTCAGGGTAAAGCCTAGTACACACTAGTAGTTTTTTTTCCATTAAACCCAACAGGGCTGAATGAAAAAAAAGCTGATAACTCCAGAAGAGCTGCTGTACTAACCATGCAATATTAGTACATCAATCTGCCCTGCTGTTCTATTGTGTTCTGACAGGGGGACGGCCCCCCTGTCAGAACACTCCGGTCAGCACTCTCAGCCATTGGCTGAGAGTGCTGATCGGGACCTGATCAATAGACCTTTTTCGGTCATGCCCCATTGACAGAAGCCTCTTGACTCCAGTACACATGGGCTGAATGTTGGCTGGTTTGTATTGAATCGGCCCATGCCATCCGACATTTGGCCCGAGTGCTTAAGGCTACATCCATAGCTTATCAGGCATATCATTGTTGTGAGGCTCGCAGCAGAAAGGACATAGTATTGTCTTCTGCATAATCATATATGCAAGCAGTAACAGCACTTGAATTTAAGAAAACGTGAATGTGTACATAGCACTGACACCTCTATCAGATTTCCCTGATAGCTATTATTACACTATTGGTTTAATGTTTGCTATTGTTTACTATTGGTTTAATGTTGCAGAGATCTAAGAAATGGGTTTTACCCTTTTCCACATGTATGAGTAACGGTAGGAAAGCACGTGTAATGCAGGTAAAGGAAGCAAGATTATTGGGTTCTTTTTTTAATTTTTTTTTATTTATTTTTTTATATAATCTTTATTTGTAAAACATAGAAAACAAATAAAAAACACCAAAATACACAATGCCATACGTATAGGAGGTTGTGCATATTAAGGCAAAGGCAAGTATATCAGCATTGAACAGGGAAAGGAAAGGGAGAACAAATGAAAGCATAAACATTGTCAATGGTAAGCTTACCCCTAGTTTAATCCAGGGATTTCTCAAAAGGGGGATACATTGACCTAGCTCCGCATGAACCTTGATCTGAAGGCCAAAGGGTTAGCTTTAGCAGTCCTTGGAAGCCTCACATTAAGATGGCCACACGGTAGCCCCCTCTGTACCCCCACCGGGGGGTGGGAGCCTCCATCAAACCTCCACCCAAGGGCATTGCACCGAGGACCAGACTCGGGCCCCCACAGAGCGAAGACCTCTTTGGCGCAGCAGGACAGTAGGTCAAAGTTTCAATCCAGTGCAGAAGGTAAAACATGAGCAAGAACTAAAACCTTCAACAGGAGATAGGACTAACAAAATGCCCCTATGGAGTATATCATGACCATAATCGCCCACATTGATCGGTACATCTGAAAGGAATGAAAAACATTAAACTGAAATGTAAGGACTAGGTTCAAGTTATGGCAACACTATTCAGGTAAGCACTCTCAGCGAGGGCTCCACTAGCTCCACCAAGGCAACATCCAGGCTGGACAAAACCTGAGCAGGATCAGCTATGTGCTCCTGCCAAGTTGCTCAGATACTAGAAAAATTCTTACGTCAGTCCCTACACGTCACCACCCACTCCTCAGCCTCCTTAAACTCAGCTACTTTCTTGTACCATTCCTCCTTGGTGGGCACCTGAGCTTGTTTCCAATATATTGGGATAAGTCGTTTAGCTGCATTCAGGAGATCTGGTTGGGCACTTTTCTTATAGTGGCTAAATGGAAGAGTAGGAATGTGGAGAAGGAAATGGGCCGGGGACAATAGGATATCTACCCCAAGAGCATCCTTTATCTTGTTTTACTTTTTCTTTTAATTATCATCTTTACCAAACCCTAAAATCTAGTGCTTCTGGGAAGCTGTGGCAGTGGAAGAATTGTCCATGCCAAACAATCAGAATCAAGCTCTTGTTTTTTTAGTGGAGGATAGAAAATAAAATCAAGTGTGACTGTAGCGGTAACCAACACCTCCATTTTCCTTTCCTTCAGTTTTTATAGCTGAGGCCCACTGTAGTCTGGGCCAACATTTCCATGCTTGCAGATTGTAAATGTCTGCACACCTGTTGGAAACATTTTTCACAATGGGATAGAAACATCTGACAAGTGAGTAGAATTGTCCGTCCCTGTCAGCACTTACCAGCTCTAGAGAACAGTTATTCTTTTCAACATATTGGATGGAATTCTCATTACATTCTTGTTTTCTACAATGTGCACCTTCATATGTAGTTAAGGTATATTAGCCAAGTGTAATAAATATGGCGTTTTGTCATTGCATACACACACCTCTGTGTAGAGTTCAGGCTAATTCACATGGGCCTTGTTTAGATGCACTGTTCAGTAACAAAATGCACCTGTGAGGTGTGTAAACTGTCTTGGCACAAAATGTGTGCAGACCCTTCCTGGATCCTTCCTTGCTGCACTGCTGGTGTTCAACTCACACCATTCTCGTCTCCAACATCCATCTTGTGTCCTATTCTTTCTGTCAATACTAGTATTTTACTCAAACGGGTTGTAAATAAATGTTCTTCTAAGCATACTAATCCCCAAACACTCACCAAAGTAGAATCTCAGTAATGATGCCAACATATTCTCAGCCCTGCCATTTATTCATGAAATGCAATACGCTGAGTATTCGGGAGCTGGTTAACAAGTACAAGGCTGGATGGTTCTTAGAGGAATACAAAGTATGGCTGTGAACCTGACATTGCAGTGAGGCCAGCTATATGCAGACAGAGAGGAGGAACTGTGAAGATCTGAACTCTACAAGGCAGGGGTGCACAGACAGCTCTGATTGCAGCTCAAATGGTGGGGATTCCCAGCTCGTAAAACAAGCTGACTGTCAGCCCAAAAGCAAACAGCCAGAAGCGCAAGAACGCGCCTTGTGTCACAGATGTAACACCCACTCTTATCACATTCCTCTCCGAACCTCCTGAGGCATGAATTAACATGCCCCCTTATCACAATTCCCTACTCTTGTGGGAAACCAGAATAACCTTTTCAATAATGACCAAATCTGAGGGCCATAATAAAGCAATTTTCTATCATGTATTATGCTTGATACATTTTATATATCACTTTATTAAAGTGAACCTTTCCTTTTTCCATTCATTTATTATAGTGGTAACTTCATAATCCACTCGATCAGCTCTTTCAAGTTCACTATCTCTTTTCCCCTGCATGGGCAGACTGAATAGGCTAAGGCTGAGCATAGACGGTTCCAACCATGTATGGGCAGGTTGAATTTATCAAGTTGATCAATACACTTGGGTACAACCAGCCTGCTGGATTTTGCATGCTATTATTGCTAGCACCTGGTATTACCGCTAACAATAATCACTCTCTTCTCTTGGAAAGGTTGGCTTCCCCCCGGTCAGAAGAATACAATGGCTTGGTGGGAGGGATTCCCCTCCCAACATTGTGGCGGTGATTTTCTAAAGGCAAATAGACAGTGCACTTTACATAGTGCACTTGCACTCTGCAAGTGCAGTTGCTCCAGAGCTCAGTTAATGAGGCAAAGCTTCACTTTGCAAAGAATACCCAATCACGTGCAAGGAAAAAATGTTTTACTTTTGCTTGAACATGATTGGACGATGGAAGTCAGCAGAGCTTTTGCTCTTTTACTAACCTCTGGAGCAATTGCTCTTGCAGAGTACAACTGCACTTTGCAAAGTCCACAGTGTATTCTTTAGTAAATCAACCTCTGTCTATGTTGATAGGGGAACCAAGTGAATTTCGTTCTTGCAACCTGTGATTGTAGGAAATTCACTCTGTGTATTTGCAAAGTGAAGATTTACTTTATTTACTAAGCTCTGGAGCAGCTGCACTTGCAGAGTGTAACTGCACTTTGCAAAGTGTCCAGCCTATTTGCCTTTAGTAAATCAACCCCAATATCTCACCGTTTATCAAAACCCATTCATGAATCAGTATGTTCAGCATGACCTACTGATTCATGAATGGGTTTTGTGAGTGAAAAAGAAGGCTTTTGATAGCCATTCATGATCACATGGCATTGTATTCACACAATCCATCTATGAATCCGGTCTCTTGAGGACATTCTGATTCATGAAGGGCTTGTTGATATCTAAAACCAACATGGTTGCAAATCATAATCACGTGGGTTTTGTACATTGTATATCACCAGGCCATACATGAATCAGCAAGTGTTCAAGTGATCTGCTGAATTATAATTGGGTTTTTAAAGAGTGAATAAAAAATGTAAAATTAAAAATGTAAGCCAAAAATAATTTAAAAATAGAGAAAAAACCTGTAGTATTGTTTAAATATAAAATGTAGAGCAAATAAAAATAAGTTCTTTCACTAGCTTATTTGTTAGGGAATTGTTCAGACAAAGCCAAACAGATGTCTGAATAGCACAATTTTTTTTTAAATTAATCAGTATAATATACCAAAAACTTCTGGAAAAAATGCACAATATCTTTGTAAAAGTTGCTTTTTTGGTGTATTTATTTTTGTCTGATCTTGGTCACACATGATGTGATTAAAAAAATGACAAAAAATAAATGCCCCAAAAGTAACTTTTTACATTTTTATGTTTTCATTGTATTTTTTATTTTTTTGCATTTTTTTACATATTTTGTTAAGCAAGTTATTTATATATATATATATATATTTTTTTACATACGGAAAAACAATTAAATAAAATAGCTTTTTCTACTTGCTGTATGCTTTTGTTACTGCCTCTTCTCAAATTTTCAAGTCGCTATTCAGAATTCCTTTTTGCTATTGTCTAAAATGCCTTACATAAAAACTAAATAACAGAGAAAAACAAGAAAAAAACAAGACAAACACCAGACACCAGAAAACTTTTTTTTTAAAAAGTGTCAAAGCTATTTTGGGAAAATGCATCTTGTGTTTTTTTTCCTGTTGCCTAAAAAGCTTAAACAACAACAAGAATACACCATTAAATAATTAAAACATAGGGTAAGGACAAAAAAAAAAAAAAAAACAACAACTTGTTTATTATGTCCTTGTTTAGCCTGCTGATCACATTTCCTTTGTCATATAATTATATGGATTTTAATTTATTTCTTTTTTGCTTGCAAAGGCTTTTATACTCCACCTGTTTAAAATCATTATGCATGTAACTAGTGTCACAAGCAGGACATACTGATTATGTGGCATTGTTTCCATCTTAAAGGGATGTTCATTTTGTTTTTCTGATTGACTCTAATATATTTCAGAAATATGCCAAACCTCTACAAAATATTGGATTTTTGGGCAAAATTCTTGTTTTATGAATTTTTGACTCTTCTGTATCAATGGAGGAGCAACAGCCATCCTTGGATAACAGCATTATCAACCTATGGAAAGGGTAGTGATAGATGGGCTAGGCGATTTAGATGAAGGTCTTAACTAAATAAATAAAATCTGTCATTACTGTATCAAAAATTATGAATAGAATTTACCCTTTTAAAAAATACAATCTGACCATTGTAAACATTGTAAATTGAATATTAACAGTTACTGGCAGGATTAATAGGTAATTTAAATATGCTGCACGGGGGGGCTGAGACCAGCATAGACTGCTAAGTTAATGCTTTTGACCGACTGTATCATATGTGTAATTTTTTGACTAGTCCAACTTCAAAAAAAAAAAAAAGCAGGCGTATAATGTTCTCTATTTACTATGTACACTACAATAGTGTTTCTGATACAGAAGAATGGTTAATGATGTTATTTTCAATAAAAAAGAAAACCTTTTTTTTTGTGTTGTTTATGCAAATAAATTGTTTCCTATGTGCCTTATTCTCACCACAATGCTGGTGACATGTGCAGCGCAGAAAAATACAGCATACTTGCATTTTTTGCAGTGCAGTAGATGGCACTGCAAGTCACCAAGTCACACTGGACTGCTGTGTAGAAGTATGACTAATGTGTCACTATGGTACACTTCAAATAAAATAAAAAGTAATAGATGTGATGTGCTAAAATAAGCATCACACTGCTCTTTGACAGACCTCCTCCTGACAGCTGCCCATGTAAAACAATGCGTTTAACTGTGTGGTCTAATGTGAACCAGCCTAAATTAGAACCTTTTGCTTGTTCCTTGGCAGGTCCTTTCACAAGGCCAGAAAAGAGGGATTACACCTCAAGCTGGTCATGTGCATCTGGCACAATCTGGCACACTAAGCCCAACCTATAAACAAGCCACACCCAAGCTACGCCCCTATTTTGCTGGTCAAAACCAGAGCAATTTCTGCAATTCTGCTCTGGGCCTATTGATTAAAAATTAACTTTATCATCACCTAGGATAACTAAATAATAAATTTTTTTTGCACAATGCAGGCTTCTTTCATTCAATATAAATATCATTGCAGCTACTGTGAGAGACCATGATCCAGCTGGCACAATGATACATTGTGCTGGAGATCTGGGCCATGACCCAGCTGGCAAAATGATCCTTAGTGCCGGCGATCTGGGCCATGACCCAGCTGGCAAAACTATACTTGGTGGTATCGATCTGGGTCATGAACCAGGTGGTAAAAGGATACTTGGTGCCGGCGATCTCGGCCATGACCCAGCTGGCAAGACGATACTTGGTGAAGGTGATCTGGGCCATGACCCAGCTGGCAAAATGATACTTGGTGAAGGTGATCTGGGCCATGACCTAGCTGGCAAAATGAGACTTGGTGCCGGCGATCTGGGCCATGACCCAGCTGGCAAAACAATA
This sequence comes from Lithobates pipiens, assembly GCF_037356315.1. NCBI lineage: Eukaryota > Metazoa > Chordata > Amphibia > Anura > Ranidae > Lithobates > Lithobates pipiens. The sequence continues at coordinate 10,594,038 of NW_027507790.1, forward strand.
CTTGGTGCTGGCGATCTGGGCCATGATCCAGTTGGCAAACTATACTTGGTGCCAGATATTTTAGGCACTGCTCCTAGAATGCCAACTATAGGCACAAGTTTACTGTGCCTAATAAATGAAAACCTTAAGGCTGGATTCATACTATGTGTGGAGCAGCTCACAGCAGGGGTCAGGTGCATCCCTGTTCTTCATTTCAGGGACAAATCAGGCCTTAATTTTTGCCTGAATTTGGACCTGAAATGGAGACAAAGATGCACAGTACCCCTGTACCCCCTGTTCTGCGCCCGCCATGGAGATGTATGAACTGGCTCCATTGAGAGCCAGGCGCACTCTTCTGTCATGTGAATTGGATGCAGAGAAATCCACATCCAATTCACACTAGTGTGAACCCAATCTAAACATGTGATATAGTCATTCAAGGCGGGATTAAAGGAGGGAAAAGGAGGCGATTGGTCTCCACAATTGTCAGTTTCCCCCTTCCTCAGCAGACCAGATGTTCAGTTTTCATAGTATTATGTTATGGCACTGCACAGTTCACTATACTTAAAATATAACTAAAGTCTAACTTTTTTTTTTATTATTTAAAAAAGCGGGATTAGAACACTTGTTCTGTATTTATTTATTTTTGTGTTCCTGTTAAGGAGATTCAACCTCTCTAACTGTCCTGTTTACCGTTATCACCAAAGGGGAAAGTAAATGAAAATGTCAAATTTTGGGTTGTCTCAAGAACATCTTACAATCGGGACACTAGTTCTGATGACAATTAGGGATCTTCTCACTTTGGAGGGATTTCCTCTCACTTCCTTTCTTGTCTATGGTACAGGAAGTGAGGTGAAATCCTCCCAATGGGAAACAAAAAAAAAAAAAAAAATTTTACCTAGTTATACTTCAACTACTAAATTAGGATATAAGAATTAGATCATACAGCTCTGTGATATGTCAATGAAAACCTACCATCTTAGATACATTTTTAAGTAAAACATCTGTAAGCATTGGTCAATGCCTCGGTATAGCAAATAGTAGGAACTGCATACCTGTCTGTCTGGACACGGATCGTTACGTGCATGTGTGAAGGTGCAGCACAGGTAGGGATAGCTGTCAATGCTGATGTTTCACAGAGCTGCTTGTTGCTGGAATTCCAGGCCAACCCCCTTAGGGGACGCTAGGAGCAAACATAATACTTCACATTTCACCTTCTGTTAGACTTTGGTGTTTCATATGAAAGAAACTTTACTGAACGAGTAAACCGATAACTAGAAAGCTGTTGATGCTATGAAACCTGTGTATATTTCTCAGCTCTTGGGTCCTATAATGACTGCATGAAATGATTATCTGGACAGAACATATATTTTATCCTGTCAACCACACAGGCGTAACACTGTAGGAGTCCAATACAGTATGTATGCTTACTATGTATTTGTATTTTGATATTAATGTGCCTGGTAATTGAGAACATTTATCATGGGTTTTATATTTTAAATTTTTTTTGCATTTTATGATCTATCTATCTATCTATCTATCTATCTATCTATCTATCTATCTATCTATCTATCTATCTATCTATCTATCTATCTATCTATCTATCTATCTATCTATCTGTTCACCCTAGGCACCAGTCACTATCAAATTTCACTTTTTCCGTTTGTATTTTCTAGCAGAGATGGGAATCTGTCTGATAGAAAATGGGCAACAGAGACATTCTTAATTATGACCCTTTCACACGCGACATCAGATGTGTTCCCGGTGCATTCCCGTGCAATGAGCACAACATACATATGTAAAAAAACAAATGCACCAGCCATGTATTGTACATATGTAATTAAAGCCATACATGGAGAAAAGTTGTCTTTTTATTATATACACATGTGAATGCTGTAATTTACTTTATATTGACCACAGTCATTTATTAGGAATGAACAAAGAGCTAAATAAATGCAATAAACAGATAATGAAGATCTGTTATATTTATCCTTGCTCTACCTTTTAGTATAATGTTTGTTCTGTATTGTGATGATGGTCCTTATATTATTTGCATTTAAACAAATATCTTACACGCCATACCTTTCACTCTAGTTAGGTTAGCACAGCAAAGGGTTATTAAACTGGCATATCCAATGCAAGGCACTTGTAAAATATGTCTAAAACATAAAATATAAGTATATAAGGCCCTCTAGCTTTATTTCCATATGGGTCCAGTTAAGGAAAATATTAAAAACTATCAGAGTCTATTACATGGCGGCTTATTAGAGAACATATGCCTGATTTATAAACTGTATGCACTTCGTTGAGGAAAATAACAAGGGAGAATGGAGACAGGAGAGAGCTAGAGAGAGAAAGAGAGAAGTAGGAGGGAGAATAAAATTGAGGGGCACACAATATTTTCTTATAGGAAGGCTAAAACCCACCCGTCATAGTGTATTTTACATACATGCTGCCTGAAATATATTGCCATCTGTTGATCAGAAGCAATAAGCGGGTCTTGCCTGATTACATGACTTACCTGGAAACATTTTTGACTTGGTCCTGGGTGGATTCTAGGTTCTGCAATCAGAACATAAATGTTAAAAAATAGCAGATTAATGATCAATTCAAATTTTATATAGCTATATTAAAAAAAAATAAGCTGTATAAAAAAAGAATCAAAGTATACTAATAGTGACTTTTTTCTAGTTTTTAATGGAGAAGGGAATGGTTAAAGTCCCTGTCAGGTTTTTATAGCTGCTATTGTCATGGCACAGAAATAGAAATGTACCAGTGGGGGCACCTGTTTCAGTGACATCTGTCTAAGAGGATATTTTCCCTCACTTTGGAAAAAAAGTTTACTTCCTGTTGTATGTTTGTGGCAGAAAATGAAAGAAATCTTCCAAACAGGACATAGAAATAAAAAAAAAAAAAAGTATTTTAACTCCTTATATGACATCCTCCCAGGATTGGGCTTCGCACCTGCGCAATCTGTTAGCTGCTATCACCTGCTTTCCACCAGGCATGGCGATGGCAGTTCACTGTAGTGGCCCACTGCTGGTACCGTGTGATCGCTGTGGCCAATCACAGCAGATCACATGACAATTGTACACAATGATTGGCTTTGTTACATGCCATTCATGTGTAATATCGTGATGAGCTGTGTGACTGGTCACAGGGATCACATGGTACAGACAGGACCAAAATAAAGCTCTATTTGTGTGAAAAAATTATGAAAATGTCAGTGTTGCATGACCAGCAATTGTCATTGTGTGACAGCGCTGAAAGTTGAAAATTAGCCTGGGCAGGAGGGTTAAAGGTGTCTGGTATGGAAGCCGTTAAAGCCAAAGTTAAATCTGCCTATCTGCTGCCTTCACTGATCCCCTCTCCATATTAATATGCTAATGAAATAAAATAAAAAAAATTCATTACATATCTTGGCAGTAAGATCCTGCGTAAAACTGTGCTTGTATGCTGTTTTGTGGTAACATTTACATTTGTACAGTGCTAATGAACTACATTGGTTTCCACCTTACAGAGCAAATGTACACTATTAGCCACTTCATTAGCTTTGCCTTTGCCACTGATTGCACACTATTGATGTGTACATGCCAGCTTTGAATGAGCCATTCTTACATTGGCAATGCATGTGCAGAATGACCTCGGCGAACTCAAGAGTGACTTGAAGGGCGTTGTTCTGCTCATGCACTGTTGCATAATTGACTCATTTAGGGCTGACATGTTGGTCCTGAGAAGCAGTGATGGCTAATAGAGTACATTAACACACATGTTTACATGAGTATTGCATAAAATGTCATGCTTCGTCCAAAACTAGACATCGTTTCGTACAAATCTCAAATTTCCCTAAATTCGTACGTTCGGGAGGATCCGAAATACGAATTGCCATGCGCCCGAATTTTGTACAAAATACGAACTTTTGTTTACGAATCCCCAGGAGGAAGTCAGCACAGCACAGGGATGGTGGGAGCCCCTCATCTAACGAAAATTTGTATTTCGGATAGGAAATTCTTCAATGGAATTTTGTATTTCGGATAAAAACCAAACTTCCATCAGCATCGACTGTCATATTGAGATATATTTTTGCCTTTAAATTCATCGTAAAGAACGTTTGTACAAGTTAACGAACCTAACGACAATTCATATTTCGTACGAATTGAAACTGAATTTCGGACACGAAATACGAAGTACGAATTAATTCTAATACGAACCGTAACGTAATGGAACAAAACAAATTTATTGACGGCACCCATGTCTATCCAAAACTAAAATAATAAAGTGGCTAAAGATACATTTCATCTTTATCTGCAAGAGAGAGAGGAAAGGTTTTGCACAGTACCATCTAGTAACTAAAATCTAGCTGTAAATCGGAAATATCTTTTATTACAAAGGAGACTTTTTCAGTCTTAGTTCACTTCTCTTTTTTATGTGTATTTACTGTATGGTCAAAATGTAAAATCATATATTAATTTACACATAATACAATCTTGATGTTTGTAATCATACTTTGTGAAGATCCCCACATTTATTAATATTATATTATTATTATACATGATTTATATATGTACTTTGCTAAACTACTTGGTAACGTCCACCTTACCACCTGCCCTCTGGATCCTGTTCCCTCGCAAATGCTGCGTTCACCCTCTGACTCTATGCTACACTCTCTAACTCACATCTTCAATCTCTCCCTCACTTCTGGCATCTTCCCCAACTCTCTAAAACATGCACTTGTCAAACCCATACTTAAAAAACCCTCACTGGACCCATCCAATCCAAACAACCTACGCCCCATCTCCTTGCTCCCCTTTTTATCCAAACTACTCGAACGTCTGGTCTACAACCGACTGAGTGACCACCTCGCTGATAATAGCCTTCTTGATCCCCTTCAGTCTGGATTTCGTCTTCAATACTCCACAGAAACTGCTCTCCTAAAACTAACAAACGATCTACTAACGGCCAAAACCAAACGACATTATTCTGTACTCCTCCTCCTGGACCTCTCTGCTGCCTTTGATACGGTTGACCACCCCCTCCTTTTCAAAAAACTCCACACCTTTGGTCTCCGTGACTGTACTCTACGATGGTTCTCTTCCTACTTATCCAACCGCACCTTTAGCGTTTCTTACAACTCTACTTCCTCCTCTCCTCTTCCTTTCTCTGTTGGGGTCCCCCAAGGTTCTGTTCTTGGACCTCTCCTATTTTCAATCTATACCTCCTCCCTGGGTCAACTTATAGCCTCCCACGGCTTCCAATACCACCTCTATGCTGACGACACCCAAATATATTTCTCTACCCCTCAGCTCACTCCCTCTGTCTCCTCACGTATCACTAATTTACTATCAGATATATCAGTCTGGATGTCACACCACTTCCTCAAAATCAATCTATCCAAAACCGAACTTATAATTTTTCCTCCCCCATATGCCCCTTCCCCTGTTCTCACTGTCAAAATTGATGGCACAACCATAAGCCCATCCCCTCATGCCAAGGTTCTAGGTGTAGTCCTGGACTCTGAACTCTCCTTCAAGCAACACATCCAATCACTGTCCAAATCCTGCCGCCTCAACCTCCGCAATATCTCCAAAATACGCCCCTTTCTAACCAATGAGACAACAAAGCTCTTAATTCACTCGCTGGTCATCTCTCGCCTCGACTACTGCAACTCCCTTCTCATTGGCTTACCTCTACATAGTCTATCACCTCTTCAATCCATTATGAATGCCGCTGCCAGACTCATCCACCTTACTAATCGCTCGGTGTCTGCTACTCCTCTCTGTGAATCCCTCCACTGGCTTCCACTCAGCCAAAGAATTAAATTCAAAATACTAACAATTACATACAAAGCCATCCACAACTTGGCCCCCAGCTACATCACTAGCTTAGTCTCTAAATACCAACCTACTCGTCCTCTTCGTTTCTCTCAAGACCTCCTGCTCTCTAGCTCCCTCATCACCTCCTCCCATACTCGCCTCCAGGACTTTTCCAAAGCCTCCCCAATCCTATGGAATGCCCTACCCCAATCTGTCCGCTTATCTCCTACTTTATTAGCTTTTAGACGATCCCTGAAAACACTTCTCTTCAGAGAAGCCTACCCCACCCACACCTAACTGTATTTTCATTTTCTCCATCAGCTCATCCTCCACAGTTATTACCTTTTGTTTCAACTTGACCCTCCCTTCTAGATTGTAAGCTCTAACGAGCAGGGCCCTCTGATCCCTCCTGTATTGATTTGTAATGTAAGTGTACTGTCTGCCCTCATATTGTAAAGCGCTGCGCAAACTGTTGGCGCTATATAAATCCTGAATAATAATAATAATAATAATAATAATAATAATAATAATATAGCGCCAACAGTTTACGCAACGCTTTACAATGTATAGGGGGGGACAACACAATTACAGTACAGTTCAATACAAAAGGTACAGGAGGGCCCTGCTCATAGAGCTTACATTCTAAAGGGAGGGGGTGGTGGTACAAAAGGTAATAGCTGCAGAGAATGATTTGATGTGGGGGTGGCTCAGGGACAGTTGTTAGGTGGGTGTGGGATAGGCTTCCCTGAATAAATGAGTGGACAGGGTAGGAGCTGATTGGACAGACTGGGGCACGGAGTTCCAGAGGATGGGAGAGGCTCTGGAGAAGTATTAAAGGCGAGCATGAGAGGAGGTAACAAGGGAGCTAGAAAGCAGGAGGCCCTGGGAGGAGCGGAGGGGACGATTTGGGCGATATCTACAGATGAGGTTGGTGATGTAGATGGGGGCGATGTTGTGGATGGCTTTGTATGTTATGGTTAGCATTTTGAATTTTACACGGTGGGGTAGGGGAAGCCAGTGAAGGGATTGGCAGAGAGGGGCGGCAGTCATGGATCGATTAGTGAGATGTATTAGTCTAGCAGCAGCATTCATAATAGACTGAAGGGGGGATAGCCTGCTTAAGGGTAGGCCATTAAGGAGAAAGTTGCAGTAGTCAAGGCAGGAAAAGGAGTGAACAAGTTGCTTTGCGGTGTCATTAGTCAGGAAGGGTCGAATTCTGGAGATATTGTGGAGGTGAAAGCGGCAGGATTTAGCCAGTGATAGGCTATGGGGGCTGACGGAGAGGTCAGAGTCAAGGATTACGCCCAGGACCCTGGCATGTGTGGAGGGACCAATGGTTGTGTTGTTCATATTAATGGTGAAGTCACGGGGGGGGGGATCGTGAAGGAAGAAATATAACAAGCTCAGTTTTAGAAAGATTGAGTTTGAGGAAGTGTTGTAACATCCATACTGATATGTCATTCAGTAAGTTTGAGATCTGTGAGGAGATCAAGAGGGTGAGTTGAGGTGTGAAGAGATAGATCTGGGTGTCGTCAGGCATAGAGGGGGTATTGGAAACCATGGGAGGTTATCAACTGTCCCAGGGAAGAGGTATAGAGCGAGAATAGGAGGGGCCCAAGGACGGAACCTTGGGGTACCCCAACAGAAAGAGGAAGGGGAGCGTAGGAGATGGAGTTGTAAGTGACACGGAAAGTGCGCTGAGATAGGTAGGAGGAGAACCAGGATAAAGCAGATTCGTGGAGGCCAAGGGAGTGTAATTTGCTGAGGAGGAGCAGGTGGTCAACTGTGTCAAAGGCAGCAGAGAGGTCTAAAAGTATGAGTAGGGAGTAGTGGCTGTTGATTTTAGCAATTAGTAGCTCATTGGTGAGTTTTAGTAGGGCAGTTTCAGTAGAATGTTGTGGGCGGAAGCCAGACTGTAGGGGGTCGAGAAGGTTGTTGTCCATGAGATAGCGACTCATTTGGTCATGGACAAGGCGTTCGAAGAGCTAGGAGGCAAACGGGAGCAGGGAGATGGGTCTTAAGTTGTTCAAACAGGTGGGGTCTAGTGAGGGTTTTTTGAGTATGGGGGTAACCAGTGCATGTTTGAGCGGGGAAGAAAAGATGCCGGAGGAGAAGGAGAGATTGAAGATGTGGGTTAGGGAGTTGAGGATAGAGTGGGAAGGTGGTCGCAGTAATTGTGAGGGGACAGGGTCCAGGGAACAGGGAGTGAGGTGGGCCATGGAGAGAAGTTTATTAACTTCATCTGTGGTAACTGGGCAAAAAGAGGAGAGTATTGAGAGTGGTATTGGCCTTATTGTGTTGGGTAGGGGAGGAAGTTGAATGCTGGATATCTCCTTGCGAATTGTGTCGATTTTGCTATTGAAATGGTTGGCAATCTGTTGAGCGGTAAGCAAGTTGGTGGGGGGGGGGGGGGGGGCAGTGGGGAGTCAAGTAAGGAAATAAGGGTAGAAAAGAGTTGAAGAGGTTTGGATGAGAAGGTTTTGATGAGAGTGTTGTAATAGGTTTGTTTAGCAGTGTGAAGGCAGGAGTTGTATTTGAGAAGGGTAGATTTGTAGAGGGTAAAGTCTTGCAGGGACTTAGATTTATGCCATGCTTGCTCAAGAGCACGGCTGTGTCTCTTGAGACTTCTGGTGTCATCTGTTTGCCAGGGTTGTGGCAGACGGGGCCTGGTTCTGCATGTAGAAAGAGGAGCAAGTACGTCTAGGGAGGATGACAGCGTGTTGTTGTAGATTGAAGTGGTTAGGTCTGGGCAGGACAGGGGTGCGATTTTGTCATAAAGGCCATCAGTAGCAGAGTGAAGAAGGGAAGGGTTGAGGTTGCAAAGGTTTCTGTGGGTAGTGGTTTGTGGGTTGGCAGCATGGGATGTAAGAGACAAGGAGAGAGTGAGATGGATAAGGTTGTGATCAGAGAGAGGAAAGGCTGTGTTAGAGAGATTGCAGGGAGTGCAGTGATGGGAGAATATGAGGTTGAGAATGTTACCATTGTGGTGGTTTGTGTCCATTGTGTTAGGTTAAAAGAGGAGGTTAGGTTGAGTAGTTTAGAAGTGGTAGCAGTATTAACATTGATTGGAATGTTAAAGTCACCTAGGATAATGGCAGGCACTTCAGATGAGAAAATAGGGCAGCCATGCAGAGAAATCATCCAGAAAGCGTGACACTGGTCCAGGAGGTTGATAAATAACTGCGACCCTCAGAAAAACTGGAGAGAAAAGACAAATGCAGTGCATTTTGAAAGAGCAGGGGGAAAGAGAGGGAGGTGTGGGAAGTACCTGGAAGGTGCATTGTGGGGAGAGGAGAATTCCAACACCACCTCCTTTTCGTCCACTGGGTCTGGTGGAGTGAGTCCAAAGGAGGCCACTGTGGGACATGGTAGCTGGAGAGGTAGTGTCATATTCCTGGAGCCAGGTTTTCGGTTATAGCAAATAGATTAAGGGATTTGGAGAGGAAAAGGTCATTGACAGAGGCTAGTTTGTTGAAGACTGAGTGGGGCCAGAGGGCACATGAAAGAGGGGGGCCAACTGGTGGAATCAGGGGAATTGGGATGAGAAGGTGGGAGTTATGACTGTTGGAGGAGGTAGACAGCCAATTTTGGTGGTGGAAATTGGGTGCGGGAGGGCCGGGGTTTGGTGCAATGTCCCCAGACATTAGGAGTAGTAGGAGGGTGAGGGTGGTAAGGCAGGAGTGGGATTTATAGGAGGGCGGATGCTGTGGTGGAATGGACGTTGTGATACGGTTTGGGCTTTGAATGAGCAGGAGGTGGTAAGTGGAGTGATATTTAGTGGGCAGAAGAGAGGGATAATATAAAAGGAAGGCTGAGGTAAGTTAGAGTATTAAGAGGAACTTTCCGCCAAATAGCAGTGGAACAGTAATGTCTGGACTTACTTTTTTGTAGCAGTGCCTTAGTCGAAGTGCCTATGTACAAGTGCCAAACACTTGTTGCCGGCGTGACACTTTGTGCAGGAGTGACCAGCCTAAACCCTCGCCAGCCATCCCAAGAAATGAACTACATTTATACTGGGAAGGTGTGGGGGGATGATTCAAAATAAGTCAATTAGAAGCTGATAAAACCAGGCCTGTGGGGGGGGGGGGGGGGGGGGGTTTACAACTGGCCTGAACAGAGTGCAGTGCAAGAGGGGGCAACAGAATAAGGTGAAATGTTTGATCTTGTTCAGGGCAGCATAATACAAAATAAGTGACACTTTCAAAAGCAAACAAATATAGACAGTAGTTTCAAATTCTTAGTAAGGCAGAATAAAAGTTCAGTTAGGCAATGTAGTCCAGTGTTTAAGAGTGGAGTCTTTGCTGTTACCAGTGGGTATGAAGAGGAGTCAGGTGGGAAAATCGCAGACAGGTAGAGCAACTTTGTGTTGCAGGGAAGATCAGTGAAGTTACCATAGGGTATGAAGAGGAGTCAGGTGGGAAAATCGCAGACAGGCAGAGCGACTTTGTGTTGCAGGGAAGATCAGTGCAGTTACCTGGAAGAGTAGAGCAGAGGAGGTATGGTGAGGAGATGGTGAAGATGACAGGTGGTCTTGTTAGAAGAAGAAGTGCCTATGTACAAGTGCCAAACACTTGTTGCCGGCGTGGCACTTTGTGCAGGAGTGACCAGCCTAAACGCTCGCCTCCTTAAATTCTGTGTCACGTATTCAGTATGCCCCGTGAGTAGGCCCTGCTGCGTCACAGAATACACAGAGCCTAGTAATCCAGTAAAGATCCTCCACACCTTTCAAAAACATCTTACCTCCTTATATAAAAAGGAAGGATCTTTTGATCAAACTTAAGACAGAATCATTTTTTTTCACAAATCAAACTTCCTACTATTCCTTTAGCCCAACACAATTGTCTTGAAAGCCCCATTACATCGAAATTAAATTAGCAATTAACTCTCTTAAACCAAATAAACGTCCAGGCCCAGGTGGCTTCTCTGCCCTATACCATAAGAAATTCTCTCATATCCTTGCTCCAATGTTAACAGACGCATTAATGTTCAATCCTTTAGCGCCCTGAAACATTAACGGCTATAATTTCAATGATCCCCAAACCTCAGTCAGATGATACATCTTGTTCTAACTATAGACCCATATCATTACTCAACCTTGACATTAAGTTACTATCGAAAGTCTTAGCGACCCACTTAAATAGTGTAATAGTTTCTTTAATAAATAAAGCCGACCAGGTTGGCTTTATCCCACAGTGCCAAGCGGCAGATAATGTACGCAGGACTACTTTACTAATTAAAGCAGCTAATTCACGACAAATACCCATCTGTCTCTTATCTTTAGATATCAAAAAAGCATTTGATACAGTTTCGTGGCATTACCTACATTTTGTCCTGCAGCGTTGGGGATTTGGTCCTCATTTTCTTGACTGGGTCTCCTCATTATACAAAAATCCCAAAGCTTATGTTAAATCTGCTGACTATAAATCAAGCCTATTTCACATCTGTAGGGGTTCGCGTCAGGAATGTCCACTTTCCCTGTTATTTTCCCTACTTTTTGAACCCCTTGCTCAATCAATCCATACTGACCCCTCTATTAAAGGTCTAGATTTAGCTGGTCACCAACATAAAGTTTGCCTATTTGCTGATGATATCTTAATTTTTATGTCATCCCCTCATATTTCTGCTCCTAATCTTATAAGTAAACTTGATCACTTTGCCCATGTATCTGTTCTAATTATTAACTAATTTATCTAATTTATTAACAAAAATGTATAGTCTTCAAGTATAAGTAAACCCCCCTATCATTTTCAGCCAAGGAAGATGCCATCTTTGCCTCTGTTTAATATAAAACTACCATGATGCGTGCAGCCATGTGATCAGTCATGACACCAGCCATTGGATGGTTTAACAGTTTGATTGAGAGTACAACCAATGGGAGTGTTACATTTTCGGCATGCCCCAGGAAATGAAACTGTTTTATGGATGGGTTTACTTCCGCTTTAAATATATCTTTACCTCCTCATATTTTACCATAAGCACAAACATCCCTCCCTTTCTCATGGCCCACCTAACTCCTTCATTACCTAGGTATAACTCTCACACCCAATCTTTCTGACATTTTCACTGCCAATTATCTTCCAATTGTGCGTCAAATATCTAATTTTCTGACACATTGGTCCTCTCTACCATTATCTTGGATAGGTAAAATAATCTAATAAAGATGGCTATACTGCCCAAAATTCTTTATCTTTTTCGAGTTTTACCTATCCCTGTTCCAGCACACTTCCTCAGAATACTACAATGTAAGGCATTAACTTTCGTTTGGGGCCCCTTGAAACCCTGTCTGCCCAAACACACGCTTTACCTTCAAAAGTCCAAAGGGGGACTAGGGTTTCCTAATTTTACCACCTATTACCATGCAGCTTAATTAGCTCATATCCCTAAATATAAGGCAAAACTTGATATTCCGCTCTGGGTTGCGTTGGAATCAATAGATTGCTAACCACTTTCAATAACCAACCTCGTATGGTCTAAATCCTCTGACGTAAAAAAAACTCAATAATCCTATAATTAATATACACTAGCCATTTGTGATACATTTTAATTAGTAAATGGACTACAATCTCCCCATATACCTTTTTTTATAATTTCTTAAAAATCCACTTTTTTATTCTGCTTGGTCTTCCCCTAAATCTTTTAAAGCATGGACCTCCACTAATTTAACTCAGCTCTATGAACTAGCATCCTCTACTTCATTCAAAACTTTCCCTGAGTTATGTGAAAGTCACAAACTTCCTAATTCAGAGCTCTTTCAATATCTTCCGAATAAAATTTTTTTATGCCCTATATACAAGGAAGAATTCATTTAGATAAATGAACGTGCTTTGAAAATATATGTAAACATTACCCACACACTAAGGGACTTATTTCAACTCTTTACACTCATCTTATTACTAAACCCAACTCAGATCCACCATCATATGTGGATAAGTGCGAGATGGATCTTGAGTTTTCATTGGAAGCAACCGTTTGGGATAAGATTTGGATCACAACTAAGTCATCCTCACAAAACATAGCTGCCTTAGAGACAAATTAGAAAGTACTCACATGGAGGTATTTAGTCCCTGTCAGAATTGCAAAATATTCTCCAAATTATTCCCCATCTTGTTTTTGTGGCGATCTTGGATCACATCTTCATACTTGGTGGGATTGCCGGTAGCAAAAAATTTCTGGAAAGATATATTTCCTATGATTTCAACACTGTTTGAAATCCCTATCAATCCTGAACCTACAATATCACTTTTAAACTTAAAACCGGCCACTCTCTCCTACCGCCAATTCAAACTTCAATTACAGATCACTACAGCCACGAAACAAACAATTGCCAAAGCTTGGAAATCCCCGTCCTTAATAATTACTGAAACTAAAAATACAGTTAATCAAGCAATGATCCATGCCAAAACAGAGGCTATAACTCAAGATAAAATATCCAACTTTTAGAATATATGGAATCCCGGTGTGACTCACTTTTTGCCTTCCAATTTTGATACTTCCCTACTAAGACCTTGGTAATCTCCATTTATACTTCCATTCTCTGCATTCATGGAATGTGTTTATTACCATGTACTACCCCAGGGACCCCCACTACCTCTCATTTCTTTCTTCGCTATCAATTTTTTTCTCCTACCTAAAATTACTTTTTCTTTTATCTTCTTTCTCTCTTCTACCTTTTCCCCCTATTCTCTCTCTCTCCTCTTTCAATTTACTCTTTATATAGTTCTGGTAGCTTTTATTTCCTTGATTATCATTATACCATTGATACATAGTTCCAATATGTAGTATAAGATTTTAGATTCTATAATAAATTTTTTTTTTTTTTTTTATTTAAAAACTATACTCTTGATAATAATTAAGACCTTTTTTTTAATCTGAGGTCATCCTTTATTAACCCCAAAAATGTATAAAAAATTTTTTTCCCCTCAGTTTAGGCCGATACGTATTCTTCTACATATAAGTGATTATTGATTGGTTTGCGCAAATGTTATAGCGTTTACAAAATAGGGGATAGTTTTATGGAATTTTCATTAATAATTTTTTTTTTTTTTACTAGTAATGGCGGTGATCAGCAATTTTTATTGTGACTGCGACATTATGGCAGATGCATCAAACTTTTTTGACACATTTTTGGGAACATTGTCATTTATTCAGCAATCAGTGCTATACAAATGCACTGATTCCTGTGTAAATAACACTGGCAGTGAAGGGGTTAACCACTAGATGGCAGTGTAGGGGTTAAGTTTGTCCTAGGGGCGTGTTGCTAACGGTGGGGGGCATGGCTGTGTTTTACACATCACTGATCTCTGCTCCAATCGCAGGGAGCAGAGATCAGTGACACTGTGGCTAGGAAGAACGGGACAAATTTAAAGGGACGTACCTGTACGCCCATTTGTCTGTCCGTGCCATTCTGCTGATGTACATCAGTGTGCGCCAGTCAGGAAGTGGTTAACCTGGTCTAAGTTGGTTTTATCCTCTCTTATACAATGTATGATGCAAGCTTTTAAGTAGTTAGATCCATGCTAAAATTGTTTTAGTTAAACTACTTATAGTTTATGTTGGAACTACAACTCAATATTATTACCATATATGTGATCTTTTCTTTTGCTGCCACCATATGTACTTACCGTATATACTCGAGTATAGGCCGACCCGAATATAAGCCGAGGCCCCCAATTTACCCCCAAAAAACTGGAAAACTTATTGACTCGTGTATAAGCCGAGGGTGAGACATGGCTGTCCATCCCTGTGTGTCCGTCCATCCCTGTGTGTGTGTCCGTCCATCCATCCCTGTGTGTGTGTCCATCCATCCATCCATCCATCCCTGTGTGTGTGTCCGTCCATCCATCCCTGTGTGTGTATCCATCCATCCATCCATCCCTGTGTGTGTGTGTGTGTGTGTGTGTGTGTATTCATCCATCCATCCATCCCTGTGTGTGTGTGTGTGTGTGTGTATCCATCCATCCATCCATCCATCCCTGTGTGTGTGTGTGTGTGTGTGTGTGTGTGTGTCCGTGCAGCCTTGTGTGTGTGTCCAGCCTACCTGTGTCCCAAGCCTCCGTCCCGAGCCGCCGTCGTCCCGAGCCTCCTCCGTCCCGTGCCGTGCCTCCTCCGTCCCGTGCCTCCTCCGTCCCGTGCCGTGCCGATGGATCGCCGCTCCAGGATCGCCGCTCTTCTCGGCGGCCATTCTACAATTCAAAAGCCGCGCCTCCGCCTCCGCCTGTGATAGGCGGAACACTCAATTTCCCAGCAGCCTGTGTTCCGCCTATCACGGACATCCTCTCATACTCGTCCGTAGTATGAGAATGAGCGGATGTCCGTGATAGGCGGAACACTGACTGCTGGGAAATTCAGTGTTCCGCCTATCACAGGCGGAGGCGGAGAAGGAGGCGCGGCTTTTGAATTTTAATGTCCGCCGTCTGTCTGCTCGATACGCTGATCGAGCAGTCAGACAGCGGTGACTCGAGTATAAGCCGAGGGGGCACTTTCAGCCTCAAAAAAGAGGCTGAAAATCTCGGCTTATACTCGAGTATATACGGTATGTATACTAATTGTTAAAATTCAATAAACATATTTGACAAGAATTCAGAGAGCCTGCCTTCTCATCTACACCGATACTTGAAGGAGGAGTTTCAGGAGGTGAAGTCAATACAGGAATCACAGCTTACAGGCAGAAAGTTACCAATGGGATATACAGTCTTTGGAAATTGAAAGTAAAGAACACAGGAGAAGCTGCAAAGCATGCAGAGAATCCAGGAGGTTATTGGAAGAGATGTCCAACAGACGGGCAGAACTCATAACATGAAAGGAGATTTTTTTCAAGTAATCTTATATTGGATTATCAAATATAACTATTGTTTGAATGATTACCGTATATACTCGAGTATAGGCCGACCCGAATATAAGCCGAGGTCCCCAATTTACCCCCAAAAAACCGAAAAAATTATTGACTCGTGTATAAGCCGAGGGTGAGACATGCCTGTCCATCCCTGTGTGTCCGTCCATCCCTGTGGGTCCATCCATCCCTGTGTGTGTCCATGCATCCGTGTGTGTGTGTGTGTGTCCATGCATCCGTGTGTGTGTGTGTGTGTCCATGCATCCGTGTGTGTGTGTGTCCATGCATCCGTGTGTGTGTGTGTGTGTGTGTGTGTGTCCATGCATCCGTGTGTGTGTGTGTGTGTGTGTGTCCATGCATCCGTGTGTGTGTGTCCATCCATCCCTGTGTGTGTGTGTGTGTGTGTGTGTGCTTTTTCCCACCTTAGTTTGATTGGTTCATTAATATATCAAAATTGCCCTAAGGAATTAGAAACAACTGTCAAATAGGCTACTAAGGAATAAACCAGTAACACCAGTAATAGAAAGGTTTTACATTGCTGTTGTTACAAAAGCACTATAATAAGCATATGTGTATGTATATTATTTGCTAAACATTGTTTGATCATCATAAACACCAGTCAGAGGAAGTAGCCATTGAAGTAATGGGTTCCATATGGTACAAACTGAAAGAAAAATGGAATAGGGCACATGCATTGATTTCTTCATTTCCAGGAGAGGCACAGTAAAGACACAGTAGAGCCTACCTGTGTCCGTCCAGCCTGTGTCCGTCCCGGCCTGCGTCCCGTCCCGGCCTGCGTCCCGTCCCGGCCTGCGTCCCGTCCCGGCCTGCGTCCCGGCCCGGCCTGCGTCCCGGCCCGTCCCGAGCCGAGCCTCCGTCCTTCAGCTCTTCGTCGGTGGCCATTCTAGGATTCAAAAGCCGCGCCTCCGTCGGTGATAGGCGGAACACTCAATTTCCCACTGACTGCTGGGAAATTGAGTGTTCCGCCTATCGGATGTCCGTGATAGGCGGAACACTCAATTTCCCAGCAGTCAGTGGTCCGCCTATCATGGACGTCCGCTCATCTTCATACTACGGACGAGGATGAGAGGATGTCCGTGATAGGCGGAACACAGACTGCTGGGAAATTCAGTGTTCCGCCTATCACAGGCGAAGGCGGAGAGGGAGGCGCGGCCTTTGAATCCTAGAATGGCCGCTGTCTGTCTGCTCGACACGCTGATCGGGCAGACAGACAGCGATGACTCGAGTATAAGCCGAGGGGGGCACTTTCAGCCTCAAAAAAGAGGCTGAAAATCTCGGCTTATACTCGAGTATATACGGTATTACAATGCTAATGTTAAAAAATGAAAGTGTATGATGTCACCATGGAACTCCTTTAACTCAACTTCCTGCTGTTCTAATGGTAAACCTGCAAAACCAGAAAATACAATGGACTAACTAATACTATACAGGCTAAATTCACCTTTTCCAGAAAATACCTAATGCCGTCAAGGTACCAAAGTAGAATGGTCAGTAGTATTAATGTCAAACCTGTAGGCCATTTGGGATCGCTCAAACGTCTGTCTGAAAAACTCATAGTTAACAAGCCCCATGTCCTGGTTTATTAATAAGGTGTAAAAATCATTGGAAGGTTTGGCAATAATATTATTGAATATCTTACAAAGTTGCACAGTTTCTTTTAATACACACTATTAGATATTCTGCAGATTTTCATCTTCAAGCGGGAGTCCACCGGGACTCCGCGTTTTTTTTTTTTTTTTTTTTAAAAGCCAGCAGCTACAAATACTGCAGCTGCTGACTTTTAAATAGTGACACTTACCTGTCCAGCGCGCCCGCGATGTCGGCACCCGAAGCCGATCGCTCGCTCGGCTGCCGGGTCCCGCCGCCATCTTGGGTATGGGAATCAGGAAATGGAGCCTTTCGGCTTCATTTCCCGGTTCCCTACTGCGCATGCGCGAGCCGCGCGGCGCAATCCGGACGGTCCCCGCTGCCTCTGGGAGCTGTGTGTTTCCCAGCAGGCAGCGGGGCACTTGCTGAAGGGGGCGGGCGCTTGCGGAACGGGGGCGTAACCTACGCCCGTTCCGCAGAGAGCTAGCCCGGAAGTGGGTGCAGTTACCTGGATTATCCAGGTAACTGCACCCCCCTCCCCCCTGAAAGGTGCCGATTGTGGCGCCGGAGGGGGGGGGGGGATTCCGATGAGCGGAGGTCCATTTTAGGGTGGACCTCCGCTTTCAGATTTACAAAAACCATATAATATGAGGTCAAACCTTAAGCCCTTGTACACACGGTCGGACATTCCGATGGAAAATGTCTGATCGGACCGTGTTGTTGGATAATCCGACTGTGTGTGGGCTCCATCAGACTGTTTCCGTCGGAATATCCGACAAAGGTTTAGAGCTGGGCTATAAAACTTTCCGACAACATGATCCGATCAGACTTTGTCCGATTGTGTGTAGAGAATTCCGATCGGACAAAGTGCCATGCATGCTCAGGTCAAATTCCTAGACCAAAGCTATTGGCTACTAGCCTGAACGTAGTCCCGTCGTATCAAAATAACATTGTCACGTTACGTACGATCGGATTTTCCGACAACTTTGTCCGACCGTGTGTATGCAACACAAGTTTCGGACAAAATCCGACAGATTTTGTTGTCGGAATGTCCGACCGTGTGTACAAGGGCTTAGAGTTTAAATTTGTATGCAATCAGGCTGGCCCTTGTACTACATGGTTTTGGTAAATCTGAAGACAAAAATCTAATAGTGTGTATGGGGTCTTAGTCTTTTTTTTAAAATCGAGAATGCAATTGACAATAAGCCCTTGTACACACGGTTGGAGATTCCGACGGAATGTGTCCTTTCGGACCGTTTTGTCGGATATTCCGACTGTGTGTGGTCTCCATCGGACTGATATTTCCGATGGACCAAGTTTTCCAACTTGCCGGTAAAATTTTCCGACAAAATGCTCCGATCGGACAAAGTGCCACGCATGCTCAGATCAAATTCCTAGACCAAAGCTATTGGCTACTAGCCTGAACGTAGTCCCGTCGTAACGAAATAACGTCATCACGTTGTGTACAATTGGATTTTCCGACAACTGAGTCCGACCGTGTGTATGCAACATCACTTCCGGACCTCTTCTGGAATTAATCCGTCGGAATTTGGTTGTCGGAATCTCCGACCGTGTGTACAAGTGGCCTCAACATTTGGCCAATAAAACAAGCTAATAATAACAATATACATTTTGTTAGTACAGCTTTGTGAACTTACTCCTTAACCGGTTCCCGACCAGCGTACGCTGATGTACGTCGGCAGGATGGCACGGGCAGGCATATTGGCGTACAGGTACGTCCAATCTTCAATACCACCCTGCCATCGCGAGCGCGCCGCCGGTCGTGGGTCCCGTGGACTCGATCGCTGCGGGCATACCCACGATCGTCTCACGGGACGGCTGAATGGAGAAATGCTGTTTACAAGCATTTCTATTCTGCCTAGCAACTAGTGACGCTGATCTCTGCTCCATGTGATTGGAGCAGAGATCAGTGTTCACTAAATGAAAGCCCAACCCCCCACAGTTAGTAACACACCCCTAGGAACACTTAACCCCTACACTGCCACCCACTGGTTAACCCTTTCACTGCCAGTGTCATTTACACAGGAATCACTGCATTTATATAGCAGTGATTGCTGTATAACTGACAATGGTCCCAAAAATGTGTCAAAAATGTCCGATGTGTCCGCCATAATGTCGCAGTCACAATAAAAATCGCTGATCGCCGCCATTACTAGTAAAAAAAAAAAAAAAAAAAAAAATTATTAATAAAAATGCCATAAAACTATCCCTATTTTGTAAACGCTATAACTTTTGCGCAAACCAATCAATAATCGCTTATTGCGATTTTTTACCAAAAATATGTAGAAGAATACGTATCGGCCTAAACTGAGGGAAAAAAATGTTTTTTTATATATTTTTGGGGGATATTTATTATAACAAAAAGTAAAAAAGAATGCGTTTTTTTCAAAATTGTCGCTCTATTTTTGTTTATAGCGCAAAAAATAAAAACTGCAGGGGTGATCAAATACCACCAAAAGAAAGCTCTATTTGTGGGAAAAAAAGGACGTCAATTTTGTTTGGGAACCATGTCGCACGACCACGCAATTGTCAGTTAAATCGACGCAGTGCCGAATCGCAAAAAAAAAAAATGGTCCGGTCTATAAGACTGCTTTCACACCACACCGCTGATAGCGGCGGCGGTAAAACGCTGCTATGTTTAGCGGCGTTTTACCGCCGGATTTGAGGCGGATTTGTGGCGCATTTCGGCCGCTAGCGGGGCGCTTTTACCCCCCACTAGCGGCCGCGAAAGGGTTAAAACCGCCGGCAATACACCGCAATAGCGGCGTTTTGCCGGCGGCATTACAGCGCTGCCCCATTGATTTCAATGGGCAGCAGCGGTGGAGGAGCGGTAAACACACCGCTCCTTCACCGCTCCAAAGAAGCTGCTGGCAGGACTTTTTTCTGACGTCCTGCCAGCGCACCGCTGTAGTGTGAAAGCCCTCAGGGCTTTCACACTACAGACAATGGTGCAGCTTCTTTAGGGCGTTTTTCAGGCGCTATTTCTACCGCTATAGCGCCTGAAAAACGCCCTGGTGTGAAAGGGGTCTAAGTGGTTAAGGAAGAAAAAAAATCTTAAAAGCACATGTTCCACACTCACTCCAGCCACATCTCCCCTTTTTTCCATGGCAGGTGACCAAACCTATTTAATGCAACAATAATTTACTCCAACAGCAAGTTATAACCAGAAAAGAAGATAAGCACACACTCTTAAATGTAATAATAAATAACAGCCTTAGTGCTGGCACCTGCAGTTCCTCAAGATTGTCCATTTCATTTGAGGTGATCACATCTCTAATGCTCAACACCATCGCTATCTGTGAGTGATGACAGATTCTGTCTGGGAAGTTGGTTATGGTCTTGGAGAAGAGCCCAGAACACATGCCTAACCCGGCCTTCAGGAGCACTCCACAAATTCCCTAAAGCAGTATGGAGGCTGCTACGTTTAACGGATGGGGCAACATCAACTCTCTGACCATTTTGGCCGATTTCACATTGCTTGATGGTCGAATAGTTGTTGACCATACATTTCAAAAGCCTTAAAGTGATAGGGCCATTGTTGGAGGACTCACTTTTCTCACCAAGTTATTTATCCTAAAAGAAAGTCTGTACTGAGGTATATGTATCAAAGTAAGTGTGACTATATATGGTCCTTTAAAATACACAGAAAACATTTTTCAAACCAATATTTCTTTTTGCTGCTTTAGTTGTTTGAATGTATCTTTTTTGCAAAGGTAAACCGCAATTCTTAAATTGTGTTTGGCAGCAGAATAAACCATGCTTATGAAGCCTTTCTACCATTCATCTTGAACATTCAGCCAATAAGTGAAGATTGCAATCTTGTATATATATATATATTATTTTAGTTGAACTTAGACAGCAGGAAATATGATGGTCTGAGCTAGAAATAATACCGGTAAATGCAATTATGCACCAGTCTCTACCATATTTCCACTGAGCATATACAACTGGAAATAAAATGGTTTTCAGTTCAGGAGAGAGTGTATAAGGTTTTTAAGGGGAAGCTTTCATTTCAGATAAAAAGGGATGCTGCTCAACGAACTAGTAATAATATTAAATGCAGTTATGCACTAGCCTCTACTATATTTCCATTGAACATTTACAACAGGAAAGAAAAAATTATTTTAATTTAAGAGAATACACACTGAGCAAAGTCGACTCAAGTGCTTTGCTACACTAGGGCCAGTTATGGTATTGCACCTATATCCTGTAGCATGCATCTTCTAAGGATGCCTCATCTTCCAAGTAATGCCACGTGCACATGACCGGACTTTCCAGCAGAAAAGGTCCAACGGAATCATTTCATCGGATATTCCAATCGTGTGTGGGCTTCATCTGACTTTTTTTTTTTTTTATTCTGACGGATCTAGAAATAGAACATGTTTTAAATCTTTTGGACGGAATCAATTCCTATCGGGAAAACCGTTTGTCTGTATGCTATTCCGATGGACCAAAAACGACACAAGGGCAGCTATTGGCTATTGAACTTCATTTCCTAGTCCCGTTGTACGTCATCGCATTCTAAACAAACAGACTTTGGTGTAATTGTGTGTAGGCAAGTCCGTTTCAGCGGAACTCCATCGGAAAGACTGTCAAAGTTTATTCTGACGGGAAGTCCGGTCGTGTGTACACGGCATAAGTCAGGTTTGGGGTAGCCTATTGCAACCATCGTGCCTAGGTTCACTCTGAAGCAGTGCACCTGCCTGGTTATATAACTCTACATATTGTGGGAAAAAATAGCAAATCATTTTGAATACATAGAGTAAGCACACCACATAGCCAAACTGCTTTAGCAATACGTTTGTATTAGGCATATACATACAATTATACAACAGGTACAATTTTCCTCATTATAACACTGCAAGTACATTGGCTGATTAATAATTAAAAAGTCATTCTCATTTAGGGTCACTCTGCAGACAACAAACAGCAGAAACAGGTAGGAGTCTGCAACAAAGTTTGTTAAAATTTCTACAATGTACATCGATCACCCAGTTGAGAATGTTTTTTTTTTCAACAGTAGTGGAGTTACTCTTTAAACATAAAAAACGTTATCCAAAAAAAGACAGATTTTTTTTATTTAAATGTTTGCTCTGGTTAACTGCAATGTACCAAAATGGTTACATTGTATTTAGCTGTAAGTAGTTACTATGATATTAGAACATTATATTGAATCTTTCAGTGACCAGAGTAAAGCACAGGTAGGAATCAATGACATTGTTAGCTTTTCAAACAACAGGGCTTGAAATGTCAAAATGACGATGGGTCCCAGCAGTTACAAAGGAAACTAGATAGGGGAGATGGTAGCACCACTCACTCCAATGGCAACACTCTTGACCTCATATTCTACTGCTGTACTCCCCACAACTTCTCTAACACCCCCTTTCCTCTCTCCAAACAGAACCTCAGTTTCACACTCTCCCTGTCTCATACCTCTCATGCCGCCAACCTGCAAACAATCACCAGCAGGAACCTTCGCCACCTCAACCCTTCCCTTTTTCATTCTGCTACTGATTGCCTTTATAATAAAATCACACCCCTGTCCGGTCCAGACCCCGTCACTTCTGTCTACAACAACATATTGTCATCCTCCCTGGTCACACTTGCCTCCATCTCTACATGCAGAACCAGGCCTCGCCTGCTACAACCCTGGAAAACAGATGACACCAGAAGTCTCAAGAAAGCCATGCTCTTGAGCAAGTGTGGCGTAAAACGAAATCCCTACAGGACTTCACTCTCTACACATCTGCCCTTCTCAAATACAACTATGCAAATCTACTACACCACTCTCATCAAATCCCTCTCATCCAAGCCTCGTCAACTATTCTCTCTTTTCCCACCCCCGCTGCCTCCACCCACCAACTTGCTTACTGCCCAGGAAATTGCCAATCGCTTCAAATAACAAAATCGACCCAATTTGTCATGAGATATCCAGCATCCAGCTTTCTCCACCAACCAACACATCAAGTCCAATACCACACTTAACACTTTCCTCCTTCAATCTTGTTAGCTCTTGTGGAAGTTGTCAAACTCCTTTCAACAGCCCACCCCACCACCTGTCACCTCATAAATACTGTGACCACCTTCCTTCCTGCTCTATCCTAAACTCTCTAACCCAAGTCTTCAACCTCTCCCTCTCTTCTGGCACCTTTCTGCTCAAACATGCACTTGTTAGCCCCATACTTAAAAAACCCTCACTGGACCCCACCTGTTTGAATAACTTAAGACCCATTTCCCTGCTTTCATTTACCTCCAAGCTTCTTGAACACCTTGTCCACAACCGTATGAGTTGCTACCTCACTGACAACAACTTTCTCGATCCTCTTAGTCCAGCTTCCACCCACAACATTCCACTGAAACTGCTCCACTAAAAGTCACCAATGACTTTTTAACTGCTAAAACCAATGGCCATTACTCAATACTCATAATTTTGCACCTTTCTGCTGCCTTTGACACAGTTGACCACCCACTCCTCCTCAATAAACTCCACTCCCTTGGCCTCCATGACTCTGCTCTTTACTGGTTCTCCTCCTACCCATCTCCTCAGCTCCTCTTTCTCTTTCTGTTGGGCTACCCCAAGGCTCTGTCCTTGGGCCCCTCCTTTTCTCTCTCTATACCTCTTCCCTGGGCCAGTTGTTAACCTCCCATGGCTTCAAATACCCCCTCCATGCTGATGACACCCAGTTCTATTTCTCAACTCCTCAACTCAGCATCTCAATCTCCGTATGGATGTAACACCACTTCCTCAAGCTCAATCTTTCTAAAACTGTGCTTGTAATATTTCCTCCTCCCCAATCCCCTCCCCATGACTATACCATTGAGATCAACAGCACAACCATTGGTCCCTCAACACATGCCAGGGTGCTGGGTGTAATCTTAGACTCTGACCTCTCCTTCAGACCCCACATCTAATCACTGGCTAAATCTTGCCACCTTAACCTCCGTAACATCTCCAGAATTTCCCCACTTCCTAACTAATGACACCACAAAACAACTTATTCACTCCTTGATTATTTCCCGTCTTGACTACTGCAACTCTCTCCTCACTGGCCTACCTTTACACAGGCGATCCACCCTGCAGGCTAATATGAATGCTGCTGCCAGGCTAATACACCTTACTAACCAATCTGTGACTGCTGCCCCTCTCTGACAATCTCTCCACTGGCTTCCCCTATCCCACCGTATAAAATTCAAAATACTAACCACAACATATAAGGCCATCCACAACATTGCCCCCAGCTACATCACCAATCTCATCCACAGATATTGCCCAAATCGTCTTCTTAGGACCTATGGATCTGGTAAGCTGCCATCTATTTATTTCTTAGTATGGTGATGAAGTATTTTTGGATATGTTTGCACTGAACTTTTAGAGTCCATTCACACAGGCGCAACTTTGGATCCAACTTCAAGTCGTCCCTAGTCGCCTCAAGTAGCTACATGAAAAAATCTATGTAAGTGAATGGATCCGTCTTAATGCGCACTACTGTAGTTGCTCCAACTTCAGAAAAGGTTCCTGTACTACTTCAATCTGACTTCTAGGCGACTTGTACCCATAGAATTCAATGGAAGTCGCCTCAAAGTCACATCTACATCTATATTGAAGCGACTTTACAGGAAAATAAATTACAGTACCTGCCCGCGAGAATGTGTTTCCAGCTGGATCCTATCGCGCTGGTTTTAATAAGGGGCCCCCAGGTCCCTGCCCCCCACCCTATGTGAATGAGTTTTGGGGTACATCGTACCCCTACCCATTCATCTGAGGGAAAAAAGTGTCAATAAAGAAAACACACAAGACAGATTTTTAAAGTAGATTATTAGGCAGCTTCGGGGGGTCTTCTTCCAACTTTGGGGGTCTCTTCCAACTCCTCCTCTCTCTCCGGCCTATTCTCCCACTCTCCGGTTCTTCTCCCGCTCTCCGGCCTCTTCTCTCGGTCTCTGGTTCCCGGTCTCTGGGACGTAGTCACTGGGTGATGTCTCCCGATGACCCCGCCCCTTATGTCGTCACAGTCCCAGCTTGCCCCGGTGACCACGCCCCATGCCTATTTAAGTCGTTGCGCACCTCGCACACGGCATTACAGCGGGAGAGAGAGTTGTGTCAACATCGGAAGAAGAGAAGAGGGATCAAGACAACGGAGAAGACTGGGTCACCGCTGGCAAAAGAGTGGCAAAAGAGCAGAAGATAGCGAAGGAGCCCGGCAGAACAACTGGAGAGCAGGAGAAGGACCGGAGACCAGGAGAAGAGGCCAGAGAGCAGGAGAAGAACCGGACACCGGGAGAAGAGGATGGAGAGAGCAGAGAAGTCAGAAGAGACCCCTGAAGTCGGAAGAGACCCCTAAGTCGGAAGAAGACCCCCGGAGTTGCCTAATAAATTACTTTAAAAACCTGTCTAGTGTGTTTTTTTATTGACAATTTTTTCCCTCAGGTGAATGGGTAGGGATACGAGGCCAGGATCTGGGGGCCCCCTTATTAAAGGGGGCTCCCGGATTCCAATAAACCCCCTGCCCGTAGACCCCGACAACCAACGGCCAGGGTTGTCTGGAAGAGGCCCTTGTTCTCATCAACATAGGGACAAGGTGCTTTGGGGTGGGGGGGCCGCCCTTCCCCAAAGCACCCACCCCCCATGTTGAGGGCATGCGGCCTGGTACGGTTCAGGAAGGGGGGGGGGCGCTCGCTCGTCCCCATCCCCTTTCCTTACTGGCCAGGCTGCGTGCTCGGATAAGGGTCTAGTATGGATTTTGGGGGGACCCCCACACCGTTTTTTTGGCGTAGGGGGTTCCCCTTAAAATCCATACCATACCTAAGGGCCTGGTATGCTCTTGGAGGGGAACCCATGCCTTTTTTTATTTAAAATTTGGCGTGGAGTTCCCCCTTGAGAGCTGATTATTCTGTGATTGGCCACAGCCAAAGTCGCCTGGCCTGGGGGCGACTTGAAGTCATGTTGTAAATCGCCCCAAGTCGCGCTGTGTTTCATACTCAAGTTGTGTCCAAGTTGCCTTCCAAGGTCGTGCTGGAAGTCATGTTGCCCCTGTGTGAATGAACTCATAAGCTTGTATTGGTTTGGATGGATTTACAGTTTTATTGTATCTAGCAGTTGATTCACAGATGGACAAATTTTTATAGACACAATTTTTTGTTATTAAGGTTGTTCTTAACATAACCATAACATTGAACTTACCTATTATGCCGCGTACACACGACAGGACTTAAGTCCGGCAGACTTTCGACGGAGTTCTGACGGAGTTCTGACAGAGTTCTGACGGACTTTCCGAATGAACGGACTTGGCCACACACAATCACACCAAAGTCAGACGGATTCGAACGTGATGACGTATGACTGGACTAGAATAAGGAAGTTCATAGCCAGTAGCCAATAGCTGCCCTAGCGTCGGTTTTAGTCCGTCAGACTAGCACACACACGAGCGGATTTCTGGGTCCGGCAGAGTTCTGTCGGAAAAATTTGAAACATGTTCCATTTCTAAAGTCTGTCAGACTTTTGCAAATCAAAAGTCCGCTGCAGCCCACACACATTCGAATAGTCTGCCGGAATCATTCCGTCAGACTTTTGATGTTGAAAAGTCTGGTCGTGTGTACGGGGCATAAGAGGTTTTTTGCACTCATAATTTTATTTCATTTCAGGACTTGTTTTTCAGTCAGTGTTTTTTATCAATTGTTTATACACATTTGGTATTTGCATATAAGTCTATGAACTTATACATTTAGTTTTGACAGCGCACTTTACACTTAAAAATATGGGGTACACCCTTAAAGTAGCACTCAATGTTCTTTTTAAATAAATGTATCCTATCTGGGCAATGAAACATTGGCCAGTACATTTTGTCTCTGCAGAAACACTTGAGGAGGGGAGAGCGCTCTGTGAACACTTCACTACAATTAGTTGAGATAGGAATGAGAAGGTGCCAAGCCGCTGTCAATAACTCATTCAGAGCCAGGAGGGGGGCGGGGCAGGGGGTAGCTTTCCCTTCTAGGCTAGGGGGTTTGCAATGCTGTACACACAAGCAACATATGCAGAGGAGTCAGCTGGCCAGCAGGAATTTGCGTGACTCCATTAAACCCTGTAAGGCAGGGGAGCCAACCTCAATATCATCGCTGGCTGTATCAGCATTATGGTTGCCCTCAAAGGGCTGGTTGTATCTGTAAGACTATAAATGTATCTACTCCTTTTTATATAAAAAAAATGCCTTTGCATTTGATTATTACTGGTTTTAGTAATGATCTAAAATGGTGCAGACCTGCATGGAGCCCACTCACATTCCTGTAGCAGATGATGCAAGTCTGAAAAGGAGGGTTGCACACCGCTGGTATCATCCACAAGGAACCTTATTGGAGACTGCTCAGACAGAACGTGATTCTGCCATAGTGTTCTGTTCGAGCAATCTCCAATAAAGTTTATTGTGGATAATACCAGTAGTGTGCGACCCTCCTTTTCAACTGGCATAGAATTGTTTAATTCATAATAATAATTATAAGCCGATGCCCAGAGCACCCTGCCCCCTCTAACATCAGATGTGAAGAGCCCTCCCACCATCAGAAGTCAAAAGGTCTCCCACCTTCGCTTACATCACAGTGCACCCCCCCCCCCTTATCTTGTGCTGCTGCTGTGAAGAAGTTGGGGCAGAGCTGGTAAGCAGAAATTGCAGGGTCTGTAAGAGGACCAGAGGAGGGC
Organism: Lithobates pipiens; assembly: GCF_037356315.1. Lineage (NCBI taxonomy): Eukaryota > Metazoa > Chordata > Amphibia > Anura > Ranidae > Lithobates > Lithobates pipiens. The sequence goes on from NW_027507790.1 coordinate 10,621,975, forward strand.
TGGAGTCAGCTGCTAGAGTCTGCGGAAATCAGGAGAGGCAGAAATGAGGGGGCGCTGTGGCTGCACAAAAAGGCGCAGGATCTGTAGGAGGAATTCTGACCTCTTCTCTGTTGCTGACTGCCAGGGGCGTTGCTAGGTATGCAAAAGATCTGGGGCTAGAGCTCATAGCATTAGTCATCAACCTTTTTGCATGCCTGCAGGGGGGAGACCAGGGGTAAGCAATTTGTCACGGGCGATGGCTGGTGTTGGCGCTTCAATCATCATGGCATAATGGTTGATATGGTGTCAGGGTGATTGAAGTGCATTATTTCTATTGTTACATTCTAAAATATAATGAAGTGGTTCAACTCACCATACTGCAGAATCAGTGGGAGCCCCGGGCATGTCACTTGCCACATCTGCCACCAGATGCAGTGTGTCACTTGCCACCATCGCCTGTAACCAGATGCAGCATGTTACTTGCCACCATCACCTGTCACTAGATGTGGATTGTCACTTGCCATGTCGCCGGCTACCAGATGTGGATTGTCACTTGCCACTTTCACCTGGCGGCAGATGTGGATTGTCACTTATCATGTCTCCTGCCACCATTTGCAGATTGTCACTTGCCACATCTCTTGCCACCATTTGCAGATTGTCACTTGCTACATCTCCTGCCACCATTTGCAGATTGTCACTTGCTACGTCTCCGGCCACCATTTGCAGATTGTGACTTGCCACGTCACCGGCCACCAGATGTAGGTTGCCACTTGCCAAATGATGTGGATTGTCACTTGCCATGCCAGCCAGTGCCACCAAATGTGCATTGACACTGCACTGGTGGCAGGCAGACAGCACTGGTCCATTTAGTGAGAGCAGGAGAGCGGGGATGCAGGGCGGGCAGTGAAAGATGATGTCATCTCACTGCTCCCCGCCACACCTCCGACATTGAAGCAAGGGGGTCTGGCCTCCACCATTCTGTGAGGGCGGAAGAGCGCTGATGTGTGGCGGGCAGTGAAAGATGATATCATCTCTCTCTGCTCCTCTACACACCTCGCTCCCAAATTGAAGAGGCCTGGCTGTGAAGAGTGCTGATGTGGAGCGGGTGGAGAGAGATGTCATCTCTGCTTGTCCGCCTGCTCATTTCTCTCCTATCCTAGCCCCAATAGCCACCCCCTAGCAACGCCCATGCTGACTGCTGAGATGGGGTGGGAGTAGAGATAAGCGTCTCTGTACCTGCACAGGGAAGTGCAGGATCTGCCAGAGGAGTTCTGTCCTCCTCTCTGCTGCCAACTGCTGAGACATAAGTGAAGGCGGAGGTGAGGGGGGTGCTGCAGCTACAGGAGAGATGTGAGAACCATATGAAAAAGCCTAGCAGGTTGTATTCGGCCTGCGGGCCTAGTGTTTGACGCGTGCGGTAAGGGACGGAGCGAGAAGAAAACAGAAGGATGGAGCCAGAAGAAAACAGGAGCCTGACAACAGAGGATATTCATATAGGAAATGCAAAGGAACCACAATCTTGGGAAGTAATACATACAGGTGACATGGCAAGTACTAAAGTCTACGGGCTATATGCATCCCCTTTTCAGGGTTTAATCGCCTGACCTCCAGAAGCTTTTACCCTCTTCATGACCAGGGAATTTTTTGCTATTCACACAAATAGAGCTTTCTTTTGGTGCCATTCAATCACCCCTGGGTATTTTATTTTCTATTATACAAAAAGACTTTGATCGTTTCTACTTTCTATTATAAAACATATCCAATTAAAAAAATCTAAAAATTGAATTTCTTCATAAATTTAGGCCAAAATGTATTCTGCTACATGTCAGTGGTAAAAAAAAATTCAATAAGTGTATATTCATTGGTTTGTGTGAGACTTATAGCGTCTACAAACTATGGTATATATACTGGAATTTACACAGCTATAGACGCTATACTGTAATGGTGGTGATCCGGGGCTTATAGTCTGACTGTGATAGGGTGGCTGACGCTAACAGACAATATAGGGGAGGGTCACTAACTGACACTGATATCGCTAGTAACACTAATATAATTATCAGTGATAATATTGTAAACTGACACTACTATTAATGACACCAGCCAGGAAGGAGATAACATCTAGGGAGAAATCAAGGAGTTAACTGTGTGCCTAACAATGTGTAATGTGTGCTGCTTTTACTTTCTGACCTGGCTGTGTTTTCTCCCTGCTTTGCAGGGAGAAGAAACAGCCGGATCGCTGTTCCTTTGCACAGAGTTCTATGTTTTTGGAAACACAGAACTCTGTCTGTGATTAGACACAGCCAATCAGCTGATTTTCAATCAAAATCATTGGCTGAAATCTGCTGCTATACTCGTGCTGTATTCAATCACAGACAGGCTGCGATGTACAGGTATGTTACTGGCCTGCCTGTGCCAATCACCCACCTTAAAACTGTGGGTGGGCGGAAAGCAGTTAATATCACTTTAATCCTTAGTGAAATTTTAGAGTGCGTAAATCATTTATTCTTTAAAGCAGTATTAAAGTGTTAATAATCCAGCCAAAGTGAAAGTGAATGGTGCTCTTTGTCCTCCTTCATTTTCTCTATAACCCTCGAGCCACTGCTTAATAAGATCCGCTTTAACAGTGCCATTAACAATGCCATTTTACGGTGGGGCCTACGGAGCATAAGTTATCTGCTTATGTGGATGATGTCCTGTTCTATGTCTCAGACCCCCTGATCTCTCTCCCTAATATCATGGCCGAACTGAAGGACTTTAACCTGCTGTCCAATTTTAAAATAAATTAGAATAAGTCAGAAATCCTGTCCCTGAATGTGGCCTTGTGTTTTCGTACACAGCTGCAGGATTCTTTTTCCTTTACCCGGTGCCAGACTTTGTTAAAATATTTGGGAATTTACTTACCCGCACGCTGCTCCCAGTTATACACCTGCAATTATGCCCCATTGCTTTCTACTATCAGAGTGGACCTAAAGAGTTGGGACTGCACTGCCTTCTCCTGGATGGGCCGAGTCAGTGTTTTAAAAATGAACGTGTTCCCTAATATTCTGTTCTACTTGCATATGGTTTCACTGCCTAGACCTTTCTTTTCAACCCGAACAGCCTGTTTTTGCAATATATTTGGAATGGGAAAAGCCCTCGTTTGGCTCTCTGCACTATACAACGCCCTAAAAACAAGGGTGTCGCAGTTATTCGCAAATACTATGAAGCGATATCGCCACAACGCATCTTGGCTTGGTACCATAATGTAAAATCTAAACTTTGGGTCCAGCTTGACAAATTCCTAGCAGGCCGCAATTTATATAATTCCCCATGGATCGCCTGGGACTGCAGAGGACTTTCCGCACTTGCCTCTCCCATGGCCACCCATGTCTTGGCAACTTGGGATGCCTTGAATGGGAAGGGACAACTCGCTCCTTTGATTTCTCCTCAAGCTCCCTTGGGGGGCTTCCCCTGGTTCACTTCGGGGGATCAACCCTCCTTCTTCGGGGCTTGGTCGGCCGATGGAGAATCGAGATGTTGCAGATTTATCCAAGACCAGGGTTTATTGCCGCTGGCCACATTAAGAATACAGTATTGATCCTTCCCCATTGAGGAATGGCTCTATAGACAGCTCCAAAACTTTGTAGCCTATGCCACGATATCCATTCCCCTATCAGGGCGTCTCCTTTTGAACGGCTCTGTATTTCTAAATCTGCTATTCCACACATATTTCTGTACTATATGAGTTACTACATCGTTGGAGAGCAGAGGGAAGTCTGGATACATAAGGGAGTGGGAGAGAGACCTTCAGCATGTCTTTACTGAAACTCAGTTGGACCGCCTTTACCGTCTCACACATATGAGCCCGGTGGACACGAAAATGCAAGAAACTTGTTTTAAAGTACGGTGGTATAAAGTTCCCTCTAAGCTTGTCAAGATATACCCATCTGTATCCAATGCTTGCTGGAGGGAATGCAGCCTCAGAGGCTCATTCCTCCACACTTGGTGGGAGTGCCCTAAGTTACGGCCCTTCTGGTTAGATATACAAGCCCAGATTAAGACCATTCTAGACCTTGAGCTCCCTGACTCCCCGTTGGAATCCTTGCTAAATGTTCTAACCATTCCTCTCAGCCAGTATCGCAAGTCCATACTGCCTCATTTACTCAACGTGGCCAGAAGGTTAATTGTGATATACTGGAAGAGACCACAAATTCCTACACGTACTGAATGGATTACTTTAGTGAATAACATCATGGCTGCAGAGGAATAGATGGCAAAATTTAAAAACCGCTATGATAAGTTTTATACTATATGGGCCACTTGGATGCACTATACAAGTAAAGTCATACTGGGCTCTCAGGGGTCCCAACATGTGGCAGCCCCTCCCGTTGATGGGACTGGGATTGTAGGGGTTCCTGATCCCTAAATGAAACAGAGCAGCATGGAATGATGCCTTAATATGTTTAGTTTATTTTGTCCTGTTTGATATTTTCAATTTCTTTTTGTTTTTTGTTTTTTTATACATATTTTTGGTTACTTCCAGCTTCTTATCCATGTTTGGGGGTCTGAGTCATCATTAGCATCATGTCGGGGGGGGGAGTGACAGGCGCAATTCATCGATGTTAGTTGTCACATGACATAGTTGGAGCATGATGTTCCTTTGCCCCCTCTCTCACCCCTTCCCTTTTTTTCTCTAACCAGTTAAATTGAGTAATGCATATGACACCAACGTGGATTCTTACTGTATGTTTTTACTCCTCTTTGTGTGCTTTGGTTTACGTCTTTTGTATGTTGTATAATGCAAACATTTTCAAATAAAGATTACATAAAATAAAAGTGTTAATAAACCCACAACAGTAAAATCAGTCTGTATATGCAGTAAAGCATGCTTGTTCTACTCACTGTGGAACCTAAGGGGTGACCCTCTGCATTGTGTAAAAAGGCTGTTTGATCCTGTCTTTTCTGTTCCTCCCCTTCTTCCACAGTCCCCAATGCTGATAGAACAGAAGCTAGGGGATAAGCTGCACATGCTCTGTTTGGTGTATATTGCTAGAAAGTTTTTTTTTTTTTTTTTTGTGAGAGTGCATTTGATCAACACAGGGCCAGACAAAGGGTCAGGAGCCCTGCAGCCTCAAAGGACAGTCAGAGCACAATGAAAAATCCTACAAGCTTTTACCAGACACTGATAGAAGTCACAAGACTGCTCTAGCTGCTGATGAAAAATGGTAGTTAGCAGTTTATATTTACTAAAATTATTGCATTTCCATGTTCTGTGTACTGTGGGAGACCAAATATTGTGAATGTAGGGTTCTTGGTCTAAACCCAAAACCATACCTCCCAACCTTTTGAGATGGGAATGAGGAACACCTATTAGCAAAAATGTGTAGCATAGGACACACCTCCTGCCATGCCCTCTTAAAGGAGAATTGTGCAAAACAAATGATTGGTTAAACCCACAAATGTTTTTTTTACCACATCTGTTTCTTTATATTGGCTTTCATCTTTTACAATTGCAGCAATTTAGAAATTGGATGAAAGGTTTAGCACTGGGACTTTTAGAAAGATAAATAGTGCATTCTATATACAACTATATAGATCAGACCAAAATGAGGGACAAATGAGGAGGAAAGAGGGACAGAGGGACATTGTTCCGAATGAGGGACAGTTCCTCAAAATCATTTGGGAGCTATGCCAAAGCCAAAAATGTATTCTATTGCATCTTACCAATTATGAGATGTGGTTGCTGCATCAGTTCTCTTTCCTTATTTCCCTCTCTTTTCACCTGGTGATCTGGCCAGCAACAAAATTCCTGTAAGGAGCACAGGGGGCACTGCAGACAGCACAACTGTCGGTCTGGAGGGGAGGGTAAATGTATTAGCAGATTTAAATACACTAACAAATTAAAGCTAAACTCCAGCTCACACGTTATGATCAATTACAGAAAACTTTTTTTTCCTCTTTGGGATAAGGGCCGGTTCACACAGCGAGGCGCGGCGAGGCGTCTCCGACTTGCCTCGCCGCGACCTGCGGGGACCTCAGCGGCGACTTGCAGAGGACTTCTGTATAGAAGTCAATGCAAGTCGCCCCCGAAGTCGCCCAGAAGTAGTACAGGAACCTTTTTTCTGAGTCGGAGCGACTCGAGTCGCTCCTCTCAGAACGGTTCCATTGTACAGAACGGGGGCGACTTGCGGGAGCGAGGCGAGGCGAGTCGTGTCGCCTCGCATCGCCCGCAGTGTGAACCGGCCCTAAAGGTTTACATGAATAAATAAAAGGTGATCTTTTTATTTTTTTTATTTTTTTTTTAGTTAGTATTAAATGGTTTGTCTCATCCATGTAAACTGATTCATTCTGCTAAAGAGCTTGAGCTATTGGAAAATAACAGACTTGCTGCCTGGATCAGATGAAAATAGAAGAAAGAATGCTTGGAAAAGAAAATGAATGCAGTCATCACATCTATGACTTGATAAGCTGCAATATAATAATAGTTTTCTTTCAGGTTTAATAGCACTTTAAGTGGTTAAAGGAACAGCTTTCATTGTTTCCTTCTCCCCGTTTTTGCCTATATTGTCAATATTTACCTATATGTATCTCAACAGGGGCTGTAGCATTCATGAAATATAAAGAAAATCCTTTTTTTTTTTTTGTAAGACTTAGGGCTTTGTGTTGACGGCCGTTGTTGTCAAATCCTACCTATTGCAATTGTACAAAGTACTACACAAGCACATGCGTTTGAGCGCAAAACACAGCAAAAGGCAGCCTTTGACTGGTTTTGTCGACAATGCAAACGCATCTTAATGGGCCTAGTGCATCCATAGAAACATAACACAAAGCAAAGAAGGTCAAACACAGCCTGATCCGCACTGCAAAATTGAAGTTAATGGGAATCTGCTGACCTGTGCTGAAAGTGCACTTCAAATGTACATTTATTTAGTGTTTAGTGGTTTTGTACATATTTTTCTTCTCCAGTTTTTTATACGAGGTGGGGAGAAAACACCGGAGGATACAATGTTTTGCCTCGTGAGAGAGATGAGTTTGAGCCGTGGTACTAGGAATACAGAGTTTATTCTAAAAACAATTTTATGATAGCACTGTGTGTATTATTTGCATGTGAGTGTACTTACTTTTGGTTTTTATTAAAGGGGTTGTAAAGGTTCATTTTTTATTTTCTAAATAGGTTCCTTTAAGCTAGTGCATTGTTGGTTCACTTACCTTTTCCTTTGATTTCCCTTCTAAATGTTTTTTTCTTTATTTTCTTTGTCTGAATTTCTTACTTCCTGTTCCTCCTCAGTAAGCTGTTCTGGCTGACTAAACACCGCTCGGAAGATGGTATGAAGTTTACTGAGGAGAAACAGGAAGTGAGAAATTCAGACAAAGAAAAAAAAACATTTAGAGGAGAAATCGAGGGGAAAAGTAAGTGAACCAACAATGCACTAGCTTAAAGGAACCTATTTAGAAAATAAAAAACAAAGATTTACAACCCCTTTAATATTATACTGAAGATTGATTTCTTTTTAGTTGGGGGTCATATGTTGATGGTAAGTTCTTCTCCAATTTATGGTGGAGGAAGCAAATTTATTTGGGTAGACCGTGCACTTTGCGATGGCATTTGTTCCTGACCTTTCTAAATGAGGGGAAGTTTTGCAGACTTCCATCATCCGTGCAAGCAAAAATACATTTTTTTCCATGCATGTGATTGGGTATTCTTTGCAAAGTGAAGCTTCACCTCCTTTACTAAATGTGACCCATGGTTTGTTTAGTGTGCCGCTCAGGCTCGATCACTATGGGGAATATTGTGAGTGATGCTGCAACTACTGTAGGGGTGCCAGCAAGGGATGGAGCTCGTTCCAGCTGCTATAGTCACTAGAAGAAGAGAGGAAAGATCCCTGGTGCCGCACATCAATGTAGTCCTATGGTGGTATGAGAGAGACAGCCTCAGCCTGGGCTCCCACCAGGCCATACCCCCAATGCATTTCACTCCGCCCCCCGCAGCTTAGCCATGGCTAAGGAAAGTCAGACAGAAGCTTTTCATTGTATATTCCGATCGTGTGTATGCCTCATAAGACTTTTTTTTTTGAAAATTATGATGGACCTAGAAATAAAACATGTTCTAAATATTTCTGATGGAACCAATTCCTGTTGGGAAAACCGCTCGTCTGTATGCTGTTCCGACAGACCAAAAATGACGCATGCTCTGAAGCAAGTACGAGATAGAAGCTATTGGCTACTGGCTATTGAACTTCCTTTTTCTACTCCTGTCATACATGCTGTACGTCACCGCGTTCGGACTTTGGTGTGATCATGTGTACGCAAGACAGTTTCAGTGGAAGGTTTTTCCAACGGGAAAACCAGTCATGTGTACAGGGCATTAGTTTGTTGTTTTTTTATTATTATTATAATACAGGATTTTAATAGTGCCAACAGTTTGATCAGCACTTTACAAATCAGAGGAAGGCATTGCAGTTACAATACAATTTAGTACAAGAGGAATCAGAGGGCCCTGCTCATTAGAGCTTACAATCTTATGCCGCGTACACACGATCTGAATTCTCGTCGGAAAAAGCTCTGATGGTTTTCCCGACGGAATTAGGCTCAAGCTGTCTTGCCTACACATGGTCACACCAAATTCCGATCGTTTATAACGCGGTGACGTACAACACATACGATGGGACTAGAAAAAGAAAGTTCAATAGCCAGTAGCCAATAGCTTCTGTGTCGTAGTTGAATCTAAGCATGCATGATTTTTGGCGTGTCGGAATTGCATACACACGATCAGAATAACCGATAGAAAGTTTTTCCATTGGGAAAATTGAGAACATGCTATACATTTTTGGCTGGTGGAAATTCAAACAGCTAAATTCCGATGGAGCATACACACGGTTGCATTTTCCGATGAAAAGCAAAGCTCTCATCTGTCTTTTTCTGGCCGGAATTCCGATCGTGTGTACGCGGCATAAGAGGATTTTTATCTTTAGTTGTTATGGGCAGGACTCAAAAAATTACAAATTTAAAAATATTTCTTCACTTATATTACATTTTATTACTGGGATCTCTTTTGGAGCTAATGGATAATGCTTTATGCTCCTTTTCAATCAGTAGCTGAAGTTGAAATGCTCATACAAAAGGGATTGAGCTGATGCAATGACTCTTCTCAGTGGATTTGAGGCTTCAGTGATAGGCAGCTGTGTAATGCCTTTAATAAGGGGTCCCCCAGATCCCGGCCCCCCACCCTATGTGAATGAGTATGGGGTACGATGTACCCCTACTCATTCACCTGGGGAAAAAAGTGTTAATAAAAAAACACAACACAGTCTTCTTCCGTCTTCGGGGGTGTTCTCGCCAGACTCCTCCGCTATCTTCTGCTCTTTTACTAGTGGAGGAGCCCTGCTTTCTCCTTCGTCGCCGCCAACCGGGGGTCTTCTTCCAACTTTGGGAAAAGTCCGGTCGTGTGTTGGCAAGTCCGCTCGTTCGGGAAGTCTGGCGGACCTACGTTGCAAAGTCCGGCGGGTTGTTCGCTGGATAGTCTGATCGTGTGTACGCGGCATAAGAGGACCACGGCTGCCCATAAGGCAGTACAGTCAGCCCTCTTGTATGAGGCCAGGGCCCCATCAGTTCAACAAGGGGGCATGAGTACCTGATGAGCAGGAAGACCAGCTGGACGCCCTTCCCCGCCACTTCGATCATCTAACCCCTTTCCACTGCTCTGATCCCCCTGTGTTCAGCCCCCTCCCGCGGTACTTCTGGCTTCTCTTCTTTCTCTCATCGGCTGCAGTTACTGCAGGGCACAGAAGGATTATTTTAATATGGAGTGTGTGTGTGTATGTGTTAGGGCCATAATATGTCATTTTAGTCGGTCTCTTCCTTTCCTGAATGAACACAGTTTGCTCCTGAAACTCTGTCTGTGTTCGAGGCCATAAACCTGCAGCCACATGATTGTCAGATTAGAACCTGTGGCTGTGCTCATGCAGCAGCTGCGTTCCTGTAGCATAACATCCAGTACACTGCCTGCACACAGCTCCAGGTGGCTCCAGTCACATAAACAAACCAAGATTTACGCTGAACATTACACAGCACCTATGTGAATGAGCTCCAAAATAAAGCAATTTGAGCTGCACTAACTCTTCTACTGGATCGAACTACATGGACCGGGTTTAGCATATCAGTGAGCCTTGGCCGCCCATGAACCTGTCGACGGTTCACAGGTTTTCCTTCCTTGGACCATGTTTGGTACGTGCTGACTACTGCAGACCAGGAATATCCTACATGAGCTGCACTTTTGGAGATGCTCTGACCCAGTCGTCTAACCATTACAATTTGGCCCTTGTCAAAGTCGTGCAAATTCCTATGCTTGACCGTTTTCTCTGCTTACCTAATATATCCCACCCACTTTTAGATGGCATTGTAATCAAGATAATCAATATTATTCAATTTACCTGATTTAAGTGACTTTGAACATGGCATGGTTGTTGGTGCCAGACGGCTGGTCTGAGTATTTAAAAAACTGATGATCTACAGGGATTTCCACCCACAACCATCTCTAGGGTTTACAGAGAATGGTCCGAAGTAGAGAAAATATCCAGTGAGTGGCAGTTGTGTGGACGAAAATGCCTTGTTGATGTCAGAGATCAGAGGAGAATGGGTAGACTGGCTCGAGATGATAGAAAGCAGTAATTCAAATAAACACTCGTTACAACCAAGGTATGCAGAATACCATCTCTGAATACACAACACATCGAATCTTGAAGCAGATGGACTACAGCAGCAGGAGACCACACCAGTGCCACTCCTGTCAGCTAAGAACAGGATATTGAGGATACAATTGGCAAAGGCTCAACAAAATCGGACAAGAGAAGATTGGAAAGACGTTGCCTGGTCTGACGAGTCTCAATTTCAGGTGCGACTGTCAGAAACCATGAATCAGACCGAGACAGAAGTACAATTAAATCACACTTGTTTATTAAATAAAAATAAAAAGGTAAATAGAAAAAGCGTAGTCAAAGCATAGCCAGAGTCTAGTAACCAGAGAGAGTAGTCAGCCAGGTCAGAGTTCAATAACCAGAACGGGTAATCAGCCAGGCCAGAAGTCAGGGAAGTGAGCTGGACAGCTTTAAGTAGGCAGGTCAGACGAGCATGATCAGGAACAGCTGGTAACTGTGGAGAGAGGTGAGAGCTGGCAATTAGCCGACAGCTGAGCAGCCAGCCCAGAGAAGGAAGGGCTAAGTTAGCCCTGACAGTACTCCCTCCTGAATGACCCCTCTCACCCCCTCCTGAATGACCCCTCTCCCTCGGAGGGCCACCGGGCTTGAGGGGAAATGGTCTATGGAACTCGCAGAGGAGGACAGGGGCATGTACGTTCGAGGATGAAACCCAGGAGCGTTCCTCCGGACCGAAACGCTTCCAATGCACCAGGTACTGTATGCGCACACGGAACCTACGGCAGTCAACAGAGGATTGTACCTCATACTCTTCATGGTTGTCAAACTGAATAGGGTGAGGGCGTGGCACCGAGGTGCTAACTCGGTTACAGACGAACGGTTTCAGTAAGGAGACATGAAACACATTTGAGATGCGCATACTAGGAGGAAGGTCCAACGCGTAAGCCACTGGGTTAATCCTGTGAAGGATACGGAAAGGTCCAATAAACTGAGGTGCAAACTTCAGTGAGGGAACTCGAAGCCGGAGGTTGCGAGATGACAGCCAGTCCCTGTCCCCAGCCTGGTAGCAAGGCGCAGGCAGGCATCTGCGGTCAGCATGGAGTCTGTACCTATCATTAGCATGACGCAAAGCCTCCTGGACTTGTACCCAAGTGGAACGAAGACCACGGAAATGCTCCTCTAACGCAGGAATACTCTGCGGGACAAACAAGTCAGGTAACATGGAAGGTTGGAAACCATAATTCGCCATAAATGGAGACAAATGGGAGGCAGAATTAGGGGCGCTATTGTGAGCAAACTCTGCCCATGGTAATAGGTCTGACCAGCTGTTATGGTGGTCAGAAATATAGCAATGTAGGAATTGCTCCAAGGACTGATTGGCTTGCTCTGCGGCCCCATTAGACTGCAGGTGATATGCAGAAGAGAACGCAAGCTGGATTCCCAACTGTGCACAAAAGGCTCGCCAGTACCGGGAGACAAACTGACTGCCCCTGTCTGAGAAAATCACCTTGGGTAGCCCATGTAAGCGAAAGATCTCCCGAGCAAAAATGGATGCCAGTTCCTTAGAGGTAGGCAACTTCTTAAGTGTAATACAATGACACATCTTTGAGAACCGGTCAACCATAATAAGGATAACAGTGTTGCCTTGGGAGTTGGGAAACTCCACAATGAAATCCATTGACAGGTGAGTCCAGGGCCTCTCTCCATTGGGTATGGGTTGTAGGAGGCACACTGGAAGGTGTCGTGGAGTCTTACTCTGAGCACACACGAGACAGGCAGCTACGAAGGCAGTAATACCAGCCCGTAGATTAGGCCACCAGAATTGTTGGGAAATGGCCCAAATGAGTTGATTCTTCCCAGAATGGCCAGCTACCTTGGGAGAATGGTAAGGCTGGAGCACAGCAGTACGGAGACTCTCTGGGACAAAGCAGCGGTCACAAGGTTTCTCAGGAGGAGCATGGACCTGAGCAGCAAGAATTTTGTCACCCAAAGGAGAAGTAAGACTGGTGCGAACCGTAGCCAAGATACGATCAAGAGGAATCATAGGAACCGGAACCGACTCCGACTTGGAAGTGGAGGAAAATTGTCATGACAAGGCATCAGCCCTTACATTCTTAGTACCGGGTAAGAATGAGACAATGTAATTAAAGCTCGACAAGAAAAGAGCCCATCGTGCCCTTCTGGGAGAGAGTCGCTTAGCCTCAGACAAGAATTTAAGATTCTTATGGTCAGTAAGAATAAGAACAGGCACAGTGGTACCCTCAAGGAGATGTCTCCATATTTTCAGGGCTAAAATGATCGCCAACAGCTCTCTGTCACCAATCTCATAATTGCACTCAGCAGGTGACAATTTCTTGGAAAAGTAGCCACACGCATATCGCTCTCAGAGTTAGGACGTTGAGACAGAAGGGCGCCAACTCCAGTCTCAGAAGAATCAACTTCTAGGATAAAAGGCAACGTAGGATCAGGAAGTGCCAACACAGGAGCAGAAACAAAGGCAGCCTTGAGAGTCTCAAAGGCCTTAATGGACTCCGGAGACCAACTCTGTTCGTTACCGTCCTTTCTGGTCATATTAGTCAGGAGTTTGACCAGAGACGATAAGTTACGAATAAACTTCCGATAGTAGTTGGCAAAACCCAGGAAACGATGCAAAGGACGTAAACCCATGGGTTGAGGCCACTGTAGGACTGCCGAAAGTTTCTCTGGGTCCATCGAAAAACCAGCAGTGGAAATTACATAGCCCAGGAATGTAACCTGTTCACGATGGAACTCGCAATTCTCCAGTTTACAATAGAGATTGTTCTCTCTTAGTTTCTGAAGTACACGAAAGACATCTGTGTGGTGGCTCTCCAGGGACTTGGAAAATATGAGGATATCATCGAGATAAACCACCACACATAACTGCAACAAATCTCGGAGGACATCATTAATAAATTCCTGGAAAACTGCCGGGGCGTTACAAAGGCCAAAAGGCATTACCAGGTATTCATAATGGCTTGTTCTGGTATTAAACGCAGTTTTCCACTTGTCGCCCTCCTTAATGCGCACGAGATTGTATGCCCCTCTCAAGTCAAGCTTTGTGAAAACCGTTGCTCCCTTGAGGCGGTCAAATAACTCTGTAATCAATGGAATCGGGTAGGCATTCTTAATCGTGACACGATTGAGACCCCTAGAATCTATACAAGGTCTCAGTTCACCGCTCTTCTTCTTCACAAAGAAGAAACCAGGACCAGCAGGAGACGAGGATTTGCGGATGAAACCTCGAGAAAGTGCGTCAGCAACATACTCCTCCATGGCCTTATCCTCCAAGACCAACAAAGAGTAAACCCGGCCACGAGGAGGTATGGCACCAGGTTGAAGGTCAATTGCGCATTGGAGGCAAACTACTGGCTTGACCTTTATCAAAGACATCGCTAAAATCGCGGTACTCCTCCGGCAGGGAGGGGAGTGAAGAGGTGCACAGGACCTTGGATACCTTCAGGAAGCATGTCTCACTGCATTGTGGTGACCAGGAGAGAACCTCAGCACGGAGCCAATCAAAAGAGGGGTTGTGCCTCTGTAACCAAGGATAACCAATAACCAGCGGAAACCTGGGTGAGGAAATAATTTGGGATTGGATTAACTCATGATGAAGAGCCCCTATGGCCATGGACAACGGAACCGTGTCATGAGTCACATGGGCAGGCTGTAAAGGTCTCCCGTCAAGAGCCTCAATGGCAAGTGGAGTGTCACACAGCTGCAGCGGAATCGAGTGCTGCAAAACAAATGCAGCATCAATTAACAGGCCTGCGGCCTCAGAGTCGATTAGAGCCTGTATCTCGATGGACGACTCAGCCCAAGAAAGGGTGACCGAAACCAGGGGGTTATCCTTCTGGATAACTGGGGACGAAAAAACGCCACCTAAGGTCTGTCCATGACAGGACCTCAAGGTTTGGGCGTTCCCTGGAGGGGTAGGACAAGACTACAAAAAGTGACCTGCCTGGCCACAATAAAGGCACTATCTCTCCCTCCTCCTAAAGGCTCTCTCAACCGCAGAGAGACGCGTGAAGCCCAGGTGCATGGGTTCATCTTCACTGACCGACTTGGTACCAGGAGGCATGGGAGGTGAGGGAGGCATGGGTGGGACTACAAAGCTCGGAGGCAAACGTACAGGAGGCTTCCACAAGCGCTCCTTAAGAGAAAGTCTTTCTCTGAGTCTGGAGTCAATGAGGATGGCAAACAAGATCAAGCTCTCCAGCTCAGTGGGTATATCTCGGGCTGCTATCTCATCCTTGATGGAATCCGAGAGACCATGAGAAAAAGCAGCCAGGAGGGCCTCATTGTTCCAAGCAACCTCTGCTGCCAGAGTACGGAATTCAATGGCGTAGTCAGCAACAGTTCTTGTACTCTGTTTGATGGACATGAGGCACTTGGCAGCAGAAGCAGCGTGTGCGGGAACGTCAAATACCCTTTTAAAGGAGGCCACAAACTGAGGGTAACCCAAGACAACAGGTTTTTGTGTCTCCCATAGAGGGTTGGCCCAGGCCAAGGCTCTCTCAGAAAGCAAAGATATCACGAAACCTACTTTGCTTCTGTCTGTGGGAAACGCCTGGGGCAGCATCTCAAAGTAAATCTCAACCTGATTGGGAAACCCTCTGCATTGAACTGGATCACCCCCAAATCGCTAAGGAAGCGGAGCGGAACCAGACATACCTCTTATAGAGGTAATACTCAAGGTGGGTGCCTGCACAGAGACTGGCGCAGCAGCAGGGATGGCTTGCGACTCAGGTTGTACCGGAGCAGCCACCGTGGGGGATTCCAGGTGAGCCGCGTGACTCAGGAGCGTTTGTAATGCCTTTGCAAACTGATCCATGCAGTGATCTTGCTCATCCAATCTGGAAAAAAAATTACCAACAAGTGGATTGACTGTATCTTCTGAATTCATGGCCTTCGCCTACTGTCAGAAACCATGAATCAGACCGAGACAGAAGTACAATTAAATCACACTTATTTATTAAATAAAAATAAAAAGGTAATTAGAAAAACTGTAGTCAAAGCATAGCCAGAGTCCAGTAACTGGAGAGAGTAGTCAGCCAGGCCAGAGTTCGATAACCAGATCGGGTAATCAGCCAGGCCAGAAGTCAGGGATCCAAGTAGAGCAACAGCAAGCAGGATAAGGAGCCAGAAGGGATGTCAGAAAGCCAGCCTTTAAACAGAACCGCAGGAGATGGTTTCTTGTGATGTGACCAAGGCGAAGGCAGAGGTGAAGTGAGCTGGACAGCTTTAAGTAGCCAGGTCAGACGAGCATGATCAGGAACAGCTGGTAACTGTGGAGAGAGATGAGAGCTGGCAATTAGCAGACAGCTGAGCAGCCAGCCCAGAGAAGGAAGGGCTAAGCCGGCCCTCACAGCGACATTCAGATGGTAGGATTAGAATATAGCGTAAACAACTTAAAAGAATGGATCCATCTTGCCTTGTATCAATGGTTCTGGCTGGTGGTGGTGTAATGGTGTGGAAGATATTTTCATGGCACACTTTGGGCCCCTTAGTCCCAATTGAACATTGTTTAAACACCACAACCTACCTGAGTATTGTTGCTGACCATGTCCATCCCTGTCTAGAGTGTACCCATCTCATCTTCTGATGGCTACTTCCAGCAGGATAATGCACCATGTCACAAAGCTCAAATCATCTCCCTACTGGTTTCTTGAACATGACAATTAGTTCATTGTACTACAATGGCCTCCACGGTCAATAGATCCAATATCCAGATCCAATAGAGCACTTTTGTGGTGGAACGGGAGATTTGCATTATGGATTTGCAGCTGACAAATCTGCAGCAACTGAATGATGCTATCATGTCAATATGGACCAACATCTCTGAGGAATGTTTCCAACATCTTATTGATTCTATGCTATGAAGAATTAAGGCAGTTCTGAAGGCAAATAAGGGTCCAACCTGGTGTCTCTCTTGCAGGGTGAAGCCATGCTTACAGGCAGTTCTGGCCCTTTTTTTAACCACTTGAGACCCGCGCTATAGCCGAATGACGGCTACAGCGCGGATCTCCTTTTCCGGGACTACGTCTATTGATGTAGTCCCGTGCACGAGCGGCCTGCGCGCCCCCTGAGGGGCGTGCACGGCGCGCTCTGTGATCGGCGAGTCTACGAGACTCGCCTGATCACCGATCCGTGCAAGGGGTCAATCCCGACCTCTTATCACGTGATCAGCTGTCAGCCAATGACAGCTGATCATGTGATATAATGGAGCTGGTAATCGGCTATTATTCCTCCTCACGCTGACAGCGCGAGGAGAAAAGAAAAAAGCCGATCACCGGCGGCCGTGATCGTGACATCAGTCCCGATCACGGCCAGCCCTGCCAGTGCCCACCTGCCCCCTGCCAGTGCCCACCTGCCCCCTCATAACTATTCATAATAAAAAATAAGTGCCCCCCGTCAGTGACACCCAGCAGTGCCCATAGTGCCACCCAGCAGTGCCCACAGTGCCACCCAGCAGTGCCCAGTGCCACCCAGCAGTGCCACCCAGCAGTGCCCACAGTGCCACCCAGCAGTGCCCACAATCTGCCTCAACAAAGGTGCTGCACCCCAGTGCTACATATCCGTGCCCATCAGTGTCATCTACCAGTGCCCAGCAGTGCCGCCCATCATTGCCCAGCAGTGCCACCTATCAGAGCCAGCTATCAGTGCCACCTATCAGTGCCCATCAGTCCCATCTATCAGTGGTACCTATCAGTGCCCATCCGTGCCACCCATCCGTGCCACCCATCTGTGCCACCCATCCGTGCCACCCATCTGTGCCCATCAGTGCCGCCTTATCTGTGCCCATCGGTGCCGCCTTATCTGTGCCTATTAGTGCCGCCTTAACTATGCCTATCAGTGCCCACCAGTGCAGCCTATCAGTGCCCACCAATGCAGCCTATCAGTGCCCACCAATGCAGCCCATCAGTGCCCACCAGTGCAGCCTATCAGTGCCGCCTCATCAGCGCACTTCAATGAAGGAGAAAAATTACCTGTTTGCAAAATTTTATAACAAACTATTAAACATGATTTTTTTTTTGCATCTTTTTTTAGCAAAAAATAAAACTCCCAGCTGTGATTAAATACCACCAAAAGAAAGCTCTATTTGTGGGAAAAAAATGATAAAAATTTCATTTCGGTACAGTGTTGTATGCCCGCGCAATCGTCATTCAAAGTGCATCAGCGCTGAAAGCTGAAAATTGGTCTGGGACTGAGGGGGGTTTAAGTGCCCGGTAAGCAAGTGGTTAAAATAGAAATGCCAGAGTGACCATAGATGCATTCTGTAATAAGTTTTTACTGGTCAATTGTTTCAAATGTTTAAAAAACACTTCATCAGTTTAAAGACTGTCTAACAAGACTTGAAACCGATCAAAAAACATTATACTTTCCCTACAGTATGACTTTTAAAAGTTGAGCAAGAAAACCTTGCAAGTTTTGAAAAAGGTGTAAGATTGAAAGCTAGAAAATATTTTTTTTTTCTTAAAAGCCCATCTTCAGGCATAGAGCTCAATACTCTCTATACAACATTACATGCGTTTTCACAATGAATGAAAACACACTTTCAGGTAGGTGCGCTGTGCTAACATATGGCACCCCTAACGCCCCAGCCAAGGTATGTGCTCTAAATTGCGCCAGAATACATGGTAACCTATTGCTATGCATTGCTGTACAATGAGATTTTAAAAAGAGTGCCCACATTTTTTGGTGTGATTGTTGCTTATAGGGCAGCGATTTGAAATGAATACAAATACAAAACGCACCTAAACACTCAAAAGTGCATAGGTGTGAACATAATCTAAAGCTGGGTATACACACAGACTGAAGAATAAAAAAAAAAAACGATTCCCCCATCCACAGAAGTAAGGTGAATGAAGGAATCCTTTCCGCTGTACCATTGTATTATGACAGCAAAATACAGTAAAATCTTGGGTTGCGAGTAGGGATGAGCATCGTGTTCGAGTCGAACATCGGCTGTTCGCCCGTTCGGCGAATTCTGAACGTTATGGACCTTTCGTGTCAAATTCGTGTGGCGCTCACGGCCCACAATGCACTGTGATGGTGCAGTGCATTGCTGGCTCATGATTGCACAGCGCCGGCAGCGAGGAGAGCCATGATTGGCCACAGGCAGGATGCCTGTGGCCAATCATAGCTCAGGCTGTGTAGTACACGCCCCACACTATATAAGGCCACCAGCGCGGCGGCCTTGTGTAGTGTGTTGGCATCTGTAGCAGTTAGTGGGTGTTCTGTGTACCTTCAACACAGTATACACTGATCGTTATCGGCAGATTTTTCGTTCTTGTTCTTCTGTAGTGGTTGTTGTCTGCGTGCCCTGACCGCAGTATACACCGCTATATTCACCTCTATATCTAGCGATATATCTATCTTTTATAATAGAGCTGTCAGTCAGTGTTAGGAGATTGTGCGTGCTGTCTGCATGCTCTGAACGCAGTATACACCGATATATCCACCTATATAGCTAAATATCTTGCTAGTTTTAAATAGAGCTTTCAGTCAGTGTTAGGAGATTGTATGTGCTGTCTGCGTGCTCTGAACGCAGTATACACCACTATATCCACCTATATAGCTAAATATCTTGCTCGTTTTAAATAGAGCTTGCAGTCAGCGGTAGGAGATTGTGCGTGCTGTCTGCGTGCTCTGAAAAAGATGGACGGCAAAACAAATTATACAGGGGTGATAACCCTTCCCTATGTTTTCCAAAAAGCTTAAAAATAGTTTTTTTGACTGGAGCTACACTTTAAAAATGTACCAGTTGAAAATTACAAACAGATTCAACTTAACACAACAAACCTACACAGTCCCTGTCTTGTTTGCACCGCCTGTATACTGCTGTTCTGAGTATATAGGGCCTGGGGGCCACACGCATTTCCTTTTTTTAATATGGGTACGGGGTTCCCCTTAATATGCGTACAAGACCCAAAGGGGCTGGTAATGGGCAGGGAGGGCTACCCATGCCATTTTTCTCAATGATTTTCAACCATATTGCAGGAACCAGATATAACATTAAAACCGCAAGCAGTTTTAAATGACGTTATTTCCGTTAAATGTAATTTTGTGCAGGGACTGTTCTAAACACGGGAAACACGTGGCACTTCACAGGCATACTACAGACACCCCCCCAGGCACGATATTTAAAGGAATATTTCACTTTAATCGTCATTAAAATCAGTGCTCCCGAAAAAACTGCAGTTTTTAAAAGTTTTTTTTGCATTGACCCATGTCCCCTGGGGCAGGAGCCAGGTCCCCAAACCCTTTTAAGGACAGTATCTTGCATATTAGCCGTTAAAATTAGCACTTTTAATTTCGAACGTTTGAGTCCCATAGACTTCAATGGGGTTCCAACGTTCGTACGAATTTGGGGTCCGTTCGAAAGTTCTGGTGCGAACCGAACCGGGGGGTGTTCGGCTCATCCCTAGTTGCGAGCATAATTCATTCCAGAAACATGCTTGTAATCAAAAGCACTTGTATATCAAAGTGAATTTCCCCATAAGAAATAATGGAAACTCAGATGATTTGTTCCACAACCATTTATTCATAAATCCTTCAGATTATAGTCCATATAAAAAGATTATAGCAATGTGATAGGTTGTGTAACCATAAAATGTCCATCCACAAATGGAAGCCTCCACAAGGGGATTAGAAGCAAAATCCAGCAGGAGCTACAGAGTCTAAAATAGAAGAGAGATGCCTCTAAGTGTAGTAATATGGTTACATTTAATGAAGGTACAACATTTAGCAACTCACATGGTTGATGATTAAAACTGGCACATCTAGGTATGCAAGTATTCTGGGTAAAGCTGTCCACATAGACTGTCCTCTGCACCACTGGCTCTCACCGATGTAAGTCTGCAACTGTGAACGGAAAGACTACCCTGCAGTAAAGCGATCTGAAAGAGAGGCCTAAACCAATCATCGAGAGCAGCATGGAAGGGATGACATCGATGGCGGTGAGGAGGACGGTCTATGTGGATATCATTACACCGGATGTCTGCATACTTAGATGTGCCTGTTGTAATCATAAACCATGTGAGTTGCTAAATGTTGTATCTTCATTAAATATAACCATATCACTACACTTAGAAGCGCCTCTCTTCTCTTTTATACTCAGTTGTGATGTGATGCTACTTACATAGTTAGTCAGGTTGAAAAAAGACACAAGTCCATCCAGTTCAACCTTAAAAAAAGAATGTATATAAAGATATCGCTTGTTTATCAAGTCAAAATGTATTTAAAAATGTTACTTGTCTTGCAAAACGCTCTCAAACCAAGTTACTCTCAAACCAAGGTTTTACTGTACCTCTGCTGCCTGAATACACTGATCAGTGCTGCAGCCAGCTGATCGAATGAAGGTTATTCAGCAGTCCTGTTCTACAGAAGTCGATCTATCTATAGACTTCTTTTGAACATGGTGGGCCACACACAGATTGAAACTCAGCTGGTCCCTGCTTAACTGGACGAATTTTGACCTGTGTGTACCCAGCATTACATATTCCATGCAGGTAATAAACAAATGTATGGGTAAGGGGAGAATGTCACTGTATCACCGTGTTACATTACTGAAGGGTGTTCCTGCACACGTGTGCTGTGCTTATTTTCTTAAACTATTGTCAATTCCAATGCAGACAACCTAAAATAAACATAAAATGTAAAATGAGCATTGGCCCAAGAGTACTGGTATATACAAGTCTTGTTTTATTGGTAATTAGTTTAATCTTAAATAAGGCTTGTTACCACTCCCAATGAAATATTGTAACATTCCATAGCTCTAGACCAGAGGTAGTTAACAGGTAGCCGGAACATGGGCTGTGACCATCTCATTGTGACAGCAGTGCCAAATTTTCATATTTTTCCATTTTATTCTTTCAAATCAATTTTCTGATGTCAATGTTAGGCAGATTGGATTGAAGGCACCTTGATTGCTGAACCATGTAATATCGTATTTCGTTCTGTGGAAGACTGTCACATTTCTATTAGCCAAAAGTTACTATCATAGCTCCCAGCTGTCCCTGATTTTGAGGGACTTTCCCTGATTTGGAGCAATGGCCCTCTATCCCTCATTCCTCCCCATTTGTTCCTCATTTTGGTCTGATCTATATAGATGTATATAAAATGCACTTTTTATATATCAAAAAATGTTTTCCAGTGCTAAACCTTTCATCCTATTCCTAAATTGCTGCATTTGTAAATTCCAAAAGCCAATATAAAGGAATAGTAGTGGTAAAAAAGCACTTGTGGGCAGGGGTGGACTGACCATTGGGCCACTCGGGCACTGCCCGAGGGCCCCCCGGGCCACTAAGGGGCCCCATCAGGGTTGCCAGCCTCAGTAAAACCAGGGACAGTATGTAAAAATCTGTGTTTTTTTACATCTGTCTCTGAAATGTCCCTTACCACCCCGCCTCTCCAGTACCTTCTCTGCCAATAGAAACATGTCTGTGTATACTGTGTGTACATATATGTGTATACTGTGTGATTGTATACTGTGTGGCCCCATCATCTCTGATTGCCCAGGGGCCCCATAATCTCCTATTGCCCGGGGGCCCCACGAGTCAGTCCGCCCCTGCTTGTGGGTTTACCCAATCTTGTTTTTTTGTACAATTCTCCTTTAAGGAGGTGTGGTAGGGGGTGTGTTTTATGCCTGCATACTTTTGCTGATAGGGGTCCCTCATTCCCACCTAAAAAAGTTGGGAGGTATGTTACTACATTGTTTCTACAACCACTAATCAGATTTAAATCTGCATGTGAATGTAATTAACCAGTTCCCGACCAGCGCACGCCGATGTACGTCGGCAGAATGGCACGGGCAGGCATATTGGCATACAGGTACTTCCAATCTTTAATGCCGCCCTGCCATCGTGAGCGCGCCGCCGGCGGCACGCTCGTGTGCTGGTCGGGACCCCGTGAGTCAGGTCGCGGGTCCCACGGACTCGATCGCCTCAGGCATACCCGCGATCATCTCACAGGGCGGCTGAATGGAGAGATGCCATTGTAAACAGCATCTCCCCGTTCTGCCTAGCAACTAGTGACTCTGATCTCTGCTCCATGTGATTGGAGCAGAGATCAGTGTTCACTAAAAGAAAGCCCAGGCCCCCACAGTTAGTAACACACCCCTAGGAACACTTAACCCCTACTCTGCCACCCACTGGTTAACCCCTTCACTGCCAGTGACATTTACACAGGAATCACTGCATTTATATAGCAGTGATTGCTGTATAAATTACAATGGTCCCAAAAATGTGTCAAAAATGTCCGATGTGTCCGCCATAATGTCGCAGTCACAATAAAAATCGCTGATCGCCGCTATTACTAGTAACAAAAAAATTATTAATAAAAATGCCATAAAGCTATCCCCTATTTTGTAAACGCTATAACTTTTGCGCAAACCAATCAATAATCGCTTATTGCAATTTTTTTAACCAAAAATATGTAGAAGAATACGTATCGGCCTAAACTGAGGGAAAAAAATGATTTTTTATATATTTTTGGGGGATATTTATTATTACAAAAAGTAAAAAATAATGCGTTTTTTTCAAAATTGGCGCTCTATTTTTGTTTATAGCGCAAAAAATAAAAACCGCAGGGGTGATCAAATACCACCAAAAGAAAGCTCTATTTGTGCGAAAAAAAGGACGCCAATTTTGTTTGGGAGCCATGTCACATGACCACGCAATTGTCAGTTAAAGCAACGCAGTGCCAAATGGCAAAAAGTGGTCTGGTCTTTGGCCAGCAAAATGGTTCGGGGCTGAAGTGGTTAATGATAGAGCAAACTACATGGCACAGGCTCCACATACTATACCTCCCAGGGAGCCTATGAGGCATTCTGGAGTGAAATAGATTAAACACTGAATTTAGCACAGTTGTGGTGTTTGCTGGGCTGCGCTGGTAACATAATTTCGTTTTTTGCTCGGAATTGCTTTTTAATATAGCAGCTGCCATTGCTGACGTTATTTTTAAAGCTGAGGTTTGCGTACAAAAAATTTATTTAAATCTATTTCTCAATAGTCACAAAAATAATGCCTCGTACACAGGATCGGACATTCCGACAACAAAACCGTGGATTTTTTTCCAACTGATGTTGGGTCAAACTTGTCTTGCATCCACACGGTCACACAAATGTTGTCAGAAATTCCGATTGGCAAGAACACGGTGACGTACAACGAGCCGAGAAAAATTAAGTTCAATAGCCAGTGTGGCTCTTCTACTTGATTCCGAGAATGAGTGGACTTTTGTGTGTCAGAATTGTGTACACACGCTTGGAATTTTAGACAACATAGTTTGTTGTCTGAAAATTTGAGAACCAGCTCTCAAACATTTGTTGTCAGAAAATCCGACAGCAAATGTCCGATGGAGCATACACACATCGAAAATTTGTTATTCGGAAATTCCGATTGTGTGTACGCGGTATTAAAGTTCATTTTGTGTGCACCTTATGCCTTTGCAAACTTAAGCCTGCCATAGATGGATTAAAATGTAGTCAGTTCAGCAGAGACCAGCTGGAATTTCGATCCATCTATGGGCAGGCTGATTGTGCAGAAAGTAGCGGTGGCACTTTTTGTTACCTTACTGCATTAAGGTGAAAAATGTTTGAACTTTGGAACCACTTCAAGGTATGGCAAACTCCAGAAACCACATATTTATAAAATTATCTGTTATGTTCACATAATCAAAATGTTGCTGTTGGTCCACTTGAGTGCTTATTGAACAAAATGACATTCTAATATATCAACCAAAAAGTGGACAACTTTGGACACCAAACTGTCATACCACAATTGTCCACCAGATGGCGATACCCTCTCACTTTATAACAAAGCACACTTCATTGTATGCTTCTTAGAACATATCTACACTAGTCCATTGTCAAAGAAAGTACAAATACACACTTTATGGCTTTATAGAGCTCTCAGTTATAATTTTTTTATTTTTTGATACCAAGGACAAAACACTTAATGCAAATAGGATTCTTTTATGTACCTGTTGCTATTGAGAAACAAATGACAGCACTTGTGGTTTAAATGCAGATAGGAGTGCGGTGTATCACATCTCCATTCACCCAATTTTAATGGCTCTCCCGTATTGTTTCACTTTGAGGATTTCACAGAACTTTCTTTTTCATAGGGAAAGTAAAGAAGACCTAATTTGTCACAGCAGTATAAAGCAATATAGACTGCTCATCTGTTTCTCTAATATCCCTTTTTATAAAACATCACTGTGTTCAACTTTAATGCCTGTTGATAGCTGGGGGAAAGTATTCACAAACATAATGGACAAAATATTTCTAAAAAATATAAATGTAATGGATGTATGAAGAACCCTGAAGAGAAAAGATAAAGAAAAAAGCTGAGTACAGTGTGAAAAATACCGATGTGCATATATCCCAGGTGGTATTTGCACATATCTCTGGGGGCGCCACAATAAATTCCTGCTCATTGCACATTATTCCTGCTCATTGTTTAATTTCAACAAGGAATATCACTGCCTTGTGTCACTGTAATCTTATTAACGGGGAAGGAAACACTGCTCTGCACCCTGTACAGCTAAACAAGCGTTCCCACCTGGCCGGTAAAAAGGGGGCATGTTGGCATTGTTAGTAATAGGAAAGGGATCATAAGGCCAGTATTTATTCCAGAGAATTTTGTAACCTTGAAGGGAACATGTGTATTACACATTGAAAGCAAAACAACACTTACTTTACTTTAACTACTTTTGGACTCCATATGTCAGCAGGAGCGAAAGGAAAGCCCAGTGTAAGCTCCCTGGAATTATAACTTATACAGGTCTTTGGATGTCCTGTATAACACCACTGATTGGTCCACTGCTGTCATATGGAGTGAGTCACATGATCCTCCATACCTGGAAGGACTGTGTTTTTTTTTCTGCTTCTAGGGTGAAATAGAGTTGTGGAAGAGTGAAGGAAAAGTAAGTATCTACTACTAAAGAGGGGGTAATTAAACGACCACTGAATGTTTACTTAAAAGAGGAACTTCACCTTTATTGAGAAAATTGAAATTCTGCAGCTACAAACACTACACATTAGTCCCTGGAGTCCAGAATTATTTTCCTGCAGCCACTTCTTCTAACTCTGTCACTGCTGTCTTGGATTTGGTAGTCAGCTGTGACTTCTTGAGGAATCACAACTGATTTCCTACTACTCAGGTAGGGAATTGCACGGTTCAATGTGGTCTCCTGAGACGTATAACATATTCCATATTCCAGGATGCTGTTGGCGGAAAGGGGGGTGGGAAGAGTGATGTCATTTTCACCTTGGCGAGAACCGAGGAAGTTGTAGCAGGGGTGGGGAGGAGGATGAGCAGTACTTTCACGTCTGAGTGAAGGTTAGCTTTAAGCTGAACATGGGACCCAGAGAAGAAGAAGGTTCATTAAAGGCACCATCAGAATCAAGAGTCACACATGCTCAGCATTGATTATATTAAACTGGTTTTAGGATTGGCACCACTAGCATAAGAGTTCATCCTGCTGACTTGAATAGAATGGTCATGGGACATGGCAGACAGAAGAACAGAGATGTGGAAATGACCCCAGGAAGAACATTCAGTGATAACAAAAGTCTCCACTTAGTTCTGAGCTGAGAAAGGCTATAGCAAGAAGTCATGATCATATATAGGGAGCAATGTTTAGCACTAAATCTGAACCCAGAACATTTTTCAGCACAGGAATCTGTAGATTGTATCCACCACTGCCCTCCATTACTGCCACAAAATGTCTGCCTTCATCATATTTTTGTGTACTTCATGTAAGTGATTTGGGCAACTAACATGCTTCCTGGTGTCAGGACAATGCAACTACATTATTTTATATAGTCTTCAAACAAAATAATTCTATGTATATTTAGGTACCACATAGCCTCTAATCTGATGGGTGAGATTATTTCCTAAAGACTATAAGAAGGGATCACTACAACAGTAAGGACATTTATATGGCATCAGTTAACAAAATTACTACCATGAAAGGCTTTTGCCAGCCTTATGTGTGTAGCATTATAAAAATAGAAAACACCAACAGATGATTAAAAAAAATCCCAATGGGGAACACACACAATTTTTAAGGTTCCTTGATAGCCCATAGACTCCTAAGAGCTACTACAATATTTGGTACCTTTTAAAGCTCAAGCTATATTTTTTTATTGTACATGGGCACCTCTGTTATATTTGATAAAAAGTGACCTATGGTGTTGGCATGTTTTTAAAAACGATATTATATTTTCCTCTCTTTATTTGGTATATGAACCCTAAAAATAGAGTGCTCCTCAATATTCAGGTTGCCATAATCTTCAGTCCAGAAATCTTGCTGAAATCCACTCAGCTAAAAGCTTTAAAGGAGAACTCCATCTACGTTTTTTTGTTCCATTACGGATAGAGCAAGGAAGGGCTCAATCGTTTGCTTAGATATATACTTAGATATACTTATAATCCTTATGACAACCAAGGCTTGTGTGTGGGCTGGACTTACTGGCTTATCTGTATTAGGTGCATTCTTGTATTTCCCGTACATTTATATGGAGAAGTCACCATTGGTTTGTAGATACCATAATGCTGTTTTCATAAATCCTTTAGAGCAGGGGTCTTCAAACATTCTATGCAAATGGCCAGCTCACTGTCCTTCAGACTTTAGGGGGCCAGACTGCGGTCAGTAAGAAAATCCTCCGGCATCAATGAATCAGTATTGGTATCAGAAGGCATTATAGTGCCCAATCTTTTGCGTCAATGGGAGAGAGTAAGCCCCATTATTGGTGTCAGTGAAAGGAACCGTATCCTATTGTTGGTGTAAGTGGGAGAAATGATTCCCCATTGTTGGTGTCAGTGGAAGGATAGTTGCCTCATTGTTGGTGTCAGTGGGAAGAATAGGGCTGGATACAGGCAAGAAAAGTGCCGCATCTGGCCCTCAGGCTGTAGTTTTGGGGCCACTGCTTCAGGCATTCTCTGTAAGACCAGTTCTGCACCAACATGACAAGCTTATTGGAGTTCAAGCATTGGATATCCAAATATATGTCAGTCAATGCCACTCATGCTAGCCTCGTGATGACCCCAGGTAATTATCACCACATAGATCTACTGTCTATAAGATGTGTAAGTAACCATATACCACAAATGATTAGAAGTCAATAGGCCTAATTCACAGAAGTGTAATACATACAATATTTTCATTACCATGGCATTTTTAGTTTTTTTTTTTAGCAAATATGAATGCTTTTTAGGTACAAGTGCGTTATAATTTAATTACAGTTACATTATATTTACCACACATGTTTTTTTTTACTGATTTTGGGATTACTCACTTTCTGTTTGTGGAAATTTCTACAACCTAAGATTTGACTTTCACACACTGGACATGCATAGCTGCAAAAAATTGAGGTTTAATCTTAACTACCGTATATACTCGAGTATAAGCCGAGATTTTCAGCCTCTTTTTTGAGGCTGAAAGTGCCCCCCTCGGCTTATACTCGAGTCATCGCCGTCTGACTGCCCGATCAGCGTGTCGAGCAGACAGACGGTGGACATTCTACAATTCAAAAGCCGCGCCTCCGCCTCCGCCTGTGATAGGCGGAACACTCAATTTCCCAGCAGTCAGTGTTCCGCCTATCACGGACATCCGCTCATCCTCGTACTACATACTGTCATACATACAGTATGTACTACATACAGTACTTCATACTGTCAATCATATGAAGTGAACAGAGGAATAGAAAAAAATTAAAAATAACCCAGAAATTTCTTCAGCACGTGACTGGATGTTTTAAGGAGCACAAGTCTTTTTCTTAATTGCATTTCATCTTTAGATAAAGCCACACATCACATTTTAATGGCATCCCAGTCTTAGTCCATATGGTTCATTATTAAGTTGGCCCACCCTTTGCAGCTATAAAAGCTTCAACTCTTCTGGGAAGGCTGTCCACAAGGTTTAGGAATGTGTCTATGGGAATGTTTGACCATTCTTCCAGAAGCGCATTTGTGAGGTCAGGCACTGATGTTGGATGGGAAGGCCTGGCCCACAGTCTCTTCTCTAACTCATCCCAAAGCTGTTCCATCAGTTTAGGTCAAGATTTTTTGCAGGCCAATCAAGCTACTTCACCCCAAACTCACTTATCCATGTCTTTATGGACCTCGCTTTGTGCACTGGTCAAAATCATTTGGTGGAGGGGGGATTATGGTGTGGGGTTGTTTTTTCAGGGGTTGGGCTTGGCCCCTTCATTCCAGTGAAGGGAACTCTTGAGGCATCAGCATACCAAGACATTTTGGACAATGCTCCCAACTTTGTGGGAACAGTTTGGGGATGGCCCCTTCCTGTTCTAACATACATGACTATGCACCAGTGCACAAAGCAAGGTCCATAAAGACATGGATGAGCTTTTTACTATATGCAAAGCACTAGTAGGACTCACCCTGAATGCTATCTGGAATTAGAAAGTGTGCCAAGATGGGTGGTTAGGTTAATAAGGGTCAAGGACCTTAATTATGAGGGATGGCTACTGGAACTAATAGTACTCTCCCTTAATAAATGGCAAATAGAGGGCAAGTAGAATAATTCTTCTTGATCAACCTATTTTTAAATGTGTTTTTGCAACTGAAATATGTCACTGTAGCCAGGGGATTCTGAACACACCCTCTGTTTCAGCTGATAAATTGTATATAACTTGACCATAATGCTCGAGATTGATACCTTGGAAGTAAATCTTGGCATCTTAATGTATAGTTTTCTATCTTTGCCTCCCTGCCTTTAATGGAAAGTTTGGGAACAGAGTTGAGGACTTTGCATGACCTCAGCACCACCTTGTCAGTGGTTGAAGCATAAGACTTACTGTCTCCAAATACCTTGGGAAGCTACTTTTTTGGACCCAATTCCTAAGATATAATCACTGTGTGTTAAGAGAGGGTCATAAATCTAATAAATAATTATAGATGATGAAAGATATTGCACTAATGATATAATTATCAACATTGCCACAAATATTGAGTATTTTGGGAGGCGCAGGCTAAGGGCAGGGATGGTGAAGAACATACACACTGTTCAGGTGCAATACCATAATTACAAGTCCTGAGTTGTTGCTATATACAGGGCTGAGTTAATGCAACATCTTTGCCATGTGCTGCTCTGTGGCATATCCCCCTGTTCATGTGGTCACATGTCTATAGCACTAAGCGTTCAACGTGAACTTCTAACCTTTTTTGATGGGAAGAATTTGCGATCAACAACAGGATGACTTTGCCTTTGACAGAAACGAATCTGTCATTTCAGTTGCCATACATCATGTAATTAGGAAAGCTGGAGGACTGCATTCAGCTTAATGCACAACAGTGAGACTAAAAAAATCTCATTTGTAGAAGATGCCAGTACTTTGTAAGATTAGCCTTGCTATTTTAAAGGATTTTTGGTTTATAACCACGGAAAGCATTTGTACCATACATTACATGTATATTTGCCACTTGAATGGCTCCAGCTGTTCAACTAACCTAAATCATAACTCCAGGCATTTTGTTAATGCACTGTGTAACAAATAGTTAACTCTCATGACGTATATATGCTCCCTCCAGAACTGCAGCCATTTTTTCTTCATCATCTTTCTTTTCTATTTATACTTTCATCAATGCTGAATAGTATAACTCTTGCTATGCTTCAAGCCTTGCAACTATGACAGCTGTGGCTCATACACAGAAACGTTACTGTTGCTTAGCCACCTCTCCTCTCCCCTTGTCCATTTACAGACCATCTTGTAATTTAGAACTGGACCACAAAATACAGGGCATTCTGTGAATGCACAAGAGCAAAGGAAGGGTGGATATGTGACAGCATGGCTTCTGTGTATGACAGCTGCCACTCTCATGGTCACAGCACTGGAAGTACAGTGGGGCAAAAAAGTATTTAGTCAGCCACCAATTGTACAAGTTCTCCCACTTAAAAATATGAGAGTGGCCTGTAATTGTCATCATAGGTATACCTCAACTATGAGAGACAATATGTGGAAACAAAAACAGAAAATTACATCGCCTGATTTTTGAAAGAATTTTATTATATTTATTTGCAAATTATGGTGGAAAATAAGTATTTTGTCAATATCAAAAGTTAATCTCTATACTTTGTTATATATCCTTTGTTGACAATGACAGAGGTCAAACTTTTTCTGTAAGTCTTGTCACACACTGTTGCTGGTATGTTGGCCCATTCCTCCATGCAAGTCTCTTCTAGAGCAGTGATGTTTTGGGGCTGTCGCTGGGCAACACGGACTTTCAACTCCCTCCAAAGGTTTTCTATGGGGTTGAGATCTGGAGACTGGCTAGGCCACTCCAAGACCTTGAAATGCTTCTTACAAAGCCACTCCTTCATTGCCCTGGCAGTGTGTTTGGGATCATTGTCATGCTGAAAGACCCAGCTACGTTTCATCTTCAATGCCCTTGCTGATGGGAGGAGATTTGCATTCAAAATCTCACGATTCATGGCCCCATTAATTCTTTCATGAACACAGATCAGTCGCCCTGTTCCCTTTTGCAGAGAAACAGCCTCAAAGCATGATTTTGCCACCTCCATGCTTTAAAGTAGGTATGGTATTCTTTGGTTGCAACTCAGCATTCTCTCCCCTCCAAACCTGACGAGTTGTGTTTCTACCAAACAGTTCTACTTTGGTTTTATCTGACCATATCACATTCTCCCAATCCTCTTCTGGATCATCCAAATGCTCTCTAGCAAACCTCAGACGGGCCTGGACATGTACTGGCTTAAGCAGGGGGACACGTCTGGCACTGCAGGATCTGAGTTCCCGGTGGCGTAGTGTGTTACTGATGGTAGCCTTTGTTAAATTGGTCCCAGCTCTCTACAGGTCATTCAGTAGGTCACCCCGTGTGGTTCTGGGATTTTTGTTCACCGTACTTGTGATCATTTTGATCCCACGGGGTGAGATCTTGCGTGGAGCCCCAGATTGAGGGAGATTATCAGTGGTCTTGTAAGTCTTCCATTTTCTAATTATTGCTCCCCCGTTTATTTCTTTACACCAAGCTGCTTGCCTATTCCAGATTCAGTATTCCCAGCCTGGTGCAGGTCTACAATTTTGTTTCTTTCGACAGCTCTTTGGTCTTCACCATAGTGGAGTTTGGAGTGTGACTGTTTGAGGTTGTGGACAGGTGTCTTTTATACTGATAACAAGTTCAAACAGGTGCCATTAATACAGGTAATGAGTGGAGGACAGTGAAGCCTCTTAAAGAAGAAGATACAGGTCTGTGAGAGCCAGAAATCTTGCTTGTTTGTAGATGACCAAATACTTATTTTCCACCATAATTTGCAAATAAATTCTTTCAAAAATCAGACAATGTGATTGTCTGGATTTGTTTTCACATTGTGTCTCTCATAGTTGAGGTATACCTATGATGGCAATTACAAGCCACTCTCATCTTTTTAAGTGGGAGAACTTGCACAATTGGTGGCTGACTAAATACTTTTTTGCCCCACTGTATATCTGTTTGAAATGGGAGTAAAACTGAGTTATGAATTTACCATCGGACCCAGAGGTAGTCTCTATTTTTTTCCACCCTGGTATGAGTAGTGGCACGTTTTGATGGATTGTTCAACTAAGGTGGGGTCAAAACTTTTTTCCAGAAGCCTTTATTTGAGTATCTGGCCCTGGGAAAAATAATCAACAAAATTGTCCTTTAGGGATGTTGTTGACCCACCTCAGGTGATGGCAACTATAGGAATGCAGGTAGGAGTTGCCCAAGATGGGTTTGAAATGAGTCTTGGAGATAGTTTGCCATTGGTATGGCCTAGTTTAAGGTCGAGAAAGACCAATTATGCTGGATCACATACATGAGTGAAGGACAGGCCGATGGTATTGTGATTGCAATACTGGACAATGGGTTCAACCTATGAGGGAGTGCCACCCCAACTGACAATGATATTGTCAACGTATTATTCATAAAGGACGATACAGGTGGCAAACAGATTGTTTCTCCAGATACGTCACTCCTCCCACCTACCAAGGGTGAGACTAGTGTAACAGGGATCAAATGATGCTCCCATCACCGTGCCCCATGTCTGAAGAAAAGAAATCACCATGCAAAGAGAAATTTTGTTCCAAACAATAGCGAGTGTGCTCCAAGATGAAACAGGCCTACGCAGGACTCCTTGGTGAGGAAGAAACTGAGGGCTGGAGGCCAAGTTCATACGCAATAGAAGTATATAAGGATTGGATATCGGGACAACCAAATGTAAGAGGGTTCCCAACATTAATAATTACTCAAGATATCCAATAACTGTAGAGTCCTTAACATATGAAGGCAATGACTGTGCAATGGGCTGTAAAAAGCAATCAATGTATTGAGAGAGCCCACCGGTGACACTCTCCATACTAAGTACAATTGGCCTGCCAGGTGGATTGGTGGAACTTTTTTTATACTTTTTTACACTTTTGGTAGGTGGTAAAAAGGGGGGTGCCTGAAAAATTCAAACAGGTGCCATTAATACAGGTAATGAGTGGAGGACAGTGAAGCCACTTAAAGAAGAAGATACAGGTCTGTGAGAGACAGAAATCTTGCTTGTTTGTAGATGACCAAATACTTATTTTCCACCATAATTTGCAAATATATTCTTTCAAAAATCAGACAATGTGATTGTCTGGATTTGTTTCCACATTTTGTCTCTCATAGTTCAGGTATACCTATGATGGCAATTACAGGCCTCTCTCATCTTGCACAATTAATTGGTGGCTGACTAAATACTTTTTTTGCCCCACTGTATATAGCAAATTCAAAATAAAAGCTTTTCCTGGGGTTCTACCCTAATTGACATTGAAACTTAGTAGACAAATAATGGTCTGCACTACAGGATTCAGTGCTTATTCAGTTCTCGTGTTATTTTAAGGATAAGCCATATTTGTGGAATATTTGGGCAATATAGATTAATGGTAACAAAATCATGTTATATTCTAAAATTAAAAGTAACTCTTAAATGTACAGTACAGTCATCCATGAGACTCAGTTATCCCCTGAATCTGGGAGTGCCTATGCAAATAATGACCCATTCGCACCACTGCATTGCAGTAAAGAAATTAGCTGCCCTAGTGTAAAACATCTTAATGCATGGCATAAAGCTTGTTAAGGAATGTGCATTAAATGCACTACAATTAACCACCTGGTGTGCTTGGACACATACAATACATGTACCTTTCATCAGTAAATGTATACTACATTATGCTATACATGTTGAGGTTGGAGAATTCCAAAATGGAGCTGTTGTCATTATTTGAAAGTTAGGTGCACCGAGATTATGCTCATGGAGCACCCATTAAAGTTCTAAAGCAAACATGGGGAGGAGGTATTTACTAAAACTAGTGCAGACAAAGTCTGGTGCAGCTCTAGTAACCTATCAGCTTCTAGGATTTATTGTCAAAACAGATGTAAACCCAATTCGCGAAATTTGACCAGGGCACATCTATCTGTAGTGTTTACTTACCTCTCCCCAAAGCCCTGAGTTCTGTATGTTTCTGCTGCTCCATTCTTCTGTTATCAGCATGATAACTTCTGACAAGTTCTCCCAGACAAGAGGTAAAAGCAAGGAAGTTCAATAGTCAGTAGCCAATAGCTTCCCTTGTATCATATTTGGTCCACCGGACCAGCACACAGACAAACGGTTTTCCCGATTTTAGTCCATCGGAATTGAGTCCGCCGGATAGATTTGAAACATGTTCTATTTCTAGGTCCGTTGGATTTTTCTTTTGAAAAACTATTGGACTAGCCCACACACGATCAGATTGTCAAAAGGAATAATCACTTCGGACCTCGTCTGCCGGAAAGTCCGTTCATGTGTATCAGCATTAGTGCTACTGAGGGGGCTGTAAGAGAAAAAAAGTGGTTCATTTGTAATATTAGATTTGTGAATATGTCTTAATCACATGGTAAAGTAAGACTAAATTGTCACAAAAGAATTCGTTGCTTTGTAGAAAACTGTAAGTAAAATAAGATTGCATTATTTTTTAGAATACTATTTTCACCTTACTCTGTTGATATTTCCTTTGCCTACACTGTGCACATCCTGTAGACTCTTTGTATGAACTTCCCGTGGACATGTGCATGCTGCGGCAGCAGCTGGATGTCACAGTTTTACTGTGATGTCTACAACAGAATGTGACAGTGCACTGTGCATTGGTATGCCTGCTTTGAGTCCAACTCGGGAGGGTGCAGGAAAGGGTGACAATGCTGCTGTTGAACCATTGTCACCCTAGGACAAGAAGTATCTCTGGATATACCTTGCTTATATCATTTTAATTGAAAACAGATACACTTTAGCTTTTCTCCTAACATTTAATTTGTGCAATAGAAGGGGACAGGACTGGACTGGGGGGGGGGGGGGGGGGGCATTTGCTTGCCAGGCCAGTATCAATATGATATATTAAGCTGATGGAGCTAAGTGTAAATATTGTAATATTCAGACCTTAAGGTGTTACTAAACCCAGGACCCTGAATTCACTATATCTGGTCTCCCACAGTACACAAAACATGGAAATGCAATTATTTTTGTAAATATAAACTGCTGAATACATTTTCTCATCATCAGTATATAGCAGCCTTATGACTTCTATTATTCTCTGGTTAAAGCTTTTAGGAGGAGTTTTTGTTCTACTCTGACTGTCCTATGAGGCTGCAGGACCCATGACTCTCTGCCTGGACAGTGCTGGTTGGCCCTGTGCTGATCTCATGCATCCTCTCAAGAAAAAAAAACTCTCTAGCAATACACGCCAAACTGAGCTTGTGCAGAGTAATCAGGAAATGGATTGGGGACAGTGGAAGAAGGGGAGGATCAGAGAAGACAGGCTCAAACAGCCTTTCTACACAATGCAGAGGATTAACCCCTTAGGTTCCACAGTGAGTATAACAAGCATGCTTTACTACATATATAGACTGATTTTACTGTTGTGGGTTTAGTAACACTTTAATCAGAGTGAGACCTGAAGCAAATTGCTTGCAATCTCAGCATCTGGCAATAGGACGTTTTCAGCATCAACTTTCTCCAGCTCTGAGATGTTATGGGAATAAATGCCGAGATCCACAATGGAAGCTTCACGTACATGTGTTACAATAAGTCATTTCCTTTAGGATCACCCACTTTTCCCTATACTTGCCAGTCAGTGCAGCACCATGGCACACTTTTCACAGTATACTGAAGTTGGCCATACATTGATAGAACTTCGGCTGTTTTCTGAGTAACTGACTGAAATTTGAGCAGTGGGTAGCCTTGTCGGCACCTTTCGCCCAACATACTTTGATCCAAATATTGAAGGAGCTGGGTGGATAATTCTCAGCCAAACGGTGACTGCAGCCAATCCACTGTCATAATACAATAGCCTTGGTGGACAATTTATTCATCCACGCTATTTAACGTGGATAGAGGAATCTCTTAAATTATTTTGGCAGAATGAAATAAATCTATAAGTGTATACCATTTTTCTTCAGTCTGCAGAACTTCTAATCAAGAAACAGCTAGCTGGATGTGCTTGCCCTCCAGGTCCAAAGTTCTTAGTCCTCCCATGTTATGCAGCCTATGGTTCAGCTCTCTAAACCTTTTTGATTTGATCCTATCCTCATTTTTAGAGAGATGATGATGTGAATATGCACAACCTCTTCGAACAAAAATCCACTGTTTTGTTGTCGGAAAGTCCAATTGTGTTTACGGGGCATAACAGTGTGGTCACAGAGTACACAGTACAGAAAGATGTAAGAAGACCCAGGATAGTAAAGTGTCCCTAAGGCCAAGAGAAGGGTATGGCTATCATTGCTAAGGAAAGCAGCAAGAGGAATATTAATTCTGAAGGATTGCCTTTAGATTTAGCAATCAGAAAAAGTACATGGCACATACATACATACATATTGATCATTGGCATTGCTGTATACACCTACAGTAATAAAGAGTAAGAAACAAGAGCAGATGTTAGTAACCTTGACAAAGCTAAACACCTATTATACAGATTTAATGTGCAACCTAATATATAGCATATAATTACCATCAGCACTTAGTAATAAATAATAAATGTTTGTAAATGTCATTAGAAGATTTTATCTGTTAAATGTATTACTCTAATCAAATCAATTAAATGGCAAGTGTTCACGATTGTGTAGTATTGCATAGTTTACATAGAAAAGCAGACATGGATTTGTTCTGGGAAAGCTTTTAGGGGGGAATCTAAACAATTGAGGGTATAAATTGTAAAAATCTATTAGTATTTTGACATTCAAAGGGATTTAGCCTCTGTAACAAGGCACTGCTTATAACGTTGTCTTTATTTGTTAATTAAAGTGGTGTTGCACATAAAAAAAAAAAAATCACCAAAATTCCTAAAAAAAAAAAAATATTTGGAAAAAACACTCACCTCTAAATGCCTGTTGCTAGGGGGTCCCTCGTAGTCTGCCTCCTTCAGTGCCTGGGCTCTTGACATTACTTCCTCTCGGCGCAGGAAGGGCTCAGGTCTGCCTCCTCCCTCCTGTCAGTCATCTGGGACACGTGACAGGTCCCAGGTGACTGCGTGGGCAATCACGGCGCGCTGCGCCGCTCGCGCAAGCGCAGCGGGTGCCCGGCTGTGAAGCCACAGCCAGGTGCCCACAGTTAGAATGCCGGCGCCGCCGAGCGGAGGGGGGAACGAGTGGGGCTTCGTTCCCCCGCAATGCTGGACCCTGGGACAGATAACTGTCCGATTATTAAAAGTCAGCAGCTGCAGTATTTGTAGCTGCTGACTTTTCATTTTTTTTTTTTAAGGGGAACTCCTCTTTAAGATACTTGTATAAGTAATCTAAACGCTAACTGACATGCCAGCTAGCAACATATTAATAGTGAATATAATCTGCCAGTGCAGAGACATGATTTTTCTGCTTTTTCTGATATGGTGGAAGGTCCTTGCAGCAGATG
The DNA here is from genome assembly GCF_037356315.1 of Lithobates pipiens. Classification (NCBI taxonomy): domain Eukaryota; kingdom Metazoa; phylum Chordata; class Amphibia; order Anura; family Ranidae; genus Lithobates; species Lithobates pipiens. Next base: position 10,659,510 of record NW_027507790.1, read on the forward strand.
GGAGTTGTCAAACCTTGTGTAGGGCCAGCTTTGATGGGGATATCTCTATTGATTGTTTTTCTCTATATTGGTTTAGGCTTCCCTGAAGTCTGACTTATTGTATACATTTACAGGGCACTTGTTGACAGGATGGTTGAAATGGCTTTTTTCAAAGAGGACCTGAAAAGTTAAAGTATATCTAAATTTAAGAACAAAAATGTAATATAATGTAGCTTATTAGTTGGTAGATGTGATTGCATTATTTAACAGCTTTTTTTTTTCTTTTGTAAAATCTTTATTTTCGCTTTTCCAAAAAGACAGTACAAACATTCCTGACATCAGACTTCAGAACCATCTGTTACACAATACTTCTAAAGGCATGCAATCCGAATGAAAGGGATTTCAGCCTAGGTAAAATCAACAGGTATTTTCTGTACTTGTAGTGTTTGTAAAGAGATAACATGTGAGTCGCATTTTTACAGCCCCCCAACTGCACCCTCAAGCATCAAAGGCAGCCATAGGGGGGTATACACATGAGCAGCAAAAATGATCCCCTTTGATGTATTCACCAGGTAGTACTGCCTGCTAAACGTGACCCATTCAAGGGAATGGGTCCATGCCCCAATAGCCCCGCAACCATGTGCAACACAGGCAGTTATGGAACGGAGGACCAGGTTTTATGGGTAAAAACATGCAGTAAGTTGGTGATATAATGCTTCCCCACCACTACACCCTCTGAAAATGATCCAATACAGATTACTATTCAGATTAATAGAATATTAGATTAATAATAATGACAATACTATGTAATAATCTGAGCATGCACACTGGCTTAAAAATAATTGCTTCTACAGGAGTTTTGTGTTCTGCCTGTAGAAGCAGCTCAATGATATTGATATTGAGGACGTTAACAGGCATATTCTGAGCTCAGTGTTTAGAGGCAGGAAAAAAAACCTTCTGGTTTGCATTTCTGATTGGAGCTTTCTGGCAGAAAAAACGTGAAACTCTCCTAAAATGACCTAAGCTATGTACAAAAATGCTCTATTATGGGCATTTCAATCAATGTATGTTTAGTCTGCAAAGAGGGTGCAGAAGTTCATTGCAAACACCTTCAGCACTGGCTTATCAAAGGGAAAACAATAGTAGTCATCTAGATCTAGCTGAAAACAGCTAGATCAGATATTTGCCATCTCAGATCTGTGGGCACCTCTACAAACTATTATTAAACAATCATAACACATAAAGAGGAGTATTAGAAGAAACAAGCATAGACTTACAGCTTGCCAAAAAGTTTGCCATATTGCTTGCGGACAAAAACCACTTCAAAAAGCCGATTGGGATAAGGTCATCTAGAGCCCAGGGTGAACATGCCAAACTGCACCCTTCCAAGATGTATGAGCATTATATTTCAGCAAAAAGTCGACCAGCATAAATTTCCCCTCCTCCTAGTACAAATCCCCCCTCCTGCTGAAATCTGCCCTCCCCGAACAAATCTTTGCTCCCCATCCCCCAAATCCCCCCCCCAAAAAAAAAACACCCCTCCGAGCAAAAATCCTCTACCCCTCAAATTGCCCCTCTGAGTACACATCCTTTCCCCGCACTCCAAATCCCCCCTTCTAGAACAAACCCCCCCTAATTTCCCCTCCTAGCACAAATGCCCTCAATAATCCCTACTAGCATAACTCCCCCCCCCCACAATAAAAAAAATTCTGCCCGCTTTCTACCATATCACATCTTATAGCACAAACCCTCCAGTTCCCTGCTTCTACCACCATCATACCCCCGCCCAACACAAATCCCCCCAAATCAACACATCCCCCCAAATTTACCCCTCCAAGAACAATTTTTACTCCCTGCCGCCCCCTAAATCCCCCTTCTAACACAAATCCCCTCCCTCTCCAATTTAATATCCTCGCAGTGCCCCCCACATGATAGCACAATGCCCAGAGCAGCCACCCCCTCCTGTCCATCCCTTGTCCTGGCCTTGGGTTGATTTACTAAAACTGGAGAGTGCAAAATCTGGTGCAGCTCTCCAAAAAAAACAATCAACTTCCAGGTTCCAAAGCTTAACCACTTGAGTTCTTACTCCCTTTATGACCAGAGAATTTTTTGCTTTTCAGCACTGTGCTGTTTTAACTGGCAGTTGCCAGTTGGTGTTATTTGATCACCTCAATAGCAGAGTCGTAGAAGCAGGCAGATTTAGCCCTCTGCGGGGACAGGCAGATTGTCTCCGTGCCCTCCAACATCTTCCATAGTGAATGGAAATCAACTCAACAGGTGGGTTACATGTGGCGTGATGGCATCAGCGCAAAGCACCACCCTACATGTTTCTTAATACCTTACGTCTTTCAGGGGCACGGAGCAATGCACTGATCCATCACTTAAATAACATCCTACTACACCCGAGCCTCAGTTTCACAATTTAAACAAAAACAAAAAACAAAAAAAAATATATTTTCTAATTCTGTTATAAAATATATATAATAAAAACAAATTTCTTAATAAATTTAGGCCAAAATGCATTTTGCCCCATGTCTTTGGTAAAACAAATTTCAATAAGTGTATATTAATTGGTGGGTGTGAAAGTTATAATGTTTACAAACTATGGTATATACATTTGAAAATTGAGGTCATGATGTACTGATTTGACAGTCTACCTCATTCTTGGGGCCCCAAAATGCCTGGACGGTACATATACCCCCCAAATTACCCCTTTTTAGAAAGTAGATAGTCTGAAGCATTTAGTAAGAGGCATGGGCAGTTTTTTGAAGATGTAATCTTTTGTCAACATTTTTTGGAAAATGGCAAAATAAAATAAAACATTTTTCCACAATTTTTCTTTTTTAACATGCTGTCACCAGTGCAGTACAGTGTCATCATATAACTGGTGTGCCAGTGATGGGATACTGACTGGAAAAATTCTATATTTTAAACTTTATTTTCTGGGTACCAATTGATTGCTTTGGGCCAATCACAGATCACAACATTAAAGGAGAGGCTTCTCCTATGGGTCACAGGAGTCCAATGAACTCCTCTCTCTGCTGACGTTACCAAGATCAGTCCAGGCAATGCGCCATCTAGACTTTGGAAGTCGGGATTCGCTAGGTGCCTGGACTGATAGGCAGGGCTTTTTTTAGCTGGAACTAGTGGAACTCAGTTCCACCACCTTTGGCTCAGGCCCTCTGCTACCTGATCACCACTATCAATTGTAAACACAGAAGTCCGGCTTCAGTGTTTACAGGTCTCCCAATGGCTCCTACAGAACTGATCTCCTGAGTGGCCCCACTTAATGCAGGATGGGGACAAGGGAGATTCAGGTACCCGGGGTGCAGTGCAGATGCCGACACCTCCACTGGATAAGCTCCTCACAAGTGAGAGAGGTGGAGCCAACTACAGTGTGTGGGAAAGTACTAAAGCCGACTAGGTGCTTCAGCCTAATACAGAAACAAAAGTAAGACGTGGAAGATAGTGGAGATTTTAAGGAGGTGGGGAGACGATGGGGGAAGTGAGGAGGGGTAATGCATGTAGAGGTTAGAGCTGAAAGTGGTGAAAGTTAGACGTGGATGAGTGATGCAGAGGTAAGCATAAGTGGAAGAAGGCTGAACTCTACACTCTGTATGCAGTGCACCCTCGAACACTGCACTCTATTTGTCATGCACTCTTTCAAGACCTCCCACTGTTAGTGGCATTTGACCACACCCATTATTTGATGCAGATTGGAGGGTGTGGGGGAGGGGTCTTTTGAGGGGGTCTTGTAAGAGTTCCTTTACCTATTTTCTGAGAAAAAAAGACCTGCTGATAGGCATTTCCGCCTCTCAATGAGCCATTAAGAGGCTGAGACGGCCACTTCCCGCCCCTCCGTAGCTCAGCGCTCTGCTCCGATGAGCATGGAGGAGCAGAGCAGGAGAGATGTTGACTGACAGGCAGGAGGTGAGAGAACCAAGCCATCGGAGGTGTTCAGTGGCTCGGTTCTCAGTGCAGAGGTGGCGGGGGAACAGATGCAGCATTCACCTAGGTAAGTATGATTATAGGATAAAAAAACAAATCCCATACTTCTGCAAGCTGTTCATGAATGGAAAGTTGTTTACATTGTTATCATGCTATCGCTATGACCAATGATAGCAATCACATGATACCTGGCTACCAGATACTGGTCCACAGAAGAAGCATGCTGTGCACCCGGACGGGCACACTGCATGCTCCTAACCTGGAAACCTCCTAACCAGTCACATGCCGTATATATATATATATGTGACTGAGCCTACCCTGTGCTGCCCCTCCACAGTATATCTGCCGGAGCAGGGCAGCAAGTGGTTAATTGAACAAGCAGATGTTAGAAGCCGATTGGCTACCATGCACACCTGCACCAGATTTTGCACTTTCCAGTCTTAGTAAATCAACCCCTGAAGATACATAAGGGTATTTCAAATGAGGCTACGAAGATATTCAACAGAGTATTTGTTCTTCTTCACCAAATATGGTAGTCAGGTGAGAGATCGCACCATGGCATGGCCCCTAGGGTGCGCACGAGACTGGGAGGACGTTATATGATGTCCACCTTAAATGGGAGAGTTCCCGCTCAGCCGTCATTTGAATATTGGTTGTGTGGGAAACAGTTAAATAATTCTATGCAATATTTCATATGTATCAATCCATTTTCAGTAATCTTAGATACACAATCTACAGAGATATACAGTAAATCTACCAAGATATACAGTATATAGAAGCTCAGCTTATAAAATGTGTGAGACCAAATAGAGCTTTCTAATGGAAATATTCTATTATGTTGCTTTGCATTCCAACTGTGTAACTGATGAATAACAACCTTTTTTAGTAAAACAGCAAAACATACTAACTAATCTATTTATTGCATGACAAATACTATGACATTTCAGTGGCCTATTCCAAAGGGCTTTTCTGAGTTTTTCTTTCTTTTTCTGTTTTTTTTTAGTAATATTAAAAGGGTTCTATAGTTCTGTCATTTGGCCACGTGAACAATGTTAACTGACACATATGGAATGATGTAACTTGAAAAGTTTCTATGTAAATAAACTTCTCTCTTTTCCATGCGATGGTAAAATTAACTTTAGAAATGAAAACAAGTTCAGTTAAGCCATGCAACTTACCAAATACCCCCAGCTTTAGTGGCCTGAGTAGTTGGACTGACAGAAGCATAGGTGGAATAAGTGACTACTTTTATACGATATCTAAACACCTTTATCCAAATATTTCTTTACTGGACATTGCCATATAATGAATAATTTTCCGATATAAAAAAAATAAGCATAGTGCTTCTCTTTTTTATTTACACTCTGAAATTTATATTTTTACACAATTTTGTTTTTTACAATGGAGGATATAATTTTTTTTAGCTGTGACCTTAAAGCTTTTTATATAAATCTTCAAGAGTAAGCACAGCAGTTCGTCGCCGTAACCGAATTGAGTGGGCAAATGCTCACATTCGATGGCGTCTGGCACTTTATTAGGTACATCTGTTCAATTGCTTGGTAACACAAATTGCTAATCACCTGGCAGCAACTTGTTGCATTTAGGCATCTAGATGTGTTGAAGACCAAGCATCAGAATGGGGAAGAAAGGGGATTTAGGTGACTTTGAACATGGCATGGTTGTTGATGGCAGATGAGCTGGTCTGAGTATTTTAAAAACTGTTGATCTACAGGGATTTTCACGCACAGCCATCTCTAGGGTTTACAGAGAATGGTCCAAAAAAGAGAAAATATACAGTGAGCGGTAGTTGTGTGGACGAAAATGCCTTGTTGATGTCAGAGGAGAATGGGCAGACTGGTTTGAGATGATAGAAAGGCAGCAGTATCTCAAGTACCCTCTCATTATAACCAAGGTATGCAGAATACCATCTCTGAGCGTAAACCACATCGAACCTTGAAGCATATGGGTTACAGCAGCAGAAGACCACATCGGGAGCCAATCCTGTCAGCTAAGAACAGGAAACCGAGGCTGCAATTCACATAGGCTCACCAAAATTGGACAACAGAAGATTGGAAAAACGTTGCCTGGTCTGATGAGTCTTGTTTTCAGCTTTGACAGATGGTAGGGTCAGAATTTGGTGTAAACAACATGATAGCATGGATCCATTCTGCCTTGTATCAACGGTTCAGGCTGGTGGTGGTGGTGGTGTAATGGTGTGGGGGATATTTTCTTGCCACATTTTGGGCCCCTTAGTACCAATTAAGAATTGTTAAAATGCCACGACCTGAGTATTGTTGCTGACCATGTTCACATAGTTTCCTTTGTGGAAGAGAAAACTTCCAGCAGGATAATACACCATGTCATAAAGCCCAAATCATCTCAAACTGTATTCTTGAACATGACAATGAGTTCTATGTACTCCAATGGCCTCCGCGGTCACAAGATCTCCATCAAATAGAGCATCTTTTGGATGTGGTGGGAGATTCACATGCTTATGAATGCTTATGAACATGCTACCACAGACAAGCTACTGATAACTAAAATATCTGATTTTGCTCATACCTGATCAGATTTGTCAATGATAATCTTATTTTTGTAGGCACTGGTATGTGATTGAGAACGTCTCTCCAGCAATCCTTGACTGAGGCTTATTGTGTTTTTTTTTAATTTTTTTAAATGGACTATATGGCCATCATTAAACAATAATAATCTATCTTTTAAAATCTAAACTAAAAGGTCACAGAAGCTAGATCCACCATGTAGTGTGTCAAGTACATGGTATATCTTGTGTAAAGCTGTGCAGGCTCAGAGAGAAAAGGACTAGAATAAGATAATTATTTTTTAGGCTGCCTGGTAGGTTTCGATGAGCAATAGTGCAAAAGGAACTGTAAGACCATTTTTGTGATCATAGGAAATGATAAAAAGATACACTATCAGTTTTTGTTGGGTTGAACGCAAAAAACAAACAGCTCAGGTCACAGCCGCTGTACTAACAATCCGGTGTTAGTACAGTGATCTCCCTGAGCTATTGTGTTCTGACAGGGGGGCGACACCCTCTGCTAGAACATTCCGGTCAGCGCTCTCAGCCATTGGTTGGGAGCACTGGTTGGGAGCCGGTTAGCTGCTGATTTTCCAGCATGACCATCTGACAGCAGCCCCCCCCTCCCCCCTTAGGCTGTGATCTCCTAAGGAAAAAAGCCTGGAAGCTCTCTGTCCCAGAGTACTAGTACAGAATCCCAGTAGCCATCTGGGCCTCCCTCCTAAGAATTGGCTAGGGCTATACAAAAATTCATGCTGCCCATTTGCCTTGCTCGATATCTATGTTACCTATGTTCCAGAACAACCCACAGTTCTCTTGAAAGCAGAGAGAGCAATAACACCTGTAGCAGGTGAAACACTGAACAGACCAGAAAAATTAACACAGCCATACTGGTTGAAGTGAGCCAAAACTAAATTTGCATAACAACAAACTGCAGCTCCACTGAATACAGTGAGCCATAACTAATTTTACCTGATCCTGGCAGCTATCTAGGAGGGCACAACACTTACCTGCAATGATATTGCACCAAAAGGTCCCTTATCTCCCCTTCTGGCAGTCCCCCACTGGCAATTTCTGCTCATTGCTCATTTGGGTGTCTCCTTCAGCAAGCCAGGTGCTAAGGGGTCACCCATGCATGCACGCTTCCAAACCAGGCTGTGTGTATCCATTGATACACACAGCTCCGGTAAGCTACGCACCTGCTCGCTCCTCACAGGAGTTTGACTGACGGCAGGAAGTGAGGGGAGCTGTGCTGGAGCCAGAGACTGGGCTGAGGGTTGGTGACATGGAACCAGGTAAGTGTTTTTGGACAGGTAGGCCAGATAGTGGGCCTTTTTTTACCCTAAAGCAGAGAATGCAAAACAACAAAAAAAAGTTTAGACTTTAGAACCACTTTAAAGGAGTTGTAAACCCTCACAGTTTTCACCTTAATGCCTTCTATGGGTTAAGCTGAAAACCCTTCTGTGCTGCAGCTCCCAGACCCCCCCCCCCCCTTTTTCTTACCTGAACCCAATCGTTCCAGTGACGGGGATCAACCCTGGGAACCCCTAGACATGGAAGAACAAGCCAAGCAGAGGTAACCGGTAAGCCCAAAGAGGTAAGGCTGCCCTGTAAAGGGTTATGGCCGCTATAATCAGATCCTTTATTATCCAGTAATACAAATCCATGTCCATCATGATGAATGAAGCCCAACTCCCACAGAAAGAAAACAATCCCTCTGACTCACTGGACATGTCCGATTATGTCACTGACTAGCACCACATAACAACTCTAAGCTAAAAGTAAACAAAGGGGCAGGGTCTCCCAGGTGACGACATTGATCAAATATGAGGATCCCCAGCTTGTTACTAAATGGGGTTGGCTGATAGCACTGGTAGGTAAGGACATGGCAGGTGCTGGCACCTTAGTGACCTGGTGCTTCCTTAGCAACTATTGACAAATAGGAAGCTGTCATATGTAGTAGTCATAATAAACACTGCTATATATGATGTTTGGCTTCAACCGAATGGGCTAAAAGCATAGCATTCAGACAAACAACCAAAGTTAACTCCAAAGCTCATCCCTAATTCTAACCTTTGTGCCTTGTAACCTTGAGTCTAGTAAATAAACTGTCATAAAGAATTGGGTTGTTCCTGAGGGGTAGCAGTATATATACTGTAGATATACTGCAGATTTGGATATTTTTAATCCCGAAAAAAGGACCTGAGTTTAAGATAGTCTAGAGCTGTAATGATTTCCTATTGATGCCTATTTCAGATGCTAGTCCAGGCAGATTCTACCCTACAGTCTCCAAGCAATATGGACAGGTGAATTCTTATTAAGTCAATGACAATCCTTTAAATGTCAACATGACTATGATTATGGTGACACGGTGAGCATATTCTATCATATAATTCTCTTCAAAGGAAGGTGGGTCCAAAGAATGAGCATCACACTTTCTCAGAAAAAGATACTTTGAGCCAATTGTGTAGATTGGGCTTTGTGCCAATCCTTTGTCTTTGGTAAGCCTTTTATTGCATCTTTTAATGGAAATGTTGAAAAGCATTATTAAGATGTTCTTACTACATGAGAATCCTTTTGGGAGCCTCAATACAATCCTCCTGTTAGAGCTTTGGAGTGTGGATGATTTATAAAAAATGTCAGAATCCTTCTGCTTGTGTGTTCATGGACATAATGTCTTGAGTGCGTTGTCCACCATAAGCCCAAAATGAATAGTTAAAAGGTCTGTCATGATGTTTAGAAGGTGAGGCGCTAGAATGTTGGAATGATGATGCCTGATGCCTTGCACTGGAATGATCATGGAATCTTCAAGAGTGAGATTGACCACTGAATTGGTATAATTTCAGAGAGGCCTTATGTTTGGAAGTAAATCAGAAGAATGGAAAACTATAAGGAGGAACAGACATTTCTTTTTACTAATTTACTAAGCAACAAAAGGGCCCCCTAACTCCTAAGGTTTTTATTTTCAGTAGGACACGTAATAGGAAAAGAGCAAGGTAACTATAAAGAGAAGAGAAAGTGGATGTGTAAGGCCGCGTACACACGGGCGGACTGTTGGCTCAACTTTGTCCGCTGAACAGTGTTTCAGCGGACAGTCCGCTCGTGTGTGGGGCTTCAGCGGACAGTTTCAGCGGACAGTTTGACGAACAAAGTTTTTCGGAAATTCCGAAAAACTGTCCGCTGAAACTTTGTTTGAGCGAACAGTCCGCCCGTGTGTAGGCCACTTTCGAAATGAGCAAACTGTTCCCGCTCGGAGGAAAGTCTGCTCATTACGAGCGCGTCTCCAGGTAGGCGGGGCCCGCGAAGAAGACGTCGCGGGCCCCGCCGCCTGGTATGGACTTAAAGGGGAACCCCAACGCCGAAAAAAATCGGCGTGGGGGTCCCCCCAAAGTCCACAACAGACCCTTGTCCGAGCACGCTACCCGGCCGGCCAGGAAAGGGGGGCGAGCGAGCGCGCCCCCCCCTCCCGAGCCGTACCAGGCCGCGTGCCCTCAACATGGGGGGTGCCTTGGGGAAGGGGGGGCCGTGCGGCCCCCCCACCCCAAAGCACCTTGTCCCCATGTTGATGAGGACAAGGGCCTCTTCCCGACAACCCTGGCCGTTGGTTGTCGGGGTCTGCGGGCGGGGGGCTTATCGGAATCCGGGAGCCCCCTTTAATAAGGGGGCCCCCGGATACCGGCCCCCCACCCTATGTGAATGAGTATGGGGTACAATGTACCCCTACCCATTCACCTGTAAAATAAAAGTACCCAAAAAAAAAAACACAACACACGAGATAAAATATTTTATTGCACAGCTCCGGGGGTCTTCCGTCTTTGGGGGTCTTCTCGCCGGACTCCTCCACTATCTTCGTGTAGCTCTTTTGCTAGCGGAGGAGCCCGGCTTTCTTCCTCCCCGCCGCCGGCCTCTTCTCCCGACTTCGGGGGTCTTGTCCCCCTCTTCGGTTCTTCTGCCGGGCCACCGCGCCTTCTTATAGCTCTTTTGCAGGCGGTGGCCCGGTCTTCTGTCGCCGCCTTCCGTTCTTCTGTCGCCGCCTTCGGTTCTTCTGCCGGGCCACCGCGCCTTCTTATAGCTCTTTTGCAGGCGGTGGCCCGGTCTTCTGTCGCCGCTGTCGCCGCCGCCTTCCGTTCTTGTTCTTCTTCTTGTTCTTCTTCTTCTTCTCCAGGAGATGTTGACACGTCGCTCTCTCCGGCCGGAATGCCAGAGCCGCGCTGAGCGGCCACTTATATAGTGACAATGGGGCGGTGTCACATGGTATATGTCACATGGGTTGGTCACATGGTGACCCCGCCCCCTTACAATGTCATAGTCCCCATGTGACATCAACCCATGTGACCAACCCATGTGACATATACCATGTGACACCGCCCCATTGTCACTAAATAAGTGGCCGCTCAGCGCGGCTCTGGCATTCCGGCCGGAGAGAGCGACGTGTCAACATCTCCTAGAGAAGAAGAAGAAGAACAAGAAGAAGAACAAGAACGGAAGGCGGCGGCGACAGCGGCGACAGAAGACCGGGCCACCGCCTGCAAAAGAGCTATAAGAAGGCGCGGTGGCCCGGCAGAAGAACCGAAGGCGGCGACAGAAGAACGGAAGGCGGCGACAGAAGACCGGGCCACCTCCTGCAAAAGAGCTATAAGAAGGTGCGGTGGCCCGGCAGAAGAACCGAAGAGGGGGACAAGACCCCCGGAGCTGTGCAATAAAATATTTTATCTCGTGTGTTGTGTTTTTTTTTTGGGTACTTTTATTTTACAGGTGAATGGGTAGGGGTACATTGTACCCCATACTCATTCACATAGGGTGGGGGGCCGGTATCCGGGGGCCCCCTTATTAAAGGGGGCTCCCGGATTCCGATAAGCCCCCCGCCCGCAGACCCCGACAACCAACGGCCAGGGTTGTCGGGAAGAGGCCCTTGTCCTCATCAACATGGGGACAAGGTGCTTTGGGGTGGGGGGGCCGCGCGGCCCCCCCCTTCCCCAAGGCACCCCCCATGTTGAGGGCACGCGGCCTGGTACGGCTCGGGAGGGGGGGCGCGCTCGCTCGCCCCCCTTTCCTGGCCGGCCGGGTAGCGTGCTCGGACAAGGGTCTGTTGTGGACTTTGGGGGGACCCCACGCCGATTTTTTTCGGCGTTGGGGTTCCCCTTTAAGTCCATTCCAGGCGGCGGAGCCCGCGACGTCTCCTTCGCGGGCCCCGCCTACCTTGACACGCGCTCGAAATGAGCGGACTGTTGCCTCGTGTGTGGGCGAGTCCGCTCATTTCAAAAGTTGCGCGGACTTAGTACGACGAACAAAGTTTGCCGTATTTGTCCGCTCAAAAAGTGCCGTGTGTGGGCGTGTTCGTTCATTCAAAAGTTTGAGCGGACTGTTTGACGAACTTAGTTTCGGCAAACAGTCCCCGCGTGTGTACGCCGCCTAAGAGGAGACAAAAAAACGCCTCAAAAACGACTGAAAACAGATCACGGGAGTGCAGAACGAACTACACCCCTGTGATCCATAGAAGAAGTATAGCCAAAAAATGCTTTAGCTATACTTTTCCTTTAAAGACCCAAAGCTCTCAAATGTGTCAAGCCAGTATAGCCAACCAATCTGTGTTCAGAAGGTACAGAAAGACTTTCATAGAGAAAAAAGATAAAGATTTGTCTGAAATTCGTTTCAGACCATCCATGTTTTGGGGATATCCTCACCCCTCTCACTTTTCTGCCGATATTGCTAATGCCATGTGCAATAAAAAAATTCTTCTTTTGACCCATCCTTTATATAACCAGAGACAAGAACCATACCTGGCATGACATCAAATGTGCCAGTGATCTTATTGTCATGTAAGAGTGCTAGGACATTTGTAACAAAGCTGTTGATCACCTGGAAGTCAATATTTATTAAGAGTAGTACACATACTTGAACAGAATATGAATGTGTTCAGTTTGAGTTGAATGAAAATAAAAAGCAGCATTATATGAAAGCTTTTTGAGATCTGTGGCCGCCTCTCCCCCTTTTTCCTGTTACTTTGCTTTCATGTTTCTTCTTGACAAGTCCACATGAATCATTAAGTGCAGAGACTCATTAACTCCCTTACACCTTTTGCATAAGGAGGTAATCAGTAGCAGGCTGAGGCTTTGCAACGCACTCCACATCTGCTTTTCTCTCACACCCTTCCGCGACTCTACCTGAAGGACCTGTACTTTTATTTCTCAGCATGAACATGTTATTCCACTTGTGGACTTGTACAAGAGTTTGCTTTTATTGTTATTTTTTCCATCTTACTATAGCATCAACGTCATCCAGACATAAAAACATTTATCTGCTTCTAAACTTAGGGCTGGACTTTATAGACATTTTAATCACTATGTTTGTTTTATAACACATATCGTGATCAAAATTCACAGTAACCTGAGAGTTGCGACCTTGATTTAAAATGTATGCCCAGGCATAACCCAAGTCTACCCCAAAACTTTCCTCTGCCCCTCTACAGCATATGCCAGCATTGCTTTTTCTTTAACCTTGCAGCAAGTAATAGATTTTTTATTACTGATGATGATGTCATCACCAGGCTAAAGCTGACTATACACTGATCAAAATATGGCTGGTTCAGCAAGAACCAACTGAATTTTGATCAGTGTGTGGCCATCCCTGCCAAGACTGGTGCTAGACTACTTTGCACCCCCCCCCCCCTAAAAAAAACTTTCAAGCACGTTCAAATACATTTAACCACTTGCTTACTGGGCACTTAATCCCCCCTCCTGTCCAGACCAATTTTCAGCTTTCAGCGCTGATACACTTTGAATGACAATTGCACGTTCATACAACACTGTACCCAAATTACATTTTTATAATTTTTTCCCCACAAATAGAGATTTCTTTTAGTGGTATTTGATCACCTCTGTGGGCACTGATAGGCTGCACTGGTGGGCACTGATAGGCAGCACTGATAGGTGGCACTGATAGGTGGCACTGAAGGGCATTGATAGGTGGCATTGGTGGGCATTGAGAAGTGGCACTAATAGGTGGCACCGATAGCTGGCAGTGATGGGCACTGATAGGTGGCAGTGATGGGCACTGATAGGTTAAACTGAAAGGCAGCACTGCTAGGTAGCACTGATGAGGCACTGATTGGCACCACTGGGGGGCATTGATAGGTGGCACTTGTGGGCATTGACAGGTGGCACTCATGAGCATTGACAGGTGGCAGTGGTGGGCAATGGCAGGTGGCACTTGCAGGCACAGAGGAGGAGGCCGATGTGCCTCCTTCCTCTTCGGGCCGATGTCCCTTGAGCATAAGCTGATTACCAAACTTTTGTTTACACACGTGATCAGCTGTCATTGGCTGACAGCTGATCACATGGTAAGGGGCTGGGACCAGTGATCACCCGAGTCTCGGTGACTTGTGATCACAGCGCGCGCTGCGCGTGCCCTGCAGGGGGTGTGCGGGGAGGGCACAAAGGGGAGGACGTCCTATGACGCCCTCCTGGAAATTCAGGTCTGCGCTGTGGCCATCATTCCGCTATAGTGCGGATCTCAAGTGGTTAAACTCATATATTTATATTTTCATATATTTATTTTTACCTCACCTTTGTAATTTTGAATGTATTTGAACTGAGAATGTTTGGTGCTGTAATGCCACAATATTCAGAGTCTGCCTCCAGGATTCACTTAGAAGGCTCCAATAGTCCCATTTTCTTGCCCCCCCCCCCTGGACCTTTGAACATTGGCCCACATGTGACCTCCAGCTTTCCACATTTATAAGGATCCTTGCCCTATCATTCTGCTTTTTTTGTTTATTGCTATGGGGTCAGTGTGGGGTGGCCATCAAAGTTGGTCTGATTTCGTGAATACTTGAATATTCACCAAATCAGCTTTACACTCTAGGTAAGACTGGTGGGGCCTATATGGCTGCTTTTGCTTTCTACTTTATCTCATATATTTTGTATGGAATATCTGAATTTGACTTTTCATTCTAAGTTCATTTTTCATTTGTTGATTTTGGGTAGTTATTTTGGGTATCTATATTTGTGGATCTATTAGATTGGGGACCTTTATCTAGTCAAGCAGCCTTATATGGCACTACTCTTTCTTTGTATGGACTCCAGAGCTGTTTTTCAGGTAATACGTCTATATTTTTTAATACAATGTTTTTTTTTTTATCTTTGCCTATGCCCCACTATTATTGCAAACCTCTCCATCTCCATCAGATACACTCTGTCTTCCCTGAATGTCTTTATCCCTTGTGCTTATTATGGAACTTTTGAAGGAGTACTCCTTTGGAGACATTGAGCCTCATTTGAAGTTCTGCATGTTGTATATTGGATGTAAGTTATATTTATGCTTGATTGTATGCTTTTCTAAGAGTCCATTCACATAGGGGCAACACGACTTCCAGGGAGACTTTGGGAGGCAACTTGGACACGACTTGAGTATGAATCACACAAGGCAACTTGAATTTGCCTCCAGGACAGGGGACTTTGCCAGTGGCCAATCACATAATAAACAGCTCTGTGGGAGGGAGGGATTTGCCTAGAAAACTATTTTTACTTCCTGGAAAGGTGCTTCAGTTAAGACAGGGGATCCGACTTGAAGGCAACTTCCATTTAAATCAATGGGTACAAGTTGCCTAGAAGCCGGATTGAAGTAGTACATGAACCTTTTCTGAAGTTGGAGCGACTTCAGTAGTGTACATTAAGACGGCTCTCATTCACTTACATTGATTTTATCATGTTGCGCGACTTGAGGCAACTTGGGACGACTTCAAGTCGGATCTAAAGTTGCCCCTGTGTGAATGGACTCTAAAGGGAATGTTTACATGCTTTGTACACTATTGTGATATGAGATATACTGATGTATATATCTGTTGCAGAAAACCATCATAAAACCATCATAGAGAACAGGAAACCCCCCGAGGAAGACTTACAAGTTAAAACGCGTTGGGGTCCTCTCACATGCTTTGATGGTTCAAAAGAATATGGTTTCTATTATGTGTACAGCACTACCCATGCATGTTTGTATGGAAAACTTTTGTATGTTTCTTTAATATGTATTTAACTTATAGCTTAACTTAGCTTTTTAAGGTAAAATATCAATAAAAAATTCCTTTTACTGTCTGCTACCTTAAAGTCCCGCATCCCCTTTGGCTAATGGGATTTTCTCCAATTTTACTGAAAAAGTGTAAACACATTTAAAAACATGCTGCATATATTTCAATATTGGGATGTGGTACCACTGTGCAATAGACTAGGTATAATAACAAGCTATAATTACTGAATTTTGATCAGTGTATGGCCAGCCTTATGCACTTTAACGTGAGCAGCTATAGAGCCTTGTAAGCGTAAGTTCTAGTATATATCTTCTAGACATAGGTCAGGGAAATTAAGCTTTGATACATAATGCAATGATTTTTTTCTTGAAACTGCAAAGCATTGTTGAAAGAAACTAACACAATAGCTTTAGTAGTAAATTCAGATATAGGACATAATAAAACCATTAAATACTACAAGAATCAGCACATGTTTACTTAACACATTCCATTGAATACACATTCTCCATATAGATATATTCTCTTGAACTTAAGCCAGCTTTGTTAAAAGACATTTCGTGATTGTTTCTCCTTATATGCTATGCAAATTACTGTGTAGTCATTTTTTACTGGAGCCTTTAGAAGTGTTCTAGACTCTCTGAAGCCTATTGTCTGACACTTGAAGACCATTGCTTTAGCTCAAGAAAAACAAGTAGCTTATTCCTTCCCCCGTTTAGTGGTGGAGACATAACCACTGTCTCTGTCCAGTGTGTGTGTGTGCGTCTTCCCCTTCTCTGTCCTTATCTCCCTGCCTGGGAATGGTGTGTGAATATTTCATGCCCATGATTGACAGCTTTGTATGATCAGTCTATGGGATGGCGCCCAGGAAAAGACTAACATGCTTCACAAGTCCCAGAGTGGAGGTGACTCATCTCCAATATAAAATGCATTACATCTCAAATATAAAGAAATAATCTTAGTTATTAACACCCCTATTGTTGTTCAGACATGACATTTTACTTTAAAAGCAAGGCTTTTTGAGGCATTAGGCATTGAAAAACTAATTAAATTATTAGCACATTTTTGGGAAGCATTAAATAAATATAAACAATGAGAATGGATTTTTTTTTTTACAGTCTTAGCCCTGCCATTGCTTAAAGTAGATGAAAATCCAACAACTAAAATATTATATAAACGTTAACATTTCAAAAGTCAGTTTCAAGGAGCCTTTTCAACACATGGTTCAGGCATGCTCCACTGTTGTCACCATCAGGAACCCAACACTGACAAATGAATACTGGACAGCATGTAGACAGGATGTTACTGCAAAGAGGCTGCAGGAGGT
Organism: Lithobates pipiens; assembly: GCF_037356315.1. Taxonomy (NCBI): domain Eukaryota; kingdom Metazoa; phylum Chordata; class Amphibia; order Anura; family Ranidae; genus Lithobates; species Lithobates pipiens. The sequence goes on from NW_027507790.1 coordinate 10,676,325, forward strand.
CAACGGTACTGAAATGCAGCAAAGGTTAAGCCTGGGTTCACACTATAGCGAACACAGACATTGCATGTGATTCGCATCCGCACTGCTGTGCCATTCACATGCGATGTCTGTGCAATGCGAGTTCTGAACTCGCATTGGATTTGCATAAAAAAGGTGCAGGGACTTTTTTTTTCCCCGCAGTGGAATCCCATAACATGGGTGTTCACACCCATGCAATCTGATTCCTGTCCGAATCCACAATTCATGCTGCGATCTCTGAGACGATCTGCAGGTGTCATTAACATTGTATTGACACCCACAGCGGTTCGCAGAGGGCAGTGTGAACTGCCTGGGGGAGAGATGCAATACGGGAACCAGCGATGGAATTACCCTGGTTCCCGCATCGCTATAGTGTGAACCCAGGCTAAAAAAGGTAAAATAAAGTATGTTACTTAAAAAATATGATAAAACATATGATATGCTTTAGCAAACTGAAGCCAGTCTATTCAGAATTTAAATCTCATTTAAAGTGGGCTTTATGTTGCTGAATGTCTAACTGAAAACAAGGTGAGAAGATACACGATATTGTCAAAAGTATTGGGACCCCTGCCTTTACATGCACATAAACTTTAAAGTGGAAGTAAACTCCCTATAATTTTCAACCAAGGAAGCTGCCATCTTTGCCTCTGTTTAATCTTTAACTGCTATGGTGCTGCACATGTGATTGGTTATGACACCAGCCATTGGATGGTTTGATAGTTTGGCTGAGAGCACAGTCAATGTACAGTTAGCATTCCCGGCATGCCTTTTTTTTTTAACTGTTTAAATCAATGGGTTTACTTCCACTTTAATGGCATCCAAGTCTTAAACCCCGTACACATGATCAAATTTTCCGCAGACAAGACCTCTGACTTTTGTCCAAAGGTGTGTGCCTGGGTTTTGTCTTGCATACAAACGGAAAAGAACAACAAATAAGAACGTAGTGACGTACGTGGTTTTTCAGCTCTTTAGCACCACCCTTCGGGCTCCTTCTGCTAATTTCGTGTTAGTAGGAGTTTGGTGAGTGTTGATTCGTGCTTTTCATTGAATGCTTTTCATTTCGCGCTTTTCCGTTTCTGAGTGGCCGCTCCTCAACCAGACATGTTGCGGAATCGGAGGAGATAGCGCTTATTTATAATTGGCCTTGGAGTTCTTGCTTTGACCCAAATCCAGTCCAGAAACAGGAGGAGGAGGAGGAGGATTTCTTGGACCAAAAATTGGTTGCTTTATTAATCGTGGCCAATTATGTCATATGCCCTTGCTATGGGAGCTCCAGGAGAATAATCCGGATAATTTTCGGAATTATCTCCGGATGACGTACCCCTGCTTTCACCAACTCTTGGCATTGTTGATATTAAGATGCAGGACACATGCACGAGGCTTTTATTTTATTTTTTGGTTGAATAATGAATTGATTTGGTATATTTTCTATATTTTTTGGATGCATAGAATGCAGTTTTTGGTTAATTTCTATTGGCAGATAGCATGTCTAATTTTATTTGTTTTCTTTTTTTAATGCACAATAAAAAAATAGTGTAGGATAATACTTGGCTGTGTTTTACTTCAAATGACAGTTTGGGAGTAGGCAGTTACATTTAAAAAAAATACAATGTAAAATTGACAAGGGACGCCAACATAGTTGTATCTTTGATTTTAAAAACGAGGGGATAATGGTGTTGTGGTAACTTGCCCAAAAAAAAAAAAAGCCTTTCAATCACATGCCGACCGGGCCATAGCCGAAAGACAGCTACAGCACGGTCGGCTTATTCTAGGAGGGCGTCCATGGAAAAATCGCGCTCCTCCTGGGGAACGCACACCCAGGAATATCCGTGTTCGTCAGGTCCTCCAGACCCGCTGCACCACGAAACGGGGTAAAGGACCAATGACAGCCTTTACCACGTGATTGCCCAGTCAAATGACAGAGCGATCACTTGTCAACAAACTGGAGCTTCTTCGGTGCAGCTCCTCCCCTCTCCTCGCATCAATCGGTACAGTGTGCGAAGAAAGGAGGGAGTTGGTTGCAGCAGCGCTGTGGGCTGTCTCTGGCGTTCCCACAGTGCTGATCTGTGCCCAGCCATGCTCCATCCATCCCTGGCTCACCCATGCTCCATATGTGCCCATCTATACTTCATCCATCCCTGGCTCATCCGTGCCTAATCCATCTGTGCTCATCCATGCTCCATCCATCCCTGGCTCATCCATGCTCCATCCATCCCTGGCTCATCCATGCTCAATCCATGCTCCATCCCTGGCTCATACATGATCCATCCATCCCTGGCTCACCCATGCTCCATCTATCCATGCTCATCCATGCTCCATCTATCCGTGCTCATCCATGCTCCATCCATCCCTGGCTCCTCCGTGCTCCATCCATCCCTGGCTCATCCATGCTCCATCCATCCCTGGCTCACCCATGCTCCATCTATCCATACTCATCCATGCTCCATCCATCCCTGGCTCATCCATGCTCCATCGATCCCTGGCTCATCCATGCTCCATCTATCCGTGCTCTTCCATGCTCCATTCATCCGTGCTCATCCATGCTCCCTGGCTCATCCATGCTCCATCCATCCATGCTCATTCATTGTCCATCCATCCCTGGCTCATCTGTGCTCCAGCCATCCCTGGCTCCCGTGCTCATCCATGCTTAATCCCTGGCTCATCCATGCTCCATCCATCCCTGGCTCATCCGTGCTAGATCCGTGCTCATCCATGCTCAATCCCTGGCTCATCCATGCTCCATCCATCCCTGGCTCATCCGTGCTCCATCCATCCAAGCTCATCCATGCTCCATCCATCCCTGGCTCATCCGTGTTCCTGCCGTGCTCATCCATGCTCAATCCGCGCTCATCCCTGCTCAGTCTGTTCTCATCCATGCGCCATCTATGCTCATCCATGTGACATCTATCTCTGGCTCATCCATGCTCCATCTGTGCTCATCCATGTGACATCTATCTCTGGCTCATCCATGCTCCATCTATCCCTGGCTCATCCATGCTCATCCATGTTTATCCATGCTCCATCCATGCTCATGCATGCCCATCCATGACTCATTCATGCTCACCCATGCCTCATCTGTGCTCATCCATGCCACAGCAGTGCTCATCCTTGCCACAGCCATGCCACATCAGTGCTCATCCCTGCCAAATCAGTGCTCATCCATGAGGCACCCTTGCCACTACAGTGCCCATCAGTGTCACAAAAGTGTAATAGGTAGTCAAATTAGATTTGAAATGTGTGTCCCTGATGGTGCTCCCTGAACTTTTGTCCGACAGACTTGTGTACACATGATTGGAAAATCCTACAACAGACATTTGGGCGTGGAAAATTTTATAGCCTGCCTTCCAACATTTGTCCGTGGAAAATCTGACAACAATTGTCCGATGGAGCATACAAACGGGATTTTCCGCCAACAGCATGTCATCACACATTTTCTGTCGGAAAATCCGATCGTTTGTACGCAGCTTCAGTCAGTAAGATTCAATATTGAGTTGGCCCACCCTTTGCAGCTATAACAGCTTCAACTCCCCCATCAAATCATTCTCTGCAGCTATTACCTTTTGTACCACCACCCCTTCCCTTTAGAATGTAAGCTCTACGAGCAGGACCCTCCTTTTGTATTGTACTGTAATTGTGTTGTTCCCCCTATACATTGTAAAGAGCTGTGTAAACTGTTGGCGCTATATGAATCGTGAATAATAATAATAATAACTCTTCTGGGAAGGCTGTCCACATGGTTTAGGAGTGTGTCTATGGGAATGTTTGACCATTCTTCCAGAAGCGTATTTGTGAGGTCAGGCACTGATGTTGGACAAGAAGGCCTGGCTCACACCTTACTTTGTGCACTGGTGCACAGTCATGTTGGAACAGGAAATGACTATCCCCAAACTGTTCCCACAAAGTTGGGAGCAAGAAATTGTCCAACATGTCTTGGTATGCTGACGCCTTAAGAGTTCCCTTCACTGGAACTAAGGGGCCAGTCCAACCCCTGAAAAACAACCCCACAGCATTACCCCCCCTCCACCAAATGATTTGGACCATTGCACAAAGCAAGGTCCATAAAGACATGGATGAGTGAGTTTGGGGTGGAGGAATTTAACTGGCCTGCACAGAGTCCTGACCTCAACCCGATCGAACACCTTTGGGATGAATTAAAGCTGAGACTGCGAGCCAGGCCTTTTTGTCCACATCAGTGCCTGACCTCACAAATGTTATTCTGGAAGAATGTTCAAACATGTTCAAACATTCTCATAGAATAAACCTTGTGGACAGCCTTCCCAGAAGAGTTGAAGCTGCAAAGGGTGGGCCAACTCAATATTGAACCTTACGGATTAAGACTGGAATACCATTAAAGTTCATGTGCGTGTAAAGGCAGGTGTACCAATACTTTTGACAATATATTGTAGTTTTGTGTGATATCACTTTCACATCTCTACACAGCTGAACTGTCATGATTTTGATAACTAAAATATTTTTATCACTTGTGTACAATTGGGATTGTAGGTAAAAAATTACCTTTTTTGGTGACAGTAAATGCAAAATCAAAATACTTTCAAAATCATTTTCTTACTCAAGCACACAGTTATTTAAACAAACCAAATCTTAAACTGTGTCAAAATAAATTTATAAAAAATCACATACTGTTTTAGTGACAATATAAATAATTTCTTTGCACCCCCAGTGAAAGATTCCCTTCACTCCCTGCCTATAGAAGTCAGCAGTGCATGTAAATTACAGTCACATGCACTGCTCAGCTGAAACTTCTAATCCTAGATCTCTTTGCACTTCAGATCCCCCATGTATATCAGAGTGCATATGATGGGACATCCCTGCCATGCTGTAGCTGTTGGCCATTTTCTCTCCTTCTATATGCTGGCACTGGGTTGCACACGTTGCTGTAGTCCTTATTGGGAGGAAGCAGCCAAGGGTAACTATGTTTCTGTGAACTGATTATGTCCTGTACTGACTATTATTAGCAGGACCGGTACTACCACTAGGCAAACTAGGCAGCCGCCTAGGGTGCACTGCTTCCTAGGGTGCCAGGCCGCTGCTGTTCCTACTCTCTTCTGTCTGCAGCAAGTAACTAAGTCTCAGCATCACCAGGCAGCCTCCGCTCCATTCACACATAGTGTCTGTGTCCCGACTCCCGAATGAATGGAAGCAAGCAAACATTGATTGATGGGCACTGGTAGGCTGCATTGATGGGCACTGATGAGGCTGCATTGATGGGCACTGGTGAAGCTGCATTGATGGGCGCTGGTGAGGATGCATTGATGGGCACTGGTGAGGATGCATTGATGGGCACTGGTGAAGCTGCATTGATGGGCGCTGGTGAGGATGCATTGATGGGCACTGGTGAGGATGCATTGATGGGCACTGGTGAAGCTGAATTGATGGGCGCTGGTGAGGATGCATTTGATGGGCACTTTATTAAAAAGGTGGGGTATACATGAGCAGCGCAAAAGGGGGAGAAGTCAAGGGGGGGCAAAATGAGGTTTCGCCTAGGGTGTCAAAAATCCTTGCACCAGCCCTGATTATTAGACACATTGTTTTTATTTAGCTATGAGGACTACAGAATCACGCCCAACTATGTTATAGACAGTAGGAGAATGGAGGGGTTCTCTGGATCTATCTTGTTTTTGTTCTCCTGATGCTGAAGGATGAGTGAGTGGTGTCATGCTAAGACTGGAAGTATGTTACTGGCAAAATTACCAGGTGAAAAACTGGTAATCCGAAATATATTACATTTTTGATAGGTTTAGACATTTCATGTTGGGTTTAGATTTGATTTAAAGCTGAATTGAAACATTGGGACTGTAACATTCACTTCCCTTCAACCATTCACAGAATACCTTGTATTCTGTCAAAAAATGCAAGATGTTTTGTGAATGGACAAGGTGGCGAGGGAGCAACCCATAATTGTCACTGTTTGAGCTGGAGCTGTACATTTCAGCGCTGAAAGTCCAGTGCTTACAGTAGTGTACTGGATGAATGAAATAAGAGATTTACCTAACACCAGGGACGTTGCTAGGGGTGGCTATTGGGGCTATAGCACCATATCTGGGGCCCATAGCCCCGAGTCTCTTGCCACAGGGTCCCTGACTAACCAGCGGGTTGCGGCTGCTGCGGCAGACGGGCTGGCTGCATGAGAGAGGCAGAGGTGTCGGAGGTGCGGCGGGGAGCAGTGAGATGACATCATCTTTCACTGCCCGCCCCACATCCCCGCTCTCCTGCTCTCACTAAATGGACCAGTGCTGTCAGCCTGCCACCAATGCAGTGTCAATGCACATTTGGTGGCACTGGCTGGCATGGCAAGTGACAATCCACATCTGGTGGCCGGTGACATGGCAAGTGGCAATCTGCAAATGTTGCCAGGAGACGTGGCAAGTGACAATCTGCAAATGGTGGCAGGAGACGTGGCAAGTGACAATCTGCAAATGGTGGCAGGAGATGTGGCAATCTGCAAATGTTGCCAGGAGACGTGGCAAGTGACAATCTGCAAATGGTGGCAGGTGATGTGGCAAGTGACAATCCACATCTGCTGCCAAGTGAAAGTGGCAAGTGACAATCCACATCTGGTGGCAGGTGACATGGCAAGTGACAATCCACATCTAGTGGCAGGTGATGGTGGCAAGTAACACAGTGCATCTGGTGACAGTCAACGGTGGCAAGTGACACGCTGCATCTGGTGGCAGGCGAAGGTGGCAAGTGACATGCCCAGGGCTCCCACTGATTCTGCAGTATGGTGAGTTGAACCACTTCATTATATATTAGAATGTAACAATAGAAATAATGCACTTCAATCACCCTGACACCATATCAACCATTATGCCATGATGATTGAAGCGCCAACACCAACCATCACCCGTGACAAATTGCTTACCACTGGTCTTCCCCCGGTGGGCATGCAAAAAGGTTGGTGACCACTGCTATGGGCTCTAGCCTCAGATCTTTTGCAGACCTAGCAACGCCCCTGCCTAACACAGAAGCATTCTCACATGGGACATCCATCTTTATAGCTAATTTGTCCAAAAATATTTTTTTCCTGGAGTTCAGATGAAGGGGAGAGGCAGTGCTAATGTCAGTATCTGAAGATGCCCTGTTTTAACATTGAACCCCCGATCAGAAAGCCATGCTATAACCCACCTTACAAACTCATAATCTTTCACATTTCCAGGATACATTGGACCAACATTACTGTGCAGGACAACAGCATTTGTAGATAAGCCACTCGACTGCGAGATCCTAGTAGGTCATATAATGTCAGACACTTTGCCATTATCCACAGAAGACTCAGTGGGGATCCATGTGACTAGGTACAGAAAGCAATGGGTGCCTGACAGTACCGGCATCTATTTGTGGCCAGTCGCATGTAATCATTCCTAGAAGCGATTACCCGAGGATGAACGGCCTTGGACACAGAGAGGTTGATTTACTAAAATTTAAGAGTGCAAAATCTGTTGCAGCTGTGCATGGTAGCCAATCAGATTCTAACTTCAACTTATTCAATTAAGCTTTGATGCAAAACCTGGAAGCTGATTGGTTTCAGATTTTGCACTATCCATGTTTAGTAAATCAGCCCCAGAGAGTCTGCATCCAGAGCTGTTTATCCAAAGGTAATCGCTGCATGAACAGTACGCCCATGTGAATGAGGCCTTAATCATGCCTGCAGAGAGATAGGACAGGGCCTCGTTTTTCTTCTTGTTCACAGCAATATATCTCATGAGCTTATAAGACATCAAAGATTTTTACTATGTAGGTAAGAGTGCTTCGACACTCACAGCACCTGGGTGTCGGCGATAAAGCGGCGCTATTTTTATCGCCGCTTTACCGTCATTTTAGTGGGCGGTTTTAACCCCCGCTAGCGGCTGAAAAAATCCGCCCGCAAAACGCCGCTGCAGCGGTGCTTCGCTGGCGGTACGGCACCGCTGCCCCATTGATTTAAATGAGCAGGAGCGGTGGAGGAGCACCGTATACACCGCTCCTCCAACGCTGTAAAGAAGCTGCTGCTGGCAGGACTTTTTGTGATGCCCTGCCAGCGCAGCGCACCAGTGTGAAAGCACTCGGGCTTTCACACTAGGATTGCAGCTGAGGCTTTTTTCAAGCGCTATGCAGGCGCTATTTTTAGCACTGTAGCGCCTGAAAAATGGCTCCAGTGTGAAAGGGTTCTAAAAAGAAAGAATAGGTGGGGCTTGTTAATCCTGAAACAGCAGACATTTCTTCCATCTCATAGTCATAGTTGTAAGTCCTAGTAATATTTTAAAGAACATGCAAGGTTTGATAGAAGAACTTTGGACCTTACTGGCAAAAGTATCTAAAATGCTATTTATCTTAGATGTGTCACCATTGATGAAGCAACTTCCTACAATCATATAGCTTCATTTTCTGTGCAGAATCTTATCTTAATGGTAATGACAGTCTATATTTTAGGCCAGCCTTTCTCAACCTTTTCAAAATGGAGGAACCCTTGAAATACTTTACGGTCTCAAGGAACCCCTGGTAATAATTTCGATATCTATAGCTCACCAGTGTTAATTTTGGCAGCAAATTTAGATTTAGTTTTAGTCTTATGCCTTGTACACACGGTCTGACATTCCGACCACAAAATCCGTCTGATTTTTTCCGACAAATTTTTTCCAAAACTGGTGTTGCATACACACAGTCGGACAAAGCTGTCGGAAAATCCGATAGTTCGGAACGAGGTGACATTCGTTGCGAACGACGGGACTACGTAGAGGCTAGTAGCCAATAGCTTTGGTCTCGTAATTTGATCTGAGCACGTGTTCCACTTTGCCTGTCGGAATTCTCTACAAACGATCGGAAAAAGTCAGATCATATTTTTTTGTGGGAAAATTTTAGATCCTGCTCTGAAATTTTTTCCGGCGGAATTTCCGATAGAGCCCACACACGATTGGATTTTCCAACAATATAATCCGATATATAATATATATATATATATATATATATATATATATATATATATATATATATATATATATATATATATATATATATATACATAATATAATTTATGTCTGAGCAGTCACTTGAGCATATTAATGATAATGAGGAAAATTAACAATGAGAATATTTGTTGAGGATAATTGCATATGTAAATATATATATTGTTAAATCATGATAATTTAAATGGAATACTTATAATGCAGCTATTTCTGTCAAGGACAGTTCTAAAGTGATGGAGGTATCTGAGCAATGTTTGAAAAGTCTGGTGAGCGTAAATATGTTCTTGTTTTGTTTTTTTGATTGGGGTAGTTGATGGAAATGGTATGTGTTGTGATGTGTTTTTGTTGCACAATGAAAAAAAATGTAATAAAAATTATTTGATTAAAGAAATATAATTTATACCAAAAATGGTGATTTATCTGGTTAGTGGTGTTGGGCTGCTATTATTTTGAGCACAACTGTATGGGCAGACTGAATGTACCCAAGATTCGAACTGTCTATGACTGGCGTCATACTTACGATCATTGGGAAGAATTACAGATAGCTAAAAAGATTGTTGTTGTCAATGATTACTTATCTAAAAGGAAGAAACTGCTCTTTTCTCAAGGAACCTTTAGTAGTCCTTCAAGGAACCCTAGGGTTTCATAGAACCCTGGCTGAGAATGGTTGTTTTAGAGCCTTTGATAGATGTGTTTTTTGTTTTTTTTTGCACTCTTTTTTTATTCACTATTTCTATGACGGTATTATGCTATTTGGTAGGAGCTTTAATTATTGTTGGTTTCCAATGGTTTCTAGGTAAATTGTAATTACATTTAAAAATACTGTAATACATATAAAAAGCAGGTTACCAAATAATTAAATTAAGCCTTTATCCGCCATGTCTATATACCTGATTTCAGAGAAGAAAAATAAAACTCATTGACAGCTGGATTTCTTCAAACTGGGGACAGCAGCAGAAAAGAGAAAGTCAATGTGGCAGTGACAGTGTCTTGGGAACAGCCCCCACCATGGTCTCCCTCTAGCCTCCCTCCCTTACTGTAGAAATAAGATACAGTAGCCAAGCAGTCTGTAGTAGCAGTGGCTGAATTGATTCCATTGTTGGTGGAGGGGGGAGTTGTGTTTTAAATGTGGTTTTCGATGATGCTGCTGTTTTCTCGCCTTGTCTGTCTAAGCTAATAAGGGAAAGGTGGAAATAGATTGTTAGGTGTGACCTCAACAAGTCACCTATTTGTCAGGTTATGTTACCGTTTCCCAATTGTTAGTTAGAGTTCTTATCCGAGCAAAGAGACACAGAAGTATTCAGTATTTCTGCTCAGAAGTCCGTCGTTAACTCTGACTGTCTCTGACTGACTGTGGCTCTGAGGCTTCTTTATTACATCTTTTATAGACAGAAAAGGGCAAACATCAGCAAATGTAAAAAAAACAACATTTTCAAAGTAAAGACAATTCTCCGGGTGTTATCAGCTGATAAGACAATCTTCTGGGCGTAGACTGCTTTTTAGGGCTGATGCGGCCTCTTCTTGATGAGTACGTGACAATAGATGACGAATCCTTATTTTACAGAGAGAAATACAAGTAATTAGAAAGACATAAGGTCAACCATTTTGTTTCAACATATACCTTAATCCAGGGGCGTAACTAGAAATCACAGGGCCCCATAGCAAAATGTTGTATGGGGCCCCCCTGCAAACAGCCCCCTCCACAAAAAAAATCAACTAATTCCATTGAACAACAGATTACCACACTCATGTGGCACAGTACCCAGGCAACAGCTTATTTTAATTTTGAACAACAACAAAAATTTAAATAACCATATAGTAAATAAAATGCAGAATTCAAAGCATTGTGTGTACTACTATTACTCTCTTATACTTACGTTTAAAGGGAAAACAACGCAAACTGCACCGGTTTACGAGGAAAATTAACAGGATGACAACCTTGTAAGGGAAGGAAGAAATTAGGTCTTCCATTCTATGCACTTTAACTTGCCATAAAATTCTTAATTTTTGAGTTTACACCTACTTGATTTAGATCTTGATGCTTAACGTGCATATTTTCAACATGTCTTTAAAAATAACCAAAGGAAAAGAAGCCATGGTTTCAACAGCCAACAGCCAAAAATAAGCCAAATGTAAGGCAACAGAACATTATAAACAGTCAGTCAACCTGAAAAAGAGTGAATCTTGATCTAAAATATGAAGATACGATGATGATAAATGAACAATATCTTACTATTTTTCTTTTATTTGATTTTATCCATTTCTCTCCAAAGCTGTTTTCCAACCAAACAGGCAGTGCGGAAGCATCCTTTGATTTAATTGACTAGAAAGGTGTAATTTGTCATCAAACAGGAAGATTTTGTTGGGTAAATGGGCAAGGTCTACACATACTTTACAAAAGAGTGTATGCAGAAAACTAATTTTCGCTGGATTAAAAAAAAAATTTGATTCACATAGGATGAAATTTTGCCTGATTTACAATGCTCAAAGAGGGCACGTGGGGCAGCTGTGGACAGCTATGTAAAAAGAAATGTATTGGTTAACCAGCCAATTCAACAACTGAGGCTAGTTAAACAAGTAAAGTGGAACTCTAGCCAACACAACAAAGTACAAAGCTGACATACATATAAGAATTCAGACAAAATATTTACCAAATACTTATAATTCAGTTCAGCCAGTTTTCTGTTTTACACATCAAAGCGATCTTAGAAAGCCAGTCAGGTGTGCACCATTTTACCTTTGCCCCCTTCTAGGTCTGCTTACTCAAACATAAGCTGCCAATTCTACCATGCAGTTATTCAAATATTTGCCTAAAGTTCCACTTTAATATTTGCCAAACTGGAACCAAAGGGTTCTATTTATAACATATTTCCCATGCTCCTCAGCTTCATCTAATAGTCAAAATACAATATTACATTCCATAAGTTTGACCTGAAATACCAAAAAAACAAAGAACATATCTTTTTGTGCCAAGTGGCAAAAATAAATGTTTTGACATTTTTAGAGGGTGAATGGTTCTGCGAATAGGTTATAAATAGACCCCATGGTTTAACCCAAATAAGGAAGGCTATAGCTGGCAACAGAACCAAACATGAACTTTGAAAACTCTTCCAACTTGTATACTCACAAAACACCACAACTTAGAAAACACGTCTGCGTGCCTTCAATTCTGCAAAAGTGTCCACAATGTGGTTTAGGTCCAGCCGTTTTGCTCTAGAATTTTCAATGCTTAGAATAGCAAGCCCAGATAGTCTTTGCTCAGACATAGTGCTTCTGAGATAATTCTTTATAAGTTTTAGTTTTGAGAAGGATCTTTCTGCTGAGGCCACTGTCACAGGTAGTGTTAGGAATAAAAGCAGCGCTATGCACACATCAGGCAGATTTGATGAAAGAGCGCTATTCTCAACTATGAGCAAACGCGCAAGATCCTTCACAGAGGACAATTTCTGAATGTCCTCTTTAAGTGCTGATCTAAAACTTAGAAGCTGACCAGCAAAAGTTGATGAGAGATCTTTTTCATACTTTTGTTGCAGGTTTGAGGCAGCTTTAAACAAATCATCATCCGATGCTGATGCTAGAACTGCAGGTTGAATAATTTCAAAGCGCTGAACAACCCGATTAAGTCCCTGGAACCTGTTTGACAACTGGTTTACTATTATGTCTAAGCACCTATAGAAAACGTTGATTTTGAAACGTTCTTCAAGGTCCTCTAACCTCTCATCAACACACAATTCATCAAAATGCTTTCTGACAGTGCGAATTCGTTTTGCTTCAAATCTGGGGGTAATATTCCATTTTTGTGCAAGCAATACAGCATTATTTCTGGCTTCCCCAAAACTGTTTCTGAAATTGGATAGCTCATCCAAGGCTGTCTTAATTAAATGAGAAGCTTTGGACAAGTCCATGCTCTCTGACTGGAGGAGTTTAGATAGAGAATTTATGCTTGAGAATATTTTGGTTTGTAGAACAATTAGAAATATAGATTGGAAGGACTCCAATTTTTTTTTCAGCCCCATTGCCTCTTCTCTTTCACTTTTTTTGGTAGCTACAAGACTTATTTTTGATAGCGCTTTAAGCACATCTACAAAACGAAAACGCAAGGCAAGCAGCGACTCATAGCGAGATGACCAGCGTGTGGGACACAATTTCTTCAGTGTAACAGAGGATTCACTGGTAAATGAAGACAGGATCTCCCACCGCTTTCCACTGTCCCCAAAAAAATTGTGTAAATGTTGAACCACACCCATGAAGTTTGAGACCTCTGTAATCTCTGCCACAGCATCTTGGAGGACCAAATTAAGATTGTGTGCTGCACAATGAACATAAAGTGCATTTTCCTCTCTCTGCAAAATTCTAGTCTGCACACCAGAATAGATTCCACTCATTGTGGCAGCACCATCATAGCCCTGACCACGGCACTTATCCAAAGAAATTCCTTTATCATCAATAAATGCAAGTATTTCTTTTTCTATACCTGCAGCACTTTGGTCATGAATAGCATTAAATCCAAGAAATGCCTCATGTATGTTAATTTGTTTTGCTCTCGTATTTGGATCTCTTTCAATAGAAACATATCGGAGAACCTGGCTCATTTGATCACATTTAGAGATATCTTGAGTAGTATCTATAATCAATGAGTAAAACTGTGCATTTTGCACTTCAGACAAAATGTCATTCAGAACTTGCTTTGACAAAATATCTATGACTTCATTTTGAATTTTTGGACTAAGGTATTTGACTTTTCCCTGTGGTAACTGTAGCAATTGCTTTAATATGGGATCATACTCAGCTAGAAGCTCAATTATTGCCAGGAAGTTTCCACTGTTGACTTCTCCTATTTTTTCTCTGTGGCCACGGAAGGCCATGTTATTCATAGCCATAGTCAAGGTGACATTCACAATTCTATTTAAAACATCTCTCCAAAAGTTTTTTTCTTTTCTTAATTGTTGTTCATTTTCCTCATCAATTGTTCCCTTTTTACGCCACTGATCATATATTATGCAAGAATCTATATGAGTTTGAGATGTTTCATGAACCTGTATTTTTGTTGACAAGCCTTTCCATTTTTGTATCCCCTTTGCCCATGCTGGTTCAGAGCCTAGCTTTCTACGGTCACCAAACAACCAGCATGGTTCACAGTATGCAACATTCAATTTAGGAGAATAACAGAGCCAGGTAATGGGTAGTTTAAGTCCTGTTTTTGTTGTTTTTTCATAATATTTTACTGAAAAACACCTCTGTTCCTCATCATTGTCTCTCTTAAAGGGCCCTGTAGGTCTGCAAGGACCATTAGTAATTATAAATCTCTTCACATGTGCATCTGTAATTGTAATTGGAAAGTTTGCCCTGTCTGTGATATATTTTGTAGATGCAATGTCGGTTAGCACAGCTATGTCACTACCAGTCAAGTGAACATCGGCTGCTGCAAATGGCTCAGTTTCAGGATAATCTTTTTCAATATTTTCCTGAACAACACCACCTAACTCTTGGCTTGTACTCGGTTCATTTAGGGGAAACTGGCCAGGTAGAAATTGCTCCTGTACTGGCATGTCAGTAATTGTGGGGTCAAGGCTTTCTGGGCTTGCCTCAGCAACTTTTTCCGCATCATGGTCTGCTGCAGAGCTCTGACCAACATTGGGCACATTAAAAAAATGTGTGATTTTTGGAAGTTTCCCGGTTTTGTAGGTGTCTTCCCTTTTCTTTTTACGCTTGTGAGCGCCACTTTGATGATGGTAACTGGACATTATGGTTGAAACTGAAAAATACAGTACAAGGAAAGACCCTTACTCCTCAATTATATAGTTAAAGTGGAGGTCCACCCTGAAAAAATACATACAAATGCAACAAAAATAAATGAAAAAAATAAATAAATACATGTTTTACTCACCAGAAATGCCTGTTGCTAGGCAGATTTTCCTAATCTGCCACTTCTTATTCCAAGGTGATCTTCGGTCTTCTCCTCCTCACATTTATTTCTGGGAAATTTGGACACAGTGTCTTCTGGGACCCGTGTGCGTCACAAAAGACAGCTGCCCATTCAGAAATCGCCAGGGGAGTCATACATGAACAGTAGGAAACAGGCAGTGAAGCCACAAGGCTCCACTGCCTAATTCCCTTAGTGAGGATGGCAGCGCCAGCACGCAATAGGAGGGAAGGATCAGCCTACATATTATAAGTCAGCAGCTACAGTGTTTGTAGCTGCTGACTTTTAAAAAAAAACGGTTTTTACGGCTGGAACAACGCTTTAACAACAAAACAAAACCACTGCTAATAAAATTCATTCATCAGTGACCGTGACCAGTAAAATCATTCATCAGTGACCGTGACCAGTGGCAGTCCATTAATACAGCAGTTACTGTGATCAGTGCAGGACATTACCCCCCGCCATGCTGCATATTATAAAACTCACAGTCACAGTTCACAATCATCACCATCAGTGACCATGATCAGCAGTGGCAGTACATTAATTCATCAGTGCCCGTGACCAGTAAATTTATTCATCAGTGCCCGTGACCAGTAAATTTATTCATCAGTGCCCGTGACCAGTAAATTTATTCATCAGTGCCCGTGACCAGTAAATTTATTCATCAGTGCCCGTGACCAGTAAATTTATTCATCAGTGACCGTGACCAGTAAAATCATTCATCAGTGACCGTGACCAGTAAAATCATTCATCAGTGACCGTGACCAGTAAAATCATTCAAAAGTGACCAGTAAAATCATTCAAAAGTGACCAGTAAAATCATTCATCAGTGACCGTGACCAGTGCAGGACATGAATGCAATTACAGTGACCAGTGCAGGACATGAATACAATTACAGTGACCAGTGCAGGACATTTACCCCCCTCCCCCCGCCATGCTGCATATTATAAAAATCAGTCAAACTCACAGACAGTTCAAAATCATTCGACCGTGACCAGTAAAATCATTCATCAGTGATCGTGACCAGTAAATTCATTCATCAGTGACCGTGACCAGTAAAATCATTTGACCATGACCAGTAAATTCATTCATCAGTGACCGTGACCAGTAAAATCATTCATCAGTGACCGTGACCAGTAAAATCATTCAACCGTGACCAGTAAAATCATTCATCAGTGACCGTGACCAGTAAAATCATTCAACCGTGACCAGTAAAATCATTCATCAGTGACCGTGACCAGTAAAATCATTCATCAGTGACCGTGACCAGTAAAATCATTCATCAGTGACCGTGACCAGTAAAATCATTCATCAGTGACAGTGACCAGTGCAGGACATGAATACAATTACAGTGACCAGTGCAGGACATGAATACAATTACAGTGACCAGTGCAGGACATGAATACAATTACAGTGACCAGTGCAGGACATTTACCCCCCTCCCCCTCCCCCTCCCCCCCGACATGCTGCATATTATAAAAATCAGTCAAACTCACAGACAGTTCAAAATCATTCGACCGTGACCAGTAAAATCATTCATCAGTGATCGTGACCAGTAAAATCATTCGACTGTGACTAGTAAAATCATTTGACCATGACCAGTAAATTCATTCATCAGTGACCGTGACCAGTAAAATTATTCATCAGTGACCGTGACCAGTAAAATCATTAATCAGTGACCGTGACCAGTAAAATCATTCGACCGTGACCAGTAAAATCATTCGACCGTGACCAGTAAATTCATTCATCAGTGACCGTGACCAGTAAATTCATTTATTAGTGACCGTGACCAGTAAAATCATTCGACCGTGACCAGTGAATTCATTCATCAGTGACCGTGACCAGTAAAATCATTCGACCGTGACTAGTAAAATCATTTGACCATGACCAGTAAATTCATTCATCAGTGACCGTGACCAGTAAAATCATTCATCAGTGACCGCGACCAGTGAAATCATTAATCAGTGACCGCGACCAGTGAAATCATTAATCAGTGACCGCGACCAGTGAAATCATTAATCAGTGACCGCGACCAGTGAAATCACTCATCAGTGACCATGACCAGTAAATTCATTCATCAGTGACCGTGACCAGTAAATTCATTTATTAGTGACCGTGACCAGTAAAATCATTCGACCGTGACCAGTAAATTCATTCATCAGTGACCGTGACCAGTAAATTCATTTATTAGTGACCGTGACCAGTAAAATCATTCGACCGTGACCAGTAAATTCATTCATCAGTGACCGTGACCAGTAAATTCATTTATTAGTGACCGTGACCAGTAAAATCATTCGACCGTGACCAGTGAATTCATTCATCAGTGACCGTGACCAGTAAAATCATTCGACCGTGACTAGTAAAATCATTTGACCATGACCAGTAAATTCATTCATCAGTGACCGTGACCAGTAAATTCATTCATCAGTGACCGTGACCAGTAAATTCATTCATCAGTGACCGTGACCAGTGAAATCACTCATCAGTGACCATGACCAGTAAATTCATTCATCAGTGACCGTGACCAGTAAATTCATTTATTAGTGACCGTGACCAGTAAAATCATTCGACCGTGACCAGTAAATTCATTCATCAGTGACCGTGACCAGTAAATTCATTTATTAGTGACCGTGACCAGTAAAATCATTCGACCGTGACCAGTAAATTCATTCATCAGTGACCGTGACCAGTAAATTCATTTATTAGTGACCGTGACCAGTAAAATCATTCGACCGTGACCAGTGAATTCATTCATCAGTGACCGTGACCAGTAAAATCATTCGACCGTGACTAGTAAAATCATTTGACCATGACCAGTAAATTCATTCATCAGTGACCGTGACCAGTAAATTCATTCATCAGTGACCGTGACCAGTAAATTCATTCATCAGTGACCGTGACCAGTAAAATCATTCATCAGTGACCGTGACCAGTAAAATCATTCGACCATGACCAGTAAATTCATTCATCAGTGACCGTGACCAGTAAAATCATTCATCAGTGACCGTGACCAGTAAATTCATTCATCAGTGACCGTGACCAGTAAAATCATTCATCAGTGACCGTGACCAGTAAATTCATTCATCAGTGACCGTGACCAGTAAAATCATTCATCAGTGACCGTGACCAGTAAAATCATTCATCAGTGACTGTGACCAGTAAAATCATTCATCAGTGACCGTGACCAGTAAAATCATTCATCAGTGACCGTGACCAGTAAAATCATTCGACCATGACCAGTAAATTCATTCATCAGTGACCGTGACCAGTAAAATCATTCATCAGTGACCGTGACCAGTAAATTCATTCATCAGTGACCGTGACCAGTAAAATCATTCATCAGTGACCGTGACCAGTAAATTCATTCGACCATGACCAGTAAATTCATTCATCAGTGACCGTGACCAGTAAAATCATTCATCAGTGACCGTGACCAGTAAAATCATTCAAAAGTGACCAGTAACCAGTGCAGGACATGAATACAATTACAGTGACCAGTGCAGGACATGAATACAATTACAGTGACCAGTGCAGGACATTTACCCCCCTCCCCCTCCCCCCCATGCTGCATATTAAAAAAATCAGTCAAAGTCACAGACAGTTCAAAACGTTTAGACTGCAGTCTGGCCTCATCATTGCATCAGCTTAGCTTGTACATTTAGCTTATACAGTCAGTACCTCAGGCTCTGTGATTGCAATGGTCTGCAATGCAAAGGGTGAGTCAGTCTGGTTCCTCCTCGGCGGTGCGGTGCTGCCTGCTTCCTCGTGTATGCAGGCTGCAGTAGCTCAGCACTGACGCTCCGCCCATCGAGCCTCCGGCTGAGTGACGTCACGACGCTGGGAGGGGGCTGACGCCTGTGTTCTGGGCGGAATGCATTGCCGAGCCCCGCACTGCTCGGCAGCGGACCCCATTCGGCAGCGGTTTGCCTAGGCTTCGGGCACCATAGCGACTGCGGGCCCCATAGCGACGGCGGGCCCCATAGCGACCGCGTGGGTCGCTATGGCGGTAGTTCCGCCACTGCCTTAATCCTTACATTTCCCCCTTTGACATCACCCCTCCCTCTTGCCCTGGGTCCACCTGAACAAGTTCTAGTCGGCCTATATCCAGAGTACTCTCCCTGACCGCGAGTTGTCAGAGGGGTATACACCCATCCCCCTGGACAGTACCAACATCTAAAATTCAGGAAGAGTGGCTTTTCTGACAGATGGGTGATGTCAAGAAACTAAATCTACCTATCTTCACAAAAGTTCCATCTTTTCCACATCATTTACCTTGGCTTTCTTGCAAAAGCATATGAGCAGTTTAAAGCATGCATAAAAGAAAAATACGAATAAGAGCACCACTATAATCGTCATTGCTGCCTTCTTAACCCAAGAGAATAACCCTGAGAAACTAAAAGTTCCACCAAACGGATCCCAGTCGCGACCAATATTTCGGGCCTTCTCTTGTAAATTCTTTACTTCCGTACGGTGTTGTGCAATGATGTCATAATAGTCAGGTACCTCAATGCTGGTGTTATGTATCCAAGTACAGCACTCATAGTCCTCAGTAGTTTCACAGAGTCCTGTCAGTGCTGCACTCATACTTTCAATTGCTAATTCATGTAATTCTAATTGTTAATGCTACTGTTAGCAAGATCAGTATACCGTATATACTCGAGTATAGGCCGACCCGAGTATAAGCCGAGGCCCCCAATTTACCCCCAAAAAACTGGGAAACCTATTGACTCGTGTATAAGCCGAGGGTGAGATATGCCTGTCCATCCCTGTGTGTGTGTCCATCCATCCATCCATCCCTGTGTGTGTGTCCATCCATCCATCCATCCCTGTGTGTGTGTGTGTCCATCCATCCATCCATCCCTGTGTGTGTGTGTGTGTCCATCCATCCATCCATCCCTGTGTGTGTGTCCGTCCATCCATCCATCCATCCATCCCTGTGTGTGTGTCCGTCCATCCATCCATCCATCCATCCCTGTGTGTGTGTCCATCCATGTGTGTGTGTGTGTGTGTGTGTGTGTGTGTGTGTGTGTGTGTGTGTGTGTGTGTGTGTGTGTGTGTGTGAGGCCTTGTGTGTCCAGCCTACCTGTGTCCCCAGCCTCCGTCCGGTCCCGAGCCTCCGTCCGGTCCCGTCCCGTCCCGAGCCGAGCCTCCGTCCGGTCCGGTCCCGTCCCGTCCCGAGACTCCGTCCGGTCCCGTCCCGTCCCGTCCCGAGCCGAGCCGAGCCGAGCCTCCGTCCGGTCCCGTCCCAGGATCACCGCTCTTCGTCGGCGCCCATTTTCCTGTTCAAATGCCGCGCCTCCCTGTCTGTGATAGGCGGAACACAATTTCCCAGCAGTCTGTGTTCCGCCTATCACGGCCATCCTTTCATCCTCGTCCGTAGTACGAGGATGAGCGGATGTCCGTGATAGGCGGAACACAGGCTGCTGGGAAATTCAGTGTTCCGCCTATCACAGGCGAAGGCGGAGCCGGAGGCGCGGCTTTTGAATTAGAATAGAATGGCCGCTGTCTGTCTGCTCGACACGCTGATCGAGCAGGCAGACAGCGATGACTCGAGTATAAGCCGAGGGGGGCACTTTCAGCCTCAAAAAAGAGGCTGAAAATCTCGGCTTATACTCGAGTATATACGGTAGTTTATAGGAACTGCCATCAGTGGTATACTTGCTGTGCTGGGGTGTAATTTGCTACAAATCCAACATTTCTCATATCCTGACTTCTGGGCATAAGCATATTTAAACTTCAGTAATAACATTTTTTTAGAAAATCCTTCATCCTTGTGTATTTTATTCTGTGAGGTAACCAAACTATTAGCCAGAATTACTGAAACAATAAAAAGATACATGTTGTCATTTGCCAACTGGCTCCTTTTTACAATGAGAAGCGTGGATCCAGGTAGGTTTCCCTTCCAATTTCACTGAGGTTGCTGTAATCAATAGCACCTGGAAAGGACCTTCAAACCTTGGTTCCAGTGTCTTTCTGGTATGTTTCTTTACATACACATAGTCTCCTGGTTGTAGATCATGAGTACCTGTGACAGAATTAGGGTCTGGAAGAGAAGAATACACACTCTTGTGGATTTTAGTCAGACGCTGTTGCAACTGTATTACATACGTAGTTAAACTATCACATTGTAATTGCATACTTTGAGGAAAATATAAACCTAATCTAGGTGCACTTCCAAACAGTATTTCATATGGGGATAACCCAGTTTTTCCTGTTGGGGTGTACCTAATAGAGAACAAAGCTAAGGGTAGGCACTCAGGCCATGGTTTGTTCAACTCCTGCATAGCTTTTTGTATTTTCAGCTTGATTGTACCATTTACTCTTTCTACTGATCCTGAACTCTGTGGGTGGTAAGGAGTATGAAAACTTTGTTGAACCCCTAACATTGCCATCACATTTTGCATTATTTCTCCCGTGAAATGTGTCCCCCTATCTGATTCTATTGTTTCTGGGAGACCAAACCTAGGTATCAGCTCAGTAATCAGTTTCTTGGCGGTGGCTTTTGCCGTAGCTGATTTCACAGGATAACTTTCTGGCCAGCCTGAAAATAGGCAGATGCACACGAGAACAAATTCAAAGGGGCCGCTCTTAGGCATTTGTATGTAGTCAATCTGCAGTCTCTGAAAGGGATATTGGGCCCGGACCTGATGTTTACGTGGGGTTTTCACTCTCTGTCCTGGGTTATTAATCAGACAGATTTGGCATGCAGCACAGTAGTTCCTTGCAGTACTACTGAATCCAGGGGCTAGCCATCCTTGGCTTACAATCCTATACATAGAATTGGAGCTGACATGAGTGGGTAAGTGGACAGCCGCTGCCATTGCTGGGTATAGAGAACCGGGTAGACATATTTTGTCTCCTTCTCTCCATACATTGTCAAGGCCTGGTGCAGCTCCCTCCTTAACCCAACGGTCCTTCTCAATAGCCCCTGCTTGTTCCTGTAGTTCCATTAGCTGCTGCCATGTGGTTTCGGGCATACTCACCTGTACCGTGGCTAAGGTCTCAGGGCTTACTTCCCCTAGAGCTGCCTTCTTTGCAGTTAAATCTGCAAATGCGTTTCCTTTTGCCTCAGTTGTTTTTGCGCTCGTGTGTGCCGCTATCTTCATGATGGCTACTCTTATAACCTTTTGAAGATTGTTCAGGACTCTAGCTTTCCATATGTGGCCATAATCATGTGCCACACCGTAGGCGTATGCGGAATCAGTGTAAATGTTCCCTTCTTGTCCCTCCAAGTGTTCTAGGGCTTTCTCTAGAGCGGTTAGTTCCGCTTCTTGTGCCGACATGTGTGCTGGTAGTGACTTTGCCTCAATTACCAGTGTGTCCGTTACCACAGCATAACCTGTGTGATATTTACCTTTGTCATCGGCAAATCTACTACCATCTATGTACAGTGTGTGTTCTGCATTTGCAATGGGTATGTCTGTGACATGTGGGAACCCCGTGGTTTCTTGTTCCATAAGTTGGAAACAATCGTGTTCATCAGATGTTATGTCATGAAATGAAAGTGTGTCAGAATCCTGAGTATCTTGTGCTGTATCTACACCATTATCATCATTACTCCCCCCTGTCAAATCTGTCTGTAATGGTAAAAGCTGTGCTAAGTTAAAAGAAGTGCATCGCTGAAAGGTAACATTGGGGGGTAGGAGCAAAGTGCATTGTAGACGCAGCTGCCTTGCCATTGATATGTGTTTTGGTTGGACCTGTGATAAGATGGCGTGTATGTCATGTGTGGTATGTACCACTACAGGATTGTCTAAGACAATTTCTGAGGATTTGTCAATGATAATTGACACTGCTGCAACTGCTCGTACACAGGACGGTGATCCTCTAGAGACAGGATCGAGAGCCGCCGAGAAGTATGCTACCGGCCTTTGTTTGATGTGTTGTTGTGTCAACACCCCTGTTGCGTGTCCCGTGATTTCAGCAATGTACAAATGAAATGTTTTGGTATAATCAGGGATCCCGATCGCAGGTGCCGAAATTAGTAACCTTTTTAAGGTGCTAAAAGATTCATGACCTGCTTCTGTGAGTACATAGGGTACTATTTTCAAGCAATCATATAATGGCTGCATCAGAGAACTGGCATGTGGTATCCATTGTCTACAATATGATACCATTCCCAGAAACATACGAAGTTGCTTAAAATTGCGTGGGATATTCATTTGTCTTATGGCCTGGACTCGGTCTTCAGTGAGATGTCGAGTACCCTGGGATATACAGTGGCCCAAAAAGACAACCTTTTTCTGACATACCTGTAACTTAGTTCTATTCACCTTGCACCCTTTTTCAGCCAGGAATTGTAACAATGATAGAGTGGCTTTTAAACAAGTATCGTTATCCGGACAACATAACAATAGGTCATCTACATATTGCAACAATACACAAGTGTCAGGCGGTAGCCATTCTCCTAACACTGTCTGCAGGGCTTGTGAGTATAGAGTTGGCGAATGCGCCATTCCTTGAGGTAGGCGTGTCCAGGTTAGCTGACGGTTTCGAAGGCGGAACGCGAACCATGGTTGACATTCCTCCGCCAGGGGTACAGAAAAGAAAGCATTTGCCAAGTCTACAACTGTAAATGAGGAGCTATCTGATGGTATTTCTGACAGTAAGGTATGCGGGTTCGGTACTAATGGCGTTATTGGGGCCAATATTTTGTTTATTGCCCTTAAGTCCTGTACCATCCTATACCTTATTGGGCCATCCCCCAATGTCTTTTTCTTAACTGGATACAATGGGGTATTGGCTGGTGATTGTATTTCTTTTAATGCTCCACTTTTAAGTAGAGCCTCCACTTGTAGTTCTATAGCTGCTTCCTGGGGCGCACTGAGTGGGTACTGTTTCTGCTGAGGGAGAACTGCTCCTGGAATCAGCTGTAGAGTAACCGGGGGTATGGGCAGAAGCCCAACGTCTGCTGGATGTGTTTCCCATAACCCTTCCGGAAGGCTAGACAGAATTTGGTCTATTTCCGGTGAGGGCGTATTGGACGGTTCTGGTTCTTCTTCCAAGCATTGTATTTTACTACAGATTTCTATACCCTCTGGGTCATCTCCTATTGCTAGGGTGACCATGCCATCTGGGTGATAAGTAATGTTCGCTCCTATTTTCTGAAGAATGTCTGCTCCTAATAAATTAGTGGGAGCTCCTCTGGAAATCAAAAAGCGTGACAAAAACATGTGATTTCCTATCTTTACTTTTAAAGGTTTAGTCAGTGGGGCATCAGTCAGGAGTCCGTCATAACCACTTATGGGTATGGTGTCACGGGACGTCATGTGTAGAGGGACTACTGAATCAGACAACAGACTGCGTGACGCTCCTGTGTCAACCAAACAAGGAATATGTTTACCTTCCACCTTCATCAACATGTGGAGCATTTTGTTCTCTGATTCAGCTAGGACTGGGGCAAGTCATGCGGTCGGATCGTCCCTATCATTGGTACGCCTCTGTCTGTAGTCCCTCGTGTCTCTGTCCGTGTTTCCTTCCTGTTCGTCTTTTATCCTTTTCCTACAGTCTCTTTTTATATGTCCCACCTTGTTGCAGTAATAACAGGTAAGAGGTTTACGGGAGGAATTCCCTCCTTCATTGACCCGGGCAACAGTGTTAACTCCCGGTGTCCTTCTGGGTTTAGTTTCTGCTAAATCAGCCTCTATGCCTTGTGCTTTCTGCAACAATGTTCCTCTGTCCCGTATGGCTCTCCATTCGGGAGTACATGCCTTCAGTTTGTCACCTATTTGGGGTACTAGTCCTTCCATAAACTGTCGATTGAAAGCCCTAATGGTGACGGGTAAGGCTAAATCTAGACCTTCGTCAGCCATCATGCTTTCCATGTTGAGGTAAAATTCTGTAACAGTCTGACCTGGGGCCTGTTTTATGGGCGCTGTCGAACCCCTTTCCTGCTGTTTCCCTTGGCAAAATTCTCGTAACTGAGCAATAAACAGGGGTCTAGAGTCTATATGACGAGGGTGTACTCCTGGTGGATCTGCCGCTGGATCCCCTTGTGGTCTATGTGGAGCAATTTCATTCATAAATTGATTAAACATCGTTAGTGTCATTTTATGTCTACATATATCTTCCCCATCTTGCCAAGTCGCTTCATGTGTGTCTAGTAATTGTGTCACGAATCTACAGAATGCGGCAGGTTTTGCTACGGGATCAGGAGCATTCTGTATTAATGCCATAAGAGTGTCAGCCGACCAAGGTGTCCATGTCCTCAGAACGACTTGTCGGGTCACTGTAGGTGGCTGTCCTGCTTGACCCGCATTTGGATTATTTACTTGTATTACCCTAGTCCGACTATGGACTGGAGCTAGGGGCTCTGGTCTTTGAGCGCCGCAATGTACACATTCCTGTGCCCAGTCTGTATTCTGGGTACCGCATACTCGGCATACCCATCCTCTTCCTCTTAAGGAAGGATAAAGTTTTGGTCTTTCATTACCTGGTGTGGTAGTGTTATAAGGAGGTGGAGTATCTCCCGTATTAACCCTATCGCCGGGAGCAGAAGGAAGACTTTTGTGTCGGACCTTCATATCCCATCCACCCTTTTCCTGACAATACTCCCATCCCTCCTCTTTAGCCCTGTTGGAAACCTTAATTAAACATTGTATTTGTGATACCCATCCGTTCTGCAATATCTCTCCCTGTCTGTCTTTCTTTATTTCTTCCCAACCTTCTACACTTAGCCCATTTTCTCCATCCATCCCCAATTTCTTGAGAATCCTATTTGTGCCCTGTGCCTTATCCTTCCCATACAACATTGTAATTATGTCTTTAACAGCATAACATTTCTGAGATTCCTCCTGAGGTTTACCATGTGTCTGGCCCATTTTGACAGTCCTGCCTAGGTGGCGTTTGGATCACTTACTAAGTGTCTCGTTGCCTTCTCCTCCTAGGGTGCCAAAATACTAAAAAACCTCTCCTATATGAGATCGAATTACTTTATATGCTAGCCAACTGACAAATATTATGACCAGACTGACAGCTACAACATATACAAGCATTCCCTTTTGGTGGCCAAACACATATGACTAGGTCTCCGGGACTTTGTGGAGACCTTATTTCCGTCCCATTACCATGGAATCTCTCAGCATTCGTTTCTTATTCCTGCTTTATCGAGGCAGTCAGGACTTATACTTTCAACCCGTTTTTAGGCTCATGAATCAAAAAGCGTATATCAAACTTAAGTGTCGGACCCCCAAAGTACTCTTACGAGTTAAGGGCGCATTCCGTTACCCATTGGGATGATATATGTTTCAATTCACACCATACAAACAGGGCTTATCTCATTCACAACAGACAGATGACAAGTAGACAGACAAGAAACAACGGTAACATAAGCCAAAATATTAAGTTCAAGACCCGCATACTACAGAGGTTGGTGTTTACCTGAAGAACAATTCAGACAGATCAGGTGGGCACAAATCTAAGAAGCACAGAGTTTATAAGAAAATAAAGCTTTTCTTACCTGCGCAGGATTTGTCTGTGGTTCTTTGATGTGCCCGACCATTTCGTTCCGTCCTTATGTTCGTTCGCCTCTTGTAGTGTCTTCAGCGAGTCCGTGTTCACGGCGCCAGAAATGTTAGGTGTGACCTCAACAAGTCACCTATTTGTCAGGTTATGTTACCGTTTCCCAATTGTTAGTTAGAGTTCTTATCCGAGCAAAGAGACACAGAAGTATTCAGTATTTCTGCTCAGAAGTCCGTCGTTAACTCTGACTGTCTCTGACTGACTGTGGCTCTGAGGCTTCTTTATTACATCTTTTATAGACAGAAAAGGGCAAACATCAGCAAATGTAAAAAAAACAACATTTTCAAAGTAAAGACAATTCTCCGGGTGTTATCAGCTGATAAGACAATCTTCTGGGCGTAGACTGCTTTTTAGGGCTGATGCGGCCTCTTCTTGATGAGTACGTGACAATAGATGACGAATCCTTATTTTACAGAGAGAAATACAAGTAATTAGAAAGACATAAGGTCAACCATTTTGTTTCAACATATACCTTAATCCTTACAAGATGAATTTGAAGCAACACACCCCCAATGCCTGTGTTAAGGACCTATGTAGAGGAAAGGGGAAGTTTGAACTGAAATTTAATCATTTGCTTTTATTTGATTTATTGCAGTGTACCAAGAAATTGTAAAGGAACAGGTAAATAACAGAACGCTATTGTAGAATAACAATCTGCTGAGCATAACACATCATTTATGACAATCACCACTCTTCTTTTCTGATCTTGACTTTGCAGACAGTGACCATGAGTCACCATAGAACAATATTGTCTCTACTTTGATTGTAAGCACAGTGCATATTACAGTTCTTAACCTGAGTGTAATTTACAAGGTTCTGTTTTTTTCACAACATGTAGAAAAGTAGGTTACTGCCTCATAATAAAACTTTTTATACTGCAGAAGCTAACATGAATATTTTGGTTTCATGATCAAAAATATTGGACAGAGCTAAGGCCCAATCCCTCACGGACCAAGTTTCAGAACAATGGTGTCTAACTTTCCTAATTTCTGGTCCCAGTATGTCATTGGTCTGGGACCTCAGGTTTCACTTCTGTGAAATTGTATATTGTCCAATGCTACAAATCAGAAAAACTGGGGAGCAGAAACTTGGTGCTTAGGATCCCAATACTCTGCTCCGAGGAACTTTGCCCTTTCAAAAACTCAATCTGGACTGATAATCCCAAGAATGTGCTCTAGTAAAAAAAAACAAAAAACAACACAATAACCCCAGTGCATTTGCAAATCTCTGCTGTTTATTATCTCATGGTTCGTGAACTTAGATATATAGTAAAAACAGAAACCGATACAGAGCAATATGGCCATTTAGTGTAAGCTTCTTGGTTATGCGGGTTTCTATGTAACAGCAGATTTTACTTGAAGCCGGATGGGATTTGACAAATATTACACTCACAGATCTGAGAACAACCAGTTAAATATTGCCACCTTTATGCTGCATATACACAATCCGACTATTCGGTGGACTTAGTCCGGTGGACTCTGGCCCGCCGGACAATTCGATCGTGTGTGGGCTCCAGCGGACTTTTTCTTCCCAAAAGTCCGGTGGACTTAGAAATAAGATTTGCTTCAAAATTGTCCGCCGGCCTCGGCTTTTAGCGGACAATCCGTTCGTCTGTGTGCTAGTCCGGCGGACTAAAACCGACGCTATGGCAGCTGTTGGCTACTGGCTATGAACTTCCTTATTCTACGCCATCACGTTCAAATCCCTCGGACTTTTGGGTAGAGGAACTTGACTGCCCTGCATAGAGTCCTGATCCCAACCCAACAGAACACCTTTGGGATAATTTAGAGCGGAGAATGTGAGCCAGGCCTTCTTGTCCAACATCATTGCCTGACCTCACAAATGCGCTTCTGGAAGAAAGGTCAAACATTACCATAGACACACTCCTAAACCTTGTGGACAGCCTTCCCAGAAGAGTCAAAGCTGTTATAGCTGGAAAGGGTGGGCCAACTCAATATTGAACTCTACAGACTAAGACTGGGATGCCATTAAAGTTTATGTGCGTGTAAAGGCAGGCACCCCAATAGTTTTGGCAATATAGTGTATACCATGATATACCCAGGAGCTATATATTCCATTGCCTCTAGTATACATAGATATTCTAACACACTCTCTCTCTCTCTCTCTCTTTTTATATATATATATATATATATATATATATATATATATATATATATATATATGTCTCCCTTCCTCTTTCCCACAGACACAAATACCATGCTCCCTACAGCCATATTTTTCATGTTCCACATATAACAGATCCCTCCAGCTGACAAATATAACCCTCTGTTTTTGAACAAGCCAAAGACATCATTATCATAGCATGTTTCTAGCAGATGGTTGCAGGCAGAAGAAAGGCAAACGAAGACTGGAAAAGGAAGTCATCTTTTACTCTGGCAGCTTGCTCTGGTAGGAAAGCATGCCGTTGATGAGTAGGTGCTATATGACATACAGACACAGCTTACACTGCTTATGTCATTACATCCTCACAAAGGACTGTGCACAAGGAGGTGCCATAAAGAATAAGTTGTGGCAATCTTTTAAAGGTGTCCACTGCAATGCTCTAGACACTAGGCAGTAGTCACGTTCCTTCAGTGTTTCTAAAATCCCACGCAGAGTTTCACAACTGAAAATAATAGGTACATGAAAGAGATGGTAGTCAGAGGGAAAAACTAGTGAGAACTGCAGGGGACCTAGGAGATTGACACTCCTGGAAGTGTCAATTTGCGTTCAGACTTTAGCAGATAATTTCTCAGCAATGAAGCTGAGGATGGCAGTGCGAAAAGCAGGGGAAATGGTATGTCCTCTACAGATATGCATTGGTTTTAAAGTTATTCTAAAGGGACAGGGTTGCTTTAATATATAGGGTACTCTTTAATCACTTTTGGATTGCATTGAATACTATGAAAACATGCTGCTCAGTTTGCCTTTCCTTCCTTTCTTGGATGTTTTTTCTATCCTCATTGGACAGAATATTTTTGTCAGTACTCTTCCATCTCCCTGGCCTTCGGTTTGTATTTGTGCCCTATTTAGTTGCCTATACCAAGCCCATACTGCAGCTGCTCTTTCACACAGTGCCTCCACACATTGTTTTCCAGTTGCTTTGTGACCACACATGTTTAATGAAATGCTATAATTTTCTCACACTTTCTTCTTCTTTCTCTCTGGATGGCTTTCTATCAGCTCCGCAGTTCTATCTCTCTTTATCCACACACTGGCTGCCTCTAGCTTTGACCTCATGTCGCTGATGCCCAGAAATCAGGTTAGCGCTAATGCTGACACTGATTAATTGGGGACTTGTGTACCCAAGGGCCGGGTCTGCAGCCACATTCTCAGGGTCAGCTGGCAGGCAGTAGGGTCACATTACCCCTTATGTGTGCAGGCTCTGAGGGATTCTGTCAGGACAATTTAGGGAACACATAGGGGAAGCTGCCAGCCTGCAGGAGACAACATTATCCTCTCAGCAGCAGCAGGGAACACAGAATTGTGAGAGATGGCAATAGAAAAGAAGAGAAAATCACTGTGCAATCAATGGACTTCCATTTAACTAAATTAACATCAATGAATATGAACTGGGTTGCCTTCACAGTATCTAAGAGAAGATGTAAAACGATATCATATATTGCAAGCACAGTCTGACAATGTCATGTAGACATTTTGTTTGAAGCACAAGAGCAAAACTTATGCACCATTTTTTTTAGAAGAATGTCTTTCAAATCCTCCAACTAAGATGCTTTTTAACCACTTACCGACAAGCCACCATAGTTGTACTGTGGCAGAATGGCTTGGTTGGGCAAAACGTCGCTTCGCCCTTCGGCACTAGGGGCACCGGCCTCCTGCGATCGATCGGGGCACACGGAGAACCGGGATCTGTGTGTGTAAACACCCAGTTTCCGGTTCTCTGAGGGGAGAAGTGACAGATCGTCTGTTCATACAGAGTATGAGAAGGTCAAAGGGAAATGGAGTATCCCAAAAATGAAAGGGGATCTAGGCTAGAGAGGGAGATGTAGAAAGAGGAGAGGAGCCTGGAGACCTTCCCGCACCAGTGAAAAGCGATAAGGGCATAGGTGTTCGCAGGGGGAATGTTGGGTATGCCTGGGCACACCCTAATCACCCTGTGCAGTGCAGATTTCCCCAAAGTCCACTGCACTACTGACACTGTCCACTGTTCTACTGACTGACACCATCCACTGTCCTACTGACACTTGACATGTCCACTGCTCTACTGACACTGTCCACTGCCCTATTGACACCATCCATGTTTGTTTACTTTTATTTAGTGTTTGTGTCTGTGCATGTGTATATATATATATATATATACATACAGTGCCTTGAAAACATTTTCATACTCCTTGAAATTTTCCACATTTTGTCA
Organism: Lithobates pipiens; assembly: GCF_037356315.1. Taxonomy (NCBI): domain Eukaryota; kingdom Metazoa; phylum Chordata; class Amphibia; order Anura; family Ranidae; genus Lithobates; species Lithobates pipiens. Next base: position 10,707,124 of record NW_027507790.1, read on the forward strand.
TGTTACAGATAGGGTGTAAGGGCCACGACGGGAAAAAAAATGACCAATACGATACAGATGTTTCTCTGTTGACCATTTAAACACCCTAATATCCATACCTGGAGAGAAATCAGGATTATGACATGTGTGCTAAAGGGTAAATATGGAGGCCAGTAAAGAATTGGGCCGCAAACTAATCCAAAGAGCAAGAGAATAGGATAATGTGAGTGACTGTATTAAGGGTCTGTCCTTAAGGGGACACCATAATCAGAAATCAATTAGTATAGCTGTACCCATTCCGGCCTCTCGTGGTGAGAATAGACTATCCACAACTGCAACAATTGCGCTGCCTTGTAGTGGTACGTGCCAGGGATGCCCATTATCCCTGTTGCTTTTCACTATTGCAGTTGAAACCATAGCTATAACCATTTGTGATGATCCAAATATCAAAGGGGTGTTATGTGGTTCACATATGCACAAGTGTGTGCTATTTGCTGACGATGTGTTGTTATTTGTAACTTCACCCGTCACCTCAATTCCAATTATTCTTCAGACATTACGTGACTTTGGTAGGGTGTCTGGGCTCAGGGTGAACGAGACAAAATCCTCCGCTGTGAATGTTAGGCTACTTTCACACTGGGGCGCTTTACAGGCGCTATATCGCTAAAAATAGCACCTGCAAAGCGCCTGTAAAGTACCTCTCCTGTCACTCCAGCACCGAAAGCACCTCTCCTGTCACTTTCACACTGGAGCGGTGCGCTGGCAGGTCGCTAAAAAAAGTCCTGCAATCGGCATCTTTGAGGCACTTTAGGAGCAGTGTATACACAGCTCCTAAAGCGCCCTGCCCATTGAAATCAATGGGCAGCGGTGCTTTGCGGGTGCTTTTAAACCCTTTTTTGGCAATTGGCGGGGGTTAATAGCACCCCGCTAGCAGCCGAAAAACGCCACAAAAACAAATGTAAAGCACTGCTAAAAATAGCTTTACTGCCAACGCCCGCCCGCTCCAGTGTGAAAGTGCCCTTAACGTTCCTGAATCTGTTGGGCTCTGTATGATCTCTCGTTGCTGTGTAGAATTCATGTGGTTAAAATGATTCTCCTACCTAAACTCTTAGATTTATTCTGGTTATTCCCAGTATCTGTCTCTATGGTGGACCCCTCCTGCGCTTTCAGTCTAAAGTGTTGAAATTTATATGGGGTTCTAAGGGTCCTAAGGGTCCCTCAGGGTGGCCTTCTCCTGTCCATAGATTTGCAAAAGGCCTTCGACTCTGTGTCTTGGACATACAGTATGTTTCAGGTTCTGGAGTCCTGAGGCTTTTTGCCCACTCTTTTTGCGAACTCTATACTCTCAACCACAAGCCAAGGATAGGTTGATGGGTTACCATTTCTACCCCATTGGGGTTTTCCCTATTGATCAGTGCTACAGGCTTTAACCAGCAACACTGATCACAGACCCCAGACCCCAGGACCAGCAGCCCAGCCCCAGCAGCTGTGTGATCAGGCTGCATTTCATGGGCACTGGTAAGGCTGCATTTTATGGGCACTGGTAAGGCTGCATTTCATGGGGGCTTGGCGCCAGCTAAAAGCGTCACCTCCCTGAAATGAGTTTTAAGCCTCCCTGAAATTTGTTTTTGCAGGTTGGGATGTCTGCATTGCATTGCACAGGAATCCCAGATGGTCACCACTGATGGAAAGCATGGCCGTATGGTGAACAATCCCAAAGTAAGACTTGGTGCGCAGGTAGCTTGGTGGCGTGGAGTAATGACATCACCGGAGTGCGACTTGTTTCTGCGCATGCACGCTGCGGATGTTGTGGCAGCTTCACTCCTTTATCAAGCAATACTACTGGGAAATGTGGCCATCACTATATAGCACATCAAGGGGAGGGGCAGGATGATAAATGAGTTTACCAAAACAAATACAAAAGGGGAAGCAAATCTCAATACTGATAGGAAACCAAATACATAGAAATATTTTAAAAGAAATATCTATATGGAAATAAGCAATCCTACATTGATGGAAGGTATATATCAATAAATATCAATATACAGCAATGAAAGAAATATAATAGACTATTAAAATACAGTGCACTGATGGACCGAGAAGGGGGGAAAAGACACAGAATGACATATCCATTCTTTGGCAAAGAAGTATATAAACTGATTGCCAAAAGGTGATAATGATAAACATAGTATGAATACCAGATCAGTGTGAAAGGGCCTAAAGCACACAATCCATGTTCTTATAGCGACACATCCAGAAAAGATGTCTCAGTTTAGGATATTCAGACCATAATTTTTTCATGCTCACACAGCTTCTCCATTCAAATCAATATTTAGTCACATGTTTTTGTCTTTACTTTAAACTGAAGTTATGTCTTGATCACATGGGTGCTGAGGCCTGATGGCTGTGATTGGGCCATGCGTTTCTATGGCTGTTGGCAGCATGGTAATTAAGTGGTTAGCACTTTTGCCTAGCCACACTAGGGTTGTCAGTTTGAATCCCAACGCATTCCCTGCCTGGAGTTTATATGTTCTTCCTGTGACTGTGCGTGTTTCCTTCGGGTACTCCAGTTTCCTCCTACACTCCAAAGACATGCTGGTAGGTAAATTGGCCCTAGTATATGAATGTGAGTTAAGGACCTTGGAATGTAAGCTCCTTGAGGGCAGGGACTGATGTGAATGTACAGCGCTATATAAGTACCTGTAAAAAATAAAAAATAAATAAAATGGCTCGTGCTTTGTGCATGCACCCAATTCCACTCTATAGGGATGAAGCGGCTGCTCATGCCAGTCTGATTAGCACGCCGATGCATATGAGCGGATCTGAATGCACACTGTCTATCTTTTTTAGCCCACGTGTTCCTCTGCTGGTTAGGTGTATAGACCTTACACAAGCACATGCAAGTTGTAAACTGTTTAAATATTGCAAAGTGTTTATAATAACTGTTAAAATTAAATACATTTCAATTTCTCATTTCGAATTTAGCAAGGAAGGCAACAGATGACGTGAATCAGTGAAGAGGGACTGCAATATGCTTATGGGTGCCAGTGGAGGAAAAGCATTCATTGCTCACCATTTAACTCTTTCAGGCATCCCCTTGGGACCCTAAAGTGTAATGATCTCAGCAGAGGATGCAGCACAGTTAAGCTTGGCTCTTAGGGAATTCTGGGTTACTTGCTCTAATTGCGACAACCGTACAACAAAACCGCAACAAAGATCCGCCACTTAACCTAATTGAGTGCGAAGGTTTCCCAGGGACACAGGCTTCTTCCATAATATATACACTATTGACCCACAATTGGCGCCACAGGGATGCTAATTGTGCTCCTGCCGTCGGCCTGGCTGTGGTTCACATGTGTGTGTGTGTGTAGAGGGATGCTATTGACAGTGTTAGGTAGAAAGATGGAGACACGCGTCTTTCATGAATGTAGGATTGCGCTCCTTAATTCCCTATCATGTCCTCTACTTACTGCTGGCTTCTGTATGTCACAAGGGAGAAGAACGAGGAGACAGCTTGTCGTGGGGTCTGTTAGATCACTGTGGTATCCCACAAAGGGCTCAGGAGGAATGAGCAGAGCTTATTAACTTCTTATTTGCCACTGACTACAACAATGAATGAAGTCATTAAAAATTCTCCAATATACGTAATCTATTACCTATAGGTATCCACATCTCAGCCATTCAGAGCCTCGTATTTCTTCTATAATATCAGAAGTTTAGTGCAGTTTAGGTAGCTGTACATATGACAATCATTTATGAAGAGCGTATAAAGCCTCTTTTTCCTTAACAGGCTTACAAATGCATTTTTTTAAGACAGCTTAAAGAAAAATATCTGTGTTCAAATTGCAGTAACCCATAGTAACCAATCATATTTTAGCATTTATTAGTTCAGAGCAAAAACAAAGACAGAGCAGCCAGAATATGAAAGACCATGAATAATAAGTCGCTATTGGTTGCCATACTTTTTTCTTTCCTTTAAAAATGGCTCTAAATTCACAACTTTTTTTTTCTTTAATGGATTCTCTGCATTAAGGCAAAATACTCTCCACAACCTTTTCCTTACACCCCCCCCCCCCCCCAATCCTTAAACACTTACCTGCTTTGGTAAGTGTTTAAGGATTGGGGGGGTGGTGTAAACACTAATACTGCCTTGGCTGCCGCTCTTCTCTCATCACCTCTTGGTCTCACAGGAAACACAGGCGGCTGCAAAAGCCATAGGCTTGAGCGCGCCCCTGCATGGTTGCCCGTTAGCACCAGGCTTGCTATGGTGGTTCAAGAAGAAGAAGGAGCAGACAGTGGCGGCTGGCTGGGGGACCCCAGAAGTGGAGGTAAGGGACCACTCCATGCAATACATTGCACAGAGCAGGTAAGTATAATATATTTTTATTTTTATTAAAAAAAAAATTGTCTTTACAATTGACCTTTTAAAGGGCAACTTTTCAGTTCACAGCAGCCTTTCTTTTTTCAAATTCTTTATTTAAGGTTCAAAAGGTAGCCAAGACAATACATCAAATCAGAACATTGGAAAAGTAGTTTATAAGGTTATATCAGTGCATCAAGTATATAGATTCCAAGCCCAGAACATGGGCACAACTGTAGAATTCAGGAGAAGACAACTAAAATGAACACACAGATGGTTACCAAGGTTTTTTTTTGTTTGAGCAGAGGGGAGAAAAGAGTGGAGGGGAGGGGGGAGGTGTGGGGGCAGTAAAAGGCAAACTCGCTGGACAGGGTGGATCCATTAAGGCAGTTATGGAGGGCCATCTAGTAGAGATTGCCCATCCTCTGAGTATATGAACATTTTCCAGTGAAGCAAAGTTTTCTTGTAACGTTCATGCTTGTTTTGTGCAGTTAGCAACAAGTCTTCCATTTTGCTGGTAGACTCAACCATTTTTAGCCACATTTGGATAGTCGGAGGGCTAGGTTGTTTCCATTGTAAAGTGATGTAACGCTTGGCAGCGTCAAGTAAATGACGTAGCTCTGATGTTGTAGTTGGAATGTCAGAGCAGTGTAGCAGGAAGAAGGCAGGGACCATATGGTCCGTGAACTATTGTGTGAGCCTGCGCACCTCCTTCCAGAAGGTCTCCAGGGCCGGACAAGCCCAGAACACATGCAAGAGCATACCCCTTGCCTCACGGCATCTCCAGCACTGGTCAGAGGCTTCTGGAAAGAAGCAGTTTAGGACAGATGGGATATGGTACCATCTGTTGAGCACTTTATAGTTGCATTCTTGGACGCGTGTACAGATGGAGTACTTGAGGGAAAACCATGTGATTTTGCTATCCTGTTTGGTCATAAAAGATCATCCCAAATCCGCTTCCCTTTAGTAAGGCTGGGATGTCTGAATTCTGCAGGCAGAGAGATCAAGATAGAGTACATTGTAAAGAGCGTGCGTGGGAGAGTGTCTTCTCCCATGCAATGAAAGGTGGTTGGCGGTCTTCTGTATTCTGTTGGAGACCCCAAGCCTTGGAGAAAGTGATGAAGTTGGAGTGCCCTCCAAAAATCTAAGGCAAATCTCCTCTCTGGTTGCATCAAAGTCGGGATAGACGGCCATCCGTCTGAGTTGAGAAAGTGTGACGCCTAGAAACAGCCAGTATCTAGCAAGTGCTGAAACAGGCCACAACACAAATCCAGGGTAAAATTGCCATTACCCAATACCAGGTAAAATGGCGACTTAGAGGAGGTAATATCTAGGTTTTTACACAGAGCGTTGCAAACCCGTAGGTTTGGGCCTATAGCAGGGTGAGCTTTGAGTATCGAGGGCAACTCCCGAAAGCACCAAGGAGCTCTACGTAGAGGAATGGTGCATAATTGTTGTTCTAGTTGGGTCCATAATTTTTGAGTGCACAGCAGCCTTTCTCAACCTAAGTGCTTCCGCACCCTGGGGTGCCATCTGGGTTAGTAAGAGGTGCTGTTTCTTGCATGGTGGTGTATATTCTGTGGGGCAGCATATGTGTGAAATGTTTGTGCTGTGAATGCTCAATTATGCCCCCCAGCATGTTGACTGATCTGTTAAAAAAAAAATTAAGTTAAAATAGTTAAATCTGGTGTTGAACTAGGTTAGTGGTATAGTGTTGGTTTTCAGTCTCAGTGCAAGTGACACTAAATAGCAACATGCACATTATTGTCTCTTGGTTCTACTATGGCTATACAGTAAATATTGTACACATACAGTATGTGGTATACTCATGCAACCCAGGAGTAGGAAAACCTATTTTGGGTTATTGTGGTGGTGGGTCAAGGTAATAGCACAAAAATATACAGCTAAAAATAAAAAATAAAACCCCTCATATTTCTTTACTATTTGGCCAGTGTTCCTTTCATATAAAAAACAAAAACAAAAAAAAACATGGGATATCCGTTAACATTTACCACCAGATTTACACCCAATTGGTCCTGAGAAAACAATTCAACTGGGGTGCTTCGAGATTTTATATACTTGAAAAAAAGGCGCCATGACTAAAAAATTTTTTGAGAAATTCTAGTCTAAAATGCAGAGATAACAAGACAAATCAGGAAAGGCACTGAATCCACCCAGGTGTTCCTTAAGCCTGGAGTTAGCCAATAATCCAAAGGTAACCCAGGTTCAGGAACTGTGACCAGTTTGGGCATCTACTGTATCTAAAGGAAAAAGGTTAATGGTGCCCATGGCTTCATGATGCATGCCTATATAGCTGCATGATAGCATCATCTAATTAGTTAAAGTGGAACTGAAGGCATTTTACAACAGATTGCAAGCAGGCAGACTATTATCACAGAAGAGATACGTATGTGTCTTTTCTGCAAAGAAAAAAATACATCTATCTGCCTACTTGCAGTCTTCTGCGGCATGTACATGGAGCTATGTGTGTGCTGGGAATGAGTGACTCCTGCGCAGTGGCTCCCGCTGATTTAAAATCCTGTGATGAGGGAGTGGGTGTGGGGCTGAGCCCCGCTGTCTGTGTCTATGGACACAGGCAGCATGGCATAGGATTGAGCCCACAGGTGTGCCACATTAGGAAGTGGTTTCCTATTGTGGCACATGGAGAAAAGGAGGAGCTTGGAGCGCCAGCGGGGGACCTGAAAGGAGGAGGATCGGGGCCGCTCTGTGCAATTCTATAATTGTATTGCACAAAGGAAGTAAGTATATATATATTGTACTTTACAATCATTTTAATCTTCAGGACTGAGCTATCAGTTTCACTGCTTAGGCCTGCACAGTGCTGGAGACTGCTGGGCATCTCTTCTGTCTCAAATACTTCTGCATACCTGTGAGTGGTAACGTACACTTATGCCGCGTACACACGAGCGGACTGTATGGCATACTTAGTCCGTCATACAATCCGATGGACAGTCTGTCATACTTTCGACTGAACGGACTTGACCACACACGGATGCACAAACAGTCTGTCGAAAGCTTGCGCGATGACGTGTACAGCACGTACGACGGGACTAGAAATAGGAAGTCCAATACACAGCAAAGCACCCTTCCGCCGTGTAAATCCTTTCTGGGCATGCGCCATTCTTAGTCCGTCAAACTAGCCTACTGACGAGCGGATTGTCCGCTGAAACCAAAGTACGACGGACAGAATTTTGAAAAATCCGAAATACTTAGTACGCCAGACTGCACGCTGAAAAAGTCAGCTGAAGCCCACACACGAGCGGACTGTCCGCTGAAATGTGTTTCGACGGACTAAGTACGCCATACAGTCCGCCCGTGTGTACGCGGCATAAGCTGCACATGTGCAGCTCAGTGTACATTTATGGCAATACCCTGTGCCGTGCTGAGGTGAATCCCATGCGCAGGAATGGCCTACCCATTCAGGTTGCCAGAAAGAGCAAACACGAAAAGAAGACTGGGAGAAGATAGAAGTGCCTGTGACCAGCTTGAGTACTGGCAGTGCAGCGCTCAAAGCCTGCAATAATGTGCTAATATATGGTGCATACTAGCACATTTTGGCATAAACCTCCGGAGGGCCAATTTAAAAAAAATAATATATATATGGCAGAGCTTAAAGGGGTTGTAAAGGTTTGTTTTTTATTTTCTAAATAGGTTCCTTTAAGCTAGTGCATTGTTGGTTCACTTACCGCTTCCTTCAATTTCTCTTCTAAATGTTTTTTTTTTCTTTTTTTTTCTTTGTCTGAATTTCTCACTTCCTGTTCCTCCTCAGTAAGCTGTTCAGTAAGCTGTTCTGGCTGACTAAACACTGCTCGGGTTGATGGTGTGAAGTTTACTGAGGAGAAACAGGAAGTGAAAAATTCAGACAAAGAAAAAAAACATTTAGAAGGGAAATCGAAGGAAAAGGTAAGTGAACCAACAATGCACTAGTTTAAAGGAACCTATTTAGAAAATAAAAAAACAATGCTTTACAACCCCTTTAATTCCGCTTTAACTATAGCAAAGAAGGTAAAACCACTGACTTGTCTATCCTGCCTGTCAGGGCTGGGTAAATCTCAGGACTGCTAGGTCAAAATATGGCTGGTAAAACAGCTCCTATACATGCAATTTTACTGTGTATTAAGCAGTGTGTCTGGAGTCCATCTTTAAAAGAGAAGTATGGCCAAGACTTTCTTGGTCATACTTCTCTTTTTGGTTACAGATGTGCACTAAAGCAGCTCATAAATTATGCAATTTTCTTTCCATCCACTATGAGTAGAAGGAAAGAAAATCGCTCGATTCCCCTATCAACACAGTCGGTCAGTGTTGATGGGGGAATCCCTCCTGCTGCACTATTGTGTTCTACTGGTGGGGAGCCTTCCTCGCTGGCAGAGCACAAATATTATGACTAGCAGCTATAGTCGCCGACAGTAATCGGATGTAAAAGAAATCTGACAGGCTGGTGCTTGGTTGGTCCCTGCTGAACCGGCTGAGATTCGATCCATCTATATAGCTGGCTTTGCTTTTATTCCCCTGTGACCCAGAATCAGATTATAGTGGACAATTGCCAGATATAAGCTAATGGAGCAGAGCTGCTCCAGGTTCTGGAAGGATCTAGACCAGGGATATGCAATTAGCGGACCTCTAGCTGTTGCCAAACTACAAGTCCCATTATGCCTCTGCCTCTGGGTGTCATGCTTGTGGCTGTCAGAGTCTTGCTATGCCTCATGGGACGTGTAGTTCCGCAACAGCTGGAGGTCCGCTAATTGCATATCCCTGATCTAGACAATATTGTCGAGATTCACCCAGCTGCCTGATTGACAGCTGGCTCTGCCTCTCAGCCAGAGCCAGATACACTCTCCCTGTCCCTAGCTCAGTGCCCCAGTAAATACTGGAGGAGCAGAGCGGAGAGCGACGACTAACAGACAACTGAGTGATTAGCAGACATGTGATCGCTCAGGTTTTTTTTTTAAACTCATACTTTACTTTATTATTATAGAGAACATAAAATATTTCTATATAAAATTCAGAGTTTTATGGTACATGCTAATCTGCATGCTTCAGTTTTTGTTTGTGATCTAGATATATATTTTCCTTCCACAACTAAAATAACAATTCTAGAAGAGGCCGAGGATAAATGCCTGCTGTTCAGATTAATTCCAATTAATTCCACAAGTGTCCCTCGAATAACAAAAGTGAAAAGGTCACGGTAATTGTGCTTGGTTTGTGTATCTGGTCTGGATGACGCACAAAACTTCTTCTCCCTCAGCTTGAGTGTCCCAGTGGAGCTATTCCTAGGGCCCACGCACTCTCCAGTAACAATAGCTTGCTATGCAGTCATTTTCCTTCTCTCCCAAGGTGCAGGCTGACATGTTTTTACCTGGTAGCAGAAGCCAGAGAGGAAATCAAAAAATGTGGTTCTCATGTCATATATGTCAAGTACAGCATGTGATAACAAAGGTTTTCAGGAACAGCACTTTGCAGTTTTTATTTATAGGGGCAAAGATAATAGCTCCCATTAATAGTTTTAGAAAAAGGCACAAGGATATCTTTTACAAAAAGCAAACTCTATAGAAACTATTTTTTAACTACTTCAGCCCCGGAAGGATTCACCCCCTTAATGACCAGGCCGATTTTTGCGATATGGCGCTGCGTCACTTTAGCTGACAATTGCGATGTTGTGCGATGTTGTACCCAAATAAAATGCCTTTTTTTCCTCCACAAATAGAGCTTTCTTTTGGTGCCATTTGATCACCTCTGGGTTTTTCTTTTTTTTTTTGCGCTATAAACAAAAAAAGACTGACAATTTTGAATAAAAACTATATTTTTTATTTTCTGCTGTAAAACATACCCAATATAATTTATTGGGACAACACACAAATCCATCTTCCTGCATAGCAGAATGATAGGATCTGTGTGTGATTCCCTGACAGAATGGAGATTTGCCTTGTTTACTATGGCAGATCCCCGTTCTGTCTCTGCAGAGAACAATCATGGGTGGCCAGTGGACATTGAGTCCGCCAGACACACTGATTGGCTCCCCCACTGACCAATGGGTCCCCCACTGGCCACAGATCGCCGTGTACGTGCCCGACGTACACCTATGGCGATTTGCGCAGCCAAGCCAACCTGCCCCAGTATAACTGCGGTGGCTGGTCGGCAAGCGGTTAAAAGTATCCTTCAACGTTTTTCACACATCTTTTCTACATAATAATGGTTAAGAAACAATATACAATAAGCTTGTAGAATTTGTTTATTTTGTAGCATCTTTGTACCTTTTTACCACTCTGGTTGACTTTTGGTTGTGGTGCAGTATTCTCATATCAAATTCCACTTAGCTTTTTTTTTAAAAAAGAAAAGGAAATAAAAAAAAAAGCAGCCAGTCAGGAGGCAGTAGGATAGCCTCATGAACACCCGCTCCCCCATGGATCACTTTTCAGAGGGCAGTAAGCACTGCCACCCATGTGGAAGAGCCCTAAAGGCGTTTAGGCTGCCCATATGCCTTAGAGGGGGGTTGAATGTGACCACACTCAGGCAAGGACTAATAGACTGCTTGTAATGATTGGTGCAAAGCTACTCATGGATTGCAGATCGTGCATGGTTAGAATCCAGTTTGCATCTCAGAATGGTCAACCAGGGCTGTCTAAAGTTGGTCATGGATGGTTAGAATCTCAGCCGGGTCATCAGGGACCGGTCGAGATTTGAACCATGTATGGGCAGGCTAAATGTACCCAAGGGATTGGTCGAGATTCGAACCGTGTATGAGAAGGCTAAATGTACCCAAGGGACTAGTTGAGATTCAAACCATGTATGGGCAGGCTAAATGTACCCAAGGGACCGGTTGAGATTCGAACCATGTATGGGCAGGCTGAATGTACTCAAGTTGATCGATCAATCAACTTGGGTACAACCAGCCTGTCCAATTTTCCATATGATTATTGCTAGTGGCTATAATAGCTGCTAGCAGTAGTCAATGTGTTCTCCTGGTAAGGATGGCTCCCCCACTGACCTGAAGGGCCTGGTATTGAATTTGGGGGGCCCGCCACACAATTTTTGTTTTGGTTCGGGGTTCTCCTTACTATTCATACCAAGGGTCTGGTAATGGACTGTAGGGGAATGACTTTTATGTATATTGCCGGGACTGACAATTCATTATAGCCACGAGTACTTTTAAATGACTTTCTTTCCTTTAGAAATGTCCTTTTTTTGAAGGGACTGTTGCAAACATGGGAAAAATGCGCCACTTTACGGGCATACTGTAGACACCCCCCAGGTATGAAATTTAAAGGAATATTTCACTTTTATTGTTTCACTTTAAGCATTATTAAAATCACTGCTCCTGAAAAAAGTCAGTTTTTAAAACTTTTTTTTTCATTGATACATGTCCCCTGGGGCAGGACCCAGGTCCTCAAACACTTTTTATGACAATACCTGCTCTGAGCTTCCATCTCTGCTTGGCGAGCTTTGCTCTGAGCTTCTATCTCTGCTTGGCGATTTACCATCTTTGCATGACGAGCTGCCTTTTGTGTTTCTGCTTCCTTTTTGGTAAAGGAGCTTCGCACTTTATTTTCTTCCAGACTTGCACTAGCCTCTATTAGCTTGTTACTTAATGTTGAACTTCTGGAGCGAGAGGATCTAGAAGAACGTGTGGTGTGCTTGGTCGATGTGGATCTGTGAGATCTGGTCTGCTGCAGTTGAGCAATGCGGAGTTCTGCCGTACACTGGGCATTTTGCAATAAGAGATCATTTTGTTGGTTTAGTGCATCAGCCCTGGTCAGATCTGCTGAAGAGTCCTCTATATTACAGTCCTGCAAGAAAGCTATGTATTTTGCAAACAGCAGCTGGTAGCGTTCATAGCGTACGTGGCAGATAAGCGATCTATAGAGTCTCTTAGTTCAGGTGGTTGATGATTAAACTGTGACAAAACTGACATGCAGTGTGAAGTTCTGTCCCATAAGTCTGACAGATTTCTGGAGAATTCATCTCTAGTGGCTTCATAGTTTTTTCTGAGTTTCTGTGTAGGTTTTATTGTACGTTTGGGTCTGTGTTCGGCAATATCTGCAGAATCTGCTCTCTGTACATCCGCAGGTTCAGAGGCATGATGAATCTGCTTTGGTTCAGCCACAGAAGAGTGCTCAGAGTCTTGTCTAGACATTTTTCACGTTTTTGCAAGAAATGGTACTGCCTCTTTAAGAAGACGAACAGCAGCTAAGACAGATGGGGTAACGCAGTTCAATGTAGAGAAACAGTTTTTAACATTCACATGAGGTGCAGTAAACTCATGTGACTGTGTGCTTCACAAGATGGCGGATGGCACTGAGCTTGATTGCAGATCAGGCGCACACATATACACAGCAGGCTGTGGGAATACTATACATCTTTTGACTATTCTGACTCTGATTGTTGTGAAGCGATTTATCTCTTGTGAGACCTCTATGCCTGGCCTGTATAAGATATAATCACTGAGTACAACCCTCATCAGATAGCTTGAACTCACCAAATACCATCCACAAGATGCTTTTATTCTGAACATCAGGTTACAACAGATGACAGGATACAAACAGAGGTTGTAGTATTTATGTGGTCAAAAGATGATATTGTCTGTAGCTTACAATGCAGAATACATGTGCCCTGCTACATGTGGCTTGATAACTGCATTGATGACACAGGAAGTACAAACACAGAAAGAAGGGTGGAGCATTACATATAAAGGAAGTATGTCATAACCTAAGGGAAAAAGAACATAAGAAACAAGTGCATTACCACAAAAGGTCACTAGATGGCAGTATGTCAACTAAATATAATAGTCCATAGAAAATGGTTAGGAAAACAGTCTATATCAATTATATGCCTCTTGGGGCAGCACAGTCTGTGTCTCCCATTTGAACTTCTGCCTTGACACCTGCATTGCATTAGCATTTGATGGAGACTCCCAGTAGCAGTGCAACACAAATGACTCTATGCAACCATCGCTACAGTGTGAACATAGACACAAAGTGGCTGCAAAGAAACTGCAGGTCATCAGCAGCACTGATTGGATAAAAAAAAGATTTATTCTATTACAAAAATGGTAATTGTTTGCAATATGTAGTGCATGAGCAATATATTATAGATGTAATTTACTTAGGGTTTACTTCTACTTTAGCCACTTCAGCCCCGGAAGAATTTACCCCCTTAATTAGAGCATTTTTTTTTTGCGATACAGCACTGTGTTGCTTTAACTGATAATTGCATGCGACGTTGCACCCAAACAAAAGGGACGTCCTTTTTTCCCCACAAATAAAGCTTTCTTTTGGTGGTATTTGATCACCTCTGCGGTTTTCATTTTTTGCGCTATAAACAAAAAAAAAAAAAGAATATATAAAAAAAAGTTCTTCCTCAGTTTAGGCCGATATGCATTCTTCACTATAAGGGTATATTGATTGGTTTGCACAAAAGTTATAGCGTCTACAAAATAGCGGATAGATTTATAGCATTTTTATTATTAATTAATTTTTTTAGTAATGGCGGCGATCTAAGATTTTTATTGGAACTCCGACATTGCGGCAGACAGATCGGACACTTTTGGCATTATTTTGGGACCATTGACATTTACACAGTGATTGTAACAGAGCTAAAAATAGCCACTGATTACTGTATAAATGCCACTGGCAGGGAAGGGGTTAAGCACTAGGGGGGCGATCAAGGGGTTAAGTGTGCTCTCTCAGTGTGTTCTAACTGTAGGGGGGATTGGCTCACTAGAACATGACAGAGATCACTGCTCCCAATCACTGGGAGCAGTAGATCTCTGTCATGTCACTAGGCAGAACAGGGAAATGCCTTGTTTACATAGGCATGTCCCTGTTCTGCCTCTCCGTGCCACGATCACAGGCCACTGGCAGACATTGGGCAAACTCCTGCGTTGCGTGGTGGGGGGGGGGGGGCACGCGACCACTAGCCTGCAAGGATGAAGGGAAATACAGGTAAGCCCATTTGCGCAGCCGTGCCATTCTGACTACGTACATTGTTGTGCAGTGGTCGGCAATGGTTAATGTGGTCAGAAATAAATGCACAGCAGTAGCCTTGTAAGCTTTATAAACTGGCAAAAATTGTTAAAGAAGAATTCCAGGTATAGATATTTTGTACAACGTTACATTGCTCTAACTTGAACCAATGTAACTAGGGGGGTTGATTTACTAAAACTGTGCAAAATCTGGTGCAGCTGTACATGGTGGCCAATCAGCTCCTAACTTCAGCTTGTTCAATTAAGTCCTGACAAAAAAAAAAAATGGAAGCTGATTGGTTTCTATTCAGAGCTGCACCTGATTTTGTACTCTCTAGTTTTAGTAAATCAATCACTTTGTATATACGATGCTGACTGATTGCTCTGGATGCTGGAAATCACTGAAGTCGACACCGCTACTCCAGGAATTTGTCCTACAGTGACATCACCACTTTGCCTCTCCGTCTTGTCCAATCAGAGTACACATTGCATTCATTATTCATTCAGAAAATGCAAAGCATTCTCTGTATGTTGCCTTTGCCGGACAGCCAATCTCCTGTGTTCAGAATGCAGCAGGGCAGCCATTCGATGTGAGACCCAAAAGCAAGTGCGGATCATTGGGGTAGCATTTTTGACACCCTAGGAAAAAACACATTTTTCTGCCCCCCCCCGCTCCACCCTTGACTCCACCCCCTTGCCCATGTATTCCCCACCTTTTAATGAAGCGCCCATCAAATGTAGCCTCACCAGCACCCATCAATGCAGCCTCACCTGTGCCCATCAATGCAGCCTCACCAGCGCCCATCAATGCAGCCTCACCTGTGCCCATCAATGCAGCCTCACCAGCACCCATCAATGCAGCCTCACCTGTGCCCATCAATGCAGCCTCACCAGCGCCCATTAATGCAGTCTACCAGCACCCATCAATGCAGCCTACCAGCACCCATCAAATGCAGCCTCACCTGTACCCATCAAATGCAGCCTCATTTGTTCCCATCAATGCAGCCTACCAGTGCCCATCAATGCAGCCTACCAGCACCTATCAATGTAGCCTCACCAGCACCCATCAAATGCAGACTCACCTGTGCCCATCAAAACAGCCTCACCAGCACCCATCAAATGCAGCCTCACCAGCACTCATCAAAATGCAGCCTCACCAGTGTCCATCAATGCAGCCTCACCAGCACCCATCAATGCAGCCTCACCTGTGCCCATCAATGCAGCCTCACCAGTACCCATCAATGCAGCCTCACCAGCGCCCATCAATGCAGTCTACCAGCGCCCATCAATGCAGCCTACCAGCACCCATCAAATACAGCCTCACTTGTACCCATCAAATGCAGCCTCATTTGTTTCCATCAATGCAGCCTACCAGTGCCCATCAATGCAGCCTACCAGCACCCATCAATGCAGCCTCACCAGCACCCATCAAATGCAGCCTCACCAGCACCCATCAAATGCAGACTCACCTGTGCCCATCAATACAGCCTCACCAGCACCCATCAAATGCAGCCTCACCAGCACCCATCAAATGCAGCCTCACCAGCGCCTATCAATTCAGCTTCAACAGTGCCCATCAATGCATCTTCACCAGTGTCCATCAATGCAGCCTCACCAGCACCCATCAATGCAGCCTACCAGCGCCCATCAATGCCGCCTACCAGTGCCCATCAATGCAGCCTACCAGCGCCCATCAATGCAGCCTACCAGCACCCATCGATGCAGCCTACCAGCGCCCATCAATGCAGCCTACCAGTGCCCATCAATGCAGCCTACCAGCACCCATCAATGCAACCTATCAGCACCCATCAATGCAACTTACCAGCGGCCATCAATGCAGCCTACCAGAGCCCATAAATGCAGCCTACCAGCGCCCATCAATGCAGCCTACCAGTACCCATCAATGCAGCCTACCAGTACCCATCAATGAATGTTGGCTTGCTTCCATTCATTTAGGAGTCGGAACACATACACAGTCCTCTGCTGCCGCTGCGCCTCTGACACTATGTGCGAATGGAGCAGCGGCTGCCTGCTGATGCTGAGACTTAGTTGCTTGCTGCAGAGAGAACAAAGTAGGAACACCAGGGGCCCGGGTGCCCTAGGCAGCAATGTGCCCTAGACGGCTGCCTAGTTTGCCTAGTGGTAGCACCGGCCCTGGGTAGCAGAGTCTACTTCAGAGATTTCTAGCTTCCAGGGGCTTCGGCCAGCTGGATCAATGTAACTATGTATAAATTATCCATATCTGGGATTCTTTTTTAAATTGTTATAGTTAGAGAGTAAGTTTAGGGTTTAGTTAATACTTTAAAAGTTCTGCTATTCCAGCAGAAACAACAAAAAAAGTATAAACAAGAGCTCTTCTTTAAAAGATGCCTGTGTTGAGAGAAAAAACATGGCCGCCATTGCTGATATGCTGGTCTGGCTGTCAAGGAATAATCGTGTACATTGGGTCTTCTGGCTTCACTTTCGCCTAACTTTTCGCATGCTTGTTTTCTAAAAAGAAAGTATTTAAAGCATAACTTTAGGCAGATATAAAAGACACACTTTAACGCAGCTATGTGTTCATTAACCCCTTACAGACCGGACCATTTTGCTGGTCAAAGACCAGACCACTTTTTGCGATTCGGCACTGCGTCGCTTTAACTGACAATTGCGCAGTCGTGCAACATGGCTCCAAAACTAAATTTAAGTCCTTTTTTTCCCCACAAATAGAGCTTTCTTTTGGTGGTATTTGATCACCCCTGCGGTTTTTATTTTTTGCGCTATAAACAAAAATAGAGCGACAATTTGGAAAAAAACGCATTCTTTTTTACTTTTTGTTATAATAAATATCCCCCAAAAATATATAAAAAAACATTTTTTTTTCTCAGTTTAGGCCGATATGTATTCTTCTACATATTTTTGGTAAAAAAAATCGCAATAAGCTATTATTGATTGGTTTGCGCAAAAGTTATAGCGTTTACAAAATAGGGATAGTTTTATAGCATTTTTATTAATAATTTTTTATTATTTTTTTTTTTTACCAATAATGGCGGCGATCAGCGATTTTTATTGTGACTGCGACATTGTGGGGGACCCACAATGCCCCTGAATGCAGCCTTAGACAGGACAAGTCAGTTTGTTGCAGGCTGGCTGGTAAGTAAACTGGGAATTTTCTTTGTTGTTTTTTGACATGCATCACCCTTCCATGTGCTCCTTGCTGTAAAGGCCAGTTCTACTTTGGGGTGGTTGCCATTTGTTTGCACTATTGGTGAATTGGTGAGGGGATGCGCTTGATACCTTCACTGCCATTATAGTATTACTTGATGTCCAGTGCATTCCTATACCTTTAAAGAGGGGTGGGCTCCTTCTGGGCATACCTGCTCTTAAAGCGGGGTTCCACCCTAAAGTGGAACTTCCGCTGATCGGAACCCTCCCTCACAATTGGCACCTTTCAGTGGGGAGGGGGGAGGAGATACCTGTCAAAGACAGGTATTTACACCCACTTCCAGGCATAGACTCCTGTGGGAGTCTATGCCTCTTCCTGTCCTGCCGCGCTGTCTGCTGGGACACACACAGGTCCCAGAGACAGCGCGGACAATTCCTATTGCGCTGCGCGACTCGCGCATGCGCAGTAGGGAACCGGGAAGTGAAGCCGATTCGCTTCACTTCCTGATTCCCTCACCTAGAATGGTGGCGGCAGCAGCCGAGAGCCGAGCGATCGATCAGCCTCGGCTGCCGGCAGCGCTGGACCCGGGGACAGGTGAGTGTCCATTTATTAAAAGTCAGCAGCTGTAGTATTTATAGCTGCTGGCTTTTAATATTTTTTTCCCCAGTACAGTCCCGCTTTAATCTATCAATTTTTTTCTATGTGCTTCAACTTTGGAGACGCTCCAAATTGATAGAGGACTGCAGTACACTAAAGTGGCCCTGCAGCTAATGCATATATTTGTAAATGTGTGCAAACATTAAAGTGATTGTAAAGTCTCGTTTAAAAAAATAAAAATAACAAACAGGTTATACTTACCTACAGTGGTGTGAAAAAGTGTTTGCCCCCTTCCTCATTTCCTGTTCCTTTGCATGTTTGTCACACTTAAGTGTTTCGGAACATCAAACCAATTTAAACAATAGTCAAGGACAACACAAGTAAACACAAAATGCAATTTGTAAATGAAAGTGTTTATTATTAAAGGTGAAAAAAAAATCCAAACCATCATGGCCCTGTGTGAAAAAGTGATTGCCCCCTAAACCTAATAACTGGTTGGGCCACCCTTAGCAGCAACAACTGCAACCAAGCGTTTGCGATAACGTGCAATGAGGCTTTTACAGCGTCCTGGAGGAATTTTGGCCCACTCATCTTTGCAGAATTGTCCTAATTCAGTTACATTAGAGGGTTTTCGAGCATGAACGGCCTTTTTAAGGTCATACCACAACATCTCAATAGGATTCAGGTCAGGACTTTGGCTAGGCCACTCCAAAGTCTTCATTTTGCTTTTCTTCAGCCATTCGGTGGTGGACTTGCTGGTGTGTTTAGGATCATTGTCCTGCTGCAGAACCCAAGTTCGTTTCAGCTTGAGTACACGAACAGATGGTCGGACATTCTCCTTCAGGATCTCTTGGTAGACAGCAGAATTCATAGTTCCTTTTATCACGGCAAGTCTTCCAGGTCCTGAAGCAGCAAAACAGCCCCAGACCATCACACTACCACCACCATATTTTACTGTTGGTATAATGTTCTTTTTATGAAATGCAGTGTTCCTGCTACGCCAGATATACTTGGACACACACCTTCCAAAGAGTTCCACTTTTGTCTCATCGGTCCACAGAATGTTGTCCCAAAAGTCTTGGGGATCATCAAGATGTGTTGTGGAGAAATTGAGACGAGCTTTGATGTTCTTTTTGCTCAGCAGTGGTTTTCTCCTTGGAACTCTGCCATGCAGGCCATTTTTGCCCAGTCTTTTCCTGATGGTGGAGGCATGAACGCTGACCTTAACTGAGGCAAGTGAGGCCTGCAGTTCCTTGGACGTTGTTGTGGGGTCTTTTGTGACCTCTTGGATGAGTCGTCGCTGCGCTCTTGGGGTAATTTTGGGCGGCCGGCCACTCCTGGGAAGGTTCACCACTGTTCCATGTCTTCGCCATTTGTGGATAATGGCTCTCACTGTGGTTCGCTGGATTCCCAAAGCTTTGGAAATGGCTTTATAACCCTTTCCAGACTGATAGATTTCAATTACTTTCTTTCTCAATTGTTCCTGAATTTCTTTGGGTCTCGGCATGATGTGTAGCTTTTAAGGATCTTCTGGTGGACCTTACTGTGTCAAGCAGCTCCTATTTAAGTGATGCCTTGATTGTGAACAGGTGTGGCAATAATCAGGCCTGGGTGTGGCTAGAGAAATTGAACTCAGGTGTGGACAACCACAGTTATAGTATGTTTTAACAAGGGGGGCAATCACTTTTTCACACAGGGCCATGATGGTTTGGATTTTTTTTCACCTTTAATAATAAACATCTTCATTTACAAATTGCATTTTGTGTTTACTTGTGTTGTCCTTGACTATTGTTTAAATTGGTTTGATGTTCCGAAACACTTAAGTGTGACAAACATGCAAAGGAACAGGAAATGAGGAAGGGGGCAAACACTTTTTCACACCACTGTACTTTGTTGCAGTGGATTTGCACAGAGCAGCCCGATCCTCCTCTTCTCAGGTCCTTCTTTGCTGCTACTGGCCCCTCCCTCCTATCGAGTGCCCCATCAGCCAGCAGCTTTCTATAGGGGCACCCACCCCAAGTCAGAAGGGGAGAAGGGGGAGCAGATCAGCTGTGTTCTCTCTCATCCCGTGCAAGAGAGTATGGACGAAGGAGGAGGAGGTAGAACTGTTAAGGCCGACTCTGTGCTGCTGTTCCATGAGAGATGCACTTTTCGTTCAGAGCCATGCTGTCCTGAGAAGGCAAACGGCACTGATGGACATTGATAGAAGGCACTGATGAGCACTTATAGACGGTACTGATGAGCACTTATAGAAGGTACTGATGAGCACTTATAGAAGGTACTGATGAGCACTTATAGAAGGTACTGATGAGCACCGATAGAAGGCACTGATGTACACTGATAATAGGTACTGATGGACACTGATAGAAGGTACTGATGGACTTTGATAGAAGGTACTGATGGACACTGATAGAAGGCACTGATGGACACTGATAGAAGGCACTGATGGATACTGATAGAAGGTACTGCTGAGCACTGATAGAAGGTACTGCTGAGCACTGATATAAGGTACCAATGAGCACTGATAGAAGGTACTGATGAGCACTGATAGAAGGCACTGATGGACACTGACAGAAGGTACTGATGGACTCTGATAGAAGTTACTGATAGAAAGAACTGATGGACACTGATAGAAGGCACTGATGGACACTAATAAAAGGTACTGATGGACTCTGATAGAAGTTACTGATAGAAGGCACTGACGGTTACTGATAGAAGGCACTGATGGACACTAATAGAAGGCACCAATGGACACTGCTAGAAGGTACTGATGAGCACTGATAGAAGGTACCGATGGACACCGATAGAAGGTACTGATGGACGCTGATAGAAGGCACCAATGGACACTGCTAGAAGGTACTGATGAGCACTGATAGAAGGTACCGATGGACACCGATAGAAGGTACTGATGGACGCTGATAGAAGGAACTGAAGGACATTGATAGACAGTTCTAATGAGCACTGATAGAAGGCACTGATGGACACTGATAGAAGGCACTGATGGACACTGATAGAAGGTACTGCTGGACACTGATAGAAGATACTGATGAACACTGATAGAAGGCACTGATGAACACTGATAGAAGGCACTGGTGAGCACTGATAGAAGGTCCTGATGGACTCTGATAGAAGGTACTGATAGAAGGCACTGATGGACACTGATAGACGGTACTGATGAGCACTGATAGAAGGTACTGATGAGCACTGATAGAAGGTACCGATGAGCACTGATAGAAGGTACTGATGGACACTGATAGAAGGCACTGATGGACACTGATAGAAGGTACTAATGAGCAATGATAGAAGATACTAATGGACACTGATAGAAGGCACTGATGAACACTGATAGAAGGCACTGATGAATACTGATAGAAGGCTTTGATGAGCATTGATAGAAGGCACTGATGGACACTGATAGGAGGCACTGATGGGCAATGATAGGAGGAATTTATAGGCACTGATAGGAGGCACTGATGAGCACTAATAGGAGGCATTGATTGGCACTAATAGGAGGCATTGATGGACACTGATAGGAGGCATGGATGGGCACTGATAGGAGGCACTAATGGACACAGATATGCCACATTGATGAGCAATGATAGCTAGCACTGATAGGAGTCACTAATGTGCACTGATAGGCTGCACTGATAGGTGGCATTGATGGGCACTGATGGGCATTGATGAACACTGATAGGTAGAACTCATAGGCTGCACTGATGGGCACTGAGGAACACTGATAGGCAGAACTTAGGCAGAGTTAATGAGCATTGATAGATGGCACTGATTGGCAGTATTGAAGAGTACTGGTAGGTGGCATTGATGGAAGCTGTTAGGCAGCATTAATGAGCATGGATAGATGGTGCTGATAGGCAGAATTGATGGGCACTAATAGGCGGCATTAATGAGCATTGATAGGTAACACTTGTAGGCGGAATTGATGTGCGCTAATAGACTGCATTGATGAGCACTGATAGGCAGCATTGATTGGCACTGATAGGTGGCATTGATGAGCACTGATAGGCAGCATTGATGGGCACTAATAGGTGGCATTGATGAGCACTGATAGATGGCACTGATGATTGGGTCACTGCTTATCAGTGTAAACAATTTACTGACATTCTTGACAGTTAATGGCAGTCCTTTACTCACACAGACACAGCATGGGAGGAAAGGGCTGCGAATTACCAGGCAAATCTGTTTACATGTGATCAGCTGATCACATGGTAAAGGGCCACTGTGATTGCACTGGATGCACGTCTCAGGGGGCATGCGGGAAGCAGGTTTCTGTGAGGATGTCCATGGATACCCTCCCAAAATTGGAAGCCCAGGGCTCTGATGAAACCCATCGTGGTTTCTTGCACCAGGGCCCTGAAGTTTCTAGTTACGCCATTGGCTGGTGGCTATAACTGGCAGCAGTGATCATTGTATTCTGCCAGTGGGGAACCATAGCGCTGCGGGAGGGATTCCTCCATCAACGCTACCTGTGTTGATGAGGGAATCAAGCAATTTTCTATCCCTCAACCCATGGTGGAAGGAAAGAAAATGACATAAGTTATGGCCTGCCTTACAGGTGAGTTATTGGGTAAAAGGGACACTGCAATGATAGGATCACTTTAAAAAGAGATTAGAGGGCTAGCAGGGGTTGGACAAGCTGCTTATCACCAAATGTAGACATCTATTATTTTATGTGTGTCGGGTGACATCAATGTCTACAGAAGAAAAGGAACAATTACCTTTGCTACAATCCTTGAATGTATACAATTCACCTGTGGCCTTTATTTCTTTAAGCAAAACTGGGCTGAAGAACAAAGCAGAACCTTTGTCATACTGGATGGATAGAAGTAAAGTAAGGAAATAGTACGAGTACTAATGCAATTGCCATGACTGCTAATGTGTAACAAGATAGCTGTGTGTCATGTCATTTTTTGGCTATGTTCTTTCTGTTGCTTTCCATCATTCTTTAGCCCACACTAGTCAGGCTAGGAAAAAAATATATGTATATGTGATCTTAGTAGCTTGCACGCTATTGTAACATCTGTTATAAAGGTCATGGTAACCCCGTAGCTTCTATAACAAAAAAAAAATAAAAATGAAATAACAAGCTGAAAGGAACAAAAGATGTTATTTTTATCATAGTTTTCTAAAAGCTTTTCTGGCTTTATCAGCTTAGATGTAGTTAAGGCGATGGAGTGCAGCAAAGACTGCCTCCCTCCTCTCAATAATTGACAGGCGCTTCAGGAAATTTGGACATGCTAAACGCAGGCAATATCACATCCTTTCTACACAAATAAAACACGGGCTGGCCAAAGGCCACTTTAGTTGTCTTCCGCCCCCCTCCACGGGCCAGGCGCTGACTCCAACGCTCTCGGCCTGTCTCCACACAGGAAGGGACACTTTAGGACCAGCTTCCTGGTATTATGCCTTCTTAATAGACTCTAGGTGTTACAGGACTGGGCGCGGCCGCTAAAAATATTCTCCGACACTTGAAAGAGTCCTTTATTGTTCTCTGAATTTGTGAAGGATCGCTTTCCTTATTGTTCTATGGGTCTTTGGGGGGTTGCAGCGGAGACGCTCGCATTGTGGATAAATTTAGGCTAGGGACTATATTGGTTTGCTGGCTGAATGCCCCGGTGCTTTCACTAATCAGAACAGGAAGAGCAGAGCTTCTGGATTGATGGAGGAACATTGCAGGGAGCTTGCAACCACTTCTAACTACACAGATGAGCACCGGGTGTCTTTAACCTGCTCACTGCTATCAGCCAAAAGTATCCAATGACCTAAACAATATTCTGTATAAAATTGGATAGATTTGTGTTATAACACTGAAAGTAAAAATGTAAAAAGTTATCATGGTGTAAAAAGCACCATAATTGTGTTATATACACACACACACACACACACACACACACACACACACTGCCATGAAAAAGTATTCATACCCTTTACAATTTTCCACATTTTGCCATGTTACAGCCAAAAATGTAAATCTATTTTATTGGGATTTTATGTGATAGACCAACACAAAGTGGCACATAATTGTGAAGTGAAAGAAAAATGATAAATGTTTTTCAATTTTACAATAAGTATAAACATGTGAAAAGTGTGGCGTGTATTCGGCCCCCTTTACTCTGATACCCCTAACTACAATCTAGTGGAACCAATTGCGTTCAGAGGTCACCTAATTAGTAAATAGAGTTCAAATGTGTGTAATTTTATCTCAGTATAAATACAGCTGTTTTGTGAAACCCTCAGAGGTTTGTTAGAGAACCTTAGTGAACAAGCAGCATCATGAAGGCCAAGGAACACCCAGGTCCAAGATAAAGGGGTGGAGGAGTTTAAAGCAGGGTTAGGTTATAAAAAAAAATCCCAAGCTTTGAACATCTCATGGAGCACTTGTATGGCACAACTTCACCTAAACTGACAGGCCAGGCAAGAAGAGCATTAATCGGAGAAGCAGCCAAGAGATCCATGGTAACTCTGGAGGAGCTGCAGAGATCCACAGCTCAGGTGTGAGAATCTGTCCACAGGAGAACTATTAGTCGTGCACTTCACAAATCTGGCCTTTATGGAAGAGTGGCTAGAAGAAAGCCACTGTTGAAAGAAAACCATAAGAAGTACCACTTCTAGTTTGCAAGAAGATGTGGGGAACACAGCAAACACATGGAAGAAGGTGCTCTGGTCAGATGAGACCAAAATTGAATTTTTTGGCCTGAAAGCAAAGCGCACTGTGTGGTGGAAAACTAACACTGCACATCGCCCTGAACACACCATCTCCACGGTGAAATGTGGTGGTGGCAGCATCATGTTGTGGGGATGCTTTTCTATAGCAGGGACAGGGAAGCTGGTCAGAGTTGGTGGTAAGATGGACAGAGCCAAATACAGGGCAATCTTAGAAGATAACCTGTTAGAGTCTGCAAAAGACTTGAGACTGGGGCGGAGGTTCACCTTTAAGCAGGACAATGACCCTAAACATACAGCCAGAGCTACAATAGAATGGTTTAGATCCGGGGTCTCCAAACTTTCTAAACAAAGGGCCAGTTTACTATCCCTCAGGCTTTAGAGGGGCTGGACTGTGGCCATCGGGACTAAAAAATGTCCTGGCGTCGGTAACAATGTCCCAATATTGCTGTCAGTGAGATGAAATGTACCCCATAATTGGTTTCAGTGGGAGGAATAGTGCCCTATCATTGGTTTCTGTGAGAGGAATAGTATCCCATCATTGGTGTCCGTGAGAGGAATAGTACCCCATCATTGGTGTCAGTGACAGGAATAGTGCCCCTTCATTGGTGTTAGTGGGAGGAATAGTGTTCCATTGTTGGTGTCAGTGGGAGGAATAGTGTTCCATTGTTGGTGTCAGTGGGAGGAATAGTGTCCTATTGTTGGAGTCCGTGGGAGGAATAGTCCCATCATTGGTGTCAGTGGGAGGAATAGTGTCCCATTGTTTGCATCAGTGGGAGGAATAGTACCCAATTGTTGGTGTCAGTGGGAGGAATTGTACCCCATTGTTGGTGTCAGTGGGAGGAATTATGCCCCTTTGTTTATGTCAGTGAGAGGAATAGTACCCCAAGGGGCGGTAATAGGCAAGCAAAGGGCTGCATCCGGCCGCAGTTTGGAGACCACTGGTTTAGATCATAGCATATTCATGTGTTAGAATGGCCCAACACATTTGTGAGGAAAAAAAAGTATTGCTCAGTCGAAGTCCAGAACTAAATTGACAATCGGTGGCAAGACTTAAGAATTTCTGTTTACAAATGCTCTCCTCCAATCTGACAGAGCTTGAACTATTTTGCTATTTTGCAAAGTAGATGGTGGTTTTCTGTCCACTTCACAATTAAGTGCCACTTAGTGTTGGTCTATCAAATAAAATCCGAATAAAATACACTTACGTTTTTGGTTGTAACATGACAACATGTGGAAGATTCCAAGGGGTATGAATACTTCAAGGCACTGTATATATATATATATATTTGTAATATTGAGTAAACATGAATTTTATGTATGCATACTATACGTCAAAAACATTTTTTACAATAACATAGCCAAAAAAATCTTAAACATTTTTAGATAAACCTGTCGTATGTGTATGGTGAGACAGCATTATGGGCATGATGAGGCTGTGATTATGGGCATGGTGAGACTGCATTATGGGAATGGTGAGGCTGCGATTATGAGCACGGTAAGTCTGAGATTATGGGCACAGTGAGACTGCATTATCGGCACGTTAAGGCTGCGATTATGGGCGTGGTAAGGCTGAGATTATGGGCACGGTGAGGCTGAGTTTATGACATGTGATGTCCTAGCCATGCCCCGCTATGTCCAGCTTTGGCTGTTGCCATAACAATGGTGTTAAATCAGCTAAAAGTAGTTGGATCTGTATGTGCATTATAATTAATCAAAATTAGTCGATTAATCGATTAAAAAAAAATCGATTAATCGAACATGAAAATTTTAATCAGTAACAGCCCTAGTATATATGAAAATATTTTTGTGCAATTTTTTGGTGCACCTTTATATACCACTTTCTGGCGTTTGGACAAAAGTTTTTATCACGTGGATTTTTTACTGTATATATATATATATCTTTCTCATATATGATTAAGATTTGGACTTATGATATAAGTTTTGGATTTACCAGTTTACTATATTTATTTACTTTTATATTTTTCCACTGTTTAAACATATATTTGTCTTAGGGGAGGAGATCTCCCGATATCACTTACTTGATTGGTTTATGTTCACTATTTAGTCTAAGCACTGCAGACTTATCCTCTTGTGTATTAAATACAAGAGCACTTGTCCTCAAACAGGTGGATCTTATACTATCCTACCCTTAAACGTAGGTCACGGCAAGGGGATTAGCAGATAATCTTACCACTGTTAATTTTCATTACTACCCATCTAATATATCTGCCTTACATAGCCATATAACTAGAGAACCGATAGATCACTCTTCGGGATATAGGTAGCGCCACTGACCCCATTTTGTTTTTTTCTCATTCATGCAAAAGTTATCAGAACATTCGATGACTTGACAAATAAGGTTCGCAAGTACTTCTGTTTACTTTTAACCTTAGACTTTGGAATAAATTGATTTTTTTAAAGGATACTATGTACCGTGTCAGAAATTTGTTTATTTGAGAAAATGTTTTGATCCTACTCCTAAATTTCTCATTACTGCGGTTGAAAACGAACATCGTTTTTTCCCCACTAACAATTAGCAAATTGAAAGAATGTTCTTACAATGAAAGATAATTGACTGAAATTCTACTAGTATGTGGTCAGCTTTATTTATTTTTTTTATTTTTTATTCCAGGATTTACTTTTTTACATGTAAAGAGCAACTATAAAATGACACGGCCACATGAGATAAATGATATAACCCAAGCACTTCCTACCTGATGTCACCTTCTTTAATATGATAAATAGTTTAACAAATCTGGAGAGGTCAGTAAAACAATATAGGTCAGGAAGGGCACAGAAAGGGAAGACATAGATAGGACACAGAGACGTGAGAATATCCGACTCAAGCAGGCCATCATGTGAGGCACACAGAAAACTGTACAAATATAGAAGGTTTTCATAGAGGATATCCTGCTGCTATTGCTTTTCCTTGAGGAACAACTCATTACTTTTCTTCTGAATAAAGATATCATAATAAAGTCACTTCATTGCAATTTAGTCCTGATATCTTCATTTTGTAAGCGCTGTTCTGACTACCTAACTTTCTCATGTTAACTGTATCTGTTCTTCCTAATCTTCACTATAAGGCTACGTGCCCACAGACATTTTAAAAAATGGACTTTAAAACCAGTACAGATGCCAGGAAAAAAGCAGTGTTAAAAATGCAATTTTATCCGCGTTTTGCATTTAATTCAATGCATGTTACTCCGCGCTGGCTTTCAGCCGCGTTTCTCTGTCTCTATTCAAAATCAATGGTTTCCTATGGGAGTCCATTGATTTGAATAGAGGTTGCACCAGAAGTCGAATCAAGGGGATCCGACATGCGGTGCGACTTGTGTGCTGAGAATCTTGAGGGGGGAACCCAGCGCAAATTTTAAAAAGATATTAGGTCAGTTTCCCCCCCAAGACGATACCAGACCCTTCGGTCTGGTATGGATCTTAAGGGGAATGTCCACACCAAAAATAATGGTGTGGGGATCCACCTAAGATCCATACCAGACCCTTATCCGAGCATGCAGTCTGGCAGATCAGGAAAGGGGGGGCAAGCAAGCGCCTCGCCCCCCTCCTGGACCATACCAAGCCAGATGCCCTCATCAACATGGAGACAAGGTGTTTTGGGGTGCCCCAACCCCCCATGTTGATGAGGACAAGGGCCTCTTCCTGACAACCCTGACCGTTGGTTGTCGGGGTCTGTGGGCGGGGGGCTTATTGGAATCTGGAAGCCCCCAGATCCTGCCCCCCCACCCTATGTGAATGAGTATGGGGTACATCGTACCCCTACCCATTCACCTGGGGAAAAAAAGTGTCAATAAAAATAAAACACACTACACAGGTTTTTAAAGTCATTTATTAGGCAGCCCCGGGGGTCTCTTCCGACTTCGGGGGTCTCCGGTGTCTTCTGCCATTTTGCCCGCTCTTTTACCAGCGGTTGCCCGGTCTTCTCCATTGCCTTCTTCTCTTCTTCCAGTGTTGACTCAACTTTCTCTCCTGCTGTAATGCCGTGTGCGCGGTGCGCAACGACTTATATAGGCATGGGGGCGGGCAGGGCCGTCTTTAATATTGGTTGGACCCTGAGCAAAATTTTTCTTGGGGGCCCCCCTCACATGCAATTTCCCTCTCCACCTGCTCTGAGACATACGATAAATAGCAGCTAGACTTAAAATCAGTTTGCTGTATCAGATCAGGCAGCATTTTTGATTGGTTGCCAGCAGTTATAGCATTTCATTACTGCTTACTGACTGGTTGCTAGAGGTTACAGCACATCATCTCCTCACAGCAGGGGAGCATGATATACATAAGAATGCCGCCTTTATTTACATATCAATGCCGCCGGACGCAGCTATTTACTTAGTATTGTCACCGCTATTTACATACGAATGCCGGTTATTTACATGTAAACACAAGTCTGCAGGTGAGTCATCTGCACACAACAATAGGGCAGAGCTGGGCAGCATTAGTACCAGCACTTTAGACTGAGATATTGGGACACAACACAGGACTAAAACTTCAAGGGACAAGGGAATTTAAACCTGGATAGTTGGCAAGTATGAGGCAGCTGTTTTGGGTCCCACAACAATGACAGGGCCCAAGGCAGCTGCCCCTTTTGCCCTGCCTTAAAGACGGCCCTGGGGGCGGGGTCACCGGGTGATGTCACCCAGTGACCCCGCCCCTTATTACGTTACAGTCCTGGGGCATGATACGCTGGGTTTCCCCCTTAAGATTCCAGCACACACGTCGCACCGCAAGTCGGATCCCCTTGATCCGACTTCTGGCCTGCAGTGTCATGGAGACGTGTGGGCCATCTTCCCCTCACTCGTCTCCATGTCAGCCCAGGGGGCAGACGCGACGCCTCCACCGCTGCCGACGGCTCCGGTAATCGGCGGAGGGCGCCGTATTGCAGCGGGAGGGCCGCAGAGATCACTTTTCCGCTGCAGAGACTAATTTTACCTTGTACCGGACCGCCGGACAAATATGGGGATACCAGGGTTATGGCAGCTAGCTGCAGCCATAACAACGATATCCGTCCCCAAAGTAGGGACGTACATCAGCGTGCGGCGGTCCGGAAGTGGTTAATTGACACTTTTGACACTTTTTGGGGACCAGTGACACTAATTCAGTGATCAGTGCTAAAAAATATGCACTGTCACTGTACTATGGCTGGGAAGGGGTTAAACATCAGGGGAAATCAAAGGGTTAATGGTGTGCCGTGCCAGTGTTTTACTGTATATTGATTGGTTTGTGAAAAAGTTATAGTGTCTACAAACTATGGGATATTTTTATATATTGTTTTATATTTTTTTACTAGTAATGACTGTGATTTTGTGGTGGACATTCATTTACACTTTTGACACTTTTTGGGGACCAGTCACACTAATACAGTGATCAATGCTAAAACTATGCACTGTCACTGTACTAATGACACTGGCTTGGAAGGGGTTAAACATCAGGGGCGATCAAAGGGTTAACTGTGTGCCTAGCCAGTGTTTTACTGTACTGTGGGAGGTACTTTAACTAGGGGAAGTCATGAAATGTATTCCCTGCTTCGCAGGGACACAAATTCCATCCCTTCCCTCCTGTCAGAACAGCAATCTGCCTTGTTTACCTACAGTTGCCAAAAAAAGTATGTGAACCCTTTTGGAATGATATGGATTTCTGCACAAATTTGTCATAAAATGTGATCTGATCTTCATCTAAGTCACAACAATAGAAAATCGCAGTTCTGCTTAAACTAATAACACACAAAGAATTAAATGTTACCATGTTTTTATTGAACACATCATGTAAACATTCACAGTGCAGGTGGAAAAAGTATGTGAACCCTTGTGAACTGGTTGAACCTCCTTTGGCAGCAATAACTTCAACCAAACGTTTCCTGTAGTTGTAGATCAGACATTCACAATGGTCAGGATTAATTCTTGACCATTCCTCTTTACAGAACTGTTTCAGTTCAGCAATATTCTTCGGATGTCTGGTGTGAATCGCTTTCTTGAGGTCATGCCACAGCATCTCAATCGGGTTGAGGTCAGGACTCTGACTGGGCCACTCCAGAAGGCGTATTTTCTTCTGATTAAGCCATTCTGTTGTTGATTTACTTCTATGCTTTGGGTCGTTGTCCTGTTGCAACACCCATCTTCTGTTGAGCTTCAGCTGGTGGACAGATGGCCTTAAGTTCTCCTGCAAAATATCTTGATAAACTTGAGAATTCATTTTTCCTTCCATGATAACAATCTGTCCAGGCCCTGACACAGCAAAGCAGCCGCAAACCATGATGCCCCCACCACCATACTTCACAGGTGGGATGAGGTTTTGATGTTAGTGTGCTGTGCCTCTTTTTCTCCACACATAGTGTTGCATGTCCAAAGTCCAGACCAAGGTCCAATCGTGGCCCACGTTCTGGTCTTGAATGGCCCATCTGGTTATCTGGACATATATATCTTTTGTGGACCCCAACAATCTCCCAGCGCTGGGGCCACAAAAGATATATATGCTGGCTGCCTTGGAGGATAACACGCCCAAGCTCATCTCTTTACTCACTCACAGCCACAAAGGCAAGAAAATTATTGCTGGGCAGTGTATTAGTGCTCGAACGAACACACTTAGACCGAATTTTAATGGTTCAAAGAACGTCAGGCAAAATGTTCGGGCCTCACGCATGTTCCCTTCATCAAATCTGGCCCTCTTTGAAAATAGTTTGGACACCCCTGGTCTACAGAATATTTTGCCAGTACTGCTGTGGAACATCCAGGTGCTCTTGTGCAAACTGTAAACGTGCAGCAATGTTTTTTTTGGACAGCAGTGGCTTCCTCTGTGGTATCCTCCCATGAATCCCATTTTTGTTTAGTGTTTTACGTATCGTAGATTCGCTAACAGGGATGTTAGCATATGGCAGAGACTTTTGTAAGTCTTTAGCTGACACTCTAGGATTCTTCTTAACCTCATTGAGCAGTCTGCGCTGTGCTCTTACAGTCATCTTTACAGAACGCCCACTCTTAGGGAGAGTAGCAGCAGTGCTGAACTTTCTCCATTTATAGACAATTTGTCTTACCGTGGACTGATGAACAGCAAGGCTTTTGGAGATATTTTTATAACCCTTTCCAGCTTTATGCAAGTCAACAATTCTTAATCGTAGATCTTCTGAGAGCTCTTTTGTGTAAGGCATCATTCACATCAGGCAATGCTTCTTGTGAAAAGCAAACCCAGAACTGGTGTGTGTTTTTTATAGGGCAGGCCTGCTGTAACCAACACCTCCAATCTCATCTTATTGATTGGACTCCAGTTGGCTGACACGTCACTCCAATTAACTCTTGGAGATTAGGCTAGGGATTCACATACTTTTTCCACATGTACTGTGAATGTTTACATGGTGTGTTCAATAAAAAACATGGTAACATTTAATTCTTTGTGTCTTATTAGTTTAAGCAGACTGTGATTGTCTATTGTTGTGACTTAGATGCTGCCCTGTAGCAGTAAAACTGCTATAGGGCAAACCTAAGCTGGTTAAACAAACACTTCCCCCTTTACTTACAATTATTGTTTTTCCACTTTCTGGTTCAGTGTATGGCACTTGTGATGCAGCTTTGCATGGTAGCCAATCAGCTTCTAACTTCAGCTTGTTGAATTAAGCTTTGACAAAAAAGCTTGGAAGCTGAATGCTTTCTATGCAGAGCTGCACCAGATTTTGCACTCTTCAATTTTAGTAAATCAACCCCATAATAATTTGTGAACGAGCTAGGTATGAGCAATCGCAAACAAGCAATCTATTATTCATTAAAAAATTTATCTAATCAACACACACTGTTTTATTCCGTATTTTGTGATCAACTTCAAATATTGATCATATATAAATTTAAATGCTCTATCAAAACTGTTCATTTAACTGATATGAACTACAAACAATTTTCTAATAATATAAGCATATATTTGTTCAATTGATTAAAGCAACCAATAAAATTACACCATGGTTGATCGTCTTGGCAGAGTCCAATTTAATCGAGGGCTCAATAAATCGATAAAAAAGAGAGTCTTTTGCTTGTGATTTTTAATAAGTTCAATCGTATTAGTCATATTGAGCGAACATATAGATCATATCAATATGTGTGTGGCTACCATTAGACTATTTTGTAGGTTCCTTATTTCTAAAACTGAAAGTAGAATTCCAGCATTACACTAATTATGTTTCAAATTTTCCATCCCCCCCTGTTCCCTATCCTACCTAACCTATGCAATAAAGATGTGTAAAACATATCTATTTTATTTGTATTCTGGTCCGGTCACGTGATCCACAGCTCAATCTCCCCAGTGTCAGTGAGCAGCAGCTGCAGGGGAGAGGAGTGGGAACTGATAACGTCTGGGACATTGGAGTCTATAAGTGACATGATGGCGCCCTCCTCTCCCCTGCAGCTGATGCCCACTGACACAAGGGATGATGTGACTGGAGCAGACTAAAAATAGGAAAGTATACCCATCTATTTTACACAGGTTATGCAGGATAGGAAGCAGGAAGGGGGAGGGACCATTTTTAAGAATAGTTAAAATAGCTACTAAACCCAGGACCCTGCATCTTGTCTCCCACATTTTTGCAGCTTAAAAACACCTCTCCGTGTTAGCCTATGGCCTCATACCCACCATTGCATTTTTGAGCTGTAAATGGCATAGCCATTTTTAAGCTGCAAAAAAAAAAAAAAAACCAGTGGGTTCTGAGGCTCCAGTGCTAGAGTAAAAATGGCAGATGCCGGCAAAAGGTGTTAAGCTTTGTTTGGCATTTCTGTCACTATTCAAAATCAATGGTTCCCTATGGGAGCCCATTGAATTGAATAGAGGTTGCACCAGAAGTCAGATCACAGCATTACAGCGGGCATCGTGTCAACATCGGAAGAAGAGAAGAGGGAAGAAGATAACAGAAAAGACCAGGTAACCGCTAGCAAAAGAGCGGCAAAAGAGCAGAAGATAGCGGAGGAGCCCGGCAGAAGACACCGGAGACCCCCGAAGTTGGAGCTGCCTAATAAATTACTTTGAAACCTGTGTAGTGTGTTTTTTTTTATTGACACTTTTTTCCCCAGGTGAATGGGTAGGGGTACGATGTACCCTATACTCATTCACATAGGGTGGGGGGGGCAGGATTTGAGGGCTCCCAGATTTCGATAAGCCCCCCGCCTGCAGACTCCGACAACCAACGGTCAAGGTTGTCAGGAAGAGGCCCTGACAAACCGTCGCACGCCGATGTACGTCCCTACTTTGGGGGCGGATATTGTTGTTATGGCAGCAGCTAGCTGCCATAACCCAAGTATCCCCGTGTTTGGCCGGTGGTCCGGTAGAAGATAAAAGGGATTTTCTCACTTTTTTACTGGGTAGGGTTTTATAGCAGAAAGTAAAATGAATATTATTTTTCTTTTCAAAATTGTTAGCCATTTTTTCTTTACAGTCCAAAAAATAAAAAATGCAGTGGTGATCAAATACCACCAAAACAAAGCTCTATTTGTGGGAAAAAAAGGACACTGCTCCTCCACCGCCCCTGCCCATTGAAATGAATAGGCACTGCTGCTGAAGCGCCTGCAAAGTTCTTCGGCAACAGAGCTACATGGGTTCATTTAACCCTCTATTTGGCCACTAGCAGGGTTAAAAGCACCCCGCTTTCAGCCAAACAGCGGTGCTAAAACTACGGTAAAGTGCTGCTAAAACTAGCAGCAATATCGCTTTATGGTCTTCTTTAATAGTTTTAGTCTCTCTCCAACTGCATGTCAGATATTGTAACAACTGTGCACATAGCGATGGTTGAGATCATGAAGTGAGTGATTTTTTTTTTTCTTTTTTTAATTGACAGCAATTTTCTGTTTTTAAAATATATAAAAGCAAATTATTGATTGGTGCTACTAAAAATGACAATTATAAAATAACCCCCCATGTATGGCTCATAAGACATATGCATTACTTTTGCATTTCCCTCTTTATAAATGCATGTGATAGGAAGTGCTTCTCATTATCTGATAGCTGTAAAAATACAGACACATGGAGCTTTTTAAATAGAAAAAAAGAGGATAAGACATGAATCTAAAATACAGTCTGAGGTTTACTAGCAGACAGAAATGATCCGACTAGTGGCATTTATGTGTCTTCCATTTCTGCTACTAAAATACAAATCTTTAATGGCCTAGAAGGTCTTTTGTTGCCCTAAAGATTATAACCCTTCAAGTTGTCGGAGAGACAACAAACTGAAGTTGCATGCAGCTTTAGAATGGCCTTTGGAAGGACATGGTTAATAGTGGTGTTGAAATATTAAGCTGCTGTTATTGATCCTATCAGATGGTTACCCTACTAGTGAGTGCCTGCCTGACCACAGATTAGCAGCTTCTAGTGCCTGACATCCTGATGTCTGGTGTGCCTCGCCCCCCTCTCCAGTTCACTTTCTTCCATGCCTGAAGCATTGATCAGCTCATAAACAGCGGAGAAGGAGAGTAGGAGACAGAGGGACTGGCCCCTAACTGGAAGCTTTAGATATGAGGACTAGATGTCTGCCTTGTCCTGATTTTATCTCCTACACATATGGTTTTGTTGTCTTTCCATCCTAATAAAATCCTAATACGAGAGGCTTTCCAGCACAGGCTAAAAGTCCAATCCATATTTCAAAATACATATAGAAAATAGAATTATTAAAAAAAAAAAACCCATGCTATTTTAATCCATTAGAGACAAGTCATTTTGTGTTCATGTAAGTGTGCTCAGTGCAGGATTTATTCGGTCATGTAATTCTAGTCAACTGCACGTATCATTTGTACAGGAGGTATCATCCTAACGCTAAAGTATACAATAGTAGTAATAAAAGAAAAGCAGTTAAACAGACTCATGTTCTTTAAACTATTCTGCCCAATGCAGTGTTATTAGGTATTAAAGATGTTTAAAAAAATTAAAGTCTAATGTTTAATGTATTTAAAGTCAGTGGACTACGTGCTTCTCATTTTTATCCTGGGATACATGATGTACAGCTGCATATACCTCTAAGTAAACCCCTATGGAGGCTGACTGTATTGTTGTCTGTATCTGACCCTGTGAAAATTTAAGCAAGGCTTGACCAGGGCACTTCAGCTTGACTGGCACACCCCAACAACCTGATATAACCATACTTTCCAGGATTTATTTTGTTACAGTAAAGCAAATTTAACGTCTCAGCAGCCTTAAGATTTAAGCACAGTTAAAGGGATTTTTTTTATACCTAGCATAAACTTCCCAGCACTTTCCTGTGCCCGGGTGCAGCCTGAAATACAAATTAAAGGTTATAAAAGTCCATACTCTTGTAACCACTGATGCTTCTTTGTATCTTTGTTTAAAAGTATTTTTTATAAAGGGCATACACCACTGCCCCAACACTCCCCCAACCTGGCACACTATTTTGCTACATTTCTTTGGTCATACATAACTCAAATCAGTGTGTATTATTTTGTCTGTGTAAACTATAGTCTAGAAACTATGATATACTGTATATATTTGAAAATGAATCAATCCAATCCATTAATCAAATGTACTGACTGCCTATAGAAATTTTTGAAGCCCTAAGATGCCAAGACAGTTGAAATACCCCCCAAACCCTTTTTTAAAGGTATTTAGTAAGAGGCCTAGTGATTTTTTTTTTTAAGTTGTACATTTTGCACAATTCTTTGGAAAATGATGAAAGTAAATAATATTTGTTTTTATTTTCACAAAATTGTCATTAAGTGTTCTTGCATAGCAAGATCACTTACTGTTATTTCACATATATATTATTATTATTATAGCCAAATTTACCACCCTAACTCCTCCCACAGCTTTTACACTACATAGACAGTAATATATCGAAATGTGCTTATTGTTCTCGATTGGTGTGATATTACTTTGTGGAACGTTTCGCCAAATGGTTCACGAGATATCGTAGTTTTTGCGGCAAAATTTGTCCCATAGGAATGAATGGTGAAATGTTCAAAACTAGTGGGAGGTGACAAAAGTTGACAACCCCATGATCAGCCAAAACACTATGACCAGCCAAAACATTATGACACCCCAGTTACTCCGCCCACTCCAGTAGGTGGAGGCAAGAACACTTCACACAATTTCTCCAGAAATTGTAGCTTTTCTAGTTCTAACAAGTTATATCTCAAACGCAGCATAGGTATACTTGCAATTACACCACAAAACACATTCTGCTAAAAAAGCAAAGCAAATACCCCAAGGTATTTTCTAAGAGGCATAATGAGTTTTTAGAAAATTGCATTTTTTTGCCAAAAGTTTTTGCAAAATGCTGAAAGAAAATGAAACAAAGTCGTCAATGTATAAGACATTTCTAACACATAGCATAGGCATACTTAGACTTACACTTGAAAACACATTCTGCTACTCCTCCAGAGTATGGCGATAACACGTGAGATTTTTTCACAGCCTAGCCACATAGAGGGGCTCAAAATCAAAGGAAAACCTTTGTGCTTTCTGGGGCATAAATTACACTAATGTCATGACTACCTATTTGTGAGGGCTGGGCTCAGCCCTTCCTTCTCAAAGTTGGCTGCTCAGCTGTCGGCTAATTGCCAGCTCCTTTCTCTCCACGGTGACTCACCTGTTGATGATATCCTGCTCGTCAGTCCTGCCTACTTAAGCTGTCCAGTCCAGATGATCTCTGCCTTCGCCTTGGTCACATCTCTAGAGATGCTCTCCTGTGTTCCTGTTAAAGACTTGCTTGGCTGACATTCCTTCTGGTTCCAGATCCTGCTTGCTGTTCTACTACTCTGGCTCCCTGGTGTTTTGGCTTGTCTGACTATCCGTTCTGGTTCCTGAACTCTGGCTATGTTTTGACTATGTTTATTCTGTTTACTCTTTTATCATTAATATTAAACAACTGTGATTTAACTGTACATTTGTCTCAGTCTGATTCATGGTTTGTGACACTATTACAACTTTGGAGGCCATGGAGCACTAGGACAGTGGAAACACCCACAAAATTACCACATTTTGGAAAGTAATTACCCCAAGCATAGGGAGTCTTCTGAAGGTATCACTTTTTTGCCACAAGTTTTTGGAAAATGTGAAAAGAAAGTAAAACTGTATTTTTTTATACAAAGTTGTCAATTAAAAGAACGTTTTAGCACACAAAATAGACATACTTAGAATTACACCCAAAACACATTCTGCTACTCCTCCTGAGTATATGGATACCTTGGACTGGTCATCTGATCATGTACCTGACATTGCAACCAGTGTATCACAAAAATCAACACTGTATAAAAAAACAATGTACTTTGATGTTTTTCTCAGTACGAGTGGTCATTGAATATGACGTCGTTTAGCCTCACCTACAGCAGTCCCTGTTCCTAAGAGCCAAGTAGGCCTAACCTACTGGTACATGGCTGCCCCCACAGCACAATGCTATGTTCACTGACCAGGAAGTACAGGAGGCTGAACAAAGGGTAAATAAAAGAGTACCTATGGTTCTAGTAGTGCAGTTGTCTGCAGAGGATGGGTGGGACTGGTGTCTCACAGGAACATAGCCAGTGGGATGTGCAGATGGATCAGTACTGGTGCCTGGCAGAGGTGTGGTCAACAAACAGGCAAAGGAGTGGTCTAGGCAGAAGGCAGGAACATGGTCTATAAACAGGCCAGGGTCAGTACATGCAGCAGATAGAGACGTGATCAGCAAATAGCCAAAGGATTTTTCCAGGCAGCAGGTAGAAACATCAGGTTTAGGGTCTTGTTCAGGTTAAGCGTGGACACAAATGTAGAGACTTCAGACTTCTTCCCACCCAATGCTCTTTGAAGGCTCCGGACCACAGACCCTGATCTGGGAATCTCAGAGAAACCCAGAGAAACCCAAAAGCATAGTTTTCTCTGGTCTAAAACAATACTCTGGAGCCCCTCACACACGAGACCCTGTGTTGTCCTTTATTACAGTGGCAAGGCCTTGCATTGTCCCAGCAAGCAAAATATCAGCATTCTCTTATACAGAGGTCAGGTTGTGAGGGACATTGGGAACAATAGTAACAGGTGTTATGCCTTATGCTATTACTGGTGCATATTCAGCATTTTTGGGGAGGTTTCGGCCTGTTTTGGTAAGATGGATAATATCGGGGAAGTGTCATGCAGCCTGTTCACTGCATCAGAATGAAGGTGTTTAGGAGCAGGGCCTTCCTGATAAATAAAGGCTGTTGCAATCTCCTTTTGATACTTCTGTTAGGAGCCAGGTCTTTTTGTGGACTTATAATAAATTACATGGTAGTTATGGGGGGTGTATAATGATAAGGGGGTGCTAGTGATAAATATGTGTACCAATAGTGCTAGTGCTCAATATTTCATGATCAATGTGAACAATTAATTACAAATATACAAAATGCATCATTTCATAATCATAAGTGAACAACGAAAACAAAAATGAAAGTAAAAAGTGTATCAATAAACAGCCAGCAGATATATCAAAAAAAGTCCATAAATTGTGTGAAGTTTTCTGATCTGTTATACCATCACCACTGCCAAAAGCGATTCTGAATACAGCGACACCCAGTGAATGAAGGTAAGTACCCTACTTACCAGACCACCATGACCTCTTTAATTAAAAAGATAGGTCAGGCTTTGTATGGTAATAATCTGTAATCTGTACTGGTACCAAATGGATAAGCCAGGAGAAGCTCCGCCACAATGATGTTCAGAGAAAATGGAAAAAGGCAATACCATAGCGTAATTCTGTTTATTTAAAAGAAAAAATATATAAAAACAACAGGCCAAATGTCTGCTTACTTTAAAAGTGCCTTTCCTCAGCATTGAATGTACAGGCTTAGCACTTTCAGGTGAGTTAAGAAACAGCCGCCTCTCTTGCTCGCACTTGTTGTGGATCGGCAAGCGTTCCACCGCCTGGAAAGCATATCCCAGTCATCATTTCCGACCACTTCTGAGTTTAGCTTTCCAGGCGGTGGAACGCACTTAAACCCCCTTCCTAACCAGACCAATTTTCAGCTTTCGGTGCTCTTACATTTTGAATGACAATTACTTAGTCGTGCAACACTCTACCCATATGAAATTTTTGTCCTTTTTTGTAATTTTTTCCCACAATTGTTTGCAAAATCAAGATTTTTTTTCACAAAATTGTTATATTAGCAGGTTATTTTTCACACACAGCATATGCATACCACAAATTACACCCCAAAGCACATTCTGCTATTCCTCCTGAGTATAGTGATACCACATGTTTGAGACGTTTACACAGCGTGGCCACATACAGAGGCCCAACATGCAGGGAGCGCCATCAGGCGTTCTTGGAGCATAAAGTACACATATAGTACGGCTAGGTATGGTTGAGTATGGATGGATGGATGCGTATGCTTAGCATGGACGGCTGAGCATGGATGGAGAGATGAGTATGCTGAGTATGGATGAGTATGGATGGGTGAGCATGGATGGATGGATGAGTATTCTGAGTATGGATTTGTATGAATGGGTGAGCATGGATGGATGGATGAGTATGCTGAATATGGATGGGTGAGCAAGGATGAGTAGGCTGAGAATGGATGGGTGAACATGGATGGATGGATGGATGAGTATGGATGTGTATGTTGAGCATGGATGGCTGAGTATACTGAGTATGGATGGGTGAGCATGGATGCATTAGTATGCTGAGTATGGATGCCTGAGTATGCTGAGTATGGATGGATGGATGAGTATGGCTGTGTATGTTGGGCATGGATGGCTGAGTATACTGAGTATGGATGGGTGAGCATGGATGGATAAGTATGGATGTCTGAGTATGCTGAGTATGGATGGATGGATGAGTATGCTGAGTATGGATGGGTGAGCATGGATGGATGGATGAGTATGCTGAGTATGGATGGATGAATGAGTATGCTGAGCATGGATGGCTGGGTATGGATGGATGGCTGGAATGGGCACATATCAGCGCTGTGGGCACTACACATCCAGCCTACAGCGCTGCTGCCACTGATCTCTCCACCATCAGGTGTTCTAAGAGAATAAATTACACATATAACTACCTCTTGTAATTTTGAAGGCCCCGGAGCACCAGGGCAATGGAAATGCCCCAAAAATGACCCCATTTTGAAAAGAAAACACCCCAACATATAATCTATTATAATCTATGAGGCATAATGAGTCTTTTGAACATGTCATTTTTTTCTACAAGTTTTTGTAAAATGTGGAAAGAAAATGAAAACGCATTTTTATTTTTTACTCAAAGTTGTCCATTTATACAATATTTCTAACATAGCATGTACATACCAAAAATTACACCCCAAAATAGATTCTCCTACTGCACCTGAGTACGGCGAGACCACATGTGGGAGACTTTTCCACAGCCTGGCCACATACAGAGGCCCAAAATGTCAAATATAATTTGACTACCTATTACACTTTTGTGATGCACTGATGGGCACTATAGTGGTACTGATGGGCACTGTAGTGGCATGGATGGGCATGAATGGGGATGGCCGGGGATGGCTAAGTATTGCTTGGTATGGCTGAGTAAGGCTGGGTATGGCTGATTATGGCTGGGCATAGCTGGGTATTGCTGAGTATGGCTGGGTATTGCTGGGTATTGCTGGGTATGGCTGGGTACGGCTGAGTTTGGCTGGGTATAGCTGAGTATGACTGAGTTTGGCTGGGTATTGATGAGTATGGATGGCATGGCTGAGTATGGATCGATGGCTGTGCATGGATGGATGGATGAGTATGGATGGCTAAGCATGGATGGCTAAGCATGGATGGCTCAGTATGGATGGATGGCTGA
Organism: Lithobates pipiens; assembly: GCF_037356315.1. Lineage (NCBI taxonomy): Eukaryota > Metazoa > Chordata > Amphibia > Anura > Ranidae > Lithobates > Lithobates pipiens. The sequence goes on from NW_027507790.1 coordinate 10,748,609, forward strand.
GTATGGATGGCATGGCTGAGATGGATGGATGGCTGAGTATGGATGGCATGGCTGAGCATGGATGGATGGATGAGGATGAATGGCTGAGCATAGATGGCTCAGCATGGATGGATGGCTGAGTATGGATGCCATGGCTGAGATGGATAGATGGCTGAGTATGGATGGCATGGCTGAGCATGGGTGGCTGAATATGGATGGATGGCTGAGCATGGATGGATGGCTGAGTATGGATGGATGGTTGAGTATGGATGGATGGTTGAGTATGGATGGATTGCTGAGCATGGATGGATGGATGAGTATGGATGGCTGAGCATGGATCGCTGAGCATGGATGGATGGTTGAATACGGATGACATGGCTGAGCATGGATGGATGGCTGAATATGGATGGATGGCTTAGTATGGATGGATGGGATGAGTCCTACAATGGACACAGAGTAGCGCCATGGGCACTACAGACCCAGCCCACAGCGCTGCTGCAACCGATCTCTCCCCTCTCTGCTCATACTGTCCCAATCAGTACAGAGAGGGGAGAAAGGAACTGGACAAGACGTCAGTTTGTTCACAAGTGATTGCTCCATCATTTGACAGAGATCTGTGATGCGCCGGGTCCTCGGGACCTGGTGGTCACAGACACTCCCATGTGCGTGCCCCAGAGGGTGCGCAGAAGCGCGGCTCTGGGAGGACGTCATAGTACGCCCTCCCAGAGTAATCGAGCTGTGCTGTAAATATCATTCGGCTATAGCACAGTTGTTAAGTGGTTAATGTCTAAACCGCTGGCATCAAAAGTGAGTACACCCCTAAGTGGGACCAATTAGCCATTTTCCCTCCCCGGTGTCATGTGACTCATTAGTGTTACAAGGTCTCAGGTGTGAATGGGGAGCAGGTGTGTTAAATTTGGTGTTATCATTCTCACTCTCTCATACTGGTCACCAGGGCTGGACTGGGACAGAAATATGGCCCTGGACTTCATCCAGACCGGCCCACTTACCGTATATACTCGAGTATAAGCCGAGATTTTCAGCCTCTTTTTTGAGGCTGAAAGTGCCCCCCTCGGCTTATACTCGAGTCATCGCTGTCTGTCTGCCCGATCAGCGTGTCGAGCAGACAGACAGCGGCCATTCTAGGATTCAAAGGCCGCGCCTCCGTCTCCGCCTTCGCCTGTGATAGGCGGAACACTGAATTTCCCAGCAGTCTGTGTTCCGCCTATCACGGACGTCCTCTCATCCTCGTCCGTAGTATGAGGATGAGCGGACGTCCATGATAGGCGGACCACTGACTGCTGGGAAATTGAGTGTTCCGCCTATCACGGACATCCGATAGGCGGAACACTCAATTTCCCAGCAGTCAGTGGGAAATTGAGTGTTCCGCCTATCACCGACGGAGGCGCGGCTTTTGAATCCTAGAATGGCCACCGACGAAGAGCTGCGGGACGGGCCGGGACGCAGGCCGGGACGGGACGCAGGCCGGGACGCAGGCCGGGACGGGACGCAGGCCGGGACGGGACGCAGGCCGGGACGGGACGCAGGCCGGGACGGACACAGGCTGGACGGACACAGGCTGGACGGACACAGGCAGGCTGGACACAGGTAGGCTGCACGGACACACACACACACACACACACACACACACACACACACACGGATGCATGCACACACAGGGATGGATGGACACACACGGATGCATGGACACACACACACACACACACACACACACGGATGCATGCACACACACAGGGATGGATGGACACACACACACACGGATGCATGGACACACACACACACACACACACGGATGCATGGACACACACACACACACACACACGGATGCATGGACACACACACACACGGATGCATGGACACACACAGGGATGGACGACACACAGGGATGGACAGGCATGTCTCACCCTCGGCTTATACACGAGTCAATAATTTTTTCCAGTTTTTTGGGGGTAAATTGGGGACCTCGGCTTATATTCGGGTCGGCCTATACTCGAGTATATACGGTACATCAGAGTGTCCCATCACCAGCCCCCTTACATCAGAAGGTCCCATTACCAGCCCCCTTACATCAGAGTGGCCCATCACCAGCCCCCTTACATTAGAGTGGCCCACTGAGCCATCGGCCCACCGGGAAACTCCCGGTAGTCACAATGGCCAGTACATGCCTGCTGGTCACTGGAAGTTCAACATGACACCTCATGACCAAGAACTCTCTGAAGAGCTGAAAAAAAGAATTGTTGCTCTACATAAAGATGTCCTGGGCTATAAGAAGATTGCCAAGATCCTGAAACTGAGCTGCAACACGGTGGCCAAGACCATACAGCGGTTTAACAGGACAGGTTCCACTCAGAATAGGCCTTGCCATGGTCGACCAAAGAAGTTAAGTGCACGTGCTCAGCGTCATATACAGAGGTTGTCTTTGGGAAATAGACGTATGAGTGCTGCCAGCATTGCTGCAGAGGTTGAAGAGGTGGGGGGTCAGCCTGTCAGTGCTCAGACCTTACGCCGCACACTGCATCAAATTGGTCTGCATGGCTGTCATCCTAGAAGGAATCCTCTTTTAAAGATGATGCACAAGAAAGCCCACAAACAGTTTGCTATAGACAAGCAGACTACTGGAACCATGTCCTGTGGTCTGATGAGACCAAGATAAACTTAATTGGTTCAGATGGTGTCAAGCATGTGTGCTGGTCACCAGGTGAGGAGTACAAAGACAAGTGTGTCTTGCCCACAGTCAAGCATGGTGGTGGGAGTGTCATGGTCTGGTGCACCATGAGTGCTGCCAGCACTGGTGAGCTACAGTTCATTCAGGGAACCATGAATGCCAAAATTTACTGTAATATACTGAAGCAGAGCATGATCCCCTCCCCTTTGGAGACTGGGTCACAGGGCAGTATTCCAACATGATAGCGACCCCAAACACACCTCCAAGGCAAACACTGCATTGCTAAAGAAACTGAGGGTAAAGGTGATAGACTGACCAAGCATGTCTTCAGATCTCAACCCTATTGAGCATCTGTGGGGCATCCTCAAACAGAGGGTGGGGAGGTGCGCAAGATCTCTAACATCCACCAGCTCTGTGATGTCATCATGGAGGAGTGGAAGAGGACTTCAGTGGCAACCTGGGAAGTTCTGGTGAACTCCATACCCAAGAGGGTTAAGGTATAAACAGGGCCAAGGAAACATCTAAGGAAAAAGACCAACCTTACTTACCGACCAGGTCACAGACTAAACCCCTGTGTGCAGACTAAACCCCTGCTTTTAATGCATTACTGTTAGACAGGTTGATTTGGTTGTCTGTGAGCTGGTTAGTAAGTAAGCTTGGTCTTTTTCCCTTGGCCTTATCCTTGGCCCTTATGTTGCCCCCCAATGCTGCTTACTGCAATGGCCAGTTATAGATGGGGGAAGTTTTTTTGTGCCAAGAGGGTTAAGGCAGTGCTGGAAAATAATGGTAGTCACACAAAATATTGACACTTTGGGCCCAATTTGGACATTTTCACATAGGGGTGTACTCACTTTTGTTGCCAGCAGTTTAGACATTAATGGCTGTGTGTTGAGTTATTTTAAGAGGACAGAAAATGTACACAGTTATACAATCTGTACACTCACTACATTGTAGCAAAGTGTCATTTCGTCAGTGTTGTCACATGAAAAGATAAAATATTTACAAAAATGTGAGGGGTGTACTCACTTTTGTGAGATACTGTAACTCTTCATCTCCAGAAGTGTAGTCTGTCCAGGAGTAGACATGTGCAATTCGTTTAGCTCCAAATTAGTTTTTTAACTAATTTAGACAAATTTAAGTTAATTCGGAAATATAATTTTCGAATTTCTGAATTTTTCCAAATATTCGAAAATTCATGAATTTGTAAATTCATAAATTCAAAATTTGAAAATCCCAAAATTTTAAATTTCGGAAATTCTAAATTACAAAATTTGGAAATTCTAATTCTGCCAAAAATTGAGATTCTAAAATCGAAAATCCAAAAATAAAAATGAAAATCTGAAAATTCAAAAGAACGAAAATCCGAAAATAAGAACAAAAATCTGAAAATTCTAAAACCCAAAAATCAGAAAAAATAACTAACTAATAATAACTTAACTATCACTAACTATTAATTTCTTGGTATTGGAATTTCCTTTCATATTTGGCTGTTAGTGAACTTAAATAATACAAAATTTATCCGAAGTAATGAATTATCCATAATGACGAATGCCATATCTAAACGAATAGAGCGTAATGGATTATTCATAATAAATAACAATAATAATAATAAAAATGTATCGTTCATTTGTTTAGATGTGGCATTCTTTATTTCAGATAATTCTTAAGTTCAGATAAATTCGTATTCATTACGCTCACTAACAGCCAAATTTGAAAGGAAATTCCAATATCTACATGCCTGTATAATTTAATAGTTCATTATTATTAGTTAGTTATTATTTCGAATTTTTGGATTTTCGCTCTTTCTAATTTTCAGTTTTTCTTTTCTTAATTTAGACTTTTTGGATTTCTGAATTCACTAATTTTCAAATTTTAGAATTTTCAAATTTTCTAATTTCCGAATCTCCGAATTTTTGAATTTCCAAATTTCTGCAAAAAACAAAAAACAAATGAAACGAAAATGAAAACAAATTTTTTTTTCGGCAGCGCACATGTCTATCCAGGAGTACAAAAAACAGCTAATTCACAAGAGCCAGTGGCGGCTGGTGGGTTGGCATGTCTTCTCCTCTGGACGTGCTCTCTGGCTCTAATTAGGTGTTTAAAAAAAACACCCCACCATTGGACTGGACTTGGTCTGGCGTCCCTGTATGTAGACACATGGATGGGGGGCGGCCGCTATGGATGGGCCGCCACTGGTTACATGTTACACTGTTACACCCATATTTAGTGTATACAATGCAACATGTTCTTGTTCCACACCTCATCCCCTCACTGCCCCCCACCCTCCCCTCAGTGTGACAGCAGAATTTCGCCACTGCATCATATGGACTTTTAGTTTGAATAAATTGCAGGAACACTGACCAGTATGCTCACAGTTCAGTCACACTGCAAATGACAAACTGTACAGAGGTACAGGCAACAAAACTGCAGGCAGTGTGTGCAGGGGCCTGACATTGCACCCGTGGTCTGCTGGTAGCGGGTGCAATACTTTGCAGGCTCTTGTTTTAAAAAATAAATACACACTTTTTTTTAATGACAGGTCAACTTTACTCCTTTATTAGTGAGATCCAACTCTGGGTGAATGAGAACAGGAGGCACATCAAACAGCAGTATTGTCAGTCTGGGGGGGGGGGGGGGGTGGTAGTGTTAAATGTATTAGTGGATTTAGATACGCTAACAAATTGAAGCAAAACTCCAGCTCACACTTTATAAACAGTTACAGCAAACAGTTTTTGAGATAAAGGTTTTGCATGAATAAATACAAGCTGATAATTGTAATCACCCCTGCCAGTGTTAAGTGGTTTGTTTCATACATATAAACTAAAACACTCTGCTGGAGAGTTTGCGCTGTTGAAAAACAACAGACTTGCTGGCTGAATCACCAGGTCAAAATAGAAGAAAGCCTAAAAAATAAAACTAATACAGCCATCACAACTTGGAATTAATAAGCTGCAATATAATAATTGTTTGCTTTTGTCTGCATCTAGGAGACTTTGCTTGTGGCACAGCCGTCAAAGCATATTTTACAGGTACAAGGAAATTATGTTCCGCTGCACACTCCACCAGTGCCATTACTGATAATCTTTCTGGGCCTCAGAAAAAAAGCTCTCTGTATTCTGAACTCATCAGAACTCAATCATCAGACAGGCCGATACAGGGGGCAGTATCGCCCTTCAGGATAAATCAGCTTACCTTGCTGAAGCCTTTCAGTTACTTACAAACTATTTCACTTACTTAAGGCTTTCACATGATCCATTACCTGTTTTTTAAATTCAGCTTACAGTAAATCCCTACTAGATTCAGCCCTTCTAGGGAATTTTTCCGGCACCCCCCTTTTTACCACCTACCAAAAGTGCAAAAAAAGTGCAAAAAAGTTCCACCAATCCACCTGGCAGGCCAATTGTACTTAGTATGGAGAGTGTCACCGATGGGCTCTCTCAATACATTGATTACTTTTTACAGCCCATTGCACAGTCATTGCCTTCATATGTTAAGGACAGTACAGTTATTGGACATCTTGAGTAATTATTAATGTTGGGAACCCTCTTACATTTAGTTGTCCCCAATATCCAATCCTTATATACTTCTATTGCGTATGAACTTGGCCTCCAGCCCTCAGTTTCTTCCTCACCAAGGAGTCCTGCACAGGCCTGGTTCATCTTGGAGCATACTCGCTATTGTTTGGAACAAAATTTCTCTTTCCATGGTGATTTTTATCTTCAGATATGGGGCACGGTCATGGGAGCGTCATTTGATCCCTGTTACGCCAATCTCACCCTTGGTAGGTGGGAGGAGTCACGTATCTGGAGAAACAATCTGTTTGCCACCTGTATCGTCCTTTATGAATAATATGTTGACAATATCATTGGCAGTTGGGATGGCACTCCCTCATAGGTTGAACCCATTGTCCAGTATTGCAATCACAATACCATCGGCCTGTCCTTCACTCATGTATGTGATCCAGCATAATTGGTCTTTCTCGACCTTAAACTAGGCCATACCAATGGCAAACTATCTCCAAGACTCATTCCAAACCCATCTTGGGCAACTACTACCTGCATTCCCATAGTTGCCATCACCTGAGGTGGGTCAACAACATCTCTAAAGGACAATTTTGTTGATTATTTTTCCCAGGGACAGATACTGAAATAAAGGTTTCTGGAAAAAAGTTTTGACCCCACCTTAGTTGAACAATCCATCAAAACGTGCCACTACTCATCCAGGGTGGAAAAAAATAGAGACTACCTCTGGGTCCGATGGTAAATTCATAACTCAGTTTTACTCCCATTTCAAACAGATATACAGTGGGGCAAAAATGTATTTAGTCAGCCACTAATTGTTCAAGTTCTCCCACTTAAAAAGATGAGAGGCCTGTAATTCCCATCATAGGTATACCTCAACTATGAGAGACAAAATGTGAAAACAAATCCAGACAATCACATTGTCTGATTTTTGAAAGAATTTATTTGCAAATTATGGTGGAAAATAAGTATTTGGTCACCTACAAACAAGCAAGATTTCTGTCTCTCACAGACCTGTATCTTCTTCTTTAATAGGCTTCACTGTCCTCCACTCATTACCTGTATTAATGGCACCTGTTTGAACTTGTTATCAGTATAAAAGACACCTGTCCACAACCTCAAACCGTCACACTCCAAACTCCACTATGGTGAAGACCAAAGAGCTGTCGAAGGACACAAGAAACAAAATTGTAGACCTGTACCAGGCTGGGGAGACTAAATCTGCAATAGGCAAGCAGCTTGGTGTGAAGAAATCAACTGTGGGAGCAATAATTAGAAAATGGAAGACATAAAAGACCATTAATAATCTCCCTCGATCTGGGGCTCCACGCAAGATTTCACCCCGGGGGGTCAAAATGATCACAAGAACGGTGAGAAAATATCCCAGAATCACACGGGGGACCTAGTGAACGACCTGCAGAGAGCTGGGACCAACGTAACAAAGGCTACCCTCAGTAACACACTACGCCACCAGGGACTCAGATCCTGCAGTGCCAGACGTGTCCCCCTGCTTAAGCCAGTACATGTCTGGGTCAGTCTGAGGTTTGCTAGAGAGTATTTGGATGATCCAGAAGAGGATTGGGAGAATGTCAGATGAAACCAAAGTAGAACTAGACCATACCTACTGTGATATTTGAGGGTGGCAACATCATGCTTTGGGCTGTTTCTCTGCAAAGAGATATATATTTGCATTTATTTATTGTATTTATTTATTAAATACCTTATTTATAGGCGTATAACACAGGCATATAACACGCATAGGCATATAACACGCACATCCATTTTAAGAGGGAAGTTTCAGGAAAAAAATCTTACATTTTAAATAAGGAACTTTGAAGCAAAATAAGGGTCAGTGCCCATTTGCAGCCTCACCATTTCCACCAATGCTTCCTGATCAATGCCCATCTGCAGCCTCACAAGTGCCATCAATGCAGCCTCACCATTGCCATCAATGCAACAGCTTCACCATTGCCATCAGTGCAGCCTGATCGATGCCTATCTGCAGCCTAGAGGGGACAGGGAGGGGAGCGGGACAAGCGCTGACAGATTATATACAGTGAGAATCTCCTATGATAGACAGAACAATGGTCCAATGGTGGCCTAGGAGACGAGACTCCCTATTACAGAGGCTGCCAAGTAAACAGGAGATTCTCACTATATGTAATCTGACGGCACTCATCCCAACCCCCTCCCTGTCCCCTCCGAGGCAGCTAAAATTGAAGTATTGGTGTATTAAACACACACGCTATTTGCACTCGATTTTCATGGTGAAAAAGTGAGTGTTATATGCCAATAAATACAGTGTGTATGTATGTATATATATATATATATATATATATATGTATGTATGTATATATATATATGTATGTATATATATATATATATATATATATATATATATATATATACACATTTCTTATGAATTTATCTTCTAGCAACATTAATGGTAGTATCTTTTGCACAGCATGTATATCTATATTCCAGTTAAAAAAAAATATTTGGTGTACTATCCAATCCATGTATTTATAAGCAGCAGTTTGTTTTCCCTTTACATTTACTATTGCCTGTTATATGTTCTCTTTTCTCACTCTTTCTGCCCAGTGGTACAATTGTGCATTTTTTTAATGTATTTTTCTAACAAATTTTTCTCATACTTTTGTTTTTTATCATACGTTGCTGGCAGTTTGTAAACTGAGGATGCAGCGGCTTGGCTCTGTTCCTTTTTTTCTCTCCCCCCCCCCCCCCCCCCCCCCTCCAATTCTTTTCCCATTCCCACCCCTTTGGTTTAATGCAGCAGCTTGGCTTTTTCCTGTTCCTATACCTCCCATTCTCCTCCCCCTCCTGTCCTTTTGGCTTTATAAGGCTATCACCTTTCTTCCTTGTTCATGCATTTGAAAAAGAGGGCAGAGTTCCTGGAAACGCATCATGCACGCCCGTTCTCTCAACATCATCCAAGCAGTTTGACAGCTTTCATCCACGTGTGTGGCTGAGAATGCCACAGCTACCATCTACATCCCTGGCTGGCTGGTCCTCTGTCATCCTCGGTCTTTGCTTCCACAGCGGTGCCTATGGCTCAACACTGACTGCAGCTGCTTGGTCTCAGATGTCCCCTATCCATGCTGATTGGTGTAAACCTTAATATACGTGTGCTGCTTGTTTTAATAAAGTGTATTTTATCTGATACTGACCTCAGTGCACTGCTGTTCATTTTCTTCTGCAAATAGGTACAAGGAAGCATAGGTTTTGTTTAACCATGCCCCTTAAAACTGTTAACAGTTTGGCCACACCAAGAATTTGCTGCTGTGTTATGCATGCACTGCATTACTTTTCCCCCTGGGGTACCCTCATTTTTTAAAATCCAAGCAATGCCCCTGGTGTTAAGAAAAGTTGTTCCCTCCTGGCTGTCGTAATTTCATCACACCCACACCTTTGCCATGGTGGGCTGAAAGACACATGTCCCTTTACCTAAAGTGTCCCTCATTCTAAAGTTCTAAAGTTGTGAGGTAATCAGTACAGCATGGCACAATGCATGGTGTCCTATGTGTTGTGCTGTGATAAAAGGTAGCTTACCACATACATTATTTGCATATGTTGCTTTGCGTTTCAGCCCATCCATTTTGAATGAGCTGTTTAACACGTTGAATATTAAGGCATGACAAAGCGTACATTTCAGTTCACAGTGTTGAAGCGTGAATGGTCTCCAAGACCCATTCCAATCACTGTTCTGACACAAGATTAATTTCCAATCCAATTTTTTTACTCTTTACTTATCAGTTGCAACATTCTTTATGTATGTAAACTCCAAAGTGGGAAAAATCTTAGGTAAGAGGGTAGGCATCCTATACGAGTGTGTCAAAAATGTATAACCTGTTTCCTGATATCTGCTTGAGAGGCAGCATGGGTGGGCAAGGTAAAGAATATGGTCTCTCTACTTGTCGGGGTCTTGCCTAAGTCCTGTTCCCACTTCTTCAAAAAGGAAGAACGTAGCCTTGGTTGGTTTACTTATCAGAGAATAGGAGATGGACAACATGCTGTAATGGCAAAGTGTTCAGTGCTGTTTATCGAGATCAGCCAAGGAAAAGTTTGCAGCAGAAGGTGTGACATGCCCTGCTCCAGTCTCAACCAGCCCTTCTCAGTGAAGTTTAACGTTCAGGTCATATGAGCGGCAAAGTAATATTTAAAAGCGTGCCACCTTTTCTCCTATGACAACGCTAACAGTCAATATGTGGTTTTATGGCCTCATATGAAATTAATTTGCCTAGGCTAAGAAGAAGTGGGTGGAATAATGCTGGCTGTCATTTAACCAGGAAGACTGGAGACATCTAGTTGTGGAAAAATGTACTCAGGGAAAAAGAAATGAATGGTACAGAAAGTTTTAAAGGAAAAAAAATATACCCAAACCATTTAAATTGTGAAATCCAGTGAAATGTTTTTTTTTGTTTTTGTTCACCGGCCCTGCATAAACACTGACTTCTAGCTATTGAGGCCTTAGGGACAAGTGGCCACATGCAGCCATCTTGACCCAGGTGTGGCACCAGGGGGTTGATATATTGTGCAGGATGTCATCAGAGAGCACTTGATGAGGTGGTATACTCTAATAATGGTGACGATAGTACCCAACGTGTGATCAAGCAAGGAGCCTGTAAATATCACAAGGTGACGCATGTATTTGCAAGTGGCTGGGGAGGTAAACAGTAAGTAACAATTACACATTTTATAATTGTGACACATATTAATTATTACACACACATTGGATATCTAATATAGGTTTGCCGTCATCCATCACTTTGCCTTGGCAAATGCTTCACCATTACACCTAGAAAAACAAGAAGAAATCAAGCTTCTCTTCAGACTCCATCTCTCCCGGTTTTCCACATGTTAGATTAAAATCAGTTCTCTCTGAAGGTGTGGTAATAATATATATACTTATGATTTACTAAACGAATAGATATGAAGCAATGAGACACCTTTGCTCTGTGCCTTTCCTGAATGGAAATTTCCATACAAATGATCATCGCATCCTCTATAGTAAAAACTATTTATTATTTTGATTTGAAGAGAAGGTAGAATTCATTTTCGCTATGATAACAACAACACTCATGTTAAAATACTAGGCAAGATAAAGAAAAATGATCAGATAGTAACCTTGTCATAAGACTGGTCAATTAATAGCATTTGTAAAGGTAAAAATATATACTTAAAAAAAATAACAAACACGTCTATACATTCCATTGCACAGAGTAGCCGTGAACCTCCGTGAAGCTGCTTCCTATGGGGACACTCGTGCATGCTCACTCCCGAACCGCGCTGCTGTGTCCATTGACACAGACACCAGGGCTCAGCCCCACCCCCTGCTCCCTTGTCACTGGCTTTGTTTGACAGCACTGGGAGCCAGTGGCTCCCGGTGTCCCAGCAACGCCAGCGAACCCGGAAATCAAGGGAAGGAACAAGGTGCAGATGTGCACAGCACTGGATCCTTGTCAGAACACAATAGCACAGCAGGGGAGATCGCTGTACTAACATCACATGGTTAGTACTGGTACTAATGTGTACCAGGTTTAACTCTATGTAAGTGTACAGGGGAACCACATAGAATATCCCATGGTCTGTGCAGGTTGTTCTGAGGGAAGGTAGCACTATACCCTGAAACCTGTACCTGACTATTATATGTAAATATTGCAAGTGCATTAAAAAGACGAACTGCAGTCTGCTCACATCATTTGTATAGCACTGACCCCCGAAGGAGCGGCTGGTTTTTGTTGGGCTTACCGTTACCTCACCTTCTCACTGTGTCCGTCTTAGGGGTCCCATTGTAGAATGGATTAAAGAATGTTAGCTCTGACACTTAGTCCTTTTTCTTTATGTTTATTTAACGAAAACACACACTTTTGCAATAGCGGAGTAGAGGATAAGGGGGGGGGATTTAAGTACCTTTGTAGTTTTGCGGTTTAGAGGTATTTCCTTGATTCAGAGGACAAATGGCTTCCACAGGCTGGATCTAGCAATCACCGGATAGGCCTCTCTCACTGACCTAACAGCCAGTGCGATGCTCGAACAAAGTCTCTGCCACAGACTTGATAGGTTTAGCAATCTTGTTATGCAATCCTCTGTCACAGGAAGGCACAATAAGCTTCTGGTTGCAAAGTTAAAGAGTTTTCCCACAGTACCTGATTCTTTCAGCCGACCCGGCAATACCGTGTGGTAGACAACCCAGGATGCATCCTCCAATTGAGTCTCCAGGCTTTTCCATGAGGCACCAGTCTTGTTGCTCAGTCCTCTTCCAAAAAGTCCTCCCCTGGATCCTCCAGTTGCGTGGCTTCTCCCCTCAGGCAAGACAGCACAGGATCATCTCTGGATCAGTAGGCCCCAGAACCTCTAGGCGTACTTTTCAGTTGCGGAGCCTCAGGCCAGCCGGCCCCGAGACATTGAACAAGGCAGCACACACCTCATAAAAACAAAAAGTAAAACTTGCGCTTGGTAAAAAATTAGTTGATATAAAAGAAGTAAATTTAAGAGAAACAGCAGCTAAGCACAAAAAAACAGATACTAGGTCTAAATAACAGAAATGTGAAAAGCAGTGCAGCGCTTGATATGTATAGATGTAACATGTGACTGAATACAATAAAGCAATAGATCAGGAGAAAAACTTCAAAACGAGTGTTTCCAAAAAATTGAACATCAATGGTAAAAAATATAGATGTGCATACTGTGCAATAAACAAAGAAAAAATTGAAATTGGTTATTAAACCAAAAAATCAAAAAAAAGCAAATAGTTGTTTAAACTACAGCTTATTGCTATGAAGCACAAACTTATAATTAAGTGAAAAAAATAAACAACAAGAATAAAAAACAAATCAAAACAAGTCCCATGCCTTGGATGAGTGAAGTGATTTACAAGGTCCCATATATGTGAAGATAAGAGTTCATTAAGTGAAGCGTAAGTGAATAAAACGTTAAAGTTGGTCCCAGGTATCACTGGTGTAGGTGCTTGACCACGTAAATTCTTTCACTGTACAACTTAAGTAAGTAGTAAAGGCTTACCAGAGCAACCATTAGTGTGCGCAGATACGAACTCCCAAACGATTAGGATCGGACAAGATCGTTCCTCCGACGCTCCTCGTATGAATGGATGATTCGAATCACCTTTGGGGGCGGGAAGGTGAAAACTGACCCACACCTTCGGATGTTCCTTGAACGTCGTCCGTTCCGGTCAGTTCGAAAATTTCAAGTTGGCGTGTCACCGAATGGATGAAAAAGGATCCCTTTAGGTAGATACGTCTACACCTCGTGCTATTTTTATCTGCTCGATTTTATTTATTTTTATACTTTTGCTAGCATTTTTCTTCGTTCAATTTTATGCGACTCGATCGAGTCATTTGTAGCTTCCAACGTCTATCTGGTTGAAAAATAAAGTTCACGTGTTTTAGACTTTATCACACGATTGGGCGTTTTTTCCTTTTTCATCCATTCGGTGACACGCCAACTTGAAATTTTCGAACTGACCGGAACGGACGACGTTCAAGGAACATCCGAAGGTGTGGGTCAGTTTTCACCTTCCCGCCCCCAAAGGTGATTCGAATCATCCATTCATACGAGGAGCGTCGGAGGAACGATCTTGTCCGATCCTAATCGTTTGGGAGTTCGTATCTGCGCACACTAATGGTTGCTCTGGTAAGCCTTTACTACTTACTTAAGTTGTACAGTGAAAGAATTTACGTGGTCAAGCACCTACACCAGTGATACCTGGGACCAACTTTAACGTTTTATTCACTTACGCTTCACTTAATGAACTCTTATCTTCACATATATGGGACCTTGTAAATCACTTCACTCATCCAAGGCATGGGACTTGTTTTGATTTGTTTTTTATTCTTGTTGTTTATTTTTTTCACTTAATTATAAGTTTGTGCTTCATAGCAATAAGCTGTAGTTTAAACAACTATTTGCTTTTTTTTGATTTTTTGGTTTAATAACCAATTTCAATTTTTTCTTTGTTTATTGCACAGTATGCACATCTATATTTTTTACCATTGATGTTCAATTTTTTGGAAACACTCGTTTTGAAGTTTTTCTCCTGATCTATTGCTTTATTGTATTCAGTCACATGTTACATCTATACATATCAAGCGCTGCACTGTTTTTCACATTTCAGCACACACCTCATGCCAGGAGGGCCACCAGGTTGGGAAAATGAACCCCAAAAATATGGTGTCTGTACCTTAAGTACCCTTACCCAGAATGCACAGCGGGTGAACCACTCCCACCGGGCTATTTCTGAGTAAAGGGGGTACCCAATGCATTCAGCCTGTTGCATTTCCAACACTTACCGGTGGTGACAGCGACACCCACGGTCAAGTGGAAACTAGCACAACCCAGCAGAACTGGCACAGAAGCCAGAACTTTAGCATAATTAGTCTGAGCCAAACTGCAGCATCAGACTAACTTAAATTTACAAAAAATACTAGCGCTGGTATTGAAAATATATTGAAAATATTGAGTCTAGCTGCAATCGTTTTAACAATGGGCAGCTGAAGCTGCTGCCTGTTCACTTCCGAGATTTACACAAACACACAGAGGCACACCTCCAGCTCTGCAGCTCTCATTGGCCCTCTTATGACTACCCCCCCCTCCCTTCCTAGCAAACTCTCACGAGAGTGAGAGAGAGAGAGCTGTGTTTGATGTCATGATGGGGTTTTGTCATTCAGCTGCAGGTGGAGAGTACACGTGCACTATTCAGACATTCTACCAGCAGCCTGTCAAACTCTGCGAGGCTGAAAGCTGCTGGAACTTGCAGCTGTATGGGGCTGGGTGATGCACCTAGTGGTACCTTACATTTTCACCCATAGGCACATACTGCCCTAAACACTTGTACCACTATGTGCAACATCCACCAGCAGTATGGCTGTGATTGACAGCATTGGCTCCTGCTGCTGCCAAAAACCAATGAGGAATGCAAGTCTCTGGAGTGCCAAGGCTCTTGTGGACATCGCTGGATCGAGAGGGGGTTAGGTGAGTATTAGGGGGGGCTGGGGGGGAGCTGCACACAGAAGGTTTTTTACCTTCATGCATTGAATGCCTTTACAACCACCTTAATTCCAAATCAATAACTTATGGTGATGATAAATTTAAAGTAGATTTTATATTCAAATGGTTGAAATGTGTTTGCCCCCTTTAGTGCTGTATGCAACTGTAATGCCCTGTACACGCGGTCGGACTTTCCGACGGAAAATGTGCGATCGGATCTTGTTGTCGGAAAATCCGATTGTTTTTGGGCTCCATCTGACTTTTTCCGTCAGAATTTCCGACACACAAAGTTTGAGAGAAGGATCTAAAATTTTCCGACAACAAAATCCGATTGTTTAAATTCCGATCATTGTAGACAATTCCGACAGACAAAGTGCCACGCATGCTCAGAATAAATTACGAGACAAAAGCTATTGGCTACTGGTCCGTTTATAGTCCCGTCGTACATGTTCTACATCACCGCATTCTGAATGATCGGATTTTCCGACAACTTTGTGCGACCGTGTGTATGCAAGACAAGTTTGGGGCAAAATCCGTAAAAAATCAGACGGATTTTGTTGTTGGAATGTGCGACCATGTGTACAGGGCATAAGAGGCAGCGCACTGGCAGATCAGAGACTAGATCAGCACAACATTGCATACATTTATTTATAGTGATAAACCAGTAATTATCTCTTTGGCATCTACAAACACAGTGTTCGTACTGAATTTACATTTGAAATGACGTTTTAAAACTGCTTATGCATCAAATCACATTCCAGCAGTTAAAAAAAAACAGCATACCAGACTTAGCGAGACCAAGTATTAAGCTGGCTCTCTTTTAGAAATGGATTACTGTGGGATGATGGTTTCTTGCCCTATGCCCACAGTGTAATTGCTCTGCAGGCCACAAACGATGCATACTTACTAAAGCAATAAAGTTATAAAAATATGTTTTTGGACATATAGTAAGTCAACTAACTGTATAAAGACAATCATAATTTTTATCAATTAGTGATATTCACAGCATTCATGAGTGCTGCAGTACTGTAAATAACATTCTCTAGTTCTCCATGAATTAAATCAATGATTCCACCAATCTTTCCCTCTAATGCCAGTTACTTGTAGCACGAGGCTTTACAACACCTCTGCTGTTAAAGATTTATTAGCTCCCATCCCTGGCAGGCAAATGTTAGGCCAGAGAATTAATTTACGATCTTGTGAAAATCCACTGTGTAATCTGCCTGGGCTCCACCATGAGGTCAGAGGGAAATATTGCGTTCTTTGCTATTGTATGGTTTTACTCATAAGGGCGCCAGCTCTTGGGATGGGTGAGAGGGTGGGGAATACTTATCAATGTCTAAGGTGTGTAAGTTCATCATTTCATTAATATCTTGGCTTTTTTTCTTCTCAACTCTTCCCTGACATCCCCGCTCCCACACATTGTAAAGAAGAGCAGGAAGATAAATTCACAGCTCATAAAGATAAAAAAAGGTCAGCATGAAGTCCTTGGTTACAATGCTAGAATACTGTTTCTTCACACGCAGGTGTGCTTTTGCATCTGTCTATATGAAGGACTAGACTAAATGCTAAGAGTTAGTAACAGCAATACAAACACTAAATCAGGCAATGACATACCTACACTTATACAGGACATGCAGCAAACCAATAGCACAGCTGTTTGGTATTTCCCAGGTAAGAACTCAAACCATAAAAAAAAAAAAAAATAATGCATATCGCAGCTTACTAGTCCTTCGATGTGGAGGCTGCATTCATATTTAAAATTTTTTTTTTTCAAATACTGATCCTGCCAGTAACACACTTCTTGTCCTAGGGTGACAACATTTACTCACAATACTATATCTATGGAGGAGCAGTGCTGTCACCATAGACTGCTCTCCTGTTCTTGACTAAAAACACCGCCCCTCGCTTCAACTTTATTGCAAAGAGAGCGGGGTTGTGTGGTCACCAGATGATAGCTTGGAAAGCCGGTAGGCAGGTGCAGTCTACTTCCTCCCCTGCTGGTGGCACTCACCCGCAGTGGCCTTGCAGCTGGAGAGGAAGTCAAGATGAATATATTTCCTCTATGGTTTCCTGGGTCACTGGAGAACTATCTGATTGGATGCTGCCTCCCCATGTGACTCTGGCAGCCATCTTAGGTCAAGCAGAACCTATTTAAAGCCTTGGCTCTCAGGTTTGGCGTGGTTTATAAGAGTGAATAGCTTAGGGAAAGGTACCCCACAGACAGTAATAGCAGTAGTAAAAGGTTTCTGATGAGGAGGGAAAAAGCGCAGGGTCCAAACTCTTCTGAACATCCTCCTGCTGGGGCATGAGACAGCCATATATATATGAAGACAAACCTTGCCCCTCATCCTATTAAATAAAACACGTACAACCATTAAGTTGGAAAGGGCAAGGCCACAGCTTTATTTAAATCAAACATAACATGTGAATACTTTTCAACCAGTGCCAGTCACAGTTGTACTGTGAGCACACAATTCTAACAGGGGGGAGGAAAGGGGGGGGCTGTCCTTACCATAAGTGCTGGACAGGCCGCCTACTTCCCATTTCCATCAAAGGCATAACCCATTACAGCCATCTTATGCTGGCAAGGTCAAGAAACCGCCACCCAGAATCGCCTGAGGCACAGCTTTTACAGAGCTCAGGCCCAGTCCATCCCCCCAGCCACCAATCCTGATGACCCCTCAGCCACCTTAATCCCACCCTGGCCATGCCCCATCAGTCAAGGCCCTTTCCCTAAGGGGCTCAAGAGGCCTGCATTATGGACCTTGCTTTGTGCACTGGTCCAAATCATTTGGTGGAGGGGGATTATGGTGTGGGTTTTTCTTTTCAGGGCTTTTGCTTAGCCCCTTGGTTCCAGTGAAAGAAACTATTAAGTTGTCAACATGCCAAGACATTTTGAACAATTTCATGCTCCAAAGTTTGGGGTGGCCCCTTCCTGTTCCAACATGACTGTGCACCAGTGCACAAAACAAGGTCCATAAAGACATGAATGAGCGTGTTTGGGGTGGAGGAACTTGACTGGTCTGCACAGAGCCCTGACCTCAACCCGATAGAACACCATTGGGATGAATTAGAGTGGAGACTGCAAGCCAGAACTTCTTGTCCAACATCAGTGCCTGACCTCACAAATACGCTTCTGGAAGAATGGTCAAACATTCCCATAGATACACTCCTATACCTTGTGGACAGCCTTCCCAGATAAACTGAAGCTGCTATAGCTGCAAAGGGTGGCCAACTCAATATAGAACCCTACGGACTAAGCCCACGTACACACGGTCGGAGATTTTGCCAACCAAATCCGTCGGATTTTGTCCATCGGATTTAGTCCGACAGATTGTGTCCGAAACTGTTGCATACACATGGTCGAGCCAAGTTGTCTGATTTAGCGGTTGCCAAGAACGCGGTGACGTAAGCCGTGTACTGCGGGACTAGAAAAAGGAAGTTCAGCTCCACGTCCGTCACCCTTTGGGCTTCTTCTGCTGATCTCGTGTCTATCGCGTGTTAGTAGAAGTTTGGTGAGAGACGATTCGCGCTTTTCAGATTTGTGATTCCGATCGCTACAGCTCTTCAGTTTCTGCTTGTCTTTGCGTATCTGATAATCAGTGCATGCAGTCAGTAAGTATTTGTTGATCATTGTGGACTATATCTTGGTATAGTACGCTTTGAAAGGCAGTTCTAATTGTCTGCTTGCTTCTGCTATTCAGGTCGTTCTTTCAGGCTTTGCTGTTTATCTGTGCTTTCTGGTGTCCGTTCTGACCAGCCGACCGTTTTCAAACCATGTTTCCTCTACGTACTCGTCGTAGAGTTTCTGCTGTGCAGGGGCTTCGTGTTGGGGTTGTTACTTTGACACAGGCCCAGTCCATGAACAGGGAGGGGTGGAGTTTGTGGACCAAGAATTGGTTGCGCCAGCGTGACCAGTTCTCGCACATGCCTTTGCTCCGTGAGATCCAGGAGAATAATCCTGATGATTTCAGGAATTATCTCTGGATGACGGACCCCATTTTTCACCGTCTGCTGGCTTTGCTGACCCCTTATATCACCAGGCAGGATACCTGCATGCGGCAAGCCATCACTCCGGAGCAGAGGCTCATCGCCACGTTGCGCTACTTGGCGACAGGGAGAAGCCTTCAGGACCTCAAGTTCTCTACAGGCATCTCCCCCCAGGCTCCGGGGATCATTATTCCAGAGACCTGTTCTGCCATCATTCAGGTCCTGCAGAAGGACTATATGAAGGTAAGTGTTATCCTTTAACATCACATTCTATGTATTTCATGATTGCTAATGTCTTGAATTTATTTCCTCATTCCCAAATTACCATCATTGCAATATGCTTTTATTTCATATACTCTGCCCCTTTGTCCTCAGGCATATTTGCCTCACTAACTTCCCCACCATGCTCTTCTTGGCCCATAAAACTATAGTCTAGTCACTTAACAATGTCTTTTGTCAGCTCCATAGTATTGCTTTACCCTAAACACCCCCTAAAATGTCTACAAATGTGATGTGTGTGCTTCAATTCATGCAGAGTGTTTTTTTTTATTTTTTGGGGGGGAGGGGGTTGTGCCAAACTCATTAGGAACCCCCCTCCCCCAACTGCTAGCTCAGCTGATAGCAATCCTCTATCTGTTGACTTTACCAAACTCAATACCAGTGGCGGCTGGTGAAGTTTTTGGATGGGGGGGCGCCAGACCCCGCCCATCATGACCCCACCCATCATTTTTGGCCCATCCCACTTCTCATAAACCACGCCCCTTATGTAATCCACCTAATCCGTCCCCTGTATTCCACTTCCTTCCAACCATAGTGTCACAAGTATACAGCTCAGATCACAGGACAGAGTATACAGCCCCAGAATCACAGGACAGATTATATATCTGGATAAAATATTGAAAATGTCAATGTTTAAACCAACTGTTAAAGAATGCAATAAAAGTACCACGAATCAGTGATTTTTTTTTTACAACAGCAAACAAACTTTATTGTACAACAAACAACAAAAAGACTCAGGCTCGGTTCACACAGGGGCGACTCAGATCCGACTTCAGGTCGCCCCTAGTCGCCTCAGGTCGGACAACATTTAAAAATCAATGTAAGTGAATGAGAGCCGTCTTAATGCACGCTACTGAAGTTGCTCCGACTTCAGAAAAGGTTCCTGTACTACTTCAATCTGACTTGTAGGCGACTGGTACCCATTGATTTCAATGGAGGTCGCCTCCAAGTCGGATCTCCGTCTATACGGAGCGTCTATACGGAGGCGACTCTGACAGAATTATCAGCTCTGAAGAGGGAACTCCACGCCAAATTTATGAAAAAAATTCCCCCTCCGAGAGCATACCAGGTCCTTAGGTCTGGTATGGATTCTAAGGGGAACCCCCTACGCTGAAAAAACGGCGTGGGGTCCCCCCCAGATCCATACCAGACCCTTATCCGAGCACGCTACCCAGCCGGCCAGGAAAGAGGTGGGGGACGAGCGAGCGCACCCCCCTCCTGAGCCATACCAGGCCGCGTGCCCTTAACATGGGGGGGTGCCTTGGGGAAGGGGGGCCACGCGGCCCCCCCACCCCAAAGCACCTTGTCCCCATGTTGATTAGAACAAGGGCCTCTTCCCGACAACCCTGGCCGTTGGTTGTCGGGGTCTGCGGGCGGGGGGGCTTAATATACTGCTCAATACACACTATACCTACCTTTTTGATGCTCACATTTATGGATGAATTCACCTAAGCATGTAGTGTAAGGGCCTGCCTCAATACCTATTAATTATCTGGATATGTAATATGAGAATGTCAAAAAGTGCTTACATTTTGTTTAATTTTTGTTATTTTGACACTTCTTACCTGTCCGGTGGGCTGCCAATAGTGTAGCTAAGGAGGGGCTTCCCAAAGTATCACACATTATTTAGCCATTCAGCTCTCAATCAAGTGGAGAGGGTTACCTGTCCTAAACATCCCCCCCTCATTTTTTAGCAAGGGCCCATCAGATGGGGGGGATGGGGGGTGATGACTCTCTTAAGGGGACATTAGACTTTAGGCTTTAAATACTCAGTTCCCAAAATGTTTAACTAATTTTGTCACAAAATGTTTGTGTGTAATCTGCTTGGAATGTTGATTGGTCAAATTAATATTTTTGTTCTTGTTTCAATCCACAGTGTCCTTCAACGCCACAGGAATGGCAGACTGTGGCCTCCTACTTTGCCAGTCGTTGGGACTTCCCAATTGTGGAGGAGCAATAGATGGGAAGCACGTCCGCATCGTCCCACCACCCAACTCGGGGTCATACTATTTTAACTATAAGGGGTTTCATAGTATCGTGATGTTGGCGGTGGTGTCTGCGACATATGACATATGAGTTTTTGTATGTGGACGTGGGGCAAAATGGACGGATGTCGGATGGTGGAGTGTTCTCACGGACGGAGTTCTACTGGCGTCTCCAGAGTGGCAGTCTGGGCTTGCCACCCCCAGAGGAGAATCCTGAAGGACTCCCATTCGTCTTCGTTGCGGATGAGGCGTTTGCCCTAGGGAACCATCTGATGCGTCCTTTCCCCATGAGGACCCTCACCCCAGAGCAGAGGATTTTTAATTTCCGCCTGTCCAGAGCCCGAAGAGTGGTGGAGAACACTTTTGTTATACTGGCCAGCCGGTTACGCCTATTCACATGGCAGAATACAAACTGAATCACATAGTGCTGGCGTGCTGTGTTCTTCACAATTATTTGAAAAAAGTTTCTGCGAACTATGCGGTCTCAGTTGGCCAACAAGAAGCAGACTTGATGGACAATGCAGATAACCTCACGGGCCTTCAACATGCTCATCCTGGCTTGCCCCCCCCAAAGCGCCTGTGAGGTTAGAACACAATACATGGACTACTTTGTGGGTAGGGGGGCCGTTGATATGCCAGACAATGTCTGAGCAGCATTTTAAAAATACATTTTTATCTGAAACTCATTCATTTACTGCTTGGCTTGGTTTTATGTGTCTCATAGGTATAATTAGGTTTGATCAAGTTGTGCCTTTTTCACCAACAGTGCAAACCCAAGTTCAGAGCGAGATGAGAGGACAGTCTCTTCTTCAGATAATCTTATTATGTTGTGGGTCTACTGCACACACCTTCTTTTTTGGTAACTAATGTATGTAGTGCATTACTGACCCAAATCGTGCTCATTTTCAGCACCATGGCAGGAAAATGGCATGATTGTCAAAATTTACACATCACTGTGGGTGTTTTTTTAGTAAAGGCACATCCACTATGCACTACAAGTGCACTGCAAAAGTACACCTGAAACTGCCCTGGGAGTGCAAAGTGGAGTTGCCTTTATTAAATCACACTCCTTCTCAGCACAAACTTAAATTGTACTCCAAATACATTTTTGTTGCCATGAAAAAAGAAGCCACACATTGTTGCTAATTGAACTGTTTAATCCAACCACATTCACATGTGCGTTTTGAAAAGGTTTTTTACAACCAACCAAGAAATTGTGTGTTTCCAAAACTTAGTTTATTCAAAATTTGGTTTAATTGTTGTCTTTGTGTAAACAGGCATGTATCTAACTGTAAAATACAGAACACAGGAACTTACAAAGTTCCACTTTGAAAAGTGAAGACAATATCAGACATGAGTATGTACAAACTGGTCTGATCTTGCCTTCATCACATGGGGTGTCACCCCTGAAAAATCCAAATTTGGAAGATGCACACAGTGTGTCAACATGTGCTAGCTCCCATCATGGGGGATCAATGTACATGCTTTGGGGCTGCAACCCCTTCATCTCAGACACTAAACACAAAACACATACATTGATCCCCCATGATGGGAGATAATGCATGTTTACACACCCTGTGCATCTTCCAAATGTCAAATTTGGAGAAATACAACATTTTGTTAGTAAAATTCCAAAAATAAGACCCTATCTAGTTTGGGGTGTTTCACACTCTCCCCAAAACATCAATGATGTTTTTCAAATTTCAATTAACATCATTGATGTTTTGCAGGATATGTTCCCAATCCCGATTGCACCCCATTATCTCCCCGATCTGGGCACTTTCACTGGTAAAACGGAAATCTTCTTCCACATCACCTACAAAACAAAACAAAACAAAAAAAATACATGTAATATAAATATGGTGACATACATTGATGAGCTTACCGGAAGCTGTGTTCTCCGACACTCACCTGTTGTGGTGACAATTTGCCCAACCTGCACGATCTCTCCTTCCTCCTCCTCCTCCTCCTGCTCCTCTGTGCTTTTGGAAGTTGTCCTTATTTGTGAGGGGTGGTGTCCTCATACTTGCCGAGTCTTCTCTTCCCCTATGAGATTTCGAAAAAATAAAGAATGAACACACAGAGTGAAGAATTAACAATATGAAACATTGTTTGAAAGTGTTGTTCAATTGTTTATTTTGGCCGAGCTTCAAGGTCATAACATTATTGGGGACACTGTGTTCAGCTAGAATACTTACCGGAAGAACAATGTTTCCTACGGACGAATGAAACCATGAATTTGAAAGTGGCCATTTTAAAATGCACAACATGAACTCAAAGCACATGGAGCAGTATGCAAGCAATAATAATCATATGAACACACGACAACTACATACTTTTGTCAAGAACACGCTTGATCCTTATGTACTGCTCATGCTCCCTCAGTTTCAGGTCTGACCATCGTTTTCTCAGTTGATCCATGGATCGGTGTACCCCAAAATTAGGCAGAAGACTCTTCACAACTTTATTCATGATCTTGGCCTTTCTGATATTTGGGTTTGGGTAAGGTCCATACTTCCCATCATAGTCGGTCCTGTTCAATATGTCGACCATCTCCAACATCTCTCCAAAATACATATTTGCGGCCTTAAATCTTGTCTTCCTGGATCGGGACGTTTCAGGCTCCGGCCTTTCCTCACCCTCCTCCTCGTTAGTGTAATTATTAGTGCGCACCTCTGTTCTCTCCGCCATGTGCTCTCCCCACTGCGCCGGAAGCGAAGGGGCGGGGAATAGTCTGGAAAGAACATCAGTGGCGGGCGGAGTTGCACGCATGCGCACTGTATATAAAACCTAACACACGTGTGTCGTCCGTACGATCTGTGAACAGAGGGAGAAGCTGAGGCGACGAACGCGCAAATGAAGGTAAAATTTTAAACTTGGCACATCACTAGGCTACACTGCTTCTAGATTGAGGCCTGCATTAGTGGAGTTTAGCCTGACATTAGGGTTTGTCTTGTGTTGTGTCTTGCAGACGTTATGGACGGGTTTAATGACTACAGCTTCCTCCCTCTGTTCATCGATAAATATCGAGACATGCCAATCCTGTGGCAAAACACGCACCTTTTGTATAGTAACAGACCAAAGAGGAAGGCAGCACTGTTGGAACTGGTTGAGTTTGTGAAGCCGGTGGTCCCCAGGGCAGATGACAAATATATCAAAAAGAAAATTGGGAACCTCAGGAGTACATATATGAAGGAGAGGAATAAGGTGCTGAAGTCCATGAAATCTGGTGCTTCAGCAGCTGAGGTTTATGTTCCCACCCTGTGGTATTATGACAGGATGAATTTTCTGGCAGACCAGGCTGAGGCCAGAGAATCCCTCTCTACTCTTCCTTCCACGCGTCCTTCTATGCTACATTCCACACCTGATGAGTCTTCCGACGCCCAACCTGGGCCTTCCACTCAGGAAGAACTGGAGGAGCCCAGCTTGAGCCAGGTATAGTATTGTTGTACATATTTGTGGAGTCAAAATGAATGATGTTAACTTGATTTCTGATCCCTAATTGGTGAGTTTAGAAAGGGTTTCACATATCAATAGACAGTAGTGGCCAAAACCTTTGGGACAAGAAAGAAAAATTCTGGGCTCAAAATGATAGTCTTTTCTATTGGTTAACAATTTGCAACAGTGTTGATGTGAAAATTGTGTGTGTTTGATGAACCAAAAACTCAAACTATTTCCCTTTTTTACACAGGAAGAACTCAGCCAGGACCAGGAGGGTGTGGAATGCAGCAGCCAGGAGGTGGCTGTGGAAAGTGGCAGCCAGGAGGAGGCGGGGGTAAGCGGCAGCCAGGCGGTGGGCAGCCAAAGAAGCCTCACCGAATGCCGGGTCCCTACCCTTCCACGCAGAAGGGCGAGAAAGGGGGGAATGTTGAGGAGTCGGCCCTGAGGCTGATTGGTGAGGCTTCTGCGGCACTCCAAGTAAAACCAACCTACCAAGAGGCCTTGGCCACCTTGGTTGTATGCAAGCTTGAGAAAATGGAGCAGGGGCAACAGATCTTGTGTGAGCAGGTTATTCTCCAAACCCTCAACACGGGTCTGTTGGGCCAAATGACAACAGAAACACACTTGTGTCGTTTGGCCCATGCCCCTGCTCCTCCTCCTCCTCCTCCTTCTGCCACACCTCCAGCACCACAGCCACAGCCTGGAAGGAAGTGTGGAAGGAAGACCAGAGTGTGATGACCTTGGTTCAGTCTGGTCTGCCAGAAGATGCAGCCTATTGTAGTACCACAGCCTGGGAACATAGATGTCATCTGCTGCTGTTCCGGGTTTCATGGACTTCAGGACCAGACTTCTCTCCCTCAGATATGTACTCCTCAGGCCACCAATTTTTGCGTTGAAATATTTGATGTGTGCCCTGGGGGCCAAAGGCTTCACAAATCTCCCCAGTTTCAACATTGCTGCCTCCCTCTTTATCTGTTACTGACACCGAAATAAAGGTATTTTTGGTTTGGATGAAATACTTGCGTATGTGTTTTCCTTCCAATAGGCCAGTTTATTTGTGAGCAGGCAGGTACATTTCCAAAAAACAAAGTGAAATAAATAACAAGGGGTGTTAACACTAAACAACCTCCTGTAGATTAAAAAAAAAAAAAAATCTCAAAAATAGAATAATGTTGTTGTTGTAAGTTTACACAAAAATAAAAAATAAAAAATAAGGAGAAATGAGAAAAGTGTCTTTAAAGGAGATTTTTAGGGAATCCCCCCACAAAAACATACAAAAAAGAAAAAACCTAATCTAAAATTGTGTAGATGTGACGCAAACTAAAATTGTATTGCTGAAATGGTTAAAAAAGAGTAATGAAATCCGTTCGGGAGAAGTGTGTGTGACTATGAGCATCAAAAGAAGTTGGTTCTTGCAGCATTGTAAAGAACAAGAGAATGCGCTTGATGAATGATTTTTTAACATTGCAGCGTGACGAATGTGCTATATCGCTTACGAGCAGTAGTTTTACCTGAACGAGCACTTCCGTATCGGAATTTGAATGTGAGCATGCGTGGCACTTGGTCCGATCAAAATGCTCTACACATGATCGGATTAGGTCCGACCGGCCCAGTTGGTTGGGAAATATTTCCAACATGTTGGAAAATTGGGTCAGACGGAGATTCGGATGGAATCAGTCCGATGCATAGCACACACAGTCAGATTATCTAACGACACGGTCCGATAAGACGCATTCCGACGGATTCTCCGACCGTGTGCATGTGGCTTTAGAGTGGGATGCCATTAAAGTTTGTGTGTGTAAAGGGAGGTGCCACAATACTTTCAGAAATATAGTGTATATCAGGTGAGAGCACAACTGGTGTTGGTGGAGCACTGAAGGTGGAGGACACGCTTTGTAAGAATATGAAAGTGCATTAGACTTTATTTACTAAAACTGGAGAACGCAAAATTAGGCTCACTTCTGCATAGAAATGAATCAGCTTTCAGGATTTATTGCCAAAGCTTTAGGCTGGGTTTACATATGAGCACACAGTGGCTCACAGCAGGAGTCTGGTGCATCCTCATACACCGTTTCAGGTCCCATTTCAGCCCATATTTTTTGCTGAATTCAGGTCTGAAAGGGACCAAAAGACGCACAGGGCTCCTGTGCAAATCGGAGATATGTGAACCGGCTCCATAGAAAGCCAGTCACATTCTCCTGCTGTGCGAATTGAATGCGGAGAAACCGCATCCAAATCGCACTAGTGTGAACCCAGCCTAATTGCACAAACTGACATTAGACACTGATTGGCTATCATGCACATCTGCATGAGATTCTGAGTGTACAGGTTTTAGAAATCTACTCTATTGTGTGGTACAAAAAAAAGTCATAAAGACAGATTCACTTGGGATTTGCTATGCATGATTTATGTTTTACTTATGATTGTTGTGACACTAATGACATTTAATTTATGGCGCTACCCCATTTTACTTTTTTATTAGGGTTTTTAAAGCACATATGGGAGTGTTATAAGGTGTGAGTAGCTGATCAGAATTAATTTTTGTTTTCAGTGAAAAAAAAAAGCAGCACAAAGGTTTACTATTCACATTAACTATTGTTATGCTGCCCTCAGTTCCCTTGTCCACCTGGAATGGCAGGGCCAAAAACACTGCAACTAAAGAAATAAAAACTGTAGGGGAAAAAAGGTATTTAAATAAACTTACATTACCCCTGTCTTCCATCTATGCTGCCTAGCCAAGGGTGAAGTCACCATCCTTCTAGTGAGTTTCTCAGGAATGCCGAGTAGCCCAAATCCAGCAAGAAGATGCTTTTGCATCATGTTGGAGCATCATTAGATTGTAAGCTCCTTGAGGGTAGGGACTGATGTGAATGTACAATGTATATGTAAAGTGCTGCGTAAATTGACGGCGCTATATAAGTACCTGAAATAAATAAAAATAAATCTCGTTTGGTTCAGGCTACCCAGTATTTCTGAAGGATCTTGTTGGAAAGAGTGTGTGGAAGTCTGTACACATAATAGCTATCTTACCTTGGACTGTAGCTACATCTCTGGGCTTTACTACTGCAATTTACGAGCCTAGATAGACAGGCTTTTGTTCACTTCAAGCAGGTTTTTCATTCCCAAACATGCTTGAAGCAGACCAAATGCAGGTCTGAAGTAGGTCAATTGCAGGTCATATGCCCCTGCCAATGAATTCCTCATAAATTTCTAAAATCTATGCCATTGACACAAGCCCAACTCCTGTTGACACAGGTTATTTTTTAGCGTTTAAACCCCTATTTCTCATTTAACAAAGCGATAGGCTAAGCAAAGGATAATGGAGTGAGCATATTACCCATGCATCTGATAAAACTGAGACGGAGCATATTTTTTAAAGCGTATTGATATCAAATAATAGCCAGATGTCTGTTGGCCTTTTTTGCTTTTGTCTAAATGGTACAACGTGTTGATTCCATCTACTTGTAATCTCAACAGACTCTTTATTCCGGTATTCTAAGCCTGAACAATAAACATGCTCTAATGAACATGTGTGTATGTAAATCATACATATCAATCCACACTGTTTTGCCCATATTCAGGGATATTTGTCTATTCCGATTAAGACAGCAGCTGTCTGATATAAATCGGGGTTGTTTCTTTATGTTGTGCTTAACACTGAAAGTGAACTACAAAAGTAATGTGAAGAACAAAGACCATTCCAATGTTTTCTCAAACCTAGAAAGACATCAGTACATAATAACAAGGAACAACAGCTGCCTTCGAGGTAGGGAAATTCCCTCTGAAGACTAAAAACATAAACCAAGCATGAAGAGCCTCCACTTTATTTTATATTACTAGACTGTGCAAGCACCTTCAGGCACTTTTTGTCCATCTGCTTGAAAATATGCTATATTTTATATGACTGTTATTTCAGCCATTTAGATACGCAGACAATTTTTTTTCAAGAGAAATAATTTTCACCAAACCTGACAAGCGCATTTAGGGGGAGGCGATAAAACGGTGCCTAAAAAACTGTCTACAGTTTTTTGCAGCTGTGGATACAAAATGATCGAAGTCACGTCCCTTAGTCATCCAATGATAACACCTGTTCCTGTACCAGTGGAATCTCCTTATTTTGTAGAGATTCCTTCTCACTTCCTATACTGTCTATAGGACAAGAAGTGAAGGGAAATCTCTTAACTATTTAACAATTACATTTTATGGACTTCTTGACAGCTAGATGGCTTATGTCATGTTTATGATGTGCAGCCACAATTTTTCCTCCTGCAATTTACTGTTTTATTTTTTTTAATGCACTGTAATAAATGTTAACAACAAATTATAATTACTTATGTATTATTACAGGTATTTATATGGTGCCAACAATTCGACGCAGTGCTTTACATATTGTATGTACATTCACATTAGTTCCTGATCTAAATAGCTTACAAGGTTCTTATCTCACATGAGGAACCAGAAGTGATGTCAGCCATTGCATATAAGGGACATGTGCTCCAGTGGTACGTTGGGTTGGAGGTTCTTGAGAAAGGGGGTTTTAATATTTTGGAAACATTGGTTTCCCACCTCCTCTCTCTTTTCACCAGGGTCTGGCTCAGCTTTCCTTTTCATTACACTATCAAGGGTACTGAATTCCTCTATGTATGTCTGAACATCAGCTCTTATACATTTTAAGTGTAGCTCATTGCACCTATATGCATGCATGTTTTTTGCTATGATTCAAACGTGAAGTGAATATCTTTGTTGTATTATGCTTGATGTTACATGACATACTTGGTTATTTGTACCTGTTTTATAATTGTATGTACTGTACATGCCGTGCCTAATACAAACATATTGCTAAAGCAGCTTGGCTATTATTATTATTATTATACAGGTTTTATATAGCGCCAACAGTTTGCTCAGCGCTATACAACATGAGGGCAGACATTACAGTTACATTACAATTTGGTACAAGAGGAATCAGAGGGCCTTGCTCGTTAGAGCTTACAATCTAAAAAGGAAGAGGCAATTGATACAAAAGGTAATAGCTGTGGGGGGATGAGCTGATGGAGGAAGTAAAACAGTGTTAGCTAGAAGCATGATAGGCTTTTTTGAAGAGAAGGGTTTTTAGGGTGTGTCAAAAGATGGATAGATTAGTGGACAGTCGGACAAATTGGGGTAGGGAGTTCCAAAGGATGGGAGAAGCTCTGGAGAAATCCTGGAGGCGAGCATGGGAGGAGGTGACAAGGGAGCTAGAGAGCAGGAGGTCTTGGGATGATTGAAGAGAGCGGCTTGGTTGGTATTTTGGGACTAGGTTAGTGATGTAACTAGGGGCAGAGTTATGGATGGCTTTGTAAATTATTGTTAGTACTTTGAATTTTATTCGTTGGGTGAGTGGAAGCCAGTGGAGGGATTGGCAGAGGGGGTGGAGGACACTGAATGGCTGGTAAGGTGGATGAGTCTGGCAGCGGTATTCATTATGGACTGAAGGGGGGTAGTCTATGTGAAGGTAATCCAATGAGAAGGGAGTTGCAGTAGTTGAGGCGAGATATGACCAGGGAGTGAATTAGAAGCTTGGTGGCTTGGTGGTGTCATTAGTTAAAAAGGGGCGTATTCTGGAAATGTTGTGGAGGCTAAGACGGCATGATTTGGACAGGGCTTGTATGTGGGCCTGAAAGGACAGTTCGGAGTCTAAGGTTACCCCTAGCACCCTGGCATGTGGAGACGGATTGATAGATGTGCCATTGATCTTGACAGAGAAGTCAGGCGAAGGGGCACATGGGGGAGGAAATATTAAGAGCTAGGTTTTAGATAGATTAAGTTTGAGGAAGTGGTGTGACATCCAGGCTGATATGTCTGTTAGTAGATTAGTGATGCGTGAGGATATTGATGATGTGAGCTGAGGGGAGGAGAGATAGATTTGGGTGTCATCAGCATATAAATGGTAGTGAAAGCCATGGGAGGCTATCAGCTGACCTAGGGAGGACGTGTAGATCGAGAATAGTAGAGGTCCAAGGACAGCACCTTGGGGGACCCCAATGGAAAGGGGAGTTGGAGAAGAGGAAGTGGAGTTGTAAGTGACACTGAAGGTGTGATGAGATAGATAAGATTCAAACCAACGGAGAGTGCAGCCATGGAGACCAAGCAAATTGAGTTTTTTGAGGAGGAGGGGGTGGTCAACTGTATCAAAGGCAGCAGAAAGGTCCAAGAGTAAGAGTATGGAATAATGACCGTTGGCTTTGGCTGTTAGTAAGTCATTTGTGAGTTTTAGGAGGGCAGTTTCTGTGGAGTGCTGTGGACGAAATCCAGACTGAAGAGGATCAAGAAGGTTATTTTCAATGAGGTGTTTGCTCAGTCAATTGTAGACTAAATGTTCAAGGAGTTTGGAGGCAAAAGGGAGTAAAGAGATGGATCTTAAGTTGTTAAGATTGGTGGGGTCTGCGACCTTTTTTGGTATGGGAGTGACTAGTGCATGTTTTAGAGGGTTGGGGAAGATGCCAGTAGAGAGTGAGAGGTTGAAGATATGAGTT
Organism: Lithobates pipiens; assembly: GCF_037356315.1. Taxonomy (NCBI): domain Eukaryota; kingdom Metazoa; phylum Chordata; class Amphibia; order Anura; family Ranidae; genus Lithobates; species Lithobates pipiens. The sequence continues at coordinate 10,780,029 of NW_027507790.1, forward strand.
AAGGAGTGTAGGATTGAGTCAGATGGTGACCGTAATATTTGAAAAGGAACAGGGTCCAGGGGGCAGGAGGTTAGGTGGGCATTAGAAAAAAGTTTAGTGTCTTCCTCTATAATAGCTGGGTTAAAAGAGGAATGTATTGATTTTGCAGGAGGACAAGGAGTGTAAGGTGAGGGAGTATAAGTGTGAGTGTAAGTGGAGATCTCGAGACGAATCGTCTCAATCTTATTTTTGAAGTGATAAGCAATCTCCTGGGCAGTGAGTAAGTTAGTGGGTGGGGGTAATGGATGTGGTGTGCTTACTTTATATATTCAAAACTCAGGGTTAAACTCCTGCTTTTTTGGGCTTCTGTATCCCCTTGTTTCCCTCTAAAGTGAGGGAAATGCCCTCTTAAGCCTCATACACACTATTGGATTTTCCACAAACAAAGCCTCAGACTTTTTTCGGAAGGGTGTGTGTCTTGCATACAAACGCTACACTATGGTTGGCCAACAAAAACAAACGTAGTGACGTACTAGACGTACTACAAGCTGATAAATAGGAAGTTCAATTGTCATGCGCCACCCTTCGGGCTCCTTCTGCTAATTTTGTGCTAGTAGAAGTTTGGTGAGTGTTGAATTGCGCTTTTCGGTTTGTGCTTTTCGTTTCACGCTTTTCATTCCATGCTTTTCTGTTACTGTACGGCCGTTTGTCAACCAGCCATGTCGCGTAAGCGGAGGAGATTGGCCTTGGATTTATTACTTTGACCCAAGTCCAGTCCAGGAACAGGAGGAGGTGAGTTTCTTGGACCAAAAATTGGTTGCTTTATTAATCGTGACCAATTATGTCATATGCCTTTGCTACGGGAGCTTCAGGAGAATAATCCAGATGATTTTTGGAATTATCTCCGGATGACGGACCCCTGCTTTCACCAACTCTTGGAATTGTTGACCCCCTTTATGAAGAAGCAAGACACATGCATGAGGCTTTTGTTTTATTTTTTGGTTGAATAAAAATTTGATTTGTTATATTTTCTTTATTTTTAGACACATAGAATGCACTTTTTGGTTAAGTTCTATTGGCACATAGCATGTCTAATTTTATTTGTTTTCTTTTTTTAATGCACAATAAAAAAATAGTGTAGGATAATACTTGGCTATGTGTTTTACTTCAAATGACAGTTTGGGAGTAGGCAGTTACATTTTAAAAAATACAATGTAAAATTAACAAGGGGCACCAACATAGTTGTATCTTTGATCTTAAAAACTATGGGATAATGGTGTTGTGGTAATTTGCACCAAAAAATAAATAAATAACAAGCATAATTTTGGCTTAAACACCCACACCAATGGTCTTTATATCTGGTGAGTCCTGCGCTAGAGCCTGCCATCCACCACTTGAATTTCAGCCAATTTCTCCTGAATCACTCAAAATTCAAGCCATGGATGGCCCTGTCGGCAACTCAACAATTGCTGATTGAAAAATCAAAAGAGCCGGGGAGAGGGGAAATTGATGGCTGAATGGTGAATGCATCTAATCAGATGCAGTTACTGTTCGTTTATTCATGCAGCCATTGGTTCTAAGTGCTGAATGCAGTAGTCAGCATAGGATATTCCACCATCTACATTGTTTAGCATGGATAGAGGAATCTATAACAGGCCAGGTTTTCAAGATAACTGAAATACATCACAGGTGATATAATTTTCTGCTCAGTGATTGCAGTATTCTAGTCTGCATCTCCCCAAGGTAATGCATAAAACCTGGCCTGTTAGTGGGCCTTGAGGACAGGGTTGATGACCACTGATCTATAGGATTTTTCTCATTCAGCCCAAGTGTATAGCTAGCCTTAGGTCCCTTTAACATGGGTTGTTCAATCAGGTTTGGCTGTCAGTTTTTCAGGTGGACCTGATTGGACCCTCTGGATTTTTCTATGGATCAGCAGATGTCAGCGGACACGTATCCACTGACATCTGTCACCATCTGAACCTGTCCGCCAAAACCAGATGGGTGGTGGTCCTATTGCCCATCCGTCTGGCGGATCAGATGGCATTGGGTGGAAATGGACAGGCGGTTTGTTTCCATCCAATTGCCCCATAGAGGAGATCAGAACTGTGTCTGCATAGCGGAGTGGACACGGACCTGTCATCGGCCTGTAATCTGCCTGCTTAGCAGAAATCACCTGCTGAACAAGTGGATTGCGCTTAGTGGAGGCGCCGGTGTGAAAAAAGGCCTAACACTTCATAGGATATTTAAAAAAAAGCATGCTTTTTATGAGTTACCTGAGCTTGATTCCAGACCACACGGAGGTAACTCTTTACTAGAGTTGTCCGAGCTTGACAAGACATGTACTTGGTATATACTGTAAAAAATGTGTGCATTCTGAGTACAATAATATGAAGAACATTGTGATCTGATAACTTTCTGAAAGCTATAGTGCTTCTGCTGGAAAAATGTCCTATACATCAAATATTGCTGTTTGATTTAATAACAATATAATGTAGCTTTGCCATATTTCTTAGGGAAGTTAGATTTTAATATTTTATAAGTCAACGCTATCAATGACAGACAAAAGATGTAATAGTATAGTAAGGGGTTAAGTTAATCTAGGTTTCCTTGAACATTATCAGAAGTGTGTGAAGGAAAAGGCCCTTTATCCCCAGGGAGTCACCCACACCCGCTCCCCAGGTGTTACAAAAACAGGATAATAAAACACTAAACGCACACCTTCCCACCCTGACCTGTGTCCCTTCGCACCTATCCGTCCCGGCACCAAAGTAATTGTCTGTGTAACACCATAAAACTCTGAGTAAACTCTTACTTTTATGTGTTTATGTAGGCTGTGGTTATGGGATGAAGGTGGAATGAAACAGGGAAGAGAGAGCAGATAAGAGGATATGACCCCCCCTATTTTATAGCTAACTTATCTATTACTCTGAACCCTGCTTTCAGCCAAAGTCATAAAGGAATCCCCCTCCCATATTTCCCTTATCAAGCCATTAATTCACAGCAGTGTGGAAAGGAGATATGCTTTTACTAGGGAATTGCAGTTTCCATAGAAAAATGAAGTGTAGATGACCGGGCGCCAGCGTGTCTGTCAGTTACTGTAGTGACAGGAGATGGCACCTTTGTCACAAGAAGGTGAGTGATACAATCACGTTATCTCTCCACACATTGGATATCCATTAACTAGCGCAGCTTGTTGCTATATTGCTATGTATTTGTTTTAATGAACAGTATAGGATACCAGGTAATTTAATTTTATGTCTTGTCAACAAAAGACCAATATGTTATGAACTTATTCTCGAAGACATATCCGTACACGTAGGTTCTAATGTGTGGGAGGATGCCCCATCATACATTTTAGTAAGAGAGCAATAAACATATTTTGGCCTCGGGATCAAGCAATGGATCATGACAATTGCCATGCATACTAATCATATTGGCTGTTCAAAATGTAATGAAATCAGAAAGACTACTAGATTGATGTGTGAACAAACAAAATAAAAGATCATTGTAAGCTCTAACGAGCAGGGCCCTGTGATCCCTCCTGTATTGATTTGTATTGCAAGTGTACTGTCTACCCCCATATTGTAAAGCGTTGCGCAAACTGTTGGCGCTATATAAATACTGAATAATAATAATAATTAGTAGCTCATGTACTCATTAAGTAATCTACCATCACCCTTATCCCCCTTACCAATATATACTCACTGGCCACTTTATTAGGTCCACCTGTTCAATTGCATGGTAACACAAATTGCTAATCAGCCAATCACATGGCAGCAACTCAATGCATTTAGGCATCTAGACTTAGGGGGTTATTTACGAAAGGCAAATCCACTTTGCACTGCAAGTGCACTTGGAAGTGCAGTCGCTCTCAATCTAATGCCGCGTACACATGGTCAAAATTTCGGCCAGCAAAAGACAGATGAGAGCTTTTCATCAGAAAATGTGACCGTGTGTATGCTCCATCGGAATTTTGCTGGCCGAAATTTTCGCCAGCAAAAGATTGAGAGCAGGTTCTCAATTTTTCCGATGGAAAATTCCGATCGTGTGTATGCAATTCCGACGCGTAAAAACGCACACATGCTCAGATTCAACTACGAGACTGAAGCTATTGGCTACTGGCTATTGAACTTCCTTTTTCTAGTCTCGTCACCATGTTCTTGACGGTTGGAATTTGTTGTGACTGTGTGCATGCAAGACAGCTTGAGCGAAATCCTGTCGGGAAAACCATCAGAGCTTTTTCTGACCAAAATTCCGAACGTGTGTACGCCGCATAAGGGGTAGACCAGAAATGAGTGGAAGCTCTGCAGATTTTATCACCCAATGTGCAAGCTAAAATGCTCTTTTTTATTTTCCTTGCATGTCCCCCTGGGATCTACAGTGACTTTTCTTCCAAGTGCACTTGTAGTGCAAAGTGGATTTTCCTTTAGTAAATAACTCCCATAGTGTAGATGACTTGCTGAACTTCAAACTGACTTTGAACGTGGTTGTTGGTGCCAGAGGGGTTGGACTGAGTATTTCAAAAACTTCTGATCTACTGGGATTTTCACCCACAACCATCTCTAGGGTTTACAGAGAATGGTCTAAAAAAGAGAAAATATCCAGTGAGCGGCAATTGTGTGGATGAAAATGCCTTGTTGACATTAGAGGAGAATCGGCAAGCTGGTTTGAGATGATAGAAAGGCAAAATTAAGTCAAATACCCACTTGTTACAACCAAGGTATGCAGAATACCATCTCTAAAAGAAACAACACATCAAACCTTGAAGCAGATGGGCTACAGTAGCAGAAGACCACACTTGGTGCCACTAAAAGGAAACCGAGGCTACAATTGGCACAGGCTCACCAAAATTGGACAATAGAAGTTTGGAAAAACATTGCCTGGTCTGATGAGTCTTGATTTCATTGCAACATTCAGATGGTAGGGTGAGAATTTGTCATAAAAAACATGAAAGCATGGATCCATCCTGCCTTGTATCAATGGTTCTGGCTGGTGGTGGTGGTGTAATAGTTTGGGGGATATTTTCTTGGCACACTTTGGGCTCCTTAGTACCAACTGAGCATGGTTTAAATGCCACGGCCTACCTGAGGATTGTTGCTGACCATGTCCATCCCTTTATGACTACAGTGTACCCATCTTCTGATGGCTACTTCCAGCAGGATAATGCACCATGTCACAAAGCTCAAATCATCTCACCACTGGTTTCTTGAACATGACAATGAGCACATTCTACTCCAATGGCCTCCACAGTCATCAGATCTCAACAGAGCACCTTTGGGAAGTGGTGGAGATTTGCATCATGGATGTGCAGCCGGCAAATCTGCAGCAACTGCGTGATGCTATCATGTCAATATGGACCAAAATCTCTGAGGAATGTTTCCAACTCCTTGTTGAATCTATGCCATGAAGAATTAGGGTAGTTCTGAAGGCAAAAGCGGGTCCAACCTGGTACTAGCAAGGTGCACCTAAAGTTGCCAGTGATTGTATGTTAGATCTAAAACAGCCTGTCATGATTGGGTACTTTCAATTGTAAAAAGTAATTCAGGATCTAAAATGAATATGTGTGTTACATCCTGGACACAGCCGATGATTGATCACTATTCCAGCCCCCTGCGACCAATCACAGCAGATCACATCAGGAAAACAATGGATGCCTTTGTTTCATGCCATCCATTGTATACAATTATGTTGCTAGCTGTGATTGGTCACAGTGGTCACATACTGTACCATATCACAGCCCACAACAATCACAGCCCAACTGTACCATGTGATTAGCTTTGGCCAATCACAGCTAATCACAACAAAAGACAATGAATGATTCAGTTTCATTCAGTTAAAACAGTTTCTTTACCAATAAAATTCATTGGTATAAGCAATCATAATGTGTAAAAAAAGAAAAAAGGAAAAAAAATCTTGATAATTTCCCCAAAGTAGTACAGTGATACTATGGTAACACTGTATTGCTCTGGTCTGTTAAAAAAAATGTATCAAATGTAGAAAAGTTATGTATTTAGCAAAATATAAAAAAAAAACCCAGTGGCGATAAAATACCCCAAAAATCTATATTTGTGTGAAAAATTTATAAAAATGTAGGAAGAGGGCAAAAGTGCCCACTGTTGAAGTGGTTAAATGTGGATATTGTTGTGTGCAGACAGGCTATGTTATGCTATGGGGAAGCAGCAGCTATTTAACACAGCCATAAGTCCTAATTTGGCAGGCGTGTGGATGCAGGTGTATGGCCCCAAACACAGATGGTGTGCATTCAGGGCCACTCAACTGCACCTACACACTTATCAAATTAGGACCTGCAGCTGTGTTCATACAGCCACTGCATCCTCAACTGCAAAAACAAACCACTCATTCATACTGTATGGGCAAGAGAACCCGTGTGAATAGGCTCCTGTCTATTCATAAACTAAAGCAGTTTACTCTGCCATATTTGACATATTTACCAGACCATTCCCCTACTCTTTATCCCCCTGTGTACCCGCAGCAGTCAACGGGAGTGGGAAACCAGCAGCGCTGAAGGGGGGGACAAGGGGGGCCCCGGACACACAGGGGGAATTAAATGTGGGAAGCTCACGGGGGGGGGGCGAGGGTGGATCGGTGCAGTGGAACAATTACAGAACAATGCACTGTCTGTGTTAGTGGTGCACCGAAATTTAAATTCTGGACCAAATCAAAAATTCAAGATGCACTTGGATGAAAACTGAAACCAAAATGGACAGACAGATAAAAAAATAAATATATATTATAAATAATTGTATTATATTTGTTTTTTATTATGATTATGAATTTAAATGAATATGAATTTATTTTCAGCCATTATCGGCACCTTTTTGGCTGATAGGCTGCTTTCACCCTGAGCAGATTTGAAGCTCTTTTGCGTTAAAAAAAAGTGCAAGAAAAGCTCAAGGAAAATGCATCCCTTTAAATTCTATGTGTGTCTTCACACTGGTCTGTTGCGCTTCCGGTGCGGTGTTTAGAAATCCTGCCTCCTGCATTTTTGGTGCATATTTGGTCAATTAAAAAAAAAAAACTGCACCAAAAATGCACCTCCCCGATGAAATGCTTTGTAAACGCGGCAAGAACGCATTAAAAATGCACCTATGATGCAGTTTTTGAGTGACATGACCTATGAAAAGCCAACCACAAATGTGGTAAAATCTTGCATGTTTATGGGCAGCCATTATTGACACTTTTTTTCTAACCCTGAATTTGGCCGATAGTTTTCTGCAAACGATATAATGGTGCATCCCTAGTCTGTTTCACTGTTTAGCTGCTGAAAGCCAGCAGCAAGGAGAGGGGGAGAAACCAGCTTTCAGCTGCTGGAGGGAGAGACACAGCACAGTGCATCTTTTCTGTAAAAGCACTGATGCATTGCTGCACCAATCCCCCTGCTGTCCAGGCCCTCTCCAGGAGGTCTGATGATACCCTCCTTGTCGGCGGCCCAACATGGAACAATTGGGGCAATCTATTTCCAAACTACTTTTTCCTTTTAAGTGAAGAAAATATATGTTTTAAACAAATATAATATACCTTTTTAGCCCATTGGTTGACAAAAGCGTCAAAAGCATGTAAGGGAGGGTTATAGCCCCTGTCAGTTTTATTTTTTTAATTTGTGTTCCATTAGGGAGATTTCCCATCACTTCCTGCCCCATAGCCAAAACTGGAAGTGAGAAGAAATACCTTCAAAGTGAGGGAATCACTGGTTGTCACCAGAATTTTTGTCTGTATTGGAATATTTCCCCTTTAATATTGTTCTGAAGACAACCCAGAATGTTGATTGGGTTAATAACTCATTTTGCACAATTCCTAAATGGGCAGGGGGGCTTGAAGTTTCACATGCGGGTTCCATTTCTTTCATTATCTGTTTGTCATCCGTTTTTCACCCTTTCTGATTTTTGTAAAAGAAGAAAATAGGGCTTGGATCCCTTCCAAAAAACGGATGTTGACAGAAGCAAATGTAAACTGATCTAAATAGATGATCATCCATTTTTCCATAGAGATGCAGTGATGGGAACGCCCACGTTAAAGGGGCCTAAATCACAAGAATTGCAGATAGAACAAATTCTATATTACTCAACTGATTTCTAGCCTGGAACACCAAACACCAAACAATAGGGAAGTGAGATTGGGAGATGAAAGATACACATCTTCTACAAAGATGTTGGGAGATGAAAGATATACATCTTCGGCCCCTTTCACACGGAACGGATCTGTGATGATCTGCCCAGTGAACATCCACTTGCTCAGGGGGATTGCTCCGTTTATCCCCCCTGAGCCGGCGAATGAAAGCTCTCCTCTATGGGGGATCGGATGAACATGGACCGTCTGTCCGTGTTCATCTGATCCGCTCTGCAGACGGATAGAAAAATAGGATTTTCCTCCGTCTGCAGAATCGGACTATAGCGGAGACGGATGATATCGGGTGTCCATAGGGATGCATGTATGTCCGTATTTCATCCGAAAATGGATGGATGAAATACGGTCAAACGGTCCGCACGTGTGAAAGGGGCCTTATACAAAGATGCTGGAAGATGAAAGATACACATCTTCTGCGTAGATGTTGGAACTTAAATCAAAAGTCAAATGAGCTTATTAGCTGGTCAAGACCATGGGTGTAGATGGAAAAGAGATGGGTCCCAAGAACAAGAGGGACTGAGATACACTGTATGTTCATATATATATATATATATATATATATATATATATATATATATATATATATATATATGAATACATATATTGGATACCTAAAGAGAAAAACAAAACCAGGGTTTTTTTTTAACCCATGGTATGCTGCATTCCATTTTCACAGATTTCACTCCCACTGCACATACCAGTGACCAACATTATCTATCTATATAAACCATTTTTTTAATCTTATTTTTGGATAGAGGCTTTCCATAAATTAATAAAAGCTGACCATTGTAAGTCAGTAGTAAATGATTTGTCTCATCCCTTTAATGGCAACTTTTGCTGGACAGCTTGGTCTGTTAAAGGAAAGTTAAAAACAAAGGAAAAAAGCCTAAAAACTAAAACGAATGCGGCCACTAAATTTAAGGATTGGTAAACTGCAGTATATTAAATTTTTACTTTTGGGTTTAGATATGCTTTTAGATAAAGCAATATTCATGATCTATTAACAGAAAATCCTGCAACCACATCCATCCTTTAATCAAAAATTTACAAACTTTCCAGACCAAAATAGTTTAACGGCTTACCTCCTGCACATATACGTCGGCAGAATAGCACGGCTGGGCACAATCACGTACCTGTACGTGGCTCTTTAAGTGCCCAGTCGGGAGCGCGCTGGCCACCATGGCCACAGGACCAACCGACCCAATCGCCACGATCGGGTCACAGAGCTGAAGAACGAGGAGAGGTCTATGTAAACAAACCTCTCCCCATGCTTCCAACTGAGCCTGTCACTGATCATCTGTTCCCTGTTATAGGGAAAGACAATAAGTGACGTCAGACGCCAAGCCACGTCCCCTACAGTTAAAAAAAAAACACACACACACTTAACCCGCCCCCCCATGGTTAACTCCTTCACTGCCAGTGTCATTTACACAGGAATCAGTGCATTTAAATAGCACTGATTGCTGTATAAATGACAATGGTCCCAAAAATGTGTCAAAAATGTCCGATGTGTCCGCCATAATGTCGCAGTCACAATAAAAATCGCTGATCGCCGCTATTACTAGTAAAAAAAAATTAATAAAAATAAAACTATCCCCTATTTTGTAAACGCTATAACTTTTGCGCAAACCAATCAATAATCGCTAATTGCATTTTTTTTAAATAAAAATATGTAGAAGAATACGTATCGGCCTAAACTGAGGGAAAAAAAAGTTTTTTTAGATATTTTTTGGGGATATTTATTATGGCAAAAAGTAAAAAATATTGCATTTTTTTTAAAATTGTCGCTCTATTTTTGTTTATAGAGCAAAAAATAAAAACCGCAGAGGTGATCAAATACCACCAAAAGAAAGCTCTACTTGTGGGAAAAAAAGGACGCCAATTTTGTTTGGGAGCCACGTCGCACGACCGCGCAATTGTCAGTTAAATCAGCGCAGTGCCGAATTGCAAAAAGGGGCCTGGTCCTTTGGCTGCAAATTGGTCCGGGAGTTAAGTGGTTAAAGGAGAAGTTTATATAGTTGTAAAAGGCGCCTTGTTATTGTGTCAGAATTACCTGGCTATGTATACTACTGTCTATAAATTTTAGAGAGTGAAAAACGTCTTTATGTTTATCATATTACATAAAAGAAAAGCAGAGGACCCTGTTCACAAGTAAATTACTTTATTGAGTTCCATAACTCTTTATCTCTTTGTACCAGCTAAGCCTATTTCTTTCTGCTTCCTTTAAAATTATTTTCTATATCATCTTCTTCATTTTAGTCAATAAGCAAACTTTCTCCTCTTTCTGTTTAAAGAGACTGTTTAATCTTGCTTTACTTCAACTTTGATTTACTACATAGTGATTAAAAGTGGGGATGCCTTCAAGGAGAAACAAGCGAAACATTTTCACAGCATTATATTTAACGCAATAATGTTGAAGATTTATTGGTATCCCTTTACCTCTTCACCAGACTGCCAAAAATAGTTATTAAACATTACCAGTGAGCAGCTAGATCATTTTAACATCAGAACAAAAATAGCAATGCCATTGTCCCCTTCTTTATAGCATGTAAAGTTGAGATAATTAACAGAAAAACAACACAGCATATATCCTGTATATAGGAATTGTGATTCAAACATTTTGTGAGAGGAGAGGCTTTTACTTTAGTAACTGGTTCAAGAGAATAGTTATAAACTTAAAGAGTAACTTTACTTTAGTTAGAAATTTGAAGAAATATATAAAGTGGCCAAACAAGCTATTTTGAGCTCTTAAGGAAAAAAAAGAATAAAAATTAATACCCCCCTTATGAACTGATAAGTCATATGACACCTACATCCCTACATGAAACATTTGCTAATTTCCAAAAAGAAGGAAATGGGAACCCAAAGCTATAAAGTATAGCCTTTCCATAATAACCTGCAGCAAGGTATGATTCCAAAGTATACCAAAATTCATATGTTGCATTCTTGTATAACCCTGGAATTGTATCTGAAGTGACTGCTGGCACTGATGGACACTGATAGAAGGTACTGATGGACACTGATAGAAGGTACTAAAGAGCACTGATAAAAGACAGCGATGAACACTGATAGAAGATACTGATGAGCACTGATAGAAGGCACTGATGGACACTGATAGAAGGTACTGATGGACACTGATAGAGGGTACTGATGAGCACCGATAGAAGGCACTGATGTACACTGATAGAAGATACTGATGAGCACTGATAGAAGGCACTGATGGACACTGATAGAAGGTACTTATGAGCACTGATAGAAGGCACTGATGGACACTGATAGAAGGCACTCATGGACACTGATAGAAGACACTGATGAGCACTGATAGAAGGCACTGATGGACACTGATAGGAGGCACTGATGAGCAATGATAGGAGGCATTTATGGACACTGATAGGGGCACTGATGAGCACTGATAGGAGGCACTGATGAGCACTGATAGGAGGCATTGATTTGCACTGAAAAGAGGCATTGATGGGCACTGATAGGAGGCATTGTTGGGCACTGATAGGAGGTACTAATGGCTACAGATAGGCCGCATTGATGAGCACTGATAGATAACACTGATAGGAGGCACTAATGTGCACTGATAGGCTGCACTGATATATGGCATTGATGAGCACTAATAGGTAGAACTCATAGGCTGCACTGATGGGCAATGAAGAACACTGATAGGCAGAACTCAGGCAGTATTGATGAGCACTGATAGATGCCACTAATTGGCAGCATTGAAGAGTACTGATAGGTGACACTGATGGATGCTAGGTGGCATTAATGAGCACTGATAGGTGGTTCTTATAGGCAGAATTGATGGGCACTAATAGGAGGCATTAATGAGCACTGATAGGAAACACTTGTAGGTGGAATTGATGGGCACCAATAGGTGGCATTGATGAGCACTGATAGGCAGCATTGATGGGCACTAATAGGTGGCATTGATGAGCACTGATAGATGGCACTGATGATTGGGGCACTGATTATCAGTGTAAACTATTTACTGACATTCTTGACAGTTAATGGCAGTCCTTTCCTCAAACAGACACAGCGGGAGGTGTAATATCAGATATAGCGTCACAATTGGTATCCAGCTCTGAATTGTCGAGAGCTGTAAAGGGATTAGTTGTCTATATATTGACAGACTTGCACATGCAGCAAGTGGCCAGAGATGGTGGTAATGAGCCCAATGTGAGCTCCGTGATACAGAGCAGCAGCAGCTGATTCCTCTGTTGAATTGTACATATAAAGAAATGTAGGGCAGCCACACAATGCCACTCCACCCACTTAAAAAGAATGTGCCAGGGCAGCTGCTCCACCTGCCCCCCACCCTAGTGCCAGTCCTGCCAAGGGTTATAAAATAATGATTTACCTGTTTCTGTCTACTATTCCAAATGAGGAAAAAAAACTTCTGTAGGGATTTGCTATCTTCTACAGTTAGTTGCTAATATCTCAGTGTGATATATAATTATGTATTAGCATTTCCTGTCTCTTGAAGACTGGCTTTGAAAAACCCCAGGTGGAGGAAGTGGAGAGAGAAAGGAGCTGGCACCACACCTCCATATACAGGAGCTGCATTACTGCAATACTGTATTTTCATCCATATCAGAAGCAGAGACTGTTAGAAAAGTATTTTTGTGCCAGCAGTGGTCCTGAATTCCTCTCGTTCACCATCTGGAAACTGTCGTACCTAGATTGACTGCCACAATTTGGAGGCTTTTACAAAACAAATGATCTTTACGTTTGTGAGTAGTTTTTAATCTGTTTTACTAATAAATTTACTAAAGGATAATGCACAAGGCTGGTGCACTAGGGTGACCACATTTCCAAACGGGCATTCAGGGACAATTTTGCCAAGGACCGGGGGGGGGGGGGGTCTCAGTGTTGAAAGGGGATTCAGAAGTGGGGAGGATTTGTTGGGTGAATGGATGGTGCTAGCACTGAAATCATTCTGACACCATGCTTAGTATGGTGAGCATGGTGTCAGGATGATCAAATCACATTATTTCTATTACTACATTGTAATATAAAATGAAATAGTTCAACTCACCATAACGCAGAGGGAACCCTGAGCTTGCCATATGCCACCAGATGCTGCTTGTCACTTGCCACTGTCTCCTGCCACCAGATGCCGCTTGTCACTTGCCACTGTCTCCTGCCACCAGATGCTGCTTGTCACTTGCCACTGTCTCCTGCCACCAGATGTCACTTGCCACTGTCTCCTGCCACCAGATGCCGCTTGTCACTTTCCACTGTCTCCTGCCACCAGATGCCGCTTGTCACTTGCCAGCATTGCTTGCCACCAGATGACGCGTGTCACTTGCCACCATCACCTGCCACCAGATGAAGCGTGTCACTTTTCATCTGCTGCCAGAGAGAGGGCAGGGAGAGAGAGAGGGGGCAGGGGGGACAGGGAGAGAGAGGGGGACAGGGAGAGAGAGGGGGGACAGGGAAAGAGAGGGGGGACAGGGAGAGAGAGGGGGCAGGGAGAGAGAGGGGGGACAGGGAGAGAGAGGGGGAGAGGGAGGGGGGACAGGGAGAGAGAGAGAGCAAGGGGGACGGGGAGAGGGAGGGGGAGAGAGAGAGGGAGGGGGAGAGGGAGAGAGAGGGGGGAGAGGGAGAGAGGGGGAGAGGGGACAGGGAGAGAGGGGGAGAGGGAGAGAGAAGGAGAGAGGGGACGAGGAGAGAGAGGGGGGCAGGAAGAGAGAGAGGGAGGGGGGACAGGGAGAGAGAGAGGACAGGGAGAGAGAAGACAGGGAGAGAGAGAGAGAGGGGGGGATAGGGAGAGAGAGGGGGCAGGGAGACAGAGGGGGGACAGGGAGAGAGAGGGGGGACAGGGAGAGAGAGGGGACAGGGAGAGAGAGGTGGGACAGGGAGAGAGAGGGGGGCAGGGAGAGAGAGGGGGACAGGGAGAGAGAGAGGGGGAGGATGTGATAGATCGAGCGGAGCATGGCTCGCTCGTACAGCGGGGGGACATCGCTGGATCCAGGGTACAAGGTAAGTAACCTCTCCCTGCATTCAGAGATGTGGTCCAGAGTCTGGCTCGGGGTTACCGCTTCTGGTATAAAATCTCAACCCCGAGCCAGACTCGGGAATACCGCCAGGGGGGTTAAGGGACAATCCCGGGAAATTCGGGACACGTGGGCACCCTACACCCTCTTTTCTCTATTCCCTCTCTTGATTTCTAGGATACCCATATCCTGTGCTCAAAATGAGCGGACTTTTCTCCGGGCGGGAAAAGTCTTCTCATTTTAAAAGTACGGCGGACGGGCATACGCACGGCCGGATTGTCCGCTGAAATGCAAGTCCGGCGGGAAGATTGGAGTGCAAAACTACTTTCTAAGTCCGCCGTACTTTCGGGTAACAAAAGTCCGCCGGAGGCTACACACGGGGGGATTGTCCGGCAGACTTGAGTTTGCCGGACTTTTCCACCCGATTGTTTGATCGTGTGTACGCGGCATTATAGACACATTTAAAGTGCTTAGTGAAATATAGTATATATAAGTATAGTGAAGCAGAGATAATTATTTAAAAGTGACCAGAAATAAAGTGCTAGTGGGCAAAGATACCAAAAATATTTCCCAAAGTGTATCTTATCGAAAACATTCATGTGAATAAGTTCAATAAAAACATCCAATAAAGGTAATCCAATGATAAAGTGTATCACATCATCATAACATTCAGATTGAATCAATTCAGTGAAAATAGTATAAAGTGCTCCAATAATAAAGTGCATACAAAAAAAGTCGAATAATTCCAAGAGATAGTCAATCTCTTAATCAAGATTTTAAATCGGTAATTTCTTGTGCAAACAAGCCAAAATGAGGGGAACAGGGACAGGTGAGGGAGTCCAAATTATAACTGTAAAGTAATAAAAAATTCTTTCAGAATCCTCCCCCAGTAGTGCCAGCCTCTCACTTTAAGGATAAACCCCAACAGGTCTAGTGATGCATCAATAAACGTCAAGGCAGTTTTTTTTTATCCTCCTTGATATATCCAGGACAGGGAATCGCTGCAGCTTTTACTCCAGTTTCCACAGTCTTTTTCCTAAAGGAAAGTATCTCCAGATCAACAGGGTCAGGAACAGAGGCAGAAAAGAAGATTCTCCATAGTGTGGTAAATTAGAGAAAAAGTTCTTGCATTTATTTAAAAATTCACAGTTAAAATGGCATGAACAAGCCAAACAGAAAAAAGTGTATAAAAAATTAGCTGCTCCTGACATGTTGCGTCACAATGCGTGTGACTTTATCAAGGGTATAGGAGCTAAGTGACAAAGATGAGCTTAACCACTAGGCTACAGCGCGGACGCCAATTGCCGGGAGGCCATCCCTGGACGTCCTCCTGTTTACTTCCGCGAAGCGCAAACCTGCGAGCGTGCATCAGGGAAATTCTGTGCTGGCCGTGTCCCTTGGACACAGCCAGTCACAGATCGCTGTAAATGACCAATCACAGCGGCCGTTTACAGCACGATCTGAGTGTCCAATGAGAGATGATCTCATATGTAAAATATGAGATCATCTCTCATCGCCGGCTCTCCCTCCTCACACAGAGACAGCATGTGAGGAGGGAGAGACCAACGGCTGCAGCGCCCACAGTACGTCACTGCCATCTGTCCCCACTGCCACCTGTCCCCACTGCCACCTGTCAGTGCCATCTGTCCCCAGTGTCACCTGTCCCCAGTACCATCTGTCCCCAGTGCCACCTGTCCCCAGTGGCACGTATAAGTGCCATCTGTCATCAGTGCCACATCAGTGCCACGTGTCATTAGTGCCACATATTAGTGCCATCTGTCATCAGTGCCACATCAGTGTCAAGTGCCATCAGTACCACATATTAGTGCCATCTATCATCAGTGCCACGTATCAGTGCCATCTGTCATCAGTGCCATCTGTTATCAGTGTCACGTGTCATCAGTCCCACGTATTAGTGCCATCTGTCATCAGTGTCACGTGTCATCAGTTCCATGTATTAGTGTCATCTGTGCCACATATTAGTGTCATCCTTCATCAGTGCCGCGTATTAGTGCCATCTGTCATCAGTGCCACATCAGTGTCACGTGTCATCAGTGCCACGTATCAGTGCCATCTGTCATCAGTGCCACGTCAGTGTCACATGTCATTGTCCTGGTCCTCCAGGGTCTTCAAAAGTGTAATAGTTAGTCAACAAGTGTGTAATTTATGCTCCTAGAACATGTGACAGTGCTCCCTGAATGTTGGGCCTCTCTATATGGCTAGGCTGTGAAAAAGTCCCACACATGTGGTATCATAATACTCAGGAGGAGTAGCAGAATGTATTTTGGGGCATCATCTGTGGTATACACATGCCATGTGAGAGAAATAACCTATTACAATGACAATTTTGTGGGGAAAAAAAAAATCTTCATTTGTGGGAAAAAAATTTAAAATTACAACATCAAAAAGCTCACCATGCCTCTTACTAAATACCTTGCAATGTCTACTTTCAAAAAAGGGGTCATTTGGGGGGTATTTGTACTTTCCTGGCTTGTCCGGGTCACAAGAAATGAGATAGGCCACCAGTACATCAGGTGTGATCAATTTTTTATGATTTGCACCACAGCTTGTAGACTCTCTAATTTCAAAAAGACCAAATAATATCCACTAATTTGGGTTATTTTTACCAAATATATGTAGCAGTATGAATTGTGGCCAAAATTTCTGAAGAAAAATTAATAATTTTCAAAATGTTATCACAGATACTAAGAAAAATGTGTTTTTTCCCCAAATTTTTGGTCTTTTTTCATTTATAGCGCAAAAAATAAAAAACCCAGGGGTGATCAAATACCACCAAAAGAAAGCTCTATTTGTATGAAAAGAAAAGACAAAAAAATTATTTGGGTACATTATTACATGACTGAGTAATTGTCATTCAAAATGTGAGAGCACCTTAAGCTGAAAATTGGTCTGGTCACGAGGAGGGTTTAAGTGCCCAGTTGTCAAGTGGTTAAATATTACTGCTACTCAAAATAACAGCCTTGTAATGGGTAATATGCTAAACATATGCAAATTGCGGAAGTAGAGGTGTCTGGGAATAGCTAAATGAAAAGAGCAATTAACTCGGACTCTCACTAATCTAAAACACTGATAACAAAACAATAGTATATAAAAAAAAAACAAAAAACAAAAAAAAAAACAATAGAAACCCACAATCAGATAACATGGTGATACGAGACAAGGAGACAATGATCGCTTCTTGGCCTTTTGGCTAAGATCAAGTGTAGTATCTGTTGTTATCAGTTGCCAGGAGGTGGTGCTTGCTTCCGTCCCTGCTCTACGGCGAGGTGGAGCAGGGGTGGCGGTTGCTATGCAAAACCTGCTGACGTGAAGGTAACCTGGAGCGGTTCGTAGCTGAAAGGGAAGCCTTCTGATGGGGACCCTGGCCTTCTGGCCTGGATTGGAGCAGCTCTAGCTCCGGTCAGTTTTTTTAGGGAGGGAACGCTGGTTCCCCTTTCTCCCACCGGGGGAACGGCCAGTACTACTTCCCGAATGTATTTAGGTAGGAGTAATGGCAAAGGGCTCTCACTAAGCTCCTGGATGTCCATGCCTTTCTGGCTGGGGTGGGGGCTGCTGTGGTCTGGGCTGCGGGGTCGGGGATGCTTTTGAAAAGCCTGTGGTGATGTGCCCCTGAAGTGGCAGTTCAGGTGTGCCTTACTTTCACTGTGATTTATCACTTTGATGTTTGGCACCATGGCCACCTCACCATAACACATGTCTTTTCACACCTGCCTCTAGGGCCGGGCCTTTTGGCTGGGACCAGAGGAATTTCTGATTCCTGGCTGGAGGGCCTGGTCATTGTGTTACACAATGGCTACCTTTTCACTCTCCTCTTCACTATCCCTTCCCCACTTTATTTATTTATTTATTTTTTGTGTGTTGTGTCTGGCTTGGTTCGCCCTCTCTCTCTAGGGGTCTCCCTTTGGTGGGAGCCCCAACCAAGTACCTGGGTGGGTCTGTTTCAGCAGACCTTCCAGAGAAAGGTGGTCGTCTGGTTTCGGCAAGATGGGCCATGTATGGTACCTCAGTCCCCGTCTGGAGCCTAATGCCCTGGGGGATCAGGGTAATGTCCTTCCTCATGGAGGACAGTTGTACACCCGTTGCACGTTTTTGTGTTTTACACTCTTGATGTGTGTCCCCTTTTTCTTTGGCACCGGGTGGAAGTTTTTGGGTGTGTTTTGCACGCCACAGGCTTAAAAAATGAGACAATGAGATAATAGATCCAAATTTAAAATAGCATTAAAGTGAATAAACTATGACAAAAAAGACTAAAAATAAAAAAAACAAAAGCAAAAATACAAATAAATATAGAAATAAAATGAAAATAGATATAAAAAAATATCAAACTTGGATTTATATCACCACCACCTCCTGCCCATAAAAAAATGATTTCAATAATTAGAAATAAAACAGTTCAAATCAAACACACAATATATCACTACCCAAAAAGAGCACACACTCGCTGCCATTTGAGCAGACATAGGTAATTTACAAGAAGATTTATCCATATTTACAAATATTACTACATTTGATAGTTGGGATCAGAAAGTGAAATAGCAAATGACGGATTATGAAACAAATCTTAGTAAGAAATCAGGCAAATTCGACCATTTGGAATACCTTAATGACCGGGAGTTAAACGCACAAGATAGGCCACGAAAACCACTCCAGTACAAATAAGCACACACATTACACCCCAAACAATAATACCAACACAACACAATCCCAAGACTATTCCCGATCCACAAATGGATATTTATAGTGCTCACATTCAGTCAAAGAAACAAAGGCCCAAGAATAATTTCAAACATAAAGAAAGAAATAGGGGCAGACAGAATAAAAGGGGTGTGGCTGGTCATACATCATCTAGAGCCACTCAACAACCATCCTATAACAAGGGGCAATATGAGCGTAATAGAAAACTCTCATCATCAATATTCCACTTAGAATAATAAAACTACTTTCCCCTTGTCATTACATAATAAGAACAATAAAAGCAGTAATACCAATCTATCAAAAGGATCCAGATCTGAAAACCCCTTACAAACGTAAGGCCCTAAAAAGTAGAAACAAAGACGTGGAAAGCCCATTGTCTACAAGGGGATCATGTACAGAACCATCAGATCGCCCTGTACGTACTCCACCCTCTCCCATAGCCAGTATCTCTTATACATCTATTGGAAACTAACCTAGACATTGATCTAGGGACACTTAGTACAATACAGACAACGAATCCCTTTACGGCTCTCGACAATTTAGAGCTGGATACCAATTGTGACGCTATATCTGATATTACACCTCCCCTTACTTTTTAAAAGAAGAAGGTTGCAAAGACGGAGGGTCTTCAAATGGACATTGAGATTTTGAGCCCTCTGCCACTCACCCCACTAATAAAGAAAAAAAGGAAAAACAGAGGAGAAACAAGACAAAGTAAGGGAGGAGGAAAGAGCTGTAAAAAGAGACAGACTCTAGAAACCACCCACTCTACTATTAAAATCTACAATCTTTCCAGCTCTGTTTTTTCAGATACAGAACTAGATCTCCTTAGGGAAGGTCTGAATTCTGCTCCTTCCAGTAAACCTAACTTATTTGAGCTGTTTATAGATCTCAACAAGTATATACAGAAACTTAAAATCCAAAGATACTATGTACTCAAAGAAGCCACTACTGATCCTAGTACTGATAAATAATAATAATAATAAATAATGAGGTACACTTGCCCTTTGAAGCTGGCTCAGAAGAGGATTCTATTCTAAATATCCTAGAAGAGCTATATTCAGAGGCACATGGTGATGAACAGGTATTGTCATATCCAGAGTTTGGTCACTTATGTGAAAGTGAAATAGTCAACACACACCATACATTCATGCAATGCATGAATCTATCTATTAATGCTAGAGGGGGTAGAACTTTAGGACTGCTCTAGCTATACACCAATGACACGGTCTCACTACACTACACTGAAACTATCTGCGCTGTCCCTACTCTACACTAATGTATGTATGAATGACACAGTCTCACTACACTACAGTGAAACTATCTGAGCTGTCTCTACTCTAGCTGCACACTATGCAAAGCTGAATGATGGTCCTCCTCACTACACTCACAGTATCCCTAGACTGACACGAAACTAATATTCTACACTGACAACTGAAACAACTAATAGCACTGAACAGAGCCCTGACCTATCTCTGTCCATGCCAAAATCACACTGAAAATGGCTGCCATTGAAAGAATACTTTTGAACCATGATTGGATAAAGTCATGATGACAGTGTCCAGTCATGACTGGAGTGCTCTGTGCCCTGATTGGCTAAAGCTTCAATCAGGGTTTCCTCCGGGTACTCCAGTTTCCTCCCACACTCCAAAGACATGCTTGTAGGTTAATCAGATCCTGTCTCTAAATTGGCCCTAGCATGTGTATATGTGTATGTGTTTGTAAGCGCGTTTGGACCCTTCGGGGTACAGGACCGTGCTATAGCAAGATGCAACTCAACTCAACTGTTCAGTGCCACAATGCACTGTGGTTGGTTCGGGGGCTGAACAAACAGTTGAATGACCCCTTTGTTCGGCTGTTTGCTGAACGTCCGAACAACGAAAGTTTGGCTCGAACATATGCTTGGGCCGAACTGTTCACCCATCCCTAATAACAACAGTAATAAACACTCAGACCCTTTTAGCATTTCTATAGACAGTCTAAACAAAATTAAGATGCAATTATTAGAAGAGCCGATAAGGGTGGGAGTTTAGTAATTCAAAACAAAGATGACTATGTAGCAGAGGCAAGAAGACTACTGGGCGACACTGACACAAAAATATAAAATTAAAAAAAAGGCCCTACTGTAGACTATACGTAAGAACTTAAAACACTTCTAGATCAAGCACTATTGACCGAAGTTCTCACAAATAATTAATATTTTTTCTTCTACAATAGACATACAGTTGCCTCACACTTCTATCATATACCAAGAGTGCATAAGAGCACTATAAACCCTCCGGGAAGACCTATAATTGCTGGGATTGATAGCTTTTCGAGCAACTTAGGATGCTATATTGACCACTTTTTACAAGACATTGTGACCAGTCTTCCATCCTTTGTGAGAGATTCTGGTCATATGCTTGAAATGTTATCCAATTATAAGTGGCAGTCTAGTTATAGATGGCTCTCTTTAGATGTGACCTCATTCTATACATCCATAGACCATACACGGGGCCTAGAAGCTATCAATTATTACCTGTTGGAGGGAAGTAGATTCAATCCCTTGCAGGCTCTGTTAGATTGTGCTGAATACTCCCTCACGCACAATTACTTTTTCTTCCTAGGATAACACTATTTACAGACCAGAGGCACTGCTATGGGGGCCAGGTTTACCCCAAGCTATGCCAATCTCTTTATGGGATATTGGGAGAACTCTTACATATGGAAAAATAACCTGTTTGGGGCAAACCCTGTCCTCTATTCCAGATATATTGATGATATTCTCATTATGTTGGATGGAACCGACCAAGACCTGATCAACTTTTTGGAATATTGCAAAAATAACCTTTTTGGCATAGAATTCACACATATCGTTGACAAAGATTGTCTAGTCTTTTTGGACTTAGAACTTAAGGGCAATTCTGATGGTAACATCCACTCTAAAACCCACTTCAAACCAAGTGGAGGAAACTCTTACTTGCACACCAAAAGTATATGAAATGTGCCCTATGGCCAATTTTGTCATCTTAGGCGTACATCTACAAGAAAGGAGGATTACAAAGAGCAAAGTTAACTTTCTGAAAAAGAAGTTCAAAGAGAAAGGCTATGCTGAGACCCATATAGAAACAGCTTATAATAAATATCTGGTCCTGTACGATATCAAGTTTAGTTTTCCACTCAGTATACAAACAAGGCAATTGAAATACAAAGCATACTTAAGAAAAACTGCAGTATTCTTAAACAAGACCCTGTTCTAGGTAACAGACTTCCTAATATACATAGCATTGTCTTTAGAAAGCCTCGGGTTCTGAGGAGTCTGGTAACTCCAAGTAGGGTAAATAAATCCACCAATAAGACTGCTAGTGTATGGTCAACAATATTTGACCAAAAAGGGAGCTATAGGTACAGTGTAAAAACTGCGGCATGTGTATGTACATGTGGCACAGGAAGAAAACCGTTGGAAAAGATGGTACAATTCACCATCTAAAACAGTTTATAAACTGTGTAACAGCTTATGTTGTATATTGCATCATGTGGTCGTTTGTACGTGGGTAGTTAGGATAAGCGAGCACAAAAGTGGTATCATCAATCTAAGAGATAAATACTCAGTCCCTCTGCATTTCCAAGAAGCCCATCAAAGAGATCCCTCAGGTATGAGATTGTTCAGAATATAGTCGATTGGGGGTGATCTGGATACAGGTAGGAGACACCAGAGGCTATGTAAGTGAGAGGCCTTATGGATCTTTACCCTTGGAAGTCTCACCCCTGGAGGCCTTAATGAAGATTCAGAGATACATAAAATAGTTTAAAGTTGAATTAGATTTAGTCATATACTAGTGACAGTTTTTTCTATGACATTACTGGCATAAGCGTGTAGATATTGGTATTCATTTACTGTGGTGCTCTACATGCACATCATTAGACCTCATTCAATAGAAATCTGTGTACGAGATCTTGTCCTTTCATTTGTTGATTATCGTGCTACCTCTTGTGCCGCGTACACACGTAGCAGACTATCCGGCGGACTTAGTCTGGCGGACTTTCCAAACGAGCTACCTGCCCACACACGTTACTTTTGCAGCGGACTAATACGGCGTACTAAGTCCGCCGGACTATCTGCCGTACTTTTAAAATGAACGGACTCGCTCACACACGTGGAGGAAAGTCCGCTCATTTTGAGTGCGTCTCCAGGTAGCCGGGACCAGCGAAGGAGGCGTCGCTGGCCCTGTCACCTGGTATGGACTTAAAGGGGAATCCCTACGCCGAAAAATCGGTGTGGGGGTCCCCCCAGGTCCATATCAGACCCTTATCCGAGCACGCTACCCGGCTGGCCAGGAAAGGGGGTGGGGACGAGCGAGCGCCACCCCTCCTGAGCCGTACCAGGCCCTCAACATGGGGGGGTGCCTTCATGGGCGGGGACATCATCCGGTGATGTCCCTATATAAGTTGCCGCACGCCACGTCCCCGCCATTGTGACCGGAGACAGCGACGAGGCAACATCTCCAGAAGAGAAGAAGAGAAGAACAGAAGACGGCGACAGCGACAGCAGCGTCAGAAGACCGGGCCACCGCTTGTGACGGGGCCAGCGACGCCTCCTTCACTGGCCCCGGCTACCTGGAGATGCGCTCAAAATGAGCGGACTTTTCTCCGGCCGGGAAAAGTCCGTTCATTTCAAAAGTACGGCGGACTAGCACACACACGGCCGTACTGTCCGCCGATATGCAAGTCCGGTGGACAGATTGGAGTGCAAAACTACTTTCTTAGTCCGCCAGACTTTTGGGTAAAAAAAAGTCCACCGGAGCCTACACACGGGCGGATTGTCCGGCAGACTTGAGTCCGCCAGACTTTTCCACCGGATTGTTTGATCGTGTGTATGAGGCATTGGGGTCAGTTTTTCCTCCCCTTCTTTTCCCTCTTTCTCTTTTTCCCATTTAATTTTTCAATTATCTCCTATTGTAGACTACATTCCTTTTGGGTCTGGGTGTATACCCCTAGATCCAATTGGATGTAACACACATATATGCCATAAGATATAATATGCGATTAGAGATTTGCCTGGTGCTCATTCATATAATACTGCATGCTGACTACTACACTCTTTTTAAGATTGAATTCTCTCTTTTATTCTAATCATTTTTAATTCCAATTTTCATATAAATATATATCCTTATCAATTTATCTCAACTTTCCCATTTGGCCAAGCATATAGACATGTGCAGTCTAGTACTTAAAGGTTCCATAAGCAGACTGGAAATATATGTAGACAACCATTTTTTTGTAATATTACTACTCCTAATTTTACCAATTGGATATGATGTCATCCCTATCACGGACTGTTTATGTGAGTGTATTCCAATCAAGTGTGCCATGGATTTACTCCTGCATGATGCATATAGGCATGCGTGCATTTGCATGTCGACCATAGGCATAGAATTAGAGAACGCATTCATTATAGTTCTGTGCTGACGTGTGTATGCATTACTTCCTTCTGCATGTGTATATATATATATATATATATATATATATATATATTTATATATATATATAATTATATATATATA
The DNA here is from genome assembly GCF_037356315.1 of Lithobates pipiens. Classification (NCBI taxonomy): domain Eukaryota; kingdom Metazoa; phylum Chordata; class Amphibia; order Anura; family Ranidae; genus Lithobates; species Lithobates pipiens. Next base: position 10,804,417 of record NW_027507790.1, read on the forward strand.
AGTATTTACATGGCTTGTCAAAAGATATAGCCTACTATTGATGTCACCACACTTGTATCATCCCAAGAGGGTTTAGAGAATACTCTCTCACTTTATCTGTAAAGCAAGACAGATATTCTGTCATTATCATCCCCATTAATAGAGGTTTTTTCGGGAGCAGTGATTTTAATAATGCTTAAAGTGAAACAATAAAAGTGTAATATTCCTTTAAATTTCATACCTGGGGGTGTCCATAGTATGCCTGTAAAGTGGCGCATGTTTCCTGTGTTTAGAACAGTTTGAGAGAAAAATTAAATTTCTAAAGGAATAAAAGTAATTTAAAACTACTCGCGGCTATAAGGAATTGTCGGTCCCGGCAATACACATAAAAGTCATTGAAAAAAATGGCATGGGATTCCAGCGAGGGGCACCTCGAACCAAAATTTTTTTAAAGTGTCGTGGGGGTCCCCCTCAAATTCCATACCAGACCCTTATCTGAGCATGCAACCTGGCAGGCCACAGGAAAAGAGGGGGGATGAGAGAGCACCCCCCCTCCTGAACCATACCAGGCCACATGCCCTCAACATCGGGAGGGTGCTTTGGGGTAACCTTGTCCCCATGTTGATGGGGAGCAGGGCCTTGTGACAGACCTAGCCTGGACCAAGGCTGTTGAGGGGACTGAATGCGAGCCTCTTGCCCACCGATTATGAGCCCTGGCATTTTGGGGAACGGTGCTCTTTGTGAGCTGTATGCCTGGGGACCCCTGAGGTGTTACTTGGATTCAGGTCCGTGTCCCCCTGTATGCCTGGGGACCCCTGAGGTGTTACTTGGATTCAGGTCCGTGTCCCCCCCAAAGACACACAGACTCTTGATATGTATTTGCCATATTAGCAATAGACTGAATCACACTGTTGGGACACAAACTGTTAGATGTTGATGTCATCAACTCCAGCCACCTGTCTGTTGTGTAAATGAGTCTAGTCTGGCTTGTAAGAGTATTCCACACATTGTTGTTGTGCTAATTAACCCTGTGTTGATGTTTATGGTAATGTGTATTGATTTGAATAGTCAGTCAGTGAGCTAGAAGACATACCCTGAAAAGTATCATCTCTCAGACAACTAGTCTGGGTCAATGATTAGATAATTAGCTCATGCTAATTAGGATGGGTTTTAGTCATCTTCTGTATATATTTGTGGGAGATCTCAAATAAAAGACTATTCCTGATGTACTCCAAGACTGGTGTTGTCTAGTTCTTAGGGGTTCCTATAACCAGATCCATTGGACTCGTGTTCCAGGACTTAGGAAGTGGTATACTGACGGAAGCACTCAAGAGTGTGGGATAGGATCCGTCACAGGCCTCATCCCCACAACCCTTGCCCGGTGGTTTTGGGGGTCTGCCGCTGGGGGATTATCAGAATCTGGAAGCCCCTTTTAACAAGGGGACCCCCAGATCCCACCCCCCATAATATTCCTTTAAATTTCGTACTTGGGGGGTGTCTATAGTATGCCTGTAAAGTGGCGCATGTTTCCCATGTTTAGAACTGTCTGAGAGCAAAATGACATTTCTAAAGGAAAAAAAGTCATTTAAAACTACTCGCGGCTATAATGAATTGCTGGTCCTGGCAATACACATAAAAATCATTGAAAAAATGACAATAACTTGCATATAAGCCTTTAAAATTAGCACTTTTGATTATTCATGTTTGTGTCCCATAAACTTTAACGGTGTTCGCGTGTTCGAACAAATTTTTTGCCGGCTCATCCCTACACACATATCTCAGTTGCACAGATGGATGGCGATCAGCACTCCCATATGCTAAGGTATGGACCCTTATGATAATATATTACATCAATGCACGCTTTTCCCTCCGTATTCCATCCGGCTGGTATTTTCACTGTCTCTAGCAACTATCAATGATTCTGTTTCTATTGTTGCCTGTGTAATAGAGTGGGAGCTGTGTGTAATTTTCCACCTGTCACCCTAGCCTCTCCCATCCACTAGACCACCCCTGCAGTAGGTAGTCAGGGATGGCCAACCTTTTGAAGAGCAAGGGCCACTTAAGTGACTTGGTAACCAGTCGCGGGTCATAATGAGGAGAGTGGGCGGATGACAGGTCCATGTACACTCTGCATATGCAGAGCGGACACAGCCCACTCTACTCTATGGGCCCTCCAATCTGCCCAGATGGAAGGGGACAGATCCCCTTCTGTTTTTTTTCTTTTAGCAGATTGGATTGAAGGATCAAAGGTATGCAGGTGTAAACGGAGACGAGTCTGTTTACATTTTCCGCTCCATAGAGGTGAATGGAGGGTCTGATTGGGTCGGACCAATCATGTGAAAGGGGCCTAAGGCTGCTTTCACACCAATGTGCTGTGTTCTACCCAGAGCAGTGCCCCTCTGGCTTTTCTTGGGTTTAGCTGCCATAGAATTCTATTATATCCTGAAAGTGTTGTGCACTTTCTGAAAGCGCACCAAACCCGTAGGTAATAACAGAGGTCTATGGCTCAGTGCAGTTTGAAAGCAGCCTGGTAACCACTGCAGATTATAGTATTAAACATACCTTTAATAACAGTCTTCAATTCTGGTATCGCCAGCTGTTGCTGTTCCAGGCAGAGTGCATTTGGTATCACTCCGTCTGTGACAGGATTTGGCTCTATACAGGAAGCATCGTCTTATGTGGCTCTGCTATGCAACCGCTTGCTTCCTCTACCACCGGCTTCATTCACAACACTGATGCTCTGGGATGCCGGGTTGAGAACCTGCGATCTGGGCTTGCCAACCAGCCATCCCAGAGCAGGAGGTCGCGGGCCACATCAGAAGGCTCCGTGGGCCACATGTGGCCCCCGGGCCACTGGTTGGGCACCCCTGGGGTAGGGTCTTTGAACCTTCTCAGGATGTGTCTAATGAATACACATGTATATATAATAAGCTGAAAGAGTTACCACTGCTAGACTCATGTAAGCCAGCAGCGGTCCCAAAGTCCTCTCGTTCACCATTTGGAGACTGTCATACCTAGATTGACAGCCACCATTTGGAGGCTTTTACAAAACAAATTATCTTCATATGTCTATGAGTAGTTTTTAATGTGTTTTTACAAGTAAATGTACTAAAGGATAATGCACAGGGCTGGTGCGCTTTCTTTTCTCTATTCCCTCTCTTGATTGCTAGGATCCTGGAGGGCAGCAAGGCCTGAGGAATTATCCTTTGAACATTAGATAACTCGGACATCACGCTCATTTGCAAGAGTATTTGTTTGTTGCTGTCAAGAATTGTTGTTGGGGACTCCAGCTGCAGAGTGTGTAGTTTTTGGAGGAGCTATTGTTCATACCCTAGCTGTTTATAAGTGACAATGGTGATATCCATAGAAGAGAGACAACTGAGAAGATCCTCATTGCAAATTCAAATACTTTTGAATCTAATGTTATAGCCAACGAAGAAAACCATGATTGAAACTGGAATACAGATTTCAGAAAGAGAGGACAGAATGGTATCATTATTTTATAAATTGAAAGGACTTTAGAAAAAGAGGTGGGATATCCTGCTACTGCAAAAATATCTAGAATTTAAAAGGGTACCAAGAGGTCTAAGCATTACCAAGCTATGCTCATTTCTTGATAAAGATCTCAAAGAGAATTGGATCAGATGTCTGTGCGAGTGCAACCAATTGTGGTTACAATATATCATTACCCAAAGAGAGCACAATCTCTCTGCCATTCGAGCAGACATAGGTAATTTACAAGAAGATTTAGCCATATTCACAGATATTACTTCATTTGATAGTTTGGATCAGAAAATTAGTGAGCAAATGATGGACTATGAAGAAAATCTTATTAGTAAGAAGTCAGGCAAATTCGAGCGAGATCGGTTGGACTACCTTAATCATCGGGAGTTCAACTGGAAAAAAAGTTAGAACCAACAATAACTCTACGCACAAGATAGGCAATACAAATCAGGGACTTTAAATGTCTTGCCTTTACAACCACTTTAGTATCTTCTGGTCTGAGATTTTACAGATAGTTTTAGCTTAGGGCTTGATAACCAGCATAGACTAGAGCCAGGTCAGACGTCTGACCACCACTTCTGGTAGTTAGGCTCGGTTCACAGTAGTGCAGGCCATGCATTCCGTGTTTGTTCGGGCACGGCAGACCACTCATTTGGATTTGCTGCTGTGTTGCGTGAAATGCACGAAAAAGGTACATGTGCCTTTTTTAAAACGTAGCCACAGGGAAACTGCATGGTCTTTTTGATCATGTGGTTTTACCTGTAGTTCCCGCACCCACGATCACGCTGCTGGCTGAGATGCATGGGGGTGCCATTCAGAATAAATGGCAGCCCCATGACTCTCGCAAAAGCAGTGTGATTTTGGTGCGGCTGGTTGTGGGTGCAGGAATCAATGCGATTCCCACATCTGCAACTGGAATGCACGACCTGCACTACTGTGAACTGAGCATTAGAGGTCCAGTTGCATGTCAGATTAGAAACTGCTAGGGAGGGACCAAAGCACAGAGTAGATAGGTTGACTTCGAGTTCCAGTGTCACACCACATTTTTTGCATGTGAGAAGTTGCGTTCCAGGCAGGTTGGAAAACAGTTTGAGAATCTTCCCGTCACTGCTGCTCTTGTCTTCAGAACACCAACACAAAGATGTGATCATCCTCAGGGTCCCTTGAAACTGGATTTTGCTTCAACATCCACCTGGATCTATACTTATTAATATCTATATATACCCAGGTATATGCGCACAATTCTACCAGGACTCCTATTGGACCCTTTTCTGTTAATACCTGTTTGTACTTTAGATATAGGTATTTTTATTGATATTTCCTTATATAAAGCTTGTACTATTTACATACTGGCATGCATCTATAGGCTTATGGTTAATGTTATATTATAATGTTATACTATGTTAATTCTACCTATTCTGTGTCACTGAATATAATATTAAAAAAATACATGGCATAAATATACAGTGCCTTGAAAAAATATTCATACCCCTTGAAATTTTCCACATTTTGTCATGTTACAGCCAAAAATGTAAATGTATTTTATTGGGATTTTATGTGATAGATCAACACAAAGTGGCACATAACTGTGAAATGGAAAGAAAAATGATAAATGGGTTTCACATTTTTTTACAAAAAAAATATCTGAAAAGTGTGGCATGCATGTGCATGCCCCCATGCAGAGCACCCTTTTCTCTTATAACCCTAACTAAAATCTAGTGGAACCAACTGCCTTCAGAAGTCACCTAGTAAATAGAGTACACCTGTGTGTCATTTAATCTCAGTATAAATACAGCTCTTCTGTGAAACCCTCAGAGGTTTGTTAAAGAACCTTAGTGAACAAACAGCATCATGAAGGCCAAGGAACACACCAGACAGGTCAGGGATAAAGTTGTGGATAAGTTTAAAGCAGGGTTAGATTATAAAAATATCCCAAGCTTTGCACATCTCATGGAGCACTGTTCAATCCATCATCTGAAAATGGAAAGAGTATGGCACAATTCCAAACCTACCAAGACATGGCCATCCACCTAAACTGACAGGCTGGGCAAGGAGAACATTAATCAGAGAAGCAGCCAAGAGGCCCATGGTAACTCTGGAGGAGCTGCAAGAATTCACAGCTCAGGTGGGAGAATCTGTCCACAGGAAAACTATTAGTCGTGCACTTCACAAATCTGGCCTTTATGGAACAGTGGCAAGATGAAAGCCATTGTTGAAAGAAAGCCATGAGAAGTCCCATTTGCAGTTTGCCAGAAGCCATGTGAGGGACACAGCAAACATGTGGAAGAAGGTGTTCTGGTTAGATGAGACCAAAATTTAACTTTTTGGCCTAAAAGCAAAACGCTATGTGTGGCGGAAAACTAACACTGCACATCACCCTAAACACACCATCCCCACCATGAAACATGGTGGTGGCAGCATCATGTTGTGGGGATGCTTTTCTTCAGCAGGGACAGGGAAGCTGGTCAGAGTTAATGGTAAGATGGATAAAGCTGAATACAGGGAAATCTTATAAGAAAACCTGTTAGAGTCTGCAAAAGACTTGAGACTGGGGTGGAGGTTCATCTTCCAGCAGGACAACGACCCTAAACATACAGCCAGAGCTACAACGGAATGGTTTAGATCAAAGCATATTCATCTGTTAGAATGACACAGTCAAAGTCCAGACCTAAATCCAATTGAGAATCTGTGGCAAGACTTGAAAATTGCTGTTCACAGATGCTCTCCATCCAATCCAACAGAGCTTGACCTATTTTGCTAAAGAAGAATTGCCAAAAATGTTACTGTCTAGGTGTGCAAAGCTGGTAGAGACATTCCCAAAAAGACTTGCAGCTGTTATTGTAGCAAAAGGTTCTATTGACTCAGGGGGGCTAAATATAAATGCACACCACATATTTCACATATTTATTTGTAAAAAATTTGGAAAACCATTTATTGTTTTCCCTCTACTTCACAATTATGTGCCACTTTGTGTTGGTCTATCACATAAAATCCCAATAAAATACATTTATGTTTTTGGTTGTAACATGACAAATTGTGGAAAATGTCAAGGGGTATGAATACTTTTTCAAGGCACTGTAAGTGGGCTCAGTCTGTTGCTCTGACTTAGTTCCTCAGTTAGCAAACCATCTTAATGGTCAGTTCACACTTGCCTGTTTTCCTACAGCAAAACCCATGTATTTTGCTTCATGAAATCCCATTGTTTCCAAAGTGCTTGGTTTACTTCTATGCATTGTGATTCAGTGTGTATTGAAAGAGAATCTATAGGAGCACATTTACATCTACTCTGCACTGTACAAGGAACAGTATTAATCCAGGTTTGGCACCAACAAACAGAGCATTTCCTCATGAATGAGATCCACTTGGGAACAAGGAAGGTAAAATGGTAAAAGTTGGATTTGGAAAACAAATTGAATAGTAAAAATGTGGGAAAAAGGTAACTACTGCTTTATTTTTGTCTGTTCATAGGGAACTCATCCGACTTGACTTCATCCTGTTTATCCTACATAGTTTTTTTTTAGTAGTATGCTTATTTTAAGTCTTGCCACATTTGTCAGTTCACCTACATCTAGTTTTATTGGTATCTAATTAACTAACCTTTGACTTCCCTCAGATTTCATTTGGCTCCCTATTCTCCCCAGCTGCACAATAAGCTGTACACTGATGGAACTGCTCAACCTCTTTTTTTCCACTCAACCTTAAGGCTCTGTTCAGACCAAACACATTCTCATGCATTTTGGAGCATTTTCTGAAGAAGCAAAATAAATGTACAAATAAAAATACTTTGTTTTCGATGTGCAATGTTTCAGTGCAATGAATAGGACAAAGCAGTGCATTGTAAAGAAAATGCTTATTTGCTGCAGCTTGGGGGTGTGGACCTGTTTTTTGACCTTCAATTAAATGTTAATGAAATCCATAATGCAACACACATTAAAACATGCCCTTCTGGTGTGTAGCCAACCTCAAACATGAAGCCATACTACCTACACTACACTGAGCATATCCTTTCTTAGCCCTTTTTCTTCTTCTGTATGGTATTAACTTGTAGAAATGCCATGTCTATAGCAAAGTAGTTGTCTTTCTTAAGTCTGACATACTACTTATTTCTATCTACTCGTGCTTCTTTTAATTTGGTTTCTATATTTATTCATCATACACCTACAGGTAAGTTAATTTACTAATGGTTCTTCACTCCATGTATCATAAGGGTCAAAGTGCAATCAGATATCTCATCCCACAGAACTTACTTTGGATTTATTGAACTAATCCACTCCCTGAGCTCCCAACTTTTCTCTTATCTAAAAAAAAAAAAAAAAATCAATATCAGAGTATCAGCTATCCAAAGACCTCTTTTACCATCTAGGACCCAGGAGGGAAACTCTGAAAGATAATGTCAGCTCTATTGTTACATCAGTTGAGTCCACTGGATCCCATGTACCTATGCACAATGTTGATAACAATGTTTTAATACACAACTACTTACAGAAGTTGGACATTACATGATATAAGTTTGGTTGGTGGTGAATACTAAATCCCAGATGGGACTGTGCTTTAGGAATACACTGGAGACGGCGCTCTTCCCTTGCTCAGTCTACCCATATACATACATGCCTGGTTTATTCAGGGGTGGTTGCAAAGTTAATAAAATATTCAGATTTTGTATGCTGTGGCTGGTCCTTTGTCAACCTGGGGGGTTGTCATTATCCACCCTTGTCCTCCGCCATTTTCTACACTCTGAGAGCAATGTACTACTCATCCCCATGTCAAAGTATACAAGGTCCTGAGGAAGCAATTAAAGTTAAACGCATCGACCTCCAATCTCTTGGTTAATCCTCTTAGGGCTGATACATTAATTGAGTAGTATAAACAACTTTATGTGGGTCCTTTGTCTCTAGGACCCTAGTAAATCTTTTTGGAGATTTTTTTTAATGCAATTTTAACGTGATAAATTCTTTGTAAATTTTCTTATCTTTCTTTTCTAATTTTTTTAAGTCCAATCACAATTTTTGGGTTATCTTACATTTGGCATTGTTAACCACATTCTACTAGTGCATATTATTTACTTTCTTCCCTTTCAGGACATCAGCTTATGGTTTCATACAGATGCGTAACTAGAACCTTCAGGGCCCCGGTGCAATAAATCATGAAGGGCCCCCCAACCTCTCACCTGAGCCATTCCCTCCGAGCCCAAAGCCCTTCCCACTAATCCCATGACCCTTTACGGCCCTTAGCAGATCCCTTTCAAATGTTGTGCAGTCGTTCAGACTTGGGCTCCGCCATGGTGGGAAAGCCAGGGCCCAGTCACAAGTGCAACCTCTGCAACCCTAGTTCAGACAGTGGTGTCAGTGTGTACTGGGAATGATGTCAGTCAGTAGGGCAGCAGACGTGGTCAGTAGGGTAGTGGACATGGTCAGTAGAGAAGTGGACGTGGTCAGTAGAGCAGTGGACGTGATCAGTAGGGCAGTAGACATGATCAGTAGGGCAGTGGATGTGGTCAGCAGGGTAGTGGACATGGTCAGTAGAGCAGTGGATGTGGTCAGTAGGGCAGAAAACATGGTCAGTAGGGCAGAGGATGTGGTCAGTAGGGTAGTGGATGGTGTCAGTAGGGCAGTGGACATGGTCAGTAGGGAAGTGGACAGGGTCAATAGGGTAGTGGACGTGGTCAGTAGGTCAGTGGACATGGTCAGTAGGGCAGTGGACATGGTCAGTAGGGTAGTGCATGGGGTCAGTAGGGCAGTGGATGGGGATAAGGCAGTGGACGGGGTCAGTAGTTTTTATTTAATTTTTTATTATTTATTTACCATTTCATTCTATCGTTTTATTGTTTATAATTTCTTTTACAATTTTTGATGGGAGGGAGGCAGTGGAGGGCAGTATGGAGAGACAGCATGATGGGAGGGGGTGTTAGTGGAGAGCAGTATGGGGGGACAGCATGATGGGAGAGAGTAGTGGAGGGCAGTATGGGGGGACAGCATGATGGGATTGGGGGAATAGTGGATGTGGTGAGTAAAGCAGTGGATGTAGTCAGTAGGGCAGTGGCCGTGGTCATTAGAGCAGTGGACGTGGTCAGTATGGCAGTGGAAGTGGCCAGTAGAGCAGTGGACATGGTCAGTAGGGCAGTGGACGTGGTCAGTAGGGTAGTGAACAGGGTCAGTAGGGCAGTGGACGTGGTCAGTTGGGCAGTTGACATGGTCAGTAGAGCAGTGGATGGTGTCAGTAGGGCAGTGGACGTGGTCAGTAGGGCAGTGGACGTGGTCAGTAGGTGGATGTAGTCAGTAGGGCAGTGGATGGGGTCAGAAGTTTTTTTTTACCATTTTATTTTATAATTTTATTTTTTATATATGTTTTTCAGTTTTTGATGAGAGGGAGGCAGTGGATGGCAGTATGGAGAGACAGCATGATGGAAGGGATGGTAGTGGAGGGCAGTATGGGGGGACAGCATGACCAGGCAGTATGGGATGGAGCAGAGTGACAGTCGGCAGCACACCTGGAACACTATACTCACTGGGCAATGTGTTCTTTTACACTCTGTTGTGACAGAGAGTTTGTGGCTTACCAGGAGCAGCCCCGGGCAGGGAGCTTTTCTCCTACCATTCCAGCAGCAGGAACAGCCTTGAGGAGGAAGCGAGAGCGAGGGTCAGGGGGCGGAGTTGGAAGCGGAGCTGGCAGTCTTGGGTATGGATGACTGCTTGCCTCTTGGCTGGATAGAAAGGCCGGTGAGGCGGCTTATAGGAGAACCGATCCTGCTCCTGCAGCCTTTGAAAGACCGGAAGGAGACAAGAGGAGAACAGAGGACATCAGTTCTTCTATATGCCGCCCTGCTGGCCCTCCTATCCAGCCTGGTGCTAACTGCATCCAGAGTGTAAAGTGAAGACAAACCTGACAGGGGAGCCACACGTGCCCCCTGCAGCCTGGGGCCGGGTCGCAATCGTGACTCTTGCATCCCCTATAACTATGCCCCTGGTTTCATATCTACCAACCTTTTGAGATGGGAACAAGGGACACCTATTAGCAAAATTATGTAGGCCCCCTTAAAGGAGAAATATACCAAAAAAAAAAAAGATTAGTTAAACCCACAAGTGCTTTTTTTTTACCACTACTATTCCTTTATATTTGTTTTAGAAATTTAGAAATTCAGCAATTTAGAAATTGAATGAAAGGTTTATCACTGGGAAACACTTTTTGAAAGATAAATAGTGCATTTTATATACAACTATATAGATCAGACCAAAATGAAGGGGGGAGAGTTACAGATGGAATTTGTTCCAAATAATGAACAGTCCCTTGAAAGGGACAGTTGGGAGCTATGTGGTTTTCTTCATGCCTTTTAGACCAGTTTTTATGTCTTATTCTATTCCATGCCCCTCCCTCTCTTCAGGACTAGTCAATTATAGTGTCAATCCCTCTACTTTTGTCTGTCTATGCTACCACTGTCTCATTTGGGTTATTAAAACTACCTGCATACAAATAACACCTAAATTTACTTCCTATCCATCACCCTCTGTCCCAACAGTTCAAGATTATCTACATGATAAGCTAAATTACAGGTTATTTTTTATGATTAGCTGCCAAAAATCTATAGGATGCACCCAAAATCTTTGTTATCCTGTGTAATTAATTGTGTTTATTAAAACTGCTTTATCTCACTTAAATTATAGCACTCACAAAGGTATCAAAAATCACATCAATTGGCATTTTCCAATGAAAGCGTGTCTGTTTCTGTGTCCTTCAAACGATCCCCCAAAGGAATAATTAGTACTTCATTTTTAAAGACTGGGTGTGAAAAAAAAAATATAACTGTTTTCCAGTCCACCTGCCCCAAGTCATTCTGTAGTTTTTATTTAAAAGAGTTTCTAATGCGGCTTTTTACTTACTGCATCCTGGTATCCTTTTTGCCAATGGAGAATAGTGATCATTGGCTGTGTTCCATGCTGCTGCCCTTCACATTGTCATAATGGTGCTGTAAGAGCAAAGAGCCCCGTGAGGAGCCCCTAAATGATAGCCAAAGGGCAGCATCCATTTTACCAGGAAGTGATGTGGGTTCTGCCCTTGGAAAAGCAGCCTGGCCCATACTTTTAGTTACAGGTATGAAATTGGGGGTCTTAATATTTTCAAATAAAAATAAATACTATAGATTTCCCAGAAGCTAGTGGAGTGGTAAAGACATTTTTTTTTGTTTTTTTTTTTGTTTTTTTTTGTGTTTTACTGTATGCCCAGTATTAAACTTAAGATATTTTTAGAGATTACGTATTTATTTATATTGATTTCTACTGTTATTTTTTGAAAACCTTTGCTGTGACAAATCTGATAGCCACTAACATAGCTGCCTATGCAGCAACAGCCAATTGGCTAAATTATTGTGCACTGTAACACTGATCATGTATGTTCTCTCATGTTGCCCTCTACCCTTTTCCTCTGCAGGGAAAATCAATCATACATTTTACCCAACTCAAAGGTTTTGTGAAGGGGTAGCACATAAGGGTCAATGGGGCCCCCAGAATAACTGATTTATATTAAGGCACATTATAAACCTTATAGCACTGTATAGATTACAGTATTATTAATTATTGAACACACAGAGGCTGATTAAAGATTCATTGATCTCATTGATTGGCCAATGGTTAAAAGGCTTAAATCAAATGACCCTGTAGTACTGTTGTAATAGCATATAAATACAACTACCTATATATGGCAGTAAGAAGTTATAGGGTGTGTGGATATAGGAATATAATAACATGGCTCAGGAGTGTTTCAGAAAACAACATGCAATTCTCTTTTATAGTGACATCTTCTTTCAGTGTCCTGTTACATTAGAAGCATTTGGCTTCAGAAAAGAAGCAACAGGTTACCAATATTTGTTTTCAATTTGATAACTTTAAATATATAAATCCAAATTTTATAAAATAACATGTCCTAGCTCCATAAAATGTGTGTATTATATGAAAAAAATAAAGGGGAAAAAGTATAGAATGCAAACGGAGACCACTGTGGGGTTGATTTACTAAAGGCAAATAGACTGTGCACTTTGCAAGTGCAGTTGCTCCAAAGCTCAGTAAATGAAGCATAGCTTCACATTAAAAAGAATACCCGATCACATGCAAAGAAAAAACAACAAAAAATAACATTTTTATTTGCACATGATTGGATGATGGAAGTCAGCAGAGCTCCCTCTCATTTACTAAGTTATGGGGCAACTGCTCTTGCAAAGTGCACAGCCTATTTGCCCTTGGTAAGTCAACCCTCATATGGTACTGGCATGCACTAGTAATTATGATCATAGTGTGTTCACTTTTTCCATTATATCCTTTTAGTATCAAGATTGATATTATTAAGCTGTAAATGTTGATTTAACCCTTTTTATGGCCAGTTATTTGCAGAATAAACCTAAAACAATCTGCTCTTAGGAGAGTAAGGAACTGAAGACAGTATGACTTACAGCCCTTACATGATCATCTGATATCCATAGTTGTTGGGTTTGGTATTCTTTGACAGCCTTTTGTTTCTATAACATATTCACATACCCTGAAATATGTGTGTATAAGGAACATTCAGTTGTTGTCCTCTTTTTCAGCTGTACTCAGATATCTGCTTATAGGTCAGTGGTGTACGTAGAAACTGATGATGCCTAAACAAATGCGGGAAATATTTTTGTCACCTGACATGTTCAACCAGCCTGCTCCTCTCGCTGAGTGCTGTGAAGGCACGGATTATCACCACTATGACTAAAGGCACGATGGGGATTCTTGTACTATTCTTAAACCCAGTGGGTCACCTTGGAGTATGGTGTGATAAAAGTATGTAAAAGTATGTAAAGTGTTCTTCGAGCTACACTTATCAAATCCATCACAGTCATGAGTTTTATTGTTAGTGTATTCGATTTTTTATAATGTTTATGCTGCAATAAATATATCTATGTAGAGTATCTTGTACATTCTTTGGAAACTATATTGAAGTTATAGAAAGAAATCTTTTTATTGAATTATTCGAAAAACAGCACCAGGAAGCATGTTTGTAGAACATCACCTAAGCAAGACTTTTTTTTATCGATTAAATCAGGTCTGTCATTCTGAGATTAGCAAACAGAACATTTGCACATTGCCTTAGGAAAGGGGAATGGTTCTCTTTTTTACATAATTGACATAAATATAATATTATCAGGCTCATCCAAAAACACAATGCACAGTTCACTATTCCTTCACATACTGCAGTAATCAGGTTTCTTGTTTCATGGTTGGAGAACTAAGGAGCAAGCATAAGGAGCAAGCATAAGGAGCAAGCATACACTGCTGATTGTTTGTAACTAGCCATGAATTATTATATCTTGCTATTTAGCCTTTTTAAATAAAACCGTTTGCAGTACTCTTCTTCAAATTACTGTTTGCTGAAACAGCTAGCATGTACTCCTAAACATCTATGTTCCATTACATTGGTAATTTGTCCATCTAGAATAATTGGAAAGACAGGAAAAAAGTTAATTATACCCACAAAGGGGGATGCCACACGAATTAAACTTTTCAAAAGAATGCATTAGGCACTTTATCTGATGTAACATTACGTTGTTGAAGTTTTAATGGTACGTGACACAATAATGAAAGATTCCAAGTAAGTAATGGAAGGACCTCCTTATAAAGCAAAGAATTGCTCCTGGCATGTTACCCCTTGACCAGAGGACCCTGCAATTCCTTGACAATTTGTGACAATTTGTTTTCTTTCTAGAGTCAAATGTCCACACACTCTCCTAACCCCAAATGAAACCCTCTTGGGTCCCATAAAAAACCTGTCTGTGAAAATAAAGCTGACTCCCCAGACTACCTCTGTGTGTGTTCTCTTTTACTGGCCTATTAGCTTATTAAAACAGGGCTCCCCTCGCACTGCCCCCCTCCCTTCTGTTGGACATGAGTATCCATTAGGCAGCTGTTGACAGTTGTTAGACCTATCAGCAGCTCCGCAGAGCCTGTTTGTTCTGGGGAGGTAGACGTAAGACACCTAGTAAATGCCATGGCCTGTGGTTTGATGTGTAACTTGGGTGGGAAGCAGATCAGGGACAGGGGGGACGTGAGGTGGCCATGGCAGTCCGAGATCTTGGAAGTGTTTCTGGATGTGGCTGTTTGATATTAACCAAGTGATTCCCATGGCACACATTGTACAACAGTCAAGGTCAGAAGGTGTGCTCAATTTCATCCCTCCAGTTATTTGGTGCCCACATTTCATGGATGTTTCTTTAATGAAAATGGCATTTTGTTCCTTAGTTCAGCTCACAATAGAAAAATAAAATCTTTTCACTTAACACGTTCAATGAAGTCTCAGAGGTAGGTAAGAAAGAAAGGCAGAATATGGAGAATAGACTTTTCCATATGATCATCAATACTAAAGAGCTTCAGTGTTTTTGTAAAGCTTCTCTGGATGCAACCAGCTTTGTTTCTAAAACAGTCCCCAACATGTAAGGGGTGCTAAATTACATTTCTGGGGTCCCTATATGTACGGGGAGCTCTTAAATTTTAAAATTTTAATAATGCTTTTCTACATAACTGCCTGTCTTGTGTTACACCTGGTAACTAGGTATCAAGCGTTTGCATGCTTGGCAGAACATGATAAACACAAGTTACCTGTGGAGTTATTAAAACTATAATCCTTTGAACACCTCTATGTGTTAATAACTCGTCCCACTCACTTAATCCTTTGCTGACATCTTGTCCCTTGGGGCAGAGTGACAGTTTTTGGCAAATATGTCAGCCTTTTTTTCAGTCCTAACGTTCATCTTTGTTTGCCCTGGGCCTATGCTAATGAACAGGGGCGCTTCTTGTACTTTCAGGCCCCCAAACGTGAGGAACATTTAATCCCTTCCAAGCTGCAGCCCACATCAATTCTAGCATTTTCTGGAAATGAAAGTGCCAAAAAGTTGTTATGAGCCAAGATAAGGTAAACTTTATGCAAATATGTGTGTTCTTACAGCCTCACTTGTTATACTAATAAGGATTACAGGCAATTAAGTATATACCTTGACAAAAAAAAACTGTGAGAAACTTGAGGATAGCTTTATTTATTTTATTAAGGTCCATTTTATTGTTCTCATGAGCCCCATACCCTAGCATTTTTTAACATACTTACCTGAAATGCAGATCAATCTACACTATGTGGTCTGGCTCTTGTTCCTTGCACATAATTGAGTAGAAAGTGCATAGGCAACTTTTGACTGACTTTTGCAATGAAGTGAATAAAGTTTGGTTTAGGGTCTGAAAGTTCTACTTTATTCTAATGTTACATGCTTGCTACAGTACATGCATGTTTGCCAGTGATATCTTCATGGCATTTCTCGTAATGAGTTTCCTGATAAAGACAGTGAACCATACCTGCATAATTTGTGTTGAAACTGCTAACTGTAACCTCCATTGGAAGCTTGAAATGGTAAAATCACAATTGGGTGACAACTGAGCGACAGGTGCAAAGAGGTGTCACCCTTTAAAAAATCTTCATGGTCAGATTATGCCGCGTACACGCGACTGGACTTTTTGACGGACTAGGTCTGACAGTCTTCCCGACAGACTTTTGGCGAAGTTTCGACGGACTTTCCGAACTAAACGGACTTGGCCACATACAAGCACACCATAGTCCGAGGGATTGGAACGTAATGACAAACTATTGAACTAGAATAAGGAAGTTCATAGCCAGTAGCCAATAGCTGTCCTAGCATCGTTTTTTGTCCGTCGGACTAGCATACAGACGAACTGATTTTTCGACCAGACTCGAGTCCATCGGAAAGATTTGAAACATGTATTTCTAGGTCCGTCTGACTTTTGGGAAAAAAAAAGTCAGCTGGAGCCCATACACGATCGTAATATCTGATGGATTCATTCCGTTGGACCTAGTCTGTCGAAAAGTCCGGTCGTATGTACACGGCATTATAGTTTAATGAAAGCTTGTCATACTTTCAACTTAAAACGGTCCTCCACCCTGAAGTGGAAGTTCCGCTCATCTGATCCCTCCCCGCTCCGGTGCCACAATCGGCACCTTTCAGGGGGGAAGGGGGTGCAGTTACCTGGATAATCCAGGTATCTGTACCCACTTCCGGGACAAGACTGCCGCAGATGCCCCGTTCCCCATTGTGTTCTGGGAAACACACAGTTCCCAGGACACAGCGGGGACCAGCAGAGACGCGCAGCGCGACTCACGCATGCGCAGTAGGGAACTGGGCAGTGAAGCCGCAATGCTTCACTTCCCGATTCCCTGACAGAGGAGGGCGGCGGGGTCAGCAGAGAGACAAGCGATTGCTCGTCATCTGCTACCGACATCGCTGGACCCTGGGACAGGTAAGTGTCAATTTATTAAAAGTCAGCAGCTGCAATATTTGTAGCTGCTGGCTTTTAATATTTTTTTTAAAGGTGCAGAACCACTTTAAATTGGTTATAAACTCTAAGTGACTGGCCTTACGCAGAGATAAAGCAAATCCTCCTAAGTTGTACCTGTTTATTTGCAACATTCTCTTCTCTACATCCATTAAAAGTCCAGAATCAAAGCTTTTCTGAGCTTTCAGAAAACACTGGGCAGAGATCTGAAACACACACTGCAGAGCTTAGTAAGGAAGCTCTGAGAGCTGATTAGAGGGAAGGGACAACCCCCCCCCCCATCCTTTTACAAAGCGCACATGAACAGAGCTAAGGCTGTCAATCACAGGCTGTGTGCTGAGGGTTCCACCCTCCCCTTTCCCTCCCTCATCTGTCACTTATTTTCTGATGGTGTCAGGAAAACTTGTCAGAAGTGATTTGTGCTTATAGCAAAATAATGAAATAACAGACAAAATATACACTTAGTGCTCTTAATTGAGACAGATACACACTATAGAGGAAGGAAGTAAAAGGAGCAATTTTATGGGTGAACAATGTTGTGTGTTCATGCTGCAGTTATCTATTCACTGTCGTATGCTTGAAACTGCATACAAGATCCATTCCAAGGCTTGATTTCTATCATTGGAGCCTGTAAGCACTTAACTTTTGGTGCAAAGATCAACACTCTGCTGTTAGGATCAATTCCGTTGCATAAAATATCTTTGTTTTACTGTTCCTAGTCTGGTTTATAATATTATAGCAAGACTTCTATGAGATTAACATATTTCTAGTAATAATGGAAAAAAAATGTGACAGATAATTATGCAGATACATAGCCATTTGCTTGCCATTGCTGCCTATAGGCACATGTCCACTGCACCCAATAGTAAATCTGGCTCTGATCAGTGCAGTTTGGGATGCCCTTCCTTAAGCATGGTTGCACATTTAGCATGTTTTTATGTGCATTTAATTCAGCAGAACCACGATATACATACTCTGGCTTGAATCAATCCAAAGACATGCAGGTAGGTTAATTGCCTTCTGTCCAAAATTGGCCCTAAAATATAAATGGGGACCTTGGATTGTGGGCTCCTTGAGGGTATGGGCCGATGTGAGTGTGCAATGTACAGGGATAGGGACAATTGTAGACACTCACTCAGGTTGAACTAGATGGACTGGTGTCTTTATTTAACCTTACTAACTATGTAACTAATTGTATTGTTGCAGCTTTATTTTCCTGTTAAAAAATACCTGTTCTATAATGCAGAACAAGTAAAACAGGTGATTATACATTTTTGTTCCTTCACATTTATTATAGCCTGAAAGTGTGCATACACTTCTTGAAACTGCAACATGTGTAATAATAATGACAGTAATAATAATAATCATCCTAATAATCATCATGATTGTCATCATCATCATTAAAGTACAGGAGTAGGAAAAATATGTACTTTGCGTATAAAACAACATAAGCAGCACATGCAGCATCTTTGGGCTCAAGCACACTCTCCACGTAAAAAGACCTGCTTTTAATGTTAATTATTGACCTTCTGCAGACATCAGGGTATATATATATATATATATATATATATATATATATATATACTGTACACCCTAAAATGTATTTTTGTTTCATTTTTTTTACGGTGCTGTGTTAAGAAAAAAATGCCTACAATTTTAAAACATATCTTCATTCCATCTGTAAATGACTTTGTACAAGGAACAAAGTTTTAGTATTTTAATAAATAGGATGAGTAGCAGCATAATATTGGAATATTGTATCTATGACATTACCATTTTTGTTTCTTCCTCTGGTTAAAACTCACTAGATGTTGTGTTTATTTTTTTCATTTATTATACTTATTGTTTCCTTATATGCTTTTTTAAATACATAGAAAATAAAATAACTCTTGCTCAGCAAACCTAGCAAAGATATTATTTTTTACTCTAAAATCATATAGGTATTATTTAGAATAAAGACAAAAAATGTTTTGCAGACCAATAGCCCCATAGATGCACTGTGATATTTATCTTTGGTCTCCTAGAGGTAAAAGAGGAACTGTAGTTGTTAAACATGTATAGTATATTTACATTGATTTTATACACAGTACTATTTACCCCTTTGGGTCATATGTTTTATAAAACCACATTAACAGGGCAGAAAACAGACATTTTTGCATACAAATGCATATGCAAAACCATTGAAAATACTCCAAACTATCCCTGTGCTTTGGGTACATTTTAAATTGCATGAAAACACAAGTGTAGACGTGTGAATCAGTTCCCGGTTAAATATAGGACATAAAAAATTATAGGTACATTATGAGCACAGAAAAAGAAGATTGACCTGTTTTGGGAATATGCAAATAATTTGAAAAAAATAAAAAGATTGCAATTTTGCAACCACTGCAGACAGTAAGATTGATTTACTAAAGGAATAGAGACTGTTCTTTTTGGAATGAGATTGAGTCGTTTAGTAAATAAGCTGTGTTCATCATTAATGGTCCAGCAAGCCTGTGTTTATTTCAAGATGGTAATCAGTTTATAAGGAATTTTATTGAATAATCCCCTAAGTTTTATTGGATATTTCAATAAAAAAAAATATATATATATATATATATATATATATATATATATATATATATATATATATATATGTGGCATGGACTAGCTTTAAAGTTATTCCTTTAGTGAATCACCAACACAATGGGGGTTATTTACTAAAGGAAAATTCACTTTGCACTGCAATTGGAAGTGCATTCGCTGTAGATCCGAGGGGGACATGCAAGGAAAATAAAAAACAGCATTTTAGCTTGCACAGGATTGGATGATAAACTCAGCAGAGCTTCCACTCATTTCAGATCTACCCCTTAGCTTTAGAGTGACTGCACTTCCAAGTGGACTTGCAGTGCAAAGTGGATTTGCCTTTCGTAAATAACCCCCAATCTGTAGCTACTTTTGACATTATGGGGTTGATTTACTAAAACTAGAAAATGAAAAATCCGGTGCAGCTTGTGCATGGTAGTCAATCATCTTTTAACTTCAGCTTCTTTAATTAGGCTTTGACAAAAAACATGGAAGCTGATTGGTTTCTATGCAGAACTGCACCAGATTTTGCCCTCTCCGGTTTTAGTAAATCAACCCCTATAGGTCGAAAATATGAAAACTAATACTTATTTGTTTATGTCATTTATTTTTATGTCCTGTATTTATATAGTGCCAATACACATAGCACTTTCTAGGGCTCATGAAATCGTCAGTGCATGTCCCTAGAGAAACTTGGGCAAGTTTTTCATGTGACTGCTGTCCTGAAAGTATGTTTTTTGGAGAGTGGAGGACCTGGAGCAAATCTACACAAACATGGGAATAACAAACAAACTCCATGCTGCTGGGGTCCTAGTGGTAACTGAACAAAAATATTACAGCGCACACATGCAAGACTAACATTTACCTCCAGCAAGGCTTTTTAAAACACCTAGACATTTTCAAAGAACATTATTATAAAATATGGGGATTTGGTCACACCATATTTCTATACGGTTCTTAAGCCCACTTACTGCGACAAAGTACCCCATGATTAGTGGGTCCTACACTATCCATAGATCGGGAGATCCTGCTTCTCTAAACCATGGGAGCTATACTCCTCTATATGGGAGAACATGACACAGGCGGTCACTAATGAGGGGTACTTACTGAGGGAGGGAAGTGGTAACTGATCCCTTGACACAAAGCTGCAAGGCAAGATTGCCAACCTGGTAGCATTTCAGAACGATCTCTTTTAGGCAGCATTCAAAAATAAACATAATGTGAAAAATTGTGAATCTACAGATATGTTGGCTTGTCTTTGAAAAAAAAAGTTAGAAGTTATACAGAAAAGAACTGTAGAGTAAATTGTCAGCTCTTTATAAAGTATTAAAGAGAACAACCAAGCCTATAGAATTTCATAGTTATTTTCAATAATGTAGATTCATTTTGCTTACCCAAGTAAATTGTGTTCATGTAATAGCTGTACTAAATTATAACTCCCAAATGTCCTTGTTCTATGGTCAGCTTCTCCACATAGTTGCAAATCTTTTCAAATAATTCACATTGACATTGTGATTCTGTCCAGGTGCATCTGAGTACAAAACATAGGTTTCCTTGCAGAATGCATTGTAATATATTAGCATGTTTGTCTCTGAGACAAATAATTGTGGCTAACTGCTCTCGGTTATGTTATTGCTCTTGGTACAAATGTTGTATAGTGTGCCAAACTGTAGGAAAATAAATTGGAACAAGAATTTAGTGAATGTAATCATAAGAGATCAGGCAATGCATAAAGATCCATATTTTAAAGGGGATTTGTGAGAGAGGAGATATATGGGATTTTCCATAGCTAACTTCCACTGCTGGTTGTAAAAGGTGTATACTCCATGGCTGTCAATTTGTCTTCCCCTACTACCTGGAACAAGAATGCAGGATAGGCAGTCATACTTTCTAGACTTTAATATATGCATGTTTGTTTCAAGTGACAAACGTGCTAGTAAAACCAGGATTCAGATGACTAGCTTGCATTCTTCACCTTTAAAAACTAATTTCAACAGTGACAGCTTCTATATTTCTCCCCTGCATGATCACTTTAAACCTGCAAGCCTGCACTGCAAGTGAACAGTTACACGTGCATTGCTTTCTATCATAAGACCAGCACCAACTGTAAAGTGAGGTTAACCACAATTAAGTAATCGAGCACAAACATTCAATCATAGGCAGAAGTTTCTCCTGCCCATTATTGGATATTTAAAGTGAACACAGGTTTGTTTCACATGCCTTATTGTTATTTTAATCTTTAGTAGATTTAGCTCAATTGGCACTAAACAGCCAATCGGTGCCTCTGGTTCACACAGAAACCACCCTTGGCCAAGAGGTTGAACTGGCAGTGGGAAAGAGGTGACTGTTGGACCCTACTCCAGGATAGAAGTAACTAGGGACTCACAGTGTCATTTTTATGGTACCAGTAAGGAGGGACCTGTGGAATTTTTAACTTTAGGTCTTCTTTAGGTAAAAAATAGACATCATTCATTGAATCTCCTGTATTTTTTTACTGATAACATAAGTATAACTGTAAGGGGCAAAGCAGAAGTGAATGTTGTCTAATATGTGTAGCAATGACTCTGAAGAAGCTGCTGGTCGTAATGGGTTTTCCTGCTTTCCTACTAGTGACCTGCCCTGTAGGTGCATCTAAGCACTCACTGACCCTCTTGTAGCAACAGTCGTACTAACTTCAAGGTCACCTTTTGCAAAATGTATTAGCTCAGTTGTCCAGGGAGATAGGGTGAGGGGTACAGGCAACTCCAAAGCAGCAGCAAACATTTCCACTGCTCCTATTTTAGTATCTTTATACCTCTGTGGTAGGCTAACATAGAAGTCTGTATGCCTCTGCTACAGCCTAATGTAAAACTAGGACCAGATGGGCCACTACTTTTAAGTTTATTTGGCCTCTGCCACAGACCAGGTTACAACTCCTCAGACCTCTCTCACAGGCCAATTTTGGACCTATATGATAACTGAAGAGATTTTTTCTTTAGCTTCAGCTACCTGCTCCAGGCAGAGGGCCTGAGAGGCAATGGACCTCTCAGCAGTACCCCCTCCCCAGGGAGCAGGCCTGGGAAAGAGGGTCCTCTGCACTCACACCCTCTCCAGGTAAAGCCTGGGATGCAAAGGCTCTTCTAGTAGGCCAATCCAAGTATTTATCCTCTTTATCAGCCCACATAACTTACATAAACCCTTCAGCAATTGGCCACGGCAGAATAAATATTCATAACCCAGGAAACCTAAATAATCTACATAACCTAAACAAAGCTCAGGCTGGCTACAGTCTAGCTGAAAACACTAAATTTAGACTAGGGATACACCAGCTTTAGGCAGGGTCCCAACCATTTGAATATATAATATTTGACATATTTTGAATCACTGCTACATATATTAATATCAATATAGTTATCTAGCTTAAAAGTAAAATGTGAGTATGGGTAATTATTACTAAGTGCCCCGTCACATTGGAACACAGTTCTGCATGTTTCCAGATTCCTATTGACACCCCAAACACAGATTGCAAATGCAGGGCATTTGCCTGCACCAAATTGCATGGTACCACAGTGCCATGCAATCCGGTTGAAGTTAGTTCATAAAACGTAGGGCCTGCACTAGTTTTGATACAATCCATTGTAATTTTAGCCCTTTAAAATTAATGGGCTGAAAACTGCATCGGACTGAATCACGGAAACGCATTCCTGTGCAATTCCCGTGTGAACCAGCACTAAATGATGAATAAAAAGTAGCTATGAGATACTGATATTTATTTTATGTAAACAGTTCTCAGAATGAAAAAAACAAAAAACAAATTCAGGTTTACAATTTCAGGAGATCATTGTAAAAGTTTTATTAACTTTTAAAATCACCTGTTTTTACAGTTCAGCGAATTTGTGTCGGAATAGTTCTGGGACGAGGACCTGAGATCACTACATGTAAGTATGTGTGAGACACATTCTCTTTAAAGAAGCAAATAACTTCTTTTCAAATAAATAAATAAAATTCTGTACTGGCAATCTTAATAAATCACGGGCATGAATTTCTAGCTACAATAAAACTCAGCAGGATGGCCTCTGCTCTCAGCCAACATGAAATGTCTTTACTTCCTTTCTCAATATCCTGAAGGTGGCAGGGTAAGGCCTGAAAATACCACTGACGGCAGAGTTCCAAGTGTAATTCAAATCATGCCCTGAACTTCCGTTCCTGAAACAAATCACACTGCACTGGGAAAATAGATGACGTATAAAACCATTTAGAAAGGAGTTTGCTATTCGGGAGAATATAGCTAAAAGACGTTTTTGTTTTTTATCCTTATTGAAGTAAAGACAATTTTGCATGTGTGGAATGGATTAAGTCAGTTAAATGAACGTAAAATGTAATGTAAAAGAGTTACAAAAATAATGCAATCATTTTTTTGTTTTGTTTTTGTTTTTGTTTAAAATAAATATACGCTATACAAGGGAAGTGATTTGAATTATTTTCTATGAAATATTTTTTTGCAAGGAACAAATCAATTACTACATTAACAGCAACATAGATCATATGTCTATTCTTGGATATTTAAATTGTGAAGTAACAAAACAACATGGTGCTAGTTAGAGTACCTATAGGTTAGAAGCAGTTGTCTATTTTTCTGTTACTAAAGTGAGTCATGGATCAAAATGCCTTTTGGATCTATGTCTCTTGTGAAAACACTTAAAGAGGAAGTAAAGCCTCTGAAAAAATAAAATAAAATACAGCCTGCAAGACAAAGGCATAATGTGCATAGCATACCGACGCCGCCATATATCCCAGAGTGACTTCTGGGTATCAAGGCTCCGGCGCTGTGACTGACCGGAGCCACGATGACATCACTCCCACACATGCGCGCTGGTGCCACCACTAACGGCATGATCGGCGTTAGAAACGGCGCGATGTCTATGGTGCATGCGCCGTATACGTCGGTGCCGCTATTTCAGCAAATATCTCCTAAACCTTTTAGGTTTGGGAGATATTTCTTGCACCTACAGGTAAGCCTTAATCTAGGCTTGGGTACAATCAGCCGGCCCACACATTTGAATCTTGGCCGGTCCCTGCTGAACTGCACGCAGTGCCATCTTAACAGCCCTGTCTACACAACCACGCACAAGAATAAAAATGCAAATTATCAATAAGGCTATATTTATTGGTGCTTCCAACAAAATCAGTGTTTAAACAAGGAACTGGCAAAGGTAATAAAAAAAAGTACCCTAGGACCTGTGAAATATAAAAAAAAAAAAAAAAAAAAAAAATAAAAACAGTGCCCCAGGACCAGAATAACCATACAAATTATAATCTGAGCAAAATCTACTTTAGACCTACTAACAACTATAGATCTATATAGGGCATGTTTGATACAGCTTGATTGGTTTGTTTACGTAGGCTCTCATAATTACATAGTTTTGATCAATCTAAAACTGTATTAAAACAGTACAGATTGCAAAAATGTATGGAGCATCCTATCAAAGTAATAAACCAATAGTGGGGATTGGGATGGAGAAGGAGGCTGCTGTGACCAGGAAGTTGTTTGCAGGAGAAAAGCGCACTAATATTCAGGGATCCTGGGCTGGATTACTGGACAGAAGAACAGAAATGTCAAGTATCAGGTTTTTTTTTGTAATTTACCCATTCTTGCTACTGCTACACTATTTGCCCAGTAAAACTCCTTTATTTCTTGATTCACCTACCGTTTACCTGTGGCAAAGGCAGGCAAAATATCCAACCGCGGCGCTGCGGCGATGGGAGTTGTAGCACGCAGTAGGCTGACTCCACCCCCTGGCAGCAGGGAGCTTGAGCACGCAGCCGTGGACTACAACTCCCATAAGCAACAGTGGCGGCCGTCTCACGCGATATCACCTGACAGACTGACAGTCAATAGTGAGTCGTGATTCAGCGGGTGGAAACTCAGACAGCCGCAGCGCCAGCAAAGTAAAATTTGGGGGACGTGATCCCCTCAGGCACCACCCCGGTGATGCCGTTGAGCACTGGCACAATGTGGCAGGGAACTTTGTGACATCTGAATGATCAGGGCTCAAAATTTCAAGTCCTGAGCTACTAGCTAGGCCTCAAGGGTTACTCGCCACCAGTTGCCGCGCCCAACCCCTACCATGCCCCGTCCATAAACCCAACCCTAAACATGCCCTCATAAATTATCTCATAAAATGACACTTACATTTTTTATGCAGAATTACATTATAAAAATAGATATTAACAACTTTATCTGTGTCCCCCATTGCAGCTATGTGTCCCCAATGCAGCCTGTGTCCCCAATGCAGCCTGTGTCCCCATTACAGCCTGTGTCCCCATTGTAGCTATATATCCCCAATGCAGCTATATGTCACCAGTGCAGCCTGTGTCCGCCAGTGCAGCCTGTGTCACCAATGCAACCTATGCCTGCCAGTGCAGCCCATGCCCGCCAGTGCAGCCTGTGTCTGCCAGTGCAGCCTGTGCCTGCCAGTGCAGCCATGTGTCCCCAATGCAGCTATCTGTCCCCAGTGCAGCGTGTGCCCGCCAATGCAACCTGTGCCCGCCAGTGCAGCCTGTGTCCGCCAGTGCAGCCTGTTTCTGCCAGTGCAGCCTGTCTCACCAATGCAGCCTGTGTCCCTCAGTGCAGACTGTGTCCCCAATGCAGCCATGTGTCCCCAATGCAGCCCCTGTGTCCCCAATGTAACCCTGTGTTCCCAATGCTGCTCTATGTCCCCAATGCAGCCCTGTGTCCCCAATGCAGCCATGTGCCCCCAATGCAGCCTACCTGTGTAGTAAAACAGAGAGGAGAGCCGTCATGCGCTGTCATATACAGCCCATTCCCCTTTTTTAAAATTGTATGCAATTTTAAAATGATATCACACTATGTGGAACCTTTCTTTGATTTTTGGTTTCAACATCTGAGAAAAGAATATCCTCTGGCTTTCCATCGTTCCATCTTTGAGCATCATGTGCCTGTATGCTGTGGATTTGATGTTAATCAATACTATTCAAAGATCAGGAGTTCTGATGATTTTCCACACACTGTGTTTATCGCCATAAGCCTGTTTGACTGAGGAGGTATAAGCCCCTTTAACTAGATGCCGACCGCCGGCTGTCAAATGACGGCCAGGCGGTGCACCTATTGTGGCTGGAGGCCGTCATATGACGGCCTCCCGTTTAAACAGGGAATGCGCGCGATCGTGCGCGCGCATCCCTGTTTCTTCGGTGGCGGCGTGTCACGGAGACACCGCTTGCCACCGAAGGGGGTGAACAGCCATTCGTTATGGCTGTTTACCACGTGATCGGCCGTGATGAAGTCACGGCCGATCACAGATGGTCACACCCCGAACGTGCACGGCGCATGCACGCGATTGCGAGCGCGCTGTGCGTGCACATCGGTGGCGGCGTGTTCCCCGGGAACACTGCTCATCACCGACGCTGGTAAACAGCCATTGGCCGGCTGTTTACCCACGTGATCGGTTGTGATCCTTTCACAGCCGATCACTAAAATGTAAACAAACCGCGGTAACGGGATGTTACCGGGTTCTCCTCCTCACACACCGATCGTGTGTGAGGAGGAGATTGCGGTAACATCTCGTTACCGCATACAGTGTACACCAATCATACTGATTGCCCCCCCCCAATAAAGAGGACCTGTCACCACCCCTCATAGTACCTGTCAATCACAGTCCATCAGAGTACCTGTCACAGTCCATCAGAGTATTTGAGTACCTGTCACAGCCCATCAGAGTACCCGAGTACCTGTCCCAGCCCATCAGAGTACCCGAGTACCTGTCACAGCCCATCAGAGTACCCGAGTACCTGTCCCAGCGCATCAGAGTACCCGAGTACCTGTCCCAGCCCATAAGAGTACCCGAGTACCTGTCCCGGCCCATCAGAGTACCCGAGTACTTGTCACGGCCCATCAGAGTACCCGAGTACCTGTCACGGCCCATCAGAGTACCCGAGTACCTGTCATGGCACATCAGAGTACCCGAGTACCTGTCACGGCCCATCAGGGTACCCGAGTACCTGTCACGGCCCATCAGGGTACCCGAGTACCTGTCACGGCCCATCAGGGTACCCGAGTACCTGTCACGGCCCATCAGGGTACCCGAGTACCTGTCACAGTCCATTAGAGTACCGAGTACCTGTCACAGTCCATTAGAGTACCGAGTACCTGTCACAGTCCATCAGGGTACCCGAGTATCTGTCACAGCCCATCTGAGTACCTGAGTACCTGTCACAGTCCATTAGAGTACCGAGTACCTGTCACAGTCCATTAGAGTACCGAGTACCTGTCACATTCCATCTGAGTACCCGAGTACCTGTCACAGCCCATCTGAGTACCCGAGTACCTGTCACAGCCCATCTGAGTACCTGAGTACCTGTCACAGTCCATCACAGTCCATCAGGGTACCCGAGTACCTGTCACAGTCCATCAGGGTACCCGAGTACCTGTCACAGTCCATTAGAGTACCGAGTACCTGTCACAGTCCATTAGAGTACCGAGTACCTGTCACAGTCCATTAGAGTACCGAGTACCTGTCACAGTCCAATACGGTACCCGAGTACCTGTTCCAGTCCATCTGTGTACCAGAGTACCTGTCATATATATATATATATATATATATATATATTTATTTTTTTCACTGCGCGGTAATTTTTCCTTTTTGATTTGAAGTACTGGAAACCTCAGGAAGATTAGCAGAGTCAGGCAGGTCGGGTCATATACTGGCAGGATGGATCAGGTACAGAGGAACAGGCAAAAGCATGGTCAGGGTATAAACAAGCCGGGTCAGAAGCCAATCAGTGGAAAAGAAGCAAATGGAGCAGACAGAAATGGAAGTAAAGGACAAACCGGGGTTGGTGCAGGTGGAGTTCAGAGAGTGTTCAGACAAGCCAGATCAGCAACTGGAATCAGGATGCAAAATCACAGGGTCACAGGATTCAAGGGAGGTTGAAGACAATGCAGCACTGATCCTGAGCACTGACACAGTTTAAACAGCCCACTTGGCAACAACATCTGTCACAAGCACACATATGTATTAGCCGAATTCCTACATATAAGTGAAGAAGCATAAATAAACGTGTGAAGAGGCACAAACGTCCACCCAAAGGAACCATGCTGTCTACTGGCATACCCTTCCTGAAAGATATGTTGACGTTTTAGTTTATATTTCCTGTGACAAGTGTGTGTGTGTAACAGTACCCATATACTGCAAATCAGGTTTTACTTGGGGAGTGTAAAAAAAATACTAGATATTTTAAAATCATTTATAATTACTTTAAAGGTACGTTTGACTACTTCAGGATTTTAAATGGAGGAGATATAACCCAAAAAACTTCAACAACGTTTCTAAGATGCATCTCCTGTGTCCTGTTCCTCTCCCCCTGCTTCAACTGCGCACACAGCTACTACCAGTAATTACTGGCTGTTCATATCAGGAGCAAATGCGTGACCTCTGAATATCACATCAACTAAGAAGCCTTACAACTTTTTTTTCTTTACAAACTATGATGTGTTATTTTTTTTAGATCAAACCATTGTCACTGTTCTTTTCTTCTTTTTATAATTCCAAAAATACTTTATTTGAAGGGAATTGTGGATACATGAGCCCAAAGGCCTAATGCCACATACACATGACTGGACTTTTCGACGGTCTAGGTCCGACGGTCTTCCCGATGGACTTTACGAATGAACGGACTTGGCCACACACAATCACACCAAAGTCTGATGGATTCGAACGTGATGACGTACGACCAGACTAGAATAGCAAGTAGCCAATAGCTGGCCTAGCGTCGGTTTTCGTCCGTCGGACTAGCATACAGACGAATGGATTTTTCGACTGGACTCGAGTCTGTCGCAAAGATTTGAAACATGTTTTATTTCTAGGTCCGTCTGACTTTTGGTAAAAAAAAAGTCAGCTGGAGCCCATACACGATTGTAATATCCGATGGATTCATTCTGTCGGACCTAGTCCGTCAAAAAGTCTGGTCGTGTGTACGCGGCATTA
The DNA here is from genome assembly GCF_037356315.1 of Lithobates pipiens. NCBI lineage: Eukaryota > Metazoa > Chordata > Amphibia > Anura > Ranidae > Lithobates > Lithobates pipiens. The sequence goes on from NW_027507790.1 coordinate 10,833,791, forward strand.
GAGTATAAAAAGGTGCTGGAAATACAGTCATCAGTAACATCCTTGGATTTCCATGGTCTAACTTTTGCTTTCAAAGGGAAACTCCACACTCCATTCTCCAACGCTCTTGTCTCCCCTCTAACCCCTTGGATTTCCAGGGGCTAACTTTTGCATTTAAAGGGGAACTCCACACTCCATTCTCCAATGCTCTTGTCTCCCCCTCTAACCCCTTGGATTTCCATGGGCTAACTTTTGCTTATTATTGTATGCAAGTAAAGGCTCAGGGAACTGGAACAGAAATTATCCACAGTATTAAAACACATAAGTAAAATGCATGTAAATTTATGCATAATAATGCTAATATGGTAAAAAGAGTCCATAATCTTAGCAATATGTAAAAGTCCACGGGCCAAGAGGGGAGATGATGATACAGGGTCCCACGCTCAGGGCTGCCATCAGGGGGGAATTGAAACTGTTACAATATTCTGAAAATGACACAAGGGGAGAGGCGCCTCTTAATGTAGATATAGGACAATTTTATTCACTATAAGTATATACAGTCAACTCACATTTCAGAAGTTATCAGTAAGCGTATAGTTAAAGTTATCCCATCATGGGGGTGATTGCCAGATTCGTCAATCCGTTTCTGCGTGCTGTGTCATAAATTTTGCTTTTAAAGGGGAACTCCACACTCCATTCTCCGATGCTCTTGTCTCCCCCTCTATTCCCTTGGATTTCCATGGGTTAACTTTTGCTTTTAAAGGGGAACTCCACATTCCCCTTCATTATTAAAAGGCTGTGAGCTGCCTTCACCAATCCAAACCACATCCTTTTTCAGAGCACACAACAGGGCCAGCTAGGACAGGGGCAAGAAGAGCGATCACGCAACCCTCTCCTGAACCATACAAGGCCACATGCACTCAACATAGCTGGCTGCCTTTGTGGCATGTTGGGATCAGCCCAATACCAACCACAAAGCACCTTGTACCCACTAGTTTAAAGGGGCTTTACACATTCCGTAAAAAGCCCTCTGTCTGCAGCCCCCCACCCCAGCCTAGAGTTGTGTGGAAGAGACCCTTGTCCCCCCGAATATGGGAACAAGGTGGTGACTTCTGGGTTGCCCGAGCCCCTCCTGCCCCCAAGCATCCACCCCCCTTTCATAGGCTGGCTTGCTGTATGTTTGGCTAGGGGTTTGTTAGTGTGTGGGAGGGGCACAATATTTTTTTAGCTCCGGGTGGTATTTTTCACGTGGGGGTTCTCATTTTAAGCCTCAAAAGACCCAAATGGCCTTGTATGTATTGGGGGGGGGGGGCAGGCTATTTTTTGTTTTGGGTTAAAATCTTGAAGATTTGTAAGTTTTCTCTAAAGCCGTACATCTTTGAAACAGCATTTTGGATACATGCTACAGATGCACCAATTAACAGGCAGAGTAAGCCCCCCCCCCCCCCCCCAGTTACTAGCTTTTAAGCATTTTTTCATTTTTAAAGGCACTTCTCCTTGTTTCATTTTTGGGTTTTTGGTGTGTGAAATGCATTTGGGTTCTTCTGGGCATACTCAAGGACTTTTTTTTTTTGTGTGCTTTTTGTGTGTGAACAGCACTTGGATTTTTCTGGGCATGCTCATAAAGTGTGTTTTTTGGGTTAGTTATTTAAGGACATCCTTAACAGGTTTACCCACTTTGAAGTTCTGTCTCTACATTGGGTGAACTTGCATTTTGTGTGTTTCATGGACTGTGCATGTATTTTCAATTGGCTCATTAGCACACAAACCTATGTTACATAAAGCTTGCAGATAGCATTCTTTACCTTGCCCTGAAAAGAGGCAAGATTGCTTGATGGTGTGTGCGGCAAGAGAGTACATTTGGGTGTCCTTATAGAGTTTGTAACACATGTATTTTCTCTTTGTATTTTGTTTGTTATGTCTTTGCAAAACAGATGTGTTTTAGAGCAAGTATTTTTTACTTTTTTTTTTTTATTGGGGGGGGGGGGGGGGTATTTTTCACTGAAATAATTTTGCTATTGTCAGTCTGTGTTTGTAGGCTGTTAGTTTCACCTTTTCACCGATTTGCCAGCTGCAGCTTACCTTGGCTGATTGGCACGGCAAAACAAAAAAAGGTGTGATTTGCCTAAAAGCTACTTTCCTGGTGCCTTCATGGTAGCATATGCATGGATTGCATAGATTGTGCATATGCTGCCACGGAGATAGGCACCAGGAAGCACTGATTTAGAGCACTGAGCTAAAATCTAGCTCAAGGCAATCCTATTCTAATTGTGGGCATTTGAGGGAAACCAAGTGAGTGTTAGGATCCCTGCTTGTCTTTTTTTAGGTTGGGCTTTGTGTCCCTTTTCTGAAAATTGGCTTCACTTTCTGTCACATAGCCAAACAGGAAGTGAGGGTAAAACCCTACCAATGTCTTTCCTTGGGGACACACAGGTCAAACAAACTAGTGTCCCCATTAGGCAAATTGCACTCTAGTACTTTGTTGTGTACACCGCAAATTATTAGGTGTTTTGGGGTTTATTAAAGGCAAATCCACTCTGCAATACAAGTGTACTCACTGTAAATCTGAGGGGAAACACTTGTGATTTTATCATCCAATCATGTAGAAGAAAAGATGCTGTTTTTTTTATTTTCCCTGCACGTCCCTCTCGGATTTCCAGCAACTGCACTTCCAAGTGCACTTGTAGTGCAAAGTGGACTTGGCTTTAGTAAAAAAAAAGCAAAGTCCAAGATACCTAATAATTTGGGGTGTACAGAGCAAAATGCTAGAATTCAATTTCCCTAATGGGGAAACTATTTAGATTAACCTGTGTGTCCCCTATGAAAGACATTGGTAGGGTTTTACCCTCACTTCCTGTTTGGCTATGTGACAGGAAGTGAATAAATTTGAAGGAGAAACTGGCAACATTTGAGAGGTGTCTTCACCATATCAGGGGTGCAGACATCCCCAAAAACTGACAATACTTCTAATCCCTCTGCACTCTATCCCCAAGAAAAAAAGAAAAAAGAATTTCACTTAGTTTAACTTTGCAAAGACATTCCTAAGTTCAACTGTGATGCATGTCAATAGCCCATTTAGACCTTGTTTAATAGAACACACCAGTTGCCTTTCACTATAAACATTTGTTAGTCCAGTCCTGGAAATCTGCATCTACTTTACTATTAATTTCCATAAAAATTGGGTTCCTGCATCTAGATGCGCGACTGCTGTGTATGTGAGATGCGCAACTGCTGTGTGCGCGGAGGCATGTAACTATGGCGCATATGTGGTTCCCGGAAGCGGTGGCCAACACACAGGAATGACATCCCGCCACCTCCAGGAAGTTGCTTGTACTGCTGCTAATTTCTCTTCCCACCACCATTCCCCGATCACTGTTCTCTGAGGAAGAGATGATTCTTTTTTGCAAATTAAGATCATTTTTGATTTATTTTTACATGAGGTGGTGTTTGTGTGGGTCATGTGTGTATGTCTAAATCAGGGGTGCCCAACCTTTTGAGGCACTTTAGCCACTTGGTAAATGGTCTCAGGCCACAATGAACGTAGCGGGCGGATGGTAGGTCTGTGTCCACTCTGTATATGTAGAGCAGACGCAGATGCAGCCCGCTCTACCCTAAGGACCCTCTGATCTGCCCAGACAGAAGGGGACAGATCCCTTTTGTTTTTTTAAGCAGATCCGATTGCAGATAGGTGGGTGTAAGCAGACACAAGTCTGTTTACATCTGCCGCTATATAGAGGTGAATGGAGGGTCTGATTAGGTCCACCTAAAAAACAGACAGGCAGACCCGATTGGACCAATCGTGTCAAAGGGGCCTAAGGCTGCTTTCACACTGATGCGCAGCGATTTACCTGCATCTCAACTGACCTTGATCTTCACTTCTTCCCCAGGATTCCTGCAGCTGGTTGCTGCTGTCCCCCAGGTGGTTATAACTGGTGGCTGCTGCTGGCTGTCCTCAAGGGCTGGTACTACTGTTGGGTACTGCAGACAGGTGCTAGTACTGATGGCTGGTACTGCTGTTGGGTACTGCCTGCTGGTACTGCTGGCAGATACCACTGGCTGGTACTGCTGGTGGGTACTGATACTGCTGGCGAGTACTGGTACTGCTAGCTGGTACTGCTGGTTGGTACTGCTGGCAGGTACTGGTACTGCTGGCTGGTACTTGTGCTTCTGGCTGATACTGCTGGTGGGTACTGGTACTGCTGGCTGGTACTTGTACTGCTGGCTGGTACTGCTGGCAGGTAATGGTACTAGTACTGCTGGTGGGTACTGGTACTGCTGGCTGGTACTGGTACCGTTGGCTGTTACTGGCACTTCTGGCTGGTACTGCTGGCTGATACTGCTGGTGGGTACTGGTACTGCTGGCAGGTACTGGTACTGCTGTTGGGTACTGATACTGCTGGCAGGTACTGCTGGCTGGTACTGGTACTGCTGGTGGGTACTGGTACTGGTGGCTGGTACTGGTGACTGCTACTGGTGGCTGGTACTGATGACTGGTACTGGTGGCTGATACTGGTACTGCTGGCTCTGGCACTACTGGCTTCTGTCCGAGATTGCGGGTTCCCATGCATTAGTGTGACAGAAGCATGCGGCTGCAGTAGAGAGCAGAGCCAATGCTTCCTGTCACAGGCGGAGTACATTTGATATCACTCCACCTGTGAGGGAGTCGGCGCTATACAGGAAGCATCGGCTCTGTTTCCTCTAATAGCGGCTCAGTTCTTCGTGCTGATGCTCGGGGATGGTGGGTTGGGAACCCGTGATCTGGGCTTGCTGACCCACCATCTCAGAGCAAGACGTGGCTTGCCACATCATAGGGCGGTTGGGCACCCCTGGTCCAAATGATTTGGCCTCAAACCTACACCTACTTCCAGTGTGTGTGCATATATATATATATATATATATATGTAGGTTCTTGTGTCCACCAGCAGAGAGAAGTTGGGTGGATGCCACACTCCCAATTCTGGAGGAATAATAATGGTCTAGCACAGGGGTCTTCAAACTACAGCCATCCAGTTGTTCAGGAACTAAAATTCCCATCATGCCTAGTCATGTCTGTGAATGTCAGAGTTTTACAATGCCTCATAGGATGTATAGCTCCACAACAGCTGGAGAGCCATAGTTTGAAGATTCCTGCTCACTCTAGCATGTCTTGAAAAAAGTTGGTTTCTCTAGTCTGTCCAGGACAGCACTAGAGAGATAGGCTCCACCTCCAGAGGCAGGAAACACAATACCAATCCTAAAAGGGCAGCTTCCGTCCTTTCCCCTTCAGTCTTTTGTGTTTCCTCCACCGGAGGAGGAGGCTGTATTGAGGAGCTCTCCTTCCCCTGACACAGGGAGAGCCCAGGAGAGATGGGGAAGGAGGCCTGTGTACCTGCGCAGGATGACAGACATTTTGGGTCCCCCGGTCGGGTTGACTGCAGCCACGAACCAGCGTCCTCCTCCTGGATAGCCCAGGGAGGGCTGGCGTTCCCCCGCCTGATGATCGGATTCGGATTTGGTGGGAGTCAAGCAGGGGATGGGCACAGGCATTGAGTTCTGGTCTGTGGAGCGCAGGAGGAGGATAGGGGACTTCCGGTGGACCACTTCTGGTTCCGGGTCGCGCGGCGAGCGTGGACGGCGGAATCTATCTTTTTTTTTTAAACAGCACCAGCCACAGAACACTGTGCTGCACCACAGGAAAGCCTCCAGGCAGTCAGGCAAGCTTCTAAACGGAGCACGGATGCAGCAGAATGTGGCAGTGGAGCTGAACCCGCTCAGGTAGGCAAACACAGAGGTGTCAGAGTAATGGACTAATCGGTGCAAAGGCATTTTGACATGGTCCTTTTGTGTGTGTCCCTCTCTTATTAAAACAGGATCTGGACTAGCGTGTCTTGTGAATCCTGTTAGTGGCTGGTGGGCTGCACATAGGTGTTTGGTGAAGGCATCCTATTTTTTTCTAAGGTTACGCTGATGTTAGCTGGTCTGTGTTCCCCTTCCTTTTCTTCTCTCCTTCTCTTGTCTTTCTGGGTACAGAAAGAAATGTAGTCCATCGAGACTATGCTAGCGAACCTTGAGACCCCAAAACCAGCTGCAGTTCCCCCTGCTTCCGCCCCAGAGGAGGGTGAGGAATCAGGGGAAGAGGAATTAGATTCTCTGGATGGCCTAAGTGAGGCGGCATCATCCAGAGATATTCTGACTCAAGGGACAAGCTCTCCCAGATATAGGCTCTCACTCGAGGAGGTTGATGCCTTATTGGCGGTTATTTATGAGACGCTCGAGGTTAAAGAGGAGCAGGTCTCTCTGTCCTTGCATGACCGGATATATCAAACCCTGAAGGAAGATTCATCCAGGGCGGAACCAGAGAAAAAACGATTTTTTTCTAAAAATAAGAGGAGATTTCCCTTCAGTGAGGATCCCACCTGTGTCTGGAACAAAGTACTTAAGGTGGATGCAGCCTTTTCCCAGTGCGCAAAATCAATGGACCTCGCCTTTGAGGACATGGGTGTCCTCAAGGAACCCATGGACAAAAGGATGGAGGTGCTGTAAAAAAGGTCATGGGAAGTAACCATGACCAATTTAAAACCTGCAATGGCCACAACTATAGTGGCTCGCAGTCTGGCTAGAACAATTGCAAGGGCATTCAGAAGGTGGGACCTCTAGGAAGGAAATCTTGGATTCCCTACCCATGCTGCACAAGGCAGCAGGCTACATGGCAGACACCTCTGCTGAGTCAGTCAAACTTTCAGCAAGGACCGCTGCCCTCGTAAATGCATTGCGCAGGGCACTATGGCTAAAATCCTGGTCGGGGGACCCAGCTTTAAAAGTGAGGTTATGTGGTATTCCCTTTGAAGGAGACCTCTTGTTCAGGCAGGATCTAGAAAAGGTTCTGGATTGCACTGCGCACAAGAAGAAAGCCTTTCCTGTTAAAACTAAAAAGGCACCAGGGAAACGCTTTTTTCGTCCCCAAAGACAAGAACAGTCGCAATAATAAAAACAACACAGAGTGCTGGCGTTTAAGACCCAAATGTCTAATTGAAATCAATATAATATAATTATATAACTCAATATAATTGAGAAAAGTCACAGGGACAGACTCCTAAGGGCTCATTTCATACTTTGTATGAACACACAATTTGTCTCCTCTCCCCTGAAAGAACCGTGATTTGTGTGTTTACACACACAGATCCTGGTTCTCGCTCTGTCGCGAGCGATCACAGGTGCCCTGCGGTCATCGTGCCCGCCGGGCACTCGCATCGATTTTCGGGCACACGATGCGGGCACGTGTCCCTAGTGGCCACAAGCCGAAGTGATGTAAGGTAATGTCGTTTCGCCCAGCCGTGCTATTCTGCTGCAATAAAGCTGTGGGGGCTGGTCAGCAAGCAGTTAACAAAGTTTTGGAGTTTATTTATATCATTGGCCAGAATTTTTATTTATTCTGGCCACTGAAATAAACAAACGCTTAAATGCTAAATGTGGCTAGAGTTTATGCACTTTTATGAGCTTTCATGAGCGATTAACAGCGTTCAGCATTTTTGTGGTCAGAATTCCCACACTTGAATGCATAAATACATACTGCCCCATCATACCCTCCACACTGCTCCCCTATACATACTGCCCCCATCATACCCTCCGCACTCCTCTCCTTCAGATTTAGATGTAAAGGGAAACTGCAGAATCAGATGTAAAGGAGAACAAGCCTTGTCCATTCAGATGTAAAGGGGAGCTCTGCAAATTGAGATCTAACGGGGAACTCCGTTGAATATGATGTTATGTGGTACTCTTGTGATTAACTCCATATGATTCGAAATTTTATTTAATCACAAAATATATGTATAGAGTATGCTACATAAAAATTGTGGTGTATTGCTTTGTACAGAGTTAATGAATTTAATGTACTACAAAAAAAAAATGTTGGCGTGCGCTGCTAACGTTTTTGGGTTTGGCTTGGTGAAAATGTGGTAACCCTATGTATGGACCTAATTTCTTCTTCTGCTATACTACAGCAAGGCCATGTTTAGCTGCACAGGGATGCAAGGGTGTTCCATGCATCCTATTCATGTTGGACACAGCAGCTGCACAGGAATGCACAGGTGTTCCGTGCATGTGTGGATAAACATAGCCCCCCATGCGCATAAGTTGTAGCACACCCCACTTAGTGAGGCCATGGAGGGCTGTGTATATCCACACATGCACGGAACACCTGGTTTTATGTGCAAATAAGGATTTTTTTGCATTTTTTAATTGAAAATGGCGATCTGATAAACATTTGCGCAAGTATTGTGGGGCTAAAAAAATCAGTAGCACACTCTTTTTATTGTAAAAGTCATGTGCCTTCAGACAGAAAATGTTTGGGGGGGGGTCTTTTTCAAAATCTGAAAGCTATAAGTGATAAATGGAAACATCCAAACTTTTTGAGACATTTTTGAGTACGTTTGATTTTCGCCATTTCGCAAAAAGGTGCAATTTAAAATTTACAAATATTTGTTATTTATTAACTCAACACAGGATAAGCTTTTATATTTAGCAGACATTTCGTAAAATTGTTTGTTTTCATCTGCTAATAATGGGTTTAGTGTATTTTTAGTGTAAATGCTGTTTTGATAAACATGTAGGCTAATACCATGGGGTTTTAAAAATCAGTAAAAAATCCGTAGCACATTTTTTTTTATTCCAGAGATCATATGCTTTCAGAAAATATATGGTTTGGGGGGTCTTTTAAAAAATTTGAAAGCTATAAGGGAAAAATGAAAACCTTCAGATTTTTTGTGAAATTTGGATATTTACATTTTGGCATATGTTCGATTTTCACCATTTTACAATAAGGCGCAATGTAAAAATTAAAAATGTTTTTTATTTATTAACTCTATACAGGTTAAGCTTTTATATTTAGTAGGGATTTAGCATGAATTTTATAAAATGAGCTTTGTTTTTATCTGCTAATAATGGTTTTAATGTATTTTTTGCGAATATATTGGTTTGATAAACACTTGCACAAATACCACAGGGTCTAAAAAATCAGTAGCACCTTATTTTTATTCTAGAGGTCATATGCTTTCAGAAAATATATGGTTTTTGGGGAAAGCTGCAAGGGAAAAATAAAAACCTTCTGATTTTTTGAGAAATTTGGATATTTACACTTTTGTGTCTGCTCAATTTTCACCATTTTGCAAAAGGCTCAATTTAAAAGTTACAAATATTTGTTATTTATTAACTCAATACAGGTTAAGATTTTATATTTTATTTATTATTAGCAAAAATATTGTTTTGATAAACATTTGCGCAAATATCGTAACACCTTAAAAATCAGTAGCACTTTTTTTTATTCTACTGGTCACGCACTTTCAGAAAATGTATGGTTTGGGGGGGGGGGGTCTTTTACAAATTCTCCTGAGTGTACAAAATGGAGCACAGGGCCTGGCAGCAAAAGGCAAAAAGAAAAAAAAATGCCCAAATTCACAAAAACATGAGTTTAACAGCAGCAGTGTGCATGAGGCCTTATTATCTATTTTTTTTATTTTCACTTTAATTTTTTTTTAGTATTGCATAAAAAAAAGGCTCAAAATTAAAACCCCTGGGGATTTTTCAATTTTTCTTTAAAATGAAAACACCCACCTTTCATTCTTAATTAGCATCACCGTAATTTGTGTCAAAAACATTGTAGTGCAATTTTGAATTGAACAAATTATATAATTATAATTAAATCATTTTTTTTAAATCTAAATAATTTTTTTACATTTTTGCCTTTGTCTATAGATTACATAGAAAATAAGCCTACCCCCCATATATATATATATATATATATATATATATATATATATATATACATACATTATATTTAATATGTTGTGATCTCAATTCAACTCAACATTATAGACTTTAAGCAAAATAATAGACACTACATGATAATAATAGATACTATTTTTTTTAATTACATTTTTGTCTTTGTCTATAGATTACATAGAAAATAAGAAAATTAATTAGAAATGAATCCCCAAACCTCCCACCATGTATATATATATTTACTGATAACATCATTTGCACCAAGCTGATTAAAGTGTTAACAGAGTACACCCCTAATGTGGATCACATGATTGCCAGTACCCCTTGATATATATATATATATATATATATATATATATATATATATATATATATATATATATACATATACATATATATATATATATATATATATATATATATATATATATACATATATATATATACATATACATATATATATATATATATATATACATATATATATATATACATATACATATATATATATACATACGTGTGTACTTGGGAGCAGCTGGATTTTTTTGTTACAAATGCAGGCTGGTTGCTTTCTATTGCTCCTTATAAATCAAATCTACTAGTTGGCTTTTATTGAAAGCACAGTACTCCCTGTGTAGCTGGTATTTTGGTGCTAGTTTGCTGAAAGATTTGTGAATTTTCACACAAAAAGGTAATGAATATTATATATTCCAGTTATACAACCATGTGCGGATGGAAAGGAGAACAGAAAATCTTTACATGAAGGTGAATATTCACAAATTTTATTGTGTAAAGACTTAACTCCTTTAGGCCCTGTTCACAGCTGGGTGATTTTCTGCTTCAAGTTTGTAGCTCTAAAATGCTCAACAAGCCAAATCCCATTCATTTCAATGACCCCTGTTCACATCTTAGCGTTGTGTTGCCTGCAGTAAAATGCCTGAAGCTCAAAAAATGTGCTTCTTTTTGGCAGATTACAAGCATTTTTGGCTTCAATAGAAATGTCTGACTTGAGCGTTTTACAAGCGTTTTACATTTTCTGCTCAAAAAGCAGCTCTCCACTGCTAATTTCTCCTCCCTCTAGTGCTTTCTATTGGCTAAACAAAAATGCCTGAAGCTGTAAAAGGCTTGTAATATGCTTCTAAAATGGTTAAAAAAAAGCAAGTAAAAAAGCTGCAAGAAAGCTTAAAAAATTGCCAGTAAATTAATATGCTCAGATATGAATGAAGTCTTAGGAAATCAGCTTTTTTATTTAAACAGTTTGTCAAGCATAGAGGGTGAATGAGGTTAAATGCAGAGCTCCCCATAGCAGATGATTGACCACTCTCTATATTTGATACAATAACAAAAGCACAGGAAAGTAAAAATATAAAAGATACATAAAAATGACTTTACAATAATATGTGCTCACTTAAGCCTGCCATAGAATGATCAAAATTTGTCAGTTTCAGCTGAAACCGGACAAATTTCAAACCATCTGTGAGCAAGCTGGTTGTCCTGAAGTCAATCTTTTGATTGACTTCAGTTCAACCAGCCTATCAGGGTTTTTTTTTCCCCGTACAATCACTGCCAGTGGCTGGTGGTTGAAGGAAAGAAAATTGCATACTCTTTGGCTAGCCTAAGTATATGTACACAGTTTAATATTATTGTGCACTTTCCACCTTGTAGAGTAAGTGTAGAAATGACTCCTCCACCCTTTGCTTTTTCATAGTAAGATATAATATCATAGAGATTGTATACAATTAAAGGTAACCTATATAGGTTGGCCCTTAGGGCAAGATTACATTTTCTGCCTAGTAAGACAGCTTTCCCACTCTGTGTCAGGGCAAACTGTTGCTCTCTTCTGCTCACAGTTAGTGATGGCCGAACGGTTCGCCCGGCGGTCGTTTCGCGGCGAATTTCCGACATTCGCGGTCCGCACGTTCGAACGCCTTTTTCCGTCGTTCGCCGCGGCGGACTTACGTGTTTAATGTATACAAGAACTTTAACCTTTGGTGACACGTTTATCATGTGATACAGGACAGCCAATTGAGACATGACAGCACATGGACACTTGTACATTCCCCCTAACCTATAAATACACCCGATCCGGTGGCCATTTTACATTCTTTCTTCTGTTAAGATAGGGACAGGTTCCTGTGTGGAGTAGGGAGAGATAAACCACTAGCTATTTGGTACACAAAAGTTCTTTTCAGGACTGGTATAGGTGTTAGGTGTTGATAGGTTTGCTGTGCTGCTGATTCTTGCAGCAGCCTGAGTGTCTTTTGTTAGTTTAGAGAAAGGGAAAGGACGGTGTATGCTACAGGGACAGCCAGATTAGTCTTTCATCATCATCATCATCATCATCATCATTAGCTGTTACTATCAAGGTCCACAAAAGAGCTGTTCCAGTAACCACTAATCGTTCTCTTTTTTTGCCAATTTGTATAGGGACAGGAAGGAAGCAGTGTTGTCAGGCAGTGAGGGTAATTTTAAAGACTTGCTGTTATTATTAGTTCCACAAAGGTTCTTTTCAGGACTGGTATCAGTGGTACAGTAATAGGCTTGTACATGTATAATATTCTTTCTTCCAAATATAGAAAGGATATTATACTTGACTGCTGCCCTTCTGCTGCAGTCTGCTAAACATTCACAACTCACTTGTTCCACAAAAGTTCTTATAAGGACTGGTAACTTGGTATAGGGTGCTACGGTACATAGGCTTGAGTGCGGTACAGTCTGCTGTTCTGTAAGGACCGCTATCGGTCCACAATAGATAGGGTTGACGTGCACCACTGCTGACCGCTGCCCTATACTGCAGCAGTCCTTCAGCGGTATAGGGACTGACGTACAGTCTGCTAAACACTAATACACAACCTGCTTGGTCCACAAAAGTTCTTATAAGGACTGGTAACTTGGTATAGGGTGCTACGGTACATAGGCTTGAGTGCGGTACAGTCTGCTGTTCTGTAAGGACCGCTATCGGTCCACAATAGATAGGGTTGACGTGCACCACTGCTGACCGCTGCCCTATACTGCAGCAGTCCTTCAGCGGTATAGGGACTGACGTACAGTCTGCTAAACACTAATACACAACCTGCTTGGTCCACAAAAGTTCTTATAAGGACTGGTAACTTGGTATAGGGTGCTACGGTACATAGGCTTGAGTGCGGTACAGTCTGCTGTTCTGTAAGGACCGCTATCGGTCCACAATAGATAGGGTTGACGTGCACCACTGCTGACCGCTCACCTATACTGCAGCAGTCCTTCAGCGGTATAGGGACTGACGTACAGTCTGCTAAACACTAATACACAACCTGCTTGGTCCACAAAAGTTCTTATAAGGACTGGTAACTTGGTATAGGGTGCTACGGTACATAGGCTTGAGTGCGGTACAGTCTGCTGTTCTGTAAGGACCGCTATCGGTCCACAATAGATAGGGTTGACGTGCACCACTGCTGACCGCTCACCTATACTGCAGCAGTCCTTCAGCGGTATAGGGACTGACGTACAGTCTGCTAATCACTAACACACAACCTGCTTGTTCCACAAAAGTTCTTATAAGGACTGGTAACTTGGTATAGGGTGCTACGGTACATAGGCTTGAGTGCGGTACAGTCTGCTGTTCTGTAAGGACCGCTATCGGTCCACAATAGATAGGGTTGACGTGCACCACTGCTGACCGCTCACCTATACTGCAGCAGTCCTTCAGCGGTATAGGGACTGACGTACAGTCTGCTAAACACTAATACACAACCTGCTTGGTCCACAAAAGTTCTTATAAGGACTGGTAACTTGGTATAGGGTGCTACGGTACATAGGCTTGAGTGCGGTACAGTCTGCTGTTCTGTAAGGACCGCTATAGGTCCACAATAGATAGGGTTGACGTGCACCACTGCTGACCGCTCACCTATACTGCAGCAGTCCTTCAGCGGTATAGGGACTAAGAGTTTTGTCACAGGGTCATTTAAAAAATGACATGCAGAGGAAGAGGCAGGCCCTTCCGCAGGGGTGGTAGGGGTAGGGCAGGAGCAACAGGCTTGAGCCAAAGTGGGAAGTTGCAGAAGGTGCGTTCAATTACTTTAAAGGATGCACCAGACTTGGTTGAGTGGCTCGCTCAGCCTTACTCTTCTGCACCCTCCTCATCCTCTCGATCTGCACCCTCTTCTTCACTCTCTGCTATGTGCACCCCCAAAGACACTACCACCAACAACACGACCACCACCACCACCACCACATACCTTCCGCTTGAGTCACTGGAATTATTTTCCGATCCATATCAAGAGGACATTTCCACTCTTGGTATTGGATCAGGAAGAGGAGGTAGCAACAAGCGCTACTCAGCAGTCTGACGCCAGTACCCAGATCAGCCCAAGGAGGAGGTTGGTCCCCGGTGTTGCTGCCTACTCCGAGATCTCTACTTATAGCGGTGGGGAAGGTGACGTTGATGATGACGTGTCTAGTGATGTCACGTGGGTGCCCACAAGAGAGGAAGAGGAGGGGAGTTCAGAGGGAGATATGGACCAGCAGATAGGGAGGAGAAGCAGCAATGACTTACATTGCACAGCAGGGACAAAGCAGACTGCAAATGTATCAGGAGCGAGTCATCGACCATGTACGGTCACATCTGGCGCTCCCAGGACACCGGCACATGGCTCCGCAGTGTGGGCTTTTTTTAACGTGTCCGCTGCTGACAATAGCGTTGCCATCTGCAATCTTTGCAGTCAACGCGTTAGTCGCGGTAAGCCCAATACTCACCTAGGGACGACCGCCTTAAGAAGGCACATGAGCAGCCATCACCGAGCCCAGTGGGAGCAACGGAACACACAAAGCCACACTGCAGGCTCTCACCGTCCAGCCTCGTCTTCTACTTCTCCTTCTCCTCTCTCCTCACAATTGTCCTCCACTCCACCTTCCATCACGCCAAGCTCACATTTTTCTGCAAAAAGGCAGGCTTCCGTGGGCCTAATGTTTGAGCGTAAAAAAATGATGATGCCGGATAACCCTCTTGCCCAACGGTTGGCGGCTGGCTTGTCAGAACTCATAGCCCGCCAACTACTGCCATATAAACTGGTGGACTCGGAGGCCTTTCGCAAATTTGTGGCCATTGGAACACCACAATGGAAGGTCCCAGGAAGGAAGTATTTCTCAGAGAAGGGCATCCCAGAGCTATATGGCCATGTTCAGCGGCAAGTGAATGTATCTCTGGCACACAGTGTCGGTGCCAAGATACATCTGACCACAGACACGTGGTCTAGCAAACACGGGCAGGGAAGGTATATCAGTTTTACTGCCCACTGGGTGAACCTTCTGACGGCCGTCAAGCATGTAACCCGTGGCACCCGTGTAGATTTGGTTTTACCGCCACGGATTGCATGCAGGCCTGACTCTTCTTCTCCTCCTCCTACTCCATCCTCCTCCCTCTCCTCCTCAGCTGCCTCCTCCTTTTCCGCTGCTAGCGTCTCTTCCACTGCACCGCCCAAGCTCCCCAGAACCTATTCCACATGCCAGGTGAGACGTTGCCATGCCGTGCTGCGTCTGTTGTGCCTGGAAGCAAAGAGCCACACTGGCCCGGCACTCCTTTCAGCTTTGCGTTCACAGGCAGATGAGTGGCTAACACCGCTCAATTTGACAGTTGGTAAAGTGGTGTGTGACAACGGTGCCAATCTGCTTAGCGCATTGAAACAGGGCAAAATCACGCACGTGCCGTGCATGGCACACGTCTTAAACTTGGTCGTGCAGCGATTCCTTGTCAAATACCCTGGGGTCCAGGACATCTTGCGGCAGGCAAGGAAAATCTCGGCCCATTTCAGAAGATCTTACACGGCCATGGCTCGCCTTGCTGACATTCAGCGGCGACACCATCTGCCGGTCAGACGTCTTATTTGCGATTGCCCGACGCGATGGAACTCAACCTTCTATATGCTTGATAGGCTGCTCCAGCAGAAACGTGCAGTTAACGTCTACCTGTATGAACTCTGCGAAAGAAACGGTTCTGGGGAGCTGGGTTTTTTTTCACCGCGCCAGTGGCTGCTCATGCGCGACACATGCAGACTTCTGCGGCCATTTGAGGAGATCACCAAACTGGTCAGTCGCAGCCATGGCGCCATCAGTGACATGGTACCTTATGCCTTCTTTCTGGAGCGTGCATTGCGTCGTGTCATTGATCAGGCTGTGGAGGAGCAGGAGCGGGAAGATGAGGAAGTCGCAATGCTGGATGAATTCCCAGGGGGGGCTACTCTATCTGAGACAAGTCAACAACAGGAGTCTGATGAGGAGTCAGAGGAGGATGGTGCCGGGGCGGATGAGCAGGAGCAAGAAGAGCATGCTTTAAACCTTTCTGGGATCCCTGTTGTGCGAGGATGGGGAGAGGAGAATGAAGAGGACGACATTATCCTGGATGATGAGCAGGAGCCAGGCCACCACACCGCTTCCACTTTAGTGCAAATGGGGGCCTTCATGCTCCAGTGTTTTAATAGGGACCCCCGTATAAAAAGCATGAGGGTCAAGGACCAGTACTGGGTGGCAACGTACTTAGACCCCCGGTACAAACACAAAATGGCGGAAATGTTACCGCCGTCGCAGAGGGCTGTCAGAATGCAGCACTTCCAGGCCTTGCTTCGAGAAATGCTGCATTCTGCTTTTGCGTGCGCTGGCAGAGGAGCAATTCCCACTCCCAGAGAAGGATTTGCGGGTACCAATCCAACAGCGCCTGCAAGAAGAGGCCGGTTTGAAGATGTGTTGGTGACTTCGGATATGAGGTCATTCTTTCAGCCGACCCATCGACAGGTGTCATCCGGATCCAGCATCAGGGAACGCCTAGACCGTCAGGTGTCCGACTACATTGGGTTAACGGCCGATGTGGACGCTCTGAGGAGTGATGAACCCCTAGACTACTGGGTGGGCAGGCTTGACCTCTGGCCAGAGCTTGCCCAATTTGCAATCGAACTGTTGGCTTGCCCCTCATCCAGTGTCCTGTCCGAAAGGACGTTCAGCGCAGCAGGGGGGATTGTGACCGATAAGCGTACTCGCCTAGCTCACCACAGTGTTAACTACCTCACATTTCTAAAAATGAATGAGGCATGGATCTCGGAGGAATTCAACACATGTGACCAGTAGACCATGTATATGTCTATAAACTATTTTTTTAATCAAGCACACAGACCTTCTTAATTCATTTGGCTCACTTCCTTGACCCAAAAAAGCACACCGTACTATATGCCCCTACCCTCCTCTTTGAAGAGGTTGAGCGGTGTCATATTTCTACTGGGGCTGCTTATGATATCCCTGTGCTGTGCTGACTTCCTCCTGGGGGTTCTTATTATGAAGGGATCACACTATCCCTGTGCTGTGCTGACTTCCTCCTGGGGGTTCTTATTATGAGGGGATCACACCATCCCTGTGCTGTGCTGACTTCCTCCTGGGGCTGCTTACGGTGCTGCTGTCAGTGCTGTATGTCACGGTGCTGCTGTCAGCGCTGTATGTCACGGTGCTGCTGTCAGCGCTGTATGTCACGGTGCTGCTGTCAGCGCTGTATGTCACGGTGCTGCTGTCAGCGCTGTATGTCACGGTGCTGCTGTCAGCGCTGTATGTCACGGTGCTGCTGTCAGCGCTGTATGTCACGGTGCTGCTGTCAGCGCTGTATGTCACGGTGCTGCTGTCAGCGCTGTATGTCACGGTGCTGCTGTCAGCGCTGTATGTCACGGTGCTGCTGTCAGCGCTGTATGTCACGGTGCTGCTGTCAGCGCTGTATGTCACGGTGCTGCTGTCAGTGCTCTGTATTACGGTGCTGCTGTCAGATGCCTCTATCACGGTGCATGTGTCATTCCGGTATGTCACGCTGCTGGTGATCATCTCCTGCACCCTCTTCTTTGCCTACCCTGGTCCCTGACCTTCCCTCTCCTCCATTGCCTTCATTAGCTCCATAGTCCTGAATTGTTAGAACAATTTCCCAAATAAAATAAAAATGCTTGTAGTTATCGATCCCAAATTCACCTCATACATGTATTATGTCATTGTCCAGATGGTGGGACTACGTTTTACCCCCTAATAATTACCACGTGGCCGCAAATTCGACATGAAGGTTTGCAAAGTTCGCCTCCCATTGAAGTCAATGGGGCCCGCGGCGAACGGTCGGTTTCGCGAACGTTTGGGTCCGTTCGCATTTCGCGTTCGCGAAACGTCCCGTCGGAAGTTCGTCCATCACTACTCACAGTTCACTTCTAGGTGTATAGAGCCAGAGTGAATGAACTTTAGGTGCTGAGCATACTTTTCTACCAACAAACTCTGCAGGTACAATACTAACTAATGTATGGGCAGATGTCTACTAGCCCCAGGAACTCTGCCACCCTAAGCAAAAAAAATGTATACTCTTCAGTTTTAGTAAATCAATCTCACTGTATTTATTCCTTCATATATAATATTAACCCCTTCACGCCGAGCCTATGCAAATACTATTAAAAAGCCCAGTCCAGTGGGGCCGCATATTTGTGTATGTGCCTTTGTGTTGGGAGCGCACATCACGGCACACTCCCACACTCTTAGACTGGGGTCTCATTGAGCTCCCCCGGGCCACGTACTTATGATCGGGACCCAGAACTCTCGATTCCGGGTCACCTGATCGTGCACCGCACAGCACACTCCCACTCTCCCATACTTGGGTCTCATGGAGCTCCCCGGGCTCCGTACTAATGATCGGGACCAGGAATTCTCGATTCACCTGATCGCTGTGATAGCCTCTGATTTATTATTTTGGCCCAGTTTTCTTTTGATAATAAAAAAAAATCAGGAGATATCCATTACTATTTACCACCAAAAGAAAGCCCAATTTGTCCTGAAAAAAATCCCCACTAAATTGTGCTTAGACATTTAGATTTGTTTTATCCTTGGGCACGAAGGGGTTAAATATATGATTAGGGTTTCCCATAGTATACCAAAAATACCCATATTTTTTTTTTATTGTGAGAGATTGGTTCAATAAGCATGTTGTATTTTCTGTACAGTTAGATTTGTGTAATTGAAGTCACGTTCTTGACTTGAAAGAAACTCTTTCTCAGATAAACTTCTAATCGGATAAAGTTTATCCATATGTCTATAAGCTTTGGTGAACATGTTAGGTCTAATATCAGATTGAATCTCTGCTATCAAAAAACAAATACTTGTGTAACACTATATTCTTCGATTACAAAAACACAGTGCTACTACAACTTTCCCTGAGTGCCAGGTCTTACTGGACATTTTGGGGTTGATTTCCCAAATGCAAACAGGCTGTTCACTTGCATGGGCATTTTCCCTTAACTTAGTGAATGTGGTGAAAATTCACTTTGAATAGAATACTTAATAATGTGTTAGTATAATAAGAAAAAGTTTTTCTTTGCACATGATTGGATAATGGAAGTCAGGAGAGCTACACCTTGTTCACTAAGCTAAGGAAAAACTTTCTTGCAAAGCGAACAGCCTATTTGTCCCTAATAAATCAATCTCTTTGTTTTCTTTAAATGTTACATAGAAATACAGCCTTTCTGGTATTGCTGAAAAAAAGCTAGATAAAACATATATAAAAAATATTTGAGGAAAACAAGAGGTCAAATAAAACATGACATAAAAAAAAAAACATTTTAGTTTTTGTTGCAGAGTACATTGGCTCATTTGGCAATAATAGGGTTAATGAAACAGCAGTACACTGATCTGTGCATGCTGCTTTAGCTGTGTTTAGACCTGTAGATCAAAGCAATTATGAGCCATTACAAGCCTTTAAAAAGGCTTGCGCTCTTAGGAACATGTGCTAAAGATCACTTTTATAAATTCTTCCCGCCTGGTAATCACTTCATCTCCTTCTCTTTCATTCACTTAAATATTCATTTGATGGAATATTTAACATGTTGCAATGTAAAGTCAACCATGTTAAAAGTCCAGGTTTGCAGCATTGCTCTCTGCAGCAGACAGACATATTGATTTTATTTTTTAATATAGCGCCAACATATTGCACCGCAGTACAGACAACCATAAACCATTTCATCAGCCCTTGTATCTTGAGAGCTTACAATCTGATTTCCTACCACAGTCATACGGGCATACATGATCAATATAAGCAGATTCGGTGGAGCTAGGCTGTTTGTGGAACATATATATTGCTTCAAACAGTTGATCAAGATTTGTAAAGATTGTGTATTTTCAATATTGGACAGTAGGGTTGAGCCAAACACCCCCCCCCCCCCCCAGTTCGGTTCGCAGCAGAACATGCGAACAGGCAAAAAATGTGTTAAAACACGCGAAAAGTCTATGGGACAGGGATGTGAAAAATGTAATTTTAAAGGCTTATATGCAAGTTATTGGCATACAAGTTTTTGGGGAACCGGGCCCTGCCCCAGGGGACATGTATCAATGCGAAAAAAAGTTTTAAAAATTAAAATTTTTTCAGGAGCAGTGATTTTAATAATGATTTTTCCCATGTTTAGAACAATAACACTGCAAAATTACATTTCTAAAGGAAAAAATGTAATTTAAAACTATTCGCGGGTGTAATTGTCAGGTCTCGGCAATATAGATGAAAATCATTGAAAAAAACGGCATGGGTTCCCCCCAGTTCATTACCAGGCCCGGTGAAATAGGCCGCTTTGGCAGCTGCGTTGGAAGGCAAACTACTCTGAGCCTGGGTGACAGAGAATGAGGAGGATGAGGACGCCTTTGTTATCCACTGCACCAACTCTTCTGCATGTTTTTGCTCAATAACACGGCCAACAGTAGAAAAACAGGACAAGCGTGCCCCACGGCCTCTTGGAGAGAATGCACCATGTCCAAGACCAGCACTGTTGACTGTAGACACAGGGGCTGCTTTCCCTCTTTTAGCGGCCGGTGAGCGTCTGCCTCTCCTTGGTGGCCTTCTAGACATGATGTACATTTTGTCTTGCAACACCACACTACACTGTATTAGATACTGTGTACTCCACCAGAAGTGTAGTAGAAACTGTATGCGCTGTATTAGATACTGTGTACACCACCTGCACTGTATTAGCAAATGTACTACGGCTGCACTGTATTGTGTACATCACCAGAAGTGTAGTAGAAACTGTACACACTGTATTAGATGCTGTGTACACCGCCTGAATTGTATTAGAAATAGTACACCACAGAATGCACTGTAGATATAGGCTATACTGGATGCAGAATATATATACGAGACTGTATATATAAACACTGAATTTATAGGCTATGCTAAATGCAGAATATATATATATATATATATATATATATATATATATATATATCTCAAATACACTGCCACTAACTGAATAACTAGCCTGTTTAATCTAAGGCACCCTGCCTTTGGCCAATTATGGCTCTCTTAGCAGAGGGCGCTGTGATTCGACAAAGCATCAGGTCAGGTGCATGCTTTGGCCAATCATCATACAGCAATGCACTGCGATCTTGCAGTGCATTATGGGGCATTCTGCTGCGCTCAAATTTGCCACAAACGCCCCATAAAATGTTCGCTGTTCTGCGAACGGGTGAACGCCTGATGTTCGAGTCGAACTTATGTCTGGCCCAAACATCAAGCTCATCCCTATTGGACAGTAAGCCATAGATATAGAGGGAAGCTAGAAAGAAATAATTGCAGTGGAACAAATGTCCTGTTACTGTCAAGTTGCTTAGGCAAACCAAATCCCTGTGGCTTTCTTAAACCATGATTTTGGAATCCAGCTGCAGTGTCATTATACAGCATGAAGGACTCACACAAACTATTGTAGGGAAATATTGTCTGAGGAGCTTGTTGATTGTCAGATGTCATTCACACAGTTATGATGTAGTACACTGTAGACCAAGTCTAAATTTTTTTGTTGCTTGTTCTATAGATCTAAAAAAAATTGCTCAAAGGTTAAATGTGTCTAAAGTCAAAATATTTGTGGCTTTAGATACACCCTACATTAATCCCAACCATGACACTACCTGCAGGGAGTTTGCATGTTGTCCCTATGCCTGCGTGGGTTTCCTCTGGGTACTTCGGTTTCCTCCCACACTCCAAAGACATGCTGGTAGGTTAATTGGCTCCTGTCTAAATTGGCCCTAGTATTTGTATGTATGAATGTGAGTTAGGGACCTTAGATTGTAAGCTCCTTGAGGGGAGGGACTGATGGGAATGTACAATATACATGGAAAGTGCTGCATAAATTGATGGTGCTATGTGTACCTGTAATAAATAAATAAATGGACTCCCTCTACTAAAAAAATGCTTTCTTATTAAAAAGATTGTAAATACCTATACACTGTCTATGCCACCAATTCAGCTGTAAGAAGACAAATTGCTATTTGAAGACTCTTCAGATTCTGATATTTCCAAACGTGTCAATGTTCCCATTGTGCTCAGTTGTACAATCTGCCAGCCCTACATCACTACTGCATCCTGTAGTGATGTAGGGGTTGTTGGAAGAAAAAACAGAGAGCAGGGAGGGGACAAGGAATCATACACTACCAGAAGTGTTGGATTCTGAAGTATTTTTATTTTATGTATTATTTTAGTAAATATAAACAGCTAAATACCTTTTTTCATCAGCAGTGTATAGCAGTCTTGTGACTTGTATCAGTGTCTGGTTAAAGCTTGTAGGAGGAGTTTTCATTCTACTCTGACTGTCCTTCACAGTGCTGATTTGGCCCTGTGTTGATCACATGCACCCTCTATCCACCCTCTATCCAAACTCTAGTCATACACAGCAAACTGAGCATGTGAAGAGTGCCTCCAAGGCTCTGTTCTATCAGGAAATGGATTGGGGACAGTGGAAAAATGGGAGAATAAGACAAGACAGGATCAAACTAGACATGCTTTCATTATCGTCCGAATGCATTTTCATTGAATCTCAGGGATTTCCGTATTCGTTTTAACAAAACGATAATGAACATGCAGAATCCGAAATCTGAAAGATCCCAAATAAAAAAATTATTTATTTTCGTATCCATTATATTTTTGTATTGTTGCAACAGCAGTTCGAAATAGATAGATAGATGACGGTGACAATAGCGATCTGTGTCTATCGTACCTGCAGTCGAATGTGCCTAACCTAACTCTATTAGTCAAAGATTATTTGAGATAGAGAGAAAAGATTCAACATTATAGGAACACTAGTTAAAGAGCTGTTAGTGGTTGCTGCTGGAATGGGTGGGGAAAGTAAAATGATGATGAATGTTATTGGCTGATCAAAAATATGTATAATATCGTTTGACATGAAGATTCAACGAAGCAGCTAAAAACATACGATCGCCGCGGACGTACATTTACGGTCAAATGCTCCGCCATAGAAGAATTCTAATTTTGTTTGACTAGTAATAATAATAATTAATAATTAATAATTATAATATTTACTAGTCAAACAATATTAGAATTCTGCTATAGCTTGTGGACCGAGCATTCGACCGAAAACGTAAAATCACGGCGTTGTACAGTTTAGCTGCTTTGTCGAATCTTCTTAGAACTTCCGACAGACGCCATAAGCCTTCAATTGACAGATTGAACCATAATTAATTTCAGATTTTTTAACTAAACAAAATAAATAAAAAGCCTAACAGCCTTTTTACACAATGCAAAGGATTAACACCTTAGGTTACACAGTGAGTATAACAAGAATGCTTTACTGCATATACACACTGATTTTACTGTTGTGCGTTTAGTAACACTTTAATTATGGGAAAATATGTGCAAAAAAATAGGGCACATGAAGGAGATTTTTAAAAAACATAAAAAACAAAAACAAATTTAAAACCATAATAATGTAATAGTATACATTGTGAATTGCCATATGTACAGTACAACAGAGAAAATGTAATTAGAATAAGCTCAGATGGGTACCCAGCTTCCCTGAAAATAATGCAATGTGGCAAAGTTACCTGCTAGCCGAAATGTTGTCCTTTCCCGAGCCCATATTCCCAGGGGACTCAGCCCTGAACCTGGTTTAAGAATACTTTTCTCTCTCTTTCACTGGTGGACAGATCACCTTATAGCTTTTATTGATTACAAGACCTTTTCATGTTTGTAGATGTATTGTACGATTTGAATATTTATGTATATGTTTGATGCTAAGGGCTGGGAAAGTTTAAAAACAGGCAAACTTCATACAAAAAAGAAGAGCTTTATCCTTAGATCCATCTAAAGGACTTCTTGTTATATTATTTTTAATTGAGAAATCCAATATAAAGTAATTTCAATAAAATGTTCAATTAAGAGTAAGAGCAAACTTATCAATACATGTTTCAGAAAATGGCACCAAACACTTATTATGCTTGGAATGGTGACGAATGTGAAATTTTTTGTACTCTTCGTAACACCAAAGAATTTACAAGAATACCTGAAAATGTGAATGTTTGCATAGGAGATAACAGCACATAATAAACTATCATTGCACCATACTACCATATATCAGAACCAACTTTATTTTCTTATAGTCTTAAGTCTATTTTTTTTCTTTTATAAGTCAGTATATCTGTTGTGCCGTTAGTATCTAACTTTAAAAAAAAAAAGACATTCAATACTTGTGAATGATTTTGATTAAAATGTAAAAATGTTTTTAAAAATGCACTTCAACTATTTCAAAACCATTTTTCTGGTAAACAAAAAAATAACTGATTCTGATTTTTGTTCAATGTGATTAATTGTCGATAGGTAGCTGATGGCAAAATTCATATTTGAGACTTAAAACATTTATTTTAAGATTACAGAGTTTGTTCTTTGCATTTAAATGACCTCATTTGATTTAGCCATGTAGTTAAAGGATGGGTAAGGAAAAAATAGGACAGTATGTATGAATGCGATTTGGGGACCTTAAATTGTAAGCTCTTTGAGGGTGAGGAGTAATGTGAATGCACAATACAGATGTAAAAAGTGCTGCGTAAATATAGGTACCTGTAATAAATAAGAAAATAAAAAATGATCTGCATATAGTTTTACGCCGGTCCCGCAGTCAGCCTTTTATTAGCTGTATTATTAGGTATTATTCTTGTGAATTATTCTAAACCCCTCTCTCCTCTTATCAACATATCCTTTGTTAACACTGGGCTGTATCCTTGTGCTGTTTCTTCCTTAGATGCCTACATTTAAAAAATAAAAATTGAATGGTGAATTAATGATTACAGAGCCACAATAATTTGTGTGTTTTATACTTTTCCTGAGTTTGGCATTAAATAAATGGCAACAAGTTGCTGATCATGGCCGATTACTTGGCAACATGGATTTAGGAATCAAAAGAAATTTCTGCATTGTCTCAGCCTGCTGTGTGTGATCTTGCCTTACATGTGACGGCTTCACTTTAAGTAAAACTGCTGGGGTATGTAAGCAAGTAAAGACAGAGTGGGAGGCTGGGTTAGGTCAGAGAGGTGATGCTTACACATGCTGAGACCTATCTGATTCTGCTGCAAAAAGGGGTTCCCTGGCAGAGACAGAACCAGCCGTGCCAGAAACAGAGCGCAGAACTGTCACCACTCTGTCAGCTCCTCCCACCACAAAAAGCAAACAGTGATTCACTGCAGAAACACACGCAGAGCATGCTAATAGCCCAGCCATTCGAGGTCTGAACTGACTAAACCGGATCCTACACAGAATGCACTGTCAAGTAAGGCAAAAGAGGTCATATGATGCAAACAAGGCCTCTGGATATTTACATCTATGGAAACACAACTGTGTACAAATATCCAATACAATTTAAAAAGTTTATTTTTTTATGTTAAGCGAGGTGTCAAAAGACGTTCTTAGACTCTTAAAACACGTAAGAATAAAATCATAAAAATGAAGGCATTGTGTGATTTCTTATACCCAACCCCCCGGTGTGCATTAACATTAAAATTCCATATCAAGCGGAAAAGCTTAATTACCTATAATACGAAGCAGCTGTAGATTCAGATGAACTGAGCATACGGCATTACTGTAGAGAAGTTACGATTTTTTTTTTTTTTTTTAGGAATCTATTTCAGACATTGATTACTTATACACACATAATATATTTCTATAGAGTGTTTAATATTTATATAGTATTTTACATATAATTTATAAACATATCTCACAGCTATAAAATATAAATAAGCTCACATCATCAAAGTTATCTCAGAATTCTAGCCCCATACACACTATCAGTTTTTCTGCTGAATTTTTCCTTCAGGTTTACCAAAACCATGTAGTGCAAGGGTCTGCCTGGTTGCATACAAATTAAAATGCCTAAGGATTGACCTCATATTATATGGTTTTGGTAAATCTGAAGGAAAAACGGAGCAGAAAAACTGATAGTGTGTATGGGGCTTCAGATGTTATCTTTTTTTCATTTTATTTTTTTTTTTATCTAGACCCAGGGCTCTGACATGGATTGCACAAACTGACAAGTGCACAAGTCAGTTTTATTGGGATGTAGAGATAAAACTATTTTGAGATACTTTGTAACCAAAAGCATGAAAACAGGGAAAAAAAATAAACCACCTCAATTTATGAAATATTCTTCTGATATTTGCATTTTTCTTATCCTCTGATAGGCTGCCCTACCCGAAGGTACAATTTGTTTTTTCTTGCTTCAGTATTCATTAATATAGTTAGATAGTTTGTGAGGTTGAAAAAAGACACAAGTCCATCTAGTTCAACCAATAAAAATAAATAAATAAATAACAAATGATACAATATCACAGGCACAATCCTATACCTGCATTGATCCAGAGGAAGGCGAAAAACTCCAGCAAAGCATGCTCCAATTTGCTCCAGCATGGGACATTTTCCTTCCTGATCCCCAGAGAGGGAATCAGATATTTCCTGGATCAACTTTACCTATAAATGTTAGTATCTAGTTATATTATGTACATTTAGAAAAGAATCCAAGCCTTTCTTAAAGAAATCTACTGAGCTGGACAGAACCACGTTTGGAAGGAGTCTATTCCACATTTTCACAGCTCTTACTGTGAAGAAACCTTTCCGTATTTGGCGTTGATATCTCTTTTCCTCTAGGAGTAGGAGTGCCCCCTTGTCCTCTGTGTTGACCTTAAAGCGAATAACTCAACACCAAGTTCCCTATATGGACCCCTTACGTATTTTTACATGTTGGACCCCCTTTAATCTTCTCTTCTCAAGAGAGAATAAATTCAGTTCCTCTAATCTATCCTCATAGCTGAGCTCCTTCATGCTTCTTATCAGTTTGGTTGCTCTTCCCTGCACTTTCTTCAGTTCCCCAATATCCTTTTGGTGAACTGGTGCCCAAAACTGAACTGCATATTCCAGATGAGGTCTTATTAATGAATTGTACAGGGGAAAAATTATATCTCTCTCTGGAGTCCATACCTCTCATAATACAAGAAAGGACTTTGCTCACTTTGGAAAACGCAGCTTGGCATTGCATGCTATTATGCTTATAATCTACCAAAACCCCCAGATCCTTCTTCACTATGGATTCCCCCAGTTGTACTCCCCCTAGTATGTATGATGCATGCATATTCCTAGCCCTCAAGTGCATAACTTGACATTTATCTACACTAAACCTCATCTGCCACATAGTGGCCCAATTAAACAATGCATTGAGGTCAGCTTGTAAATTGGAGACATCCTGTAAGGATGTAATTCCACTGCATAGCTTGGTGTCATCTGAAAAGACTGAAATGGTACTTTTAATCCCAGACCCTATATCATTTATAAAGATATATATAAAAAAGTGTTCCAACACTGAACCTTGGGTTACACCAACCTTAGACCATTCAGAGTAAGAATCATTAACCACTACTCTCTGAATTTGGTCTTTTTGCCAGTTTTCTATCTATTTAAAAACGGATCTTTACAAACCTGTAAACTTTACCTTACACATTAGCCCTTTATGGGGAACTGTGTCAAACGCTTTTGCAAAATTCAAGTATACCACGTCCACAGCCACCCCACTGTCCAAGGTTTTACTTATCTCCTCATAAAAAGAAATCAGATTTTTCCAGCAAAAACTCATTTATGTGGTCTTTTATTAAACTCTTCAGCCGCGTACACACGGGCGGACTGTATGGCCTACTTAGTCCGTCGAAACACATTTCAGCGGACAGTCCGCTCGTGTGTGGGCTTCAGCGGACTTTTTCAGCGTGCAGTCTGGCGTACTAAGTATTTCGGAATTTTCGAAATTCTGTCCGTCATACTTTGGTTTCAGCGGACAATCCGCTCGTCAGTAGGCTAGTTCGACGGACTAAGAATGGCGCATGCTCAGAAAGGATTTACACGGCGTAAGGTTGCATTGCTGTGTATTGGACTTCCTATTTCTAGTCCCGTCGTACGTGCTGTACACGTCATCGCGCAAGCTTTCGACGGACTGTTTGGCTATCCGTGTGTGGTCAAGTCCGTTCATTCGAAAGTAGGACGGACTGTCCGTCGGATTGTATGACGGACTAAGTAGGCCATACAGTCCGCCCGTGTGTACGCGGCTTTCAGTATCTTCCTGACTACAGAAGTTAAACTAACAGGTCTATAGTTACTTGGTAAAGACTTTGATCCCTTTTTAAATATAGGCACCACATTGGCCCTACGCCATTCCAGTGGTACTATACCCGTCATTAGTGAGTCCCTAAAAATTAGAAAAATGGCTTTGAAATGACAAAGCTCAATTCTTTTAGGATCCGTGGGTGGATGCCATGTGGCCCAGGTGCTTTATCCACCTTTATTCTGTCTAAATATTTATGGACCATATTACTTTTGAGCCATTGTGGATTATTTGGGGATGTGTCAATACCATACCCATTATGGACTTAAGCTCCCCATGCTCCTTTGTATACACAGAGCTGAAGAATGTATTTAATAAATTTGGCTTCTCTTTGTTCCCAGTCACCCACTCTAGATTATTTTGTAAAGGGCCCACATGCTCAGACCTGACCTTTACTCTTAATATATTTGAAGAGTTTTTTAGGGTTTGTCCTACTATCTTTTGCAATATGTCGTTTGTTTTGAATTTTTGTGTGCTTGATTTCCTTTTTACATATTCTGTTATTTTCTTTGTAACATTTAAACGATGATAGTGTTCTTTCATTTTTATATTTTTTAAAAGCCTTTTCTTATTTTTTATAGCTTTTTAACTTTGGCCGTAGGCCACATAAATGTTATTTTTAACCTTTTAAATGTTTTGCCAATGGGAATATACTTTGCAGTGAGTTCACATACAGTGGCTTTGAAGAATTTACATTACTTTTCTATGTTCATTGATGCCAATATTCCCTTCCAGTCTAAGTCTTGAAGAGCAGCCCTCTTAAAGTTAAGTGTTTTTATCTTTCCAGAATGTGTTTGTTGCTTACAGCTAACATTAAATTAAATCATGTTATGGTCACGGCTACCCAGATGTTCCTTTATTTGAATGTTAGTAACAAGCTCTGCATGGTTTGAGCTTACCAGGTCCAGCAGAGTGTCATTCCAAGTTGGGACCTCTATGAATTGTAACATAAAATTGTCCTGTAATATGTTTATAATTTTTTTTCCCTTTAACTGTTCCAGCAGTGCCATTACTCCAGTCAATTTCCGGATAGATAAAATCCCCATTATTATCATCGTCTCAGCCCTTGCAGCCCTTTCCATCTGTGCCAGGAGCACTTTATGGTATATATATATATATATATATATATATATATATATATATACAGTGGTGTGAAAAAGTTATTTCCTGTTCCTTTGCATGTTTGTCACACTTAAGTGTTTCGGTACATCAAACCAATTTAAACAATAGTCAAGGACAACACAAGTAAACACAAAATGCAATTTGTAAATGAAGGTGTTTATTATTAAAGGTGAAAAAAAATCCAAACCATCATGGCCCTGTGTGAAAAAGTGAAAACATAGTTGTTAAAACATACTATAACTGTGGTTGTCCACACCTGAGTTCAATTTCTCTAGCCACACCCAGGCCTGATTATTGCCACACCTGTTCACAATCAAGGCATCACTTAAATAGGAGCTGCTTGACACAGTAAGGTCCACCATAAGATCCTTAAAAGCTACACATCATGCCGAGACCCAAAGAAATTCAGGAACAATTGAGAAAGAAAGTAATTGAGATCTATCAGTCTGGAAAGGGTTATAAAGCCATTTCCAAAGCTTTGGGAATCCAGCGAACCACAGTGAGAGCCATTATCCACAAATGGCGAAGACATGGAACAGTGGTGAACCTTCCCAGGAGTGGCCGGCCGCCCAAAATTACCCCAAGAGCGCAGCGACGACTCATCCAAGAGGTCACAAAAGACCCCACAACAACGTCCAAGGAACTGCAGACCTCACTTGCCTCAGTTAAGGTCAGTGTTCATGCCTCCACCATCAGAAAAAGACTGGGCAAAAATGGCCTGCATGGCAGAATTCCAAGGAGAAAACCACTGCTGAGCAAAAAGAACATCAAAGCTCGTCTCAATTTCTCCACAACACATCTTGATGATCCCCAAGACTTTTGGGACAACATTCTGTGGACCGATGAGACAAAAGTGGAACTCTTTGGAAGGTGTGTGTCCAAGTATATCTGGCATAGAAGGAACACTGCATTTCATAAAAAGAACATTATACCAACAGTAAAATATGGTGGTGGTAGTGTGATGGTCTGGGGCTATTTTGCTGCTTCAGGACCTGGAAGACTTGCTGTGATAAAAGGAACTATGAATTCTGCTGTCTACCAAGAGATCCTGAAGGAGAATGTCCGACCATCTGTTCGTGTACTCAAGCTGAAACGAACTTGGGTTCTGCAGCAGGACAATGATCCTAAACACACCAGCAAGTCCACCACCGAATGGCTGAAGAAAAACAAAATGAAGACTTTGGAGTGGCCTAGCCAAAGTCCTGACCTGAATCCTATTGAGATGTTGTGGTATGACCTTAAAAAGGCCGTTCATGCTCGAAAACCCTCTAATGTAACTGAATTAGGACAGTTCTGCAAAGATGAGTGGGCCAAAATTCCTCCAGGACGCTGTAAAAGCCTCATTGCACGTTATCGCAAACGCTTGGTTGCAGTTGTTGCTGCTAAGGGTGTCCCAACCAGTTATTAGGTTTAGGGGGCAATCACTTTTTCACACAGGGCCATGATGGTTTGGATTTTTTTTCACCTTTAATAATAAACACCTTCATTTACAAATTGCATTTTGTGTTTACTTGTGTTGTCCTTGACTATTGTTTAAATTGGTTTGATGTTCCGAAACACTTAAGTGTGACAAACATGCAAAGGAACAGGAAATGAGGAAGGGGCAAACACTTTTTCACACCACTGTATATATATATATATATATATATATATATATATATATATATATATATATATATATATATATATATATATATATATATATATATATATATATATCAGAGTAAGAATGTACACACACACACACAGTATCTCACAAAAGTGAGTATGACCCTCACATTTTTCTAAATATTTTATTATACCTTTTGATGTGACAACATTGAAGAAATTACACTTTGCTACAATGTAAAGTAGTGAGTGTACAGCTTGTATAACAGTGTCTATATACTGTCCCTCAAAATAACTCAACTCAAAGCCATTAATGTCTAAACCATTGGCAACAAAAGTGAGTACACCCCTACATAAAAATGTCCAAATTGGGCCCAATTAGCCATTTCCCCTCCCCAGTGTCATGTGACTTGTTAGTGTTACAAAGTCTAAGGTGTGAATGGGGAGCAGGTGTGTTAAATTTGGTGTTATTGCTCTCACTGTCTCATACTGGTCACTGGAAGTTCTCTGAGGATCTGAAAAAAAGAATTGCTGCTCTACATAAATATGTCCTAGGCCAGGGGTCTCCAAGCTTTCTAAACAAAGGGCCAGTTTATGGTCCTTCAGACTTTAGGGGGGCCGAACTGTGGACAGCGGAAGTGGAAATTGTCTTGGCATCAGTGTGAATAAATGTCACCACATTTGGTGTCAGTGGGAGAAATAGTGTCCCATTGTTGGTGTCAGTGGGAGAAATGGTGCCCCATTATTGATGTCAGTTGGCAGAAATTGTCTTATATCATTGGGAAGGACAGTGCACCAAGGGCCAGTTAAAGGCAAATAGTTTGCCAACACAAGCAGACAAAGGACATGGATTACTGGAACTATGTCCTGTGGTCTGATGAGACCAAGATAAATGTATTTGGTTCAGATGGTGTCAAGCATGTGTGGCGGCAACCAGGTGAGGAGTACAAAGACAAGTGTGTCTTGCCTACAGTCAGTTAGCATCCCTGAATGCAATCAAAGGGCCTTCATTAGTATATCAGTCTCTCCCACTGTCCCATTCTATAGCTCTGCCTAGCTGGGCACGCTCCTAGACGACACACTCATTCCCAGGTGTACTAATAGGCATGGTTTATCCTAAAAGGCCTTTTGCATCCTGCTCACAACCCACAGGAGACCATAAAAGAGTCAGGGCAACTACAGCTAGTCCTTCTGGTTGTCGATCTACTTCACCCAGAGTTGCAGCCCTGTTCAGGGTCCTTGGCAGTAGCTGACTGCATCTGACCAGCGCTGGGGAGTTTTATTCCCATGCCCCATTTCACAAGGCCTCTTCCATCCTGGAATGGATGAACTCCACCCATTACATCACTATACGAAGATTTTCTCTATATGGTTCCGAACGCCCACTTACATTATTCCCTTTATGGTACAAATTTAGGAACAGAGCCACCTAGAAGTAGACAAACTAACTGCACCTGCCAACACTGTTGTATGCATGGCATGGCAATATGGAATGAGCTCCAAGATGAAAACCCAGCTTTGAGTGCCTTAGCCTCCAGGACTGTGCCTTGTGTAAACCCACAGATTGGACATAGCCAGGCAGCTGGAAAAGTCTACAAATAATCATTTGGTGACTTCATTGCATCATGAAACATGCTTGGGTTCTTTATCATTACAAAAGCTTAAAAACAACGTAAGGTTGCACTACAGACAACATATTAGGAATTAAAAAGCAGCCAACATTGGTGGGGAAAGTTAATTAATACTATAATAAATATGGAACAATTGTCTAAAATCTATATAAAAATGCATGTGATTGAAGTGTAAAGGTACAGTTCTTGCCAGTTTTGTGTGAGGAGAATTCTGCAGAAGCGCCAGGGTTTCTACATCCATTTCAATTACTTAGTAGACATAATTTTTGAAGTCAGATACATGAAAATAACAGTATACAGTATAGTTGCCAACTGCCCATGATTTGCCCATGTACATAATTAGACTTCTCTTGCTATTTATGCTTGACTAAATTTTCCATATCTGGGCTCATGCTGTATAAATTAGTTTTAATGAAGCCTCGCTGAATATCCAGTGAACGGCGTGTGAGGTACAAAAATACTTCTGGGTGAGAGCTTTTATTCCAAGTGTTGGCAAGTTCATATTCATCTGCACCAGTTCGCAGTATAGTGTTAATATATTTCCATAAATATAGCCTGTTCTATTATACACAACATTTAAACAGCTAAGATCTTCATAGTTTTGCACGTTTTGTTTAACTACACCTATAAAATGACGAGAAGATCTTCATTTGCCAAAGAGAATGCATTCTATCTGGAAAGGTTAATATACTGGACTTTCTATTATATTTCAAATTTGATTTACAGACAGTACATCAAGCTCTAGTGTACAGTGCTGTCATAACAGTGCTAGATCTGTTTTGAAATAAAATAAAATCAGGGTCCAATCACATCTATAAGTGACATGGCCTACGGTTTGTAACTAGGCCGATTTCACTGGCTAAGCTGACAGCTCACTTGTTGCCAAAGGGATATCTGCCCCTGACTGCCAATTAAAACGCACCAGGTCATCTGCAGGGATTATGTGTTTCACTTTGTTTATTTGTTTTCTTGAAACCTCATTGCTTTTTCTTTTTTCTCTCCTTGGGTGACTGAAGGCTGTAGATTTGGTCACCCTACCAAAGGGGAAGCTGCTCAGACTGCAGGCTAGTAGATGCCAGCCCATAGGGACCGTCATTTTATATCTGTGTGAGAGCGATTCTGGAGGCCTCAATTATGATATCTAACTTCAGATCAGAGCCTGTAGATGTTTGCATGCTTGGAAAAAAAAAAACTGTTGAATTATATGTTTTATAGTGCTCAGAGGGATTACACCACAAAACTGGTAATAATTCTTTTTATACTGAGTAGAACAGAAGACAATAGAAGTACAAACTTGAGCAGTATAAAACTTTGCTGCCTTAGCAAATGTTCACATTTTTACAAAAAAAAAATTTCAAGAAAGATAAACGACCTCACATAGTTTGAAAAATGGTTTCTGGAAATAGAAGTTTAATTTTATAGTCTAAAATTGTGAAAATAAAGTGAAACACAAGAATTTTTATTTGTCAAATGATCACAAATTGCAAAGATGAAGTGATACCCTGTACTTCTACCTTTATTTCATTTACAATAAATGTTATATTGGGATAATAAGCTAGTCTGGTGCGTTCTCTCCCTGCTGTGTTTTTATAGAACGTTATTGGGGCTCCACCAGTTCTATAAAGGGCAGCAAAGCCTGATGCATCTATATTTCCAGTTGAGAAGTGAATGTATAGGAAGAACTGGTACCAGATCACCACCACACTTATGTGCAGGAGGTGTTTGGTCGTGTTATGCTCCTGGACAAACTCATGGAATATAAATTCCACTGTTTTCCACTCTCACATGTTCATAGACACCGTCCCTGATAGGACAGCAGTGATAGGGCAAGTCAGATATCACCAGGTAGCAGGTTCTGTTGTGTTGTTAAACAAAGTGCAGCATCTGAAAAGAACCAAGGTGTAATATCCCCTCAAAATCATAATGTACTCACACGAAAAATTCACAACGTGAAATAACATAAATGAGTATAAATTAAGTGCTCTGAAATTCAATATGTCTATAAAAATAGAGAATGTGAATGAAGTGAATAAAGTTCTCTGGAATTTGATATATATTCACAGGGCTGGTGCAAGGTTTTTCGACACACTAGGTGAAACCTAATTTTACCATCCCTGGCTCCCCCTGACTCCAACCCCTTTGCCCTGCCCTTGTAACACATGTGATCTACCTGACCACTACACTGACCTACCTGACCACTACACTGACCTACCTGACTCCTACTTCCTGCACTACTCACACCCCTCATCCCCTCCCCCACCCACACAGCTTGATGTAGATCGGATGATTCATTCTCCTCCTTACCTCTCTATGGCCTCATCATCCATCACCACTCTCCTGAGGGCTCTGGGCAGGCAGTATTGCTTAGGCGTCCCTGCCAGTGCCATCTAGTAGCTCCGTGGTGTTCCCTGCTAGCTGGGAGGTCAGCTCAACTAACAGCCACTGCACCTCTCTCAATGCTCTCATGATCTCCCCCGAGCCCCACCCTGCCCCCTCCTGTACTCACACAGGCTGCACCAGAGAGACAGGCTGGAGCAAAGCAGTCCCAGGGCCTCAGTGAGGAGATGTGACAATGGGGTGCTCAGCGGGACACATTGTGGGATTGGCTGCACGGCACCAGTAACAGATGTGTTCCCGGGACAGCCAGCACGGAACTGGGGCAAGCGATCAGGAGAGGAGAGCTGAGCTCAGAAATGCAGGCAGGAGGGTGTGCTTAACTGAGAAAACCCCTCCTCCTCTCCTTCCCTTCAGAAGATTCCTGGAATGTATGACATAATTTGCCTAGGCAAGAAACCAGGAAGTAACTGAAGAAATATATAAAAAAAAATGTAAAACTAGTAAATATGATATACTTGACCTATCTATTTGCTAATGCTAGCAGTATGAGGATTAAAAATAATCTGTTGATTAGGAAAGTGAAGGTCCACTTTAAT
The DNA here is from genome assembly GCF_037356315.1 of Lithobates pipiens. Taxonomy (NCBI): domain Eukaryota; kingdom Metazoa; phylum Chordata; class Amphibia; order Anura; family Ranidae; genus Lithobates; species Lithobates pipiens. Next base: position 10,869,257 of record NW_027507790.1, read on the forward strand.
CTTTTTATTAAAGATTCAGGTGGAGGTATCAGGGACTATCTGGTGAAGGTTACATTCACTACTTTATATATATATATATATATATATATATATATATATATATATATATACATATATAAAACCATAAGTCAACGCCTGCTTTATTGTCACTGTAACCCAGTGTTTACGTGACATATAATGCTATCCCTAACGCTTTCCCTTTAACAAAACAGTAGAGGGACAAGGACTTCCTTAAAGAGGAAGTAAACCCTTCCAAACAACTTGGACCTACAGGTAAGCCTAGATTAAGGCTTACCTGTAGGTCCAAGCAATATCTCCTAAACCTATATGGTTTAGGAGATATTTGCCCGAAAATGGGCACCGCTGTCTATGGCGCATGCGCCGTAGACAGCGGCGCGCAGGCGCACTAAATGCGGCAAATCCATGAATGGATTTGCCTAATTTGTCGACTCCCGTGCGCATGCGCGGGAGTGACGTCATCGCGGCTTCGCTGAGTGGCAGCGGCGGAGCTGCGAGACGCGACTCCCGTGCGCATGCGCGGGAGTGACGTCATCGCGGCTTCGCCGCTGTGATTCGTCGGAGCTGCGAGACGCCACCAGCAACATGGATGCGGCGGACTACAGGGATCAGCGGCGACTTCGCTGGCTCCTGTGTCAGGTAAGTGACACATAATGAGCTACTATGCGATGCATAGTAGTCCATTATGCTTTACCTTTGCAGGGAAAAAAAGAGGAAGTAAACCCATCAGGGTTTACTTCCTCTTTAATTCTTATACCAATTTATGTCTAGGCCATGGAATTACATTTTGGTTATGTTTTGTTATATCTGTTTTATAAGTGCAAAAATACTTGCTGATTTTGCCAGATATCTTATGAGCTAAAATTTCCTGTACTCTCTGACTGTTCTCAACATGGGTTATGGATTTAAGGAGAGCTAAGGGATGAGGAGAAGCCTGTGCCCTTTGTAATCCATCAGATATTAAACAGGCAGGGCTGACACCACATGCATTCGCATTCAGAGCCAAAAATACACTTGGGGAGATTTACCAAAACTGGAGCATGCAAAATCTGATGCAGCTCTGGATAAAAAACAACCAGCTTTTAGGTTTATTATCAAAGCTTAACTGAACAAGCTGAAGTTAGAATCTGGTTGGCTACTATGCACAACGGCACCAGATTCTGAGTGCTTCAGAATTGACATGTGTTGTCATGTCAAAGAGAAAGGTGGTTCACACTATGGGATTGATTTTCCAAAACTGGAGAGTGCAAAATCAGATGCAGCACTGCAAAGAAACCAATCAGCTTCCAGTTTTTATTTTTGTCATAGCTTAATTGAACAAGCTGAAGTTGGAAGTTAATTGGCTACCGTGCACAGCTGCACCAGATTTTGCACTCTCCATTTTTATTAAATCAACGCCAGCATATCTGGCTCATCAACAGTTTTTTATCTATGCTGACAGCATATTTTAAAGGAATAAATATGGGCAAATGTGCATGTTTTGGAAAGGCAAATGAAATGTGTTTTTTTTGTTTTTGTTTTAACAGATCTCTAAATTCCTGGGGGCATCCATGTACAGCTATGCACATAAAGCACCCTGGAACAGTGACTGCTAATGGTAAAGCGTGCCTCACCTGTGGTCATTATACCTCAACAATTACGGCCCTTTGTGATCCTTTAATATATACACAAATAAATTATACATTAAGAAAGAGAACCCTTTGCAGAACTAGCTTATTTTTAATGACCCATTCATACACCTTTATTCTCTGTTGTGATCATATCTACTCAATGAGTTATGCCAGAATTTATACACTTTTGAATTATGCATTATGTCCACTTCTAGAATGTGAAACTTTATTTTAACCGATGACTACAATTTTTTTTTTTTTATTATCACTGCTATTCCTTTAACCTTACAACCAGAAATACAAGCTGCCAAGTAGTGGCAATATGTTTGCATTAATCACATGACTGTTTTGGTAAACTTCATCCAGCACCATGCTGAGTAGGGCTTGACCTTTCCAGTCCTAAAGGGGGTTGAAGCAGTAAGTGAAAAAGTCACAGGGAACAGAGAGGAGCAAGCAAGACAGATACAGGTTATAGGGGTCAACCTTGTCACAAAGCTATATGTATCTTACAGTCCTAGTTTCCTAAGCAGCCATGATACATTTAACCTGGAAGAGGCCAATGCAACTGAAGATCTTCTAAGAGCAACATGGGCACCCTTTGCTTTAGCATCACTAAGCCATTCCTGGCTAACTGCTTTTGACATGGAACCATAGCAAAACCTTTTCAAAGCCTTTGTGCATGGGAATAGGTCATATCTGGCATTATGTTCAGACCATAAACCAGAAAGAATAAGAGAGCTGTGCTACCGGTATATCTGTCTCCTTCTATCCCCATATATGCTGTCTCAATGTGACACACTGAAAGGTCTCATACTCCTCTCACTCTCCTTCTCAATGCAACCTAAATGTTCCCTGGTGCTTCAGGCACCATGTGAGAGCAGCAAGGCTGAGATGTCACACTGTACGTTGTTTTTTTGTAGTTTGACGGAAGAGAGCTCTTACATAAATAAAAGGTTCATTTATCATTCTTAACATAGAGAAGGAAATGAACTTTTCAAACTTGTTATTATTTTTGACAAATTTGTCCAGGGTGATCTTTTTTACATATCCTGTGATTTGCAGTAAGTGCAAAGTGATGATGGTCTAAAGATAAGCAAATATGTTTAGAAAAAGAGCTATTTGTAACAGTGAACCATTTATTATAACTTTTTATTACATATTATAAAACATTATGCATAAATATAATAGCATAGTTACAATTTGGAGGAAATACTGTACATTATGGATCTTTTACCAGTAGCAACTAAAGATATGATCATTTGTAGAAAGGTCAGTCCACCAATAGTCATATTATTTTCAAAACTGTAGATATAGGAAATGTAGGGTCACAATCACTGTGGCACTCGTGAATATACATTTAGCTATTAGAACAGGCATGTCCAAAGTCCAGACCAATTGTGGCCCGTGTTCCGGTTTCGAATGGCTCCACTGGTGATTAGGACATATATATCTTTTGTGGCCCCCAATGAATCCCCGAGCGCCACGGGACCCACAAAAGATATGTACCCATATTTATCAGTACCTTGGAGGGGGCGGGGGGGAAGGGATGAGTGCCGACAGATTACATACAGTGAAAATCTCCTGTTTACTCGGCAGCCGCTAATAGGAAGTCCTGTCTCCTGGGCTGCCATTGGACAACTGTTCTGTCTATCATAGGAGGCGGAACTTTGTATTAAAAAGGCTGCCGAGAAAACTTGAGCTTCTGCTATATGTAATTGGTCGGCGCTCATCGCGTCCCCCTCCCTGTCCCCTCTGAGGCTGCGGATGGGCATCGATCAGGCTGCATTTATGGCAATGGTGCATCTGCATTCATGGCAATGGTGAGGCTGCATTCATGGCAATGGTGAGGCTGCAGATAGGCACTGACCTTTATTTTGCTGCACAATTCTTTATTTAAAAAAAACATTTCCTGAAACTTCCCTCTTAAACTGAAGGTGCATGTTTTTTGCCTGCACGTGTTATAAGCCGATAAATACGGCATATCCAAATAACACACCCAAGCTCATCTCTTCACCAGTGCACCACACACAGCCACAAAAGCAAGAGAATTCTTGTTGGGCAGTGTATAAGTGGTCGGACAAACACACTGAGGCCGCGTACACACGCGCGGACTGTTCGCCCAACTTTGTCCGTCCAACAGTTTCGGCAAACAGTCCGCTCAAAATTAGCATGGACGGACATGGCCACACACGACGAACGAACAGTTTGCTGAAACCATGCGCGATGACGTGAACGGCACGTACGACGGGACGAAAAATACGACGTCCTATACACTGCATTATAACTTTCGGCGTGTAAATCCTTTCTGAGCATGCGCGGAACTTAGTTTGACGAACAAGCCTACACACGAGCGGACTGTTCGCTGAAACCTTGTTTCAGCGGACAGTTTTTCGGAAATTCCGTAAAACCTTGTTCGTCAAACTGTCCGCTGAAACTGTCCGCTGAAAGCCCACACACGAGCGGACTGTCCGCCCAAACACTGTTCAGCGGACAAAGTTGGGCGAACAGTCCGCGCGTGTGTACGCGGCCTTAAACCGAATTTTAATGGTTCAAAGAATGTCAGGCAAAATGGTCGGCCCTCATTTCATCAAATCTGGACCTCTTTGAAAAAAGTTTGCCCACCCCTGTATTAGAGCAAGTGGAGGTACATCATCAAAATACATCCTGAAAATGTAATGTTCTTTTTTTTTTTTTTGTACGTACAAAACCAGAACTTATGTATGTAAGTGGTGTAGATTAGATAGTCACAGCTCTTTGGAGCTTGAGTAAAAAGTAGCCATATCTCTTTTTTTATGCAGGCTCCCTGTTTGTGGTGTAAGGAGTACAGACTTAACTGGTAGTGGAAGCAGTAAACCATACACAAGACAGGAAGACCCTTGAAAAGTCCAGTAGGCTTTTGCACAGAGGATCATATCTGTTTAATCTTCAGCAGTGTACACAACTCCTTCATTACTTTTGAAAAAAAGGGTGTTCCTTGATCAGTAAGAATCTTTTTTGCTATTGCTGTGCAGATGAACTTATGGATTGTTTCTTTTCAATGTTTTTTGTTGAGGTGTTTCTCAAAGGTATCACTTCTGGATAGCGGATCACAGAATCCAAATTAGGGAGAATATACTGCTGTTTTCTTCTCACATGGACACCAGTCACTTCAATAATAGATAGGAGTACCAAGGGACTGCGATAATGTAGTAGTTGTGTAGTAGGACAAGAATAACAGAACTCTTTTTCGCCGTACACACGATCAGACTTTCTGACAACGAGCTGAAAAAAAGGAAGTTCAATAGCCAGTGCGGCTCCTTCTGCTTGTTTCTGAGCATGCGTAAACTTTTGTGCAACGGACTTGTGTACACACGATCTGAAATTCCAACAACAAAGTGTTGTTGGCGGAAAGTTTGAGAACATGCTAGCCAACATTTGTTGGTAGAAAGTCCGACAACAAATGTTCGATGGAGCATACACACGGTCAGACTTCCACCCACAAGCTCACATCCATTATTTGTTGTTGGAAAATCCTCTCGTGTGTACGGGGCATAACGCTTCTTTATCCAGTCCCATCCAAAATATGTCATTAACAACATTATCCATCATCACTAACAGGTACATTGTCACCTAGTCATTGCAAAGGAACTTTTTCCCACCTATTTTCATTATCTTTAATCTTCACACCAATTTATGCAGATTTCTAAATACATGCAGATTGCAGAATGATCGAAAATCAACAGGAGGCCCTAGCCAGAATCCCCCTGCCATAAAAATATCCTCAATAATTTATTTTCATACCAATTCATGGTACGGAGTTTCGCAGGAGTAGTGAGTTTTGGATCAGCATTTTGAAGAATTAATTTAATTACTTCACCTGTAATTACAGACTGGGTGGACTGAGACACTTCTTGCAGTAGGGTGAATGAGACTTCCGGAATTCACAGTCAAGTCAGTAGCTACAAGGCGAAAGCATGTTGCTGGAATTCCAGAAAACAATAAAAAAAATAAGTTTGTGAACAAAGCCTGTCTAAATATGATGCAGCAATCTAACAACACTTCTTTTGCTTGATACGCCCACCAGTTGGTTGTCTCATAGTGGACAGCATACACTCCTGCATGGCTGATTGTGGTGCCCTGAAGCTATCTGTTATGAACTGTGACTCATATTCTGCTTGATTGCCATTCAACCATACCATGCCATTTGCATCAGATAAACTTAGCTTCTTGTGTATAGGCAGCTTTCTAGGTCATCGAGAATCTAAACTATGCAATGACATGTGACAAGACAACTGGGCAGTGTGGCAGTCAACAACATTGTAAAAACATGTGAAAGTCTGTAATTCTGACTGCAGAAATCTTCCAGCACTCTGGAAATTTCTGTCTCTGAGCACAAGCAGTTATCAGGTGCATTGACTGATGATTCTGCGAGCTATGGACCTTTTGTTGTATTTTGGGTGTCAGAATCAAGTTATGCTGGAAGTAATTATGCTTTTATGGTACTTGATGACATGATGGGGGAGAGTATCTGCCATGTAAAAATTAGGCCCAAAGTTCTGTATAACTAGATTTTTTTAAATGTATTCTATTCTATATGCTTGGTTATAGCAATTGTTGCCACTGCACTATACATGCTATCCATATACTGTTCTTGTTAAAACACAATAAAGATTGATAATTAAAAAAATAAAATTGTCCTTATAAAAAAATTAAGTCCATGTGAATTTAGTCACTGTGACCTGCGTGGAAACAGCATACTTTCAGTATAAAAATACACCTGCTTCATCATGCCTTTTTTATGTGGGGTGAACCATTCAGCTGCTTCGCAAGTGTTTTGGTGAAAATCGCTACTTCATTACCGATGGATTGGACATTCACAATGTCCCTAGACATTTCCTCAGTTACCATGAAAAATCTACAGATGGCCTGAGGGTCTGGGTTATTGAGGCAATGCCGAGAGACTTCCCTCCAGCTGAACGCTTTAGAAGACTCTGTCATAGAGAAATGTTCTGGATCTTCTCCTTAAATGTATTGAACCCCGGGGGGGGGTAGAATGAGGATTTTGAAATTAGTGCTATCATTTAGTTCCCTCCCCCCTTTATCTATCATCAATATAAAGGTTTTTCCTTTTGCTAGTTATGCCCCCTATGGGATAATTATAATTATTATACACACACATGCATGTATATTCTGTATACGTGTGTGTGTTAGAGACTGTATTTGTGTGCCACACATGTTGATGCTTATGTACCTATATTTTTGTTAGGATGTACACCCATGCACATAAGCCCACGCACACTTTCTCTCCTTTCATCTAGTATCCAACCGATTATTGCTGGTGCATTGTTCTGTGGTACCAGATTTTTAATAGTTCCCATAATTATCTTTTAAATAGTCTATTTTCTATTTATTTATTATTTCCTTTGTCATTTGTAATTGAAATTGCCCTCTTCTTTTTTCTTCCATAATAATGGGAGCTTTGGCCATAGTGTTTTTTTGCGGATTGGCTATTACTACTTGTTGTAGTCTCGTAATTTTTGTTTTATCATATAATTATGTGGATAGGGATATGCACTTTTTATTTGCATGTTTTTATGTTTTTATTTTTAGTTTCAGAGAACGTGTCATATTATTCCTTATTATTATTTATTATTTCCTATTCCCTATCCTCTCTTCCGCCCATGTCCCCGCCTATACCGTGTCCAGATACTATAAGTTATGTGTGTGTACACTTGCAGTCATTGAGTTGATAAAGGAAACAATTAGATGTTCCGAAATGCGTCCTTTACTGATGACTACATCCGATTTGCGGTCCACTTAGGCTCCCGTCTCTCACCGCTGACGTCACTTCCAGGATCCCCATCCATGGCAGACTCGGCTTGTGTGACTACTCATCGGCTTACCGGCAGTCCCATGGCTTTGAAACCTCTGCCGCAGCATATGAATCAGCCCTGAGAACCCTTACATGCCGGGGACCTCCCTGTTTGCTGGACTACCTGCACTAACAGTGATTACATGCCTTCGCCAGATTCTGTGTTTTTAATCCTTTTGGGGATAATAAATAGCTATTAATTCCGCATTTAGAGGCGCCTCTCTTTTCTGTTTTGTTTCCTTTTAGAGATTGCTTCTCTTTGTGAATGCAGCTCTAAGGCCGCGTACACACGGGCGGACTGTTCGCCCAACCTTGTCCGCTGAACAGTGTTTGGGCGGACAGTCCGCTCGTGTGTGGGCTTTCAGCGGACAGTTTCAGCGGACAGTTGGACGGACAAAGTCTTTCGGAAATTCCGAAAAACTGTCCGCTGAAACTGTGTTTGAGCGAACAGTCCGCCCGTGTGTGGGCTTGTCCGCTGTACTTTCGAAATGAGCGGACTGTTCCCGCTCGGAAAGTCCGCCCATTTCAAGCGCGTGTACAGGTAGGCGGGGCCCGCGAAGGAGACGTCGCGGGCTCCGCCGCCTGGAATGGGCTTAAAGGGGAACCCCAACGCCGAAAAAAATCGGCGTGGGGGTTCCCCCCAAGTCCACACCAGACCCTTGTCCGAGCACGCTACCCGGCCGGCCAGGAAAGGGGGGCGAGCAAGCGCGCCCCCCCTCCTGAGCCGTACCAGGCCGCGTGCCCTCAACATGGGGGGTGCCTTGGGGAAGGGGGGGCCGCGCGGCCCCCCCACCCCAAAGCACCTTGTCCCCATGTTGATGAGGACAAGGGCCTCTTCCCGACAACCCTGGCCGTTGGTTGTCGGGGTCTGCGGGCGGGGGGCTTATCGGAATCCGGGAGCCCCCTTTAAGAAGGGGGCCCCCGGATACCGGCCCCCCACCCTATGTGAATGAGTATGGGGTACAATGTACCCCTACCCATTCACCTGTGAACTAAAGTACAATAAAAAATACAACACAGAGAAAAAATATTTTATTGCACAGCTCCGGGGGTCTTCGGGGGTCTTCTCGCCGGACTCCTCCGCTATGTGTGTGTAGCTCTTTTGCTAGCGGAGGAGTCCGGCTTTCTTCCTCCCCGCCGCCGGCCTCTTCTCCCGACTTCGGGGGTCTTGTCCCCCTCTTCGGTTCTTCTGCCGGGCCACCGCGCCTGGTCCGGTGGCCCGGTCTTCTGTCGCCGTCTTCCGTTCTTCTGTCGCCGCCTTCCGTTCTTCTGCCGGGCCACCGCGCCTTCTTGTAGCTCTTTTACAGGCGGTGGCCCGGTCTTCTGTCGCCGCTGTCGTCGCCGCCTTCCGTTCTTGTTCTTCTTCTTGTTCTTCTTCTTCTTCTCCTGGAGATGTTGACTCGACGATCTCTCCGGCCGGAATGCCAGAGCCGCGCTGTGCGGTCACTTATATAGTGACAATGGTGCGGTGTCACATGGTATATGTCACATGGGTTGGTCACATGGTGACCCCGCCCCCTTACGATGTCATAGTCCCCATGTGACATCAACCCATGTGACCAACCCATGTGACATATACCATGTGACACCGCCCCATTGTCACTATATAAGTGGCAGCGGAGCGTGTCCCTGGCATTCCGGCCGGAGAGATCGTCGAGTCAACATCTCCAGGAGAAGAAGAAGAAGAACAAGAAGAAGAACAAGAACGGAAGGCGGCGGCGGCGGCGGCGGCGGCGGCGACGACAGCGGCGACAGAAGACCGGGCCACCGCCTGTAAAAGAGCTACAAGAAGGCGCGGTGGCCCGGCAGAAGAACCGAAGGCGGCGACAGAAGAACGGAAGACGGCGACAGAAGACCGGGCCACCGGACCAGGCGCGGTGGCCCGGCAGAAGAACCGAAGAGGGGGACAAGACCCCCGAAGTCGGGAGAAGAGGCCGGCGGCGGGGAGGAAGAAAGCCGGACTCCTCCGCTAGCAAAAGAGCTACACACACATAGCGGAGGAGTCCGGCGAGAAGACCCCCGGAGCTGTGCAATAAAATATTTTTTCTCTGTGTTGTGTTTTTTATTGTACTTTAGTTCACAGGTGAATGGGTAGGGGTACATTGTACCCCATACTCATTCACATAGGGTGGGGGGCCGGTATCCGGGGGCCCCCTTCTTAAAGGGGGCTCCCGGATTCCGATAAGCCCCCCGCCCGCAGACCCCGACAACCAACGGCCAGGGTTGTCGGGAAGAGGCCCTTGTCCTCATCAACATGGGGACAAGGTGCTTTGGGGTGGGGGGGCCGCGCGGCCCCCCCTTCCTCAAGGCACCCCCCATGTTGAGGGCACGCGGCCTGGTACGGCTCAGAAGGGGGGGCGCGCTCGCTCGCCCCCCTTTCCTGGCCGGCCGGGTAGCGTGCTCGGACAAGGGTCTGGTGTGGACTTGGGGGGAACCCCCACGCCGATTTTTTTCGGCGTTGGGGTTCCCCTTTAAGCCCATTCCAGGCGGCGGAGCCCGCGACGTCTCCTTCGCGGGCCCCGCCTACCTGTACACGCGCTCGAAATGGGCGGATTTGCCTCCGCCTTACGTGGGCGAGTCCGTTCATTTCAAAAGTTGAGCGAACTGTTTGCCCAACCTTGTTCGTCAAACAGTCCGCTCGTGTGTGGGCAAGTCCGCTCATGCAAATTTTGAGCGGACTGTTTGATGAAACTGTTTGCCGAACAAGGTTGGGCGAACAGTCCGCCCGTGTGTACGCGGCCTAAGTGTGGGAGATACACCATCGGACCCCTGTTTTTTTATAGATACTGTCTGCTTGGACCTTACACTCAGAGTGCCCTTATACACTGTACTTACTTTTTGGTTCAATTCTATTGGCAGATAACATGTCTAATTTCATTTGTTTTCTTTTTTTTAATGCACAATAAAAAAATTGTGGAGAATAATACTTGGCTATGAGTTTTACTTCAAATGACAGTTTGGGAGTAGGCAGTTACATAAAATACAGTGTAAAATTGACAAGGAACACCAACATAGTTCTAACTTTGATCTTAAAAATGACGGGATAATGGTGTTGTGGTAACTTGCCGGAAAAAAGACAAAAAACAAGCATAATAATATTATTCTTGATATCACTAGAAAAAAAAAGTCTTTGAAAATACGTTTGGCAGAACTCCATCATTATCACCAGCAAAGTAGCTTCATTATTATCCCATTAAAGAAGAAGAGAATGTGCACTGCATTTCGAGATTTCATAATCTGCCGCGTCACAAATGTTAATTCTCCATTATGAATGCGATCTTACAAGACCGACCGCTTATGGCTCGTCCTTGCTTCCAAGCATGCGTGTTTGTGCTTTGGACTTTTGTCCGACGGACTTGTGTTCACACGCTCGGAAAATCCAACAGACATTCACATATTTCTTGGAAAATTTGATCATGTGTACGAAGCTTTACTGTTGCCTTTCTATCTTCTCAAACCAGTCTGCCCATTCTCCTCTGACATCAACAAGGCATTTTCATCCACACAACTACTGGTCACTGGATATTTTCTCTTCTTCGTGCCATTCTCTGTAAACCCTAGAGATGGTTATGCGTGAAAATCGCAGTAGATCAGCAGTTTTTTAAATAATTAGACCAGCCTTTCTGGCAAAAACAACCATGCCACATTCAAAGTCACTTAAATACCCTTTCTTCCCCATTCTGATACTCTGTTTGAACTTCAGCAAGCTGTCTTTGTGACGTCAAGTTGCTGCCATGTGATTGGCTGATTAGCAATTTGTGTTACCAAGCAATTGAACAGGTGTACATAATAAATTGACCGGAGAGTGTATGTCACCTTGCTTTCTCACCTACACATGATAAGGGGCTCCAGGATTTGTGTCCATCATACTTTGTTTTCTCAAGTCTTTCTCATAAATACCTGGCAGAACTAACTAACTAAATAAGGTCAGTCCTAAACAATTGACCTGTATACGTTGTTTAAAGCAGCACCAATGGAAAGATTTGGGTACTGAAGTCTGTCCCCATTTTAGGGTGCACGCTTATTTAAGGCTTGACATGTTGAATATGTATCTCTATTTTTAAAAGCCCAATAAAATAATAGGGAACACACTGCCATTGTCGGTATATTCAGGCCAACAGTCCACCTCTCCACAGAAAAACATACAGAGCAAGATTGACTAATTTAAAATTCTTTTTTTTTTTCCTTGTTAAAAGATTTTATTGCATGTACAAATTACATACATACTAGATACAATAATGATTATACAATCAAGGTAATGAAGTTTACTCACACAGATCCAAAAGTATAATTATCATTATCTGAATTCATTTAAAGACGTAAATGGTAAATTATTAATAAATCCTTAACTAATAAACAATAATATCATTAATAATTTGTAAATCAAGGACCTTGCAAAATTTGATGCATTCCTCGGAACTATAAAAAGTTAGAAACAACTTGTATGCATATTTTTCTAATGATATGTAAGTATGAGTATAGTAAAAGAAAAGAAGATGAGAGAGAAATGAAAAGATACAAAGAGAAAAAAAGGAAAGGAAGAAAAGAAAGAGGGGAAGGGAAGGAATCTGCAGAATTGAGCCGAGAGCCACCGCTATTTCTGAAATGAATGTATTCAAGATGATATCTTCTCAATCAACTACCATGGCAAAAGCACTTTCAAGTCAAATGATGGAGATATCAATTATCTATCCATGGCTGCCATATTTTTTCAAATTTAGGAATCGTGTTTGACTCAAGAGCTATCCATTTAGCATGAGACATAATATTGTTCATTCTATTCACAGCTTCGTTAGTCACCAAGTCCGGAGTTCTCCAGGCTTTTGCCAGTGTTTGTTTGGCTGCTGTGAAAAGTTGAACCAGCAGGTTAAATTGGTAATGTGTTAAATAATCCGGTTTTAAAATTGTCAATGGGTCACATTCTGCAGCTTCTATGTGTACCCTTAGAGGAATCTCGTAATTTGCTTGATATTTGGTGAGACTAGCCGAATGTGCTGCCTTTATATTGCAAAGCTAGGACATCCCCAACCCCCGTTTAATTTAGGGAGAAATAATATATATTTATGTATTCGTGGTTTAGAGGAATCCCATATATATGTCGACTAATCTAAAATTCTATCAAAAATAGCATTGCAGTACAGCATTGCACTGTACCCAAAGTGCTGGCTTATTCATATGCAGCAGCCATATGTGCTACTCAGCTTGTCTTGTCTTTAATGTAAAGGTTACTTACATGCAGTTTATGATCCAAAACTACTGTTTCAGCTTTTATTCATAGCTCCCAACTGTCCCTGATTTGCAACAAAGTCCTTCTGTCGCTCCTTCCTCCTCATTTGTTCCTCATTTTGGTCTGATCTATATAGTTGTAAATAAAATGCACTATTTATCTTTTAAAAAGTGTTTCACAGTTCTAAACCTTTCATCGAAGCCTGCATAACAGAATAGTAGTGGTAAAAAAAACATTTATGGGTTTAACTAATCGTTCTTGTGTGTGTAATTCTCCTTTAAGGGGGCGTGGTGATGGCGGTGGTGAGGGTTGTCCTATGCCTACATACTTTTGCTAATAGGTGTCCCTCATTCCCATCTCAAAAAGTTGGAAGGTATGTTTATCTACTACATTACATATATAACAAAATAAAAACCTATTAATGAAGTTTGTATAGAGACACAATTGTCTTAGTGTCTTACCTCTGTAACAGTTCCCTGTGCACTGGGGAGACTAAATCAAATACAGAACACCAAATGGTGGGTTGGAAAAGACCATTGTAGCATTACAGTCTGGCAAAATATTCTTTGGTTTTATTATGATAGGTGATAGGAAAGGTGATTTGGGCTATGTAAAAAATGCATAACTTGAAGGAATTGAAAAACAAAATTTATAACTTGTTTTTAAGATATTATTGAAAGGAATAACACAGAAAGTGTATATTATTCACAATGAGTACAGTCACAATGCTTTCCTATTAGTTTATTGTATAATTCATTGCACTTCATAAATATTGGTGTGAACAATATATAACCCACAATATTGTAACTTCCCACTCTATCTGCTGAAGCCCCAGTAGTAGACAAAATCAAACAATCCCCTGGGTTTAGGACTCCAGATAGCATAAAAAAGCTAAGGCTGACTACAGCCTAGCTGCCAGTACTCAGCACTAAATTTAAAGCGGAGTTCCAGCCTGGAAAAAAAATAAAATAAAAGTCAGCAGCTACAGATACTGTGTAGCTGCTGACTTTTAATATAAGGACACTTACCTGTCCAGGGAGTCCGCAATGTCGGCACCACAAGCCGATCTGTTCATCGGCTTCGGGTGCAGGTGTCGGCATTGCAAGTAAGGGAAACTGGCAATGAATCCTTTAGGCTTCACTGCCAGTTTCCTACTGTGCATGCGTGAGTTGCGTGACGCTTTCTGAATGGTCCAGAACACACACAAGTCCCAAAAGGCAGTGAGGGGGAGCAGGGTCAGATGCAATTGCGGAAGTGACGTATCTCGCCGCGGTGACATAGGACAGAAGTCGCAAAGAAAAAATGCAGAAAAGATACCCAAAAAAAAAAATATCCAAAAATGAAGGTGAGTGGCGTGGTCAATTGAATTGTTTCAGACCGAGTTGTCTTTTTGTCTGAAACTCCACTTTAAGTTAGGGACACTCCAATGCAAAATCTGGTGCAGTTCTGCATAGAAACCAATTAGCTTACAGTTTTGTTTTTTTGGCAAAGCCTAATTGAACAGGCTGTTAGAAGCTGATTGGCTACCATGCACAGCTACACCAGATTGTACACTCTCTAGTTTTAGTAAAGTCTGATGAAGTCCTTTGGTTATATTTATAGCATTTTATTTATTTATTTATTTATTGTTAAATTCAAAACTGTGGGGTCAAATATTATCAGACTGATCAAAATTGATATGTACTAACTGTATACATACTTTTATATTTGTGAAATATAAATGTAATAAACAAACTGCGTAGCTATTCAACATATAATGTACTGCAGTATGTTATATGATTCTATACAATCTAACTAGCCCAAATATAACATAAATTCAAGCTTCTCCTAACAGAAACATTTGCATTGCTAAAAGTTCTGCTAAATGAAGGTGCTTACCTGTTAGATCAGAGACTGTTGCGTAACAATGTTGGTTTTGTTTTTGCCAGATTCTGTTCACACAGCAACAGAACACTGGAAATATTGTGGTGTGCCAAAATGTAGCTGTGCTTCTATAGTGACATCATCATTTTGGTTACTAAATGTAGTTTTTTCACATGTGCTTTTAATATTTACATACAAAATTTTAAAAATGTTTTCCAGGACTAAGCTATATAACAAATAAAATGACCGCATATTCAAAAAGCATCTGTTTTTTAAATACCCTGCAACAGCTTTGGGCACATTATAGGCAAGTGTCAAAATAGGACGCCTAGCGCACATGGCATAGGCCCATTGAGTATTCTCGGATTCTATATACCCTATTGATCAGCAGGTGTTTACATCACCAAATGCTGGGTAGTGTATGTAGGGTTGCCATCTCATTCCTTTAAACCCAGACACATATTAATTACACAGGTTCTGTGGCTGATTAAGGTGGTAATTAAATTCATGTAGTGCCTTATCTGCATTCAGTTGTCTCAGAACCTGTTTAATTCATATGTGTTCGGTTTTAAAATGATGAGGTGGTAACGCTAAGCCCTTGTACACACGGTCGGATATTCCGATGGACAATGTCCGATAGGACCGTGTTGTCGGATCCGACAGTGTGTGGGCTCCATCGGAATATCCGACGGACCAAGTTTTAGAGCTGGGTTATAAAATTTTCCGACAACATGATCCGAACAAACCAAAACCAGATACATCTACTAAGACCTAGTCCCCATCACCAAGTCTAAGCCCTTGTACACACGATCGGAGATTCCGATGGAATGTGTCCGATCGGAGCGTTTTGTCGCATATTCCGACTGTGTGTGGTCTGCATCAGACTGTTTCCGTCGGAATATCCGTCAAACCAACTTTTCCAACTTGCCGGAAATATTTTCCGACAAAATGCTCCGATCGGACATACTCCGATCATGTGTAGAGAATTCCTATAGGACAAAGTGCCTTGCATGCTCAGATCATATTCCTAGACCAAAGCTATTGGCTACTAGCCTGAACGTAGTCCCGTCGTAACTAAATTACGTCATCACGTTACGAACGATTGGATTTTCCGACAACTTTGTCCGACCGTGTGTATACAACACCAGTTTCGGTCAAAATCCGTCTGACAAAATCCGATGGATTTGGTTGTCGGAATGTCCGACCGTGTGTATAAGGGCTAAGTGTATGCCAGTGTCACAATTGCAAGACTCTAACACTGCCTATCTGACTCGTTCTCTAATATATTTAATATATAATATATATATTATATTTAATATATTTAAAGCAGCTGCTCTATAGTCCTACCTGGATTAAACTGAGATAGGGGGGTGCTTCTTGACTTCCTTTAACAGTGTCATAGAGCTTACTAATCAATTCCACAGCACAGTCCCTGGAATTTTACTGCTACAGGGGGGCAGCTGTGCACTGGATCACGTACATATTATTATACAGGATTTATATAGCGCCAACAGTTTGCGCAGCGCTTTACAACATCGGGGAAGACAGTACAATTACAATACAATTCAATACAGGAGGGATCAGAGGGCCCTGCTCGTTAGAGCTTACAATCTAGAAGGGAGGGTCAAGTGGAACAAAGGGTAATAGCTGTGGGGGATGATCAGATGGAGAAAATTAAAATACACTTGTTAGGTGTGGATAGAATAGGCTTCTTTGAAGAGGATCATCTAAAAGCTAATAGAGTAGGAGATAATCGAACAGATTGGGGTAAGGAGTTCTATAGGATTGGAGAGGCTCTGGAAAAGTCCTGGAGGTGAGCATGGGAGGAGGTGATGAGAGAGCTAGAGGGCAGGAGGTCTTGAGAAGAACAAAGAGGATGATTAGGTTGGTATTGAGACTAGGTCAGTGATGTAGCTGGGGGCAGAGCTGTGGCTTTGTAGGTAATTGTTAGTATTTTGAATTAAATTTGTTGTGTGAGCGGAAGCCAGTGGAGGGATTGGCAGAGAGGAGTAGCAGAGACAGCGGTTGGTAAGGTGGATGAGTCTGGCAGTAGCATTCATGATGGACTGAAGGGGGGATAGTCTATGTAGAGGTAAGCTAATAAGGAGGGCATTGCAGTAATCAAGGCAAAAGATGACCAGGGAGTGAAGCAAGAGATGCATGATTCCGAACCTCCACCTGCAGGGGGCGCATGAATCATCACAACAGAGGCAGATCTGCGCACTCACTGGCTCGTGCTGCTGTCAATCACATCCAATGACGCTGCACGCCGGGAGCGGGGCCGAGTGATACAGCGAGCGGCTATAGCTGCCGGCTGTATAACGGGAGCGCGCCCGCAAGTGCTTCTCACCATCTGAGGGAGCTCACATGAACGTGAGAAGTACCTGCGGGGGGAAGCCGAGACAGCCGCCGAGGGACCCCCAAAGACCAGGTTCAGGGTCACTCTGTGCAAAACGAGCTGCACAGTGGAGGTAAGTATAACATGTTTGTTATTTAAAAAAATAATAATTAACTTTACAACCACTTTAATGAATTTGGCACAATACATTAACAAGAAAAGTGGTGCAGCAGATTTATTGAATTTCCCCAGGGTTCTTCCTTTAAGTATGTAACTCATTAACATATTGATACAAAATTGCACTGTGCCCAAAAAAACTTAAAGGCTAAGTTTATTTTTTTTTTTCTAAATTTCATCCCCCCTATGTACCAATATAGCATTATTGTACTTATTTTGCAAAAATATCAAAGCTTTCCATTAATTCTACACTTCTTACCTTACTGTGCTCATGGATGTTTCCAAACATGTATCCATTAGTCAAAACGTAAAATCTGTCTATGTCACCTGGTTAATATTACTATTACTGCTATTCCCTACAATGTTTTTTGTTTTTGTTTTTCAGTTGGTTTATGTTACATACCCCCACAACTTTCTATGATGAGAAAGAGGGACACCTTTTAGTACTGAATATTTGGGTAAAGGTATGCCCTTGCTAAACCCACCAATAACATGGACCCTGATGAAATAGAGCACAACAAAGGCACCTAAAGCCACAGAGGTTTTTTTTCCCTTGAAAATTGATATTCAAATATTAAACAACCAATCCAATAACCTGAAGTGATATATGAACAACTGGCAGTTAAATCATAATTTTTTTAAACTGATCTTTATACAGGAGATACACGAGGGATACAGGGTCTTATTTAATATTGTTTGGACCCTGGGCAAAGGGCCCACCCACCCGCCATGCAATTCCACCCTCCACCTGCTCTGAGACATACAATAAATAGTAGCTAGACTTAAAATCAGTTTACTGTATCAGATCAGGTAGCAATTGCGATTGGTTGCCAGCTGTTACAGCATATCATTACTGCTTACTGACTGGTTGCTAGAGGTTACAGCACACATTACGGCTCATTGATTAGTTGCTAGAAGTTACAGCAAATGGTTTCTTCTTGTTAATCAGTTGATAAAGATTACTGTACAGTAATACTGCTCACTGATTGGTTGCTAGAGGTTATAGCACATCACTGCAGGGGGGCATGATATACATGTGAATCCTGCCTTTATTTACATATCAATGCCACCGACTGCAGCTGTTTACTTATGAATGCCACCGCTATTTACATATGAATGCCGGTAATGTACATGTAAACACAGGGTCTGCAGGTGAGTCATCTGCACACAACAATAGGGCAGAGCTGGGCAGCATTAGTACCAGCACATCACACTTTTGCCACGTACACACGATTGGTCTCGTCAGAAAAAGCTCTGAGGGTTTTTCCTTCAGAATTCCAATGGAATTCCGCTCAAACTGTCTTGCCTACACATGGTCACACCAAATTCCGACTGCCAAGAACGCAGTGACGTACACCACGTACGACGGGACTAGAAAAAGGAAGTTCAATACCTAGTAGCCAATAACTTCCATCTTGTAGTTGAATCTGAGCATGCATGAGTTTTTGCACATCGGAATTGCATACACACGATTGGAATTTCCGATAGAATGTTTTTCCATTGGGAAAATTGAGAACATGCTATCAAATTTTTACTGCCGGGAATTCGGCCACCTAAATTCCAATGGAGCATACACACGGTCGCATTTTCCGATGAAAAGCTCTCATCTGTCTTTTGCTGGCTGAAATTCCGATTGTGTGTACGTGGCATGAGATAACGGGACACAGCACGGGACAAAAACTTCAAGGGACAAGGGAATTTAAACTGGGATAATTGGCAAGTATGAGGCAGCTGCTTTGGGCCCCACAACAATGACAGGACCCAGTGCAGCTGCCCCTTTTGCACTGCCTTAAAGACGGCCCTGGAGGGATATCGAAAGAAGAATGGGGGATAGAGGAGTTTTCAACGTATCAAGGTTCCAAAAGAGGGAGAGCTGGGAACTTTCTATGCATCACAGTTCTCTCGCAAAATGATGGGACTGTGACCAAGACTTAATTTTATCTGTGAAGTCACTTGTAGATCAGCCATATCCAGATCAGTCATACCCTAAAATGCCTGAAAAGTTGCCACAACAGTAAGATGTGAGAGAAACAGTGCTCCAAACTTGTAAAAGGTTTCAGTGGAAAAACAGCTTATCTACAGTATATATAGTTTGTTTTCTAGTAATAAGTAAATCTTCACAGAAAGCTGTCAAGGTTTTCATATGTATTTTAACAAAATATTTTTCAATAATTCAGAATTTTAGCTGTAAAGTGCACTTTGAAGCCCGGTTGCTACTTATTAGATCTCTTTGACTAATACACACATCAGATTCATAACCCATCACAATTTACTGTTCTGTATCCAGCATACTCCAAGAAAGTGAAGCGGATCTGATTAAATGTTCTCTCGATGGAGTAGTGCCATTAATTTAAACAAGGCCTTATTACTTTAATGACTTATCCAGATAATCAGAATTCATTAACATCCTTGACTGCCGTCTCCCGTGCTTGCCCTAGGCACAGCCTACCCTTTGGCCACACAGAAACAGTTATACTGAAATACACATATAGGCATGTGGTATTATTTCCACTTTTGAAGAATTTCTCATTATTATTTGCATGATTATTTTTCTCATTCAGCTCTTTTTAGAGGCAGAAGTAATGTGGGTGATGATGATATGTTTAACAAGCTCACTAAGTGGAAGCGCAAGAGAATGAAGTCATCTGAATTAAGGTCTTAAATCTATTTATTTGTTTTTATGTACTCTACTGTAAATGTAGATGTTTTTAAGTGTCACACTTCACATGAATCAATAGGGTAAGCTACCCTCCACGCTGCTGGTAAAATACCAACCCCTCCTCCCCTTAAAAAGTTCCTCTCATAGAAAATGAAACAAAATACTACCTAAATGCCCCTTTTAGTTACCTAAATCTATAGCTCCATGATCATCCCTAAGTATTCTCTCTTCTTCTGTGTACAGTAGGAAGGTCCAGGTTCGGGACTTCCTATTGGCTGTCCAGTTGCAGACTCCTTTCACGATCCAGAAGAGAATGATTTCAGGAAAAGGGGCTAGGAAGAAACCGCCTGGCCTTTGCACATCTGATGTGCTGAATTACTGCTCCCCTTCACCCATAAACAGTGCCGGCAGGGGCCAGTGGACTTTGATGAGTATGACAAATTTCAGATAGTACCCCCCCCCCCCCAAAAAAAAATCAAACAAACAAATAAAAGCACTTAATAGGTGAAAGGCTGGTGATGGGGGCTGTAAATATTCCATATACACGAGTTTTACATAAAACAAAAAGTACTAATGACTGGTAAGGTAAATCCCCCTGCAACCTAAAGCCTAGGTAAAGTTCACATGATATATAGCTACCAGAATTATTGTGAGTGTTTCATGTCATTGTAGAGAGTCTATTGTTTTTAATAAGACAGAAAAAAAAAGATTAAGAGAATAAAGTTCTCTTAAGAGGGCAGAACAAGAACACTATGGGGGTTATTTACGAAAAGCAAATCCACTTTGCACTGCAAGTGCACTTGAAATTTCACTCCAAGTGCATTTGGAAGTGCAGTTGCTGTAAATCTAAGGGGTAGATCTGAAATGAGTGGAAGCTCTGCTGATTTTATCATCCAATCATGTGCAAGCTAAAATGCTGTTTTTTATTTTCCTTGCATGTCCCCCTCAGAGCTACAGCGACTTTACTTTCAAGTGCACTTGCAGTGCAAAGTGGATTTTCTTTTAGTAAATAACCCCCTTGGTGTGTATGTTAGATGCATAGCTACGGCTCCCTATTTTTTTAACCAATTTGACAACGTTGTCATATTTTGTATCTGTCTGTGTCAGTCACTTACCTGTGCCTTATTTTTTTAATTTAATTTAGTTTTGCTATTTTGTATTAATAAAGCTAGTTTGTACTCACTGCATCATAGTGTTCGTGTTCTGCCCTCTTAAAAAAAAACTTTATTCTCATAATCTGTTTTGTATGCCTATAGGGCTAACAGAACTGCATCCTATGAGGCTCATTTGGATGAAGGTGTATGTACTCACTTGCTATACTTTTTTATAAATTATTATTATTATTTTTCTAAGGTTGATCCAGGCAACCACCTATATTTAATTTATTTTAATAAGACAGACCTTTACTGATAGATTTACAAAGAGAATTGGTAAGGAATGCACAAGAAGCACAGCCTATATCTGTAATAAGCAGATACAGAGTATTCAAGGCTTTTACTTAGATTACTTACATTACAGAGTGCAACATTGCATGATGTTTTGTCACACAGAAAAAAAAATGTAATTGCCATATTTGAGTGTTTTTATGAAATCTATCTATCCTCTAATGCCGCGTACACAGGATCGGAATTCCCGCCAGAAAAAGACAGATGAGAGCTTTTCATCGGAAAGTGCAAACATGTGTATCTTCCATCGGAATTTAGCTGTCCTCATTTCTGCCAGCCAAAATCTGATAGCATGTTCTAAAATTTTCCGACAGAAAAACTTTCTATCGGAAATTCCGATCGTGTGTATGCAATTTCAACACGCCAAAAATCACGCATGTTCAGATTCAACTATGAGACAGAAGCTATTGGCTACTGGCTATTGAACTTTCTTTTTCTAGTCCCGTCGTACGTGTTGTACGTCACCGCGTTATAAACGATCGGAATTTGGTGAGACCGTGTGTAGGCAAGACAGCTTGAGCGGTGTTCCGTCAGAATTCCTTTGGGAAAACCATCAGAGGTTTTTCCAACGAGAATTCCGATCGTGTGCACGCAGCATAAGAGTGTGCACTGCCCAAAAGTTTAAATAATTGCGTATTTGGTCAACTCTCTGTTCTGTACTGCTATGGTCTGCATTAAAATATACTTATGCCCTTCTGTGATATGACACCCCTTGGATGAACAAATACATTATATTTCCCTAGAACAACAGATGTTTTTTGTTCATATGTTGACCATAAATGTTACATTCTAATTGTAAAATCTCCTTTAGACTTACCAATAACTATGTGGTGCAAGAGCCTTACTGATTAAATATAAATCAAAAGGAATTGTTAGGTAGACCCTCACATTATATCTTTTTTAATGAATCTAAAGCATGTTGCATGGGCATTGTACATGGTAAATTTAAAGATTGTAAACCATGTGGTCATCTTTAGGTGATTAATAGTAGGCTAATAACAGGTCAGTTACTCATGTTGTAGTGTAGTTGTTTCATGCCAGGTAAACAGAGAAGACTGCTGAGTGTTCAACAGACATTAGGGTGGTGATCCTGGCTTCTCTTCTCCCATGATGATGCACATCCCAAGAGCTGGGTTCATAATGACCTGGGCTTACAGGGCATGGGCTGAAAGATGCTGCGTGACAATTAAATCAGAAAAGTGCTGAAGGATGGAGTTGTGATTCTCTACCAGCACCGTGAAGAAGGTGAATATTGCAAATCCTGGACTACTTATTAAAATAAAAAAGTAAACCTGGAAATACACTTTGATAAACCTCTCTGGTTTGCTAGTAGTGGTACATATCAAATTAAATAGTTATTCTGACTTCCTGGATTTCCTCATTGTGGAGGTGTCAGTTTGTCAAGCAGCCCAGATACTGAACTGGGAGTTTCCTCCCTGAGGGTTGGGATGAGAATAAGAAGTACTGGCTAAAGACCATTGCGTGCACACAAGCAAATACTGTAAATTCATATTGCCAGCTAGAGCTGGCTTCAGTATAGGAAATAATGTGTAGAAACCTGGTTCTGAATAGCAGCCAGTAGCTACAGAGAACTGGCAGAAAAAAAGATGTTGCAATCCCCTCTGACACCTTTGGGGCATTTATTGTAATTGTTATCAGGGTGAGAACCTACGTATGTTACTTTTGACATCTATCCTACATAAAGTGTGCTATGGAACTGTCAAAGTCTAAACTGATTCATTTGTTTCTTTATGAGGCACATGATGTTTGCGTGACTCACGGATTAATAATCCCAGCTATCTAAATCATGTTTCATTAGATGTGGCCACTGTTACCATAAATAATTGGAACAATTATTCAACAGTGTGACCCTTACAAACAATTAACATTTACTAATGCAATAATAATATATAAAACAGTTAAGAACTGCCCTGAAGCAAAAAACACACAAGCATATTGCATAACAGGTGGCACGGACCAGTTAAAGGTGTGTGTTGAGTATCCCCAAGGATCAGAGTTTGCTTTTGCTTTGTGGACACTAACTGCATGCTGGAGATGGGCAGCTTCTTTGTCATCAATTTGCTGTATACTTTAATATTGTATTTGAAGACATATCAACAATTCTGCATTGTTGGGCTAAGGGTTGTGTTTTTGATATTTAGGTCACATTAAGCCATTCATTTAAAAAACTAGCACCCTTCACACAATATAATAATTAAATCTATACATTTAATTGAATATACAAAAATTAGAAGATGTGTCACAGTCAGGGGTCAGGCTAGAAGACCAGTAGCTATAGCAGTAGGGCGGATCACACAGACCAGCAGGATAAGTACCTTACTTACCGCGTATAACACGCACCGGCGTATAACACGCACCCCAATTTAAGAGGGACGTTTCAGGAAAAAAAAACGTTTTAAACCACTTTGAAGCAAAATAATGGTCAGTGAGCATCAATGAAGCCAGATTAGTGCCAATCTGCAGCTTCACTGCAGACTGATCTGTGCCCATATGTAGTCTAATCAGTGCCCATCTGCAGCCTAATCAGTGCCCATCTGCAGTCTTATCAGTGCCCATCTGTATGCAACCTAATCAGTGCCCACCTGCAGCATTTCTCAGTGTCCATCTGCAGCCTTGCATAAATATAGACTTCCATCGAAGGGAAGGAGGGGATAAGCGCTGCCGAAATCTCCTGTGTACTCGCCCTTGGGGTCACGCCCAGTCCCGCCCCTTGGGCCGGATCCTATGATGGACATAACGCCGGTCCAATGCCAGGACATCAATGCTAAGAGCCATCCAGGGGGCTGGGCTGAACGTGTCTGCGAGCCGAACCCGAGTACACAGGAGATCCAGCTCTATTTCGGCAGTGCTTGTCCCCTTCTTCCCCTCAGTGGCAGCCTATATTGGCGTATAACAAGCACACACACAATTTTCCTCCTATTTTAAAAGTGTGTGTTATACGCCAATAAATATGGTACATGAGCAGGTCACCCTGGTGGATGATGCAGGCTCATCTGAGGCGTGGGGTCTAAGCTCTAACTGAACTTCACCAGAGTTCCTGATGGTGTATATGGGTTTTGCTGAGTGCTAGTGCCAGATTGCAGTCCTTAGCATTGCCTCGCCAGGAGGTGAGTAGGCTGGGCTCTGGTGGCAAATGGAACAGGCACAATAATCTGACAAGCAGGAAATGCAGAGACATGGCATACATTATGAAGTTCATGGGAGAAACAAAGGGTTCATATTTCACCAGAAACAAGAAACAAAACAAGATTGTCCAAGGAATCAGGCAGGGCAGCTGTCCAACCTCTCTCGTGGCACAATGAAAAAAAATCCAGCAAGACACCACAGATGTTCCAGATTCAGATCTGGATCTTGACAACATGTATCATAAAAATGTATGCGTAGGCCTTTTTCATTTGCATCCCCTAGCTGTACGACCCCTAATTACCCTGTGCTCTATACACAAAAGATTATACGTAGCATCATATACATGACTGTATTAGCACAGATTTTATGCAGCAGGTCTAAATACACATCAATATACAGTAAGCATAGTGCCAACATACAAAGATATATTTATTGGAATAATACTTACACAATGGTGTGATTCACAGCTGTATAAGGCTCCCAAGCCACCAAAATTCTCCCCATAAACAGGTGCAGAGGCTTTGAATGGTGTCATTAACTTATCATTTTCTACTTAGGCACCTCTACTGTCCTCCTGGAGAAGCGGTACCTATAACTGCAAAAAATGTAATGTCTGCCCTCTATACTTCCCATTCTTTCCATCCTCTTCCATAACCTCAATTATACAATCATGCATATACAGTTAACTGTAATGATTTGTGTGTAGAGCACTGCTTTGATACATTACCTTTTTTTCCTTTTATTAATCATCTAAAAGCATGATTTCTATTATTTTGTGGTTACTATAGTCTATGAGGCATGTTTACAAAGTTCCACTGTGCTGCATTCATCTCTGATAAATGTGTTGTTGGAAAATGTTCTACTCAGAATAGGACAGCTTTATATGATTTTGGTAGAAAACATTTTGAAATGTCCCAGGATGTTGGATGTGTACTTCCTGTGTTATAAGCATTTCCTTCTGGTGCATTGCTATGAGCATCTCTTGAATACCATGATACTCGAATAATGGCTCATGCTTGGATGTTCTCTGTGTCCGTGGTGGAAGGGGGGAAATACCATATTGATGGCTTATGTATACAAAACTGGTAAACTGTACTACGCCTAATCCAGGCTCTTTGTAATTTGAAGGTCTTTTTGTTACAGTAGAACTATATGCAAAAATGTTTTCATTTTGAATACAGTAATGGAGGGTTATAACCCTTGAAAGGTTTCTTTGCCATATGTGCCCAATTAGAGAGATTTCCTTCACTTCCTGTCCCATAGTCAAAACAGGAAGTGAGGGAAAATACCTATAAAGTTAGTGAATTTTTGGTTGTCACTAGGGTCACCAGAACTAGTGTGGCCATTGGAATATTTCCCCTCTATTACTGTTCTGGTGTTAGTCCAAAAATATGTGATTTTCATTTTAGCTGAGAACGGTTAACATGACAAATAGGGAGGATGAATCTTGCAAACCGGGGCACAGGCAGCAATTAATACCAGAACATATGTTCTACTCCCTTTTTGCTCCATCCAAAACTAAAAAAAAGGGTTTGCCTTAAATTATACTTTAAAATTCAAGTTTATATGCTGAGGTCATGGATATCTCCCCACCTCTCCTTTTTAGTTGGCTGATTTGAATAGCAATATTTTGGTTTCAGTTTAAATATACAGTATCTCACAAAAGGGAGTACACCCCTCACATCTTTTTCATGTGACAATGTGAAATTACTCTTTGCTACAAAGTAAAGTAGTGATATACAGCTTGCATAACAGTGTAAATTTGCTGTCCCCTCAAACTAACTCAACACACAGCCATTAATGTCTAAACCGCTGGCAACAAAAGTGAGTACACCCCTAAGTGAAAATGTCCAAATTGTGCCCAAAGTGCCAATGTTTTGTGTGGCCAGCATTATTTTCCAGCACTGCCTTAACCCTCTTGGGCATGAAGTTCACAGAGCTTCACAGGTTGCCACTAGAGTCCTCTTACATTTCTCCATGATGATATCACGGAGCTGGTGGATGTTAGAGACCTTGCGCTCCTCCACCTTCCATTTGAGGATGCACCACAGGTGCTCAATAGGGTTTAGGTCTGGAGACATGCTTGGCCAGTCCATCACCTTTACCCTCAGCTTCTTAAGCAAGGCGGTGGTCGTCTTGGAGGTGTGTTTCGTGTGTTCCCTCAATGAACTGTAGCTCCCCAGGTTTCGGCAGCACTCATGAAGCCCAGGACCATGACATTCTCACCACCATGCTTGACTGTAGGCAAGGCACACTTGTTTTTTTACTCCTCACCTGGTTGCCGCCACACATGCTTGACACCATCTGAACTAAATAAGTTTATCTTGGTCGCATCATGCCACAGGACAGAATTCCTGTAATTCATGTCCTTAGTCTGCTTGTCTTCAGCAAACTGATTGAGGGCTTTCTTGTGCATCATCTTTAGAAGAGGTTCCTTCTGGAACAACAGCCAAGCAGACCAATTTGATGCAGTATGGTCTGAGCACTGACAGGCTGACCCCCCACCCCTTCAACCTCTGCAGCAATGCTGGCCGCACTCATACATCTATTTTCCTCTGGATATGACACTACGTACATGAACTCCTTTGGTCGACCATGGCATGGACTGTTCTGAGTGGAATCTGTCCTGTTAAATGGCTGTTTGGTCTTGGCCACTTTGCTGCAGCTCAGTTTCAGGGTCATGGCAATCTTTTTATAGCCTAGAT
Organism: Lithobates pipiens; assembly: GCF_037356315.1. Classification (NCBI taxonomy): domain Eukaryota; kingdom Metazoa; phylum Chordata; class Amphibia; order Anura; family Ranidae; genus Lithobates; species Lithobates pipiens. The sequence continues at coordinate 10,896,297 of NW_027507790.1, forward strand.
CAGTGGTCTCCAAACTGCGGCCCGGGGGCCAAATGTGGCCCTTTGCTTTTTTAACCTGCAGTGACCAGTAAGACAGCGATAAAATAAAATGTAACACACCTGCTCCCCATTCACATCTGAGACCTTGTAACACTAACAAGTCACATGACACCGGGGAGGGAAAATGGCTAATTGGGCAATTGGGCGGTTTAGACATTAATGGCTGTGTGTTGAATTATTTTGAGGGGACAGCAAATTTACACTGTTATACAAGCTGTACACTCACTACTTTACATTGTAGCAAAGTGTCATTTCTTCTGTGTTTTCACACAAAAAGATATAATAAAATACTTATAAAAATGTGAGGGGTGTACTCACTTTTATATACACACACACATATATACATACACTAAATGACCAAAAGTTTTGGGACACCAGCCTTTACACGCACATGAACTTTAATGCCATCCCAGTCTTAGTCCGTAGGGTTCAATATTAAGTTGGCCCACCCTTTGGAGCTATAACAGCTTCAACTCTTCTGGGAAGGCTGTCCACAAGCTATAGGAGTGTGTCTATGGGAATGTTTGACCATTCTTCCAGAAGCACATTTGTGAGGTCAGGCATTAATGTGAAGGAGAAGGCCTGGCTCTCAGTCTCCGCTCTAATCCATCCCAAAGATGTTCTTTCGGGTTGAGGTCAGGACACTGTGCAGGTCCGTCAAGTTCGTCCACCCCGAAACTCACTCATCCATGTCTTTATGGACCTTGCTTTGTTCACTGGTGTGCAGTCATGTTGGAAGGAACAGGAAGGGACCATTCCCAAACTGTTCCCACAAAATTGGGTGCATAAAATTGTCCAAAATGTCTTGGTATGATGACACCTTAAGAGTTCCCTTCACTGGAACTAAGGGGCTAAGCCCAACCTCTGAAAAACAACCCCACACCATAATCCCCCCTCCATCAAATGATTTGGACCAGTGCACATTGCAAGGTCCATTAAGACATTTATAAGCAGAACACTGATGAACACATGTCCACTGCTAGTAAATGTACACTCTTGAGAATATGCTGGCAGGGTTGCATCAGGTATTAAACTAATTTGTGCATTTAATATTTCACATGCTGTTCCAGGCAAGATCAAGCTCTACACTTTACAATCAAATCTCAGGTGCTGACTCGGCTCGTCTCCACTGAAGCAATCAACTGTACCAAAATGAAAAATAATATTTTTTCTTTATTAAAATAGCCAGCAGGAACAAGCTGCATAGCTATATCTAGTGTGAAAAATGTCAGAACTCGTTCCTGCTAGACATTTTTACAAAGGAAGAAAATTATTTTGCATCTTAGCATTCCTGTTGTTGGTACAATTGATTGCTTCATTTATGTTTTTAATAATGTTACCCAGCCCAGCTGGCAGTTTCTTTGTTGTCCAGTAATGTTTTTGTTCCGATCGTGTAAAACCATAGCTCCCAACTGTTGCTCATTTTGAATAACTGTCCCTCTTTTGGATCAAAGACCCGCTGTTCTTCCTTTCTCTTAAGCAGACCCTCTGTTTAAATGTGATGTTTCTAATAAAAAATTATTTAAAAAAATAAATTAATTAAAAAAACAGAGGCAGGTTGGAGCACCACAGGAAGCATGCCTAGCCTATCACCATGAAAGGCATAATGGACAAAGTTCTGCTGTTTGAGACTTAAAAAAACTTTTTGAAATACATTTTAGCTTAGCTAAAGTGTAGAAACTGAATACAGGCATACCCCACTTTTAAGTACTCAATGGGGTTTATTTACTAAAGCTGGAAAGTGCAAAATCAGGCTCACTTCTGCATAGAAACCAATGAGCTTCCAGGTTTTATTACCAAAGCTTAATTGAACAAGCTGGGGTTAGAAGCTGATTGGTTTCTATGCAGAAGTGAGCTGATTTTGCACTTTCCAGCTTTAGTAAATAAATATGCACAAAGATCTTTCTTGGGATGTTGGTACTACTAGTGTATATTAGCTGAACGGACCCCTGCCAGAGTATTTTTGGAATTTAGTAAATAAACCCCATTGTGTACCTAAAAGTGGGGTATGCCTGTATATGAAGTCAGGTAAATTAGTCCTGCACCATATAATTATCAGGGCAAATAGGCTAGCAAGTACATTTTTAATATAGAATAGATTTTGGGAAAATTTTTCTCGATCAACTGAAAGTGTATGCAAATGTATAGCAAATGTTTGTTTCATTAGTATAAAAATCCAGTATAACCTGATGTGTCCTCAAATGACCCAAATGGCAGATAGAATATTGAAATTACAGTCCAAAATGTTGTTCCAAAAATAATAAATGGGGGCTGGTGTGCCTTTAAGGCACAAAGATTTCTTGATATTGTTACGCAGATAATGTAAAGCCCCACCAATAAATTAAATATTTCACTTTACATTTACATTATGTGTTGTTTTAATTAATACTTTCATGTGGGGTAATTATTATTAGTACAAATACAAATCATAATAAATAAGCTGTAATTAAATTACATTGACAAGGGGAGCACATGGGTGGATTTCTTGTGGATCTTCATTTGAACCATATTTTCTTTAATGGCTATATATATCTGCACTGTTTGTACTGTATTACAGAAGAAGATGGTCAGCAGTGGTTAGCACTTCTGCCTAGGAGCACAAGTGTTGTTGGTACGAATCCCAACCACGGCACTTTCTGCATGGAATTTGCATGTTCTCCCTGTGCCTGCGTGGGTTTTCTCCTACGTTCCAAAGACATGCTGGTAGGTAATTGGCTCCTGTCTAAATTGGTCCTTGTATATGTATGAATGTGAGTTAGGGACCTTAGATTGTAAGCACTTTGAGGGCAGGGACTGATGTGAATATATAATAAATATAAAAAATGCTGTGTAAATTGACGGCTCTATATAAGTACCTGTGATACATAAGAAAACATCTAGCTTAGAGTGGTTTGTGACTGTGACAGCTTATTCTTTCTTTACACATAGTTATAGATGATAGAAACTGCCATAGAAAGTCTTATTTCACAAAATAGGAAAATATGGCAACTGGGGTAAAAAAAAAGAAAAGAAAAAAAGCTTCAGCCCAGTTACTGTGTAAAAGTATGACCAATGGGGCCTTTTTTTTTTTTCAGACACCATATATTGGGCGGGTCAGTCAAAATGTTCTAGGAAGGTTGAATTAAAGACTAGCCAACCAGCTCACGCAGATATACTACTGCAGGTCGGCTCTCCTGCGCGAATCGTGGTACCTGTACAACAGCTCGCACAGGCACAGTTGTGGGCACTCGAGGACAGTGGCACGCTTTCACTCCCGCTGCACACTGTCGGGTCGGGCAGACTTCATGTCCACCGATGACCCGCGATCGCCTAGTAGAGAGGCAGAACAGGGATCTGCAAGTGTAAGCAAGGCAGATCCCTGATCTGACAGGGGACATGTCAGAGATCTGCTGTTCCCAGTGATCGGGAACAGTGATCTCTGTCTTGTCCCAGTAAGACCATCCACCCTACAGTTAGAACACACCCAGGGAACACAGAGGGCTGAAGTGGTTAATACATATCATTTCTGGCATGCTAATTGGCAATCTAAGGAGTTAACTAATTGTTGTGTGTTTTTTTTTATATCTTTATTAAATCAAGGTGTCATAATAAATATCTCCAATTAGGAGAACTTTAACATACATTATCATAGAATCCTTATTTAATTACATCTAGTACAAATTTTAATATCTAGAAATACCTCATAATTTTCTTATATATATATATATATATATATATATATATATATTTTTTTTTTTTCACCCACTACATGATTATAGGAAGGGCAACAGATAAAGGGCCTATACCTACCAACACCCCTACCAGGGCCGTCTTTAAGGCAGGGCAAAAGGGGCAGCTGCCCTGGGCCCTGTCATTGTTGTGGGGCCCAAAGCAGCTGCTTCATACTTGTCAACTATCCCAGTTTAAATTCCCTTGTCTCTTGAAGTATTAGTCCTGTTCTGTGTCCTGATATCTCAGTGTGAAGTGCTGCTACTAATGCTGCCCAGATCTGCCCTATTGTTGTGTACAAATTACTCACCTGCAGACCCTGTGTTTACATATAAATAACCGTCATTCATATGTAAATAGCAGCATTCATATATAAATAGCTGTATCCAGCGGCATAAATATGTAAATAAAGGAGGCATTCATATGTATATCATCCCCGTGCAGTGAGGAGATGATGTGCAATAACCTCTAATCAGTAAGCAATATTACTGTATAGTAACCTCTAGCAACCAGTCAGTAAGCAGTAATGATAGACTGTAACCTCTGGCAACTAATCGCAATCGCTGCTTGATCTTATACAGAAAACTGATTTTAAGTCTATCTGCTATTTATTATATGTCTCAGAGCAGGTGGAGAGCAAACTTCCATGGGGGGGGGGGGGGGGCAAGAAAACTTTTGCCTAGGGTCCAATCAACATTAAAGACGGCCCTGTCCCCTACCTGGGACTTTTGGTTACAGCTTTCAGAGTTCATTTCTTCTTTAACTGGGCTTTCCTTCAATATCATTACCAAGCAACTGTGACCATATGGTGCTAACCAAAACCTCTTTGAAATTGCCAACATATGTGCTCAGGAGTTATCAAAAACTGACCTAGCTGAATCTTCCTTCTGGGAATTGAGTATTAGCCATACCTTATCCCACAGTGCAATGTTCCACATCTCTCCAGCCTATCCAGAAGCTAAAGCAGTGGCACGTGGGGGTGTGCTCATTCTAAGACTATGAGATTCATTTTATTTGTATGCAAGATTCCCGAAGCTCCAATCATAGTCTTTTTTTAATGTTATTTTTTCCTATCATAGAATTCGTTAAAAAACAAGGATTATGATTTGTGTGACTTTTAATAAAAGTTATTATATTTGCCAAACACCAATGAGTTTTAAAGACATGCATTTAAGGTAATCTGTATTTCATTTGCTGTCACATTTATGTACAGTGAGATGTGCTTGCATTTCTCTAAGTATAACATGTGTAACATCTATTACAAGGGCACAATCAGGGAATGCATTCATTACAACTCAAATGCGAGATAATTACAAGAAAAGTGATTACACATTCAGGCCATGTTGATCTGACTGTGGCATGACCCTGTATAGAAGCTTACATGCAACTCTTCAATGTCTCCATTATTATGGGAAAAGAGGAAAAAGAGGATCAGATGCCAGACGATAATATTAAAACTGGAATATCCTTCTCATATAAGGTTAAAAAGTCCAGCTGTTCAGCAAGTGGAAATAAATAGATTGATGGCCCTGTAGAGCTTAGCTGATTTATGATTGGCTGATCTGCAGTGCATACAGAGACTATAGCCTTCTAAATTCCATTATCAGTAAGATGCTTCAATGCTAATACAAAGACTTGCCTAAAGTCAAGGAAGTCTTTTGAACACAAGGGAACTTTACAGCTTTTCCCAGTCACACACGTGTTGCTTTCAGCAAACATAAGGTATTTTTTCAAAATAAATCGCTCTTCCTTTCTGATAAATACACATGAACAAATATATACTAAGGGCCAGACTTTTGGCTGTATCACTTTTTGTGCTTTAGGACGCTAGTTTGTGTTTATAATCTGTAAAGGTGAACGCACATTAAAAAAAAAAAGTTGTGAGGTATGATAATTTATAAATAAATACACGTTGTCTTTTATGGCTGGAGGCAGCAAGACAGTGCTTAGCATCTCCATGCCCTTAATCACTTCCTCAGTGTTTTGTTTATGAAGGGTCCCAATTCTTGTTCTTTATGTGCACATTTGGTTTCCATTAGTGTGCAATCCGCTCTGTTATGCTACATAATTGCTTTAATAACAAACCAGAGAAGAGCTTAAAAGGCCGATTTTTTTTTCCACTGCTGAAGAAATTCTAACAAAAAAAAAAGTGAAGAGAGCCTAGGATATTACATGATTTTCATCTTTGTGCATGGCTACATTCATGTCTATGCACTTTTATTGTTCTAAATGCGATAAATACAAGCAATTCTTTATAGAAATCATGCAGGCCTGCCTGTATGTTCATATTTTTACTGTTGCTAAATAGTCGGAGTTAGTAATGAAAATTGCAGGTCTCTGAGGGATTGTCAGATATATAGGTACCCTTATGTGATATGAAAAGATAAAAGCAGCAGTATGATTGTTCCAGTCTGCCTGCTCCCTTGTTAAATACACAGAGAATTGAAAAATACTAGCTTAGTCTTCTCATTAGAGGCAGGAGGCAATAAACCAGCAGTTAAGACACGGAATTGTGACTTAAAGTATAACTAAAGGCAAAACTTTTTTATTTTTTTTATTGAGTGGGGACGTATTAGAATACTTATCACGTTTTTATTGCTGTCTGTGCCTCGGGTAGGGAGATTCACCCTTTCTATTTGTGCTGTTTACTATTATCATTGAAAGTGAATGTAAAATACATTTTTTTTTGTCCCCATAAATGTAATAGAAGAAAAATCTTCCAATTGGGATATTAGTTCTGGTGATCTGGGGGTCCCCAATGGATTTCCTCTAATTTTCAGGGATTTCCTCTCACTTCCTGTTCTGGCTATGGGAGAGAATGTGAAGGGAAATCTTGCCAATGGGACACAGATGGTGGAAAAAAAGCTGACAGAGCATAGCTCCCAACTGTCCCTGATTTCGAGGGGTTGCCCCTGAACAAAGTTCCTCTCTCCCTCTTTTCTCCTCTTTTGTCCCTCATTTTAGTCTGATCTATATAGTTGTATATAAAATGTACTTTTTGCCTTTCAAAAGGGTTTCCCAGTTCTAAACATTTCATTCAATTTATAAATTTTTGCATTTGAAAAATTCAAAAGCCAATATGAAGTAATTGTAGTGATAAAAAATAAAAAAAAAGCACTTGTGGGTTTTATTAATCATTTTATTTGTATAATTCTCCCTTAACCACTTAAGCCCCGAACCATTTTGCTGGCCAAAGACCAGAGCACTTTTTGCGATTTGGCACTGCGTCGTTCTAACTGACAATTGCGCAGTCGTGCGACGAGGCTCCCAAACAAAATTTACGTCATTTTTTCCCCACAAACAGAACTTCGTTTTGGTGGTATTTGATCACCTCTGTGGTTTTTATTTTTTGTGCTATAAACAAAAATAGAGCGACAATTTTGAAAAAGAACGCATTCTTTTTTACATTTTGCTATAATAAATATCCCCCAAAAATATATATAAAAAAAAGTTTCCTCAGTTTAGGCCGATACATATTTTTCTACATATTTTTGGTAAAAAAAATTGCAATAATTAATTAGTTTGCGCAAAAGTTATAGCATTTACAAAATAGTGGATAGTTTTATGGCATTTTTATTAATTTTTTTTTACTAGTAATGGCGGCGATCAGAGATTTTTATCATTACTGCAACATTATGGCCGAAACATCAGACATTTTTGACACATTTTTAAGGACCATTTATGTCATTTATTTGTCATTCATACAGCAATCATTCCTGTGTAAATGACACTGGCAGTGAAGGGGTTAACCACTAGGGGGCAATGTAGGGGTTAAGTATGTCCTGGGGAGTGATTCTAACTGTGGGGGGCGTGGCTACATGTGACACATCACTGATCTCTGCTCCCGATCACAGAGAGCAGAGATCAGTGACACTATCACTAGGCTGAACGTGAAGATGCTTGTTTACATTAGCATCTCCCCGTTCTTCCTCTCCGTGAGACAATAGCGAGTATCCCCGTGGACATCGAGCCTGCGGGAGCCGTGACCCAACTCACAGAGCTTGCCGGCGGTGGCGCACCTGCGCCTGCAGGCCGCCTCTTAAAAGGCAACATAAAAGGTACATTAGTTTGCCTGTATGAGCCCTTCTGCCGACGTATAGCGGTGTGAGGCGGTCGGCAAGCGTTTAAGGGAGCGTGGAAGGGGGTGTGTCCCTTGCCTACATACTTTTGCTAATTGGTGTCCCTCATTCCCATCTCAAAAAGTTGGGAGGTATGGACAGGGGTTATAACCCTCCCTTACTCTATACAAAATTGAAAAAAAAAGTTTTGTCCATAGTTCTACTTTCAGTTTTTGCAGCCCTTCAGCGTATGCTGAGAGCACCGGTAGGGATCTCCAGAGCATTTAGCAAATGCCAAATAATGGCTGAGGAAAGTAGGAAGTAATTTTATTATTCAATGCCTGTCACCTTATCTTCACCTACACTGAGGGAAAAAAGTATTTGATCCTCTGCAGATTTTGTATATTTGCCCACGGACAATGAAATGATCAGTCTATAATTTTAATGGTAGGTTTATTTTAACATTGAGAGACAGAATAACAACAAAAATTTACAGAAAAACGAATTTCAAAAAAAGGTATAGATTGATTTGCATTTTAATGAGTAAAATAAGTTATTGATCCCCAATTAGCAAGATTTCTGGCTCCCAGGTGTCTTCTATACAGGTAACAAGCTGAGATTAGGAGCATTCTCTTAGAGAGAGTGCTCCTAATCTTAGCTTGTTACCTGTATAAACGACACCTGTCCACAGAAGCAATCAATCAGATTCCAATCTCTCCACCACGGGCAAGACCAAAGAGCTGTCCAAGGAGGTCAGGGACAAGAATGGGCTACAAGACCATCGCCAAGCAGCTCAGTGAGAGGGTGACAACAGTTGGTGCAATTATTTGCAAATGGAAGAAACACTAAATAACTGTCAATCTCAGCTTGGTCTGGGGCTCCATGCAAGATCTTACCTTATGGAGTTTCAATGATCATGAGAACAGTGAGGAATCAGGCCAGAACTATACAGGAGAATCGTGTGAATGATCTCAAGGCAGCTGGGACCATAGTCACCAAGAAAACAATTGGTAACAGTCTACGCTGTGAACGACTGAAATCCAGCAGTGCCTGCAAGGTCCTTCTGCTCAAAAATGCACATGTACAGGCCCGTCTGAAGTTTGCTAATGAACATCTGAATGATTCAGAGGAGAACTGGGTGAAAGTGTTGTAGTCAGATGAGACCAAAATCAAGTACTTTGGCATCAACTCAACTCGCCGTGTTTGGAGGAGGAGGAACACCATTCCCACCGTCAAACATGGAGGTGGAAACATTATGCTTTGGGAGTGTTTTTCTGATAAGGAAACTTCACTGCATCAAAGGGATGATGGACAGGGCCATGTACTGTCAAATGGGTGAGAACCTCCTTCCCTCAGCCAGGGCATTCAAAATGGGCCATGGCTGGGTATTCCAGCATGGCAATGACCCCAAACACACGACCAAGGCAACAAAGGAGTGGCTCAAGAAGAAGCACATTAAGGTCCTGGAGTGGCCCAGCCAGTCTCCAGACCTTAATCCTATAGAAAATATGTAGAGGGAGCTGAAGGTTCGAGTTACCAAACATCAGCCTCGAAACCTTAATGACTTGGACAGGATCTGCAAAGAGGAGTGGGACAAAATCCCTCCTGAGATGTGTGCAAACCTGGTGGCCAACTACAAGAAACGTCTGACCTCTGTGATTGCCAACAAGGGTTTTGCCACCAAATACTAAGTCAGGTTTTGCGAAGGGGTCAAATACTTATTTCACTCTTAAAATGCAAATCAATTTATAACTTTTTTGAAAATGCGTTTTTCTGGATATTTTTGTTGTTATTCTGTCTCTCACTGTTATAATAAATCAACCATTAAAATTATAGACTGATCATTTCTTTGCCAGTGTGCAAATGTACAAAATCAGCAGGGGATCACATACTTTTTTTCCCTCACTGTATCTTCCATGAAAAGCAGATGATGAAAAAAAAAACAAGATGAAAAACAGTGAGATGACTGAGTGCTCAAACTCTCTTTGCTCTGCTTCTCCTGGTTAAAGCTGCTGGGTATACATGTACAGTTTTCTCCTTCAACCAGTGGGTTGAATGAAAAAGAAAAACTGACAGATCCCTGTATCTACTCAAGTGATATTGATGCAGAGATCTCTTTCACTGTTGTATTGTATTCTGACAGCCCCCCCCCAGCCAAAATATACAGATGAGCCATTGGATGCAAGTGCTGATCGAATGCTGGTTTTCCAGCATGGCTCTTCAACATAAGCCAATCTTTAGATCGGCTTATGTTGAACAGACAGCGGTATTCACTTACCAAAATTCATCCGGTTCCTGCTGAACTGGCCACATTTCAGTACATTTGTACTGGGCTTAAAGCGGAAGTAAACCCATAGATTTAACAGTTTCAAAAAACAATACATTTCTGGCAAACGAATGTAACTGTTACATTGGTTGTACTCTCAAACAAACCATCAAACCATCCAATGGTGTCAAAAGTGATCATGTGCAGTATCAGGCCGCGTACACACGCGGGGACTGTTCGCCCAACTTTGTCCGTCAAACAGTTTCAGCAAACAGTCCGCTCAAAATTAGCATGGACGGACATGGCCACACATGACGAACGAACAGTTTGCTGAAACCGTGCGCGATGACGTGAACGGCACGTACGACGGGACGAAAAATACGACGTCCTATACACTGCATTATAACTTTCGGCGTGTAAATCCTTTCTGAGCATGCGCGGAACTTAGTTTGACGAGCAAGCCTACACACGAGGGGACTGTTCGCTGAAACAAAGTTTCAGCGGACAGTTTTTCGGAATTTCCGAAAAACCTTGTTCAGCGGACTGTTCGCTGAAACTGTCCGCTGAAAGCCCACACACGGGCGGACTGTCCGCCGAAACACTGTTCAGCGGACAAAGTTGGGCGAACAGTCCCTGCGTGTGTACGCGGCCTTATGGAAGCTGTAGATTAAACAGAGGTCAAGATGGCAGCTCCCTTGAATGAAAATTATAGGAGGGTTTACTTCCACTTTAAAAGTTGTTGGCCATAGTAACATGATAGCTAACATGTTTCATTCCTCCCCCCCCAAAAAAAAAGATGACCCCTGATTGGTAATCACCGACAAACATGCTGCTTTGTGGCTTTTTCCCTTTTTTTCAATGTACTTTCAAATAAACCCTATACTGTTTATACTAGCAAAGAAAAAAAATATTATGAGAACTAACCTCACCAATTTAGAAGTTTCCAAAAACAGTTACATTCAAGGTTTACCTTAAAGCAGTAGTAAATCCACTGACTTTTTTTTCTACACCTATAAGGGAAAAGGCATAATGAGCTAGCATGCACAGCATACTAGCTCATTATGAAATAATTACCTTAGAATGAGGTGCCGGTATCTCATTCGATCCACTCCGAGGGAGCTGACATTTTCCCTCGGCTTGTCTTCCGGGGTATCGCAGCTCCAGCGCTGTGAGTGGCCAGAGTCGCGATGTCGTCACTCCCGCACATACGCGCGGGAGACGCCTTTCCGGCAAGGTCCGGCGTCTGCCGGACTTTCAACCAAAAATCCCTGGAGCACATGCGCTGTTGAAGTCAGCGGCTCATTGTGAGGGGAATATCTCCTAAACCGTATAGGTTTATAGAATATTCTTTTTACCTACAGGTACCTGTAGGTAAAAGTTACAAATATGACTATACTACCTCTTTAAATTATATCTGACACATTTACTAGTGGGCTTATGTTGGCTCTCAACTGAACTGTCAAACCATTAAATGGCTGGTGTCATAGCTGATCCCCTCAGATCAAATACAGGCGGAGATGGGGGCGTGGCCTGGTGATGTGCTAGAGCAGACGTGTGCTCTGTGAGCTCCGAGGCCGACACCGAGAAATATACATAAAATCATCCAAAAACTCATATTTTTCCTACCTGAGTGATGGGCCGGCGGACGGGCAAGTCTCTGCCCAAGAAAGGAGCCTCGACGGGGTCGATTAAGCGATTCCTTTCCGTGGAACCGGACGAGGTGGAAGAGCAGGACGACCTAGGCCGCAAGCCGCGGAGTAGAGTGGATTCCGCATCCCGCGATGGGCCGGACCGGAGGTCGCGCTCGCCCGAGTCCTCGGCGGGCTCGGGGGCCGAGGGTGAGTCACATCCTTCCGCCGGAGCGGCGCCGAGAGTGAGCGATCTCCCTACCACCTCCGATCTCGCCGCCATGCTTCTGAACCTCGAGCGGGTCATCAGGAAGGAGGTCTCCGCAGTTCGTTCGGATCTCTCACAAGTATTGGTTCGTGTTGAAGAGTCGGAGCAACGTCTCGATCGCCACGCGAACGCTATTCGATCCCTCCAGGCGACTACACGTCAACTTGCCATTTCGCATCGTACGACCGTTTACAAGATCGAAGATCAAGAGAATCGTAACAGACGTAATAACGTTCGGATTCGGGGACTTCCCGAAGCGACTGGAGACGACGATCTGTTACCATCCGTTCGGGGCATTTTTAATAGCCTTCTGGGACGAGCACCTGACGCCCCTTTGAAGATTGACCGGGTGCACAGGGCACTCCGCCCACGCAATCTTGCTACAGACGTCCCACGGGACATTATTTGCCGGGTCCACCATTATCCTGAAAAGGAACTGATTATGCAGAAAGCTAAGGGAGCTAATCCGTTTGATTTTCATGGGGCGATGCTATCCTTTTTCCCGGATCTAGCTAAAGAAACCTTGGATCGACGCAGGGCCTTAAGGCCCCTCACGGAACTGCTCCGGGCGGCGTCCATTAAATATAGGTGGGGCTTCCCTGCGGCCTTGATCGCATCTAGAGATGGCAAAACCGCAATACTTCGATTTCCGGAGGAGCTGTCCAAATTCTGCACGGATATGTCCGTTCCTACCCCAGAACTACCTGGATGGCATGAAGGCATCCCGCCCCTGCCCGCTGGGACCGACCAGGGCTGGCAGAGAGTGAGCCGTGCCCGCCGTACTTCTGCACCTGATTGCCGCCCTTGAAAGGGCATCCTGCCCACCAACTTGTTCAGCTTGGTTACCTGTTCAGGACGTCTACTTGCATCTGTGGGGCATACCGCCTGAATGTTTCCTTTACTAAGTTTGTGCGAGGAAGCTGACCGCCTCTGGCGACAACGTGTTTTTGCAGGTCAGGGCTGAGCACCCCTAGGGGGCCCTCAGTCTGGATATGAACATCGCTGCACTTTTGCCCTTTGTCTTTTTATTGGCGTGACATTTCTTCATCTTCCTCGCTGTGCCTCTGGAGCGTATCTGACTCATGGTTCCCCTCTCCCCCCCCCATTGGGTACCCTACCGCCTCAGTTTTATACCAATATTGTTCTGTACAGGCGCTTTAGGTTTTGGATGATGTTATTCATAGATTTTGTTGCCTGGGTGTCGGCACCGGACCGCGGGGCGCTGCCTTGGACCTTTATGGTGTGGTTTGCGCCCGGCTGCCTGCGTCCCGCCTCCCCCTTTTTGAGCGGGGGCTGCCCGGCGCGGGGCCTCGGCGTCCGTTCCCCCGTTGGGGTGGCGGGCGTGGGGGCCCTGTGGCGGTCACGCAGCCCGCTCTTGCACGGCATAGTAATGCGTGCACTAATGGCTGTTTCTCGACAGCACCTTTTTTGGTTCAATTTGTTTTTCCCACTAAGGTGGGGCCTTGTATTTTTTTGTTGCCTTTCTCTCTCCTGTCCTCTTCTCTTTCACCTTTTCTGTCTACTGCCTCCACCTCCTCTGTTCCCCTCCCCCCTCTCTGGCGGCAGACCGCCTTGGTATTGTATTGATAATGTTGTGGTGATCGCGGTTCCTCCTCCTGAGACCCCATGGCTACTGTGAACATTGTATCTTTTAATGTACGGGGCCTATACGCCCCAGGGAAGAGACACAATTTATATAGGGAACTGGACCGTTTGCGGGGGGACGTGGTCTTCCTCCAGGAGACCCACCTCACGCAGACGACTCGAGTTAGGTTACACTCACCACAGTACCCTACGTGGTACTACAGCCTCTCGGACATCTCTAAAGCCAAGGGTGTGGCCATCGGGCTTCGTAGGGGAACCGCGTTCACGTTTGAGGAAATGTTGTGTGATCCTGCGGGACGTTTTCTGTTTCTGCGGGGCACCTTGGGCAGCATGCAGTGTACTTTGGCCACCTTATACTCCCCTAACAAAAACCAGGTGCGTTTCTTGGCTTCCACACTTAGCTCCCTGCGGAACTTTGCACGTGGATGCATTCTCCTAGCGGGCGATTTTAATGTTCCCTTGGAGCCTACTCTGGACACCTCTAGGGGTGGTTCCTCGCTTTCCGGCAGGGGAATAAGGTATATACGTTCTCGACTCCATGACCTACAATTGATGGATGTCTGGAGAATTGCTCACCCACGGGAAAGGGACTTTACCTACTTTTCCCCGGTGCACCAAACCTACTCTAGAATAGATTTATGCTTCATTGACCACCAACATCTTCCGCTCGTAGTGAAGTCAAGCATTGACTCCTCCCCCATTTCGGACCATGCTCCGATATCCTTAACCATTAGCGTGGCGTCCATACCCCTGAAGGCCACTAATTGGAAATTGAACGAGGACCTTATAGCCGAAGAAGCGGATAAAAAGGTGATGGGTGATAGTTTGGAGTTTTATTTTAAGACTAATGTCAGTCCTGAAGTTTCACCGGGAGTGCTTTGGGAGGCCCACAAGGTGTATATTAGGGGAAAGTTCATAGAATTGGGTTCTAGGAAAAAGAGGGAGCGCTTAACTCAACAGGCCAACTTGTTGCGGGACATTACTGACTTAGAACGCCGACATAAGTTGAACCAGACTCCAGCCCTTTTCCACGCCTTAACGGAAAAACGGGAGACCCTGAAGTCTCTCCTTCATTTAGACCACAAACGTAGCGCGCGGTTGGTAGCTCACCGTTTTTATGAGTGGGGCGATAGGCCCAGTAGACTGCTGGCTAATTCGGTGCGACAGCGGAAGAATGCAGCGTTTATTGCCAAAGTTAAGAACCCCTCGGGAGACTTGGTGTTCGAGACACCCCGTATAGCCAAGACATTCCGGGACTTTTACCAGCGCCTGTATAGGGTGCACCAGGGGGACCATGATAGAGAGGCTCGGAGACGCCTTATTGGGGACTATCTGGCCCGCGCCGCTCTCCCGAAACTCTCCGAGGAGGTTTTGGCTTCCATGGAGGGGGAGTTGACGACTGCGGAGCTTCTGGGCGCCATGAAAGCTATGGCGCGCGGTAAGGCACCGGGTCCAGACGGCCTCACGGTCTCGTATTATAGAGCGTACGCTGACATACTGATGCCGTACTTGACCAGATATGCTAACGTGACCTCGGACGGCGGGGACCTTCGCCCGGAGACCACTCATGCACATATCACGGTATTACCCAAGGAGGGCAAGGACCCTAGTGACTGCGCGAGCTACCGCCCTATCTCGCTCTTGAATATAGATGCGAAGATTTATGCTAAAGCTATAGCGAATAGGCTGCTCCCCCTGGTGCCACAATGGATTTCACGGGATCAGACAGGATTCATCCCCGGGAGGGAAGCGCGGGATAACTCTCTCCGCACACTCTCCTTGATGGCATATGTGCGGCGGACTGCCCAGCCCACCCTGTTACTCTCCACGGATGCTGAGAAGGCGTTTGACAGGGTGGACTGGGACTTCCTTATGGCTACGCTGGCGCACCTGGGCATAGGTCCCACTCTGCGCTCCCAAATAGCGGCGTTGTACCACTGCCCCACAGCTCAGATACGGATTAACGGAACCCTTAGTGACCCCTTCACCCTATACAACGGCACTCGTCAGGGGTGCCCGCTCTCGCCGATTTTATTCGCGATATCCCTAGAACCATTTTTATCCCTTGTTAGACAAAATCCGAATATACGTGGCGTTACCATTGGCACGACGGAACACAAATACGCGGCTTACGCGGACGATATTTTGTTCTACGTGCAACAGCCTCTGATCACCCTTCCAAATCTTATGTCCGAGTTTTCGGCCTACGGCGCGGTGTCAAACTTTAAAATCAATATGTCCAAATCGGAAATGTTAAACATCTCTGTACCCGCCAAACAGGTATCCCACCTGAAAAAGAACTATCCCTTTAACTGGCAGCTGAGCTCCATGAAATATTTGGGCATTTACCTAACGCCCTCATTATCGTCCCTTTTCCGCGCTAACTTTCTGCCTTTACTCAACACTCTTAGATCCGATATCCAAAAGTGGTCCCAGCTACGACATTCTTGGCTGGGAAGAATAGGCCTGGTTAAGATGAACTTGCTGCCCAGGGTGCTCTTCATGTTGCAGATGGTCCCGTTTGGAATACCGGTGGGGTTTTTTACAATTTTGACATCTATGGTATACCGGTACATATGGAATAGGAGAAGGCCCAGGCTGAATAGAACACTCCTCATCCGCCCTAAGTGTAGCGGGGGTTTAGCTGTACCAGATTTCAAACTCTACTATAGGGCCGTTGTGCTGACCAGACTCTCTGACTTAAAGTATTGCAAGGGCACGAAACTCTGGGTAAATGTGGAAACAGACCTTTGTGGAGCTGAACCTTCCACGCTGATGTGGATACCGAGGAAGTTCCGAACCCTTTTGCCTACCACGTCCCCACTTACACACTCCTCCTTGATGGTATGGGACTCTATCTGTAAGAGAAATGGCTGGCTGCATAACTCCCCCCTGATGCCCTTGGTGGGTCACAACTTTTTCCCACCGGGTAACATGGACCCTCAGATTCACCCGTGGCGGCTGGGCACTAACACCTATCTCCATCAGTTCACCGGCCCATCCGGGGTGCTACCTCTTGCTTCCATCATGGGTGACTCCTCCATTTCCTACATGGATCGCTGGAAACATCATCAACTGTTGAACTTTGTTCGCATGCTCCCAAAACCCCTGCGCACCCTGGCGGAGCTTACACCTGTGGAAACCGCATTTGCTGAACCTGACCCGATTGAGCGGCCAGTTTCGTACTTCTATCAGGCCTTGCTGTCCCTCACCTCTACGGGTACCCCCTCCTTTCTACGGTACTGGGAAAGGGAACTACAAATGGAGCTGTCTCCGTCCCAGCAGTCACAAATCCTAACACTGGCTCATGCCTCCTCGGGATCCTCTAAGACATCAGAAATGGCGTATAAACTTTTGACCAGATGGCACTACACACCGGTTGTTTTACATAGGTTCTCTCCCCAGTCCTCCCCGCTCTGTTGGCGGGAGTGCGGGGAGGTAGCCACTCATGCCCATATATGGTGGTACTGCCCGAGGATCCGCCCATTCTGGCTGGCGATCATATACACAATTAAAGAAATCCAGGGATGGGAGGTACCTAATGACCCGTGGTATGTCCTGTTCCATTGCACGGGAAGGCCGACAGGCTCCTACAAGAGGTCGATTACACCACATCTCTTAAACGCTGCTAAAACCCTCATTCCTCAGTTTTGGAAGCTGAAGACGATCCCCACCCTCCGGCGTTGGTTGCTCACTGTGGATACCACATATTACATGGAGGATATGACCCTTTCCCTCCGGGGTAAATCTGAGTTGTCAACAAAGATCTGGGCCTGTTGGGTTGCCTTCAAATATTCCTCGAGTTATGCAGCCATAATGTCTCAACCAGAGTGAAGTGAACATGACGCTTGTTTTTACTACATCTACTGTTATTTTGCAATAGGTTGTCTGACGGCGGTCTGCCTCCTCCCCGCCCCCCCCCCCCCCCCCCTCTCCCTTCTTTTTCTTTATCTCTCTCTTTCTGTTTATTTTCCTTTTCCTTTACTCCCCTTCTAATTCTGTCTACTATATTTCCTCTTTTATGATAGAAGAGGTGGGTGTATATTTATGTGCCCATGTAACTAACGTTATAATGTTGTAGATCTTGCTATTGGTTTCTATACTGATTGTTATGCTCTGTACACGCTTCTCTTCTTTAATAAACATTAATTAAAAAAAAAAAAAAAAAATACAGGCGGAGATGGCACCCTCCTTGGCTGTAAAGGATTTGGTTCCACTTTAAACCCTAGGTTTACTTATTAGCAATGCAATGATGTTGATTTACTAAAGGCAAATAGACCCTGCAAGTGCAGTTGCTCCAGAGCTTAGTAAATGAGGTAAAGCTGCTTCACTTTGCAAAAAGTACCCAATCACGTGCAAGGAAAAAAAAAAAATTGAATTTTTGCTTGCACATTTATAAACTCTGGAGCAACTGCTCTTGCAGAGTGCAACTGCATTTTGCAAAGGGCACAGTGCATTTGCCTTTAGTAAATCAATCCCAATGTGTCCCTTGTGCTGATGGCTCCTGATTTAGTTGAAATTCTCTGCCTCTGATCTTGCCCCCTCCCGTAGTCCTTCAGTGTGGTGGGGGTTAATAGAGCTGAGGGGCCTGTTATATGTACTCATCAGGGGTGCTGACTGAAGCTGTAAAATAGTTTCCATGAACAAAAAGGAATCTTTGACTGTCCATGCTGATTTTTAAAAAATTAAACTTAGGCTTTAAATTTTTTGGACCATTAGCATTTTATATTAAGTTATTATATTAAGTTGAATAGCTAGTCTAAACAAATTGCTAAAGTAAATAAGATCCAGAGGTAAACAAACAATTTCAAAATCTGCACAGTCACGAGTTTTGAAATTTATATATATATATATATATATATATATATATATATATATATATATATATATATATATACAGTATCTCACAAAAGTGAGCACACCCCTCACATTTTTGTAAATATTTTATTATATCTTTTCATGTGACAACACTGAAGAAATTACACTTTGATATGATGTAAAGTAGTGAGTGTACAGCTTGTATAACAGTGTAAATTTGTGTCCCCTTAAAATAACGCAACACACAGCCATTAATGGCTAAACCGCTCACAACAAAAGTGAGTACACCCCTAAGACAAACCATCCAAAATGGGCCCAAAGTGTCAATATTTTGTGTGGCCACCATTATTTTACAGTGCTGCCTTAACTCTCTTGGCCATGGAGTTCACCAGAGCTTCACAGGTTGCCACTGGAGTCCTCTTTCACTCCTCCATGATGACATCATGGAGCTGGTGGATGTTAGAGACCTTGCACTCCTCCACCTTCCATTTGAGGATGCCCCACAGATGCTCAATAGGCTTTAGGTCTGGAGAGGAACAGTTCTGGGCAGCTGTCCCAACTGTTTACTATGGTCTTGTGCTCCCCAGAGGAACAGGAGAGCCGGGAAACCACTGCAGGTGGTGGCATTCCAAGCACTTTATAGCCAGCTGGATCAGTTTTATCTTACAGCAGATCGCCAGTGGAAAAAAAAACGGGACCAGGATCATGGCCGCAGCTCTAGTCATGATCCTGGTATAACCACTTGCTGTCCAGGACATTTATAAACAGATACTGGAAGGTAAATAATACCTGGTGATCCCACCATGAAGGCCATTGTTTCTGTTATGGGTTGACCACTGTTCTCCTGTGTTGTCAGCCTGCCACATGGGCTTTCACTAGAGACTATAAGTGGTTATTTGAACACACATTAAACTGGCATGGTCTGTTGTCACTCTTAGGAACCATACCCTGATAAATGCCATGCAACTATTGTTTAAGTGCATAAATGTACAAGTAATGCCTGCAAAGAGACTGCAATAGATTAGAAGCATTAAATATATAATAAAGTGATCTCGCACGGTCATATAAAATCACCCAAAACACTATATATAATGAACAGTTCTTCGAAGTGCAAATGCATAAAGTGCAAATAAAGAACAAATAAATAAAGTGCACAATGTGAGGTGCACAATTTAAGTGCACAATGTAATATGCACCAATATAAAGTGCAAAGTAAAATGTCTCCAAGAGGATGTGCACCCTGTATAGGTTACTCCAACCATTTGGGTGAACTACAAAGGAGTAAAATACAAAAACAGTGAATGGGGGCAATACATAATAGTCCTTCCAGGAGAATAAAGTTCAAAAACGTGAATATATATATGAGGTGGCTAAGTGCAGAAATGGCAAACAAAGAAAAGTTCATGAGCACCTCCACAGGTGGTATCCTAATGGCAGTGGTCTCACAGAACTCTCACCTCATACATATGAAGAAATCAACATCGACAGATATCACCAGGAAAGTTGATTTTTCTGCAGCATCCAGATAGAACCCAGTTACACTCTCATACATTAACCAAGGCGCTAGCGGCTTCTCCTTAATCTCTATTTTTCTCCATGCAGCTGTCCTAGTATACTCCGGTATAATATAGGTAATACAGCAGTAGAGAGAAGAGAAAAATGCCTCCAATAGTGTAGTATGTTGAGATAAACTATGGATTCGTTTATTAAGGTGCTGATAAATGGACTCTTACATTAAAAACAATTAAGACAGGTAAACAAACAGAAAGATGGGTGTTCACAGCGCCTTCTCGTGTTATTTCCGGTACACGTCTGCTTCATCATGTGACTTCATCTGGTATGTATTGTAGTTCACCCAAATGGTAAAGAGCATTTTACTTTGCACTTTATATTGGTGCACTTTACATTGTGCACTTACATTGTGCACCTCACATTGTGCACTTTATTTATTTGTTCCTTATTTGTACTTTATGCATTTGCACGTCAAGGAACTGTTCGTTATATATAGTGTTTTGGGTGATTTTATATGACCACGCGAGATCACTTTATTATTTATTTTTAGTTTTGCTGCTGGTTTTACACATTACAATCATGTATTTCTGTATTAAGACACATTTTTTATCTACTCATAGAAGTGCGTAGGACATTTTCACCATTGACATGTTAATGATACTCAGTGCTTTAGCAAATGAAATGTCATTCACTCAGAGTTTGCATCTACTTAACAATATATTATATTAGGTCCAATCCTAAAATGTGAAATCTAGGCTCATTCCCAAATATCTCCTTTTCCCTGTACAAATGGACTTCTACATTTAAATCACAAGAACCTCTTGTCCTCTTGTGAGAGGAGAACTGAAAGTACCAGTTTGGTAGGTAAAGAATAAAGTTTGCTCTTAAATGAAGTTTGGATTCACTGCTAGATTTGGTTTGGGGCAAATCCTGCATGTTCGAGATTTGCTGTCCAGGTGAATAGGGAAAAGAAAAATAATTCGCATAAATCTCACCCAATTACTTATCTGAAAGATAACTTTTAGAAAAATAAAAATAAAATGAAAACAAAACATTGTACCATAGAATTGGATTTCTCTTTTTTTTAAATGAAGGGACACTTTCAATCAGTCCTGGCACAGGTTTGTCTAGTGCCCAGGGCAAGGATGCAGAACTGTTCCCCCTCCCCCATTGTTAATGCATGCATTAGAATGCGTTTACTGCCCTGCGTCAATTCTCTGTCCCCTTGCTCTGCTGTGCCCAGGGCATACAACTACTGGATACTATAATATATATTTCTATTTTGATCTGCACAAATAACATGCAAAAATACACACAAGCCAACCTAATGTTTGGTTGAAATGTTAACGTCTACTGTCATCTCTTTAGTACACTTGTAGCTAATGGCAATAACAATGGTGCCTGCATAACACAATAGTATATAGATAACTGGTAGCACAGAGGGAATTAAGTAAAGATAAAAGTTTAGTAATAGACATATAAACTGCCAGTTATTATAACCCATAGCTGGCAAGCAACACCTCTGTATATCTATTATTGCACAGGCAGACATTAGGAACACTCTCAGGACCATTACTTCCAATCTAGGTACTCAAGCTCAAGAGCTAAGGATATAACCAGTCTGCATAATAGACATATTAATATTTTACATCTCGGCTTTTTATTGGAATTTTAACCTCCTGGGTGGACAAGGGATGTTGCTTTATTACAGAGCACAAGGGATGCTAAAGATCATGAATAATATAAGAACACTTCCTTTGTTCAGATTTACTCTTTGTAGACCCACTTCTACTATAGTCAGGTTGTTGTAAAGCTGGAACAGTATATAGCATGAAATAATTTATCTTCTCCAATTTACTTGTATTACGTGCAACTAAATGTTTCTGTTAAACAGGTGTCTCTAAAAAGCAATTGTTCCACTCTCTAGGTCAGGCATGTCCAAAGTCCGGCCCGCGGGCCAATTGCGGCCCGCGGTCCGGTTTTGAACGGCCCGCCTGGTCTTTCTCAATTTATTGTGCTGCGGGATCAGGGCTGTCAGATCAGCCGATCCCCGGCACTGTGAGAAGCTCCGTGAGCTTCAAAAGTGAAAGTAAAGTGCAGAGGATTGTGCTGTGCTCTCTGCTTCCCCCTACAGTGCAGTACCCAGCTGAATGAGGAAGCTGCAAAGGTACTGTACTACAAGCTAGATTAGTGTTAAAAAAGCCTTTATTCATGTGTGTGTATGTATGTATGTATGTATGTATGTATGTGTATGCATGTGTCTGTATTTGTGTGCATGTATGTCTGTATATGTGTGTGTATGTGCACGTGTCTGTATGTGTGTGTGCACATGTGTCTGTATGTGTGTGTGTGCACATGTGTCTGTGTGTGTGCACATGTGTCTGTATGTGTGTGTGCACATGTGTCTGTATGTGTGTGTGCACGTGTCTGTATGTGTGTGCACATGTGTCTGTATGTGTGTGTGTGCACGTGTCTGTATGTGTGTGCGCACATGTGTCTGTATGTGTGTGTGCACATGTGTCTGTATGTATGTGTGCACATGTGTCTGTATGTATGTGTGTGTGTGTGTCTGTGTGTGTGTGTGTGTGTGTGCACATGTGTCTGTATGTGTGTGTGTGTGTGCACATGTGTCTGTATGTGTGTGTGTGTGTGTGCACTTGTGTCTGTATGTGTGTGTGTGTGTGTGCATATGTGTCTGTGTGTGTGTGCACATGTGTCTGTGTGTGTGTGTGTGTGTGTGCACATGTGTCTGTGTGTGTGTGTGTGTGTGTGTGTGTGTGTGTGTGTGTGTGCACATGTGTCTGTATGTGTGTGTGTGCACATGTGTCTGTATGTGTGTGTGTGCACATGTGTCTGTGTGTGTGTGTGCACATGTGTCTGTATGTATGTGTGTGTGCACATGTGTCTGTATGTGTGTGTGCACATGTGTCTGTATGTATGTCTGTATGTGTGTGCACATGTGTCTGTATGTATGTCTGTATGTGTGTGCATTTATGTCTGTATGTATGTGTGTGTGCACATGTGTCAGTATGTATGTCTGTGTGTGTGTGTATGTGTGTGTCTGTATATATGTCTGTATGTACGTGTGTGTGCACATGTGTCTGTATGTCTGTATGTGTGTGCATGTGTGTCTGTATGTATTTCTGTATGTGTATGTGTATGCATGTGTCTGTATGTATGTCTGTATGTGTGTGTGTATGTATGTGTGTGTGCACATGTGTCTGTATATATGTCTGTATGTGTGTGCATATATGTCTGTATGTATGTGTATGCATGTGTCTGTATGTGTGTGCGGCGTGCATTTGTCTGTATGTGTGCCTGCATTTGTGTGCTTGTGTCTGTGTGTATGTTACTTTTAATCCGGACCCCCCTCCCCCCATTCTTAAACCATCAAAACTGCTTTTGTAGGGCTTGTGTGTGATATTAGCCAGGACTCCTGCTCCTCTGAAAAGCAATCCATGTACAGATCTCTTTGCAGAGGCATTTGAATGGTGGTAAAGAGGCATTATGTTGCCTCCTCACCACCTGTTTTAAGCCCGTAAATGCAACATCTGTGTGGCTGCGTACTGTGTGTAGGGCAGCCCATTAATTTCAATGGACTTCCCTACTCACAAAAATGCAGGGAAAGAAGTTCCCGAGCTTTTTTTTTTTTTATTGCACTGCACCAAAAGCACCCTACATTTTCCCCTGTGTGGGGTACCATTAAGAATTAACGGTACCCCCTAAAGTGCAGAGCATTGGTCTGTGTGTCGGGAACGAGCGCGACAAAGGCAAGAGAATTCTTGTTGGGCCGTGTATTAGTGCTCGGATGGACACACTTAGACCGAATTTTCAATGGTTCAAAGAATGTCAGGCAAAATGGTCGGCCCTCAGGCATGTTCACTTCATCAAATCTGGCCCACTTTGAAAAAAGTTTGGACACCCCTGCTCTAGGTGGACCTCAACAGTCCATGTCCAAGTCAGCACATTGCAATTAAACATAGTCCATGAAATAATGAGACCTAACAGAACTTAGATGAAGCAGTGTATGAACAACATTTCAGTGAGGCACAGCATCTATTTCCCAAGAAGCTAATTATGGCCATAGTAGTCACGTTGCATAAGTTAAAAAGTTGACTATTGCAGACAGTATTTAGCGATTATTTTGTTACAACTAAAAGTACTTAAGGCAATGAATATTGTAGTGCTCAGCAGGAAGTATAAAAACTCCACAAACCAACTCCTATGTACAGTAAAAAAATAAATAAATAAACACACATGACCAGTTATTAGTTATTGCTCTCTGAGAAATCCCATACTTTAAATGTTTTGCTTTTGGTGCTTCAGTGGGAAGTTCTTGGCCACTAACATCCTTTTATGTGCTGGGCTATATTTTATAATTCCTCCTTTTATGATTTCAGCTACATCAGGGATGATCTACAGGAGGCACTGCATTGCATGCTTGTGTCAACCTAGCGAAGTTCATTTTCAGTAGAAATTAAAGCAATGTAGATACAACATCTTACTTTCCCTAGGAACCTTCTCATGGGGAATCAGATGAATAGTTGGAAGATTGCCCCCAAACTACAGCCACTGAAGCATTTAAAAAAGTGCATGGCCTAACAGTCCGCTTCATTACAATCTATGGTCTGGAGCATGACTGGGCCATGGCAGAAGACAATAGTCTTGTATTTGGTCAGTTAAAAAGGCAACATTCAGTGGTTCCAGACATGAGTCTATGAGGGAAAGCTAGAACCCACGGGAAAGATGTATTCTGCAAGGCCAGGTCAGATAAGGATTGTTATCTCAGAGGTTTCCTATAAAACTTTGGATGACCATCTCTAACAATTAGAACTACAAGTGGACCAAACTAGGAAAGCAGTCAGGAACCTCTGTAAGGAGATTGCACCATGGTTAAGGTAAAGTACAAAAGTACTTATTCTACCTGAATCTGCTGCATTTGTTTAAAAAAATATTCTGTGACAAATCCGAATACAGGCACTTCCCAGGTTACAAACAAGATAGGGTTTGTAGGTTTGTTCTTAAGTTGAATTTGTATGTAAATCGGAACAGGTACAATTTCTAAGTGTAGCTTCAGCCAAAAAAAAGTAATTTTTAAGTTTTTTGGATAGTATAGGGAAGGGTCAACACCCCTGTAATGTTTATTTTGCTGGATGTGCCCCTGTTCAGAAGATTTCACTTCACTTTCTGTCCCTATGACAATTGAATTTTGAAAATGTTGGGTTGTTGTGGAAACAAGGATTGGTGATAAAGCTTCAGTGGAGAAACCTTTTTCCCATAATAACTCTTAAAGGAGTGAATTTCCCTTCCTAGGGGAAGAGTTCCTCTCACTTCCTGTTGTCTGTTTGTAACTCGGGGACCGGCTGTAATTGCTATTCAGGAAGAAAAGATATTCAACTGACCATGGGAATTTTTGAAGTACACCAGAACAACAAAATATATAAAAAACTTAATAAAAATTCTCATAACAAATGTAGAAAGTATTTAAAAATAGCAACTGATTTAACTATTGCCAATCTACTTAGCATAACCAGTTCACAGTTACAATTCCATATCTAATGCAATAAATTACTTATTAAAATATCACATAGTTCCAATGAGTAAAATAGACTGTATCACAAATCTCAACACATTTCATTAATATTCATTCACTTCATCAGGATTGGATGCTACTGACAAGGTGTATATAAAGTAGAGAAACCAAATTAGAGTTATGAAATAATGATCATAAAGTAGCATATACGTTTGCCAAGGTATAATATAGAATCAGCCCCTAATGGTGGGTTAGCCTGACTGAGCCTGACAAACATTATATTGTCTCCCGGTCTGTCTGGAATCTGGAAAATGTCATCTAAAGTTCATTATTACCTGTTTAAAATTATATTTAATAAAGTAATGAATACATATAGGGTTGGTTCCTTTCTGTGTGTTTATATATGGTACATAGTGTTTTATTTTTCCTAGTGAATACAGGGCAGTCAAAGCATTTATTTTGAACCAATGTGTGGCATTGCAATGAAAAATAAATGTTTTTGCACAATTTTTTATTTATTTTTAGCTAGACACCATTTAAATAGAAATAATAATAAATAATATTAGCACATACAGTAATAGTGCATGTTATTATATGTTCAAGAAATATCTTTTTTCAGCTATACAAAGACATTGACAAAATAAGTATATATATATATATATATATATATATATATGAGAGAGAATTGCTGCAATCAAGTCGTTCCTAGGGACCATAATGTAGAAAAATGAGAGCGGATTGCTGCACAAGAAAAATGTATTTGAAAAGTAAAAATTACATCAAATACCAGGAACGAACCGTTCGTACCTGGTATTTGATGGCATTTTTTTACTTTTCAAATCTTCAGCAATCTTCTCTCATTTTTCTATTTTATGGTCCCTTGGAAGGACTAGGAAGGACAGCATACGTGGAGACCCTTCCGTGCATATTACTCTTCAACACCCATAAACAAAGGCAACACTGTTTTATAGTTTGGGACAGAATGAAGATGGATAAGAACACCAATTAGGTTTTTATTGCTGTCTGTGTCCCCCCCCCCCCATTAGGGAGATTTACCCACTCTATTTTTCCTATTTACCATTATCATTGAAAGCAAAAGATAATCCCAAAATTTGGGTTGTCCCCAGAAAAGTAATAGAGGGCAATCTTCCAACGAGGACGCTAGTTTTGGTAACCTGTAGGGCTGCAAGGGCAAGGATTTCCTCTCACTTCCTGTTTTGACTATGGGGTGATGGCATTGCCCCCACCACTGCCCCCACCGAGAGACTGCTAGAGAGGAGCCAGAACAGTGCAGGAACCAGAGTGCGCAGACCTGCTGCTGTGTACTGAGCATGCAGAGAGTTGAGAAACTAACGCACAGAGAGTTACTGTGTCTTGGGACCAGAGCTGGGGACTCCCATTGCTGTGTATGCCTACAAAAGTGAGGACCTGATCATGAGGACCTGGTCATGAGGACTGAGACATCTGGAACAACTGACCACCAAGCGTATGGGATCAGAAAAGTTGCATGCCAGAAGTGGTGAGTGGAGCTACCAGGATTGATCCCTTGCTGCACACAGTTAATGTCAATTGAGACTGCTGTTTACTTAACAGCCCATCAGCCATCAACTGCACAGTCTTCAAGGGACAGCTCCATGTGCACTACTTTACAGATGAGGATGGTCCCAACCTCAAATGGCTTAACATTGCACATTAGGCATCAAGTATCATGCAAACACCTTTCAGGGGTACCCTGTTCAGGGACACTTGTACACACCCACATCTGGCGGTGCTACTACAGAGCGTACTCCAGGACATTTCTTTGATTGATTACTACAAAGTTACTGTCAAACTTCTTTTACTGTCACTATATATCCATTGTTTATGTCGTTCCATATTAGGGCTGTGGAATCCATGTTCGTTTGGTTTAGCGTTTATGTGGCTTAATTTATTTGCCATATTTTAGACTATTATTCAAATCAATTAGCCTAAAGTATACTAACGTGATCTTTGACCATTTCTTTTTTGTGCCTTGTGTTACCTTGTCTTGCCTCAATGCACTTATTTTGTTTACCATCAAGTAGCGTGTGGCCTGTTTTCTGTGCACTATTATAGAGTGGCAGCATACTAACATTTAAACATGTAAAGCAAAAGCTATTTTACAGAATGAACTGCACTCCTGTGACCTGTTTTCAGCCAACAGTGGGTTAAAGCCTGCTGTCGGCTGATGTCACAGAGCCAGTCCAGGCTCTCCGTCCACTCCACAGCCCAGAGCTCCAGTGGGCGCTCAAGGGACAGAGCAGAGAACTGATGACTGACAGTCAGCGACTCTCTGCTCACCGAAGGCTGAGAGCCAAGTGATCAGCAGTCTTTGATCGCTGGGTTCTCAGTCTTAAAGCTAGTGGGGAACAGATGCAGAATCAGAACAATGCTATATCCTTATACTAGGTGAGTTTAAATGTTTTTTTTTTTTTTTAACAAGCCCATAATTCTCTTTTAAGTTACATAGGTGCGAGCCTTTAACGGATAACCAAATGTATCAGTGGAGATCAAGCAGCTTGAAGAGTTGTGGCAGAACAAAGGAACCATCATATCACGCAGCTCCTATGGGTGTAAGTGCTACACCTACAGTTCTACTTTAATTCATGTGAAAACTCTGTAGTAACATCAGTGCATAGCTGTAAGCCAGATCTTAGTCCCTGTTAAACTGAAAAGTCATTTTTTGATAAGCCATTCATTGAGAAATCAACTAATAGGCATTTCTATGCCTGTGAAACTCCACTGGTGAGATATTTAAGTTCCAAGGTCTGCATACTCATCAGAGCAATTAATAGGGAGCCCTATACCTCAAAATATTGGATTGGTTATTTTATTTTGTAGCAAAAGGAGCTGAACTTCAAAATTAGCAGGAAGTTACCTAACTATTGTCAATCAACCCAAAACCTCAATTTTTAGTAGATGATTAAGAGATAACTCTGTCTGTGGGTGGGGTATAAGAGAGGAGTAGTTTTATGTGGATGAAATTAATCTAAGATTAAGCATCAAAACATTCATGGATAGTATTTTAGGAAGTGTTTTTATGAATTCCCTGTGTGTCCAATAAAAGATGTTTTGTGTTTTTCTAAGAAAATGTCTCATGTCTGAAGCTTAATAAGGAACACTTGAAAAGTCCCAATATCCATGCTTTCAATTGCTATTAAATCTTAAGCTGGCTAAACACTAGTGATTTTTTTTTAATGAATGTACATTGTTTGTAGATTATATGACTTGATGAACATCAAGTGTTTGCTTTTTACATTGATTTTTGAATGACTCAAAGTTTCTTAATGGAATATAGGGGTTGATTTACTAAACAGAATTAGACTGTGCACTTTGCAAGTTGCAATTGCATTTGCTCCAGAAGCAAAGCTTCACTGTGCAAAGAATACATAATCACATGCAAGGAAAATAATTAAAAAAAAACAGCATTTTTGCTTGCACATCATTGGAGGATGGAAGTCGGCAGAACTTCCTCTCATTTACTGGGCTCGGGAGCAAATGCCTTTGCAGAGTACAACTGTACTGGCAAAGTGCATAGTCTATTTGTTTTAGTAAATCAACTTCACGGTGTTATAAATTCATTTGTTTGAGAAAGATTTTCCAACCTGCTCCTTCAAATTTTCTTGTCAATGTGGTAAAAATCAAACATAGATTTAACCCCATTAACTATGAGAAATTTGAATGAATGTTCCTAAAATGAATAATTTCAAATTAAATTTTACCAGTATACAGTATACCCAGCTTTAGTTAGGGATATGGTGTGCTCACCATATGGCGGCTGGTCCAGTGGCACTGAAACCCAATATCTCGTTCTTGAGAGATAAAGCACTTACCCATTTTCTATATTTCTTAGGAACACCTGCATTTGCCTATATTAGAGGGACCCTCTGGTTTAATTTCTTATTTATTTGGTATTATAGAGATTGCAACAAGAGATGCTGCAACACATACAGGTAGACAGAGGAAGTGCTGTGAATTATGACATGGCAATCTTCTATTGCAGTAGACAACACTTACAACTTGTATAGGAAGCCAAAGGCTTGTTCTATAAATAAATAAAATATAATTTTTGGGTTAAATGAAGCCTTTAAGTTTCCATTTCTGTCAACTTCTCAGCATGTAGTATTTATTTTAACTCTTGCTTGGTTGTGTAATAGCATTATCATACCTACAAAAAGTTTAAAATCGCACAAGTTAACGGATCAATTGCTTTTTTTTTAGGATTAAATGTGAAGTTATATTATCTAGGAAGAAATAGGTTACTGTGACCGTTATTTTGCATTGAAAGATCAAATTACTCTAGTCTAAGCAAAAATATCACTGTAATCGATATAACATAACTATATGGCAGCCCTCTCTGATGAAAACTTCACACTTGCTCAAATATATTATTTTCTGATAGGAAACACTGCACGATAATATCTCCACTATTGCTGTAAATAGGCAATGACAGCTAAATACAGGTTACTAAAGTAAACATCAAGTTGAGAGCTCAAGCACAAGTGATATTTAAACTGCCCATGTTGATGTGTGACACCTCCCACCTCTCTGAAGATAACAAGTCTTGGCTCAAAGGACTTCTGTTTTTCATGGCACCAGTTTTTCATGCCTCAAGGTGGTTAATCATGGCAGAAGAGGAGGGAGGTGGGTTATTGCGGGTTACTGGTGTGGGAGGGGGTGCAGAAGATGCTCCAAGCTGGGGGAGCAGAAATTAGCAGACTTGGAGGGACCATTTGCAAGCCACCAGTTTAATTTTGGGTCCTCAGGGTCTGTTAGGGGACTTGATTGAGTTTGGCCTTAATGTTCCCTGCCACTTTCCAGCACTTGTCTTTACACATTAGCAGTGGGAGCAGGCGCTGGTTTTAACGAGGCGATGCTAATCTGTGCTTGTTAATTCTCTAGATATTCAAATGAGACAAGGATGGAGTGCCAAGCCTGCCACCACTGCACAAGGAAAAAAATGTGAAGCAAATATTTGCAATAACACACTTAATTTTAATGTACTAAAAGTATAGATGTGTATATGTGTGTGTGTGTGTATCTCTTTTTTTATTAATTTCCTTGTTGAGGAGTTAAAGATATAAATGTATTGTAGATAAAAGCTTTACTAGGAGATACTGTACTATCGTGGATCCCTGTATATGCTCAATCCATCAATACTTGTCTTATGGTAAAATTAGGGCCAGGATATGCACACGTCTTTTATGTACCTTTTTATACCTTTTGCTTTTCTTTCTTCCTCCTGTCACAATGCAAAAATTACACTGTAGCTCAATGCAAGTTTGTTTCATTTTGCAAAAATCCTTTAGCAATGCATTATGCTTTCTTTGCTGTTACATTTTCTTCTAAATATGAGTTACAGTTTTTATCTTGCCAGTCTCTGGCTTTTTACATTGTGGTTAAAATAAACTTGTTTAGGTACACAAATAAAAACAGTTGCAGCTGCATAGGAAGCACAGTAAGGTGTCTGATTATACCTCCTCCTTGTTCCCCATGAATACTGGTACTTCTAGGTAAGGATGTACAGTGGTGTGAAAAAGTGTTTGCCCCCTTCCTCATTTCCTGTTCCTTTGCATGTTTGTCACACTTAAGTGTTTCGGAACATCAAACCAATTTAAACAATAGTCAAGGACAACACAAGTAAACACAAAATGCAATTTGTAAATGAAGGTGTTTATTATTAAAGGTGAAAAAAAATCCAAACCATCATGGCCCTGTGTGAAAAAGTGATTGCCCCTAAACCTAATAACTGGTTGGGCCACCCTTAGCAGCAACAACTGCAACCAAGCGTTTGCGATAACGTGCAATGAGGCTTTTACAGCGTCCTGGAGGAATTTTGGCCCACTCATCTTTGCAGAATTGTCCTAATTCAGTTACATTAGAGGGTTTTCGAGCATGAACGGCCTTTTTAAGGTCATACCACAACATCTCAATAGGATTCAGGTCAGGACTTTGGCTAGGCCACTCCAAAGTCTTCATTTTGTTTTTCTTCAGCCATTCGGTGGTGGACTTGCTGGTGTGTTTAGGATCATTGTCCTGCTGCAGAACCCAAGTTCGTTTCAGCTTGAGTACACGAACAGATGGTCGGACATTCTCCTTCAGGATCTCTTGGTAGACAGCAGAATTCATAGTTCCTTTTATCACGGCAAGTCTTCCAGGTCCTGAAGCAGCAAAACAGCCCCAGACCATCACACTACCACCACCATATTTTACTGTTGGTATAATGTTCTTTTTATGAAATGCAGTGCTCCTTCTACGCCAGATATACTTGGACACACACCTTCCAAAGAGTTCCACTTTTGTCTCATCGGTCCACAGAATGTTGTCCCAAAAGTCTTGGGGATCATCAAGATGTGTTGTGGAGAAATTGAGACGAGCTTTGATGTTCTTTTTGCTCAGCAGTGGTTTTCTCCTTGGAACTCTGCCATGCAGGCCATTTTTGCCCAGTCTTTTCCTGATGGTGGAGGCATGAACGCTGACCTAAACTGAGGCAAGTGAGGCCTGCAGTTCCTTGGACGTTGTTGTGGGGTCTTTTGTGACCTCTTGGATGAGTCGTTGCTGCGCTCTTGGGGTAATTTTGGGCGGCCGGCCACTCCTGGCCACTGTTAGGTAAAATTAGGGCCAGTGGCCAGGAGTGGCCGGCCGCCACTGTTCCATGTCTTCGCCATTTGTGGATAATGGCTCTCACTGTGGTTTGCTGGATTCCCAAAGCTTTGGAAATGGCTTTATAACCCTTTCCAGACTGATAGATCTCAATTACTTTCTTTCTCAATTGTTCCTGAATTTCTTTGGGTCTCGGCATGATGTGTAGCTTTTAAGGATCTTCTGGTGGACCTTACTGTGTCAAGCAGCTCCTATTTAAGTGATGCCTTGATTGTGAACAGGTGTGGCAATAATCAGGCCTGGGTGTGGCTAGAGAAATTGAACTCAGGTGTGGACAACCACAGTTATAGTATGTTTTAACAAGGGGGGCAATCACTTTTTCACACAGGGCCATGATGGTTTGGATTTTTTTTCACCTTTAATAATAAACACCTTCATTTACAAATTGCATTTTGTGTTTACTTGTGTTGTCCTTGACTATTGTTTAAATTGGTTTGATGTTCCGAAACACTTAAATGTGACAAACATGCAAAGGAACAGGAAATGAGGAAGGGGGCAAACACTTTTTCACACCACTGTATATGTGCATCCTCATTGCATACCACAACGCTGTGCTAAGTGTCTGAGCAGCTCATCCCCAGGCCCAAGTATTGTCATATAGAGGAATATATATAGGAGCTGTCCAGATCTGGATAGAAATCTGGGCCTCCAATGACTCCCACATAGCAATGGGGGTGCAGGGTAAAGGTAAGAGCAGGGAAACTATAGTGCAGGCTATGTAATGGAAGCTAAAGTTTTTTAAATCTCTTTTTCTATGTAATGAATTTACGTTTGCACTTTTCCATACTTGTATGAACGAATTAAAAGATAATATTAAAAAATTGGCAACAGATTTCTGGTGCTTTTGTGTTCAGAGCATTCCCAAATTGCAGGGCATTCCCAAATATCTCATAACCCTTCTCATATAACTAACTCATTGTTTTCCCCTGAGAGAGTTTGAGGTATCCTCGGATCTCCCTACTGTCCTCAGGCTTATCGTGGTGAGTCATTATTCTTTGATGATGGTTTGGTCATGCATTTAAAGGACAGCTCAAAGACAGTGCAGTTATCCTTTTTGCCCCCGACCACCACCAACTAAACTACCCACAATCCCCCTGCCAAGATGCATATGGAGGTATCTGCTGCTCTACTGTCTGTAATTGTAATATGCTCCTGCTTGTTAATTACCACAGATTTAGTTGGTTATTGAAAGATATTTCCTGCCTCT
The DNA here is from genome assembly GCF_037356315.1 of Lithobates pipiens. Taxonomy (NCBI): domain Eukaryota; kingdom Metazoa; phylum Chordata; class Amphibia; order Anura; family Ranidae; genus Lithobates; species Lithobates pipiens. The sequence continues at coordinate 10,929,620 of NW_027507790.1, forward strand.
GCTAGCTGGGCAGAAACCCTAAGTGGAGGAACTGCCCATCAAAACCTAAAACCTGTCCTATTGTTGTTAAACATATGAAGACAGGGTTGACTTTGTATAGGTAGCACTGCCAGTGTCCCTCTCAGATAGACTGTTAAGTACAAAACATGTTTTGAGACTTTTTAGGCATCCATAGCCAGACAGATGTAGATTTACCCTGTGAAACAACCCCAATTCTGCACTCATCACATTGTCTAAAATTATGTTTAAAATAAAGAATGGGTTGCATTAAGCCAGATATGTTAAAATCTCAATTATAGTTATATATTTAATCCCAATCATATAGCCTGCTTCAACAGATCAGAGTAAGGGTACCTGTATATATGCAATATCATTCATAAGATATAGATTAAAACCATACAAGTTTATATCAAATGCAAATCTAGTTTACCCTCTGAGACCAGATGGTCATGGTGCTTCTGCTGAAGTTTTAGGGTGCCCACTGCTTTCTAAATCTAGCCATGAGTATATGAGAAAGTGCAGTGTGTTGCAGCAGCAGTAGACGCTCAGAGTCCAGTAGCAGAGAACAGAACCTATATTAATGTAGACGTCAATAATTCACAACAAACCTGGCAGGAAGGCACCGACTGTAATCACTCACAGAAGATATCAGCAATGTTTGGCAAAGCAGGTCTCAGATGTGCTGGTAGTGTCTGTCTTGAGGGGTGGAATGCCTTTTGACCAGTCCATACCCAAATGGAGAGATTTCCAGGAAGGTATAGCATGTCCCTATCCTTTCCCTACTCATCTGAAACTGCTCCCTGATACTGATCACTGCCACTGTCAAATGGGGACCTGTCATTACACTATTCACATGGGAAATTGTGAGCCAGGGACTTAAATAGGCTCTGCCTGACCCAGTATGGCTGCCAGAGTCACATGTGGCAGCAGCATTCAATTGTATAGCTTCCCCGGTGACCCATAAAACCATAGATGAACCAAGTTCCTCTTGACCTCCCCTACAACTGCAATGCTGCTGCAGTCGACCACTACCTACAGTGAAGAAAATAGACTGCACCTGCCTACAAGTAGGCTTTAGAAGATCTGGCCTCAAAACAGAAGTGGTAGCATAAACATGCACATTTGGCCAACTGAGCATGCGTAGGCCAATTAAGACTGGCTAGGTAAACTCAACACAGCCATAGGGAGTCTGTAGAGGCAATAAGTGCTTGTGCATATTCTGAAATGTATAACTCATATTTATTGGAAAATATTGTTATGTTTTCCTTTATCTATACATGATTCCAACCAGTTTCACAAATACTGTATATATATATATATATATATATATATATATATATATATATAGATATATAGATATATAGATAGATATAGATAGATATATATAGATATATATATATAGATATATATATTAAGAATTGTTTAAAAGGAGTCTGTTAAGAAAGAATTATGATACCATTGTTAACCATTTTAAAGGTGGTATTGGGTACTCATTCTTATTCTTCCATTACAAAAACAATCTATAGAATGAATAAATATATCGAACGATAAATCAATCCACCAATAGAAAACAGCGCGTATCACTACGTTTGCAATAATGGTAAGGTGCAATCCTCTGTATCAAATCCTACATATATATATATATATATATATATATATATATATATATATATATATATATATAATAGTCCTGTGTAAGTCCTTAGTGTGCACTCATTTCATAAAAGCTGCACATGTATCCAACTTGTGGTTCCACTTCAATATTCATCAATTATATAGCCCTTCTACCAGGAATACACCTCCACACGTGCACAAGTATACACAAAAGCCGCACTAGGGGATATGTGAAAGAGAAGGGATCCCCCTTTGGATGTTGCTCTTACCAGACTCAGCTGGTTTCACAGGCCTTTACAGATCACTTTTGCTGGTTCCAAATGCTGGGTTCCATCAACATCAAAATCATTTGATTCCTGGAACACCATACGATACAGATCGTTGAAACAGTTGTAGGGCTGCTGCGGTACTGGGGGCTCTCTTTTTTTACTTGCCATAATAGGGCTAACTTAATCATCTGCAGGCTACAAAACAAGTGCAGCAGATAGAGTATACAGATTCTGAACACCAGTGGTCTATGATGTTGATGGAACCCAGCATTTGGAACCAGCAAAAGTGATCTGTAAAGGCCTGTGAAACCAGCTGAGTCTGGTAAGAGCAACATGCAAAGGGGGATCCCTTCTCTTTCACATATCCCCTAGTGCGGCTTTTGTGTATACTTGTGCACGTGTGGAGGTGTATTCCTGGTAGAAGGGCTATATAATTGATGAATATTGAAGTGGAACCACAAGTTGGATACATGTGCCGCTTTTATGAAATGAGTGCACACTAAGGACTTACACAGGACTATTATATATATATATATATATATATATGTAGGATTTGATACAGAGGATTGCACCTTACCATTATTGCAAACGTAGTGATACGCGCTGTTTTCTATTGGTGGATTGATTTATCGTTCGATATATTTATTCATTCTATAGATTGTTTTTGTATTTGTGCAGGCTTAAAATCCCTTTTAAAACAGCTGCTAATTAGAAATAGACTAAAAAATTCCACAGCCCCCAGATAACAAGCACGCAAATTGAGTGTAAGCGCCTGGAATTGTTCAGTTAACAGGGCGGAGGTTACCTGCAACAAAAGTGGTGATTAACTTATTCTTCCATTACTGTTGGTGAGTAAGTGACCTAAAACAAATATCTGCAGATATTTAAAAAAAAAAAAAACTTTATTGGCTTTGTTTCAGTGGCTTAATATGTAGTGGATCAAATACACATCACAATGCCAGTATGCAAGCCTATTGAATACTGTATGTAGGCTGTTAGTTTTAGGTGTTTTTTTTCCCTAAATTTTATTACTAATAAAATTACTGGGCATCTGCCTTAGTAATGCCAACTTGCAGGTACCAAAACAAGCTCAACATTTTTTTTATAGACAAGCATTTGAAAGATATTGACCTGTTATCACACAAAGTAAATACATCTAGGTGACCTGTCCACTCCAACTCCAATTCTAGGTTACTGTTCAATCTCCCCTACACTATTACATTAAAAGAAACTCATATCAAGATATCATTGATCTTTTGATTCCCCCCCCCCCCCCCCCAATAACCTGCTGAGAACTCAAAGGAGGGTAGTCCTGTCTGTTGTGAGCCTAACCTAAACCAATGCTCTCCCCAAATGATTTTGTTCTCTCACTACTTTGTATGAACTCATATCAAAGTCCCAGGGCCTCTTGGATGCTTTTTTTCTTCATTGGTGTCCACTCGTTGCTGCTGCAAAGTATCACCCACCTCTGTTCTTTGCAAAGTGTTATTTGCTAAGCCTGTATATCTTATATTTGGAAACATTTTTACATTGAACTTGCACTGCATACAGTACACAGTGGGGGTTATTTACGAAAGGTATATTCACTTTGCACTGAAAGTGCCTTTTCTCTGAATCTAAGGGGCAGATCTGAAATGAGTGGAAGCTCTGCTGATTTTATCATCCAATCATATACAAGCTAAAATGCTGTTTTTTATTTTCCTTGTATGTCCCCCTCAGATCTACAGCGACTTTACTTCCAAGTGCACTTTCAGTGCAAAGTGGATTTTCCTTTAGTAAATAACCCCCAGTATGTCCAGCTTAACCTACATATTAATCTTAAATATGTGATATGTCAAACATAAGTGTTCAGTTATACAAAAACTTTATAATCTTTGCACATTTTAGGTCATTCCTTTAATTTTTTATTTTTTAACAGGATTTGAAATCCTTTACATACGTAGGTTTGGTTATAGGAAATAATTTACATTCTATATATCAAAATGAGGAAAGAAATAAGAGATAATAATAATAATAGTAATAATAATAATAATAAAAAAAATCTTCAGAATTTGTGGATCTGAATAGATGCATAAATCAGGTCACCAGTATTATGAGTGCAATGGAATGCTAGAAAAGGTAAGATAACATCAGAGACAGAAATGAGGATTACAGCATCAGAGAATAGAAAAATAACAGGCATAGAAGAAGAGTGAAATATAGAGAGGAAAGAATGAGCGTGACAGAAGAGGATGAGAAAAAAGAATACGAGGGAGAGGAGAACAGACATGAACTAATTAAGGCTTTCCTAACAAGCGAGAAACATGTCCACATGTGACAGTCAGTCAAGCAAATAAAGGAAATGAGCAAAAATCTGGCCTGCGGAGGGCCCACTAAAGAGGGGGGAGTGGGGATAGAGGGGGAGCTGGCAGTGAAGAGCGCACTGAGAGCCGGGGGAAGCCATTCAAAGGTCATTTGCATGAAACACGTTACTTTCCTTGTCATCTGCGGGGGGGGTGAAATTAACCCCTTTCTGATCGAGCGACTTCATCACGTATATCGTATCTATAGTCGTGGCGCCCAAGATGCTTGCGATACATTTTGACATGTGTTTTGTGTCCTGCTATCCGTTTACAGGAAACAAAACCAAGTTTTTGTCACAATTTCATAAATGTGTTCTCATGCCATCCACAGAAAAGCAAATACAGAAATACATCGATGGCTTATGAAGACCAGACAGATTGGCACAAAATTGGCTGACCCTTAAATAATATACTTACAAAATGATACACAGCAGAGTTTTGTGTGATAACCATCAGCATCAGGCATCTAGCATTTGCGTTGTTTGGTTTATTTAATGGGGCAAAGACAAATTCTCAACCTGGCATTCCCAGCCAACAAAATATGCATGCCCCTGAGAAGGATAAAACACAATATACATCCGGTTTTGGACATCTATGATGGTTGTTATAATAAAACTTGATTTGATTGGCTTTCCATCTGCATAGGCTTCCAGTATACATTGTGAATATGTGTTGTATTATTTTCTGATAAAGCGAGAAAATGCAATATCAGTATTTACAGAGACATAATTTTCTATCATCAGTACTCAATCAGTATTACCTATGAAAACAACACACACAAATCTCTCTGGTCAGAGGCAACTTTATAATCAATTCCTCATTATGACTATATCTTAAAATCTGAATTTTGTCTAAAAACAAATTACACAGCATCTGTAAAGCGCTAAGTCCTAGCATCCCTTGTCTTTTGTTGAGTGCAGCGACATGCTGCAATTTGTAGTTCCAGGACAGCTTTAGAAATGCTTTGACCCGGATTTATTTAAGGAGTAGAGCATTTTCACTTATCTTAGCGAGTAAAGTTGAGAAAGTGAAAATTCACTTTGCAAAGATTACCAGACACACGTAAAATATAAAAAAGAAAATAGTTTTTCTCAACCATGATTGAAGTCAGGATGCTGCACTTAATTTAAAGTATGAGTTCACTTTTTAGGAAAAAATAATAAATGCACTTTTTTTGCAGGTAAAAAAATGTGATTTAATTATTTTTTCTTAAAGGAGCCTGGAAAGCATTGCACCAGTGATCAGTAGATCGCTGATGCCATGCAGAGCTCCCGCTCACTGTCAGTGCATCTGCTTGCCCGTCCATCCCATACGGGTAAGCCAATACTCCCTGACAGGAAGACTCAATTAACTACCACAAACCTCCACAGAGCCTTGGTAGTTCATTGAGAACTACAAGCCAACAGCTCCTAAGGATGATGTTGGGACTTGTAGTTCTTTCAGACACATGGAGCTGTGTGGGTGAAGCCCCATCCGGCCGTGCTGTTTTCATAAAGTGGCAGCTAGTACAGAGGACTGCTGCCACCGAGGGGGGGGGGGGGGCTGGAGTTGGGGGGTGGGGACTTATTGAAGGTGAACTTATTGAAATAATTTTTTCCATACACAAAATTCACTTTAATAGTAAACATACTCTACTCCTTTAATAAATAAACCTTACCATGTACCCACGTTTGCAGATGTCATACTGTAGTCCTTATCAGCACATCTGTAAGAACTCTTCGAATACATTTCAGATACGGTGCACTGTTGACATAAAATTTCCACATCACTCTTCATTTCAGATACTCTAGCATTGCTATGATTTATCTACTGTGAGAAATTTCAACTTGAGCTGTTGAGCTCTGTAAACAACAGCCTTTTGTTCAACAGGTGGGATAGATAGAGAAGTTTTTTTTATGAGTTTTGTTTTTTAGTGCTTACTATAGTAATATATAAATTACATGCCTGTACAACACAATTGCCCAGTGGGAGGGATTCTCGTATCAACACTGTCTGTGTTGATGGGGAATAGATCTATTTTCTTTCCTGCAACCTATGGTTGCAGGAAAGAAAATTGCTGCATCTATGGCCAGGTTAAGACAGGGAGTGTTTTACTGACCGGATGACTAGGTGATATTTAAGGGAAAAAAGAAAACGAATGCAGCTACCACATTTAGGGATTGGTAAGTTACAATATATCAATATATTACATTTTTGTTTGAGGCAGAAGGGTCATACCATTATCATACCATTATCAAAAATAAGAAAAAACAATCATAAGACATACAAATGTAAATGGTAACTCATAGCATGTGAAAACTATGAATTTTTGGAAACTATTAATGCTAACTTTTAGGCTGGGTTCACACTAGTGCAAATTGAATGTGGGTTTCCTCGCATCAAATTCGCAATGCAATGAAGCTGGTTCACACATTCGTGGGATGGCTCCGGAGCTGTTTGCAGAAGAGTTCTGTGCATCTTCTGGTCCATTTCAGGTAGAAATTCAGTCAAAAATTCGGGCCTGATCCGTCCCTGAAAAGGAGAACAGGGACGCACTGGACCCCTGCTGTGAGCCGCTCTGCACAGCAGTGTGAACCCAGCCTTAATTTAATACGTATAGTCAGTTGTCGTTTTAATGAGCCAAGCAGCCTACAAGTCTTTTGGCGGCAATTATAAATGACACCTTCTGTCATTTTAGGTGTATTGGCTATCTGGCTTCTGGGAATTGTTCTGCCCTTATAGTTGTGGCATAATTAATACATTTCCTGTTTGAAACATAGTATAGTGAAACAAGAGAGACTTGTATGGCTTCATCCAAAACAGAGTAAAGAAAAACCTTAGGTATAAACTGGAGAACTAATCTCCAGTATCCTGCAATGGCGGACTATAACAACAACAGAGGAGACGTAACTACGGTAAATAAAATAACATAGTCTTTATTATACAAAGTTAAAATGGATAAATATAGAAGTATCCAATCCCAGACAATTGGGGAAAACAAATGACACTTTCTATAGGCTATAACTAGCTCACAAGTTATCCATATAATCAATTATGAACATAAAAGTAAAAACAATCCAGAGGATGCGTTATAGGCTGCTGTCTGTACGGTCAACTGTTTGAAACATAGCCTACAGATGTAATATAGTTTAAAGTGGAAGTAAACCCTCCTATCGTTTTCAGCCACGGAAGCTGTCATTTTTTACCTTGTTTAATCTTCAACTGCCATGGTGCTGTACATGTGATCAGTTATGACACCAGCCATTGGATGGTTTGATAGTTTCACTGAGAGCACAACCAATGTGCAGTTAGCATTCCCAGGATGCCGGGAATGTAACTGTTTTTTGAAACCGTTAAATTGATGGGTTTACTTCCACTTTAATGAGTTGGTGGTTGGAAGATCTAGCAACCAAATTATCTTTTTTCTTCTTCAAACAATTGTAGTCTTGGCTGAGTGCGCTTGTTTTTAGTTCAATAGTTCTTTAGTTTATTTTATTCAACAGGAAGCATTGTGGTTACACTGTATTCTAAAATCATGATGCATCCTATTAATTATTACTATTATACAGAATTTATATAGCACCAACGGTTTGCGCAGTGCTTAACAAAATGAAGGCAGACATTACAGTTACATTACAATTTGGTACAAGAGGAATCAGAGGGCCCTGCTCGTTAGAGCTTACAATCTAGGAGGGAGGGTCAATTGATACAAAAGGTAATAGCTGTGGGGGATGAGCTGATGGAGAATGTCATTACTACTATGAATCTCTATCAGCATAAGATGTGGAGAAGCTTTTCTTTCCCGAAATGAATCTTTTTAAAGGATTTTGAAAGAGAAGAAAACCCATGACTTTACCAAGATCTCATTAGATTACCTGTTTTAAAAAACAGTAGAGAAAAGTATTTTATTGTAAATATGACCATCTTAAACCCTGCATGTTAATGGGGTTTTTTTTTTATATTTATATTGATTGGGGTCCCTTTACCAGTTGGCTGGGGGAAAGGAGAGCAACTCCCCTTCTTTTCCATACCAAATCATGGAGCAACAGGAGTGCAAAGGAGCCAAGAGCTGTTTAGAGAGGTTGTCCTCCATTCTCATACATCTCCATTAATGGGTAGACCAGTCAGTGTAGAAAGTACAGGTCGGCAACTCAACAGCTTCTCCATAGAAAAAATTTATTTGAGCATTACAGCAATAACATCATCCAAAAATGCTCAGAATTTTTGGATGATGTAATTGCTGTAATGCTCAAGTAAATATTTTCTATGCAGAAGCTGTCGCGTTGCCGGCCTGTACTTTCTATGGATCTTTTGTGAGCTTAATTAGCCAGAGCACCCACTACTCTACACACCAACTATACTATATAGTGGTAGAACTTGGATGAGTTTTTCTCTTGCTACTGTAGACCAGCCAGTTTGCCTGACTTGCAGAGCTGGATTCCATTTGGGCAAAAAAATTAAACCAGGAAAATTCAGCTTCCATCAGAGGTATCTGAGACAGGTGACTTGCAATGGGTTATATCAATAGTTTATATTTAAATTCTGTAGGTTGTCAAATTTGTACTTTGTGCAAATCGTTAGGTGCTATTCGTATGTAACTGTATCTGAGTGGTTACACTTGATAAAGCCTACAACCAACCCTGAAAACAGACAGTGTGCATCTAGGGTTGGCCTTTCTGTGAAGTTCTGGTCGTACACAAACTGGTCAAAGCTAATTTCTGCATCAAGAGGCAGCATTTAATAGCTTTTGAATGCAGCAAACTATTCGCACCCAAGGCTCCACATGAACGTAGCCTAAGAAACACACTTGTACAGCTGTTTATTGGACTGGAAGAAACTGGCTGTGCTTTATTGTTCTGTCTTCTAGATCAGTGGTCATCAACCCTGTCCTCAGGGCCCACTAACAGGCCAGGTTTGCGAGATAACTCAAATATATCACAGGTGATATCATTTTCTTCTCAGTGATTGCAGTATTCTATTCTCATCTCCCCAAGGTAATACATAAAACCTGGCCTGTTAGTGGGCCCTGAGGACAGGGTTGATGACCACTGTTCTAGATGGTATCCAAAGATACATGTATATGGTTTATTTCCAAAGAAAAAAAAATTGGACATTTCCTAGTGAATTCTTGTGAATTTCATTAACCTTACTGGCTATTATAGCATTAAAACCTTGTTGTCATAGCAAGTGTAATGAATACTGCTGCTACATCTTAGCCTTGAAAGTCAAAGCTAAGTATGCCTTAACATCCTCTCAGCATATACCGTTTAAAAGTGTGATACCCCCTACTGTTTATGTGTGATTTATAAGCTTGGGGTGTTCCTGTGCACACTTCTCACCTGCTCTTTACATGAAGAGCCTGAGGAGAAGACCATCACTTGTTTCTAAGGCTTTAATAGCCTCTTAATTGATTGTAAAACAGGTTTGACAAGCAGCAGAAAAACCTACAGTTTGTATTTTATGATGATGTGCTTCCTATGGTGGTCTGAATTTGATAAAATAAAAATGATTTAGCATAGAAAAGATTGCAATATGATTGCTTTATTCATTAATTAATATATTTATTTGGCGGGGTAAGAATTAATCTTACATGTTAATCAAGAAAAAAATTAAATAAAACACCACTTAATTCACTTATAATCAAACATTTTTTGTTAACATGGCATCCTTTTTTCATCATCAGTTCTGGCCCAAAAAAACACAGAAAATGGAAAGTTGGATTGATGGTACTTAAAGTATATCTAGACCCAAAAACAAGAATGTTATATATTGCAGCTTATCAGTCCTCGGATGTTGTAATTGCATTTGTTTGCCTTTTTCACTCCTTTTTTCCTTTATTTTCTCCTGGAAATCTTGCGAATAACACACCTTCCGTGCCTGGGTGGCTACTATAACCATGGAGAGCACCATGGTTGCCACCTTGGCTGGTTAACCATTCCTGCCTATTTTTAAACTCCATTACATGATGGATGCAGAGTTCTTTACTTTGGAGAAGGAAGGTAACATCCAGTTGAGCTCACAAGAACACTGCATTTCTGGTCAAATCTGAATCTGCATTTTCTGAACTCGCTGAAAATGTTCTTCATCCAGAAAGAATACTAATGCAGTCACCACGTCTAAGCTAATCTAAGCACTGGTACGCTTTGATATATTACTTTTTTAATCTTTGCTTTAGTTAGTTGTTCCCTGGCTATACACAGGCACTTAAAGCAGAGCCCCACCCAAAAGGGGAAGCTCCACTTTAAGAACTTATTCCCCAGCGCCTAGAAGCGATTCAGTTCACATTGTGCGCTATACAAGTATTTCATTCATTCATTCATTCACTCCTCTTGAAGAATTGTCGCTTTTGAGGAGCTGGGGGGAGGGGTGCGGGTACCCGATTTTGAAAGGTACAAGCTCCCACTTTCTTACCAACCGCCTAGGCGGTCAAAAACATAAATTCTCCTGCCTCCCTCCGTCCTGCAGCCTTCTGGGACACTGACAGGTCCCAAAAGACTGCATCCACCATTCACGATGTGCAACACTGCCCACGCATGTGCAGTTGGCACCCAGCTTTAAAGCTGCAAGCTGTCACAGCCCGATGACTATACTGAAGATGCCGCAGTGAGGAAAGAAGACAGAGGGTGAAACAGACTGTGGTGAGCACACCACTGGATCATGGGACACCTGAGTGGCTGATTTTCAAAAGTCATCAGCTACTGGTTTTTGTAGCTGCTGACTTTTTTTTTTTTTCATGTGACACTGGAAAACCTTTTTAAGTCTTTTACAGAAATGTGGTATAAAACCCCAAAGGGGCTTGTAAGTATTGAACGTACTAACCTAAAAATGTGAGAAAGGCGACTTCATTTTTTTTAACCTAAATTAGGAATTCAGGTACAATAGTGATGTATGCCCCGCTATAAGATGTTATAACACAAAATTCATTGTATTACTTTTTGGGTTATATGTATTTCGTATAATTACAAAACTGTAAATAGATATAGGATTTAAATGGAAATAGACAGTACTGTGTTTTTTTACCTCCATGTGCAATATGACATGGCAAGTTAACTGTCAGACTCCTTTCTGTTCTGGTGATGACTCAAAATTTGGGATTTTCATTCATTTTCACTCTCACCTGTTACTTCAGCCTGGGTTCACACAGGAACGTTGTGGAAAAATGCATGTGATTCGGACAGGATACACACCAAATTCCTATTCATATCACGTGTGATTCTTTGGCAGTGTAGTGGTAGAAGTCTCTCCTAACTCCACTTTGTCAGAGAGCTGCAGGTCCATACAGAGGGATTGGATGTCCTGCTTGTGCAGTTCTTCCAGACATTGGAAGATGACCTCCATATCTGCCTTGGTAGGACAGACCCTACTCAGGGTCCGCAGTTCCACTGAGTCTTCCATTCAGATGGCGGTCTGGGTTGGAAACGGGTCAGCTCTGTCTAAGTTGGAGGGAGAGCTGTTCATTGCCAATAGTGCGGGCTGTAAAACAGGTACTGATGGGGAGGTCCCGGCTGCTGTTCCTGCCACCACTATCTTGGAGCGTCCTGAGATGGCTGAATTAGGGTAAGTTTTCAGGAAGAAGCAATGTATCTCAGGCTTCTTCACAGGCACATGAGAGTCCGATTAGTGCTTACAGCACAGGTGGCAGCTCCAAGAATCCACTGGGATGCAGGGTGAGAGATGGGAGCTCAGCCTTAACATGTCCTCACCCAGCCATGTCCAAACCACACCCACACGATTCTTGTCAGTGCGATTTTAGCCCATTCCTTTTGTATAGGCTCTTTTTGTATAGACTGGGTTTCCTCCTTTCTGATGTTTTGTCAAACTCTAACTGCAGCTCTCTTGTTTGTGTTTTTTTCTGCCTTTAGTTTTGCCTTCAGCAAGTGAAATGCCTGCTCAGTTGGGTTGAGATCAGGTAATTGACTCGGCCATTGCAGGATATTCCACTTCTTTTCCTTCAAAAGCTCCTGGGTTGCTTTTGCAGTGAGTTTTGGATCATTCTCCATCTGTACTGTGGAGCGCCGTCCAATCAACTTTGCTGCATTTGGCTGAATCTGGGCTGACAGCATATCTCTAAGCACTGCAGAATTCATCCAACTGCTTCTGTCTTCTGTCACATCATCAATAAACACCAATGACCCAGTGCTACTGGAAGCCATGCATGTCCATGCCATCACACTGGCTCCACCATGTTTTACAGATGATGTGTGCTTTGGATCATGAGTTGTTCCAAGCTTTCTCCACACTTTTTTATTCCCATTATTCTGGTACAGATAATTCTTAGTTTCATCCTTCCAAAGAATGCTTTCCCAGAACTGGTCAGGCTTTTTTAGAAGTTTTTTGGCAAAGTCTAATCTGGCTTTTCTATTCTTCAGCCTTATGAATGATTTGCACTTTGCGGTGAACCCTCTGCATTTGCTCTCGTGAAGTCTTCTCTTGATTGTAGATTTTAACAATGATACGCCCACCTCCTGGAGAGTGTCCTTCGCTTGTCTGGATGTTGTGAATGGGTTTTTCTTTACCATAGAGAGGATCCCGTGATCATCCACCACTGTTGTCTAACCTAGACGTCTAGGCCTTTTTATGTTGCTGAGCTCACCTGTGCGTTCTTCTTTTCCACAGAATGTACCGAACTGTTGATTTGGTCACTCCTAATGTTGCTGCTATCACTCTGATGGATTTGCTTAGTGTTTGAAGCTTTACAATGGCCTATTTCACTTGCATGGATGTGAATGCACAATGTAGGTTCACTGCAATAAATTCCAAATGCAAATACCACACTTAGAATCATTTCAAGACCTTTTACCTGCTTAATTGATGAAGAAATAATGAAGGAGTAGCCCACACCTGGCCATGAAACAGCTTTTGATTCAATTGTCCAATTACTTTTGGCCCTTGAATAAGGGGGTGGCTATTCTTAAAAGCTGTGATTCCTAGAATGGCCAAGTCAAAGTCCAGACCTGAATCCAATCGAGAATCTGTGGAAAGAGCTGAAAACTGCTGTTCACAAACGCTCTCCATCCAACCTCACTGAGCTCGAGCTGTTTTGCAAGGAAGAATGGGCAAGAATTTCAGTCTCTCGATGTGCAAAACTGATAGAGACATACCCCAAGCGACTTGCAGCTGTAATCGCAGCAAAATGTGGCTCTACAAAGTATTAACTTATTAAGTTTTAGTATTAAGGGGGCCGAATATTTTTGCACGCCCCACTTTTCATTTTTTTATTAGTTTAAAAAGTTTCAAAAATAGATTTCGTTTCACTTCACAATTGTGTCCCACTTGTTGGTGATTCTTCACAAAAAATTTAAATGTTATATCTTTATGTTTGAAGCCTGAAGTGTGGCAAAAGGTTGAAAAGTTCAAGGGGGCCGAATACTTTCACAAGGCACTGTATATATATATATATATATATATATATATATATATATATATATATGTACATACATACACACACACACACTTATAAATAAATTTATTTTTTTTTCTTTTATGTATTAAAACATGTCAGTAGGGTGGTGGATGTGTAGACCAGAGGTTGGTGTTAGTAGGAGAGTGATGTTGTCAGTCAGTAGAGCAGTGCGTGTCAGTATGGCACAGGTTGGTATCAGTAGGACAGTGGATGGTGTCAGAAGAGCAGTTTACTGTGCTTCAGTTATGAATGAACACAGTGAGTGATCAGTACAATTACATATTTACCAGCTCCTTCCCTCACTCTCCATCCTGAAATATCCCCTAGTTGTGCCCTCAGCAGGAGCTGTTGGGAGAGAAGAGGAAAGAAGCTGCTCACTCTCTTGGTTCGCCTGGGCAGCAGGGGGAGTCTGCACTGCATGGGGTGGTTAGGGTATGCCACAGCTGGCACACCGCGTGTACATGCCTATGTCTTGCACTTTTCCTCTATTCTTAAAACTTCAAGAATCCACAGAATCATGGGCTCAGAAAGTATTAAAGCAATTGGATTAACATATTAGACAGGAGACTAGCATTTTCATGAGAGGATAACAAATGCAATCGCAGACTTAAGACCTCTTTCCCACTCTGGCGCTTTCCAGGCATTTTAGCGCTAGAAATAGCGCCTGTAAAGTGCCTGAAAAGTGCCTCTCAAGCCACCCCAGTGTGAAAGTCCTACAAGCAGCACTGCTCCCAAAACACCCTGCCCATTAAAATGAATGGGCAGCACTGCCAAAGCACGACGACATGCCCCCCATGGGACTTATAAATAACAGGCTGGGCTCACAGGAAATGTCACTTTGTCCTGATGAAGGCCACCAGAGCAGGATTGAGGAGGAAGTCAGGGACAGCACTAAAATGTAGAGAATGTAAGTAGAATAACATTTTTTTTTTAAACACGAATGAGGGAGGAAAGCAAAAAGAGCAAAAAAAGCTTGATTTCCACTTTAAGCTAGCCATATATACTTTAAAGCGGTAGTAAACAGCTGAAAAAAAAAACATGGCATACTAGCACATTGTGAAATATGTACCTTAGAATAAAGCCCCAGCAATGGCGCCCAGTCACCGCTGAGGGGGCTGACATGTTTCCTCTGCATTTCTTCTGGGTTTGCGGGCTGACGTCAGTAGTTGCATGCAGAGTGAATATTCATTTTACCTAAAGGTAAGCCTTATTATAGGCTGCATACTCAGATAAGGGTCTGGTATGGATTTTTTGGGGACCTCACGCTTGTTTTTTTTTTCTTTATGTGGGGTTACTTTTGACATCTATACCAGACTCCAATCAGGGATAAGGGTCTGATATGTACATTTAGAGGGAATCCCACAAAAAAATTTTTTTTGCTTGAGGTCTTTCATTCAAACAACACTGATTGCTCAGTTCCCAGAGAGCTGGTGACACTGTCTGCTCCCCCCCCCCCACCCCCCGCTCACTGAGAGTCTGAACCAGGTGCCAGTCCAGGCTCCTGGGTGGATCCTGTCCATATGGTTATGATCTTTCCCCCAGCCTGGACTGATCGCTATCTGATGTCAGCTGACAGCATGCTTCAGCCCACTGTCAGCTGAAAATGGGTCACAGGTGCATGAATTGCAGTCCTGTGATCATCAGGAGAAGTACAGCCAAATGAGCTTTGGCTGTACTTCTCCTTTAAAGGTGTCCCTCAGGCACATTACTTAAAGGAATTATCCTTTTTTAAATTTGTCCTTAACGCATTACTAAAATTGCTGCTCTCTGCCAAATTGAATTTTTAAAAACTTTTTTTTTCTTTGGTACATGTTCCCCAGGGCAGTGTCCAGACATTTGAATTGTTGGACAACCACTTTTAGCATAGAAAATGGCCACTATTGTTTTTTAACATAAAACTCCCGTTGACATCAGTGGGGTTCGGATTTAGCACCCTAACTTTAGAAATGTTCACCAAGCTTGCCTCTAATGGCGCGTACACACGACCAGACTTTCTGGCAGACTAGGTCTGACAGAATCAGTCCGTTGGCCATCCTGATCATGTGTGGGATAATCCGATTATTTTTCTTAAAAAAAATCAGATGGATCTAGAAATAGAACATGTTATAAATCTGTCTGACAGACTCAATACCTATCGGGAAAAACGTTCGTCTGTATGCTGGTCCGACAGACCAAATACGACGCAAGGGAAGCTAATGGCTACTGGCTATTGAACTTCCTTTTTTAGTCCCATCTTAAGCCATCACATTGAAAATGAACGGACATAGTCCGTTCCTATGTGGGCAAGTCTGTTCATTCGGAAGTCCATCGGAACTCCGTCGAAAGTCCGTCGGGAAGACCTTCGGACCTTTTCTAACGGAAAGTCTGGTTGCACGTATGCGGCATAACAGAACCCATGCATGTTTAGCTCATCCCTAACAACAAGTTGGGCAGCTCTGAGTAAAGATGAGAACTGTGCCATATCATACCCACAGCCCTTAAAGTGGTTGTAAACCCTTACAACACACTTTGACCTACAGGTAAGCCTAGATTAAGGCTTACCTGTAGGTCCAAGAAATATCTCCTAAACCTACATGGTTTAGGAGATATTTGCCGAAAGACAGGCACTGCTGTCTAAGGCGCATGCGCCGTAGACAGCGGCGTGCAGGCGCACTGAGCGCAGCATCATCAACAACGAAGATGCCGTAGTCCATTATGCTTTGGCTTTGCAGGGAATGAAAGAGGGAATGAAAGAGGAATGAAAGAGGAAGTAAACCCATCAGGGTTTACTTCCTCTTTAATGGAAGTATAAAATTCCATCATGTCCAATGATAAGAATAGTCCTGCCAAACTCTAAAGATTGTAGAGTTATGATTCTGAAATACAAAACAAGTCATACTCAGGTGTTTGTCCCAATGATGTTAATGGGGTAACAGCCAAAATCATGGTGAGACCAGATGCAAAAGTACAATGGTTTTTTATCAGTATAGAAGTGTTTAGCAGAAAGAAAACATGGAAAAAATGAAACTTTAAAAAGTAACTTTTCCTGTGAGTATGGTAGCTTTTGCCAAAAAACAGAAACGGAACATTGTTATAGCATTACAAGCATCCAGCTCAGGACTCCTAAACCACCCATTGGATGTGATGAATATTTGCCAAGTGTACATTAATGTAATAAAACTTTTAGTGCAGGCTCATGAAATGTAGCGTTATTAGTCCATGAAGCAGCTGCTTGTTGATATAGCTACAATAGGAAAACTGAAACAGGTTCTCATATCTTTACACAGCAGTTTCTATATCCACTCGTATAGCAGTTTATGTAGATCAAAATTTTCATGAGTAATCTTTGTACCTTCTACATAATGCTACAAAATTGTCTTAACTCCTATGCCAAACAATCTGAATTATTCCACATACTGTATACACTAAAATGCCTATACTATGAATGGCCTTCCATGGGGAGCTGCACATAATAAAATAAACTTCTCTTTATTCATAGGCATATAAGAGATAGCATGGTGCTTAGAATAAATTTGTCAAGCTATACACCTGTTATGGTCTCCATAGATATTCTTATGCTCCATACACATGATAGGACGATGTTGGCTCCAACTTGTCTTTCATACACACGGTCACACAAATGTTGGCCAACAATTACGAACGTGGGAGTGTGGTGACGTACATGACGTATGACAAGCTGAGAAAAAGGAAGTTCAATAGCCAGTGTGGCGCCTTCTGCTTGAACTTTTGTGTGTCAGACTTGTGTACACAAGATTGGAAATTCCGACAGCAAAGTTTTTCTGGTGGAAGTTTTGAGAGCCTGCTAGCCAACATTTGTTGGCGGAAAGTCCGACAACAAATGTTCGATGGAGCATACACATGGTAGGACTTTCAGCCAACAAGCTCACATCCAACATTTGTTGGCGGAAAATCCGATCGTGTGTACAGGGCCTTAATATAAATGGTAAGCAGCAGCCTGCAGCAAGTACCTCTGGCTGCGGGTTCTTGGAGGAAGCAGTGATTGGCCATTTTTCTTTATTTTGTTTTTTACTGGCATTAAGCTGGTAGCAGAAGTATCTGACGACACTCCCCTTCGTATGTCATAAGCATAAAAGTGCATGATTTTGCATATTTATGGAAGAATTGTTTAAAAACAGAAAGATCTTTCAACAGTAAAGTAATGTCACACGTTAGTACACTGTCTAGTGCATTGTCTTCCAACCTTTTCTCAGTCAAGGCACCCTTTAGAACTATGCACAATTCCAGGGCACACCAGTCTAGGGGCTCATTCACACCAGGCGTTGTGTCCGAGAACACACTTTTTTGCATGTTTGCACACTCACATTTTGTTAATGGGCGCAAATGTACACGCATTTTCTAGTTTAAGAAATAATGACACCCACATACGTCCGCCAAAAAAATCACATTTTTGTGTGGTACAGAAAAATGTGCAATTTTGCACGTGTTACCTCACTGCAGCTGGCGTGAACATAAAATCTAGTACCTAAAATATAGTCTGTGAGACAAAGTCCAGTGATTTAGGTTGTAACTCCTCCAAATTCCCCCTTTTGGCACAAATCCCCCCTCACAGCACAACCCCCCTACAAATTCCTCCTGCTAGGAAAAATCCCCAACAAATCCTCCCTCCTAGCACAAAACACCCCTTTCCTCCTCCTACTCCCCCAAAGTCCTCCTCCTAGCACAACCCCCCCCCCAATTCACCCCTCCAAGTACAACACACCCTCCCTCCTCCTAACACAATTCCCCCAAATCCTCCCTCCTAGCACAGCCCCTCAAAGTCCTCCTCCTAGCACAACCCCCCTCCCAGCAACAACAAAAACTCCCTTTTCCCAAATCCCCACTCCTACCACAAACCCAACTCCAATCCACCCCATCCCCTCTCCCAGCACAATCCTCTCAAAGTCCTACCCCCCCAAATCCCCCTTCCTAAAAAAAAATGTGAGCTGTGCTTGACTCCCATGCAGTGTGGGCTGTGCTCTCTTTCTCCTCGCAGAATCGGACGACACAGGAGTTAACACACACTGCCCACACTGCACAGGAGTTAACACACACTGCCCACACACTGCACGGGAGTTAACACACACTGCCCACACACTGCACGGGAGTTAACACACAGTGACCACATGCTGCATGGGAGTTAACACACACTGCTCACACACTGCACGGGAGTTAACACAGAGTAGCGCTCAGACCAGGATGTGTCCACGGCACCCCTGAGAACTCTTTGCAGCACCCCAGAGTTCCGTAACACCTCAGTTAAAAAACCCTAGTCTAGTGTATATAAATAGCTTTAGAGGCCAAAGAATTCAATTTTTATTCATAGGTGGCAAATTTATGTGATACCGAAATCTATCTGTATCTATGCATTTGAGAATAGCATTGATAATACATTTTTCTCAGAATATTACACTCAAGACTATCTAGCTTGCTCTTGCCAGTGAGCCATGTCTGTTTACCACTGTGCAGATTTTGGAAGGTAAGCCTATAACTCCAAAAAAATTTTTTCACACAACCGCACAGTACATGACATTAATTCATGTGTATAAATTCACGCTCTAGGGAAAGGTAACATGTGTTTAGGCTCGGTTCACACAGGGGCAACACGACTTACAGCGTGACTTCGCAAGGCGATTTGGAGGCAACTTCAACACGACTTTGCGCAACTTACAACGTGACTTAAAGTTGCCTCCAGGACAGGTGACTTTGGCTGTGGCCAGTCACAGAATAATCAGCTCTGTGGGAGGGAGGGGGTTGCCTGGTCAACCGTGGGAAGTACCTGTGTAAATTATTTTCTTTTTCCTGTAAAGTCACTTCAATATAGATGGAGATCCGACTTGGAGGTGACTTCCATTGAATTCTATGGGTACAAGTTGCCTGGAAGTCGCCTTGAAGTAGTACAGGAACCTTTTCTGAAGTCAGAGCAACTTTAGTAGTGTACATTAAGACGGCTCTCATTCACTTCAATGGAATTTCTTATGCCCAGTGGCTTGGGGCAATTTGAGGTCTGATAAGTATGATCCCAAGTCCCTGTAGTGTGAACCAGCACTTAAGCAGTTTAGAAATTATACATTGATGCCACTTAGGAGGTGCTCCCCAGTGTTAGGCACAAACAAAATCATGGATATTTTGAATAAATGCTACATACTGTATGCCTTTTGGCTGTGAAATTCCATAACATGTTCCCTGAAGAGCCTGGTCTTCTTGGTGCACAATTCTATTTGGATTGCTGTCCTTACAATAAATGAATGGGATTCACTGTATACACATGCAAACTTGTGAAATCTAACCATTTGTGGTTTTCTAAGGTGAAAACAAATTCTGCCAGCTGTTACCAAAAAGAAAAAAAATAAGATGCTCCTATTTACTTACCATATTAATTGTGGGTATTGATTAAAATAATGTAAAAAGTATCTGAAAAAGTGTGTAATTTATTACATGCAAAAATACTCTAATGTTAAATTAAAAAAGTACTGTTGCACAAGGGATACTAAAATTGAAAATTACAACTGCTGACTAGAACCAAAATCAAACCCATTTCAATCAATTCGCAGAGTTGTTACTTTATGCTTCTAAGACAGTGACACAAAAAACCAATGACAACTGTATTTCTAAGTTGACAGTGTTGCATAGCAGCCCCTGGAGATAAAATTTCAAAAAGCCACGGGTGCCAATAATGCTGAACAAAGGAGGAGGAGGGAGAGCTAGGCTGTAGGCAAAAGGGATACCGGTAGGTTCTTAACTTTTATAAGATAAGGGGAGAGACACCAAACATATGTTTTATATAAGGTGTATTGTAATTGAATAGTTCACTGTAACTTCTGTTCCAAAAAAAATCTAATTATATCCGCAATGGTGATAACTCAAGATGATAGACAGCTACAAAATATTACCTTGGCAAGAATATTTTTTTTATGTTTTGGCTTTCTACAGTATGTATAGCATTGGGTTTTAAGAAGGAAACCACCTGTCAGTGAAATTCCAAATGGTGAGCATTCTCTCTTTTTATTTAATGGGCTTAAATACAGCAGTAGTAACAAAAGCATACCCAAATGACAGTGTATTATTTTAAGGACGATACTTATAAATACTCTACACTTCATGCACAGAAAGTAAGAAATGTTTTATTGTGCCACAACGCAGGAGGGAGAAGCAAGGAAGGTTTTATCATGAAATAAAAAATTGAGTGTATCATTTTAGACAATAGCCACACATATTTTTCATTGCTGGAGCAATGGAATAGGCCTTAAACTAGAAAGCACGGCATTGATTTTGTCTGTGGCAAACATTTAAATTGTTTTTTTGGAATCATTATGTGTGGCACCTTTACTGTGTGGAAGCATAGGGCAGAAGGGGCAGCAGGAACTGGTAATGATGACAGGCCAGCAGAGGCTGCAGGAGCTGGTAATGGTGGCAGGTCAGTAGAGGCGGTAGGAGCTAGTAATGGTAGAATCCAAGCACAGGTGGCAGAAGCTGGTAATGGTGGCAGGTCAGTAGAGGCGGTAGGAGCTAGTGATAATGGTAATTCAGCGTAAGAAAGTGTTCAAAACACTATTATATGTGCTCATAAAACATATAAACAAAAGTCCACATAGATTAAAACGACCACAATGTGAGACAAAGGGGGTTATTTACGAAAGGCAAATCCACTTTGCACTGCAAGTGCACTTGAAAGTGCAGTCGCTGTCAATTTAAGGGGTAGATCTGAAATGAGTGGAAGCTCTGCTGATTTTATCATCCAATCATGTGCAAGCTTAAATGCTGTTTTTCATTTTCCTTGCATGTCCCCCTCGGATCTACAGCGACTTTACTTCCAAGTTCACTTTCAGTGCACTTCCAAGTGCACTTGCAGTGCAAAGTGGATTTTCTTTTAGTAAATAAGCCCCAATATGTATCTTCCAATGCTCTGAAGTCAGTGGATGATAATATCAATGCCGCTTACCAGATTCGTAGGATCTCATATTATAGGGATCAAAGACGCCTGTGCACAAGCTTACCGGCAGGAATACAATCTTCCTAGGGTTCCTCTCAGGGAAAAAGTCTCCTTCTGTTACAGCAGGGTATCCAGTTAGAAAAGAAGCTTGGAGACAAAGGTCATCATCTATTATCTCGGTGGTCTTCATGGTGTAGTATATCCACAAAATGTAATATAAAATGTACCAACGCTTACAGTGCCTTGCAAAAGTATTCACTCCCTTGGCTTTTTACCTATTTTGTTACATTACAGCCTTTAGTTCAATGTTTTTTTTAATCTGAATTATATGTGATGGATCAGAACACAATAGTCTAAGTTGGTGAAGTAAAATTAGAAAAATATATACATAAAACAATTTTTCAGAAAAAAAACTTGATAATTGGCATGAGTGTATGTATTCACCCCCTTTGTTATGAAGCCCATAAAAAGTTCTTGTGCAACTAATTACGTTCAGAAGTCACATAATTACTGAAATGATGTCCACCTGTGTGTAATCTAAGTGTCACATGATCTGTCATTACATATACACATCTTTTTGAAAGGCCCCAAGTCAGAGTTAGGTTATAAAAAATATCCAAAGCTTTGATGATCCCTAGCAGCACCATCAAATCTACCATAACCAAATGGAAAGAACATGGCACAACAGCAAACCTGCCAAGAGACAGCCGCACACCAAAACTCATGGACCGGACAAGGAGGGTATCAATCAGAAAGGCAGCACAGAGACCTAAGGTAACACTGGATGAACTGCAGAGTTCCACAGCAGAGACTGGAGTATCTGTACATAGGACGACAATAAGCCGTACGCTCCACAGAGTTGGGCTTTATGGCAGAATGGCCAGAAGAAAGTCATTACTTGCAGCAAAAAACAAAATGGCACGTTTTGAGTTTACAAAAAGGCATGTGGGAGACTCCCAAAATGTATGGAGGAAGGTGTTCTGGTCTGATGAGACTAAAATTTAACGTTTTGGCCATCAAAGAAAATGCTATGTCTGGCACAAGCCCAAAACATCACATCACCCAAAGAACACCATCCCACAGTGAAACATGGTGGTGGCAGCATCATGCTGTGGGGATGTTTTTCAGCAGTCAGAACTGGGAAACTGGTCAGAGGGAAAGATGGATGGTGCTAAATACAGGGATATTCTTGAGCAAAACCTGTACCACTTTCTGTGTAATTTGAGGCTAGGACAGAGGTTCACCTTCCAGCAGGACAATGACCCCAAACACACTGCTAAAGCAACACTTGAGTGGTTTAAGGGGAAACATGTAAATGTGTTGGAATGGCCTAGTCAAAGCCCAAACCTCAATCCAATAGAAAATCTGTGGTCAGACTTAAAGATTGCTGTTCATACGCACAAATGATCCAACTTGAAGGTGCTGGAGCAGTTTTGCAAGGAGGAATGGGCAAAATCACAGTGGCAAGCTCATAGAGACTTATCCAAAGCAACTTGGAGCTGTGATAGCCGCAAAAGGTGGCTCTACAAAGTATTGACTTTAGGGGGGTGAATAGTTATGCATATTGACTTTTTCTGCTATTTTGTCCTATTTGTTGTTTGCTTCACAATAAAAAAAAAATCTTCAAAGTTGTGGGCATGTTCTGTAAATTAAATGATGCAAATCCTCAAAAAATCCATGTTAATTCCAGGTTGTGAGACAACAAAACACGAAAAATGCCAAGGGGGTGAATATTTTTGCAAGGCACTGTACATCCAAGAACATGGTGAAGGTAAAAAAAATTTCTAAACAGCCGCAGCTCGGACCAGCTGGCTGTTTGCATGGTGACATCAAGGACTAGTGCTCCAACTGACGCGTTTCCCCATACAAGGCATCGACTGGGAATGGAGGCTCCATTTATATGATTTATGAGCCCATGTAATAGTGTTTTGAACACTTTCTTACACTGATTATTTTATTAATTGTGTTATGTGCACTGTTTTTGATCACCTGCATTTTGCATGGATTTTTTAATTTTTATGACAAATTAAGTATTTATATATTTTCTTTGGTATCATTATTTTTTCAATTTATTTATTCATTCTTTTCAACTGATCAGCAGTGGATCTGCGCTTGTTTTTCACTACTTTACATGTTTTTTAGCTTTAGTGCCTAGGCTATTTTCAAGCTGCAGCACCTTGTTTCATAGATTTTGTAGGAGTCAGCGCAGATATTTACCCTTTCATAAATAATGGTAATTCCCCATGGATTGCAGGAGATGGTAAGGGTGGCAGACCAGGACAGGTGACAAGAGCTTTGGCAGTCCTGCAGAATGTAATGCTGGCAGGCAAGTTGAGGTGGCAGAAGCTGTTAATTTTTTGGCAGCAGATCAGGAGAGATGAAAGCGGCAGGCAATGGTGGCAATTCTGCATAAATGGCAGGTTCTAGCAATAGTTGTAGGCAAGAAAATGTATCAACATCTGGTAATGGAGGAAAGCCAACAGAACCCCCAGCAGCTGGTAACAATGGCAGATTAAGAGCTGGCAATGATGGCAGACCATAAGAGGTGGCAGGAGCTGGTAATGACGATGTTGGTAGACCAGGAGAGGTTGCAGGAGCTGGCAATGGTGGCAGTTTATAATCAGTGGCAGGAGTTGGTAGTGGAGGCGGCCAATCAAAGGTGATAGCTGATAACAGTGGCAACATCAGGCCAGTAGACATGGCAGGAGTCACTAACTGTGAAGGGGCAAACACCTGGCAGCAGATCACAGCCACTTCTGCCTCGTCATTTGCAGTCTAAATAAATGTAGTAGTATGCTGCCATATTGGCGTCAAGAAAAACGCATATCCCCTGGAATGTTCAGGATTGCATGGGCTTGTGGGAGGAGGATTTAATGGAGTCCATTGCTGCATCTGAGTATGGTTAGTAAAGGAGCACTTTGCGTGCCTTTGGTATAGTGTGGGCTACCCTGTTTTCTGTGCACAGTGTAAGTGAACATCTAAGCATTCAAATGTTTTGAGAAACCTTTCCTAAAATCCTTGCATAGAAAAATATCATCAACACCATCTCAAACACAAAAGAGAAATTCCCATGGGATGGAGTGTTTTCTACTTATAACTACATAAAACAAATTCATTTTACTTTCACAGACTAATACACACTAACGTTTCATTTTCAATTACATCACTTTTTCACAAAATGAGATCATCTAATTATCTAGTAAAGTATATGAATTTGTGTAAAAGCATCCAATTTACAATAGAAAATTAAATCAGTGCAATTATTTTAGCATTATTATGACGGCATTTTACAGTTTTGATACTTTACAGGAAGCTTCTAACTAGACATCTGAAAGATAAATAATTTTCAGACTGTGTTTTAAAGTAGAACTATAGGCAAAACTTTTTTTTTTTTGGACACTTATGCTGGTGGCAACTGGCGAGATCTGGTAATGGTGGCAGGTCATGAGAGGTGGCAGGAGGACACTTGGACACTGATGCTGCAACATGAAGGTAAGTACAAAAATGCACAGTTGGATTTGTAGTTATGTTAAGTGTCTGGTATCAGGACACGGTGTGCAGCTGCTGCCTACATATTTTTTCACCATTAGCACAGATTTAGCATGTTTGGTAAGTGTGTATTTCGCTCGGTGGTGGGGTTCATTCAACACAAGTCACCAAATTGTTGAAATCATCATAAGCTGTCACCTAACACCCACGGATTATGGACATTTATTTATGATTTTTTATGAAAAATCTTTTTCACAGGACATTTTTTCTACTCACAGGAATTGAGTAGCTTTAATATTGGAGTATATGTGATTGTTTTTCGTTCACAGCACTTATTCACTTCAATCATTTATTGTTTAGGAGCACAACCTTTTTTGATTTAATTATCATCTTTATTCAATTGTTTGCATTTCTGAACAATACATCTCCATGTGAGAACCAAGAGTCACATTTTTTATTATAAAATTATATAGAGTTATATAAGTGAAAGATTTTTTTCCATCTGGTTAATGGAACTAATTCTTTTTTTTAAATTGATTTATCTGAATTGAGGGAGATTTTCAGTGATAGGCTATGAGCCAATTAGGCCCCTTTCACACTGGGGAGGTGCGGGCATCGGCGGTAAAGCGCCGCTATTTTTAGCGGTGCTTTATCGTCATTTTAGCGGCGGTCTGCGGCCGCTAGCGGGGCGGTTTTCACACTAGAGTGAAAGGGGCCGTTTTTTTCAGGCGCTACAAAAGCGCTATTTTTAGCGCTGTAGCACCTGAAAACCACCCCAGTGTGAAAGGGGCCTTAGGGGTGAGCTGAAAACCCCAGGTTCGGTTCGCACCAGAACTTTTGAACGGACCGAAAATTCGTACGAACTTTAGAACCCCATTGAAGTCTATGGGACTCGAACGTTCGAAATAAAAAGTGCTAATGTTTGTGGTTAATATGCAAGATATTGTCCTAAAAAAGGGTTTGGGGACCCGGCTCCTGCCCCAGGGGACATGGATCAATGCCAACATTTTTTTTTAAAATGGCTGTTTTTTCAGGAGCACTGATTTTAATGACGATTAAAGTGAAAAAAAAAGTGAAATATTCCTTTAAATATGGGGGTGTCTATAGTATGCCTGTGAAGTGCCACGTGTTTTCCGTGTTTAGAACAGTCCCTGAACAAAATTACATTTAACAGAAAAAAAGTCATTTAAAACTGCTTGCGGTTTTAATGTAATGTCTGGTTCCGGCAATACGGATGAAAATCATTGAGAAAAAAATGGTAGCCCCCCCCCCCCTGCCCATTACCACCCCCTTTGGGTCTTGTACGGATATTAAGGGGAACCCCGTACCCAAATTAAAAAAAGGAAAGGCGTGGGGCCCCAGGCCCTATATACAGGCGGTGCAAACAAGACAGGGACTGTGTAGGTCTGTTGTGTTAAGTAGAATCTGTTTGTAATTTTGAACTGGTACATTTTTAAAGTGTAGCTCCAGTCAATAAATCTATTTTTAAGCTTTTTGGAAAACATAGAGAAGGGTTATCACCCCTGTACAATTTTTTGGGCCGTCCGTCTTTTTTCATCTCACTTCCTGTTGTCTCCTTCCATTTGTAAGTAGGAGACGTTTGTAAGTTGGATGTTTGAAAGCAGGGGCCTGCCCTATATGCTCTGCAGAAATGTGGGCCTAAGGTGTTGGTGTTGCTACAACACTGTAAGCCCTCAAAGTGGCTCTTGGTGGGCGCTGGAGCACCCTTCTGTGAACGATTATATCAAGAATTGTAATTACATGCTGTTGTTGAACAGTGGTAGAAAAATTGGGCCTTTGGTGGTTGTGGTGGTGCTGGTTACAGTTACTCTCAGTGGGCGCAGGAATGGGCCCTGCTGTGAAATATTATTTTAAGAATTGTAATTACATGCCCCTGTTAAACAGGGGCTGAAAAATCGGGCCTTAGGCACTGGTGTTGGTGCCACGACACTGCAACCTCTCCCAGATACTCTAGTTGGAGTGCAGGAATGAGCCCTGCCGCAAAGCATTGCATCAAAAATTGTAATTACATGCCCCTGTTAAACAGGGGCTGAAAAATTGGGCCTTAGCCACTGGTGGCATCACCCAGAACCAAAAATATTCTTCCAAGCTATCAGCAGGATCATCGAGGAGGAAGAGGATAGTCTGTCAACATAACAGGACAGTCACTCAGCATAGGCAGTCTTGAAGGGATGTGACATTTAAAAAAAAAATATTGGGTTACATCAGCTTCAGGTGCTTGGTAGCTGGTGGTGAGCCAAGACTGATTCATCTTTATGAAGGTCAGTCGGTCAACCGAGTCGGTGGACAGGCGCACCCTGTGATCGGTTACAAAGCCGCTGCAACCTCTCCCATATACTCTAGTTTTAGTGCAGGAATTAGCCCTGCTGCAAAGCATTGCATCAAAAATTGTAATTAAACGCTCCTGTTAAACAGGGGCAGAAAAATTGGGCTGATAGCATCACCCAGAACCAAAAATGTTCTTCCAACATATCAGCGGAGGAGGAAGAGGATAGGCAATCAACATAACAGGACAGTCACTCAGCATCAGCATAGGCAGTCTTGAAGGGATGTGACATTTAAAAAAAAATTATTCGGTTACATCAGCTTCAGGTGCTTGGTAGCTGGTGGTGATCCAAGACTGATTCATCTTTAGGTCAGTCGATCAACTGAGTCGGTGGACAGGGGCACCCTGTGATCAGTTACAAAGCCTCCAGAAGACCTGAAGGTGCGTTCCAAAAGAACGCTGGATGCAGGACAGGCCAGTAGCTCAACTGCATACTGTGCAAGCTCTGGCCAGTGATCCATTCTCAAGACCCAGTAAGCCAGAGGATTTTCGCTGGGAAAGGTGTCCAAGTCTGACCTTGCCCCTAGGTATTTCTGCACCATGTAAATCAGACCCTGGCGATGGTTGTTGGAACCGATCATACCTTGGGGCTGCGGACTAAAAAATTGTCTGAACGCATTGGTCAGGTGGCCACCTTCTCCACCGCTCCTTCTGTGACTGACCAAAGCCTCAGCAACATGTTGTCCAGGACCAGGAGTTTGTAACCTCCCAGTCTCTGGGAACGTGTTGCACAGACCTTTCTGCAAGGCCTCCAGGAGATGTCTCATCCTCTGCTCCCTCTGCGATGGCAAGATAAGGTCCACAACCTTACCCTTGTATCGTGGATCAAGGAGAGTGGCCAGCCAGTAATGATCCCTCTTCTTGATCCGAAGAATACGAGGATCCTTTTGCAGGATCAGGGAGGCCATGCAGCATAGGTTAGCTGAGGCATTCAGTCCGGAGTCCTCTGGGTCATTAAGGATGACATGATCTGCAGCCACCTCCTCCCAGCCACGTACAAGTCCACAAGTTTCTTGGGACTGTAAATCATACCTATAAGACTGCTGCTGCTGCTGCTGAGTGCCAGGCTCCACCTCCATACTGACACAAGCCTCCTCCTCTTCCTCCTCCTCCTCTTCCTGTGTGATGGGTGGGACAGCAGGAGCACTGTCTGGATAAAGGGGGCCTTGAGAGACAAGGAAGTCCTCCTCTTCCTGCCTCTGTTCTGCCTCAAGTGCTCTTTCCATTATTCCATGCAGCGTATGCTCCAACAGGTGGACAAGAAGTACAATGTCACTGATGCATGCACTGTCACTGCTCACCATCCTCGTGGCCTCCTCAAATGGTGACAGGACAGTGCATGCATCCCTGATCATGCCCCACTGGCATTGTGAAACAAAAACAAGCTTCCCTGACCCTGTCCTGGTGCCGTAGTCGCACAGGTACTCATTGATGGCCCTCTTATGTGTGTGCAGCCGCTGCAGCATGGCCAACGTTGAGTTCCACCTGGTGGGCATGTCACATATAATGCGGTTCTTGGGCAGGTTCAACTCCTTTTGGAGCTCAGCCAGCCGAGCACTGGCATTAAATGATTGGCGGAAATGCACACAGACTTTCCTGGCCTGCCTTAGGACATCCTGTAAGCCCAGGTACCTGCCCAAGAACCACTGCACCACCAGATTTAGGACGTGAGCCACACAGGGGACATGGGTCAGTTGTCCCTGTCGGAGGGCAGAGAGGAGGTTGGTGCCATTGTCGCAAACCACCATTCCTGGCTTAATCTGGCATGGCGTCAACCACCTCTCGGCCTGCCCCTGCAGAGCTGACAAAATATCTGCCCCAGTGTGTCTCCTGTCCCCCAAACAAACCAGCGCAAGCATGGCATGGCATCTTTTTGCCTGCGTACTTGCGTAGCCCCTTGAACGCCTACGGAGCACCACTTGTTCCAAGGACAAAGCACTGGAAGAGGCCATGGAAGTAGAAGAAGAGGAGAGGTGGAGGAGAGAGGTGTGTCATAACCAGTAGTAGCATTTTGGAGGCGTGGTGGCAGAACAACCTCCAACACTACTGCACCTTGTCCTGCATCCTTCCCAGCTGCCAGAAGAGTGACCAAATGGGGCGTGAAAGATAGGTAACGTCCCTGTCCATGCCTGCTGGACCATGAGTCAGTGGTAATATGCACCTTACTGCTGACGGCCCTGTCCAGCGAGGCATGGACATTGCCTTCCACATGCTGGTAGAGAGCTGGAATCGCCTTCCATGAGAAAAAGTGGTGTTTGGGGACCTGCCACTGAGGAACTGCAGTGGGGCCGAGTCTACCAACTGAAAAGGCAGCAGCTGAAGTGCTAGCAATTTTGCCAAGCTAGCATTCAACCATTGGGCATGTGGATGGCTGGGAGTGAACTTCTTTTGATGGTCCAGCAGCTGGGGCAGGGAACTTTGCCTGGTACAATCGGACTTCGGTGTACTGCTAGAAGAGTGCCCGCAAGTACTTGGCTGTGACACACCTAATTCTACACCTTCATTCCTCTCAGTGCAGGTTTCAGAGAGGACTGAAGGTCTAGTGGGGTTGGAGATCCCAGCTGATGAGGAGCAAGGAGAGGTCCGCTTTGTTCTTTGGTGTGGGTCTTTAAGGTACGCTTGCCAACCAGTTGCATGGCAGGTCAACATATGTCTGGTCAAGCATGTGGTGCCCCTGATGTTTTGGCCACGCGAGAAACGCTTGAGACATATGTTGCAGATAGCATCAGTGCGATCTGATGCACTCGTCTCAAAAAAGGCCCACACCAAAGAACTTCTGGAATAAAGAGCAGAGGCAGCGCCCTGTACAGGCAGAGCTCTGCGGTGTGCTGCCCCTAAGCTGGCACCCAGAGGACATTGCCTGCCTCATTGGAGATGTACCTCCTCCTCTTCCTCTCTCCTATCAGGCACCCACAAAGAGTCAGTGACCTCATCATCTCCTCCCTCTTCTTCACTGGAGCAAACCTGGCAGTATGCTGCAGCTGATGGAACATGACTGCCAGATTGCTGTCCTTCTTGAGCATCCCCTCTCTCTGCGCTCACGCTACTGCCTTCCTCTAGCTGGATATCATCAGCAGAGCCTTCAAAATGATGGGCATCCTCCTGGAGCATGTACCCAACACTGTGGTCAAACAGTTCGGGGGACTCCTCAGGAGGACATGGTGGGTCTAGGGAAGGAGTGACTGATGACATTGAGACCAGGGAAGAGGACGCATTGGCAGCTGCTTTGCTAGTACCCTAAGCCTGGGTAAGAGAGGATGGGGAGGATGAGGAGGGCTTGGTCATCCACTCTACCAAGTCTTCTGCATGATGCGGCTCAACACGTCCAGCTGCCGAAAATAAACACAAACAAGCCTGTCCCATGGCCATGTGCTGAGGGCGATGCACCGCGTCCACGACCAGCACTGTTTTCTCTAGACACAGAGCCTGCTTGCCCTTTTTTATTGGCTCGTGACTGTCTGCCTCTCCTTGTTTGCCTTTCAGACATAGTAATGGCCTGCAGGGAGATGGGAAAACCAACAATTGGGTAGCTTTAGGTGCACACTGAGCAGATGACACAGTATACTGACTGCAATTACTGCAGCTGTCTGCCTGTGTTACAGAAACAGAACAACACCAGTAATAAAGGTTAGCTTCAGGTGTATACTGTGCTGGAGGCACACAACACCCAATTTAACTGCTACAGATGCCTGTATTACAGAACACCAGAAATAAAGGGTAGCTTCAGGTGTATACTGTGCTAGAGGCACACAACACCCACTTTAACTGCTGCAGATGCCTGTATTACAGAACACCAGTAATAAAGGGTAGCTTCAGGTGTATATTGTGCTGGAGGCACACAATACCCACTTTAACTGCTGCAGATGCCTGTATTACAGAACATCAGCAATAATGGGATATCTTCAGGTGTATACTGTGCTGGAGGCACACAACACCCACTTTAACTGCTGCAGATGCCTGTATTACAGAACACCAGCAATAAAGGGTAGCTTCAGGCGTATACTGTGCTGGAGGCACACAACAACCACTTTAACTGCTGCAGATGCCTGTATTACAGAACACCAGCAATAAGGGGCATCTTCAGGTGTACACTGTGCTGGAGGCACACAACACCCACTTTAAATGCTGCAGATGCAAACAATGATCCTTTGGTTGATTTGCCTTTGACTGACTTGTCTTGGAGAAAAACAATAGTAATTTCTACTTCTCTCAGAGGTGAAGTTGCAGAGGGTTGCAACCCATGCCACCATTCTGCTTATTGCTACCACTTGCCTAGTATGGAGTGTCTCTTGATCTTGCTGACTACATTTGCCAATTCTTTACACACATTTGTTACCTGTGTATTGTCCACATTTTGCCAATAATGTTATTGCATTACTCCCAATTAGTTTGAGAGATCCCCTTGCCAACCAGTTAGGTCATAATGCTTCTCGCTGCATTTCAGGTTTAAGACACCTGGAAAACTGAAGGCTCAATTTAAATATAAATTTTATATTTACATTTAAATTTAAATGTAACAGAAGCACCAAATTTGGCCACCAGATGGCACTAACTATCCAACTAGAAAATTCCTATGTTAGCTCCATCTAGTCACCAGATTAGGTATTTTCCCTTTAAATCAATAGAAACATTCAATCAGCACAGAAAATAGCCCAGTGAGATTTGATTTTGCTCTCATATGCACAGAATGAATTTGCATGCACTGTTACTGGGTGGCTCCTTAAAGTGGTTACAAAGAAAAGACTTAGTACTTACCTATCCTACCACCCGTGACAATAGTATCCAGTGTCTTCATGAGCAATACTGGATGAAACATATTTAGCCTCCACCACACTTCAGGGTGTGTCAGATGCCTGGTGCAGGGCCCCTTCATTTCCCCCACTGGCCCTGACATCACTATTTTGTCCTGTAAAGATGTTGGGCCGGATGGAGGAACCACAGCATGCACAGAAAGACCAGGCATCTGACACTTCTGGAAAAGCAGTTGCTAATGATTTTAAGCTAGTGTAGAATAGGCTTTTTGTGGTACATTGTGCTTTGATATCATCTTTTGGTATCAATATTATTATTTTACATTTTCTATTTTTTTTTGAATGGGCACATAACTGATTAGTATACGGTGTCATATATGGTAGTTTTTCTGGTTTACAATGCACAGGATTTTCTTAACTTTTTGCTTTATAAGACAGTTTGTGTCCTCCTTTAGGCTATACTGTTTGGTGAGTTACTACATTGTGCATCATGTGTACTAAACCTTTTGTTTTGAATATTGACTCTAATACCACGTACACATGACTGGACTATCCGGCAGACTAGGTCTGACGGTTTTCACGACGGGGCGGAGTCCCGACGGACTTTCCGAACTAACGTACTTGGCCACGCACGAATGGACTAAGTCTGTTTGTAAGTCTGTTCACTTTGAACGTGATAACGTAAACGGGACTAAACAAGGAAGTTCAATAGCCAGTAGCCAATAGCTTCCCTTGCGTCATATTTGGTCCGTTGGACCAACACAGAGACAAATGGTTTTCCCGATTTTAGTCTGTCGGAATTGAGTCCGTCGGATAAATTTGAAACATGTTTTTTTTTATACAATCGGACTAGCCCACACACGATTGGATTGTGCAATGGACTAATCTCTTTGGACCTAGTCTGCCAGAAAGTCCGGTCGTGTGTACACGGCATTACTGATTTTTATTCAGTAAAGGGTCACACCTTTGGCAAACATTATGGGGTTACACCAATAAATAGCAATAAAAAGTGAAATTGTGTTTTTTTGGCAAAATGGAACTGATGGTGGAAGTTAAGCCGAAATTTGCTATCATTTGTTTTACAGCCATAAATTAAATGTACTACTAAATCCTGATTTTTGTTACAAGTTATAATTTTTATTTTTTTATAAATATACATTATTTTTCTTATTTTCATTATCTATTTAGCAGTAACTCTTTAATTTGGTCTGCGGCATAAGTATAGAATTTGAAAAGCTAAGGCAGCATTTATGTGCCATTAACTAACAAAAAAAAAAATCCTGGAATTTTCTATAAATCAGATAAAATTGTTTGTGAATTAAATCTGAAAATGTGGGAAACTATAGGGTTGGTGCCTTTTTGATGATGTATAGGAGGTTTAACAGCAGGTGCAAAGGCCATAGACAGTGCATAGTTGGGTACAAGGTTCAAGACTATTATCTACAGGCACACACGCATAATGAAGAGAGGGTAAGAATGCTACTGATTTATACACATAGCAGATCATTGTGTTCTTATTTATCATGTGTATTTCTTTAGATTCATGTTATTCAGTTCTCTTCATTTCATTTTCTCTCACTTAGAATTGCTAATTCACTCATGTGTGAGATAATAGAAGTTGCAAATGTTATCACAATTCCCAAAGCATTAACGTACATCTGTCATTTAAAAAAATGTCATAGCTGGCTTTATTAATAAAATGTAGGCGCTCAGAGATCTCTTCACGTGCCATGGTTGCCTGGAATCCCAGATTGCACTAATAGTCACATTTTTCAATAGACACTCTTTCATTTTTCCTGTTTTGAACCTTCCTGCCTTCTGCACCTCATATTTGACCCACCCGGTCACTAGGGATTTCTGAAACTAATTCAGAAAATGTTCAGGAGTGTCAGAATCTGCCCATTAGAGTACCCGAGGATCTTATGCTCATGCAGATGTCTGAAGGTATGTGCATATACTGGATGCTTGCATTTTATTATCATGGTCAACAAATGTACTTGAACATATTTCTTTTGATGTCCTTTATTGCTCCTGGTGTGTCTTTTCATTTCTAGCATTGCTTTCTTTTACTGACAGAGTAATCAATTAAGGTGAAGAAACAACTGATGACTAGCTTAACCCACTGGGCCAAGTAGGACCTGAAAGTAAGCCCTGTAGTGGATTTATATTTAAAGTGATTGTAAAGCTTTGTTTATTTAAAAAAAATAAAAAATAAACATGTCATACTTACCTCTACTGTGCAGCTCGTTTTGCACAGAGTGACCCCAAACACCATCTTCTCGGGTCCCACAGCGGCACTCCTGCCCACATCAGATAACCCCATAGGAGAAGCAAGGGTTACCGCAAGGGTTACCGCAAGGGTTACCTTGCGGGCGCGCTCCCGAGTCTAGCGTTCGCGCCCATAGCCACCAAATGTATGACTCGGCCCCGCCCCTGAAATGAGTAGGAATTTAGAACAATGCTAATACATGTAGGGGCTGATTTACTAAAACTTGGGAGTGCAAAATCTGGTGCAGCTCTGCATAGAAACTGATCAGATTACAGGTATTTTTGTCAAAGCCTAACCAGTTGCCGACTGCCCTAAAACTGCTACAGGGTGGCCGCGCTTTGCAGGATCAAATATTTATATGTGATACTGCTCCTCCCAGTGGCGTGCACAAGTGTGCGCTGCCGACGGCTCACTCCTTCTATGAATCTACATGCTGGTCATTCGCTACAAAGGCAGAACCACAGTCTGCCCATGTAAACAAGGCAGACTGCCGTTTTGTCAGTAAGGAAGGCATAGATCCTGTGTTCCTGCAAAGCAGGGCCACGGAAACCATGCATTCCCCTAGTAAAAGCACCTCTCACACTACATTAAAACACTAGCTAGACACACAGTTAATTCTTTGATTGCCCTTGATGTTAACCCCTTCCCAGTGTCATTAGCACAGTGACAGTGCATACTTTTAGCATTGATCACTGTATTAGTGTCACTAGTTCACAAAGAAGTAAGATTTGTTGCTGATCCCCACCATTACTAGTAAAAAAAAAAAAATTCCATAAATCTATCCCATTGTTTGTAGACGCTATAACTTTTGCGCAAACCAATCAATATATGCTTATTGAGATTTTTTTTATTTTTTTTTTTTTACCAAAAATATGTAGTAGAATACATATTGGCCTAAATTGATAAAGAACTGACATTTTTTACATTTTTTTATTGGATATGTTTTATAGCAGAAAGTAAAAAATATTGTTTCTTTTTTCCCAAAATTTTCGGTCGTTTTTGTTTATAGCGCAAAAAATAAAAAACACTGAGGTGATCAAATACCATCAAAAGAAAGCTCCATTTGTGGGAAAAAAAATGTTATTTGGGTACAGTGTTGCATGACCGTGCAATTGTCAGTTAAAGTAACGCAATACACTATCACAAAAAAATGCCTGGTCATAAAGGGGGTTAAATCTTCCAGAGCTGAAGGGGTTATTTGAACAATCTGAAGTTAGAAGCTGATTGGCTACCATGCACAGCCGCACCAAATTTTGCACTCTCTTTTAGTATCATAACCCCATAATGTATCAAGAATTTCCTAAGACATTGTACCAGTCTAGGTTCAGCCAAAAAAAAAACACACAATCAGCACAAGGGGTATAACTTACAGTCAGTATGATGTGTTCCTTGTGCTGATGCCTTTGTCCATGATCCTCCTCATGCCTGCTGCAATAATCTTCCGATGTGAAGGTTCCTCTTAAGGCTCCTGAAGAAGATATGTAGCCTCTTCTTCTCGGGTCCCTCTTCGCTGCACCTAGCCCCTCCCTCCTTTGAGTCCCCCTCAGCCAGCAGCTTGCTACAGGGGGCACCCAAGCCAAGTCAGAGCTCCGTGTATCCATTCAGACATGGAGCCCCGACCTGGCCCTGTCCCATCTCCCCTGATTGGCTGACCGACTTTGATTGACAGCCGCAGGTGCCAGTGGTACCGCTGCTCTTTCTCTGCCAATCAGGCCAATCAGGAGGATGACTGAGGGGATTGTGGACATCGCTGGAGAGAGAAGGGGCTCAGGTAGGTAATTAGAGGGGTGCTGGGGGGGCTGCTCAACACAAATGTTTTTTTTTATCTTAATGCATAGAATACATTAAGATAAAAAAACCTTCTGCATTTACACCTTCTTTAAGACTGGATGAAACCGATAAATAGTTTCTTCACTGTTAGAACAGTATAATTATTGATACCCTTTGGGCCCAATATTTGAGTCAACAAATTAGATCTTAAATAGTACAAATGGTGATATAAAACTATTTCTGTGCTCTAGAAAAAACTCAGATAAAACGAGAAATTATGAACTGAATATAAAATAGAGCACACAGCACAGAAAGATTGAATATTTACCTGTCTATTTTATCACAACGTCATCAATAATCAATTCCCATCAACTTGAGCTGAGACACTAGTGCTGATGTCCAACAAGCAATCTGCAAATGCAGACCTAAATTAGTTCCAGCCCACATAATTACTTGACAAGTGACTCATGCAAATGAATGTCCGGAGTCCACACAAAGACAATATTAAATGGAATACTTAGATCTACTAATGCCGCGTACACACGGTTGAACCGTTTGACGTACTTAGTCCGTTGAAACACATTTCAGCGGACAATCCGCTCGTGTGTGGGCTTCAGCGGACTTTTTCAGCGTGCAGTCCGGAGTACTAAGAATTTCAGATTTTCCAAAAATCTGTCCGTCGTACTTTGGTTTCAGCAGACAATACGGTCGTCAGTATGCTAGTTCGACGGACTAAGAATGGCGCATGCCCAGAAAGGATTTACACGGCGGAAGGGTGCTTTGCTGTGTCTTGGACTTCCTATTTCTAGTCCCGTCGTACGTGCTGTACACGTCATCGCGCAAGCTTTCGACGGACTGTTTGTGCATCCGTGTGTGGTCAAGTCCGTTCAGTGGAAAGTACGACGGATTGTCCGTCGGATTGTATGACGGACTAAGTACGTCAAACAGTTCGACCGTGTGTACGCGGTATAAGGTACACCAGTCTTGCAGCTTTGTATCATGAAACTGTTCTAAATAAACACCAACAACTGTAATAACATCTCTGTTTTACATCTTGTTGGTCTACTAGCATACTAGCAAATTATGTCTTTACTTTTCAGGGAAGGGGGAAATGTTTTTTTTTTCCCTGCAGGGTTTACTTCCTCTTTAAAGTGGTTGTAAAGCCACTTTGAGGAAAAAAAAAAAAAACTCTGACAAGACAGCATAGCATACAAGCTCATTATGCAATTCTCACCTGCGCAATACCTTATGCAATACTCACCTGAGATTGAAGCCATCGTTGTGGTGCCCATAGACTGCTTCACTCCCGGGGGTTACTTCTGGTTATTGTGGCTCCAGCCAATCACATCGCTAGAGCCGCGATAACCGGAAGTAACCCCCGGGAGTGATGTCGGCCCGCTGAAGCAGTCTACGGGCACCGCAACGATGGCTTCAATCTCAGGTGAGTATTGCATAATGAGCTCGTATGCTATGCCTTTATGACGTCACTCCCACACATGCGTGCGGTAAAGGCACACTCACTAAAGCAACGGCACATACCTGCCATTGCTTCAGTTTGTGTCAGTGCGCATGTGCCGATGAAGTCGGCACATGCAAATACACAGGGGATAAACCTGCACGGTTTAGGAGATATCCTTGGTATCTACAGGTAAGCCTTATTATAGGCTTACCTATAGCACAAAGTGGTCTGTAAGGGTTTACAACCACTTTAATGACCCTGTTTTCAGAAAATAGTTTCTTATCATGTTTTATGCCTCCTTGCCGCATCCTCTATGAGCTCCAGAACCTTTCCTTTTTGCCTTCACATCTGGTCGTGTGCACTGCTCTATGCACACTATAAAACCTATAGTCCACAGATCTCCTCTGGAGCAAGCAAGAGAGGGTGGCTACATTTCCACATACCATAGGACCGTATTGAATAAAAGTAGCCACCCTCTAACAGGAAGTTAGATTACAGCAGGAAACAAAAAATAAATTTGAGGATTCGGAATGAGAGCAATAGGAGGTACTTTTTGAATAAGGAAAACATACTTGAATTGAATATACAATATATATATAAAGTTTTTAGGGTTGTGAATGACTTTGTAAGTTACAGATAAAACTGTGGGACAGACATGGATAGTGGATAGTGCACTTATCAATATAATTTGGAGTGCATTAAATCTATCCTATACCGATATACACTGTGTATACAGATATATAGTGTTCCTCAACCTTTTATCAGTCAAGACACCCTTTTAAATTGTGCACAATCTTGAGGCACCCCAATCTAAAATGCAAAAACCTAACTGAATAGTTTTTCATAATGCAGAAACATTCAAACTCATAGGACACCCAACGTTACAGGTGATTTATTCTTTCTAAGCAAACACACCTTAGCAGACTGGTACTAACTAATATTCCAGCATTTCTCTTCTCCTTCAGTTTCTCTCTATCATCAGCTAATGTGACCCCAGTGCTTATGTAGAGGGGCTGGGGACAGGCACACAAGTATGCTGTGCAGGTACCTGGTGATGCATATTTTGCACTTTTTGCGACAGCGTATGTGTGCTATAAATCAACTCTAATAGTGAACATTAAAAAAAGCTCTGTACAAGTGAAAAATGGCAGGGTAACTTGTGTCTCAGAGGTCACATGCAGGGTAACAGAGTTCAAGGCATTGGTGATAGACTGTACACTGCTCTAAATTGTGAAAGATTCTCTTTATGCACTAGTGATCACATTGCTTGGAATGCACACAGCCACTAACCAGCCACTAACATGGTGACACTCTACACCAGCCATTCTCAACTAGGGTTCTGTGGAACCCTGGGATTCCTCCAGAGGTTGCTAGGGGTTCCTTGAGCTGTGGCTGATGAACCACCTTTTTGATGGTGCCTACAAGGTTAAGCATCACTTAGCAAAGCCAACAGCATGACACCAAATAACTTTTTAGCTGTCTTTAAGGGTGGTATTCTGAGCACCATTTTAAAGGGGAACATTCTTCCTATTGGCCACCAGTATAAGGGCATTGTTCTATTGACCCCTGATGAATTGGTTTTAGTAAGGGTTCCTTAAGACTTGAAAATAATTTTTGGGGTTCCTCTAGGGTTCAAAGGTTGAGAAAGCCTGCTCTACACTTTGCATGGGCCATGGTCTCTGAGAGTGTTCCTCTCACGGCAATGACATGGAAGGGTCCAGGTACTGGTCCAGAAACGTTACTTTTCTATGTGATCTTACAAGAATAGGGAGCTTTACACTATAAAATAAGCTTGTGGGACATATTTCATTTATGTTGTACACCATGATCAGATGGATGGCCTTGCAACACCCTTTTATTCACAGGGTCAATTCCAGTATGGAATGCAAGAGGAATATACCATATCTCACAGCCTCAATCCAAAGGCTGCAAGTTCTGTCACATATTGCCAAGTACACATCCTTCTGCTCTCGTAAATCTCCTGCCTCCACACAGATCACCACATACACTCTTCTGCTAGAAACATGTATAGACTCTCTCCTTGAGATAACAATGGACTTTAACATGATTTGCCCTACACTGCAGCACGGTCCATGTTAATTGGAACAATAAACTTACTTCTGCACAGTTACATAGAACTATGTAAGGGACATTGTATAAGCAATAGACTTACTTTAAAGCCTGTGGTCATATACCATATTCATACCCAATAAATAATAATCATAATTTGTGGTCGTGTCTTCCAGAATAACAAAAGTGGCTAAATAGCATGGTAAAACCACGAATAGGACCCACAGAAACCAGAAATGAAAAGAGGTTTGTGCTTCTCTACAGCACTCTTGGGAAGGAGATGTCAGAAAGAAAGAAAAACTCAATAAAAGCAATAGTATCCTGAAGAGATATGTAGACTTGGTTCTGAAATCTGTCAATTATGAATGAGCTGAAATAAACAGTTAGCCATTTGCTGGAAATTATGGATCGTTAATAATAAAGGAGGAAAAAAAAGCACTGATAGGCATCCCATGGGTACCATTTTTCCTTTGCTGAGTCACCTTTGTATATTTCCTTGTTATAAATAAACTGACAGCAGCGTGACAACTGGTTTATATTATCATTATCTTATGATAATGTTATTTCATAAAGCCTAACAGGAAGTTCTAACTATATCCAGCTAGTGAGGAATCTACATATGGGAGAAATAATAGAAACTTTCACATACCGGAGGGAAACAATTCAAAGAGAGGGAAATTCTGGAGGAACAAAGGTCATGTGCTAAAAATGGAGATTATGGGAATGGATGATTACAGTCCCTGCCATTGATAGATTTTTTACTGCTCTGCTGACATAGGAACTATAACAGCTCACTTTATATACCATAGAAAAACTGCCATTAGACTGCCTATAATGGATTATATTATTATTATTATTTATTATATAAATAAAGTACTCCAGACTGTGGCAGCATTTAGGATTCATTCCCATGCATGTGTTACCTACAGCCAAAAGAAAATCTGACTGTAATATTGGTGTTTCAATATTTTGCCACACAATTAAGTCTGTTTTTCATTGAGTTGACATGTGTTTTGATGTTTTCAACAAGCAATTGATTAAAGACAATATAATGAGCATTGCAATATGCTATTGTGCTATTTCCAGTCTTGTAAAAACTTCTCCTATGATGGTCAAAGTACAGGAAGCTACCATTCTAACGTGGTCAACTTCACCCAATACATATCAATACGGTTGTTGGCATTTCACATCCATTTGACTTTGCTTCCTTGGACAATATCTTGAGCATCACTGTACTTTAACCTTTTGCTGCCCATGTAACACATATTAGTGGTGGCAAAGAGAGTGTGCTTTAATGCCCACACACTACACATGTGTGTCCATGAAGTTTCTGTACTGAGAGCGTGCTCATTGCGTTCTCCCAGCAACATTGCTGAGCTGTCAAAGACAGCTCCCAATTTCTAGTAAGAAATGGAAGTTGGTGGGACCTGTTTATAATCATGTGACCACTGTGACAGCCAATCACATTGGTCATGTAATTAGGCAAACCTTTCCAGCCCCCAGGCGTTAATAGACCAGTTAAAGGGATGCAAGAGCTGAGCAGGAAGTAGTTAAATTAGACATAAACCCTCACTGGATTGCATTTAGTTTGCTAATGTACTGTGTTTATCATAAACATGTACAACATTTACAGTTTTCACTTTTTTTCATCCTTTTTTGCATATCAACGCTCCTGATTTCTTTTAGCTTCTTTCAGCCATTTACTGTCTACATGATCTTGCTTCAGCATCTGCTGCACATATTTGTCCTGGAAACCAACCTACTCACTCAGTGAGTTTTTATTCATTGACCATCAAGGTAAACTTGTATAAAGATCACGCATGTATCTGAATATGTAAAATTCAACCCTAGCCAAATCCTCTTCGGTTTTATATAGAGTGGGTAAAAGGTTATAAAATCTGCTGGGTTTTTACTGATGTCTTTGACACTTACTGGGCAGACTTCCCCACACTTTTGGCTCTGTGACACAAAGATACAAACTGGGAGAATGGGTGTCACTGGAACAGAAAGACACAGACAGCAATGTAAACCTACAGTACATCACACTACAATGTACAGAGTTTTGAATAATCCCTATGTGAGGGCAGGTCCATAGCTAAATATTGGTACCCGTTAAATCCAATAATAATAAGAAACAGCCAGCATGCAAAATGCAGATCCAGATAAAAGGATTACGGTCCCATATCAGACAAAGAGATACACCAACGTTTTGAGGGCACGGTAGCCCACTTTCTCAAGGTCACAAGCAGAAAGTGCTTACTTGCCACCTTGATAAAGGGGGCTATTGTGCCCTCAAAAGGCTGGTATATCTCTTTCGCTGATATGGAACTTTAGCCTTTTATTCCTTTTCCAGATTCGGTGTGCACCAGTTTCAGTAAATTTTCACCACTCTGTTAGCATAACAGAAAGCAAGATGAGATCTCTTCAAAAAATACAAACAGAAATAATAACCTGAATAAGGAAATGGCTAAATGGGAGGGTCTACCTATTATCTCTATGTAAGGTGCAAACCAGGGGCGGACTGACCACTCAGCCACTCGGGCACTGCCCAAGGGCCCCGGGCCACTAGGGGGCCCCATCAGGGTTGTCAGCCTCAGTAAAACCAGGAACAGTATATAAAAATCTGTGTTTTTTTTACATCTGTCTCTGAAATGTCCCTTACCGACATCCTTTTGGTCTAAAAATTACAACTGCCCCACCTCTCCAGTACCTTCTCAGCCAATAGAAACATGTCTGTGTATACTGTGTGATTGTATACTGTGTGGCCCCATAATCTCTGATTGCCTGGGGGCCCCATAATCTCCTATTGCCCAGGGGCCCCTTGAGTTGTCAGTCCGCCCCTGGTGCAAACTGCACTGAAACTGCAGTATGCAGGTTTTTAAAAGGCCCTACAGTAAGAGGCTAAGATGTGAACTGCCCCTTAATGATCATTTTATTCTTCCAATAAGGATGCATTTTACTTTAAATATATGGCTTCCTTTGAAGCACATTATAGCACTTGTTGGAATCAATATGGTTTCACTGAAAAGAAGCAAGCACAAATAAATCACGGGAGCTCTTTTCAGCCCAGAAATCAATGTTGACACATTAGGGCTATTAGCTTATTGAAAGTATAATGATGGATGGAATAATAGAGATTATCTAACCTAGTCTTGTAAACTGGGATTTGACATGGATCGCTACAATTTGCTCAGTGTAGATAGATATTTACATATTCTTGTTGATGGCACTTTTTCCATAATTGGTGACCTTTGGTAGTCTTCTTTATGCTCTCTTATGCCGCATATACACAACTGTGTTTTCCATCAGAATGAACTCTGACGGTTTTTCCAACTAAACGGACTTGCTTACACACGATCACACCAAAGTCTGATCGCTTAGAACGTGGTGATGTACAACACGTACGACTGGACTAGAAAAAGGAAGTTCAATAGCCAGTAGCCAATAGCTGCCCGTACGTCATTTTTGGTCAGTTGGAACAGCATACAGATGAATGGTTTTCCCGATAGGAATTGATTCCATCGGAAAGATTTAAAACATGTTCTATTTCTAGGTCCGTCAGAATTTTCGAAAAAAAAAAAAAGTCCTCTGAAGCCCACACATGATCGGAATATCCAATAAGATGATTCTGTCTGACTTTTTCTGCCGGAAAGTCCGACCGTGTGTATATTATATTATATGTACCAACAGTAATCTATTTTCTCCTTTTCAGCACCATCATATTCCTAGACTACAAAGTATGCTATTGGATTCCTATTGCTCCCAATAGTATTTTTTTTCTTATTTTAGAATCAGTTGTTTCTTTATTCTATTGTTACTTGAATGGCAGTCACATGCTGCAGGCTTGAATTGTCCTAAACAGTTTTTGCATAGAGGTGACTTTTCATTTCATTACCACTTCGTGGATCATCACAGGACAGTCACACACCCAGCGGTATTGCTTCTGTAGAAATAGCACATATAAATATGTTTTAACTCTTTTGAACTACAACAGCTATACAAAATAAAGAACTGTAACAGTAACAGTCTCTCATAAGCTTTTGTTACACACATATTCTAAAACACGTAACCAAGAAGTGTACTGAGTCAAGTGGTTATAACTTTAAGGCTAAGAAGCCTTAACTTAACATGAGAGTAGAATTTTGTGAAATTTTAGGTAATAGTTCTCATTCCCATCTACAACTTTTTTATATATATATATTCTATAATCTAATTAACCAATTATTTCTATTGGGCTACAGCAAGAGAGGATGGGGTCATCCATATAATACCTATGGCTTAGTGAGCTGTAAACATAGTTTTTGAAAGAATATTCTAGTATAGTGTAGGCAATACTCTTTGTTTATTAGTATTCCAAATTCACACAAGGCGTTTGGGGAAGAGGGATTTGCAGTTAGGTGGTAAGCACAAAAACAACTTGCTGCCAGAAGAAGATATACCCTGGCAACCCCAAATAGGCTGCATGAAATTTGCTTACGGTTCTTTTCATTATATATAGGTGGGGGTGGCTATACGTTCTATTTTGTTTTCCCGTCAAACAGGAGCTAGATGTATTTGGTGTATAATATACAATTTAATGAATCTATTATTAACCACTGCTGAAACCAACATTTGGGAGGAGCATATATCAAACATAGGTCTGTAGACATTTTAGTAAGAAGTAGGAGCTGCCATTTAGTATCACTAGCCAGTGGAGTTTTACCCTAACTTAGTTTGTAGCAAGTGGGAATAGACAGTGGTTATTAACACTTCTGTTAGTGGGTATTTTAGGGAGAATTATCCTGGTCCCTGAATTGTGCCTCCAAACCATGGAGCTGTGATAGGAACATGTACAAGAAACTACGTGATACATTGTGTCTCTCCTGTAATTGCATGAATGAGTCCACTACCCCTGTAAATTTCTGCAAGAGTTATCCCATAAGGATTAATTATCTGGGAGGTCCTGAAACAAAGTCAGACATTTACCTCAATGCACACTGATTTGGCCAGTTTCAGGATGGGTAGGTGGTGCTTGCAGGGTAGTAAGTTAGGGGACACTGGAAATTTAAACATTTGTTTGGTCCCATGTGCTAAATATGCTTCCAAGTTATGGGGCTCTACAGGGAGGAGTCATGTGGTTAGGTGTTATCGTTCTCCTGCCAAGTAATAAAGAACATATCCAGAAGTCCCATACCAGCATTATAGTCCTTTTTAGTGTGGCTAGTTTTA
Organism: Lithobates pipiens; assembly: GCF_037356315.1. Lineage (NCBI taxonomy): Eukaryota > Metazoa > Chordata > Amphibia > Anura > Ranidae > Lithobates > Lithobates pipiens. Next base: position 10,974,520 of record NW_027507790.1, read on the forward strand.
TTATAGCTATAGTGGTAGCCCATATAAACGTTGAGAACAGAGAGTAAGTGCCTTGAAAATTTGTTTTAGTACTGTCATGGGCATTAGTGCAATTATCCAGATACATTTTGACAAACTGATAATTTTAAGTACTTTAATTCTGCCTGCAACAGACAGGTGCAGCTTAGACCACCCCTGCAAGGTTATGCTTAATAATTTGCATAGTGGGCCAAATGTTTTTTGAGATGGCCTGGGAGAGGGTTTATATAATTTCAATCCCCAGGTATTAAAAGGAAGTCATAATGGTGAGAGGGGACTGAGGCGTGGAAGAAGAATATGGCTATAGACACCAATGGCATAAAGATAGACTTTTGCCAGTTAATTTTAAGCCCCAAATAATCACCAACTACTTCAATAGTTTGAAATGCCAATCATAAGTAAGGGATTATATTAATATTATTATACAGGATTTATATAGCACAGTTTGTTCAGCACTTTACAAAATGAAGGCATGCATTACAGTTACAATACAATATAGTACAAGAGGAATCAGAGAGCCCTGCTCGTTAGAGCTTACAATCTAAAAGGGAGGGTCAAGCGATATAAAAGGTAATAACTGTGGTGGATGAGCTGATGGAGAAAATAAAAACACATTGTGTTAGTTAGAAGCAGGATAGGCTTCTTTAAACATAAGGGTTTTCAGGGATTATCTAATGCCGTGTACACATGACCGGATTTTCCGACAGACTAGGTCCAATGGTCTTCCCGACGGACTTTCGGTGGAATTCCGACGGACCTACTGAATGAACGGACTTACCCACACACGAATGGACTAAAGTCAGGTTGAAAGTTAGTTTGTTTTGAATGTGATGACGTAAGACGGGACTCAAAAAGGAAGTTCAATAGCTAGTAGCCACAGTAGCTTCCCTTGCATCGTATTTGATCTGTCGGACCAGCATACAGACAAATGGTTTTCCTGATAGGAACTGAGTCCGTCGGACAGATTTGAAACATGTTCTATGTCTAGGTTCATCGGATTATTTAAATGAAAAATTATCGGATTGGCCCACACACGATCAGATTGTCCGACGGACTGATTCCGTCGGACCTAATCTTCCGGAAAGTCCGGTTGTGTGTACACGGCATAAGGATGGATAGATTAGGAGATAGTCAGACAGATTGGGTTAGGGAGTTCCAAAGTATTTTTGAGATATAATAGAAAAACATCAACATATAGGTCTGTTTGTTCAATTAATTGCCCATAAGTAAAGCTGAGTTCCCACAGGCTGAAAACAAACGGTCAGTTCCACAGGAACCAGCTGATTGATGGACTGTGTGTACAGCTGTCTGTTCTACAGAAGCTGGCGTTACAACCTGCTTTTGTCGAAAGTGCATGCAAGAAAACTAGCATCCTATCAGCGCTGGCAGACAATATCTTCAAGGGCTTATCAGTGTGTTATTGCAGGGGAGCAGTCCCACTTACCCCCGTAAGTGTGTTAGTAAGTTGTTTTTGTTTAGTCTGCTGGGTTCAACGAAAAAAAGAAAACTTATAGTATGTGCCCAGGTTTATGCTTCTAAAGTGCTCCATTTGCTGGATGTTAATGTCAAGAGTCACTATTGCTACAGCAAAGAGAAGGGGAGATGGGGTAATGTCTAAAGATGCCAAGGCACATGTTTTTGGGATGTATGCTGATAATTGAGCCATAACCGTAACCAATAGAGATTATGATAATATTCAGTCTGATAATAAGAGTGTCATTAGGACAGAAAATGATTTGAAAGCTTGCCAACATATACAGACCTTACTTAAATAGAGTGAGGAAGGGTTAGAGCTTCTGTTGGCTTTTTGTTGCTGCATGTGACTTCTTGTCTTGACAGCCTTGCCCCGTATTTCTTGTCTAAGTGTCTCAGGGGCAGGAAGAAAAAGGAAATTGGCTTCAACCAACAATGATGTAACTCATGAAAAATTTGCAAATTTTGGCAGATAGTTATGCTTTTAACTAGATCTCAGGGAAAATTGTCTCATCTTTGTGGAATGACAGAAAACAGAATCTACAGTACACGTGGATGTGCTTCATCCCTTTTTTTCCTGTGTTGAAAGGAATAAAGGCAGAGATATACCGTATATTAGTGAAGATAATTTCAGCCTGGTTTCCTGCTAGCCAACAGTTATAGCTGAAAGGTGTTTCTGAAGTTCCTAGTCCGGCTATTTTTTGGAAGACTGGCCTAGAAATAGCAGAATTACAGTGATACTTTGGGGTTTATTTACTAAAGGCAAATAGACTGTGTACTTTGCAAAGTGCACTTGCAGTTGCTCCAGCGCTTAGTAAATGAGGTAAAGCTGCACTTTGCAAAGAATACCCAATCACATGTAGGGAAAATTAAAAAAAAAACTGCATTTTTTCTTGCACATGATTGGATGATGGAAGTCAGCAGAGCTGCTGCTCATTTACTAAGTTCTGGAGCAACTGAACTTGCCTTTAGTAAATCAACCCCTTTGACTTGACGGTTCTTCCTGTTATGATGCTGGTATGAGGAAACCTCATCTAGGTGATATGTGGGGATCTGTAGCATCAAATAAAATATGCATAAATCAAGAAATATTAACCTTTCGTGGGTTTTCATTTCCTTTCTCAGAGAAGCAACAGGAAGAAAAAAAAGAAAGAATAGAATATTTTTCAAAATGTGAATTCCCTCTCTAGTTTTCTCCAGAGCAGGTTTCCTAATTGCAAGTTTTCCCCACTGTCTCTGTTACAAAGGTCCTAAGGACAAATAGAAAGGGTGAATCTACCTAGCCAAGACACAGACATCAATAAAAATCTGACAGGTGTTCTAATCCTTCCTTATTACATACAGCAAAATAGTAGCTAGGCAAACACTAAAGTGGACATTTCAATAACTTTACAAGTCTGCATAAATAAATTCCTGGCATTTACAGCAACAGTATTGACTTTCAAAAAAGCTGCATCTTTTTTCATTAAAAAGCAATCCCTGAGCTCTAGACATGTGACTTTGCCCAGAGTGAGATGATGCCATCATTTATAGGAGAAATGCTGCACTACCTGGATGTTAGCATGTGTGCCTTGTTGCAATGACACAAAAAAAAAAAAAAATGTGTTGGCTTATCAAGGGCCTCCAGTAAAATATATAGTGTTTTCGTGCAAACTCCAATAAATTCATACAAAATCAAATCAAAAATTTCATGTATCAAATAAAGTAATCTAAATACATGCAAAAAAAAAAAAAAAAAAAATATATATATATATATATATATATATATATATATATATATATATATATATAATATATTTAAAGTGATCCAGTGCTAAGTGTACACATACATATACATAAGGTATATACATATAAAAATGTATTATAATTTATGAAAGGACCTAGTTATACCCCATCTTATACCATCAAGGAACGAATCTGCTAGGAACCCACTATTACCACTAATTAATTAAAAAACAATAAAATTAATACTATGGTCCATATGCAATTTAAAACCAATGAAAGCTGATGTCCTTGCATCTATAAACCCATCCCTTTATAGCATATACACATTATGGGGTACATTGTACCCATAGGTACTGCAACATAACTGTGATAGATCTCAACCACCCCTCTACCTTTAATTTTTACTCAAAAAACATTTTAGCTCAAATTTTTTGTTTAAGCCTCCCGGGGCCAGAGAGCCCAATTGGTGTATCCACCAAGATTCTTTCTTGCTGATCTCCCTTATGTAATTTTAACCTCTCCAATGTCGCTTTGGGGCTTCTAGACCACAAAATTGCATTCCTTCTGGGTTTTTATTATGCTTATCCCTAAAATGAAATTAAACACAATAATGTAGCGCTAAAAGCGTGCTGTGAAAATACACGTGACAACTATTAGAAAAACAATAATGAATAAAGTCCAAATAATGAGTGAATACGAAAAGTCCTTAGAGTCCACATAAGACATAGAATGTGATGTTTCACACGACATAAAGGCTACAGAGCGATCTTGAGGACATCTCAAAGCAGTGAATTCTAGGTAAGAAAAAACAAGATGGGTACTCTTACCAAAACCATGAGGTCATACGTGCATATAGGAATAGATGGATCCCCTCAGGTCTAACCGCCGTTGGAATTACTGTAGGTCCTCTGGTCAAATGGTCTATATCATCCACAGGATTCCGATTTCTCCAAGGTCCCAATCTAATGGACAGGAAAAAATTGATTCCAACCAAGAACCAGGATGGTAAGCAAGGCCAAACTCATACAGGGGATCACATAAGGGACAAAAAAGAAAAACAGCTTCCCATAGTGTAGATGAAAAATAGCAAGATGGCTGTTTATTGGCATAAAATCAGCGAATACGGGATAAAAAAATATATTCTTTTTTTTATCCTGTATTGGGCGTGGTAGTCATGTTTCCTGTATTGCTTTCTTTTATGTGATCACATTTTTATTTTACAGAATATATTTTTTTATCCTGTATTCGCTGATTTTATGCCATACAATTTTTGAATTCCAATATAAGTTTCAAACTTTTTGAGACCTTTCTTTGGTGCATACTTTATTCCCTTCTCCAAAGTTAAGTTCCGCTGAGCTTATATATCCCTTCACTTAATCTTCCCTTCTTTTTTTGCGTTTTTAGTAGCTTAAACTCTACTCGCATATATATGTTTTTTACTATATTATAGACATATTTGCTGCCCAAAAAACCCCACCATAGGGGATATCTTTTTTCTTTTTTGCAATCAGGGGTGAACAGCACTCTCTAAACCTTTGGTGCTGTGTTACTTCTTTCTGTCTTTTTTTTTGTTGTAACCTTCTTCCTTCCTGTCCTACTCTTTTTCTTTGCGTCTTCCTTTTGGGATTCCCCCATCCCTTCTCTAAAAAAGAACTTCCCGATGAGTTTCCTTGATTCGGTGCATCATACAGGGGTTGGTATCTATTTTAGGTGGGTACTTCATAGTAATCAGATGGTGATCTCTAAAACCTAGCTCTCTGTGGTTTTGGTGAATAATATTGTCTTCCACCTTGAGGGGGTCCTATATAGGGGGGTGGTCCTGCCTGGTGATGGTACTCCCCTTGTGGTGGGCCCCTATATTGTGGTGGTCCTCCTCTTTGGGGTGTCCTATAATGGTAACCTTGTGAATATTGGCACACTTGCAGGGGGCCTCTATATTGGGAGGCTCCACACTGATTGTTCCCTCTTGGATATTGGTTATTACCTTGGTAGCCTCTATTTCAATTCCCCCTGTTCTGAGGGTGTCCGTGGTATGGTGGTCTACCCCTATTGTATTAGTACCTCCTATTGTCATATTGATTATAAAAGGGTTTCTTGTTGGTATATGGTGGTCCTTGATGATTACCTGGTGCTTAATCTACATATTAAGACTGTGGTGGATTCCTATTTTGTGGAAGAGTGCATATCTAGGATTGATTATACTGTTGAGGAGCCTGGGGAGTTTTGAATTCCACATTCCCATCTCCTGTATGATTCCCCTCTCTACCAGAAGTAGTGTGTTTTATCCTATGCATCGTTCTGAGTTTACTTAGAGTACTATGGTTCAATTGACTGTATTGTTTTTTTTTGCAAGTGAGTTGTGGTCACACAGTGTGGGACCACAGCAAGATGGGAGAGCTAATAGGAGTCCATAATTATAAATGGGTGAATAAGGGTTCCCAGTCTTTGTGACCAATGATTGATTTCAATGTGATGCTTGGAGTCTATGTGTGATAGAGTGTCCATGGTCTACAAGAAAATGGCTGCTGTCAATGTGTTTATTATAACTGACATGCAAATCGTCCAATCACAATCCCCCACAATCCCCCTGAGGAAGATATGATGTATCCTTTGTATCGACACATGTTGGGGAGGGGACAGGATGAAGCAGGAGACAGCAGACTTGTCTCAGAAAGGAGACACACTATTTTGGCTTTTTGTCATTTTGTTTGGCTGTCTATAAAGTGGTGCACCCAGCAAAGCACCCAGAAAATGTGAGTACTCTGTCAGAGGGGTTATGGTTTATTAATAAAATTATTTTTAAAACGGTATCAGACTATCAAGTCCCTTTATGTTTTGCATGAGTGTGGAAGCAGCAGAACTGAGCAGCCCCGGACTCCATCACTGACACTGAACCCAGGAGTGGTTCACAGGTATGTTCTGACTGATTTTAATTGTGAGGTCACATGTTCTAAGGTGAGTGTACACATATAAGGGAACACGAGAACACAAGTTTTATCACCAGTACAAGCTGTGAACATTTTTGGAATGGACTTGAATATTATTTAATGATGTTACTATTTATATGACATTTTGACATTTATTGTGTGTGCTCTTAGCCCTTTTGATCACTGGATCACTTTAAATATATTATATATTTTTTGTTTTTGCATGTATTTGGATCACTATATTTGATACATGAAGTTTTTGATTTGATTTTGTATGAATTTTTGGAGTTTGCATGAAAACACTTTATATATTTATTTTACCAACACACCGAGGCACTTTTAGACATTTCAACACATTTGTGGATTATAAGGTTCCTGATGCTGTGATCACATGCTCTATGGTAAAAAGACTTTGTTTGCACGTCAACACATTTTAATTTTTTTTTAAGTGTCATTGCATCAAGGCACTCATGCTAACATCCAGATAGTGCAGCATTTCCCCTATAAATATTGCATTTGCATGGTCGTATGAGATGTGATCAGTGCTAGCAGCTGTCCTGACTCCTGATAGGAGGTGTTGCATATTTACAGATTATGGGTAGCTTGCAAGATTTCTTGGTTTTAGAGATGATGTCATTAGTCTGCTACAAGCAGGAAGAAACATTTGCTCAGTCTCACCCTTTATCTACATAAACTTTTTCACTCATCTTTGTAAATATAAATACAACTTGACTTCATACTTGAGAGAAAATGAAACTGCGTCTTAGGCTTTGACTAACTGATAAAAAAAAAAACAAAGTCCCCATCCATGCAAGCGAGTTGGATGGAGGAATCCCCTCCTCTGTCAGAATATACTGATCATTGATTCAACCGATTGGCTGAAGCCTGATGATAAAGAAATAATTTTCAGTATTTCAAATGGCTATAGATTAATTAAAATTTGGCTGGTCCCTGCTGAACGGGTTGAATTTTGACCCATATATGGCCAGCTTTAGCTGCTTAACCACTTCACGTCAGCAAGGCCAGCAATTCTGAACAAGGCAGAAGTCGTCTGAGTGGCTAATTAGCCACTCGATCACTTCTGCAGGTGGCGGAAGGAAGTCCCACCCCCCTCCCGCTGCCTTTGCCGCCTCTCCTGGGCTCTGGTCCCTATCGAGGAGGCCAGGAGTGATGTGTCCAGTGGTGATGGCTGCCGTGTAGAGAGAGAGAGGAACTTACATTGTTTTCCTCTCTCTGTAACCCTGGAAACCAAGAGCGACGAGTAGTTTGTCACTGCCGGTTCTGCCCCTTTGTTTACCAGTGGCCAGGTAAGTAGCCGATTAGACCGATCTGTGTCTGATAGGCTACATGGGAGACCAGAGGAGAGATTTGGGGTCTAATAGACCCCAAAACTCTCCATAAAGTGGAACTGTCATGACTCATGCTATCACAAGGGATGTTGTTCATCACTTGTGATAGCAATAAAGTAAGTACAAAAAAAGTTTAAAAAAAATATTGTTGCAATAAATAAATATATATAAAAAAAAATGTAAAGCGCCCCCGTTACTCCCGCACGCATATGTAAATGGCGATTGAATCACACATGTGAGGTATCGTTGCGAACCTCAGAGCGAAAGCAATAATTCTAGCACCAGACCTCCTGTGCAACTCTAAACTACTAACACATAAAGTCGTTTAAAGCGTTGCCTATGCAGAATTATAGGCACCGCAGTTTGCCACCATTCCATGGGTAGATGCAAAGTGTGTCATGTTAAGTATCTATTTACTCAGTGTAACATCATCTTTCACATTATACCAAAAAATTGGGATAACTTTAGTGTTTTTTTTTTTTTAATTCATGATTTTTTTTTTTAAGTTACGGTTGAGAAAACCGCTGCGCAAATACCGTGCGACATCAAAAAATTGCAATACCCACCATTTTATTCTACATGGTTTCTACAAAAAATATATATTGTCTGGGGGTTCTAAGTAATTTTACAACAATACATAATATTAAAAATTTAAAAATGCTTTTGAAATTGTTAGCTAGACGGTGAACAGCTTCTAAAATCTTCTGAAAAGTCTAGACATATCTACACACTTTATTTAATGAACATGGATTGAAAAAAGTACCTGGGAAACTGTATTTAAAACAATGAATTTTACATATGCCTAATACAGAAACATTCAATTCTGCTTAGTCATCAAAAAAGAAGGATTATCATTGATCCCTATTCATTATGCTGTAGTTTACAGTGTATCTCAGTACTTCAAACATGTGGGGGGTGTATTGAGTGTAACAAGTCATGAATAGTCCTTATAACATGCGAATACTAAATTTCCACTCATGCTGTACATTTTAACAGACTGTTGAGAAGTAACACTTGGTGTATGACTAACACTGAATGAGGTGAAGAACAGCACACTGCATCAAAAATCTTTACTATGTGCTTGTGGTATGACTTCACTCTGCCTGCCTCTGCGAGCTGATATTACTGCAGCTTAGCCAGCTCTCATTTTCTAACACTAGGATCCTGTGTTTTTATCTGATATCCCCTTACGTTGTTCTCCCTGCACTGTGCACCTCCTGCAGACTCTTTGGGGTGGATTTACTAAAGGCAAATAGACGGTGCACTTTGCAAGTGCAGTTGCTCCAGAGCTTAGTAACTGAGGTATAGCTTCACTTTGCAAAGAATACCCAATCATACGCAATTAAAATAAAAAAAATAAAAAATAAAAAAAGCATTTTTGCTTGGACATGATTGGAAGATGGAAGTCAGCAGAGCTTCTGCTCATCTACTAAGATCTGGGACAACTGTTCTTGCATGGGGAAATTGCACGTTGCAAAGTGCACAGCCTATTTGCCTTTAGTAAATCAACCAAGCTAAGTACATACCTCCCAACTTTTTGCGATAGGAATGAGGGACAACTATTACCAAAAAAATTTAGGCATAGGACACACACCCCCTTAATGGAAAATTATACAAACACAAGAGTGTTTTTTTTTGTTTTTTGTTTTTTTTTAACCACTACTATTCCTTTATACTGCCTTTTAAAATTTAACAGGGCAGAAATTTAGAAATTGGATAAAAGGTTTAGCACTGTGAACCACTTTTTTCATTTTATGTGCAACTATAAAGATCAGACCCAAATGATGGACAACTGAAGAGGAGAGAAGGACTTTGTTCCAAATCAGGGCCAGTCCCTCAAAATCAGGGCCAGTCCCTCAAAATCAGGGGCAGTTCCTCGAAAATCAGGGGCAGTCCCTCGAAATCAGGGGCAGTTCCTCGAAAATCAGGGGCAGTCCTTTGAAATCAGGGGCAGTCCCTCGAAATCAGGGACAGTCCCTTGAAATCAGGGGCAGTCCCTTAAAAACAGGGGCAGTCCCTCGAAATCAAGGGGCAGTCCCTTAAAATCAGGGGCAGTCCCTCAAAATCAGGGGCAGTCCCTCGAAATCAAGGGGCAGTCCCTTAAAATCAGGGGCAGTCCCTCAAAATCAGGGGCAGTCCCTCGAAATTAGGGGCAGTCCCTTGAAATCAGGCACAGTTGGGTGCTACATAAGTGTCTATGTTTTAGGGTTGAGCACATCAGCAGCTAAAATGAACGCACAGCCACTGTAATGTACTGGAAATAACAGTTTCAATTGCAGATCCTGACACATTTGTACTGTTTAGTTTTTTCCTTTTTTTTTTTGCCAACTTCACTAAAATGTCACCAAGTGACATTTCATTAAGTTATATTGCCTTGGAACCCCATTAGCATCACTTTTATTGTATTACATGTAAACAGGAGTGTTCTTATCCGTGTGGTCCAACCCTGTATGACCGGAGTTACGACTAATATTGCCAGAGCAGGAGTTAGCTATAAACCAACTGGAGGGGAGCGATTCCTTTTTGTAAATACACTGAATGTACAATATGGGGTTGATATGATGGATTTTGTTCCCATTAATGGGCTGTACTATTGTTAAAGATATTGCTCTGCAATGATGTCTGCCTTACGGATGGAACGTACCCTTGATGTTTTTACTTTTATGCTCTTGTTATGATTTAACCCCCCTGACGGTATTCCCGAGTCTGACTCGGGGTGGATTTTTTATACCAAGAGCGGTATCCCCGAGTCAGACTCGGGACTGCATCGCTGGATCCAGGAGGAGGTTTACTTACCTTCTCCCTCGGATCCAGCATTGTCTACCCGCTGTACGAGTGAGCCGTGTCTCGCTCGATGCATTACATCGCCGATCTCCGTGCCCTGCGAGCGTTGCGACGCACTGGCACGGAGATCGGCGCCAAATTCAAAAAGTGAAACAAACAGTAAACATACAGTATAATGTAATCTTACAGATTACATTGCTGTATGTAAATATTTCACATCCCCGTTGTCCCTAGTGGTCTGCCCAGTGTCCTGCATGCAGTTTTATATAATAAAAACTGTTCTTTATGCCTGGAAACTGGAGATTGCCCATAGCAACCAAAACTGTCCCTTTACATCAAAAATGATTTTAGACCAGCTAGAAAACAGCGATAATAAATTAGAATCACTCGCAGAATTGAGCGATAGCGATTTGTGGGGAGATCCGTCATCAAATACTGAAAAGTAATGACAGTGACAATTCTGCAACTGAGCAAATTTCAGTGTTTTTGATTTGATTACATTATTGAATAATTTTTATTATTGTTATATTATTATTTGGTACAATTATTTATAATTATTTATTATATTATAATTTATGATTTAATTTTTCAAACTTTATCATACCCGGGATGTCTGCTAGACTCTGGTTTGGACAGATTTAAGAGAGTTATTCCTAAGAATTGCAGGACTACAATATAAAACGCCAAATTTTCATGCAAAATAATGGTACCGCTTTTAGCACCTAAAATCCGAAATAATCGTACCGCCAGGGAGGTTAATTAAAATAACTTACAATTCTCTGGTATGGTTTAAGCTAGCAATACACTGGTTTAATTTCAGTTGGTTCCTGATCAAACAGGCAAACTTTGCTTCATCAGTGGTACTGTCGACACCCACCTGCCATAGTCAGGTGGAAAAATGTTGGGCGAACTGCAGCTGCATTCAACCAGATACATCCACTGTTAAAGTATTCTTAAAGCAACTGGTGCCAGTGGTCAGGACACAATAACTGCAGTGGGAGATTCACCTATCCAGGCTGTATAGCATGGATGGAGGAATATGTTAGATTTGTTTTGTTCAGCTTGCAGGCTATACAAAAATAAATCTATGTGTGTATGTCCACCCTTGATTGAAAGCAGAACACATAGAAAAATATATTCCTTTTAACATGTTTTTCATTATGTTTTTCTGTCTCCACTATAAGCTGCAATGCATTTTTACAGATTGGAAACTGATTTACACCACAGTCACTGCTTTCAGTGTGCATACATGCATGTTTAACCCCTTGGCGCTGGCTCCCACCGGTCTTTTAAGGGGTTTGACAGGGCAGGCTTGTGACCATGTGACCAGTGACCATGATTGGCTGTCACATGATCAGAAAACTCCCGATTGTAAGAACCGAGCCGAGGGCGTGCACTCTCGGCACAGCTCTATCGGGACTAATTCTAGCACCCCACAATGACCGATCTGCGTTGATGTGTCGGCTCCTCACCACCTGTTTTAACCCCAAAGAGAAAAACACAATGGATGTTTGTGGTGCTTCCCATTCGCTTGAATGGGTCACGTTTAACGGGTTGCAAGCGACATGTCGGGTTAGGTTTTGTTTTTGCCATGGCATAAAATTAACCATTGCTACCTTAGCATGTAAACACCCCTGTCCGCTGCCATTTGCAGCTTGGGGTGGGGGCTCTAAAAATGTAGCTCAGCTGCATATTTTTTACAATCCTCTAACCACACGTCTAATTGAAGACTTATGGCCCGTACACACGATCAGAAATTCGTACAAAAATACCACTTTCAAAGCGGTCGTACGATAATCTGATCGTTAGTACACAGCTTTCGAGAGACGATCAGGACAGGTCGTGCAAAATTATTTGATGGGAGAAGCACAAAAATTTTTCTTGTGTGATACCAGATCGGATGATTTTCCTTTAATCACTACAGTTGTCATTAAGTGTTCTTGCATAGCAAGACCACTTACTGCTATCTCACATATATATATATTATTATTATTATTATAGCCAAATTTACCACCCTAACTCCTCCCACAGCTTTTACACTACATAGACAGTAATATACCGAAATGTGCGGATTGTTCCCGATTGGTGTGCTATTACTTTGTGGAACGTTTCGCCGAATGGTTCACAAAATACCATTGTTTTTGCGGCAAAATTTGTCCCATAGGAATGCATGGTGAAATGTTCAAAACTGGACGTTACAAAAGCTGACAACCCCATGATCAGCCAAAACACTATGACCAGCCAAAAGATTATGACCAGCCAAAACATTATGACCCCCCCAGTTACTCCGCCCACTCCAGTAGGTAGCGGCAAGAACACTTCACACAATTTCCCCAGAAATTGTAGCTTTTCTAGTTCAAAAATACAATACGAATACAATACAACACATCACTTTCAAATTTTATTCTGTTGTACGAACATTTTCATAACTTTAGTAACATCTTCATTTTTGATAGGAGACTAGCGTGCAAAATAAAAATAAAAAAACGGACGGATCATTCGTCCGATAATCTCGTTCTGTGTACCAGGCATTAGTAGATCAGCTTAACTGTCTTATTTACTGTAAGAAGTGTGACATTACATTAATAGTAAAACATCTACAAAATGCTTTTATATAAGCAGATATAGAATTTTTAAAGCACAAGATTACCATATAAAATATCTGTATAAAAATGATTTCTGTATACAAACCAGGTACTGTTTATGTACACTAGGGCATTCTCTGGATTTTTAATGAATGAATAGAAGATAGAAGGGAAAAAGTAACATGCTGTGGTTGGGAGGTGCTATAATTGTTCCAGGCATGCAATGTAAACGGAATTTCAGTCTGCTAACATTCTTGTTATTTAAATTTGAGATGCATCTTCTTGAAATTTTCGGATTTCAGGAATAGAAACGTCTTACACACACACCACACCTCAGTCTGACTGCTCTCTCACCCTCCTGCTAATTAGCCTGATCCTTTACACGTTGTAAAATCCATACAGCACCCAACGAGTCTCCCTCTGGCTGTCACCAGCCGGGACTGAATACCTTGTAAAAACTGAACACACATGCCCTGGTTTGAAGCACATGCGTGACACAGGTACGCACAGACAGGGCTGGTTAGTGTAAGTTCTTTACTCCCCATGATACCTACAAAAAGCCTCCATAAAACTCATTTTTACAAGGTGGTGGGATGGAGTCTGTGAATAGAGAATAAAAAACTCTCTTTCTTCATTTTGAGTTTTATTGTTCTTTTCTCATTTCCATCAGCCTACACCCAAATGGTCCTACCATAAAGTACCTCATTGGTGGAATTGCACATGGCGCTGTGTGGTCCAGGGGTGATCTGTGGAGGAGACCATATAGTCATTTATCAAAGTCGTTAGGCTGGATACTGAGAGAAACCAGGAAAACGCTCTGACAATCATGTCAGCCCTAATTAACAGAACTGTTGAACTTTACATTTTAATCACTGCCATTAAAATGTTGGAAATGAAATCAAAGTTGCTCAAAGGCAAACTTACAAAAATGTCTTTTGAAGTAGACACATTAACATATTATACCTTTAAATAGTGTTTCAAAACACTAAGTAGACTACGTGGTGGTCTTAGTAGAAACAAACTAATATAGATTCAGATTTTAAGCTGCATGAATCACAAAACTTAAAGCGTTTTTTTTTCTTAAAATAACAAACATTTTCTACTTATCTGCTCTGTGTAACAGTTTTGGACAGAGCAGTCCTGAAACTCAATCCTGAGCTGCCAGGCTTTATGCAGCTATAGACACAGACAGTGAGGCTTGGCCCCGTCCCCGGCATTTTCCTCACAGTTTTTAACTGACAGCAGCAGATTCCAATGGCTCTCATTGCTCTCACTGAACCTTGTGAGAGAACGAAGAGGAGAGAAAAAGAATACAACCCTAGATACCACATGCAATCCTAAAACTGTCAATTCACTATACTGTTTTGCATTATTTACCACAAAACGCTGAAAACACTTTAAATACCGAATGAACAGGCGTTAAACTCCATTCACAGATGAAAATAAATAATTAAATGCATGCGGTATATAAGGGGGAAGTACAGCCAAAGCTTGTTTGGCTGCACTCATCCTATAGATCACAGGAGTGCAGTCTGTTCTGCACTCCTGTGACCCCTTTTTAGCAGACAGCGGGGTGAAGCCCGTTGTTGGCTGATGTCACAGAGGCGGTCGAGGCTTAGGAAAGATTGTGACCATATGGTCAAGATCCTCCCACATGCCTGGACTAACATTCGGCTCAGCCTCTCAGCGAGCTGCTGAGAGCCTGAGGCAGCCGTTCCCGCCCCCTCCATAGCCCAGTGTTCTAGTGAGCACAGGGAGCAGTGGCGGCTGGTGCTCAATTTTTTTGGGGGGGCGGAAAACAAACCACCCGCAACCAACCCCCCGTTGCTCGGTAAACCAAACACCCCCCCCGTTGCTCACCCGTCCGCCCTCCAGCCCCACACACTTACCCCATCTAGGTTTGCGGGCAGCTTCGGCTTCCCCCTGCATCTCCTCCTCAGTGGCTTCCCCTGCATCTCCTCCTCCTCAGCCAGCAGCTTCCTCCTCAGCGACCAATACAGGTGCTTCTCCTCTCGCCCAATTGGGTCTTAAGACCCGCTTCCTGATTGGGCGGGAGGAAAAGCAGGAAGACAATAATGAATATTAATTTTCTATTGTCACACAACTGGGTGGGCTCAGGGTGCAGTGCTATACCAGCGTCGGGAGAGGTGCTTTTTACCCTTTTATTTTCGGGTCCGATAAAGGTCTGATAATGGATGGGGGGGGGGGGGGAGCAAACGTCTTTTTTTTAATGCATTTTTCATTGCTGGAAATTTTTTTTACATTCAGCTGACAGCAAGGAAACTCACTGACACCTGATGACTCATTTGTTGTTAAGAACACGGCCGCCCTCTCCTTGACAATGCATTATTTACTACTGTAAATAAATACATCAGCTACAGCCAAGCGTTAAATTACTGCATGTTTTCACTACTGAATTACTACATGACTTCATAAAATAACTCATGCAGTATTTTAGTAGTATTTTTTTGTGAATGCCCAAAAACTTTTTACAAAAATATACTGAGCGGTATGTTACCGCATTTTTTTTAAGGCGCTCCATACTGTTTTGCGAATGGAGCACTAAATGCTTACACAGTTAAAAAATATTAACTTTTATACAAAATAAAATTGTCAAGAACCATTCTGAAATAAGGGCTTAGAGTTCATGTCACCAGGCACTGTTTTCCTGCATTTGACACGTATTTCAAATGCAGGTCATCATCCATTGACTTCAATTATGCAGTACACATGGCAGTTCATAGGCTGCTTTTGGCTTTGCATTTTTTCAGACACAGCCTGTCCTATTAGGCTGGGTTCACACTTGTATGACCACTTTGGGAGCTCATGTCGCACGCCGTGTGTAAATCAATGTAGGACTAATGTCGCAAAGCAAAATAGGATGACGGTCGTATGACTGTCCTGTAGATTCAGTGTGAACCCAGCCTAAAGGTGCAATTGAACTGCAAGCAAAGCAGGTTAAACTCTTTCTTTCTCCTTTTCTTGTCAAATGCTGTGTTTGCCTATACAATGCAATGAACAGCAAATGCAGTGTTTGAAAAGAACATTCTGTACTCTAACGCCTCATGCACAATGGATGTTATAATAATAACTTTAAAAAGCCAGTAGCTTTGCAGTGAGTTTTTCAATGTTTTTGCAATAGCGTTTTTTTTTTCAATGGATCAAAAAAGGTTAAAAAATGCTGGTGAGCTACGTTTTTGAGCGCTTATCGGCGTCTATTGGCCCAGCCAAAAACAGTTTATACTAGCCTATGTGTGTATGCTGGTTGAGCTGCTCCCTTACTCTTCCAAGCTTCAGGGCCATTGCATCTGCTCGCGGCCGAACAGGAAGTGGGTCCTAATACTCCCTGACCAATCGGGTTGCAGAACCTGCTTCCTGATTGGATGGGAGGAGAATCAGGAAGACAATAGTGAATATTCATTAAATTTTTTCCCACAACTGGGTGGGCTTAGGGTGCAGTGATCTGCATCCAGAACCCACCCTTTTTTCAAGCCAATTAGAGCCTTAAAATAAAAAAAACCTATTGGAATCCATGCGTCCGCCACCCTGCATGTAGATTAGGGGTCAGGAGCATGGATTAGGGGGTCCCCTAATGGACGGGCTGCCACTGACTACAAGTGCACAAACATTTATGAAAATTAGACAAATACATTACATTTAAAACCTATATTTATATATTTGGTCATATTAAACATTTGGGCACATTTTAAAAGTTTTGTAATAAACACACCAGCATCAATGTCCTTGCATGGTTTGTTCTCTATTGGATCGGATATTTAAGTATATCGGCGTATACGTGAAGAGAGCAAAGCTTGCCAGGGGGTTTGATCAGTTTTCACATCTGAACTTCATTTCAAGGGAATCCCTTTGATAGAAGAGTAAGTCTTCCATACATCTCCAAATGTGAATGAAAATCATTTTGCATTTGATTTGTTTTTTTTGGTTTTTTGTTAACTGCAAGAAATGAATATTGCAATAGACATGAAATGCTTAAATAACATTTGAGGAGTGAAATATCCACCCTATACATTCCTTGGTTACATAATGGTTTTGTTTTATAGTGCATATCTGTGTTAAGTGGGATTCTGGCACACTGACGATTTCTGGTCCCACATGTCAAGGGGTTAATCAACACAGGCAGAGACTCCACAGGCTGAAGAAACAGAGAATACAGCCCTGTAAAAAGAGCTAATTAAAGCTTTAAAACATGCCTTTACAAGATGCTTTTACTATGTCATTGGTCCTTTATTGGGTTTTTTAGATTAGCTGAATGAAAAAAGAGGTCTGTAATTTAAAAATACTTAAAAGCAAGGATACGTGGAAACCTATGCAACACAAGAGGACTTTTTTTGCCACTCAGACAATTGCCCATGTAATATTTCACCATAAAGGTGATAGATTTCTAAATTGTTACAAGAAACTATTTTTCTAGCTATTGGAGGCAAAAAATAATGCTCCTTATGTATTATAATAACTAATGCCAAACATTTATGTTTAAATGATATTTAGTATATGTAGTATGTAGTACAGTATAGTATGATGCTAACAGCTTCTTTTGTGTTGGCAAGCCAGCACACGGTATATACAGAAACGAATATATTATAACGTTCTTGTACATGCTTCCCTTGGACAGTGCTAGCTAGGCTAGTTTCAGGCCCCTCTGTCACAGAACCACATGAAAAAAATTACTATTTCCTTGTTTGCTGTCAATAAAAAAACATTATTTTTGTAGTTGCTTCTCCAGTCTCAGTTATATTCACACTGCAGATGCAATGGTGACAATCATGGGAAGAACTCTACTGTCCCCATTGTATGTTCTTCAGTAAGACTTAGTAGCAAGAACCAGACCACTGGATTGAAGGAACAGAGGTAAGTGTAAACCACAAACCTCAATAAAAAGAGAATCATGCTGGGTCCTTCTCATTTTACTGGGGGGTCAGCAGCAAGATTTACTGGGGGGTCAGCAGCAAGATGTGTGTATGGGGGGGATACGCTCTGAGAATGAACACTGTCTGCTTTACTACTACTCTATCAATGGGTTGTGACCATCTATATTTTAAATGTATATCATGATTGGATAAGCTTATTCTCTGGGTTTAACTTATTATCAGTAACTTGTTCCTGGTCAATGATGGTGACAATGACGGTGACCGTTCTTTATTTTTATATCATCAGAAACCCTACAGTACTACTATTGGTGGATTCTATAAAGAGTTATATTAATAGGACTGAAAAAAATGAAAAAAAATGTTGCATTTAGGAAGAAAAACTTTTGCCAGCTATGTATTTCTTTTATTAATATGTTGCATCAGTGTTAATTACAGGCATACCCCACTTTTAAGTACACAATGGGGTTTATTTACTAAAGCTGGCAAGTGCAAAATCAGGCTCACTTCTGCATAGAAACCAATGAGCTTCCAGGTTTTATTACCAAAGCTTAATTGAACAAGCTGGGGTTAGAATCTCATTGGTTTCTATGCAGAAGTGAGCCTGAATTTGCACTTTCCAGCTTTAGTAACCCCATTGTATACTTAAAAGTGGGGTATGCCTGTAATCAACACTGATGCAACATATTAATAAAAGAAATACATAGCTGCCAAAAGTTTTACTTTGAAATGGAAATTCAAATCATGTTGCTTGAAAAGGTGAACTAGCATACAATCTAGCCTCCCTGTAGTATCATATTAAATTGTACCTCTTATTATTTGCACTTCTGTATACATATAATTTGTTGAAAAGAAATCTGTAGTGACTGAAATAGCTAGGTAACCAATGTCTTCATCTGAAAATGCTAGTTGCTTGGCCACCTTGCTGATCGGTTCTGATCTTGGATTAACAGAATGTTTGTTACAAGTCTATAATGCAGAAAATATAGAAATCTTTGGATCAGTATGATGTTAGGCAACATAATATACAACGTCCTGTGAGACTCCACTAACTACAATTGAAATATATGGGCAATAATTACTCTTTGAATCAGCTGCGTCAAAGTGTCAAACATGTCTCATAAAGCATGCAAGAATAATCAAATCAAATATTTACACTGCGCTATCAGAAATATAAGCATAAAATGCTAGTGGGTAAAATGCTGTGAAATAATAAATATCCACTATAAAGTGATATTATTGCAATGCATAAAAGGTATATATAAACATATACATATCATGTGATGAATAAAACCGTAAAGTGTAAAGTGACAGTGTGCATTCATGTGATATCTGTATGTTTAAAACATAAAAGTCCACAGGATCACAAAAAACAATTGATCCAAAAAACTCAAAAAGAAAAAGAAAAAAAGAAAGGAAATGAAAGTGCTTCTGTGTGCTGTGCAAAATTCAAATTATGTCAATCCATAAGTGCTCCAAAATCCATGCGATTCAGTAAATGCTGTGAAAGTGATCCAATTCAAGCCTTTACACACACATGAACTTTAATGGCATCCCAGTCTTAGTTCGTAGGGTTCAATATTGAGTTGGCCCACCCTTTGTAGTTATAACAGCTTCAACTCTTCCGGGAAGGGTGTCAACAAGGTTTAGGAGTGTGTCTATGGCAATGTTTGACCATTCTTCCAGAAACGCATTTGTGGGGTCAGACAGGCACTGATGTTGAATTAGAAGGCTTGGCTCGCAGTCTCCGCTCTAATTCATCCCAAAGGTATTCTATCAGGTTGAGGTTAGGGCTCTGTGTAGGCCAGCCAAGTTCCTTCACCCCAAACTCACTCATCCATGTCTTTACGGACCTTGCTTTGTGCACTGGTGCACAGTCATGTTGGAACAGGAAGGGGCCATCCCCAAACTTGGTATGCTGATGCCTTAAGAATTCACTTCACTGGAACTAAGGGGCCAAGCCCAACCTCTGAAAAACAACCCCACACCACAAACTCCCCTCCACCAAATGATTTGGACCATTGCACAAAGCAAGGGCCATAAAGACATGGATGAGTGAGTCCTGACCTCAACTTGATAGAACACCTTTGGGATAAATTAGAGAGGAGACTGCGAGCCAGGCCTCCTCGTCCACATCAGTGCCTGACCTCACAAATACGCTTCTGGAAGAATAGTCAAACAACCCATAGACACACTCCTAAACCATGTGGACAGCCTTCCCAGAAGAGTTGAAGCTGTTATAGCTGCACATATCATATATATATATATATATATATATATATATATATATATATATATATATATATATATATATATATCACAGCTCCCAACTGTCCCTGATTTCAAGGGACTGTGCCTGATTTGTGCCTCATTTTGGTCTGATCTATATACAGTAGTTGTATATAAGTTGGTCGTAGACGGTTCGAATCTCAGCTAGCTCAGCAGGGACTGGCCGAGATTAAAACCATGTATGGGCAGGCTGATTGTACCTGAGTTAATTGATGGATTAACTTGGGTACAAACAGCCTGCCGTTTTTTTCATGCAATTATTCCCAGAAGCGACAGCCGCTAGCAATAATCTCTGCGTGTTCTCCCAGTCGGGAAGGCTCCCCCACCACCCAGCTGGGTGAACACAATGGCTCCTCAGGAAGGATCCCCCCATCAACACTAACCATGGTTGCAGGAAAGAAAATCGCTCCATCTATGACCAGCTTTAGGGGGCCTTTGGGTGACTTTGAAAACTGCAGAACGTATGGAGTTTACGTGATAACCTTTACTGGATAACGAACATTATTAAAAATGTTCAACTTTTGGGAACAATTCCTTTTTTTTCTTCAGACAATATACTATCACTTAATGTGTTCTGAAAAATGTAATGTTGCATAACCCACTAGGTTCAACAATAGATATGACTGGACTCAACTAAACAGCATGGATGGACGAGTCTCCTTTGCTGGCTATTGTATTCAAAAGAAATGTAGATGTGAAGTGCTTGACTCAGATCTCTCACCCATCTGATGAAAGGTGGCAATGAGAGTTGTTAGTATGACCTTGGCAGCTCCACAACAAGGCCCCACAAATACATCTTAAGAGTCTATAATTCTTTATTGCTGATCATCTTTTGTTAACAGGAGCTATTGTATTATGACAGCTGGTGCCCAGTGCTGGCTGCAGTCACTATTCATTTAACAATTTCCACCATAAGCCTTTGATTTTTCAATTGAAGTTTGACAAGCTGGCAGTGCCAGCAAGGCCATCCATAGAATTATTAGAGATTCCTAAAAGTATATGGCCGGCTTTCTTCATTAATCGATGGAAGATCAATAAGTAATCATACGGGGTAGCATAGTGGTGTAGTGGTTAGCACCTTCCACCTAGCAGGTAAAAGGGTCACTGGTTTGAATCCCAATCATGACACCATCTGTCTGGAGTTTGCATGTACTCCCTGTGCCTGTGTGGGCTTCCTCCAGGTACTCTGGTTTCCTCCCATGCTCTAAAGACATGATGGTAGGTTAAATCCTGTCTAAATTGGCCCTAGTATATGTATGAATGTGAGTTAGGGACCTTTGGTTGTAAGCTCCTTGAGGGTAGGGACTGATGTGAATGTAGAATGTATATGTAAAGCGCTGTGTAAATTGATGGCGCTATATAAGAACCTAAAATAAATAAATACATTTATAGCTTTCTGAGTTGTCTCAGAGTATCCAATCAGACTCAAATACTTAATGAAAAATGTCTGTTGAGGAATATAAACTAGAATCTGACTGATTGATGTAAGGCAACAAAGACAGTTTTTGAAATGTTTACCTTGACGTGGAACTGAACTCACTATACTTACATCCTCTCTATGGTGTGAAGACCGTGACGGGTCCCTTGCTGGCACCAGCATCTTCTCCTTAGCTCCATTCAGGTGCATCTTCATCAGCAAGTGGAGGATGATGCAACCCCTGCCCATGAGCAGGAGTCAGTCATCCTGGCCAACAGGGATCATGCATGTGATGTTAACCTGAGCTGTGCATGAACAGCTCATGACATCTGAAGGACCTAAACCCAGTAACCTGACCCCATCCATTATCCATACAACTTTACCCTTCCAAATCCCCCCACAAATGACGTGACAAGATTTGGAGTAAATGGCCTTGATGGCCTTTTATGAACAATTACCATAAAATTAAATAAATAATATTTTTAAATAACCAATAATAAACGTTCTATGTACTTTTTGTGGTCTTAGAGGGAAACAACACACCACTGGTCACTGCAAACAACTTCTTTGAACTTTAGGCCTCCAGTCGCTAGCCCCCTGACTCAGAGACGGTACCCAACCTTTGCAGTGACCTACCTTTTTACCACTTCCAGGTTAACCCCTCGAAACCTGGAAGTACCAGATAACCCCATACCATAGATGGGTACCAACCATATTATATACACATAGCATACATCATCTCCTCCTCCAAAGACCCAACACTGCCTTCTGCCCAAACTTGGGAGGGTGGGTGGGAATCGTCTCCTCCGCCGCTCTAGTCTGACGTCACTTCCCTTCCTCTTCTCTTTCCTAACCCCGAGTGCCTCCCTGCTCCACGGCCGCTCCCGTTTCCTTAAAAGGGACACATTTTTCTTTTTAACAGCCTGGCTGAGATATCCCAATATTTCATGCCGTCCCTGCGCCTATCTTCCTTCTTCCTCTGCTCTGTTTACGCGCCACAGAAAATTGTGAACAGGCAGGTAGGTGCCGTTTATTGCACGTCTCTTCTGCAATAAATAGTAAGCTTTTTAAAAATGTCTTCAGTTCTGCTTTTAGAATAAAGGTTCAGGGCTTGAACCAGCTGCAGACCTATACCATTTCGTATAGGGAACAAGTTAATCTGAGTAGCTACAAATCTAGCTTTAAAAAGAACAAGGCATGCAGCAATTTATGTAATTATTAGGATTTTATTATGTGCTGCCCCAGTAAAATAAGGGCAGGTAAAATCATAGAAAATGTGGCAAAGATCCAGAGCTTTCCCCCAGAAACTAAATTGTAGAGGAAATGGTCGTATAAAACTTGTAATATTTTCTTACAAGAAAATATTTCACAGTGGATTATACTGTATATATTCTATATGTTTAGGACGCAGTGCAACTATGGAATCATATTGAAGGCGTTTACAGATTTTATTTCAATGCGCAAACAAATGCAGAGGTGATTTGTGCCTCTCCTAACCTGCTCCCATCTTCTTTTGTTCCTCTCCTCCCCCTGCGCTGTGTTCGCAATGGGATTATTTCCGGGATTAATGCCTTGTGAAAAGTTGACAGAAACGAGCCTTGTCACTGGTGTGTGCGCCTGCCGTTCGTGAGCTGGCTGTAATACCCACTGAGGTGGCAGACGTTGTGTCCCCTGCAGCCATCCTTTTACATCCCTAATGAGGTTGTTGCTCTGACACAGCCAGCTATGCAGCCAGTACGTGCGAATTTGGAATTAATTTGCCTCTACAAAGGTCAGGCTATATTAATGAGCCCCCACTTGGGTCCATGTGCATGTGTGTCTTCTACATTATTCTGCATGGTAGTGTGTAAATAAGAAACCCTGAAAACAAACAATACAAGTACCCCAATCTAAGGTTTATAATCATGCTCCATAAGAATGTTATAACAAGGATTGTGTAGCAAAGTCCTTGAAGTATTCACTGTTAGGTAGTGGAAATAAAAAGTGTATTTGAGCAACATGAAAGAAACCTTTGTGGTTGTGTCAGTGTAAATGACGTGTGTTATGCCAATAGAACTATTTTACTTAGCATATAGAAGATTGATTTACTCTTTAATGCTGAATTCAAGGCTGATATACAGTCCTGCTCAAAAGATTGCATACCCTGGCAGAAATTGTGAAATTGTGGCATTTATTTTAAAAATATAACTGATCATGCCGAAAAACTGTCTTCTATTTAAAGATAGTGATCACATGAAGCCATTTATTATCACACAATTTTTTTTGGATCCTTTTTGAATCATAATGATAACAGAAATCACCTAAATAGTCCTGAGCAAAAGTTTACATACCCTGGAATGTTTGGCCTTGGTACAGACGCAGAAGGTAGCATAAACAGATTAAAACGGCAAATTAAAGGTTAATTTCCCACATTTGTGGCTTTTTAATTCACAACTAGTCTCTATGTATAAATAGTCAATGAGTTTGTTAGCTCCCACATGGATGCACTAAGCAGGCTAGACACTGAGCCATGAGGAGGTAGAAAAGAACAGTCAAAGGACCTGTGTAACAAGGTAATTAAACTTTACAAATAAGGAAAAGGATATAAAAAGATATCCAAGTCAGTCAGTACTGTTTGAAGTGATTGTAAGGCTTTTTTTTTTTCAATCACTTCAATACCTTAGGGTGTCATATGACATCCTTGACTTTGTGCGGGGATATCTGAATGATGCCTGAAGCATCATTCAGATATCATTCTTTCCAGCCGGGGATTCTGTGCACGATAAGAATGATCATAGCGGCAGTTCCGCCGCTTGATCGTTCTTATAGGCGATGGGAGGGGCGGATGCGATGTTATGATGTCATGCCCGGGTTCCCGAAAGTAAACAAAACCGCAATTGCAGCTGTCATCATGAGATCGG
This sequence comes from Lithobates pipiens, assembly GCF_037356315.1. Lineage (NCBI taxonomy): Eukaryota > Metazoa > Chordata > Amphibia > Anura > Ranidae > Lithobates > Lithobates pipiens. The sequence continues at coordinate 10,998,873 of NW_027507790.1, forward strand.
TGAATTTTTTTTCTCGATCTCATGCTTTCCAGCCTGGAGGAGAGATGTGGGATCTTATTGACCTCCCATCTCTCCATATAGAGGACCTATCACAATAGATTCCTATTACAAGGGATGTTTACATTCCTTGTAATAGGAATAAAAGTGATAAAAAAAAGTGTAAAAATAAAAACAATTTAGTAAAAAAAAAAAAATTAAAACGTCCCTGTCCCCGGTAGCTTGCGTTCAGAAGCGAATGCACGTGTAAGTCCCGCCCACATATGTAAAAGCCGTTCAAACCATACATGGTATGGTATCGCCATTTGGGTAATTTCTGTTATTATGATTTACCCTGCCTGGCGGTATGATTATGTCAGATTTTTGATACTCAAATCGGTACATTGTTTCGCATTGGAAATTTGGCGTTTTATATTGTAGGTCTGTAATTCTTAGGAATAACTCACTTAAATCTGTCCAAATAAGAATCTAGTAGACATCTCGGGTATGATAAAGTTTGAAACACAAAATCATAAATAATAAATAAATATAATAAATAACTTTAAATAATTATAACAAATAATAATATAATAATAATAATAATACAATTTATTCAATAATGTAATCAAATCAAAAACACTGACATTTGCTCATTTGCAGAATTGTCGCTGTCATTACTTAAAGTGTTTGATGTCGAATTTCCCCACAAATCAATTCTGCAAGTGATTCTAATTTATTATCACTGTTTTCTAGCTGGTCTAAAACCGTTTTTGACGTAAAGGGACACTTTTTGGTTGCTATGGACAATCTCCAGTTTCTAGGTATAAAGAACAGTATATATATATATATTATAAAACTGCATGCAGGGCACTGGACAAAGCACTAGGGACAAAATGGATGTGAAATTATTATTATTATGATTATTACAGGATTTATATAGCGCCAACAGTTTGTGCAGAACTTTACAACATCGGGGAAGACAGTACAGTTACAATACAATTCAATACAGGGGGGATCAGAGGGCCCTGCTTGTTAGAGCTTACAATTGTGAAAGGATTTGATACAGTAATGTAATTTGTAAGATTGCAGTGTACTGTATGTGTTATGTTTTTAACTTTTTGAATTTGGCGATGGGCTCTGTCCTCATGCGTCGCAATGCTCGCAGGGAACGGAGCCCAGCACAGTGATAGATTGAGCGCAGACACAGCTTCTGGACACAGTGGGGAGACATCGCAGGATCCTTGAGACAAGGTAAGTAACTTTGGATCCTGCGATGCAATCTCGAGTGTGGCTTTGGGTTATCACTTTTGGTAATGAATAGTTCACCCGAGCCACACTCTGGAATACTGCTAAGGAGGTTAAAAAGGATCCAAAAAAATGTGATAATAAATGGCTTCATGTGATTGCTATCCTTAAAAAAAAGGCATGAGCAGTAAAATTTTCAATATTAATGCCAAAATTTCACAATTTCTGCCGGGGTATGCAAACTTTTGAGCACAACTGTAATAGGCACACATTAATGTAACTCTATAATCAATAGTATATCATAAAATGTTTTCTTTGTAAATGCAAGCAGTGTACTTTGCATTTGTTTCAGGATTTGCATTAGTGTCAGCCTCTTTCAGTCTACTGTACAGTCTGTACAGCAGAGCTCAAAGATAGGGGAGAAGCAGCACAAGAAGCCTATTATGTGTTGAGCAGTGCAAGGAACATGCTGATAGGAGGCAAGAGTGACAGTGATGTGCTTATCTGTGTGCTGCTGCTCCTTTCACTGTCCAATCACAAAGTGGGGGCCTGTAAAGGGGAAAATATCAGGTCTCTCCCATAGAAGGCAGGGCTGTATACATGAGTTGTGTAAATCTCAGGACTGGATAGACAGAAACACAAATCCTTTTACAGGCCAACATCTCCCTTATAAGTATTTATTTCTGAGTATTTTAGCTGTTTGGTTACTGAAATCTTGTTTTGTTTTGCTGTGGATTTCTGTACTTTGTATATTACCGTTGTCATGACCAGGTTTACATTCTTGTAGGTTCGATATGCTTTGACTTTATCTTCCAAAGACTGTCCCCCAATCAACCAACAGCCCTTCCCTTGTTCTACAGTCTACCACCCTCCACTCTGCCACACCCATAACAGCACTGTGGATACAAAGATGCAAGAGAACGGCTGTAAGCTGTTGACACAATGGTACATGGTCCCCACTAGGCTGGCTAGGATCTACTCCAACATATCTGACCTGTGTTAGAGGGACTGTGACCAGCGTGGTACTTTCCTCCATGTGTGGTTGGAGTGCTCCAAGATACGACCCTTCTGGCAGGACATTCGGACCCAAATTAGATTCTTGATATCGATATGTGCCATCCATTCCAATTAGTCACTACAGGAAAAGCATTTTCCCTCACCTTCTGCTCGCCGCCTCATTCCGATTTACTGGAATCCCACTGTCAGCTGAAAGAACCAAGCCTGAAAGTATCGGTTTCATGTATCAGAGCATTTGCAGAAGTCCTGATACTAGTGCAAATGCTTAGTATTGGCACCGATTCCGATAACAGAAGGAAAAACTTTTTATTTTTTTGTTTTGGATAGTGTGGAGAGGGATTTTAATGCCTGTCAAGATTGTTATTTCTGTCTGTGTCTTTTTAGGGAGGTTCACCCTCTCTATTTGTCCAGTTTACCATTATCACCTAGAATGATAGTAAAAGAAAAATCCCTTATGCCATGCACAAATGCAATTCTGACATGTCAAAAATCACGCATGCTCAGATTCAACTACGAGACAGAAGCTATTGGCTACTGGCTATTGAACTTCCTTTTTCTAGTCCCGTCGTACGTTTTGTATGTCACTGTGTTATAGACGATCGGAATTTGGTGTGACCGTGTGTAGGCAAGACAGCTTGAGCCGAATTCCGTCTGAATTCTGTCTGGAAAACCATCAGAGCTTTTTCAAGAATTCCGATCATGTGTACTTGGGTAGTCCCAAGAACAATAATAGAGGGAAAACCTTCCAACGAGGACACTAGTTCTGGCAATCCTGGTGACAACCAAGAATTCCCTCACTTTGCAGGGATTTCCTCTTACTTCCTGTTTTGACTATGGGACAGGAAGTGAAGGGAAATCTCCCCAATGGGACACAGATGGGAAAAAAATTTCATAGTTTAAAACCCTCCCTTACTCTTTACAAAAAAAAATGTTTTGCCCTTGGTTCTGCTTTAATAACTAACATTTTTATTAGGTCATATCAAGAGAATGACAGTAGAAATTCTCACATCGTCTGGGTCATGTGACTATGAAATGTTACATTTGTTGGCCATTGCACAAAGAATTTCCCCTAAAATGTGTGAATGTGTGTGTGCGAATATGCTATTCCATTTGCAGCTAAACAATAAAACAGATGTTAAAGCGGAGGTCCACCCTAAAGTGGACCTTCCGCTCATTGGAATCCTCCCCCTACAGTACAGGTATCTCTGCGGAAAGGGGCGTGAATCTACGCCCCTTTCCGAAAGTCCCCCGCTGCCTGCTGGGAAGCACACAGATCCCAGAGGCAGCGGGTCCATCCTTATTGCGCAGCGCGACTCGCGCATGCGCAGTAGGGAACCGGGAAATGAAGCCAAAAGTCTCCACTTCCTGATTCCCATACCCAAGATGGCGGCGGCAGCACCCGAGAGACGATCGAGAGATCGGCTTCGGGTGCCGACATCGCAGGCGCGCTGGGCGGGTAAGTGTCCTTATTTTAAAAGTCAGCAGCTGCAGTATTTGTAGCTGCTGCCTTTTAAAAAAAAAAATGGCGGAACTCCCGGCGGACTCCCGCTTTAACCTTTGAGTTGTCAGCATTTTCAAGTGATGACATTGGTAAGAAAATGTGAAGACATGCTGCAGTTTCTCTTTTAATGGTCTTTATATGAACTGCTTGTTTGCTTGTCTGTCATGTTCACACCATCTGCTGTGTCCTGTCTTTTCTTTGTGCTATACAAAGTGGTGCACAAAGCTTTCTATTTAAGTGTATATTGACCTGGACCTGGTTTCACTGACTTATGTACAAAGCATCAACTCAAAAGCTATAAATTACAGACAAGTGTTAGCTAATGAACGGATATCAGATTTTCATAACCTTCAAAATTAGAATTCTGAAAAGACTGCTGGTTCCCCTATGAAAGACAATTGACCCAAAATGTGGAATGTTATATGAATGCATCAAGACTGATTTACTAAGGGTACGTTTATACATGAATAAAGGACTGTCGTTCCTCTGAAAAGCATTCCACTTTTGGATATCTCTTCAGAAGCCTTTAACCGGCAGTGTGGAGAAAATATGTAGCCTTCTCATTGCACCACCACCACCAAGCCGCAACTGGGTGCTTTGCATGCCGTTTTGGAGCAGTTGTGTGTGCGAGAAAGGTGCAGCATGGTGTGGTGGACAGTAAACACACAAGTTGGACATGAGTACAGTGGTGGCTGGTGCTTAATATTTTGGGAGGTGAGGACAAACAAACCTGCCCCCTGGGAGATGGATGGCACCGATCAGTCCCACCCCCCGCGGAAGATGGGTGGTCAATGGCCTTACCTTAGGAGGCCGATGCTGATGCTGCTCCTTGCTCCAGGGAAGAGCTGAGGCCGTTGCTTCTCCTCCGAATAGGAAGTGGGTCCTCCTGAGACCCGATTGGCTGAGAGTCCAAAGACTTCCAGCCAATCAGGTCCCAGGATCAGCTTCCTGATTGACCAGCAGGAGAATCAGAAAGACAATAGCGAATATTATTTTGCTATTGTCACACAACTGGGTGGGCTCAGTGCTCTGCACCCTGAGCCCACTCGTTTTTTAAGTCAATTAGATCCTCAGGCTTTAATCGTGCTTAGAAATAAGAAAAAAAAACCCTATTGAAATCAATGCGTCCGGCGCCCTGCATGTAGATTAGGGGCTTGGCACAAGGATTAGGGGGCAGCGCCCCTAATGGACATGCCTCAACTGCAAGACCAATATATTATAGAAAGGCTCAACTAGGCCCGGATGGTAAGCATGATCATCCGTAGCCACTTACAAACTGTAGCAGGAATGTGCACTTGAATACTTCATGTTAAGCAGGCAGTACTGCCCACCAAATGTGACAGCAGTTTAACTGCTTGCCGACCACCCTATAGCAGATGTACTGCTACAGGGAAGACGTGCCGTGAAAAATCATATATATCTAGTGAAAAAGTGCACATATAGCAAATGTGAAGACAGAGCTTGCCCTATTAATGGTGTAAAAGTATTAAATGAAGAAAATGTGAATAAATATACCAAATAGATGTGCAATGACAAAAAGTTATGTGAATAACAAATGAGTGGATAAATATATGTCAGCTAATACATTAATCAAAAAATAAAAACCAATAAACTTTGCTTACTAAAGTCTGAAGGGTGAATGATCAAAACTATGAAACTGTAAATATGTGAAAAGTAGATAATAAATATAAATAACCACTAGTGAATTAGTGAAAAAAATATTAATTAGTGGATATTAATAAAGGTCCAAAATTTTATGGAAGGCATAGGTCACAAAAGTCCAAAGACAAAGTCCTATAACATGCAGAAGGCAAGCTCCACATATGGATCATATAATGGATAGCGTGTAGATGTCCACTCACCAGATGGTGTTGATCCTCCTACCCTACAGCAGGAAGGATCATGCAGGCTTGTGGGTAGATAAAATCTTAACCTTTTTCAGCACACAGTGTACATAAAAACACCGGTTAAGCACACAGTTAACCTTTGAGCTCCCTAGATGTTTAACTCCTTCCCAGCCAGTGTCATTAGTACAGTGACAGTGCATATTTTTAGCACTGATCACTGTATTAGTGTCACTGGCTCCACAAAGTGTCAGTTAGTGTCAGATTGTTCGCAACAATATCGTAGTCCTGCTACAAGCCACTGATCGCCTCCATTACTAGTATACAAAATGAAAAAATCTAGTATATTCTAGTCTATATATATATATATATAGCCTTTTCAGCTGAAGGCAAAACAGTTGGGGTGGTAGAAAAGTGTCTGTACTGTGTTTTTACTGTCACCTAACCGCAAGGGTAATGGAGCACTTAGGGAATCAATAATGTTCTAATTTCAATTGTCAATCAAAGCAATTTCTGTGCAATTTAAATACCCAATAATGTGCAGATGATTTTCACATGATTGGACAGCTGAAGTGAATATTCACATAATTTTGAGTATATATTCTTACTCATTTAGTAAATTAGCCCAATTATGTCTGCTTCAGGCTCCATTCGCACATTCATCACCGCGATTCTGCCTGTGATTCCAAATTGCGTGTCAATCAGTGCAAAACACATAACACGCGTTTGGGCGCTACTCATTCAATATATCATGGTGCGATTTTTACCACAATTATCGTGCAACAGAATTATGTTGCAATCGCAGCAAAACCTGACTTTAAAAACCAAATGAAGCTTTTCGCCCAAAATGGAGCAACATCTTCTTTTGGGCAACAAACGTCTATAGGGCACCCCATTGAAGTGAATGGACTGGCGTATGTGTGACTTGCGGAATCTTGGGAAATTCGACCACACAAAATCCTGCTGCACAAAGTGTGAATGGAGCCTTTTAAAGGAAGATCTGCATTAAACTAGCACTGCAAAAAGTCAGTAGGGTTGATTTACAAAAGGCAAAAAGGCTGTTCACTTTGCTAGGGAACTTTCCCTTAACTTAGTGAATGTGGTGAAAATTTCTTTACAAAGAATACCCAATCACGTTCAAGGAAGATTATAAAAAAAACTGTATTTTTTCTTGCACGTGATTCGATGATAGAAGTCAGCAAAGCCTTGCCATGGCTTGACAAATTTACTTTGAATCTAGGAGCCAGCTAAAAAAATTAGAAGCCAGGTTTTTTGTTAACCACTTGCCGACCGCCGCATGACGATATACGTCGACAGAATGGCACGGGCAGGCATATGGGCGTATATATACGTGCCTGCCTTCCCGCGGTTCGGGGCCCGATCGGGCCCCCCCGGTGCCTGCGGCTGTCGGTATTCGTTCGGGAGTGATCCGGGATGAGGGGGCGGCCATTCATTCATGGCCACCCCCTCGCGATCGCTCCCGACGAATAGAAATGCTCCGTGACATCACTTCCTCTCCTGTAATGTAAACACAGGAGAGGAAGTGATGTAATCTCTCCTCCGTGTCGGTATTTTTCGTTCCGGCACCGAGGAGAGAGGATCGGTGAGTTGCACCAACACGACACTACACAGTAGAACATGCCAGGCACACTCACACCCCCCCTTCACCCTCCGATCACCCCCCCCAATTACCCCTGCCCCCCCAGTCACAGTGACACCAATTGCATTTTATTTATTTTTTTTGCATTGGTGTCATTTGTGACTGTAATAACTGTTAGGGCAGTTAGGGTAAGCCCCCTTTAGTTCTAATGTACCCCCCTAACCCCCCCAATAAAGGTTTAACCCCGTGATCACCCCCCGTCGCCAGTGTCACTAAGGCTGGGTTCACATTGCAGCGGTTTATGAGAACGAATGTGATTCGCACCGCACTGCAGTGCAAATCACATCCGATCTCTGTGCGATTCGAGTTCAGCCATACAGATAGTATGGCTGAATTCGCGCCGCACCCGCCGCACCTGCCGCAAATTCGCACGGGACCCTTTTTTTGGTCCGCAGCAGAATCGGATCGCATGGGTGTTCACACCATGCGATCCGAGTTTGCAGATCGCACTGCGATATGCGAACTGATCTGGGGGTGTCATTAACATTTCACTGACACTCCCAACAGTTCGCATAGGGCAGTGTGAACTGCCGCCGGGAGGCATGTGATGCGGGAACCCGCCGCGGATTCGTGACGTTCCCGCATCGCTCCAGTGTGAACCCAGCCTAATAAGCGATCATTTTTCTGATCGCTGTATTAGTGTCACAGGTGACGCTAGTTAGGCAGGTAGGTATTTAGGTTCGCCGCAACTTTTTATAGCGCCAGGGATCCCCATATACTACCGCATAAAGCCCCCTGATTGCCCTCTAGTTAACCCTTTCACCAGTGATCACCATATAACTGTTACAGGTGACGCTGGTTGGTTAGTTATTTTTTTATAGTTTCAGGGCACCCGCCATTTATTACCTAATAAAGGTTTAACCCCCTGATCACCCGGCGGGTGTCATTTGTGACTGTAATAACTGTTAGGGCAGTTAGGGTTAGCCCCCTTTAGTTCTAAGGTACCCCCCTAACCCCCCCAATAAAGGTTTAACCCCGTGATCACCCCCCGTTGCCAGTGTCACTAAGGCTGGGTTCACATTGCAGCGGTTTATGAGAACGGATGTGATTCGCACCGCACTGCAGTGCAAATCACATCCGATCTCTGTGCGATTCGAGTTCAGCCATACAGATAGTATGGCTGAATTCGCGTCGCACCCGCCGCAAACTTGCACGGGACCCTTTTTTTGGTCCGCAGCAGAATCGGATCGCATGGGTGTTCACACCATGCGATCCGAGTTTGCAGATCGCACTGCGATATGCGAACTGATCTGGGGGTGTCATTAACATTTCACTGACACTCCCAGCAGTACGCATAGGGCAGTGTGAACTGCCGCCGGGAGGCATGCGATGCGGGAACCCGCCGCGGATTTGTGGCGTTCCTGCATCGCTCCAGTGTGAACCCAGCCTAATAAGCGATCGTTTTTCTGATCGCTGTATTAGTGTCACAGATGACGCTAGTTAGGCAGGTAGGTATTTAGGTTCGCCGCAGCTTTTTATAGCACCAGGGACCCCCATATACTACCGCATAAAGCCCCCTGATTGCCCCCTAGTTAACCCTTTCACCAGTGATCACCATATAACTGTTACAGGTGACGCTGGTTGGTTAGTTATTTTTTTATAGTTTCAGGGCACCCGCCATTTATTACCTAGTCTCACTAGTGTACCCCTAAATTTAGGGGTGTCTACTTTCCAAAATGGGGTCATTTGGGGGGGTTTGTGCCATCTTGGCATTTTATGGCCTTCAAAACTGTAACGCCCTTAGAAAGCCTGAAGGCGGTGCTTGGTTTTCGGGGCCCCGTACGCGGCTAGGCTCCCAAAAAGTCCCACATATGTGGTATCCCCGTACTCAGGAGAAGCAGCAGAATTTATTTTGGGGTGTCATTTCACATATGCCCATGGCATGCGTGAGCAATATATCATTTAGTGACAACTTTGTGAAAAAAATAAATAAAAAAAAAGTTTGTAATTTTCCCGCAACTTGTGGCAAAATATAAAATATTCCATGGACTCAACATGCCTCTCAGCAAATAGCTTGGGGTGTCTACTTTCTAAAATGGGGTCATTTGTGGGGGTTTTGTGCCATCTTGGCATTTTATGGCCTTCAAAACTGTAATAGGTAGTGAGGAGTGAAGTCAAATATTTACGCCCTTAGAAAACCTGAAGGCGGTTCTTGGCTTTCGGGGCCCCGTACGCGGCTAGGCTCCCAAAAAATCCCACACATGTGGTATTCCCGTACTCAGGAGAAGCAGCAGAATTTATTTTGGGGTGTCATTTCACATATGCCCATAGCATGTGTGAGCAATATATAATTTAGTGACAACTTTGTGTAAAAAAAAATATATATTTTTTTTTTTCATTATTCAATCACTTGAGGCAAAAAAATAAAATATTCAATGGGCTCAACATGCCACTTATCAATTTCCTTAGGGGGTCTACTTTCCAAAATGGGGTCATTTGGGGGGGTTTTGTACTGCCCTGCCATTTTAGCACCTCAAGAAATGAGATAGGCAGTCATAAAATAAAAGCTGCGTAAATTCCAGAAAACGTACCTTAGTTTGTAGATGTGACAACTTTTGCGCAAACCAATAAATATACAGTTATTGACTTTTTTTTTACCAAAGACATGTGGCTGAATACATTTTGGCCTAAATGTATGACTAAAATTGAGTTTATTGGATTTTTCTAATAACAAAAAGTAGAAAATATAATTTTTTTTCAAAATTTGCGGTCTTTTTACGTTTATATCGCAAAAAATAAAAATCGCAGAGGCAATCAAATACCATCAAAAGAAAGCTCTATTTGTGGGAAGAAAAGGACGCAAATTTTGTTTGGGTACAACATTGCATGACCGCGCAATTACCAGTTAAAGCAGCGCAGTGCCAAATTGTAAAAAGACCTCTGGTCATTGACCAGCAAAATGGTCCGGTCTGAAAGTGGTTAACTAACAAATCTCATGGGCGCAACATGTAACATGTTCCTGAAGGTGAACTAATCCTCTAACCCTTTCACAGCCAGAGCCATTTTTGTGTTTTTTTGCAAATGTTTAAAAAATTATTTTAGGCCTGAAGATTACAAAAATAAAAATAAAAAAATTTCATATTTTCAGAAAATATTAGAGAATAAAATAGTGGTAGTTCCAAATTATTTTGCCACACGATATGACCGCAAATTTCAGTAAAAGAATCACATTAAAAGTTAATATTAGGGGGCATAAAAACACAATAAGTAATTAGATATCCAGCATGTCAAACCTTAAACATGTCAGTACCTTATATTTTCCATAAGTGACACTTTAAAAGTCCCCTATAGGTCATCAGTTTTGCATTACGAAGGAGGTCTGGTGCTAGAATTATTGCCCTCATTCCGGCACACGCCATATGTAACATGTGAGTCACAATGGACGTTTTCGGGCATAGGCGCCCGCCACGTACGTTTTTGTTTGTATGCACTTATATGTGGGGGGGGGGCTCAATTTTTTATTTTTTTTGGTTGGGTTATGTGCTTGGGTGTAACTTTATTTTTTACATATAAACAAGATTCTTTTTTTTAACTTAATTTTTTTTTCCAGCACACAGGGAACAAAAAGTCCTTTATGTGATGATTTTTTTTTGATGACAGGTTCTCTTTAATGAGACATGCAGGGTCTAAAAGGCCCTGCATGTCTCCCCCGTGGTCCACTCAATGTAATGCAATGCACATCATATTACATTCTTTCCCGGCCTTAATGGCTGCAGGAACTCTCAATGGGGACCTGGAATTTATGTCACATATCACTTCTGGGTCAACGAGTAGAAGAGGGGGTGAGAGAACCTCAACGTCCCTGCTATGCTGGTCATGGGCCCGCACATGGACAAGCAGAGCCCAGGATACATAGTGGGGGGGGGGACTTGTTGTCGCCATGGCGACTTGGCGTTCTGGGGGTTTGTTGAGCCTGGCTTTACCACATTCACTATGCTAAGGGCAAATTCCTTTTTAAAGTAAACAGCCTATTTGCCTTTGGTAAATCAAGCCCTGTATGTCACTTATTCAGTTAATCGCTTTCTTCAATTGTTTCCCTTTCAACAATTGCTTCACTACTTGATCAATTCTGTAGCATTTCCACTGTAAGACATGTATACAGTACCTCCTAAAAGCATTATCAGACAAAGCATTGGCTAATACGTATTTGTAGCTGTAAATGTAAATTGCAGTAGTACATTGTAGTGTGTTATGTCAGGCGTACATATATTTTTGTTTTGGTGATGCTGTCAAGTGAAAGAGTTAAACTGACCCAGATCAGACTGTGTAAAGAAATGCCAGTCCCAGTTCCTGTCATCAAGGCTTCTAATCTGGTCTCAGTCTTGTTCTGCTGGCCCTTCAGCTAAGTACAGTTTCCTTGCATTAAATCAACAGCCTTTTCTGACAGCTGTTGTGTGTGGACTGCAGACATAGGGGGATCTGAACTTGTCCTGCCTTCACTCTGATGCATTGTCTGGCAACATATGTGGAATTTGCCTAGCAGTGATATATAAGAGGGTTTGAAGCTATTTATGAAGTTAAATCTTTATGCTTTCTCTTACCTCTTGTGCTATTCTCCTTTTCTGCTCTATTACAAGCATTTTTATTTCAACACCTGCCGATATACTTTGATTAGCAGACATCTGTCATCGTTGTAATCTGCACGGGGCTGGAAATGTACAACATACCAGTCCATATTTGTGTATGTAATCAGGTTTTATCCATCCTAGTGGAGAAAAATGACTCCATGTTGGCATAAATCACATTTCTGTATTGTTGTTGGGTCGGTTGCAGAATACTTCCTCTCGTTCGCCTGGCAGAAGGAAGGAGCGACACGATTCCACCATTATGTAAGACTGCATGAGGACCTGAGCCATAAAATAGACCCCTATACATTTGGTTGGTGGAATGTGGATGCGCATATGCAAAGACTAAGACTGCATTTTTTATTGACATAATATGCCTTTGGATGACAAACACCCTCTACCTTTTAAAGTTCCCGCAAATCTGAGATATGTTGCGGTGAAATTCACCGGCCAAATGCACTCCTTTTAAGTGCTTACTGGGCCATATGTGAACCATCTCGGTCCATGACATTCTGGCCAGTATCCATATGTGTCTCTGACGGTTCACCTACTCTTCAACTTGATTAATTTCTGCTGTTCGGTGGAATTCTTACATTTGGGATTTAAGCTACAGCTTTGGAAGTTTCAAGTCCTGAAGAAGATCTACACTGTGTGTTTTTAAAACGTGTTGGACGCTCTGTCGGTTGACAGCTCATGGGCCTCCCTTTCAGCTGGCTGTATACTTGCCCCCAACTTTATGTGTTTGCTTTTATCGCTTCAAATTTTTGCTATTTACAATATTTTTCTAACCATAAGACACACTTTTTTCGCCTAGAAATATGGGGGAAAATATCTCTGCGTCTTATGGTGCGAATATATGTCAGGTACCGCCCCATCACCGATGACACCGCCCTCGTCGCTGCTGGCACCTCCCCATCACCGCTGGCACTGCTGCCTGCCACCGCTGACAAAGGCGTCCCACCTCCGCCACCACGTCCCACCGCAATCACCGCCGGAAGAGACAGGAGAGTGGGGGACAGACATCCAAACTCCCTGTGGGTGCCAGGCGATCTCCCGGCTGGGCCTGCCTGACGCTGCTCCTGAGACAGGATGGCATAACATCAGGTAAGGCTGTGTTTGTGGCAATGGTCACTCTGCATTATTGGTCACTCTGCATTATTGGCAATGGTCAGTCTGCGTTTATGGCAATGGTCAGGCTGCGTTTATGGCAATGGTCAGGCTGCGTTTATGGCAATGGTCGGGCTGCGTTATGGCAATGGTCAGTCTGTGTTTATGGCAATGGTCAGGCTGCATTTCTTTGGCACTGGTCAGGCTGCATTTCATGTGCACTGCAAAATATTTTAGTACACTATTTGGTTCAGAATATTTTTTTTCTTGTTTTCCTCCTCTAAAACCTAGGTTCGTCTTAGGGTCAGGTGCGTCTTATGGAGCGAAAAATACGGTATGTCTTGTGTCATATATATATATTAATAAATTTGTAACTTTTTACAATTACTGTTTGTGGTCCGTTTAAAATCCCAATTTGAGGAAATCCATTTTTTTTACTAGAATACTTCTATGTCGTATTGCATTTTTCTGTGTTAGATGGTTGTGGCTCAACATGACTCATACTGACCCACAAATATTGTTGGACACGTCAGGCCTTCTGAAAAATACTAGAATTGCCATGCTGCCAGGATGTGTATACCTGTTCGCTGGCTGTTTGAACAGGTCTCCTCACTTCAGGAATGGTTTATTTAATAGAATGGCAGACATGCAAGAACCATATTCACAAGATAAACTTACTAAATTCACCCTCACAGCTGGACTTCTGAAGGTATGCTTTGGTATCTTATACCAAGCTATCAGTAGCAGATCCTTTCAATCCTGTAAATAGCAAGGTGGGGTCTCCATGGATTGGACTTGTTTTTCTAGTACATCCCACAGATGCTCCATGGAGAGAGATCTGGAGAATTTGGAGGTTGAAGTCAACACCTTGAACTCATTGTTGTGACCCTCAAACCATTCTTTAACCATTTTTGCCATGTGGCAGAGCAGATTATCCTGCTGAAAGAGGCCACTGAAATCAGGGAATACATTTTCCATGAAAGAGTGTGCTTGGTCAGTAACAATGTTTAGGTATGTGGTACGTGTCAAATAGCATTCGCATGAATGGCAGGACCCAAGGTTTTCCAGCAGAACATTGTCTCTGTTGGCTTGCCTTCTTCCTGTACTACATCCTGGTGCCATTGCTTCCTCAGGTAAACAAAGCACATGCACATGGTAATCCACATCACTATAACGCTACCCCACAAGAACCGCTTGGTAGATTCATCACTGGCTTCTTTTATTTTTTAGCTGATTTATGGACTACTTACATTAAGGATAGCAATCTAGCAGATATAGCAGGGTATTACATACAACTGTCATAAGGCAGTAGAAATCCTCGGGATAAAGCATCGACTGGTATTCCTATCAGGGAAGCAGGGTCAATCTGAGGACCCTACACAGTCAGCAGGACCAATATTGCTTCACATATGATGGACTAGTACAGCTGTGGCTAAAAGTTTTGAGAATTACACAAATATTAATTTTCAGAAGGTCTGCTGCTTCAGTGTATTTAGGTATTTTGGTCAGATGTTACTATAAGGAAAAAGGGGGGATTGGATAAGGGCTACTCCAAAAATTGCCCTCAATCACCTATGATGATTAGGACTATCACAGTACCCAAATATACAGTAGAACATTGATAAAAGTAGCATTTATTACAAAATATACAAAAATATAGACATAAATTACAACAAATACAACAAAGTAATTGTTGCAGAAATCCATATGACAATAACAATAGAATTAAAAAGGATAGAACCCCCACAAATACGTAGACAAGTTTCACGGCCAATGCCCCTTTCTCAGGAGGCATCAACCAATACATCTATAAAAGATATAATTGCAAAGTTACAGTAACAAAGAAAGCTAAGATACAGCTATATTACCGATATATATATATTATATATAGCATATTAAATATGCTATATTAGCATATTTATATTGGAGTATCAAATGAGGACCAGCATGACTCACCAATGGAGGCCCATACGGGCAACAGACGGCATTAAACTGAGACACCCGTGAATGGGTGTTGCCCCTGGGGGCGGACATGGGGGGCTATTGGGATGAACTACAAATATAGACAGAATATAAATTAATACCACGTGAGTTTCAGCACAAAGCTATTACACAGAGGGAAAGAAATTCGAAAAATGTGGAGGGAAAGAGAAAAGAAAGGGAAGAAAGGGGTCGAGTGAATGGGGGAAGAAAAGAAGACAGGAGTTACTATGGTACACTGAAGTATAATTACAGCATTTCATAAGTGTCAAAGGCTTTTATAAATAATTACATGAAGTTTATGCAAAAGTCAATATTTGCAGCGTTGGCACTACTTTTTCAAGACCTCTGCAATTCACCCTGGCATGCTGTCAACTTCCAGGCCAAATCCTAATAGATGGCAGCCCAATCTATTCAATGCTTGGAGTTTTTCAGAATTTGTGAGGTATTTTTTGCTCATCTATCTCTTGAGGATTGACCACAAGTCCTCAATGGGATTAAGGTCTGGGGAGTATCCTGGCCATGGACCCAAAATGTAGATGTTTTGTTCCTCAAGTCACTTAGTTATCACTTTTACCTCATGGCAAGGTGCTCCATCATGCTAGAAGAGGCTTTGTTCCTCAGAGAAAATGACTTTACCCCAGTCCTCAGCTGTCCAATCCCTCTACCTTTTGCAGAATATCAGTCTGTCCCTGATGTTTTTCCTGGAGAGAAGTGGCTTCTTTGCTGCCCTTCTTGACACCAGGCCATCCTCCAAAAGTCTTTGCCTCACTGTGCATGCAGATGCACTCACACCTGCCTGCTGCCATTCCTGAGCAAGCTCTGCACTGGTGGTGCCCCGATCCTGCAGCTGAATCAACTGTAGATGATGGTTCTGGCGCTTTTTTTTAAGGTGCCCTAAAGCCTTGTTCACAAATACAGTGTACATTTTTTTTATGGGATTCATTTAATTTTCATGGTAAAGTGGGACTTTGCAATTAATTGCAATTCATCTGATCATTCTTCATAACATTCTGAAAAATATGCAAATTGCCATCATAAAAACTGAGGCAGCAGACTTTGTGAAAATTAATATTTGTGTCATTCTCAAAACTTTTGGCCATGGCTGTACATGCAATAGCTCCAGCATACTTATTTCTGACTTGACAGCTTCAGATAGATGCTCTTAGATGGTCATATTGCTGTGTCTTTGGCAGTACCGATCTGCCATATTGCTGCCAGCTCCCTTCAGCTAATTTATGGACATTTTAGGATAGCTGACTGGCAAATACTGGAGGACACCCTATACCAGGCAGTGAGAATCTTTTGGATGAAGCTCTAACTGGTGTCCCTTACTGTGAAGCAGCTTCTATATGAGGACCTTACATGGTCAGCAGGGTCTTGATTGCCTTATATCAATTAGTTCATACTAACTTTTTTCTTCTAGCCCACTTCCATATCCAAGTGGATTCATATTGATTGCATATCCTACACCGTTGTGGTTTTATATATAAGTGGACTTATATCAGTTGTATACTCCATATTTTAGTTGTTTGGTTCTGGCACTTGAATTTGGGTTATTTATTATATTGTTTCTAGTGATGGCCGAACGGTTCGCCCGGCGGTCGTTTCGCGGCGAATTTCCGACATTCGCGGTCCGCACGTTCGAACGCCTTTTTCCGTCGTTCGCCGCGGCGGACTTACGTGTTTAATGTATACAAGAACTTTAACCTTTGGTGACACGTTTATCATGTGATACAGGACAGCCAATTGAGACATGACAGCACATGGACACTTGTACATTCCCCCTAACCTATAAATACACCCGATCCGGTGGCCATTTTACATTCTTTCTTCTGTTAAGATAGGGACAGGTTCCTGTGTGGAGTAGGGAGAGATAAACCACTAGCTATTTGGTACACAAAAGTTCTTTTCAGGACTGGTATAGGTGTTAGGTGTTGATAGGTTTGCTGTGCTGCTGATTCTTGCAGCAGCCTGAGTGTCTTTTGTTAGTTTAGAGAAAGGGAAAGGACGGTGTATGCTACAGGGACAGCCAGATTAGTCTTTCATCATCATCATCATCATCATCATCATTAGCTGTTACTATCAAGGTCCACAAAAGAGCTGTTCCAGTAACCACTAATCGTTCTCTTTTTTTGCCAATTTGTATAGGGACAGGAAGGAAGCAGTGTTGTCAGGCAGTGAGGGTAATTTTAAAGACTTGCTGTTATTATTAGTTCCACAAAGGTTCTTTTCAGGACTGGTATCAGTGGTACAGTAATAGGCTTGTACATGTATAATATTCTTTCTTCCAAATATAGAAAGGATATTATACTTGACTGCTGCCCTTCTGCTGCAGTCTGCTAAACATTCACAACTCACTTGTTCCACAAAAGTTCTTATAAGGACTGGTAACTTGGTATAGGGTGCTACGGTACATAGGCTTGAGTGCGGTACAGTCTGCTGTTCTGTAAGGACCGCTATCGGTCCACAATAGATAGGGTTGACGTGCACCACTGCTGACCGCTGCCCTATACTGCAGCAGTCCTTCAGCGGTATAGGGACTGACGTACAGTCTGCTAATCACTAACACACAACCTGCTTGTTCCACAAAAGTTCTTATAAGGACTGGTAACTTGGTATAGGGTGCTACGGTACATAGGCTTGAGTGCGGTACAGTCTGCTGTTCTGTAAGGACCGCTATCGGTCCACAATAGATAGGGTTGACGTGCACCACTGCTGACCGCTGCCCTATACTGCAGCAGTCCTTCAGCGGTATAGGGACTGACGTACAGTCTGCTAAACACTAATACACAACCTGCTTGGTCCACAAAAGTTCTTATAAGGACTGGTAACTTGGTATAGGGTGCTACGGTACATAGGCTTGAGTGCGGTACAGTCTGCTGTTCTGTAAGGACCGCTATCGGTCCACAATAGATAGGGTTGACGTGCACCACTGCTGACCGCTGCCCTATACTGCAGCAGTCCTTCAGCGGTATAGGGACTGACGTACAGTCTGCTAAACACTAATACACAACCTGCTTGGTCCACAAAAGTTCTTATAAGGACTGGTAACTTGGTATAGGGTGCTACGGTACATAGGCTTGAGTGCGGTACAGTCTGCTGTTCTGTAAGGACCGCTATCGGTCCACAATAGATAGGGTTGACGTGCACCACTGCTGACCGCTCACCTATACTGCAGCAGTCCTTCAGCGGTATAGGGACTGACGTACAGTCTGCTAATCACTAACACACAACCTGCTTGTTCCACAAAAGTTCTTATAAGGACTGGTAACTTGGTATAGGGTGCTACGGTACATAGGCTTGAGTGCGGTACAGTCTGCTGTTCTGTAAGGACCGCTATCGGTCCACAATAGATAGGGTTGACGTGCACCACTGCTGACCGCTGCCCTATACTGCAGCAGTCCTTCAGCGGTATAGGGACTGACGTACAGTCTGCTAAACACTAACACACAACCTGCTTGGTCCACAAAAGTTCTTATAAGGACTGGTAACTTGGTATAGGGTGCTACGGTACATAGGCTTGAGTGCGGTACAGTCTGCTGTTCTGTAAGGACCGCTATCGGTCCACAATAGATAGGGTTGACGTGCACCACTGCTGACCGCTGCCCTATACTGCAGCAGTCCTTCAGCGGTATAGGGACTGACGTACAGTCTGCTAAACACTAATACACAACCTGCTTGGTCCACAAAAGTTCTTATAAGGACTGGTAACTTGGTATAGGGTGCTACGGTACATAGGCTTGAGTGCGGTACAGTCTGCTGTTCTGTAAGGACCGCTATCGGTCCACAATAGATAGGGTTGACGTGCACCACTGCTGACCGCTCACCTATACTGCAGCAGTCCTTCAGCGGTATAGGGACTGACGTACAGTCTGCTAATCACTAACACACAACCTGCTTGTTCCACAAAAGTTCTTATAAGGACTGGTAACTTGGTATAGGGTGCTACGGTACATAGGCTTGAGTGCGGTACAGTCTGCTGTTCTGTAAGGACCGCTATCGGTCCACAATAGATAGGGTTGACGTGCACCACTGCTGACCGCTGCCCTATACTGCAGCAGTCCTTCAGCGGTATAGGGACTGACGTACAGTCTGCTAAACACTAATACACAACCTGCTTGGTCCACAAAAGTTCTTATAAGGACTGGTAACTTGGTATAGGGTGCTACGGTACATAGGCTTGAGTGCGGTACAGTCTGCTGTTCTGTAAGGACCGCTATCGGTCCACAATAGATAGGGTTGACGTGCACCACTGCTGACCGCTGCCCTATACTGCAGCAGTCCTTCAGCGGTATAGGGACTGACGTACAGTCTGCTAAACACTAATACACAACCTGCTTGGTCCACAAAAGTTCTTATAAGGACTGGTAACTTGGTATAGGGTGCTACGGTACATAGGCTTGAGTGCGGTACAGTCTGCTGTTCTGTAAGGACCGCTATCGGTCCACAATAGATAGGGTTGACGTGCACCACTGCTGACCGCTGCCCTATACTGCAGCAGTCCTTCAGCGGTATAGGGACTGACGTACAGTCTGCTAAACACTAATACACAACCTGCTTGGTCCACAAAAGTTCTTATAAGGACTGGTAACTTGGTATAGGGTGCTACGGTACATAGGCTTGAGTGCGGTACAGTCTGCTGTTCTGTAAGGACCGCTATCGGTCCACAATAGATAGGGTTGACGTGCACCACTGCTGACCGCTCACCTATACTGCAGCAGTCCTTCAGCGGTATAGGGACTGACGTACAGTCTGCTAATCACTAACACACAACCTGCTTGTTCCACAAAAGTTCTTATAAGGACTGGTAACTTGGTATAGGGTGCTACGGTACATAGGCTTGAGTGCGGTACAGTCTGCTGTTCTGTAAGGACCGCTATCGGTCCACAATAGATAGGGTTGACGTGCACCACTGCTGACCGCTGCCCTATACTGCAGCAGTCCTTCAGCGGTATAGGGACTGACGTACAGTCTGCTAATCACTAACACACAACCTGCTTGTTCCACAAAAGTTCTTATAAGGACTGGTAACTTGGTATAGGGTGCTACGGTACATAGGCTTGAGTGCGGTACAGTCTGCTGTTCTGTAAGGACCGCTATCGGTCCACAATAGATAGGGTTGACGTGCACCACTGCTGACCGCTGCCCTATACTGCAGCAGTCCTTCAGCGGTATAGGGACTGACGTACAGTCTGCTAAACACTAATACACAACCTGCTTGGTCCACAAAAGTTCTTATAAGGACTGGTAACTTGGTATAGGGTGCTACGGTACATAGGCTTGAGTGCGGTACAGTCTGCTGTTCTGTAAGGACCGCTATCGGTCCACAATAGATAGGGTTGACGTGCACCACTGCTGACCGCTCACCTATACTGCAGCAGTCCTTCAGCGGTATAGGGACTGACGTACAGTCTGCTAATCACTAACACACAACCTGCTTGTTCCACAAAAGTTCTTATAAGGACTGGTAACTTGGTATAGGGTGCTACGGTACATAGGCTTGAGTGCGGTACAGTCTGCTGTTCTGTAAGGACCGCTATCGGTCCACAATAGATAGGGTTGACGTGCACCACTGCTGACCGCTCACCTATACTGCAGCAGTCCTTCAGCGGTATAGGGACTGACGTACAGTCTGCTAATCACTAACACACAACCTGCTTGTTCCACAAAAGTTCTTATAAGGACTGGTAACTTGGTATAGGGTGCTACGGTACATAGGCTTGAGTGCGGTACAGTCTGCTGTTCTGTAAGGACCGCTATCGGTCCACAATAGATAGGGTTGACGTGCACCACTGCTGACCGCTGCCCTATACTGCAGCAGTCCTTCAGCGGTATAGGGACTGACGTACAGTCTGCTAAACACTAATACACAACCTGCTTGGTCCACAAAAGTTCTTATAAGGACTGGTAACTTGGTATAGGGTGCTACGGTACATAGGCTTGAGTGCGGTACAGTCTGCTGTTCTGTAAGGACCGCTATCGGTCCACAATAGATAGGGTTGACGTGCACCACTGCTGACCGCTGCCCTATACTGCAGCAGTCCTTCAGCGGTATAGGGACTGACGTACAGTCTGCTAAACACTAATACACAACCTGCTTGGTCCACAAAAGTTCTTATAAGGACTGGTAACTTGGTATAGGGTGCTACGGTACATAGGCTTGAGTGCGGTACAGTCTGCTGTTCTGTAAGGACCGCTATCGGTCCACAATAGATAGGGTTGACGTGCACCACTGCTGACCGCTCACCTATACTGCAGCAGTCCTTCAGCGGTATAGGGACTGACGTACAGTCTGCTAATCACTAACACACAACCTGCTTGTTCCACAAAAGTTCTTATAAGGACTGGTAACTTGGTATAGGGTGCTACGGTACATAGGCTTGAGTGCGGTACAGTCTGCTGTTCTGTAAGGACCGCTATCGGTCCACAATAGATAGGGTTGACGTGCACCACTGCTGACCGCTGCCCTATACTGCAGCAGTCCTTCAGCGGTATAGGGACTGACGTACAGTCTGCTAAACACTAATACACAACCTGCTTGGTCCACAAAAGTTCTTATAAGGACTGGTAACTTGGTATAGGGTGCTACGGTACATAGGCTTGAGTGCGGTACAGTCTGCTGTTCTGTAAGGACCGCTATCGGTCCACAATAGATAGGGTTGACGTGCACCACTGCTGACCGCTGCCCTATACTGCAGCAGTCCTTCAGCGGTATAGGGACTGACGTACAGTCTGCTAAACACTAATACACAACCTGCTTGGTCCACAAAAGTTCTTATAAGGACTGGTAACTTGGTATAGGGTGCTACGGTACATAGGCTTGAGTGCGGTACAGTCTGCTGTTCTGTAAGGACCGCTATCGGTCCACAATAGATAGGGTTGACGTGCACCACTGCTGACCGCTGCCCTATACTGCAGCAGTCCTTCAGCGGTATAGGGACTGACGTACAGTCTGCTAAACACTAATACACAACCTGCTTGGTCCACAAAAGTTCTTATAAGGACTGGTAACTTGGTATAGGGTGCTACGGTACATAGGCTTGAGTGCGGTACAGTCTGCTGTTCTGTAAGGACCGCTATCGGTCCACAATAGATAGGGTTGACGTGCACCACTGCTGACCGCTCACCTATACTGCAGCAGTCCTTCAGCGGTATAGGGACTGACGTACAGTCTGCTAATCACTAACACACAACCTGCTTGTTCCACAAAAGTTCTTATAAGGACTGGTAACTTGGTATAGGGTGCTACGGTACATAGGCTTGAGTGCGGTACAGTCTGCTGTTCTGTAAGGACCGCTATCGGTCCACAATAGATAGGGTTGACGTGCACCACTGCTGACCGCTGCCCTATACTGCAGCAGTCCTTCAGCGGTATAGGGACTGACGTACAGTCTGCTAATCACTAACACACAACCTGCTTGTTCCACAAAAGTTCTTATAAGGACTGGTAACTTGGTATAGGGTGCTACGGTACATAGGCTTGAGTGCGGTACAGTCTGCTGTTCTGTAAGGACCGCTATCGGTCCACAATAGATAGGGTTGACGTGCACCACTGCTGACCGCTGCCCTATACTGCAGCAGTCCTTCAGCGGTATAGGGACTGACGTACAGTCTGCTAAACACTAATACACAACCTGCTTGGTCCACAAAAGTTCTTATAAGGACTGGTAACTTGGTATAGGGTGCTACGGTACATAGGCTTGAGTGCGGTACAGTCTGCTGTTCTGTAAGGACCGCTATCGGTCCACAATAGATAGGGTTGACGTGCACCACTGCTGACCGCTCACCTATACTGCAGCAGTCCTTCAGCGGTATAGGGACTGACGTACAGTCTGCTAATCACTAACACACAACCTGCTTGTTCCACAAAAGTTCTTATAAGGACTGGTAACTTGGTATAGGGTGCTACGGTACATAGGCTTGAGTGCGGTACAGTCTGCTGTTCTGTAAGGACCGCTATCGGTCCACAATAGATAGGGTTGACGTGCACCACTGCTGACCGCTCACCTATACTGCAGCAGTCCTTCAGCGGTATAGGGACTGACGTACAGTCTGCTAATCACTAACACACAACCTGCTTGTTCCACAAAAGTTCTTATAAGGACTGGTAACTTGGTATAGGGTGCTACGGTACATAGGCTTGAGTGCGGTACAGTCTGCTGTTCTGTAAGGACCGCTATCGGTCCACAATAGATAGGGTTGACGTGCACCACTGCTGACCGCTGCCCTATACTGCAGCAGTCCTTCAGCGGTATAGGGACTGACGTACAGTCTGCTAAACACTAATACACAACCTGCTTGGTCCACAAAAGTTCTTATAAGGACTGGTAACTTGGTATAGGGTGCTACGGTACATAGGCTTGAGTGCGGTACAGTCTGCTGTTCTGTAAGGACCGCTATCGGTCCACAATAGATAGGGTTGACGTGCACCACTGCTGACCGCTGCCCTATACTGCAGCAGTCCTTCAGCGGTATAGGGACTGACGTACAGTCTGCTAAACACTAATACACAACCTGCTTGGTCCACAAAAGTTCTTATAAGGACTGGTAACTTGGTATAGGGTGCTACGGTACATAGGCTTGAGTGCGGTACAGTCTGCTGTTCTGTAAGGACCGCTATAGGTCCACAATAGATAGGGTTGACGTGCACCACTGCTGACCGCTCACCTATACTGCAGCAGTCCTTCAGCGGTATAGGGACTAAGAGTTTTGTCACAGGGTCATTTAAAAAATGACATGCAGAGGAAGAGGCAGGCCCTTCCGCAGGGGTGGTAGGGGTAGGGCAGGAGCAACAGGCTTGAGCCAAAGTGGGAAGTTGCAGAAGGTGCGTTCAATTACTTTAAAGGATGCACCAGACTTGGTTGAGTGGCTCGCTCAGCCTTACTCTTCTGCACCCTCCTCATCCTCTCGATCTGCACCCTCTTCTTCACTCTCTGCTATGTGCACCCCCAAAGACACTACCACCAACAACACGACCACCACCACCACCACCACATACCTTCCGCTTGAGTCACTGGAATTATTTTCCGATCCATATCAAGAGGACATTTCTGATGCGCAGCCACTCTTGGTATTGGATCAGGAAGAGGAGGTAGCAACAAGCGCTACTCAGCAGTCTGACGCCAGTACCCAGATCAGCCCAAGGAGGAGGTTGGTCCCCGGTGTTGCTGCCTACTCTACTTATAGCGGTGGGGAAGGTGACGTTGATGATGACGTGTCTAGTGATGTCACGTGGGTGCCCACAAGAGAGGAAGAGGAGGGGAGTTCAGAGGGAGATATGGACCAGCAGATAGGGAGGAGAAGCAGCAATGACTTACATTGCACAGCAGGGACAAAGCAGACTGCAAATGTATCAGGAGCGAGTCATCGACCATGTACGGTCACATCTGGCGCTCCCAGGACACCGGCACATGGCTCCGCAGTGTGGGCTTTTTTTAACGTGTCCGCTGCTGACAATAGCGTTGCCATCTGCAATCTTTGCAGTCAACGCGTTAGTCGCGGTAAGCCCAATACTCACCTAGGGACGACCGCCTTAAGAAGGCACATGAGCAGCCATCACCGAGCCCAGTGGGAGCAACGGAACACACAAAGCCACACTGCAGGCTCTCACCGTCCAGCCTCGTCTTCTACTTCTCCTTCTCCTCTCTCCTCACAATTGTCCTCCACTCCACCTTCCATCACGCCAAGCTCACATTTTTCTGCAAAAAGGCAGGCTTCCGTGGGCCTAATGTTTGAGCGTAAAAAAATGATGACGCCGGATAACCCTCTTGCCCAACGGTTGGCGGCTGGCTTGTCAGAACTCATAGCCCGCCAACTACTGCCATATAAACTGGTGGACTCGGAGGCCTTTCGCAAATTTGTGGCCATTGGAACACCACAATGGAAGGTCCCAGGAAGGAAGTATTTCTCAGAGAAGGGCATCCCAGAGCTATATGGCCATGTTCAGCGGCAAGTGAATGTATCTCTGGCACACAGTGTCGGTGCCAAGATACATCTGACCACAGACACGTGGTCTAGCAAACACGGGCAGGGAAGGTATATCAGTTTTACTGCCCACTGGGTGAACCTTCTGACGGCCGTCAAGCATGTAACCCGTGGCACCCGTGTAGATTTGGTTTTACCGCCACGGATTGCATGCAGGCCTGACTCTTCTTCTCCTCCTCCTACTCCATCCTCCTCCCTCTCCTCCTCAGCTGCCTCCTCCTTTTCCGCTGCTAGCGTCTCTTCCACTGCACCGCCCAAGCTCCCCAGAACCTATTCCACATGCCAGGTGAGACGTTGCCATGCCGTGCTGCGTCTGTTGTGCCTGGAAGCAAAGAGCCACACTGGCCCGGCACTCCTTTCAGCTTTGCGTTCACAGGCAGATGAGTGGCTAACACCGCTCAATTTGACAGTTGGTAAAGTGGTGTGTGACAACGGTGCCAATCTGCTTAGCGCATTGAAACAGGGCAAAATCACGCACGTGCCGTGCATGGCACACGTCTTAAACTTGGTCGTGCAGCGATTCCTTGTCAAATACCCTGGGGTCCAGGACATCTTGCGGCAGGCAAGGAAAATCTCGGCCCATTTCAGAAGATCTTACACGGCCATGGCTCGCCTTGCTGACATTCAGCGGCGACACCATCTGCCGGTCAGACGTCTTATTTGCGATTGCCCGACGCGATGGAACTCAACCTTCTATATGCTTGATAGGCTGCTCCAGCAGAAACGTGCAGTTAACGTCTACCTGTATGAACTCTGCGAAAGAAACGGTTCTGGGGAGCTGGGTTTTTTTTCACCGCGCCAGTGGCTGCTCATGCGCGACACATGCAGACTTCTGCGGCCATTTGAGGAGATCACCAAACTGGTCAGTCGCAGCCATGGCGCCATCAGTGACATGGTACCTTATGCCTTCTTTCTGGAGCGTGCATTGCGTCGTGTCATTGATCAGGCTGTGGAGGAGCAGGAGCGGGAAGATGAGGAAGTCGCAATGCTGGATGAATTCCCAGGGGGGGCTACTCTATCTGAGACAAGTCAACAACAGGAGTCTGATGAGGAGTCAGAGGAGGATGGTGCCGGGGCGGATGAGCAGGAGCAAGAAGAGCATGCTTTAAACCTTTCTGGGATCCCTGTTGTGCGAGGATGGGGAGAGGAGAATGAAGAGGACGACATTATCCTGGATGATGAGCAGGAGCCAGGCCACCACACCGCTTCCACTTTAGTGCAAATGGGGGCCTTCATGCTCCAGTGTTTTAATAGGGACCCCCGTATAAAAAGCATGAGGGTCAAGGACCAGTACTGGGTGGCAACGTACTTAGACCCCCGGTACAAACACAAAATGGCGGAAATGTTACCGCCGTCGCAGAGGGCTGTCAGAATGCAGCACTTCCAGGCCTTGCTTCGAGA
Organism: Lithobates pipiens; assembly: GCF_037356315.1. Classification (NCBI taxonomy): domain Eukaryota; kingdom Metazoa; phylum Chordata; class Amphibia; order Anura; family Ranidae; genus Lithobates; species Lithobates pipiens. The sequence goes on from NW_027507790.1 coordinate 11,025,156, forward strand.
AATGCTGCATTCTGCTTTTGCGTGCGCTGGCAGAGGAGCAATTCCCACTCCCAGAGAAGGATTTGCGGGTACCAATCCAACAGCGCCTGCAAGAAGAGGCCGGTTTGAAGATGTGTTGGTGACTTCGGATATGAGGTCATTCTTTCAGCCGACCCATCGACAGGTGTCATCCGGATCCAGCATCAGGGAACGCCTAGACCGTCAGGTGTCCGACTACATTGGGTTAACGGCCGATGTGGACGCTCTGAGGAGTGATGAACCCCTAGACTACTGGGTGGGCAGGCTTGACCTCTGGCCAGAGCTTGCCCAATTTGCAATCGAACTGTTGGCTTGCCCCTCATCCAGTGTCCTGTCCGAAAGGACGTTCAGCGCAGCAGGGGGGATTGTGACCGATAAGCGTACTCGCCTAGCTCACCACAGTGTTAACTACCTCACATTTCTAAAAATGAATGAGGCATGGATCTCGGAGGAATTCAACACATGTGATCAGTAGACCATGTATATGTCTATAAACAATTTTTGGAATCAAGCACACAGACCTTCTTAATTCATTTGGCTCACTTCCCTGACCCAAAAAAGCACACCGTACTATATGCCCCTACCCTCCTCTTTGAAGAGGTTGAGCGGTGTCATATTTCTACTGGGGCTGCTTATTATGAGGGGTTCCCACCATCCCTGTGCTGTGCTGACTTCCTCCTGGGTGTTCTTATTATGAGGGGCTCCCACCATCCCTGTGCTGTGCTGACTTCCTCCTGGGGGTTCTTATTATGAGGGGATCACACCATCCCTGTGCTGTGCTGACTTCCTCCTGGGGCTGCTTACGGTGCTGCTGTCAGCGCTGTATGTCACGGAGCTGCTGTCAGCGCTGTATGTCACGGAGCTGCTGTCAGCGCTGTATGTCACGGAGCTGCTGTCAGCGCTGTATGTCACGGAGCTGCTGTCAGCGCTGTATGTCACGGAGCTGCTGTCAGCGCTGTATGTCACGGAGCTGCTGTCAGCGCTGTATGTCACGGAGCTGCTGTCAGCGCTGTATGTCACGGAGCTGCTGTCAGCGCTGTATGTCACGGAGCTGCTGTCAGCGCTGTATGTCACGGAGCTGCTGTCAGCGCTGTATGTCACGGAGCTGCTGTCAGCGCTGTATGTCACGGTGCTGCTGTCAGCGCTGTATGTCACGGAGCTGCTGTCAGCGCTGTATGTCACGGAGCTGCTGTCAGTGCTGTATGTCACGGAGCTGCTGTCAGCGCTGTATGTCACGGAGCTGCTGTCAGCGCTGTATGTCACGGAGCTGCTGTCAGCGCTGTATGTCACGGTGCTGCTGTCAGCGCTGTATGTCACGGAGCTGCTGTCAGCGCTGTATGTCACGGAGCTGCTGTCAGCGCTGTATGTCACGGAGCTGCTGTCAGCGCTGTATGTCACGGAGCTGCTGTCAGCGCTGTATGTCACGGAGCTGCTGTCAGCGCTGTATGTCACGGTGCTGATGTCAGTGCTCTGTATTACGGTGCTGCTGTCAGTGCTCTGTATCTCCTGCACCCTCTTGTTTGCCTACCCTGGTCCCTGACCTTCCCTCTCCTCCATTGCCTTCATTAGCTCCATAGTCCTGAATTGTCAGAACAATTTCCCAAATAAAAAAAAAATGCTTGTAGTTATCGATCCCAAATTCACCTCATACATGTATTATGCTATTGTCCAGGTGGTGGGACTACGTGCTACCCCCTAATAATTACCCCGTGGCCGCAAATTCGACCTAAAGGTTTGCGAAATTCGCCTCCCATTGAAGTCAATGGAGCCCGCGGCGAACGGTCGTTTTCGCGAACGTTTGTGTCCGTTCGCGTTTCGCGTTCGCGAAACGTCCCGTCGGAAGTTCGTCCATCACTAATTGTTTCAATTTGTATATGTATCATCTTTAGTCAAATACTTACATAGATATAAGTCACTACATATAACATTTTTGGGATGGGTGTGTTTACATGTTGGCACATATATTTTTACTTGTTATCTGGACTGGTGTGCTCTTCCTTAGGTGCCTCTACTGATTACAGTTCACAGTGTGTTGCACCAGTTATGCTGAAATATAATTATAAGCATATCATAAGTGTCAAAGGCTTTTATTGATAATTACATGAAGTTTATGCAAAAGTCAATATTTGCAGTGTTGGCACTTCTTTTTCAAGACCTCTGCAATTCGGCCCTGGCATGCTGTCAATTAAGTTCTGGGCCACATACTGACAGATGTCAGCCCATTCTTGACTTATATCTATGTAAGTATTCGACTAAATATGATACATATGCAAATTGAAACAATATAAGAAATAACCCAAATTCAAGTGCCAGAACCAAACCACTAAAATATGGAATATGCAACTAATATAAGTCCACTTATATATAAAGCCACAAGGGTGTAGGATAAGCAATCAATATGAATCCACTTGGATATGGAAGTGGGCTAGAAGAATAAAGTTAGTATGAAGTCAATCAAGACCCTGCTGACCATGTAGGGTCCTTATACAGAAGCTGCTTCACAGTAAAGGACACCAGTCAGAGCTTCATCCAAAAGATTCTCACTGCCTGGTAATAATATTATATATTTAATGGTTTGGTGCTGGCACTTGAATTTGGGTTATTTCTCTGGTCTGGTGTGCATCTGCTCGTCCTTAGGCGCTTCTATTGATTACAGTTCACAGTGTGTTGCACCAGTTAGCAGATATCACACACAAAGGCCAGAAAAAGGCTTTGTGAAATATTTTATTGCATAATCTTTTTTAATGCATTTTGTCAGGAGGGTGCCAGGGTTGGGAGGGTTAATTTAGGGTTAGGTGGGGAATAATTTTGTAATATTTCTTTGTGAAGTAGGGGTAGGATAGGAGAGGATATGGGCATTGCAATCATATGGGCTTTTCAGACTTTTGATATTGCGATTTTTAAGATTGTGTGTTTTTTTTGGTAGGGTGCGCATATAACAGCTTGTACCCCTCTGCAAGCTACTACTTGTGCTTAAGTTAAGGTGACCAGATTTTTTAAATTAAATCTGGGGACATATTTTTTTTCAATTGGCAAATGGTAAACTATTTTATAAGCATATTTTTGTCAAATTATATATGCAGTGTATGTGGTATGTGTTTATGGAATGATTTATGATATATATTTCTCATATTTTGTCCATGAGATAAAAAAAAGACACTTCTTAGAATTTTTGGGGTTATGACTACCAAATGTTTTGAAGATAAGATAGAGAAACAAATTTGTCAATGCATATTTTATATTTTATTCTTATCAAATAATTTTTGTTCCATAATAACAATATGAATTAACAATTCAGGACATGGTAACAACATTTAGGATATCTTTGAAACATAAATAATCAAATATTAATAGCTAACTGTTATAAGACTACAAATAATGTTAAAAGGAACAGTTGGGCACTTTAATGACTTCATCGAAAATTAAGTTTTAATGGTGTCAGGAGGTTCTTGAGCACTGTCTTACTTTATAGGATTAAACTGTTCTCGAACTGTTTAACCCCAAAGTCTGTGTTCCAGCATCGATCTCTCAGTGGCGCCTCTGATTGGCTGTAAGCAGTCAGCTGACGCACCCAGCCAACCAGTGACCCCCATTTATAATAATGGCTTGAAAAAGTTATGTTTCTTTTTCAAGCCAGTTTTATGAATGGGAGTCACTGAATGGCTTAGAACGAAAGCTAACCGCTCTCAGCCAATCAGAGACGCCGCTGGCTGACCCAGCAGGAGCCTTCCAATTTAGATAGATTTCTAAACCAGAAGAGTCAAGATGCTGGTAGATTTGTGCTGGAACACAGACTTTGGGGTTAACTATTAAGCCCCATACACACTATCAGATTTTCTGCTGATTTATATGCTTCAGATTTAACCAAACCATATAATATGAGGTCAAACCTTAGGAGTTTCAATGTGTATGCAATCAGGCAGGCCCTTACACTACATGATTTTGGTAAATCTGTAGACAAAAATCAGCAGAAAATCTGATAGTGTGTATGGGGCTTTAGAGATGAGCCAGTGCCAGGGACATCCTGCCACCATAACAACTTCATGTAGATTAAATTGTTTTGGTGCCCAGAGTGTTCCTTTATATTCCAAGCACATGCCATTGTTATGGGACTGCATGTATATGATTGTGATTGTGTGTGACTGTGTGTATGTTTCGTCTACAACTGCATTTGTTATTATGGGTCTATGCATGTGTGTGTGATTATGTCTATGAATGCATGGGATTGTGTGTCCATGTGATTTTGCATGCAATTGTATGTCAATGTATGTGATGTTAGATTGATTGTGTGTCTATGGTGTCCTTTTATGAAGCAGTGAAATCTATTCACTGCTTCATTATCCGGCATTCACATAGGAGATCTTTCTCCTCTGTATGCCAGTTTATAAAGCGGAGTAGATCGCTTCACCCTTGGAGGAGTGAAGCGATCTACAAACGCTTCTAACACTGGAGAACGGCCCCTAGTACTGGAATCTCGTGAGACTTTACGAGATTACAGTACTAGAAATTCACCGATACACAGAGATGTCAATTTATTAAGCAGTGATAAATTATCACAGCTCAATACACTGACACACGGTGTGATTAATGTTAGTGAAATAAAGAGTCCCCCTACATAATATATACATGTATACATACACAGACATTAAACATACATGTATATACACACACATTATATATATATACATATACACATTATATATATAAATATATATATATATATATATATATATATATATATATATATAGTGCCTTGCGAAAGTATTCGGCCCACCCTTGAACTTTTCAACCTTTTGCCACATTTCAGGCTTCAAACATAAAGATATAAAATTTTAATTTTTTTGAAGAATCACCAACAAGTGGGACACAATTGTGAAGTGGAACGAAATCTATTGGATAATTTAAACTTTTTTAGCAAATAAAAAACTGAAAAGTGGTGCGTGCAAAATTATTCGGCCCCTTTACTTTCAGTGCAGCAAACTCACTACAGAAGTTCAGCGAGGATCTCTGAATGATCCAATGTTGTCCTAAATGACTGATGGTGATAAATAGAATCCACCTGTGTGTAATCAAGTCTCTGTATAAATGCACCTGCTCTGTGATAGTCTCAGGGTTCTGTTGAAAGCGCAGAGAGCATCATGAAGACCAAGGAACACACCAGGCAGGTCCGTAATACTGTTGTGGAGAAGTTTAAAGCCGGATTTGGATACAAAAAGATTTCCCAAGCTTTAAACATCCCAAGGAGCACTGTGCAAGCGATCATTTTGAAATGGAAGGAGTATCAGACCACTGCAAATCTACCAAGACCTGGCCGTCCCTCTAAACTTTCAGCTCAGACAAGGAGAAGACTGATCAGAGATGCAGCCAAGAGGCCCATGATCACTCTGGATGAACTGCAGAGAACTACAGCTGAGGTGGGGGGGGGGACTGTCCATAGGGCAACAATCAGTCGTACACTGCACAAATCTGGCCTTTATGGAAGAGTGGCAAGAAGAAAGCCATTTCTCAAAGATATCCATAAAAAGTCTTGTCTAAAGTTTGCCACAAGCCACCTGGGAGACACACCAAACATGTGGAAGAAGGTGCTCTGGTCAGATGAAACCAAAATCGAACTTTTTGCCCACAATGCAAAACGATATGTTTGGCGTAAAAGCAACACAGCTCATCACCCTCAACACACCATCCCCACTGTCAAACATGGTGGTGGCAGCATTATGGTTTGGGCCTGCTTTTCTTCCGCAGGGACAGGGAAGATGGTTAAAATTGAGGGGAAGATGGATGCAGCCAAATACAGGACCATTCTGGATGAAAACCTGTTGGAGTCTGCAAAAGACCTGAAACTGGGACGGAGATTTATCTTCCAACAAGACAATGATCCCAAACATACAGCAAAATCTACAAAGGAATGGTTCACAAATAAACGTATCCAGGTGTTATAATGGCCAAGTCAAAGTCCAGACCTGAATCCAATCGAGAATCTGTGGAAAGAGCTGAAAACTGCTGTTCACAAACGCTCTCCATCCAACCTCACTGAGCTCGAGCTGTTTTGCAAGGAAGAATGGGCAAGAATTTCAGTCTCTCGATGTGCAAAACTGATAGAGACATACCCCAAGCGACTTGCAGCTGTAATGGCAGCAAAAGGTGGATCTACAATGTATTAACGCAAGGGGGCCGAATAATTTTGCACGCCCCACTTTTCATTTTTTTATTAGTTAAAAAAGTTTCAAAAATCCAATAGATTTCGTTCCACTTCACAATTGTGTCCCACTTGTTGGTGATTCTTCACAAAAAATAAACATTTTATATCTTTATGTTTGAAGCCTGAAATGCGGCAAAAGGTTGAAAAGTTCAAGGGGGCCGAATACTTTCGCAAGGCACTGTATATATATGTATACACATAAATATGACAGGGGGACATGGTTACAGTGTTGGGGGGTCTGAACGAGGCATAAGGAAGTTAATTATCTTCCTCTTTCCCCCTCAGATCCCCCCACATTCTCTCTTCACTCCCCGGTTCTCCACCTCTGAGATGGTGAATCGGGGAGTGTGAATTCTGACACAGATCGCCAGTGAAGCGCTGAGATCACAGCTTCATAAACTGACTGTTACTGTGTCATTCAATGTGGATTCGCAGTGTGTGGAGATAATCGGCGGGAGAACAAGTTCAAACACTTTTCCCCCGATTATCTCTGGTTTATAAACTGTTTATGGGCTGTGATCAGCGGCGATCCTCTGGATCTCCACTGATCACTGCTTCATAAACGGACACCTGTATATTAACCACTTTCAGACCGGAAGAATTTACCCACTTCCTGACCAGGCCATTTTTTGCGATACGGCACTATGTCGCTTTAACCTCCCTGGCAGTATGAATTATTTCAAATTTTAGGTGCTGAAAGCGGTACCATTATTTTGCATGGTAATTTGGCGCTTTATATTGTAGGACTGTAATTCTTAGGAATAATTCACTTAAATCTGTCCCAACAAGGGTCTAGGGTACGATAAAGTTTTAAACACAAAATCATAAACTATAATCAATAAATAACTATAAATAATAACAAATAATAATAATAATAACACTTTTTATTCAATACATTTTAGTAAATAATATAATCAAAAACACTGAAATTTTTTTTTGGTCAAACAAGGGTGCAATTTTATTCCCCGTACAAATGATCGGACTATCCGGCGTACTTTGCAGCGGAGATCCGCCGGCCTTTACGAACGAGCGGACTTGCACACACACGACCACACGGGAACAGACTTTTCCAGCGGACTAGGTCCGGCAGACAATCCGCCAGACTTTTGGTGGAGGGGCTCGCAAGGTGTCAATCTCACTGATGAAAGCAGTGGCATTGACTTCCTTCTCTAGTCCTGTCGTACCTGAAGTCACATTCAAAATGAACGGACTTTAGTCCGTGTGTGGGCAAGTCCGTTCATTTGGAAAGTCCGGCAGACTAGCACACAGACGAGTGGATTGTCCGCCGGAAAGCTGAGTCTGGCGGACAATTTTGAGTCAAGTCTTCTTTCAAAGTCCGCCAGACTTTTGGGAAGAAAAAGTCTGCTGGAGCGCACACATGGTCGAATTGTCCGGCGGACTCTGGTCCGCCGGATAGTCCGATCGTGTGTACGCAGCATTAGTAGTCATATTGCTTCAGTAAACATCCCAGGTATGGAAACAGCACAAAGTCCGACGTCACAGTCAGGACTGTAGAACCTGGTTTCTTTTCTGATTTTGCTTCCAGTGTCGTCACGCTTAGAGCAGCAAACCACACACATCCTTGTGGGTGCTGCCTTCTTTTCCGTTGGTGGAATGTGGTCCATAAAGTGAGGACCAGTCAGGCGTTCCGGGTTCACAATTCCAGCAGCACGATCTCCAGATCTATTTACAGTCGTTGGTGTTTGGTGCTTGAGAAATATAAGTTTGGCAACTTTCCAAACAAAGTCTGCATGAACCACAGGCTTGTCACTCTTTTTTTTTTTTAGAAGAATGAAAGCATTCCACAGGTACTGTTCAAGAAGATGCCTGAAGATTTCTTTGTCATTTTTTTTTGTTGATTTCTCATGGCTGGATAAAAAGTCATGGCCTGGTCAGCTCTGTCAACACCTCCCATGGTGTTGTTGTAGTCCATCACGACTTGTGGTTTCATTACGTCTTTTACAACTTTTCTGTGTACCATGACAGTAGAGGTGTTGTGAATAGTACTCATTAGGCACACATCATTTTTTGTCACTCCATCTCAGTGCCATCATTTTGCCTTTCTGCCAGACAACTATTTCTCCTGCATTGAGCTTTTTATTGCCAAAGGTTGGCGGCATGTCACGCCGGTTAGCTCTAACGGTCCCATATGCATCCGTCTTGTGCTGTAGAAGGAACTCATAGAGTTCTGGAGAAGTGTAAAAATTATCTGTGGTTACACAGTAGCCCTGATTCAGCAATGGCTCAAACAAAGTAAGAACGGAGGAGGTTGCCATTCCATAATTACTGAATCTTTTGTTGGTTCCTTTCCCGATGTAAAGGATCGAATTCCATATGTAACCAGTGCTGGATTCACAGAGCATGAATGATTTTATTCAATGTGAATTCAAACAAATATAATAATAATAATATATATAACTACTAAATAAATTATCCACCCTGTGACAAGTGAACACAAATAGTGTTAGGAAAATAGGAAAATTAATATACCAAAAACAAAATTGATACAAAAAATATATATTTCAAAAAAGTGTCCAAAAAGTCTTTATAAGTGTAGTGTCTTCTTACTTCATCCACCACACCAAACAGTGATAAGTGACTCCTCTCCCTTAAGAAAACACACTCACCGACTCCCAATGCCTGTCCTTTCGTATCAGGCTATAAGCGCTTTACAACCACACGACAAATGGTGAAACGATAATCCAGTAATCCACTGTGTATATTCAGATCACTCCACATGTAAAATAATAAAGGTGCTCCAATAGTGTAAAACAGTATGAACCACTTTATTGCACACACAGAAAACTCCAACCTTTACACTCACATTCTGAAAATTCCAAAGCCAGCAAAACTATTCAAAGGCACAGCAAACTTCTCAACTGGATAACACAATGTTAGGCTGTGGTCACAGCGGACCCGAGGTGTGCAAGCGTGTCTCTTGTATTTCTCACCCCCTCCTTGACTTCAAGCATCACGTCACTGGTGATGATTGCCGTACAGCCACGTCCCCGACATGTTTCGTCATACACTGACTTACTCATGGGACGAAACATGCCGGGAGCATGGCTGTACGGCAATCATCACCAGTGACGTGTGACGCTTAAAGCCAAACCAGAAAGTGGTGATACGATACTGTGTCCAGGATGCTGAGGAGGGGGGTGAGAAATACACCTCGGGTCCGCCGTGACCGCAGCCTAATATTGTGTTAGCCAGTTGAGAAGTTTGTTGTGCGTGTGAATAGTTTTGCTGGCTTTGGAATTTTTAGAATGTGAGTGTAAAGGCTGAAGTTTTCTGTGTGTGCAGTAAAGTGGTTCATACTGTTTTACACTATTGGAGAACCTTTATTATTTTACATGTGGAGTGATCTGAATATACACAGTGGATTACTGGATTATCGTTTCACCATTTGTTGTGTGGTTGTAAAGCGCTTATAGCCTGATACAGGCATTGGGAGTCGGTGAGTGTGTTATCACTGTTTGGTGTGGTGGATGGAGTAAGAAGACACCACACTTATAAAGACTTTTTGGACACTTTATATATATATATATATATATATATATATATATATATATATATATACAGTATATATATATATTTTTTAAATATATATTTTTGTATCAATTTTGTTTTTGGTATATTCATTTTGCTTTGGCACTATTTGTGTTCACTTGTCACAGGGTGGATAATTTATTTAGTAGTTATATATATTATATATATATATATAATATATATTTGTTTGAATTCACATTGAATAGGTATTTGTATTTATGATATAAGCGCCACAATTTTTTCCTTTTATTCATTTTTTATTTAAAGGTTAAAATATCAGCTACATTCTGTAATAATTTAAAGTGGCAGCTTGAGTTTAGAATTTTTTTTTTTTTTAACCTAGGCGCAGTGGTGCCATTTGTATAGGGGCGGAATATTTGAATACCAGCTGTTTTTTATGATGAATGATTTTATGCCAAATCGTGCTCTCTTAGATACGATATACTGTATCCAGCTGAGTCTTCCTTTGTAGGCCATTCGACTTTCGTTGATTCTGATGTCTCTATCTGGTACATAGGTCTGCTGGAAATGTTTCTGAATAATTTGATATACCTCCCAAATCTTTTTCAGTTTTGGTGCTGGATGAGAAGTCTTATCAAATTCTTCATTATTTTGAAAGTGCAAATATTTCATTATCAGAGAAAATTTGTACTCCGACATGATGGTGCCAAATAAAAAGAGTGGCTAGTAATTTGTTGGTTGTCCAATACCACTTCTGCAGGGGTTTCCCCACCACTCACTGAAGAATTATGAGGCCCAGAAACTTCCAGATGTCCTCTTTGGTCACTGGTTCCCACTTTCTGCTCTTTGCAAACCTCTAATGTGTAGCAGCTTGTTGCTCCTGATACCCATTTGCCTCAGTAACAATTTTTTCTGTAACCTCATCGGTCAAAAAGAGTTGGAGGTATGCCAATGGGTTGTCATCTTCCACATCCACTTTGATACCAGGTGCTCCAGTAAATGGGAATCTTGGGGGTGCTGCGTGCTCCGTACTGCAGTCAATCGAGCACCAAGTCCGTACATCACTGGGCACAGTCGCAGGATAATCACTGAAATCGCTTTCTGTGCCTGATGACGAACTTCCCCACAAATTGCTATCACTCAATTCTGATAGTGATATGCCGCTTTTGAGGTAGAGGTGCAGTTTTTTTATGCCATTGTCGCTCTGGAGTTTCCAGACAAAAAGTACAGTAAAACTGCAGGCAAGGGCACTGGATAAAGCACTGGGGGCAAACTAAGGTCAATTTTATTTTATTTAGTAATTTAATCCAATAGGATTACAATGTATCAGTGTGTTTGTGTTTTATACTGTTTGAATTTGTTGCCGGTTCCACCTCCCTGAGTCGCAATGTTCGCTGGGAACAGAAGCCAGGGCACACAGTGCATCGGGCGGAAGATGCGGAAGATCCAGCTGCCGTACACAGCTGGAGTACATCGCGGGATCCCGGGGACAAAGTAAGTAACCTCTTCCAGGATCCAGTGATGCGATCCCGAGTGTGGCTCGGGGTTACCGCTAAAGGTATTGAAATCTCACCCCATGCCACACTCGGGAATACTGCCAATGCGCAAAATTTATGTCCTTTTTTTCCCCCCACAAATAGAGCTTTCTTTTGGTGGTATTTGATCACCTCTGCGTTTTTTATTTTTTGTGCTATAAACAAAAAAGACCAACAATTAAAAAAACAAAACCTTTTTCTATAATAAATATCCCCCAAAAAATGTCTTCATCAGTTTAGACCAAGTGTACTCTTCCTCATATTTTTGAACCCCCCCCCCCCCCTCCAGTAAGCATATATTGATTGGTTTACACAAAAGTTATAGTGTCTACAAAATAGGGGATATATTTATGGCATTTATTATTATTACTTTTTTTTACTAATAATGGCAGTGATCTGTGATTTTTAGTTTATCACTGCGACATTGCAGTGGACAGATTGGACACTTTTGGCACTTTTTTGGGACCAGTGAGATTTATACAGCGATCAAAGCTAAAATAGCCACTGATTACTGTATAAATGTCACTGGCAGGGAAGGGGTTAACACTAGGGGTGATCAAGGGGTTAAGTGTTCCCTAGGGAGGTGTATCTAACTGTGGGGGGAGTGTACTGATTGGAGGAGGAGAGAGATCGCTGTTCATGATCACTTAGAACAGCAGATCTCTCTCTAATCCCCAATCAGAACGGAGATCTGTTTGTTTACATACACAGATCACCATTCTGGCTCTCTGTGGTTGGTGAACATCATGGCCTCCAACCGCGCGCATCATCTCCCGCGTCGCGTCGTGGGCGCGTGCTCCCTATTTAGCTTCTTAAAGCGGCCGATGTACAATGATGGCGATTCGCGCAGCTGTGCCAACCTGCCTCAGTACAACTGCGGTGGGTGGTCAGCAAGTAGTTAATGTATGTCTGTATGTGTGATTGTGTACCATTACATGTATAACCATGTTGCTGGTTGAATAGATTGTTGTATATGTATAAATGCAAACAAAACCATAAATACATTACTATCTGTCTAACCCTGGTTTTATACCTGGACCCTGATGGTCTAAGTCTAAGCCCTTGTACACATGGTCGGACATTCTGGCGGAAAATGTCCGATCGGACCGTGTTGTCGGATAATCCGACCGTGTGTGGGCTACATCTGACTTTTTCCGTCGGAATGTCTGACCAACAAAGTTTGAGAGCTGGATATAAAATTTTCCGACAACATGATCCGATCGGATATTTGTAGAGAATTCCGATCGGACAAAGTGCCACGCATGCTCAGATCAAAGTACGAAAGCAAAGCTATTGGCTACTAGGCTGAACGTGGTCCCATCGGAAAGAACGAACGTCATCACATTCCGAACGATCGGATTTTGTCCGACCGTGTGTATGCAACACCAGTTTTGGACAAAATCCGTCGGAACAAATCCGACGGATTTTGTGGTCGGAATTTCCCACCGTGTGTACAAGGGCTAAGAGCTAGATGTAAGCAATTTGAGTAACTTAATAAATATATCACTGCCATTTAAGAAATGAATTATACAGAGTCATTTGTATTCTGATACATTAAGTTAAAGTTATTCAGTTGCTACTGCATAAGCCATAACTTCAGTGGTTGACACGCACTTGACAGGCAGCTTCTTCCCTCTCACTCTCTCACTTACTACTTTCCAGCTACTACTGAGCATCATAACGTGGAAACGTAGCATACATCAAGGCCAGAAGTCAGGAGGAGCAGGATTCATCTGTCCTCCCTTAAAGTGGGGTGCCCCCTAAAAAAAAAAATTAAAAGTCAGCAGCTACAAATACTGACTGCTGACTTTTAATAATCAGACACTTACCTGCCCCAGGATCCAGCGATGCAGGGGAACGAATCCCCCCCTCGTTCCCCGCTCTGCTCGCAGCGCCGGCATTCTTACTGTGGGCACCCGGCTGTGGCTTCACAGCCAGGCACCCACTACGCCGCACAGTCATCTGGGACACGTGACAGGTCCTGGATGACTGTGCGGCATGAGAGAAAGTGATGTCACCAGCCAGGCATTGAAGAAGGCAGACTACGAGGGACCCCCTAGCAACAGGCATTTAGAGGTGAGTAAAAAAACATTTTTCCAATTATTTTTTTTATTTTGTTTTATGAATTTTGAGCTATTTTTTTTTTTTTGGTGGCAACGCACCTTTTAAGTTACAACCGGCCTGCTCCCTGCTGCATAACAGGACCCTGTACTGCAAGCAAGGCTCCGATCCCTGTGACAGTGGGCGCTGCTGCAGTCAGGCTGAAAAGGGAGGTATGCGGGGATGGGGAAGCACCGGGGACACACTTGGTCTGGGGACAGCATTTTCAGTCCGGGGACTGTCCCCAGAAACTGGGAATGTCTGGTCACCCTAGCTTAAGTGCATGCTAAAGCGTGTGCTCATGTGCATGTGTGGTACTGTGAATGAGCATGCACATCCAGCACTAGCACCAAGAGCATTATTTAAATCATAGCACAATGAGGAGTTCCTGAGTAATCATCAGCTCCCATGACCCATGACCTTACCTCCATGCTGGTATTCCGTGTATGATCCAGCTTGGTTCCTGACTCTGCTGTATCCAGGTTTGGATTGTTTGAGGATTTGCATCACTTCATTTACAGAACATGCACACAACTTTGAAGATTTTTTTTATTATTGTGAAGCAAACAACAAATAGGACAAAATAACAGAAAAAGTCAATGTGCATAACTATTCACCCCCCTAAAGTCAATACTTTGTAGAGCCACCTTTGGCGGCTAGCACAGCTCCAAGTCACTTTGGATAAGTCTGTATGAGCTTGCCACATCTTTCCACTGGGATTTTTGCCCATTCCTCCTTGCAAAACTACTCCAGCTCCTTCAAGTTGGATGGTTTGCGCTTGTGAACAGCAATCTTTAAGTCTGACCACAGATTTTCTATTGGATTGAGGTCTGGGCTTTGACTAGGCCATTCCAATACATTAAATGTCTCCCCTTAAACCACTCAAGTGTTGCTTTAGCAGTGTGTTAAGGGTCATTGTCCTGCTGGAAGGTGAACCTCCGTCCTAGCCTCAAATCACACACAGAATGGTACAGGTTTTACTCAAGAATATTGTGACAGACCTAGCCGGGACAGTGGCTTTTGGAGAGGACTGAATGCTAGCCTATTGTTTTGCGATTATGGGCCCTGGCATTTGGGCGAATGGTGCTCTTTGTGAGCTGTATGCCTGGGGACCCCTGAGGTGGTGTTACTTTAGATTCAGGTCCATGTCCCCCTAGACACACAGACTCTGCGAACCCTGTATATGCCCAAAGACTATTCTTGGTTGTTGATTCAAAACTCAACATGTTAATTGAGTGAGCTGATCACATTGTCCTCTGTACAATGTAGGAGATGGTGCGACTCCTAGTGGAGCTCCTGCTATTGTGAGAAAATGTCTTGTGGTTGTACTTATGATAATGTATAATCTACTGTGTGAAGCTCGGTGACAAGTCTGACCTGTAGTGAAATCCTGTTGGCCACAGAGTCACATCGGCTGCTTAAAGGGATTAGTTAATTAGCTCACGTTAATTTGTTACAGGTATATTGTTAGAGTAATATGAGCAGGAGGGGGAACCTCCTCTTCTACTGTTAAAAAGACTGTATTCTGGTTCTAATAAAGGGTCCATGTTAGCAGCTAAACAAGTGTCATCTTATTTTGTGCTTGTGAGCGGTTGGAATATCTGATATCTAGATGGGAGGAAGTGGTATGCTGACGGAAGCACTCAAGCAGAGTGTGGGACGTTCCGTTACAAATATCCCTGTGTTTAGCACCATCCAACTCTGACCAGTTTCCCCAATCTTGACTGCTGAAAAACATCCCCACAGCATGATGCTGCCACCACCATGTTTCACTAGTGGTGTTCTTTGGGTGATGTGATGTGTTGGGTTTGCGCCAGACATAGCATTTTCTTTGATGGCTAACAGGTTCAATTTTAGTCTCATCAGACCAGAGCACTTTTCTCCATACATTTTGGGAGTCTCCCACATGCCTTTTCCTGCCATTTTGTTTTTTGCTGAAAGTAATGGCTTTCTTCTGGCCACTGTGCTATAAAGTCCAACTCTATGGAGCGTACGGCTTATTGTTGTCCTTTGCCCAGATACTCCAGTCTCTGCTGTGGAACTCTCTAGGGTCACCTTAGGTCTCTGTGCTGTCTCTCTGATTAATGCTCTCTTTGTCCGGTCCGTGAGTTTTGATGTGTGGCCTTCTCTTGGCAGGTTTGCTGTTGTGCCATGTTCTTTCCATTTGGTTATGATAGATTTGATGGTGCTCCTACTGATCATCAAAGATTTGGATATTTTTTTTATAACCTAACCCTGACTTGTACTTCTCAACAACATTGTCCCTTACTTGTTTGGAGAGTTCCTTGGTCTGCATGGCAGTGTTTGGTTAGTGGTGCTTCTTGCTTAGGTGTTGCAACCTCTGTAGCCTTTCAAAAAGGTGTGTATATGTAATGACAGATCACGTGACACTTAGATTGCACACAGGTGGACATCATAGTTACATAGTTACATAGTTACATAGTTAGTCAGGTTGAAAAAAGACACAAGTCCATCCAGTTCAACCTTAAAAACAAATAAATAAAATAAAAAATAATCGTACAATCCAAATACCCAATTTTATGCCCACCATTGATCCAGAGGAAAGCGAAATTCATAGTCACTATTCATTTCACTAATTATGTGACTTCTGGAGGTAATTGGTTGCACCAGAGCTTTTTATGGGCTTCATAACAAAGGGGCACATGCCAATTATCGTTTTTTAATTTCTGAAAAATAGTTTTATGTATATATTTTTTTATTCTTTATTTTTTATTTATTTTTATAATTTTACTTCACCAACTTAGATTATTGTGTACTGATCCATCACATATAATTCAGGTTAAAAAAAAAAATGAACTTTGTTAATTGTTAATTGTAACAAAATAGGTAAAAAGGAAAGGGGGGGGGGGGGGGTGAATACTTTTGTAAGGCACTGTATATGTCATTAGCTCTAAACTGTTAAATCATTTAGTAACAAGAGATTAATCACTCATATAGCTCTAGGGTTAATAATTAGTATATAAACGATGTTTTAAATTATTTAAATTCTAGTATTTAGTCCTATTCCACATTTCCACATTTAAATTCATAATGCTTGTTTTACATAATGTAAACGTTTATCTCCTTCCAGACAATATTGACATATATTTTATACAGCTTCTCTTTGGAAATATGACTCTACGCTTTGTCCCTTAAGCAGTTCCTTAATCTCCTGGATTAGAGCATGACTGTTTTGCCACTGCTGTACAGAAACGATCAAAGCGAAAGGATGCCTTCACAGTAGTTAGAGGCTTAGTTAAATGTTATAGAAACGGGGCTGTTCAACAAACATACAAACATAAGATATCTAGGATATGTTAAGACACAGTTATCAAACATACTGTATAATATTTAGGACTCTGTAGGACTCATATATATAAGATATTGCAGTATGGTATATTAAGATATTTAGGACATAACCTTCAGTAAAGGAGTAAACTCCTTTGCTGGTGGACTGATTGTTTTGAGCTTATGAGTTAGGAAAATCAAGAGATGATGCACGTGGGGGCAGAGGTCCTTATAGTATGCAAGAGCTGCATGTTTATGCTTCTGAAGCAGCATGGAACTGCTTGCAGGCAGTCTATGTTAATCAATATGAAAATTAAAACCACCCTCATGGATGAGACTTTAATGGCAACACAAGCTGATACTGTAAATTATAACTCTTTTTTTTCGGTATAGTAGAATAAAAAATACAAAACTTTATTTATAACAAAAAAAGACAGAATAAAACTGTACATAAAATGTGTAAAGGCTATTTATATATATTTCCTATGTTACAACATAATGTATGCATAGTGTTCTCACAAATTATGGCTCACCAATTGGATAGTACCAAAATGGTGGACTATTAATTAGCCCAAATATCGAGCCTCACAATAAACTAAAACAAATCCACAGCCCTAAACGTCATACTTCTCCCAAGGCAGTTACCCAAAATAAATCCCATTTTCCCTACCACTGGGCAACATTGATGTTGATATATTATGTTTTAAAACTGACCCCCAATTACGCCTCTCCGTTTCCATTAATCATTACCCCATTGCTGTGATCTCAACCCAAATCATGCAATCATAGAAGTTTCCATCCCTCCCTGTCATGGATAGGCCATATTAAATCAGTAAAACTTACTAAGTCTTTTTCCACCCCCTACCCATCAATATTCCGTCCCTCTACCTATGCTTACTAGAGATGGATCCTCTCATTTAACTGAGGTTACTGATGATCTAGAGTTCCTCATCTACCCTTTCTGTGCATAGACTGCAAGGAGGACTGGAAGTTCCCAATATAGAAAAATATTATAAAGGCCTACAAATTTCACAACTTTCCTTACTACATGTCAACTCAGACGTACTCCTTTGAGTCTCCTTAGAACTACCAAATTACAACTCTATCCCAGTTACTGCCCTTTAGTGATGGACGAACGTTTCGCCCGGCGGTCGTTTCGCGGCGAATTTCCGACATTCGCGGTCCGCACGTTCGAACGCCTTTTTCCGTCGTTCGCCGCGGCGGACTTACGTGTTTAATGTATACAAGAACTTTAACCTTTGGTGACACGTTTATCATGTGATACAGGACAGCCAATTGAGACATGACAGCACATGGACACTTGGACATTCCCCCTAACCTATAAATACACCCGATCCGGTGGCCATTTTACATTCTTTCTTCTGTTACGATAGGGACAGGTTCCTGTGTGGAGTAGGGAGAGATAAACCACTAGCTATTTGGTACACAAAAGTTCTTTTCAGGACTGGTATAGGTGTTAGGTGTTGATAGGTTTGCTGTGCTGCTGATTCTTGCAGCAGCCTGAGTGTCTTTTGTTAGTTTAGAGAAAGGGAAAGGACGGTGTATGCTACAGGGACAGCCAGATTAGTCTTTCATCATCATCATCATCATCATCATCATTAGCTGTTACTATCAAGGTCCACAAAAGAGCTGTTCCAGTAACCACTAATCGTTCTCTTTTTTTGCCAATTTGTATAGGGACAGGAAGGAAGCAGTGTTGTCAGGCAGTGAGGGTAATTTTAAAGACTTGCTGTTATTATTAGTTCCACAAAGGTTCTTTTCAGGACTGGTATCAGTGGTACAGTAATAGGCTTGTACATGTATAATATTCTTTCTTCCAAATATAGAAAGGATATTATACTTGACTGCTGCCCTTCTGCTGCAGTCTGCTAAACATTCACAACTCACTTGTTCCACAAAAGTTCTTATAAGGACTGGTAACTTGGTATAGGGTGCTACGGTACATAGGCTTGAGTGCGGTACAGTCTGCTGTTCTGTAAGGACCGCTATCGGTCCACAATAGATAGGGTTGACGTGCACCACTGCTGACCGCTGCCCTATACTGCAGCAGTCCTTCAGCGGTATAGGGACTGACGTACAGTCT
Organism: Lithobates pipiens; assembly: GCF_037356315.1. Lineage (NCBI taxonomy): Eukaryota > Metazoa > Chordata > Amphibia > Anura > Ranidae > Lithobates > Lithobates pipiens. The sequence continues at coordinate 11,043,910 of NW_027507790.1, forward strand.
GCTAATCACTAACACACAACCTGCTTGTTCCACAAAAGTTCTTATAAGGACTGGTAACTTGGTATAGGGTGCTACGGTACATAGGCTTGAGTGCGGTACAGTCTGCTGTTCTGTAAGGACCGCTATCGGTCCACAATAGATAGGGTTGACGTGCACCACTGCTGACCGCTGCCCTATACTGCAGCAGTCCTTCAGCGGTATAGGGACTGACGTACAGTCTGCTAAACACTAATACACAACCTGCTTGGTCCACAAAAGTTCTTATAAGGACTGGTAACTTGGTATAGGGTGCTACGGTACATAGGCTTGAGTGCGGTACAGTCTGCTGTTCTGTAAGGACCGCTATAGGTCCACAATAGATAGGGTTGACGTGCACCACTGCTGACCGCTCACCTATACTGCAGCAGTCCTTCAGCGGTATAGGGACTGACGTACAGTCTGCTAATCACTAACACACAACCTGCTTGTTCCACAAAAGTTCTTATAAGGACTGGTAACTTGGTATAGGGTGCTACGGTACATAGGCTTGAGTGCGGTACAGTCTGCTGTTCTGTAAGGACCGCTATCGGTCCACAATAGATAGGGTTGACGTGCACCACTGCTGACCGCTGCCCTATACTGCAGCAGTCCTTCAGCGGTATAGGGACTGACGTACAGTCTGCTAAACACTAATACACAACCTGCTTGGTCCACAAAAGTTCTTATAAGGACTGGTAACTTGGTATAGGGTGCTACGGTACATAGGCTTGAGTGCGGTACAGTCTGCTGTTCTGTAAGGACCGCTATCGGTCCACAATAGATAGGGTTGACGTGCACCACTGCTGACCGCTCACCTATACTGCAGCAGTCCTTCAGCGGTATAGGGACTGACGTACAGTCTGCTAATCACTAACACACAACCTGCTTGTTCCACAAAAGTTCTTATAAGGACTGGTAACTTGGTATAGGGTGCTACGGTACATAGGCTTGAGTGCGGTACAGTCTGCTGTTCTGTAAGGACCGCTATCGGTCCACAATAGATAGGGTTGACGTGCACCACTGCTGACCGCTGCCCTATACTGCAGCAGTCCTTCAGCGGTATAGGGACTGACGTACAGTCTGCTAAACACTAATACACAACCTGCTTGGTCCACAAAAGTTCTTATAAGGACTGGTAACTTGGTATAGGGTGCTACGGTACATAGGCTTGAGTGCGGTACAGTCTGCTGTTCTGTAAGGACCGCTATCGGTCCACAATAGATAGGGTTGACGTGCACCACTGCTGACCGCTCACCTATACTGCAGCAGTCCTTCAGCGGTATAGGGACTGACGTACAGTCTGCTAATCACTAACACACAACCTGCTTGTTCCACAAAAGTTCTTATAAGGACTGGTAACTTGGTATAGGGTGCTACGGTACATAGGCTTGAGTGCGGTACAGTCTGCTGTTCTGTAAGGACCGCTATCGGTCCACAATAGATAGGGTTGACGTGCACCACTGCTGACCGCTGCCCTATACTGCAGCAGTCCTTCAGCGGTATAGGGACTGACGTACAGTCTGCTAAACACTAATACACAACCTGCTTGGTCCACAAAAGTTCTTATAAGGACTGGTAACTTGGTATAGGGTGCTACGGTACATAGGCTTGAGTGCGGTACAGTCTGCTGTTCTGTAAGGACCGCTATCGGTCCACAATAGATAGGGTTGACGTGCACCACTGCTGACCGCTGCCCTATACTGCAGCAGTCCTTCATCGGTATAGGGACTAAGAGTTTTGTCACAGGGTCATTTAAAAAATGACAGGCAGAGGAAGAGGCAGGCCCTTCCGCAGGGGTGGTAGGGGTAGGGCAGGAGCAACAGGCTTGAGCCAAAGTGGGAAGTTGCAGAAGGTGCGTTCAATTACTTTAAAGGATGCACCAGACTTGGTTGAGTGGCTCGCTCAGCCTTACTCTTCTGCACCCTCCTCATCCTCTCGATCTGCACCCTCTTCTTCACTCTCTGCTATGTGCACCCCCAAAGACACTACCACCAACAACACGACCACCACCACCACCACCACCACATACCTTCCGCTTGAGTCACTGGAATTATTTTCCGATCCATATCAAGAGGACATTTCTGATGCGCAGCCACTCTTGGTATTGGATCAGGAAGAGGAGGTAGCAACAAGCGCTACTCAGCAGTCTGACGCCAGTACCCAGATCAGCCCAAGGAGGAGGTTGGTCCCCGGTGTTGCTGCCTACTCCGAGATCTCTACTTATAGCGGTGGGGAAGGTGACGTTGATGATGACGTGTCTAGTGATGTCACGTGGGTGCCCACAAGAGAGGAAGAGGAGGGGAGTTCAGAGGGAGATATGGACCAGCAGATAGGGAGGAGAAGCAGCAATGACTTACATTGCACAGCAGGGACAAAGCAGACTGCAAATGTATCAGGAGCGAGTCATCGACCATGTACGGTCACATCTGGCGCTCCCAGGACACCGGCACATGGCTCCGCAGTGTGGGCTTTTTTTAACGTGTCCGCTGCTGACAATAGCGTTGCCATCTGCAATCTTTGCAGTCAACGCGTTAGTCGCGGTAAGCCCAATACTCACCTAGGGACGACCGCCTTAAGAAGGCACATGAGCAGCCATCACCGAGCCCAGTGGGAGCAACGGAACACACAAAGCCACACTGCAGGCTCTCACCGTCCAGCCTCGTCTTCTACTTCTCCTTCTCCTCTCTCCTCACAATTGTCCTCCACTCCACCTTCCATCACGCCAAGCTCACATTTTTCTGCAAAAAGGCAGGCTTCCGTGGGCCTAATGTTTGAGCGTAAAAAAATGATGACGCCGGATAACCCTCTTGCCCAACGGTTGGCGGCTGGCTTGTCAGAACTCATAGCCCGCCAACTACTGCCATATAAACTGGTGGACTCGGAGGCCTTTCGCAAATTTGTGGCCATTGGAACACCACAATGGAAGGTCCCAGGAAGGAAGTATTTCTCAGAGAAGGGCATCCCAGAGCTATATGGCCATGTTCAGCGGCAAGTGAATGTATCTCTGGCACACAGTGTCGGTGCCAAGATACATCTGACCACAGACACGTGGTCTAGCAAACACGGGCAGGGAAGGTATATCAGTTTTACTGCCCACTGGGTGAACCTTCTGACGGCCGTCAAGCATGTAACCCGTGGCACCCGTGTAGATTTGGTTTTACCGCCACGGATTGCATGCAGGCCTGACTCTTCTTCTCCTCCTCCTACTCCATCCTCCTCCCTCTCCTCCTCAGCTGCCTCCTCCTTTTCCGCTGCTAGCGTCTCTTCCACTGCACCGCCCAAGCTCCCCAGAACCTATTCCACATGCCAGGTGAGACGTTGCCATGCCGTGCTGCGTCTGTTGTGCCTGGAAGCAAAGAGCCACACTGGCCCGGCACTCCTTTCAGCTTTGCGTTCACAGGCAGATGAGTGGCTAACACCGCTCAATTTGACAGTTGGTAAAGTGGTGTGTGACAACGGTGCCAATCTGCTTAGCGCATTGAAACAGGGCAAAATCACGCACGTGCCGTGCATGGCACACGTCTTAAACTTGGTCGTGCAGCGATTCCTTGTCAAATACCCTGGGGTCCAGGACATCTTGCGGCAGGCAAGGAAAATCTCGGCCCATTTCAGAAGATCTTACACGGCCATGGCTCGCCTTGCTGACATTCAGCGGCGACACCATCTGCCGGTCAGACGTCTTATTTGCGATTGCCCGACGCGATGGAACTCAACCTTCTATATGCTTGATAGGCTGCTCCAGCAGAAACGTGCAGTTAACGTCTACCTGTATGAACTCTGCGAAAGAAACGGTTCTGGGGAGCTGGGTTTTTTTTCACCGCGCCAGTGGCTGCTCATGCGCGACACATGCAGACTTCTGCGGCCATTTGAGGAGATCACCAAACTGGTCAGTCGCAGCCATGGCGCCATCAGTGACATGGTACCTTATGCCTTCTTTCTGGAGCGTGCATTGCGTCGTGTCATTGATCAGGCTGTGGAGGAGCAGGAGCGGGAAGATGAGGAAGTCGCAATGCTGGATGAATTCCCAGGGGGGGCTACTCTATCTGAGACAAGTCAACAACAGGAGTCTGATGAGGAGTCAGAGGAGGATGGTGCCGGGGCGGATGAGCAGGAGCAAGAAGAGCATGCTTTAAACCTTTCTGGGATCCCTGTTGTGCGAGGATGGGGAGAGGAGAATGAAGAGGACGACATTATCCTGGATGATGAGCAGGAGCCAGGCCACCACACCGCTTCCACTTTAGTGCAAATGGGGGCCTTCATGCTCCAGTGTTTTAATAGGGACCCCCGTATAAAAAGCATGAGGGTCAAGGACCAGTACTGGGTGGCAACGTACTTAGACCCCCGGTACAAACACAAAATGGCGGAAATGTTACCGCCGTCGCAGAGGGCTGTCAGAATGCAGCACTTCCAGGCCTTGCTTCGAGAAATGCTGCATTCTGCTTTTGCGTGCGCTGGCAGAGGAGCAATTCCCACTCCCAGAGAAGGATTTGCGGGTACCAATCCAACAGCGCCTGCAAGAAGAGGCCGGTTTGAAGATGTGTTGGTGACTTCGGATATGAGGTCATTCTTTCAGCCGACCCATCGACAGGTGTCATCCGGATCCAGCATCAGGGAACGCCTAGACCGTCAGGTGTCCGACTACATTGGGTTAACGGCCGATGTGGACGCTCTGAGGAGTGATGAACCCCTAGACTACTGGGTGGGCAGGCTTGACCTCTGGCCAGAGCTTGCCCAATTTGCAATCGAACTGTTGGCTTGCCCCTCATCCAGTGTCCTGTCCGAAAGGACGTTCAGCGCAGCAGGGGGGATTGTGACCGATAAGCGTACTCGCCTAGCTCACCACAGTGTTAACTACCTCACATTTCTAAAAATGAATGAGGCATGGATCTCGGAGGAATTCAACACATGTGACCAGTAGACCATGTATATGTCTATAAACTATTTTTTTAATCAAGCACACAGACCTTCTTAATTCATTTGGCTCACTTCCTTGACCCAAAAAAGCACACCGTACTATATGCCCCTACCCTCCTCTTTGAAGAGGTTGAGCGGTGTCATATTTCTACTGGGGCTGCTTATGATATCCCTGTGCTGTGCTGACTTCCTCCTGGGGGTTCTTATTATGAAGGGATCACACTATCCCTGTGCTGTGCTGACTTCCTCCTGGGGGTTCTTATTATGAGGGGATCACACCATCCCTGTGCTGTGCTGACTTCCTCCTGGGGCTGCTTACGGTGCTGCTGTCAGTGCTGTATGTCACGGTGCTGCTGTCAGCGCTGTATGTCACGGTGCTGCTGTCAGCGCTGTATGTCACGGTGCTGCTGTCAGCGCTGTATGTCACGGTGCTGCTGTCAGCGCTGTATGTCACGGTGCTGCTGTCAGCGCTGTATGTCACGGTGCTGCTGTCAGCGCTGTATGTCACGGTGCTGCTGTCAGCGCTGTATGTCACGGTGCTGCTGTCAGCGCTGTATGTCACGGTGCTGCTGTCAGCGCTGTATGTCACGGTGCTGCTGTCAGTGCTCTGTATTACGGTGCTGCTGTCAGATGCCTCTATCACGGTGCATGTGTCATTCCGGTATGTCACGCTGCTGGTGATCATCTCCTGCACCCTCTTCTTTGCCTACCCTGGTCCCTGACCTTCCCTCTCCTCCATTGCCTTCATTAGCTCCATAGTCCTGAATTGTTAGAACAATTTCCCAAATAAAATAAAAATGCTTGTAGTTATCGATCCCAAATTCACCTCATACATGTATTATGTCATTGTCCAGATGGTGGGACTACGTTTTACCCCCTAATAATTACCACGTGGCCGCAAATTCGACATGAAGGTTTGCAAAGTTCGCCTCCCATTGAAGTCAATGGGGCCCGCGGCGAACGTTCGGTTTCGCGAACGTTTGGGTCCGTTCGCATTTCGCTTTCGCGAAACGTCCCGTCGGAAGTTCGTCCATCACTACTGCCCTTCTTTGACTTCTACCCATATGAAGCCAAAACAGTGCTCTGGACTACTGAGCTGGATTTTAGGCCTATACAAAGGCCTTTATTTACCGCATTACATTAGACCCAGATCCCTGTGTGGAAGTAGTTGTTGTTATCCTGTTTTAAACTAATAAAAATGATTGTAACAGAATTGAATCTCCATTTAAAGTGGTAGCCTACTTTTTGTTAAAAGATAAGATGACCTTTTGTAACATGTAACATGTTATATTCAGGGTGTAACATGTAACATGTTGTTGATGCACCAACCCCCATACCCCCTGTTGAGAGGAGGATGGATGGGGCCGCGGAGAATGGCCCCATCCATCCTCCCCTCAATATGGTGCAGTCGTCCTGTCTCCGTTACAGAAAAGCAGCCCCAAAGAATAATGTTTGCACCTCCATACGTCACAGTTGGGATGGTGTTCTTGGGGTTGTAGTCATCCTTCTTCTTCCTCCAAACATGGCAAGTGGAGTTTAGACAAAAAGCTCTATTTTTTTAGATGGGCCTGGACAGATGCTGACTTGAGCAGGGGGACCTTGCCTGCGCTGCAGGGCTTTAATCCATGACAGCATAGTGTGTAACTAATATTTTTTTTTGAGACTGTGGTCCCAGCTCTCTTCATTGACCAGGTCATGCCATGTAGTTCTGGGCTGATCCCTCACCTTCCTCATGATCATTGATGCCCCATGAGGTGAGATCTTGCATGGAGCCCCAGACAGAGGGATAATGACCGTCATCTTGAACTTCTTCCATTTTCTAATAATTTTGCCAACAGTTGTTGCCTTCTCACCAAGCTGCTTGCCTATTGTCCTGTAGCCCATCCCAGCCTTGTGCAGGTCTACAATTGTATCCCTGATGTCCTTACACAGCTCTGTGATCTTGGCCATTGTTGAGAGGTTGAAGACTGATTAAGTATGTGGACAGGTATCTTTTATACAGGTAATGAGTTCAAACAGGTGCAGTTAATACATGTAATGAGTGGAGAATAGGAGGGCTTCTTAACCACCTCAGCCCCGGACCAATTGTCAGCCTAAGGACCAGAGGTCTTTTTACAATTTCGCACTGTACTGCTTTAACTGGTAATTGCGCGGTCATGCAATGTTGTACCCAAACGAAATTTGCGTCCTTTTCTTCCCACAAATAGAGCTTTCTTTTGATGGTATTTGATTGCCTCTGCGATTTTTATTTTTTGCGATATAAATGGAAAAAGACCGAACATTTTGAGAAAAAAAGATATTTTCTACTTTTTGTTATAAGAAAAATTGAATAAACTCAATTTTAGTCATACATTTAGGGCAAAATTTATTCAGCCACATGTCTTTAGTAAAAAAAATGTCTATAAGCGTATATTTATTGGTTTGGGCAAAAGTTATAGCGTCTACAAACTAGATTACATTTTCTGTAATTTACACAGCTTTTAATTTATGACTGCCTATCTCATTTCTTGAGGTGCTAAAATGGCAGGGCAGTACAAACCCCCCAAATGACCCCATTTTGGAAAGTAGATACCCCAAGGAAATTGCTGAGGGGCATGTTGAGCCCATTGAATATTTTTTTTGTCCCAAGTGATAGAATAATGACACAAAAAAAAAAGTTTACAAAAAGTTGTCACTAAATGATATATTGCTCACACATGCCATAGTAATATGTGGAATTACACCCCAAAATATATTCTGCTGCTTCTCCTGAGTACGGGGATACCACATATGTGGGACTTTTTGGGAGTCTAGCCGCGTACGGCACCCCGAAAACCAATCACTGCCTTCAGGATTTCTAAGGGTGCAAATGTTTGATTTCACTCATCACTACCTATCACAGTTTCGGAGGCTATAAAATGCCAAAATAACACAAAACCCCCCCAAATGACCCCATTTTGGAAAGTAGACACCCCAAGGAAATTGCTGAGGGGCATGTTGAGCCCATTGAATATTTTTTTTTTGTCCCAAGTGATTGAATAATGACACAAAAAAAAAGTTTACTAAAAGTTGTCACTAAATGATATATTGCTCACATATGCCATAGTTATACGTGGAATTGCACCCCAAAATATATTCTGCTGCTTCTCCTGAGTACGAGGATACCACATATGTGGGACTTTTTGGGAGTCTAGTTGCGTACGGCACCCCGAAAACCAATCAGTGCCTTCAGGGTTTCTAAGGGTGCAAATGTTTGATTTCACTCATCACTACCTATCACAGTTTCGAAGGCCATAAAATGCCAAAATAGCACAACCCCCCCCCCCCCCTCAAATGACCCCATTTTGGAAACTAGACGCCCCAAGCTATTTACTGAGAGGCATGTTGAGTCCATGAAATATTTTATATTTTGCCACAAGTTGCACAAATATTAAAAAAAATTTTGCACAAAGTTGTCACTAAATGATATATTGCTCACACATGCTATGGGCATAAGTCAAATTACACCCCAAAATAAATTCTGCTGCTTCTCCCGAGTACAGGGATACCACATGTGGGGGACTTTTTGGGAGCCTAGCCACGTACGGGACCCCGAAAACCAAGCACTGCCTTCCGGATTTAAATATAAAACGCTACCAAAAAAAACTGTTAGCGATCGCAGTGATCAGGCCTGACTCTGCGATCCCTGCAGTTATGTGTTTATTGTTTTGTAAAGTGACAGTGATCGATCGATACTGCACTTGGGTGGGCTGGGCGGAGGCGCAAAACGCAGGTGCTAGCAGGTATCTGGGCTGATCCTGCTAACAATGCGTTGTTGGTGATCAAATACTTAAGTCATGCAATAAAATGCAAATTCATTATTTAAAAATCATACAATGTGATTTTCTGGATTTTTGTTTTAGATTCCGCTTCTCACAGTTGAAGAGTACGTATGATAAAAAAATTACAGACCTCTACATGCTATGTAAGTAAGAAAACCTGCAAAATCAGCAGTGTATCAAATACTTGTTCTCCCCACTGTAACTATATATATATGTAGTGCAAATCATACAATACAGTAAACAATCAAATAATAAAGTCCACATAATTCCGCAAGGAAACAGCCCACCACAAACGTGTTGTTATACATGCAGCCACCTAGTGCAGTTTAAAAACGCTCACTTTTTGGTGATTACCCTAATATGGTGAGAGTTTTAAAATTGCTCTGGTGGTAGCTGCATATATAAGGAGAATACTGGAAGCACAAAGTGAAAAGTGTTTACAACTCATTGGTGGTGGACTGTTTCTTCATGGAATTATATGGACTTTATTATTTGATTGCTTATTGTATGATTATGCTACATCTATATGGTTATATTTATGATGTGAAGTGAGGTGAAAGCCTTTTTTTATCTTTAGCAGCATTTTGAATAATTTATCAGTTTGTGATCATATTGGCACTTGTATTGTGACTGCGCTGAATGTTCACATGATTTTGATAATGAGATCTGCTAGTGGATTATGGTAAGCATTCATTTCCCAGTCCCCTCTGCATGTCAAAGGAATATTTCAGTTTTGGAATTTTCAGAAAGAGCAAGTAAAATGTAAGCAGCATTCTTTTCTAAGTTATGCTATGTGAATGGGACCATGCAACAAAGTAGGTGTTATCCGAATTTGGCTGCAAAAGTGGAAATATATACTTTCAGCAAAAGTTTGTTTTTTAACATGAACAGGGAATACAGCTTAAATCAGTTGTATGCCCGCAAAAAAAAAAAAAAAAAAACTGTAAGTCAAAAGCATAATGAGCTAGTATGCACTGAAGCGCCAGCATCACCTCGCGGTCACGGCTGAGGGAGCTGACATGTTCCCTCTGCGTTTCTTCCGGGTTGTCACTCCCATGCATGTGCCGGAGGTCTCTTTCCGGCAAGGAACTCTGATTTTCCTGCAGCATCCACCGGACATTTAGAGCGCCTGCGCCACTGACATCAGCGGCTGCATGCAAGGTGAATATCTCCTAAACTGTACAGGCTTAGGAGATATTCATTTTACCTACAGGTAAAAATGTGAAAGCGGGGTATACATGCTTTAACTGCCCAGTGCTCTTGTCTTCTCATACTGTCATTGCTTGTACACCCAAGGCCACTCTGCTCTGTGAAGTTCTGCTTTGCAAGTAACCAGTGTTATGGGAAAGCCTATTACCAAGCTTGTATTTCTATAGGACAGGCACTCTCAAATGTACCCTAAAAGTAATGGAAGTAAAAAGAGAAAGGCAGGTGCAGTCTATTTTCTCCACTGCAGGTGGTGCTCACCCACAGCGGCAGTGCAGGTGGAGGAGGAGGTCATGAGAAACCTTGGTCCTCTATGATCTCCTCAGTCACAGAGAAGCAGCATCCAATTGGATGTGAATTCAAAAATCTGGATAAGCTGCACTCTCACACACAAAATGTATCAATGTACAAGCGGGGGATAAGAATGAACAAGGTTGATGTGTTTCACACGATTTACATGCTTTGTCAAAACCACAAATCAACAGGCACAATACACTCTATTGTATAAGGTGGATCATGTGATAGTCCAGGTGTATCTAATGAAGTGATTGCAAAACAATCTTTTTAAAAAGACTTCTCTCATTTAAACCAATAACAATATGAAATCATAAAGTTAAAAAAACAATTCAAACAACAGCAAATAAAAACAAGAAAAGTTCAATACAGAAATATAATCTTACAAACCTTGTTGACTAAGTATAACCACAGATGGGGGCAAGTAGAAGATGAACAGGGACAAACTAATAACTCTAATAACTCTCATTAAGTAGCCAATATGCTCTCAAGGATGTCCAAAAAAATGTTCAAAAAACATTAAAAAAAAACAAACCCCTTAATGGTGGTGACATTTAGTCATAGAAATTAGTTAAGTCCCACTCAAAATTTAGGCCCATAGGTATTCTAATATCGAGGGAAAATATCCAACCTGTGAGCAGCGGGACATTTTCCTTCAAGCATCGAATTGGATGTTGGTATCCCATGTGACTTTGGTGGCCATCTTGGGTTAGGCAGAGACTATTTAAGACCCTGGCTCCTGGATTTGATGCGAATGGACAGGTCACCTCTCCATCAGGAACAGTGCTTAGCATCAGGAAAGGTTCCAGACATGTAGAGAAAATTTAAAGGGACATGCCATCAATCCTGGAAGCCTCCTCACTTGGGTACGGACCAGCCAGGCTGCATTCTGCTCCTTGATGCAGACGCTGTCAGCACACCTGAGACCTACTGTTACTACTCATCGCTGTACATCCTTTGATTGCACCCGGTTGATTGTCTTCCTGCCAGGCTTGCTGTGGGTTACTGAGATTCAATTTCAATACAGATCTGTTTTCTGTAACTGGAGTGTTTACTGCTGCCATATTACGTTGCACCGGCTCACAGGTAGGATAAGGGGTTTCCTCCCATTTGGATTGGATTGGATAAATAAGTAATATTAGAAATTTGTTTGCTTGGCTCAGATAGAGATTTGAACTTGTATATGCCCACATAAATTTTCATTTTCAGATTTTAAAAATGTACTTTATAGTTACTAAATTGTATATAGTGTGTAAACACCTCAAATAGGAAGGAAAGACTGATAATAGTACTTGTAAGATACAATAGCAATTTGTCTATATAAAGTTCCATGTTGTATTTTATGTGTGGCTTTTCCAATTTGTATGCCCTGTAGAGAGAAATTGTTTCTAATGGCTTGTGCCAGGTGTTTCACCATAACTAAGAGGTAGAAGAAAGAGGAAAGGGCATCCCTGTCTGGTGCTGTTCCCAATAAAGAATGGATTCCTTGTGTAAAGGGTCATTATTTTATTAACAAATGTATTAGATGTAATGAAAAGTCCTATTTGTTCCAGGGAACCTTGTAAAACTTTCCAGTGAACTCTATTGAATGCATTTTCCACATCAATAAAAAGAAGGCATAGTGGAGTAGAAGCTTGGTGGGCGTAAAGTATTAGTGTTTATTACTTTTTGGTCATATTTTTGGCCTCATTGTGGTGGACAGTTGCCACCTGTTTCTTATAGATAATTTTTGTAGATGAAATGGACAGTAGTCAGATAAACTATTAGCCCTTGTACACACGGTCGGACATTCCGTCTGACCGTGTTGTCGAATAATCCGACCTTGTGTGGACTCCATCGGACTGTTTCAGTCGGAATATCCGACCGACAAAGTTTTAGAGCTAGGCTATAAAATTTTCCGACAACATGATCCAGTCGGACTTTGTCCGATCGTTTGTAGAGAATTCCGATTGGACAAAGTGCCACGCATGCTCAGATCAAATTCCTAGACCAAAGCTATTGGCTACTAGCTTGAACGTAGTCCCATCATAACGAAAAAACGCCATCACGTTACGAACGATCGGATTTCCCGACAACTTTGACCGTGTGTATGCAACACCAGTTTCGGACAAAATCCGTCGGACAAAATCCGACGGATTTGGTTGTCAGAATGTCCGACCGTGTGTACAAGGGCTTAAAGGTTTGTTGGATTGGGTATTGTATTTGTACTGTCTACCCTCAAGTTGCAAAGCGCTGCGTAAACTGTTGGCGCTATATAAATACTGTATAATAATAATAATAATTGGCATTACTAAAACTAAGGGCAAAACAGTCCTCTTTATACTTGGATTGATTGGTGAGGGGTAATGCCTGGTACATACCAGCAGGCTGAATGAAAAAAAAAAACTGTCAGCTCTGGTCGCCATTAGTACAGTGATCTCCCCCACTAAGCCATTGTGTTCTGACAGTGGGACAACCCACGCCATTCGGCCCATATGTTTGGGGCTTTATGACCACTGTCAGGTGGTTATTGCTGTCTGTGTCCCAGTCAGGGTGGTTCAGTCTCTCTAATTGTCCTGATTGCTGATTTCACTGGCAATGAAAATGAGGTTGAATCCAAAATTTTGAGTTGCCACCAGAAAGGAATAGAGGGGAAATATTCCAATGGGAACACTTGTTCCTGAGTATACAGGTTAGGAAGAAACAATGACAACAGACTTAATCCTACTTGCAAAATGTAAAAAAAAAATTGGCTATAATTAAACTTTAAGGTATACAATGTAGTCTATTCTATTAAACACTTTGGCAATGTCTTAATGCAAAATTGCAATCAATAGTGGGCAGAGTGGGTAGAGACCAGCTCTTTAATCGAGGACATGACAACTGAATTGACTAACTTGTTTTGTGGTTCAAAGGCAAACATATCATAAGGAACATTTTTTGCATCATGCTAGTAATGAAAACAAAGTAGCACACCTGTTGCTTACTTCACATATCCTGGAGGACCTTGGATAAATACTAGTTTATAGCTTGCAGCAGTCCATATATTCATTTACTTTTGGATCACCTCTAAATGCTCACGGCTGGGTCTAGGGACTAATGCAATGTCAGCATTCCAAGAAAAATAGAAGTAGAAAAATGATAGTATGCAATCCTGCACTCTTCCTTTAAAATCACCTAATTGTTTTTTCTAAATTCATCCATTGTATAGACAGACAAATAGTTCCCCATGACCATTTCACATATAAAACATGCTTCCTTAGGATTGTTTTTTTTTTTAGTAATGTACATAAAATATCTAGTATATACAGTAACTCTAGTATATAGTAAAATCAATTGTATCCAAAATCAACAGGGGAAGAAATCTGCTTTTTTAGGTGCAAGATGTTTACTCGGCTTCCCTTTGCTGTTGTGCATTCTAGAGATGGTAGTTGAACAAGTCTTCTTCACAGATGGAAGTGCTGTCCTCATCTCATTGTAAGAATGAAGGATTACTTTATTGCATTTTCAGCATAGTGGTGTCACACAGTGCAAAGTTTATAAACAAAATCCAAGTTTTTTATTCAATTTTTTTTTGATAGAAAAGGTGGACAAATTGTATTCAATGAAATGGTTTGAATGGAGGAATTATAATTCTTGGCATTTAAAGATCACATTAGCCTCTCTCAAACTTTTTGCCCTGGAGGATCCCTTGAAAATAATAAGTCTCAAATTCTTTGCCCTGGAGGAACCTTTGAAAATAATAAGTCTCAAACCTTTTGCCCTAGAGGGACCTTTGAAAGTAATAAGTCTAAGATAAGTCTAAGATAGCCCTTGCATATATATATATATATATATATATATATCCCATATATTTTACTATAGCTACAGCTCACTGTAGATCAGTGTGAGCAGTAACACGTAGATATTATAATCCAATAACAATTGTTAATGCTGTTTGAGAAGAGAATTATAAACTCCCTTGACCTTGTTAATTTTGGTCAAGTTATTAATTAATTTTTTGTGTTTTTGGTTCCCCTTCCCCATAAACAGCATCATCTTTACTGTAAGTCAGTATTGTAGGTAAGTGAATCTTTAGTTTTTCATCTTTGATTACAAAGCAAGCAAGCCTATCGTGTTGTCACAGATTTCTACCCTTCAAAATGCTAATGAGGCATGGTACTTAGTATGAAATAGTCAAGACTAGTTTTTCCATATATGAAAATGAATAATGACTTTATAGCTAACATTTCTTGAAAAATAGGTAATGAAGTTTAACTTAGCTTTCTTGAAATTTAGGAGTACCTCTAGAAAAAAAACATTGTTTTTTTTTTGTTTTGGACAGAGTGGGAAAGGGTTAGAATGTCAAGTTTTTTTGCAGTCTGTGGTTCCATTTTTTGCAGTCTGTGGTTCCATTCAGGAGTAAGGCCGCGTACACACGGGCGGACTGTTCGCCCAACCTTGTCCGCTGAACAGTGTTTGGGCGGACAGTCCGCTCGTGTGTGGGCTTTCAGCGGACAGTTTCAGCGGACAGTTTGACGGACAAAGTCTTTCGGAAATTCCGAAAAACTGTCCGCTGAAACTGTGTTTGAGCGAACAGTCCGCCCGTGTGTAGGCTACTTTCGAAATGAGCAAACTGTTCCCGCTCGGAGGAAAGTCTGCTCATTTCGAGCGCGTGTGAAGGTAGGCGGGGCCGCGACGGAGACGTCGCGGGCTCCGCCGCCTGGAATGGGCTTAAAGGGGAACCCCAACGCCGAAAAAAATCGGCGTGGGGGTTCCCCCAAAGTCCACAACAGACCCTTGTCCGAGCACGCTACCCGGCCGGCCAGGAAAGGGGGGCGAGCGAGCGCGCCCCCCCTCCTGAGCCGTACCAGGCCGCGTGCCCTCAACATGGGGGGGTGCCTTGGGGAAGGGGGGGCCGCGCGGCCCCCCCACCCCAAAGCACCTTGTCCCCATGTTGATGAGGACAAGGGCCTCTTCCCGACAACCCTGGCCGTTGGTTGTCGGGGTCTGCGGGCGGGGGGCTTATCGGAATCCGGGAGCCCCCTTTAAGAAGGGGGCCCCCGGATACCGGCCCCCCACCCTATGTGAATGAGTATGGGGTACAATGTACCCCTACCCATTCACCTGTGAAATAAAGTACAAAAAAAAACACAACACAGAGAAAAAATATTTTATTGCACAGCTCCGGGGGTCTTCCGTCTTCGGGGGTCTTCTCGCCGGACTCCTCCGCTATCTTCGTGTAGCTCTTTTACTAGCGGAGGAGCCCGGCTTTCTTCCTCCCCGCCGCCGGCCTCTTCTCCCGACTTCGGGGGTCTTGTCCCCCTCTTCGGTTCTTCTGCCGGGCCACCGCGCCTTCTTGTAGCTCTTTTGCAGGCGGTGGCCCGGTCTTCTGTCGCCGCTGCCTTCCGTTCTTCTGTCGACGCCTTCGGTTCTTCTGCCGGGCCACCGCGCCTTCTTGTAGCTCTTTTACAGGCGGTGGCCCGGTCTTCTGTCGCCGCTGTCGCTGTCGCCGTCGCCGCCTTCCATTCTTCTTCTTCTTGTTCTTCTTCTTGTTCTTCTTCTTCTTCCCCAGGAGATGTTGACACGTCGCTCTCTCCGGCCGGAATGCCAGAGCCGCGCTGTGCGGTCACTTATATAGTGACAATGGGGCGGTGTCACATGGTATATGTCACATGGGTTGGTCACATGGTGACCCCGCCCCCTCACGATGTCATAGTCCCCATGTGACATCAACCCATGTGACCAACCCATGTGACATATACCATGTGACACCGCCCCATTGTCACTATATAAGTGACCGCACAGCGCGGCTCTGGCATTCCGGCCGGAGAGAGCGACGTGTCAACATCTCCTGGGGAAGAAGAAGAAGAACAAGAAGAAGAAGAACGGAAGGCGGCGACGGCGACAGCGACAGCGGCGACAGAAGACCGGGCCACCGCCTGTAAAAGAGCTACAAGAAGGCGCGGTGGCCCGGCAGAAGAACCGAAGGCGGCGACAGAAGAACGGAAGGCAGCGGCGACAGAAGACCGGGCCACCGCCTGCAAAAGAGCTACAAGAAGGCGCGGTGGCCCGGCAGAAGAACCGAAGAGGGGGACAAGACCCCCGAAGTCGGGAGAAGAGGCCGGCGGCGGGGAGGAAGAAAGCCGGGCTCCTCCGCTAGTAAAAGAGCTACACGAAGATAGCGGAGGAGTCCGGCGAGAAGACCCCCGAAGACGGAAGACCCCCGGAGCTGTGCAATAAAATATTTTTTCTCTGTGTTGTGTTTTTTTTTGTACTTTATTTCACAGGTGAATGGGTAGGGGTACATTGTACCCCATACTCATTCACATAGGGTGGGGGGCCGGTATCCGGGGGCCCCCTTCTTAAAGGGGGCTCCCGGATTCCGATAAGCCCCCCGCCCGCAGACCCCGACAACCAACGGCCAGGGTTGTCGGGAAGAGGCCCTTGTCCTCATCAACATGGGGACAAGGTGCTTTGGGGTGGGGGGGCCGCGCGGCCCCCCCTTCCCCAAGGCACCCCCCCATGTTGAGGGCACGCGGCCTGGTACGGCTCAGGAGGGGGGGCGCGCTCGCTCGCCCCCCTTTCCTGGCCGGCCGGGTAGCGTGCTCGGACAAGGGTCTGTTGTGGACTTTGGGGGAACCCCCACGCCGATTTTTTTCGGCGTTGGGGTTCCCCTTTAAGTCCATTCCAGGCGGCGGAGCCCGCGACGTCTCCCTCGCGGGCCCCGCCTACCTGTACACGCGCTCGAAATGGGCGGATTTGCCTCCGCCTTACGTGGGCGAGTCCGTTCATTTCAAAAGTTGAGCGAACTGTTTGGCAAACAGTTCGCTGAAACAGTCCGCTCAAAAAGTGCCGTGTGTGGCCATGTCCGTCCATGCTAATTTTGAGCGGACTTTTAGGAATTTTTTCCCAGTCATACATACATCCTCCATACTGGCCTCCTCCCCTCTTCTCCATACTGCCCTCCTCCTCACATCTTCCTCAGCAATGCCTTCCTGTCCTTGCCGTCAGTCATTCTCCCCTCCAAACAATACCCTCCTGTGCACCCCTCCCATCTCCTGGTTCTTTAATATTGCCCCCTCCACACATTGCCCATTATTTTCCCATCCCCTATTCAGTGTTCTTTACCCTCCATGGTGCCCCTTGTGGACCCCTCACCCTCTCTCTGCAGTACCCCACTCTCCAACCCCTTATATTATGCTGTATCCCCCCGTAATGCCACCCCCAGTGTCCTGCCCTAGTGTCCTATTTCACCCTCCATGCTCACCCCCTAGTGTCCTGGCATCCCCTCCTCCTCCAGAGCCCCCCAGTATCTTGTACCCCCTGCCTCCACTGCAGTATCCTGACGTGTTACCCCCACGCCAGTGTTATATTACCCTCTCCAGTGTTATGCTCTCCCTCCATTCCAGTGTCCTAATGCCCCCACCAGTGTTGTATCCCCCCCTTTCCACTTCAGTGTTCTATCACACAAACCAGTATCACCCCACCCCCCTCTAGTGTCCTATGGCACCCTCCATACTCACCCCCTAGTGTCCTGTCATCCCCTCTCCTCCTCCAGTATCCCTGACACCTGTACACACTCAGTCCCCTCTGACACATACAAACACACACACACATACACACACACAGTTACATAGTAGGTAAGGTTGAATAAAGACAATAGTTCATCCAGTTCAACCTGCGCAGGTGCACATGTGTCAGTATCTAAAATTATTTCCCATATCCCTGTATGTTGTGTTCTGTAAAATGGCGCTCTCTTTATCGGCGTTTTACTGTCGGATTTGCGGCGCATTTCGGCCGCTAGCGGGGTCGCTTTTAGCCCCCCGCTAGCGGGCGAGAAAGGGTTAAAACCGCCCGCAATACGCTACAATAGCGGCGTTTTGCCGGCAGTATTGCAGCACTGCCCCATTGATTTCATTGGGGAGCAGCGGTGAAGGAGCGGTAAACACACCGCTCCTTCACCGCTCCAAAGAAGCTGCTGGCAGGACTTTTCCTGACGTCCTGCCAGCGCACCGCTCCAGTGTGAAAGCCCGAGGGCTTTCACACTGGAGACAATGGTGCAGCAGTTTGAGGGCAGATTGCAGGCGCTATTTCTAATGCCCTCGGTGTGAAAGGGGACTTAAGGTTAAAATGCTTCTACTCCGATCTCATAATGTGTGTCCCGTGTCCTCTTACACTCCTTGAGACTGAATCATTTTTTTTCCTTTTTTTTTTTTCACAATCAAAGGTTTTATTGAGAATATAGTCAGGTTTACAATTAACATAAAATTATAAATGTCGTCAACAGTGGTATGTATACATACATTGATACAGATAGATAGCGTTTGTGTTGTAACCAAATAACACAGTTAGAACAAAAGATAAAGTATTATCCAATAGCTAAAGTGAAAACTAAAGATACCACTGGGTAAATTGTGTATTAGAAGGAGGGTGAAAGAGGGTACAAGGTAAAAGGGGGATGGAAGTCGAGGGGGGGAGGGGAGGGGCACCATCGCACTGGGATTCGATTCCTTAAGGTAAGTGTACATCTAATAGAGGCATGTATAGCTCAATCATTCTGTTTCTCCTTTCTATTTCCTGTTCTTCTGAGAATAATGGGGAAGGGAAGTTCAGCTCATAAGTGATTGGTAATCTGAAGAGAGGGTAAAAGCCAGCCAAGGTTGCCAAGTTTTGTTAAAGGAAGTGCTATTCTCTTTTTTCATTGCCACTATTTCCTCCATTTTATAAATATATTGCACTCTATTTAACCAGTCCCTAACTCTTGGGACTTTGGGGGTTTTCCAATAGATGGGTATGAGTGTTTTAGCAGCCACAAGTAAATGTCGAGAGAGTGATTTTTTGTAGCGACTCAAGGTAATTGGGACAAGATTAATCAGGCACGCTGCTGCGTCTAGCTCGAGATTAGTTTCTGTTATATGTTTTATCCAGGTCCTAATTTCGTCCCAGTAGGTGCGGATGAGAGGGCATTCCCACCAGATATGTATAAAGGAGCCTACACAAGTTTTACATCTCCAGCAATCATCCGAGGCTGGATGAGACCATCTCCCGGTCTTTTGCGGTGTCAAATACCACTGGGTGAGGACCTTATAGGAAATCTCTTGATATTTGGAGCTTAATGAGCATTTATGTGTCAAAATACACACCTTTTCCCATTGCTTTTCAGAAATTTTCAGTTTAAGGTCAAGTTCCCACTTCTTCTTGTGGTTATTATTATCTACGTGTGGCGTACTTATTAGCCATGAGTATGCAAGGGACGTGGTGTGTGCTACCGGTGATCTTTTTAAGCATATAGATTCCAGCTGCGTCAACGGGAGGCTAAATTTAGATTTGTGCTTACTGTTCACCACAAAGTCCCGTAATTGTATGTAAAACCACAGACCAGGAAATGCCTCACCCACCTCGGAGCTAAGAGCTTCAAATGTTTTGATTTTCGATTTTGTTATACAGTGGTGAATGAGGAGATCATGTGGTAGTTTATGGTGCATACCCGGTGGGAAAGCAGGATTATTGGTGAGCGGTGTCAGCGGACCCGGGACGGATGCGATCTTGTAAAGACTCGCTACTTTGTGCCAGATATTGATTGTGTTTTCAATCAGTGGGTGTCCTATCTGTTTGTCCTTCTTGGAGTGTATAGACCATGGATAGTAAAGTGTTTTATGTAGGGTTAGATTGCTTTCTAGTTGGACCCAGTCTTTGTTTGGGCCATGACAGTGCCAATCTATGAGTCTGGTGATGTGTGCAGCCTGAAAATATTTTTTGAAGTCAGGAAGACCCATGCCTCCTTCACTTTTGGGAAGCGTTAGTAGAGTGAAACTGTTTCTGGGTTTTCTATCTGCCCAAAGGAAGGCCCTCTGTGCTTTAAGGAGAGTGCTAAAAAAGGTTTCCGGAATTTTTATGGGTAGAGCATTAAATAGGTACAATAGTCTCGGCAGTATCGTCATCTTCAAGATGGACGCTCTGCCAAACCATGAGAATTTCTTTGGTTTCCATCTCAGCAGGTCTTTAGTTATTGTGGATAATAAAGGTTTAAAGTTGTAGTGGTATAGAGTGTCAAGGCTGTTAGTTAAGTTTATTCCCAGGTATTTGAGTGTGGTCTGTTCCCATTTATAAGGGTAGTTGTCTTTCAGCCTCTTAAATTGATCAGGTGGTAATGTAAGGTTGAGTGCTTCAGATTTCGACTGATTCACTTTAAAATTAGAAATGAACCCGAAGATTTGAAACACTTTTTGAAGATTTGGTAAAGATATATGTGGGTTGGTGATGAAGAGTAAAAGGTCATCCGCATATGCGGCTATTTTGTATTCTCTATGGTTTACTACGAAGCCCTGGATATCTCTGTGTAGGTTGATTGTTCTTATTAGGGGTTCCAAAGTGATAATAAAGAGAAGTGGTGATAGGGGGCATCCTTGGCGTGTTCCATTGTGGATCGAGATGGGGTCTGAGAGTGTGTTATTTACTTTAATTTGGGCCTGGGGATTTCGATAGAGGGCTGAGATCCACGATAGCATGTTCTCTTTTAATCCAATGTGGGCACAAGTGTCCATCATGTAGTCCCAGGAGACCCTATCGAAAGCCTTCTCTGCATCAGTGGAGAGCAGGATGCCGGCTGTTTTGGAGGTTTGAGCAAAGTGGATAAGATTCAGTGCCTTAGTGGTATTGTCACGGGCTTCCCTACCTGGCATGAATCCTACCTGCTCAGGGCCTACGATCTTTGCCAAGAGGGGTTTCAATCTATTGGCAAGTATCTTGGCCAAGATCTTGAGATCAACATTTAGGAGTGATATGGGCCTAAAATTTGCGCAGTCGGAGTGGTCTTTGTTAGGTTTCGGGATAACAGCTATGTGTGCCATTAAGAATGAATTGGAGTTGTTTCTGTGTTTTGCTAGGAAGTTAAAGGCCGCCTGTAGAGGTTTTAGAAGGGAAATTGTGTAAGTCTTATAATATTGGGACGTGAAGCCATCCGGTCCAGGGCTTTTACCTGTTTTTAGATCAAATATTGCGTCTGAGATCTCTGAGATAGCTATAGGGTCATCCAATTTGTTTGCCTCGTCACTTGCCAGAGAAGGCAAGTTACTGTTTTCCAGGAAGTCTTTAATTGCTTCTTGTTTTGTCTGAGTTATGTGGGACGGTTTGTGTTGGGCCGGTAGGTTGTATAATTTAGCATAGTAATCGTGAAACAGGTCTGCCATTTCTTTAGATTTGTATTGCAGTGTCCCCTTTTTGTCCTTTATAGCATGGATATGACTAGATAATGTTGCTTCCTTCAGAGCCTTAGCTAGTTGTTTCCCACTTTTGTCCCCATGTTCATAAAAAATATTTTTCCTGAAAAAGAGTGATCTTTTGATTTTGAGATCCAGCAGGAGGCGTAGTGCCTTTCTGCGTTCAGTCAGTTGCTCTTCTACCCGGCGAGATTGGGATTGTTTATGTTGTAGTTCCAAGTTAGAAATTTGTTGGGAAAGTTTTGTAATTTCACCCTCTCTCTCCCTTTTCTTCCTGGCGCCCCATTTTAACAGTTCACCCCTCACCACTGACTTGTGGGCTTCCCAATTGTTTAGTGGGTTTGTATCAGCGTCAATGTTATTGCGAAAGTATGTATTAATTGTGTTTTGAATGTCATCTCTCACTATCTGGTCAGTAAGGAGTGTAGGGTTAAGTCTCCAATTAAATGCGGGTTTGCGGTGTGCACCCAGTTCAACTGAGATAGCCGTGGGTGCGTGGTCAGAAAGAGCAATAATGCCAATCTCAGCTGCAAGTAAGTTACCCAAGTCTCTTTGTGAGACAAAGATCATGTCAATTCTGGAGTATCGTTTGTGAGGTGCGGAGTAAAAGGTGAAGTCCTTCTCCGATGGGTGCATGGATCTCCATGCATCCACCAGAGTCAATGATTGCAGTAGTGTTTTCATTCGTTTAAGGAGCCTGTAACTGACATGGGTGTGTCCAGAAGAGGTGTCCTTCAGGGGTGAAAGAGGTACATTGAAATCCCCACCTAGAAGAACACAACCCTCCGCAAACCATTTAAGTTCTTCGATTATTTTGCCACAGAATGGCACATGGGAGGTGTTCGGGAAGTACACATTAGCAAGTGTTATAGGGGATCCCTCCCAGGTGCCCTTCAGGAACAAATATCGTCCCTCAGGGTCAATAAGTTGGTGTTTTAGTTCAAAGGGTGCGTCTTTGTTCAGTAGAATGGACACTCCTTTCGTTTTGGCAAGGGGATTGGTTGAGTGATAAGCTTTGGTGTATATGTTGTCAGTGAGTTTAGGAATATTTTTGTCCTTGAAATGGGTTTCTTGTAGAAATACCACAGAGGGACGCACTTTTTTAAGTTCTCTTAACAATCTAGACCGTTTCTCAGGAATATTCAGGCCATTCACATTATGTGAGACAAGAGTTGGCTTTTTCCCTAGAAAAGCATATGCCATCTTGACCGTTGGTCTAGGATGGAAGAGGTCTGAAAAAGCTACTTCCGTGAATGAATGTCACAGGAGTTGTAGGTGGTATAGCGTGATATGGTAGGGTGCTGTGGGTTAGAAGAGGAGAACGCGTATGTGCGTGGGGTACGGAGGGGGAGTGGGAAAAGGGGGTGGGGGGGGGTAAGGTAAGAGGAGAAAAGGGAATGAAAGACTTAAGAATGTAAGGTATATGAAGAAAAGTACCCACCAGCCACTAGTCGGTGGTGGGTCTGTTTGGGATTCAACCAATATGCGTATGCGTTGGTATTTTCCCTTTGGGGGTTAGTGGGAGGTGACCAACAAGCAGTCAAACTGTGACTGTTTCCTTGGACTGCTCTGTGGCAGCGATGTAGGTGACCAGAGGTGGGGTCCGGTTTAGTGCATTATGTCTAATCCTCAACAAGAGGACATCTGTAAGTAAGGTATCTGAAACCAGTCAGTAGCATCTATAGTAGGCTATAGTGTATTTGAGTGATGGGGGAGGAGGGAGATGGACAAGTTATCATTAATCGGTTTGCTAGAGAGGTTAACAATATAAACACTTTATAAACCATTCAAAAGAAGCTAAGGCCTAGGCACCAAGCTGTAGAACGAGAACTTTCAGAGAAAAAGGAAAACCCACCACACACAAAAAAAGAAAAAAAAAAAGGGAAAAAATTTTCAAGCAAAAACAAGACTCCGTCATATTTTAACCCAAAGCCTAAGTGAGAAAGTGCTCAACTTTCAACTCTTCCGGATTGCATTACTAGTTTCAGGCATCTCCGTGAATTCTAGGGGTAGCCTAGTCCCTCGGTTGTTAGCCCTGACTATGCGGGAGGAGGCCTAGTCCAGATGGACTAAATAGTGTCCACAGGGTCAACCTGTTAATGCTTTCTGCTGCTAGTTGCAAGGGTATACTATCCCCCACGTTATGGTGGGGGGGGAATATACAGCAATGGTTCATGCAATGTAACTCACTGTTCTGCAGTCAGGAAAGATACACCATCTCTGGAGATGTAGGGGAGCATCTCACATACCAATAGCGATATTTAGGTGCTTAACACTTTGCCGTTCTCAGAGCCATGTTAGGGGAGGGGGAGGTGAAAAGGGGGAGCCTTCAGCTTTTAGAGTTGTGTGTCGCTCTATTGCAACAGGATAGTGACAACCGAATAGTGGGTGAGTTTTCCATAAACAAAACAAAACAAGGTGGGTTGTTCCAGTTCATGGTGCCGTACTAGAAAGCTGTTAGAAACTTGCATCAGGGCAGGAATTATGTTGTAGAAGGTTCGGTCATTTCAGTAGCCTCTTGATTCTCTCCCTCTCGGGCTTCTAGCACTTTTGGAGGAGGCTGGGGACTCTAAATTGTGTCTGTCAGCGCTTCTGCGGTGCTTGCCTAGCTGATAAGGCGATTGTGCCTGGGTGGGACCTGCTGAGAATTGCGGGTTGTTGATCGCCGGTGGCACGAGAAATTCTGCATACCACTCCGGGAGTTCCACCGGTGGAATCTGTAGCTCCTCACAGAATTTTTGGAGGTCGTCAGGTACTTTTAGCATATGCTGTTTCCCCAGAAAGTTTGCTTGTAGTGCGAACGGGAACTTCCATCTGTAGTTGATTCCTTTTTGCTTCAGTACTTCTAGAAGCGGGCGTAACGCTCTTCTATTTTTAAGTGTAATGGGCGACAGGTCTTGAAAAAGTTGGATCTCAGCTTCTTCATGCACTATCCTTTCCTTCATCCGTGCTTTGTGGAGGATGTCTTCCTTCAGGCTGAAGTTCGATAGGCAACAGATGATGTCCCTTGGGGGTAAGCCATCTTGCGCTCTGGGTCTGAGAGCCCTATGCGCCCTGTCAAATTCAATGGGCGATTGCTCCGGCCGTTCGATGAGAGTGTTAAAGATGGCAGTTAGGGCTGGTCTGATCTGATCTGGGGGTACCGTTTCGGGCACTCCTCTGACTCTGATATTGTTTCGCCTGCCTCGATTGTCCAGGTCTTCTATCTGCCTGTTCATAGCGATCAAATGTTGGGAGTGCGAGTTAGTGATGTCGTCCAGCCTGATCAGTGCCCTGTCCCTCCGTTTCCCAGCTCTATCCGTGATTGCCATTTGCTCAGATAGTCTCATTAGCTCGGTTTTAATATCTGTGATTGCTGCAGCAAAGGAGCTTTTGATATCAGCGGCAATGTCTGTCATAGCTGCGTAGGTAAGGAGCTGGTCGGTTTTGCCATGTCCTGCGGTTGAGTCTTCAGATGCCGAAAGGGAGACTTCATCATCTTCCATATCTTCCGCAATACTGTTTCTTCGTGACATTGCCATTTTAGAGCTTTTGTTCTCTCCACAGTATTTAAATTTGCTAAGGTTTGCTGGCGAATTCTTTTTCTTCTTCTGGGGTGTCCCCACAGAGCGGAGAATATGGCTGTGTGTGCTTCTCTTTGATTGTGTGGACATATTCGTGTCAGGTCCGTTTTCAGTGCACAGGCCCTTCTGGTCACCAGGGTTTCTCTACATTACAGTCATGTGTTCACCAGGCCACTGCCCCTATGGTAGAGTTTGGCAGTTCTTGGGTAGGAGAACTGTATTGTCGGCGGGGTGTGCACCTGTGCTGGGGTTATGCTGGGGAAGGGTTAGGTGATTACAGTCCAAGCTGAGCTAGTTAGTTAGGGAGGTACAGGGTGTACTTGGAGTAGCAAGATGGCCGCCGTCTGCAGTAAATAGGCCTGAACCTCAGGTTTTCCTTGCTCTGATGGACTTAGCTTCCTGAGCCCCCAAGGTCTGCCCCCCAGGTCTGTTTGTGGCGCAGGTTCCCACTAAGAATGGTGGAATTAGTCCGCTGTGGGGGGGGGGGTGCTGTTCTGGTACTCACTGCGGCCTGGTGGAGATGGAGGCCGGATCCAGGGCCTGGATGGTCGCTCCGGGAGACTGCCGGACACTGTACTCTGCTGGTCAGGCCGTGTTGTGTCCGGTTGGGCAGTGATGTATGTCCGCTGGGCAGGCTCCACACTCCGGCGGTGTGATGGCAAAGGCTGGCGTGGTCCTGCGTTCCTGTAGGCCGCAATATGGGGCCCGGAGCTCTGCGATGCGGCCGGATGTAAGTATACCGCTCAGTGTGGTTATTTTTTCCGCCGGCAGCCTCCGGGAGACAGCCCCCCAAGCCCCAGGTATTTTGTGGGTGGATTCCAGGGGTGGGTAGCGGTGGATGGCTGGCGTCCGTTGTCCGGACTACTTAGGCCCCAAGATGGCGGCGCCGCGTCCTCGGGTGGCGGCCTGCCACGGCCCGGAGATCGGCGTTTGCGGTGGCTTCGGAGGACAATACCGGTAACAGGTTGTGCCCCGCATTAGCGGCTACCCCGATGGGCGGTGGGGAACCGCGGAGAAGCTCGTCGGGCTCGGATGTTCAGCGATTACCAGGAGGCCTCGGCGGAGCTCCTCAGATTCGCGTCCGCTTACTTCCCCATTTTTTTTCCTATGCAGGGATTGCCATTGAGGTATTTGCAAATCGTTGTCATATTTCCTCTCAAGCGTTGTTTCTTCAGCGAGAATAGATTTAGTGTTTGCAGTTGTTCCTCATACTCGAGGTCCCCTTATTAGTTTTGTTGCCCTCCAGTGTTCCAGCACATCCCTTCTGAGGACTGGTGACCAGAACTGGACAGAATAATCCAGATGTGGTCTAACCAGAGTTTTATAAAGTGGTAGGATTATAGTTTTATGCTTGGAGTATATCCCTTTTTTTATACATGTTAATATTCTGCCGGCTTTGGTAGCTGCAGCTTGACATTGCATGTTATTGCTCCATCTGTCATCTACTAGGGCCCCTAGATCTTTCTCCATCCTCGATTACCCCAGTGGTTCTCCCCCTAGTGAGTAGTTTGTATTTATGTTTTTTGCCCCCAAGTGCATTACTTTACATTTCTTCAGATTAAACCTCATTTGCCATGAAGTTGACCTACATTATTTTGTTCAGGTCTTTCTGTAAAATTTCTATGTCCTGATGTGAAGTTATTG
The DNA here is from genome assembly GCF_037356315.1 of Lithobates pipiens. Lineage (NCBI taxonomy): Eukaryota > Metazoa > Chordata > Amphibia > Anura > Ranidae > Lithobates > Lithobates pipiens. Next base: position 11,070,529 of record NW_027507790.1, read on the forward strand.
CCCTGTTTATTTTTTTATTGTCTGTAAAAACTGAGATTGAGCTATTTATCCCATCCGCTATATCATTTATGAATAAATTGAAAAGAATTGGTCCCAAGACAGGACCTTGGGTTACCCCACTTACCACTCCAGACAAGTGGTAGTATACGTTAATTATCACTACCCTTTGGACACGCCCCTGTAACCAGTTTTTTACCCAAGAACAAACCTTATGGTCCATGCCTGTGGACTGTATCAAATGCCTTTTCAAAATCCAGGCACACTGAATCCACAGGCCTTGCCCCGGTCTAGATGGCAGCTCACTTCCTCGTAGAATGTTAGCAGATTGATCTGCCAAGAACGACCTATCGTAAACCCATGCTGATAACTACTTATGGTATTTTTTCCTCAGTACATTTTTGGATATAGTCCCTTATCGTCCCCTCCAATAATTTACCAACAATTTATGTTAGGCTGATAGGCCGGTAGTTTCCAGGGATTTGTCTCTGTCCTTTTTTGAATATTGGTACCACATTGGCTTTTTTCCAATCATCTGGTACAAATCCTGTCAGTATGCTGTCCATAAAGATCAGTAACAATGGTCTGGCTATAACCTGATTGAGTTCTCTGAGGACTCTCGGGTGTAAGCCATCTGGTCCTGGTGATTTATATGTATTAAGATGATCAAGTCTTTCCTTCACTCTGGCCTCTGTTAGCCACGAGGATATGCCCTGTGGTGTATCACTAACAGTACTGTCACAGTCAATGTACCCCTCCTTTTCCTGAGTACAAACTGAGGAGAAGAAGGCATTTAGTACAGTTGCCTTCTCTGTGTCATCTGTAACCACCCTCCCATTCTTGTCTTTTATGTTGGCAATGTGTTCTGATTTTGTCTTTTTACTGATAATGTATCTAAAAAATTGATTTTGATTTTTTTTACTCTTCTCCGCTATATGTCTCTCATAGTCTTTTTTGGCCGCCCTGATTGTGTTATTACACTTCTTATTGCATTCCTTGTAGTGTTGGAATGCTGACAGTGACCCATCCCCTTTATATTATTTAAGGACCATTTTTTTCTCTTTAACCGATTCCCAGCCAGCTCACATACTTATACTGTGGCACAATGGCTCTCCTGGGTGAAACCACGGATGGCTACGTCCTTCCCACCAGCTGCTCGGTGGGGAACCTGATGCACGTCGCCGGTGGGCGTGATTGCCACCCGCCATGTGCGATCACGTGCACGAGAGCCAGCATGGGGATTTGTGTGTGTAAACACACAAATCCCTGTTCTGTCAGGGTAGAGGAGACATATCGTTTGCTCCTACTAAGTAGGACTTTTGTTGAGTTATTTTGAGGGGACGGCACATTTACACGGTTATACAAGCTGTAAACTCACTACTTTACATTGTAGCAAAGTGTAATTTCTTCAGTGTTGTCACATGAAATAAAATATTTACAAAAATGTGAGGGGTGTACTCACTTTTGGGTGATACTCTACATAACATACACTAGACATGTGCATGACAAAAGAAAAATTTGTTTAGTTTTGATTCTTTAATCTTGTTATTTTGTTTGTTAAAATGTTATATTGTTTTCGATTCAAATGCAGCAAAGTGAACAAACAAAAGAAAACTCATCAAATGATTACAATGACTCTTTAAATGACCTTTGGTTTAACAAAAACAGCATTATTTCGAAATGGTAGTCTAATAACACACACGGTCTTTGATTTCAGCAATATGTGTAGTGAAAATTCGACTGGAGTTCAATGTAAAATTTGATTCAAATTTCAGCCCGAATTTTGTTACGTTATTTGGAGCAGTCGGTAAAAAAATTTTATTTTGTAATCTGGATACTCGTATATATCCAAATCTCTTAATAATGAAAAATGTATCCAATTATTAATTTGGAACTAAACAAACTGCACATGTCTAATACATACACACAACACACACATACATAACACACATACACAACACACATACATAACACACAACCCACACATACATAACACACACACAAAACACACACAACACACATACATAACACACACAACACACATACATAACACACACACACACACAACATACACCACATAACACACACAACTCTGGCCCCCCTGTACACAAACAGCCCCTCCCCTCACTTAAACACACAGACCCTACTTGTGAAGGAGGTCTTCCTGGTCCCAGCTTGTTTCCACAAAGCTGACACATGTCCCTAAATCTCAGAGGAGTTGCAGCCGATCACAATCCAGAATACATTACAAGCAGCATTCACACAAGGGGTGCACATGCAGGAAGCAACCACAGGTGGCAGTAAAGAGTTTGAAGTAAGTGAAACACCAGAGAACAGTAGCTGCCAACTCTTCTGTTGTGAATGAATGCATAGAGAAAGACAGGGCAGCCACGTGCCTCCCGGCCCTGCTTGGCAGAGGAGCAGAAGAAGGGACAGGAAGCGCCCACCGCCATCTTTCTTCCTGGCTGGTGTGCCAGGTCTCCCCTCCCATGTGGCTCCACTCGCCCTCAGCTTATTTCCACTCACCAAATGTGAGCAGGAGAGTGGAAAATGTGAGGGCTGTGCTAGGTTAAAAAGATTATTCCATGCATACAAAATTTGTATTATAGTTCATAAGAATCAGAATAGTTATACCACAGTACCAGTTAGGTGGATGTCATCTAAATGTAACCTTAAATACTTTGTTTATGATGTATCTGATGTTCAAGATTTCTTCTAAATACATTGATCGCTATTCTAAATGGGGATCAATCGCTGTTACAACAATAGGAGCGGCTTTCAGTTGATCACAACTTCTATCTTTTATGTTCAATTTCTGAACTGATATTTTTTAAATGCCAAATGTGGCCCATTCAAGGCAAATGATCAGAATCTATGGACCAAAGCTATATTTTTCAAATAATTATCCGCATGTGTGTAGGCACTATAACACCAGGGCACTTTCAGAGGATTAAGGTTAATGAGTGAATTGAGGGTATTCAGCTTCATCATCCACATCCATGGCACAGAGCACAGAAGTTATTTTGAGAAAGACGGAAGCACTAACTAATCCTGCACTTAGCTCCAGTAACACTACTTTTGATGGCACCTGTTCTCCACAAGATAAATTGAAGACTTTTACCTCAACCGGACACGCTGGAATTCATAAGACCAGAACAACACAATAACCAAAGTTTAAAGCTGAATTCTTTACTTTATTTGCGAAAACCTTTAATAAAATATATTGAACCAGAAAGTTGAATTCTGGGCAAAAACATTATAATTTAAATATGTTCCTCAGTATCCACAATGGCTATCACTCTACTTTACGACCATACAAACCTAGATTTAATCTTGTAAAAATATTGGTGACATCATTACTGTGCTTCACATAGCCTGAGTGGATATGCGGGGAAGGCTATCGCTGGTTCACCCACTACAGGCTGCCTGCAGAAAATAATAGGAGGGGCGGATACAAGACCAGTCACAAGGAGAGAGAGCAGCATTGACTGGTCTTTATCACAGGAAGCTCCTGCACAGAGGCAAAGATTTACACTTGACCTGGATGCACAGATCTGGAAGAATTACTCAAAGAAGAGTAAGATTCAAACAAGAATACAAATGCCTCTTGCATTTAGACTATATTTGCTTATCTCGGAGTTTAGCTTTAAGGAACTCACTTAAAAAAAGACTCCTTGCAATGACGCTCTAGTTTTCAAAGCACTGATATTATTACAAACTAAAGCAAAAAGTGGATGTTAAACATGTATCAGGTTATTTTCATTGAAGGATAATGCGTTGCATATGTCTGTAGTAGAGAATACATTATTAATGTCCCCCCCCTTCCACTCCTTGTTGCTGTGATGTTTGGTATCTGTCTCTTGAACAGCCCCATCCTATTCCCTTAACCCCCATGGACATGGAGGCCCCTGATGCTGGAGCCAGCAGGACCCTGACCTTCCGGTTATAGGTAACAAATTGAAGGCATGTAAGCTGCAGGCGCCCAGGGAGGGGAAGGTGGGGGAAGGTTAGAATTACACAGACAGCATCTGTTTCTCTTGGTATATCAGCCACACAACTTTGTCGGCAGCCTCAGGGGACACTACTGGCTGCACGGGTGGATAGAGAAAGGCTTCTCATACATCTTTATTATCTGTGCGTTAAGGCTGCAGTCCTTCTTCAAACATTTCAATGAAACATAACAAATGAAAGCACTCAGCACCACCGCTACCCCCATGCCTTACTTTTTAAATAACAATGAGTATTTTATTCCTGCCAAGTGCTGACAGTGCACAGAGTTCTTAACCTTTCAATAAACCATTTCACAAGACCAGAAAACATAATGCAACAGTTTACCCTCATGGTCATGAACTGGAAGTATGATACATTTATAATACTGTGTGAAAAAACACTCAGCATGCCGTGTTATATCCTAAGGCATACTAAAACAGCACAAATACATAAAGATGGAATAATTGCACTGTATAACTTTTACTAGTTATGTTAACATACTAAAAAATGTGCTAGTATTTTTTATTTATTTTTTGCAGTTGAGCAAAACACAAGAACAGTGCCCATTTGCATGGGCAAAATCCTAGTAGCGAACTTCTTGGCAGCACAACTTCGAACAAAATCAGTTTTACACACTGTATAATTTTACCAGTTTCCAGTTATTTTCCAGATATTATCATAAAGTCAGATTTTTGGCTTGTTATACCCTTGCTTGATCCCTGCACCTGAGTACAGAGCAGGGGGTGGGCCCTTAACACCCTAGGCTGGAAGGAAGAGGACTGAATCAAAATAGTAAAGAAGAGTCACTGAATCAGTGACCACATGAGTCTATGGGGACAGTATGACATACATGGTATATGTTGCAGCCAGAGCCCCCTTTTCATTTTTAAAAAAGACCATGGACTAGCATAAATTTTTTAGCCTAAGCTGTTTTAGCGGGAAGGTGCTGATAGAGGGGTTGATTTACTTAAGGCAAATAGAAGTTGCACTCTGCAAGAGCAGTTGCTCCAGGGCTTAGTAAATGAGCAGAAGCTCTGCTGACTTCCAGTGGGGGGTGGTGTTTCTTTTTAGGGGGGCTGCAACCACCACGCTCCCTGCTCATTGTCTGCTCATGAGTCCTCCTATCTAGGTTGTGGGCATCAGGTAACGGTGGGCATCGGCACGAATTCAGCATCAGGTAGTGGCAGGCATCGGCAGGCTTCAGGCAGCGGTGGGCATCCGGCATCAGGCAGCGGTGGGCACCGGGCTCCTGTGTTTTTTCCTCCTCGCTTCCGCCATGCATCTCCTCCTAGGCGTCCAATAGGATCGCATGTCCTTTCAGACAACCGGATGACGGGTCTCAGACCCGATTCCTGATTGGCCGGGAGAAGGATCAGTGTTACACTAGTGAATATTTATTCGCTATTGCAACACACCTGGGTGGGCTCCAGACGCAGTGCTCTGTGTCCGGCGCCCACCCTATAAGTCTATTAGAGCTGTGGCTCTAATCAGGCGCATAAAAAAAAACACCACTGTACTTCATGTGCCCGGCATCCTGCAAGGGGCCGGATGCATGGATAGGGGGTGGCGGCATGGATGGGGGGGTGGCGCCGTGCACACTTAATGGATGGGCCGCCCCTGTTGACTTCCATCACCCAATCATATGCAAGCAAACATGCCGTTGTTTTTTTTCCTTGCATGTGATTGGGTATTTTTTGCAAAGTCAAGCTTTACCTCATTTACTAAGCTCTGGAGCAACTGCACTGGCAGAATGCAACTGCACCTTGCAAAGTGCAAAGTCTATTTGCCTTTAGTAACAACCCCAGAGGCTCCCATTTTCTGACCTTCTTCTGCAATTGCTAGTAGCCTCACAGTTCTACTCTTTTTCTTTTTCTGACATTAGTACTTTTCACGTCTTTGACATGGAATATGTATGTACCCAGTGAAGTCAGAACTATTTTTTTACATACTTGTCTCAGATCAGTGACTCTCACCCCCAGCCATCACTCAAGTATTTCCCTGAACTCTTACCCCAGGGAATACAAAAAATGTTATGTACTGTAGGGAAGTGAGGAGGAGTTGGACTAGCACAGGCATTAGATAGCAATTAGACACATCCAGAAGAGGAAAGAAATTTGGCAGGACAAGAGCGAGGGTGAGCTATGGGCACGATATGGGCACGTTAGGGAACTGACTCTTTCTAGAAAGTTTAAAGATACATTCATGGTAAATACAAAAATGTTTTATGGAAAAAAAAAGAAGCTGCAAGTATGTTTTTAAAATACGTGATTTTTCTGTGACTTTCCAAACAATTTTTGTAAGTTGAGTATTTAGAAGCTGCACTTAAACCTCTAATGCTTTGCAACTTGCCTAGCATGGAGCTGGTTTTCCCACTGTGTGAGTAAAATCATTATTGAATCCTGATCCTTATAAATCTAAGTCACCTGACTTTGGTTTCTCCACAACTTAATAAATTCCTCAGGTTGCGTATTTTGCTATTACAAGCAAAATAAGTGCAACATGCTGAAAAAGCCACACTGTGCCAAGATTCCAGAACCCGCAAAGCATTAGTGATCTGTTATTGTTTTTGCTGGAATGTGTGAAAAATCGGGAATTACTACACCACCCACCTGTAACTTACTAAGTGTGCTCATATGGCATTTAAAATATAGATTTTTGTAGACACAACCAATTCTGTACATGAAATTAGTAGGGCTGTTACTGATTAAAATTTTCGAGTTCGATTAATCGTTTTTTTTTTTAATCGATTAATCGACTAATTTTGATTAATTATAACACACATACAGATCCAACTACTTTTAGCTGATCTCCTTGCATTGCAGCTCTGCATTAGTCAGTGGTAAATGTGGTATACACTATATACAATCACCCGACACTAGTTCGTTTCCACAATCCATGACTAAACTTCACAGTCCACACAAATACGTTTTAAATTCAAAGCACTGATGTAATTTTTTTTTTAAAAATTACACAGTAGCGTGACAATCCCTCCACCTCCGGTCTAACTAATCACTCTCACCTTATGGCATGGACCCCTGTGCAACTCAGATCTCAGCAAGGACGCCAGGTCATGGGTAGAAAGAAAAGAGCTAAGTGCTTTTTTTGATCGATTAAAAAAAAATTGATTGATCAAAAAAATTTACGATTAATCGAGGAATTAATCTTTAATTTCCACAGCCCTAGAAATTAGCCTTTTCCATCCTAAAAGGAATCTAAAATATTTTACATGTGTTTTTTTTTAATTATGGCAGGTTTAATCGTTAGTCAGGTTGAAAAAAGACACAAGTCCATCCAGTAAGGCCTCATGCACACGAGACGCAGTTAAACGCGCGTTCAGATGCAGTTGGACAGTTTTTTCAACTGCACCTGAACTCATTCAATGTTATCCTATGTGTCCATGCACACAGTCTCGTTTTTTTGCGTTTATATGCAGTTGCGTTTAATCACGTTTTTCCAGAAGCAAAAAAATGCGTTCAGAGACAAAAATTTCTGCGTTTCAGACGCAAAACGGGGCTAAACGCGGCTAAACGCGGCTGAACGCGGCAACCGCGTTTAGCCGCGTTTGCGTTTATATGCGTTTTTAAAGGTGACCTTTTTTTTTACATTAAAAATCTCAAAAATGATTGCAAATGATGAAAAACCATTAGAAAAATATTTTAAACAATTGCAATTGCAAGTGGACAATCCACAACTTGTGGCAAGTGACGTGGCAAGTGGACAATCCACAACTTGTGGCAAGTGACATGGCAGGTGGCAAGTGATGTGGCAAGTGGACAATCCACAACTTGTGGCAAGTGACGTGGCAGGTGAAGTGGCAAGTGACGTGGAAAGTGGACAATAGACAACTTGTGGCAGGTGACGTGGCAAGTGACCTGGCAGGTGACGCGGCAAGTGACTTGGCAGGTGACGTGGCAAGTGGAAAATCAACAACTTGTGGCAGGTGACTGGCATGTGACGTGGCAAGTGGACAATCCATAACTTGTGGCAGGTGACGTGGCAAGTGACGTGGCAAGTGGACAATCCACTTGTGGCAGGTGACGTGGCAGGGGACGTGGCAAGGGACGTGGCAAGTGGACGATCCACAACTTGTGGCAGGTGATGTGGCTGGTGACGTGGCAAGTGGACAATCCACATCTTGTGTCAGGTGACGTGGCAGGTGACGTGGAAAGTGGTGTGGCAAGTGGACAATCCACAACTTGTGGCAGGTGATGTGGCTGGTGACGTGGTAAGTGGACAATCCACAACTTGTGGCAGATGGCATGGCAGGTGACGTGGAAAGTGGACAATCCACATCTTGTGGCAAGTGACGTGGCAAGTGGACAATCCACAACTTGTGGCAGGTTATGTGGCAAGTGATGTGGCAGGTGATGTGACAAGTGGACAATCCACATCTTGTGGCAAGTGACGTGGCAGGTGATGTGGCAAGTGGACAATCCACAACTTGTGGCAGGTGACGTGGCAGGTGATGTGGCAAGTGACGTGGCAGCTGACGTGGCAAGTGGACAATCCAAAACTTGTGGCAGGTGACGTGGCAAGTGACGTGGCAGGTGACGTGGCAAGTGATGTGGCAAGTGGACAATCCACAGCTTGTGGCAAGTGACGTGGCAAGTGGACAATCCACAACTTGTGGCAGGTGATGTGGCAGGTGACGTGGCAAGTGAACAATCCACAACTTGTGGCAGGTGACGTGGCAAGTGACGTGACAGGTGAAGTGGCAAGTGACGCGGCAAGTAGACAATCCACAACTTGTGGCAGGTGATGTGGCAAGTGACGTGGCAGGTGATGTGGCAAGTCACGTGGCAAGTGGACAATCCACAACTTGTGGCAGGTGATGTGGCTGGTGACGTGTCAAGTGGACAATCCACAGCTTGTGGCAGGTGGCATGGCAGATGACGTGGAAAGTGGACAATCCACATCTCGTGGCAAGTGACGTGGCAGCTGACGTGGCAAGTGACATGGCAAGTGGACAATCCAAAACTTGTGGCAGGTGACGTGGCAAGTGACGTGGCAGGTGACGTGGCAAGTGACGTGGCAAGTGGACAATCCACAACTTGTGGCAGGTGACGTGGCAGGTGACGTGGCAAGTGAACAATCCACAACTTGTGGCAGGTGATGTGGCAAGTGACGTGGCAGGTGATGTGGCAAGTGACGCGGCAAGTAGACAATCCACAACTTGTGGCAGGTGATGTGGCTGGTGACGTGGCAAGTGGACAATCCACAGCTTGTGGCAGGTGGCATGGCAGATGACGTGGAAAGTGGACAATCCACATCTCGTGGCAGGTGATGTGGCAAGTGACGTGGCAAGTGGACAATCCACAATTTGTGGCAGGTGACGTGGCAGGTGATGTGGCAAGTGGACAATCCCCAACTTGTGGCAAGTGACGTGGCAAGTGGACAATCCACAACTTGTGGCAGGTGCCGTGGCAAGTGACACGGCAAATGCAAGTGTACAACTGCTCTCTATGCTGCTGCTGCTCACTCTGATCAAAATAGCAGAAATAGTTAAAAAAAATGCTTTGAGAGCTTGGGGAGGGTCTACATGATGTTATCTTTATAAACGCGTCTAAACGCAAACGCGTCTAAACGCGTCTAAACGCGTCTAAACGCGACATGCAAACGCGGCAAAACGCGCGTTTCTAAACGCGCGTTTCAGCTTTTTTTTGACAGAGGTTTCATCTGCGTCTCGTGTGCATGAGGCCTTAAACCACAAAAAAAAAAAAGGTTGCTTTGATGATAATTTGTTTTGAAAATCTGATGCATATTTTTTAAAATGCATTTGCAAATGAATAAAAAAAAAAACATGCTTTAGTCATGTGAAGTGTTGCTGAAGAAAATGTATCAGCCAGTAAAATGGTGCAAACTTGTGACTGATGTCAGTAAAACCTCAACAAGCCTCGCAATGCATTCCTAAGGCTTTTATAGCATTTTGTATATGGAAAGATGAGGACAGATTTGAAAAGGTTTTGATGGAGTAGCTAGCATCAGCTCACACATTCCAGCTGAAAGAATTTGTGGAACTAATGGTCTATTACAACAATTCTTCCACGTGCCTAGTGACCCTGTCCCCACAACCATGGTGGTGGTAAAAGAAATGTAATAGCAAAAGGCTTAAGAAAGGAGGTGGTACAAGGGTGTCCAGTTTTATTGGCTATAAAGGCAATCTGGGTGGCCAATTTTTATTTGTCCGATTGAAAATGGCCATTAGTTGCTTGCTTTTAGTGTAAGCTATTTTAAGTCTGAAGGATGTAAGAATCAAATTACAGAATTGTGTACTGCAATATTTAACCAACAAGCTAGTATATGACAACTGGGTTTTCTCAAGGGTATAGCCTTTTGGGTGATATAAAGCAGAAATCCAGCTAGCAAGAATTGCAGAATCTTGAAGTTCCGCAATAATCCAATTTTCACAGGCAATTTTACATTTTTCACCTGTTCTTTTTCTTTGTAACTATATAGGAAATGTGTATTACTATCTGTATTGCTATTTAGCATATGGAAACATGGAAACAAGGATATGAAATATAATTAACTCTATTTTTATATCATTTAAAATCAATTATATTGCAGATTACCATTACTCCTTAGAGGTGGTGTGTGCATTAGATTTTTTTTTTTTTTTAATTATCCTTTCAAAACACACTTTCTTCTCTAGGGGGACAACAATTACTCAATGTATTGCAGTGGCTAAGGTGCTCAAAATTTTTTTGGGGGGGCGCAAACAAACTGAAAAATTCTGAACCCCCCATCAATTGCAGCCTTACTGTGCCCGTCAATTGCAGCCTCACTGTGCCCATCAAATGCAGCCACTGTTCCCATCAAATGCAGCCACTGCTCCCATCATATGCAGCCACTTGTGCCCATAAAATGCTGCCACTTGTGCCCTTCAAATGCAGCCACTTGTGCCCATCAAATGCAGCCACTTGTGCCCATCATATGCAGCCACTTGTGCCCATCATCTGCAGCCAATTGTGCCCTTCAAATGCAGCCACTTGTACCCATCAAATGCAGCCACTGTTCCCATCAAATGCAGCCACTGCTCCCATCATATGGAGCCACTGTGCCTATCATATGCAGCCACTTGTGCCCATCATATGCAGCCACTTGTGCCCATCAAATGCAGCCACCTGTGCCCATAAAATGCAGCCACTTGTGCCCTTCAAATGCAGCCACTTGTGCCCATTAAATGCAGCCACTTGTGCCCATCATATGCAGCCACTTGTGCCCATCATCTGCAGCCAATTGTGCCCTTCAAATGCAGCCACTTGTACCCATCAAATGCAGCCACTTATACCCATCAAATGCAGCCACTGTTCCTATCAAATGCAGCCACTGCTCTCATCATATGGAGCCACTGTGCCTATTATATGCAGCCACTTGTGCCCATCATATGCAGCCACTTGTGCCCATAAAATGCAGCCACGTGTGCCCATAATATGCAGCCTCTTGTGCCCATCATATGCAGCCACTTGTGCCCTTCAAATGCAGCCACTTGTGCCCATCAAAATGTAGACACTTGTGCCCATCAAATGCAGTGACTTGTGTCCATCATATGCAGCCACTTGTGCCCAATAGGATGCCCTGGTGCTTTGGCCAATTGTGAAACAGGTCTGATGACCTGCCTCCCTGATTGGTGGGAAGGAGCGTTAGTGTAAAACTAGTGAAAATGAATTCCCTATCATCACACAATTGGATGGGATAAGGGTGCACTCTCTGTGGCTGAGTCCACCTTATTTTGAAGCCTAATAGAGCCTCTGGCTCTAATCAGGTGCTTCAAAAAGTACCGCCCGTCCCACCCCACCATAAGAATACATGCGCTCGGCTTCCTGAAAGGGGCCGGGCGCATGAATGGGGGGCTGCCCCTGATGTATTGTATCTATAAAAGAACATCATTGTAAAATAGGGTGGAGGTGTTCTATAGTTCACGGAAGTAACCTGGTACAACTCACAGATGTAACACAGAGTGCACGGGGCACAACATTGAATTTCTGACAGGATCAGCAGGTACATTTTCACTTATTGAACAGATGTAACACAGATATAACACACAGATACATCTCAATTCTTTTCAGTGTATATTTGAGGGACCAAAAGGGAGCATAATAATAGAAGTTGTTAGGGATGACATTCTATCCTATCTTTATTGTAAAATAAGAATACAGGAAATAAAAATATGTTTTAGTTTTCCCTTAGCCTCAGCCTGATATAGAGAGTGTATGTTTAAAATTATTTTATTGAAGGTTAAATAGTTTAAGAGGCAGTACTTAGGGGGTAGCAGCACTGAGGCTGGGGTGTTTATACCGGACACTTTGCAGCCCCGCCACCAATCTTCTAACAATGTTACAGAGCTGCAGTAAGGACATTGATTGATTACTAAAGGCAAATCCACTCTGCACTACAAGTGCACTTAGAAGTGCAGTCGCTGTAGATCTGAGGGGGACATGCAAGGAAAATTTAAAAAAAACATCTTTTTTGTTTAAACATGATTGGATGATAAAATCAGCAGAGCTTCCCCTCATTTCAGAGGTTCCCCACGGATCTACAGCGATCTACAGTAACTGCACTTTCAGTGCATTTTCAATGCACTTTCAGGGCACTTGTAGTGTAGAGTGGATTTCCCTTTAGTAAATCAACCCCAGTGTCCTTACTGCAGCTCTGTAACATTGTTAGGAGGTTGGTGGTGGGGCTACAAAGTATTATTGGTTGTTATGTTGTCAGTACACCAAAACAATCAATGACAAACAGCCATACAGCGTCGCTGGTTGCTAGGAGGTTGGCGGCAGGGCCACCACATCATTGGTTGCTGTGCCAGCCTCCTACCAAACAAAGGGGGGCCAGCAAAAATAGGGCGGTATGGAGGGTTGGGGTTTTGACAATTTGGGATGGGGGCAGCAAAAAAGTCCACTTCAGAAAACTCCGGATGGTGTTGTATTTCAAGTAAACTGCTTACCTAAAGGTAAAAAAACAACCAAAAAATATATATATTTTAGGGTGACCAGATGTCCCCAGAACTTACCAGATTTTGCGGCAATAACAGCTGCTTTTTGGTGTTACTGGCTCTCTGGTCTGGCAACAAAAAACATATCTCCATTTAAAGGTTATGCACTGTGACAATGTCCTATATGATGTCTTCCTCTGTCAAAATTGCTGGTATCCTATGAGAAGCCCTATCTAAGCCCTTGTACACACGGTCGGAGATTCCGTCGGAATGTTTCCTATCGGACCGTTTTGTCGGATATTCCGACTGTGTGTGGTCTGCATCGGACTGTTTCCATCGGAATATCCGACGGACCAATTTTTCCAACTTGCCATTAAATTTTTCCGACAAAATGCTCCGATCGGACATACTCCGATCATGTGTAGCCTACCTATGGACAAAGTGCCACGCATGCTCAGATCAAATTCCTAGACCAAAGCTATTGGCTACTAGCCTGAACGTAGTCCCGTCCTAACGAAATAACGTCATCACGTTATGTACAATCGGATTTTCCGACAACTTAGTCCGACCGTGTGTATGCAACATCACTTCCGGACCTCTTCCGGAATTAATCCGTCTGAATTACTCAGATGGATTTGGTTGTCGGAATCTCCGACCGTGTGTACAAGGGCTAAGGGTGTGAACTTAACTGAGATCTCCAGTCACAAGAGTTTTGTACATACAATTTTTATCTGCAGAAGGGCAGTGCATGTCCAAACCCGGGTCTAAAGGAGATCTAAGCAAGAAAATGTATAGAGCATTAAGTTATGCCCCTTATGGCTTTTTGGCCAATGCATAGGCAAAGCAATTTGTTTGGTGTCTTATGTGTCCAGTTGAGTGAGCTGAAAAATGTAGGACATGCACAACTTTCTTTGCTTTTATGAAGCGCTACACCTCATTGGAATGCGCTGCAGTACATAAAATCAAATTTTGACATCTCAATAAAGTTATAAAAAGCAGTGTGATGCATTGTAATCAGCACAGTGCAAACTAGCGCCTGTGTTATAACAAGGCTGCTGGTGTGAAAGGGCAAGCTGCAGCAACTTTTACAATGAATGTTGCTACCCCTTCACATCTGAGAGTAATTGCCTAAAATGAAAGAAAGAGTTCAATCTTGGGTCAATGTATATTCTGTGTTATGGTGACTATGTTGTCCAGAACCCACATAGGCAGGACATTACACAAAACAAGCTATTTTCTCAATGTTTACAGAACATTGCTTTTCCCTCCAAATGGTGCATACAACTGCATATGTAGACATAGGTAATAGTTTTTTTTAGTGCATAGCTTTTTACATAATTAAAAGTTTACATGGTGTATTCTTTAACCACTTAAGCCCCGGACCATTTGGCTGGCCAAAGACCAGACCACTTTTTGCGATTCGGCACTGAGTCACTTTAACTGACAATTGCACAGTACTGCAACGTGGCTCCCAAACAAAATTGACCTTATTTTCCCAAAAATAGAGCTTTCTTTTGGTGGTATTTGATCACCCCTGAAGTTTTTATTTTTTGCTCTATAAACAAAAAAAGAGCATCAATTTTGAAAAAAATGCATTATTTTTAACTTTTTGCTATAATAAATATCCCCAAAAAATACATTAAAAAAATGTTTTTCCTCAGTTTAGGCCGATACGTATTCTTCTACATATTTTTGGTAAAAAAAAACGCAATAAGAGAATATTGATTGGTTTGCACAAAAGTTATAGCGTCTACAAAATAGGGGATAGTTTTATGGCATTTTTATTAATTATTTTAGTTTTTTACTAGTAATGGCGGCAATCAGCAATTTTTATCATGACTGTGACATTATGGCGGACACGCCGGACAATTTTGATATATTTTTGGGACCATTGGCATTAATACAGCGATCGGTGCGATTAAAATTGCATTGATTACTGTAAAAATGTCACTGGCAGTGAAGGGGTTAACACTAGGGGCAGAGGAGGGGTTAATAAGTATCCTATTTTGTGTTCTAACTGAAGGGGGATGGGACTGTGCAGGGAAACTAACAGATCGCTGCCCATACTCTGTATGGACAGATGATCTGTTAGTTCCCTGCTCAGAGAACCGGAAACTGTGTGTTTACACACACAGCTGCCAGTTCTCCGTGTGCCCTGAGCGGGAGCCCGGCGGCGATTGAGACCACTGCAGCGCTCTCATCGGCTCGGGGAGCGAGCAGGGGGCGGACTCGCCCCTCTGGCGGCGCGCACGCGCCCCCTATTGGATGTTTATGCTACCGACGTAGCATAAGGGTGATTTGCACAGCTGAACCCTGCTGCCGCAGTACAACTGCAGCGGCTAGTCAGCATGCAGTTAATGCAGTGCTTATGGCACAGATTTACCTTAATGTAGGTCTTCAGAGCTGGGAATCATTAGATGGTGTCCTCTGTGCAACATAGGACAGAATATCAAGTACCTAACCCCTGGGGTGCCTTTAAGGCAAAGGGAAATTTTGCTTGGTGAATACGCATTCACTTTTTCTAAAAGGAAAAGGGATGCAGGGAATGTCCAGAGTCAAGCACATGACACCACATTAAACCTCCTACAGGTTACCTGTGGCTTACCTCTGTGCCACTTTCAGCCCTAGCTGGTGCCTTGTCCAGGATATACTTTGCCATCTGTTCCACCCCATTCTCAGGTCCACAACAGTTTTTCGAATGAGACAATTTAAGTATTGATGCTCTGAAAGAATAATGGTCACTAGTATAAAAAAAATGTATATGATAACCATTTTGGTTCTAAGGGGTTTATGTATTATTATATTAGAAAAATAAAAACATGTGCCTCTATATTTTATTTCTAAATGAAGCTGGGCCTCACCATGACTGTTATACCAAAACAGCCCTGGATTTCAATTGCCTTAAAGCAGAGTTCCACCCATTTAAAAATCGGCAACTACAAAAAGTGTAGCTGCTGACTTTTAATAATCAAACACTTAGCTGTCCCAAGGCCAGCAATGCGGGTGCATGAAGCCTTGCTCTTCTCCTCCTCTCTGCGGCACCGGAATTCGAACTGTGAAGCCACAGCCAGGTGCGCACTATGCATGCGTGAGCTGCGCTCTGTGATTGACCGGGCAATCTTCTGGGACCTGTGATGTGTCCCAGAAGATTGCAGGGAGGGAGGGGGGAGAGATGATCTTCCTTCTGGCACCGCGCTGCCAGGGGAGGAAGTGGGAGCTGGGTGCCTATAAAAACAAGGTACCCGCTCTAAACCCCCCACCCTTAAAAAAATGACATGCCAAATGGGACATGTCAGAGGGTCACCAGCACTTAAAGCGGAAGTTCCATTTTTCGGGTGGAACTCTGCTTTAAGAGTCTGAACTTTGACTATATGGCTGCTCCTTTGGCTAAGTTAATAATAAAGGCAGCGGATATCTCAGTGTTTGGCTTCCCTCCTACTCTCAGACTAGAAGTGTGCACCCTCCTCCCCCTTCCCTGGAAACACACACTGACTGGTTTCTGGAGGTTGCATTGGGACAGGTGATGTTACCAGAAATGGAAGGAAGTGGGCAGAGTGCCCTGAATTTCCATGCTCAATCTCTTCCCCTATCTGCATGTTCCTTGTGACAAGAGGAGCAGGTACAAGGGAGCAGTGGTGGACTGCACAGTGGCAGTTGCTGCCTAGTAGGAAGATAGTTCTGAGGTGTTGGAGAGCAGGAAGATTCAGAGTCAGAGCTGCAGGGTGAGGGTGTTGAGTGGCAGGGAGTACCTGCTCACAGAAAGGTGCAGTGTCTGGTTTGCTGGGATCAGAGGTGCTGGGAGGTTCAGAGTTAGGGTGCAGTGATTGGGGTGGTGGGTGGCAGGGGGGATATAGTTTCTAGGGTGCTGGAACTCAGTGTCAGAGTTGCTGGGAGGTAGAGCGGCTCAGAGCCATGGAGTTCAGTGCAAGGGGTGCTGGATAACAGGCAGATGCAATGTCAGGGTGCAGATTTACAGGGGAACTTGAATCTTTATAGGCCTAAATACAAAAGCTGTCTACTTTTAAATCTGAGGGGAAGCTTCTCTGAATAAATGTCACCAATATGGTGCAATTGTATCAAAAAAATGACCTAAGGTAGGTGTAAGGATATCCAGTTAGCACGGGGGCTGGGGAAAAGCATTAGGACTAAATTACCTAAAAGTATAGTTAGCCTTTAGGCCTCCTTCAGAACCCAAGGGGAGCAGTAATTTGTGTTTTATTTTAAGATTCCCAAGACCCGAAAACTGAGCTGCAGCATGGTGGCCAAGACCATACAGCAGTTTAACAGGACAGATTCCACTCAGAACAGGCCTTGCCATGGTTGACCAAAGAAGTTGAGTGCACATGCTCAGCATCATATATGCATAGCTGTCATCCCAGAAAGAAGCCTCTTCTAAAGATGATGTACAACAAAGCCCACAAACAGTTTGCTGAAGGCAAGCAGACTAAGGACGTGGATTACTGGAAGCATGTACTGTGTTAAGACCAAGATAAACTTATTTTGTTCAGATGGTGTCAAGAGTGTGTGGCGGCAACCAGGTGAGGAGGAAAGACGAGTGTGTCTTGCCTACACAGGGGAGCTACAGTTCATTGAGGGAACCATGAATGCCAACATATACTGTAACATACTGAACCATAGCTTAACCCCCCCCCTCCGGAGACTTGGCCGCAGGGCAGTATTACAACATGATGACAACCACAAACACACCTCCAAGACGACCACTGCCTTGCTCAAGAAGCTGAGGGTAAAGGTGATGGACTGGTAAAGCATGTCTTCAGACCTAAACTCTATTGAGCATCTATGGAGCATTCTCAAATGGAAGGTGGAGGAGTGCAAGGACTCTAACATCCACTAGCTCTGTGATGTCTTTATGGAGGAGTGGAAGAGGACTCCAGTGGCAACCTGTGAGGTTCTGGTGAACTCCATGCCCAAGAGGGTTAAGGAAAATAATGGTGACCCCGCCCCCTTACGATGTCACAGTCCCGGAGGATGCTGGGACTGTCACCATGTGACAACAACCCATGTAACATCAACCGAAGACCCCGCCCCTTGTCCCTATATAAGTCGCCGCGTGCCTGGTCCCCGTCATTGTGAGTGGAGGACTCGGCGAGGCAACATCTGAAGAAGAAGAAGAGAAGAACAGAAGAACGGAAGGCGGCGGCGGCGACAGAAGACCGGGCCACCGCTTGTAAAAGAGCTAGAAGAAGGCGCGGTGGCCCGGCAGAAGAACCGAAGAGGGGGACAAGACCCCCGAAGTCGGAAGAAGAGGCCGGCGGCGAGGAAGAAAGCCAGGCTCCTCCGCTAGCAAAAGAGCTACAAGAAGATAGCGGAGGAGTCCGGCGAGAAGACGGAAGACCCCCGGAGCTGTGCAATAAACTATTTTATCTTGTGTGTTGTGTTTTTTTTGTACTTTTATTTTACAGGTGAATGGGTAGGGGTACATTGTACCCCATACTCATTCACATAGGGTGGGGGGCCGGTATCCGGGGCCCCCTTATTAAAGGGGGCTCCCGGATTCCGATAAGCCCCGCCCGCAGACCCCGACAACCAACGGCCAGGGTAGTCGGGAAGAGGCCCTTGTCCTCATCAACATGGGGACAAGGTGCTTTGGGGTGGGGGGGCCGCGCGGCCCCCCCCTTCCCCAAGGCACCCCCCATGTTGAGGGCACGCAGCCTGGTACGGCTCAGGAGGGGGGGGGTGCTCGTTCGTCCCCCCTTTCCTGGCTGGCCGGGTAGCGTGCTCGGACAAGGGTCTGATGTGGACCTGGGGGGACCCCCACGCCGATTTTTTTCGGCGTTGGGGTTCCCCTTTAAGTCCATACCAGGTGGCGGGGCCAGCGACATCTCCTTCGCGGGCCCCGCCTACATGAAGACCCGCTCGAAATGAGCGGACTTTTCTCCGGGCGGGAAAAGTCCGCTCATTTCAAAAGTACGGCGGACTGGCATACACACGGCCGGATTGTCCGCCGAAATGCGAGTCCGGCGGGAAGATTGGAGTGTAAAACTACTTTCTAAGTCCGCGGTACTTTCGGGTCAAAAAAGTATGCCGGAGGCTACACACGGGGGGATTGTTTGGCGGACTTGAGTTTGCCGGACTTTTCCACCCGCTTGTTTGATCGTGTGTACGCGGCATTAGTTACACTGTTGCTATTTTTCTCCAAACTCCAACGATTCCCACAAAGATCACCAATCAGTGCCTGGTACAGGAAGTCTCCAATCACTAATAATAAGATTTTTTGTACTTACTGTAAAATTAATTTTCTGCAGGGCACTGGCAACAAAAAAGCCACAGGCCACACTTATTGCTGGCCATTCTCATCATTCCTCACTTTTGTAGGGGTTGGACCTGTGTTTCTTAATGAACTCCATAAACTGGATTTTACAGTAAGCAGAAAAGAACTGTTCTCTTTCTCGTTCAATAAAGTGGTTGAAAACCCCTGAAATAGAAAACAGCAAGGGGTCCCCTGATCCTGCCCCCCCCCCCTGTGAAAAAATAAAATAATGTCCTCTGATGTAGATCCACCATCAATCATGCTGCCCTCCACACCACAAGACCCGAAAAAAAAAAAAGAAGGTCTGCTCTTGTCAAAAGCTGACTGGCCACTCATCCTTCTGACAGTTCTTAAATAGGTGACATTACCTGGTGGCCACACACCCTTGTGACATCACCGACTGGTGACCTCATGCCATTTTTTTAATTCTGGCATGGAGTCCCCCTCCAAATGTATACCAGACCCGAAGAGTCTTTTTCACAGATTTTCTTGTCGGCAATTCTTTTTTTTATATTCAGCTGTCAGAGAGCAACCCAATGGGTTTGTTAAGGACGTGATGGCTGACTTCCCATCCCGCTCCTTAGCAACCAGCTATATGTAGTGTATTTAAAGGGGGGAAAAAAACACAAAACACTTAAAAAATGCAACACTTCTGTTTTTGGTGCGACTCCATTGAAGTTTATTACACGCAAAACGCAATCTGCTGCAGGGAAAAAGTCCCCAACCCTTTTCAAAAAACGCAGCACCGCAAAACACACAGATGTGAACTACATCCATAGGAAAGCATGTTAAATTGTCTGTAGTGCATTTACGCATCAAAGACGCATAGGTGTGAACATAGAGTTAGTCTGAGGATGAATGAACAAACTTTTTAATTGGTCAAATTAATATGCATTTGATTATCCTGCTCAGATTTGATCTTTGCACACTCATTTGGCGTTAGATACTTGTCACCAATAGCTGCAGTTGTCAGCAATGAACAATCTTTAATAAATCTGTATCTTTAAATTATAAGTTTCTAGAGTGCTTGAACATTTTAGGAGCCTCCAATGTAAAACAAAAGCCAATTCTTTACTTTACAATGCTATACAATGCTGATGCGATTTGTACAAGCAATACAGGAATCAGATTTGACACAAAGCTATGAATAGATTTTTATAGTATGAAATATTAAATTGTAGGAATATCTTCAGTGAGACTTTGATGTGATTAATCGGTGATTGGAAAAAAAGCAAAACCAAAACATTTGCAAAATGAATTAAGCAGGCCTTGAAGAAGAGAATGTGACGTGCAGGGACTGTGTCTAGCAGATCTCTACTCATCTGTCTGACTTGTACTGTCTGCTTAACATCCAGAACACCCCAACCTTGACCCCATAACTAATTGAACCTTCAACTTGCCATGAACTTGGGGGGCTGGGTTTCTCTTTTTTTTTGGAGTATTGCATGTTCAACGACCGTGGCATATGAATTTGCTTGGCTATTATATGACGTGGCTTTAGTATTTCAGTTATCAAGAGTGAGTTCATTAAAAGTATGCATACGTTATTACTGGAGAATAGAGATAATAGAGATAACATATATGAAGGCCTTTTATTTATTTCAATTTTTTTTTTTTTACTTTTTACAAATTACATTTAAGGGTTAGCTTTAGAATTTGTCTACATTACAATTTTTTGTTTGTTTGTCAGTTCCCTATAGCTAATGATACACGAGCAATAATAAAAACCACATCAATACCATACAGTGGAAATGATAAAAAAATTCAAATCAGTATGTCATACAAAATATTACAAAAGGCTTATAGATATACATCACCCTTTTCCAGTATAAAAGATAATAGTAGTTATCATACTGATTAATTACTCAAGCTCTGTCTGCTGTATTTAGGAGTGAGCTGTTTGGTTACCTTTAAGAAGGCAGTTTATTGTTATATGTATGTACCCTCACCACTACACATCCACCATCTATAAAATGCTATATATACATACTGTATGTATACACGTGCAAATATGCATGTAAGCAGGATACCTCCAGACAGGAGAGGGAAGGAAGGGCTGATGCACATTACATACTTCCCTGGAAAATAAGTTCTATTCTTTTTTTAAATATATGAAGTAAATATTTGCAGCATCCCAAAGCATCTCCCTTTGGGGATATCTAAAGGGGGATCAGAGGTTGGCCTGCAAATTGGAAGATGTGGTCTGAATCTCTTACAGCCTCCATGAATTTATCTCCCTGTCTTCCTAGGCAACTGTTATTTCTCTCACTCTATTTGTCTTTCTCCATTTTCTCATCCCTGTCTTTCTCTACTTACCTATATCCTTCAAATCTCTTTTGAACCATCTGTTCTATTCTTACAACCAAACATACAGTTTATACTAGGGATGAGCCGAACACCCCCTGCTTCGGTTCGCACCAGAACATGCGAACAGGCAAAGAATTCAGAAGAACACACAAACACCGTTAAAGCGTATGGGACACGAACATGAAAAATCAACAGTGCTCATTTTAAAGGCTTATATGCACGTTCTTATCATAAAAAGTGTTTGGGGACCCGGGTCCTGCCCCAGGGGACATGTATTAATGCAAATCTTTTTTTTTTAAACAACCGTTTTTTTGGGGAGCAGTGATCTTTTTTAATACTTAACGTGAAACAATAAAAATGAAATATTCCTTTAAATATCGTGCCTGGGGGGGGGGGGGGGGGGTATCTATAGTATGCCTGTAAAGTGGCGCATTTTTCGCGTTTTTAGAACAGTACCACAGCAAAATGACATTTCTAAAGGAAAAATTGTAATTCCAAGCTGTAATGAATTGTCGGTTCTCGGGACTATAGAAAGAAATCTCATTAAAAAAAAAAGGGCATGAATCCCCCCCCCCCCAGTCCATTACCAGGCCCTTTGGGTCTGGTATGAATATTAAAGGGAACCCCGAGCCAAAATTGAAAATTGCATGGGGGTCCCCCTAAAATCCAAACCAGGCTGGATCTGGAGGTCCCCTTGTTAAAGGGGCTTCAAGATTCCAATAAGCCCCCCGCCCACATACCCTCACAACCACCGGGCATGGGTTGTGGGGATGAAGCCCTTGTCCCCATCAACATGGCGACAAGGTGCTTTGGGATCACACCCTATGTTGAGGGCATGTGGCCTGGTATGGTTCAGGAGGGGGGGCGCTCTCTTGTCCCCCCTTTTTTCCTGCAGCCTGACAGGTTGAGTGTTTGGATAAGGGTCTGGTATGGATTTTGGGGGGACCCCTATGACTTTTTTAAAAAATTTGGAGCAGGGTTCTCCTTAATTTCCATTCCAGACCTGAAGGGCCTGGTATGGATTTTGGGGGGACTCCCACGCATTTTTCTTTTAAAATTTTTGGAACCCATACTCCTTTTTTTTCAATGAGTTTTATCTATATTGCAGAGACCTGACAAGTCATTACAGCCGCAATCAGTTTTAAATGACAATTTTTCCTTTAGAAATTAAATTTTGCTGCGTACTGTTCTAAACACTGGGAATATGTGCCACTTTACAGGCATACTATAGATTACCCCCCCCCCCCCCCCCCGCAATATATTTCATTTTTATTGTTTCACTTTAAACATTAAATAAATCACTGCTCCCGAAGAAAAATATTTGCATTGATACATGTCCCCTGGGGCAGGACCCAGGTCCCCAAACACTTTTTATGACAATAACTTGCATATAAGCCTTTAAAATTAGCACTTTTGATTTTTCATGTTAGTGTCTCATAGACTTTAACAGTGTTCCGGCGGCTTTAGAATTTGCCCTGAACACTGCATATTGTTCAGTGTTTGCAGAACATCCGAACAACCAAAGTTCGGTCTGAACTTATGCTCGGGCCGAACCGTTCGCTCATCCCTAGTTCATACACTTTTTATCTCTTGTCTTGTCAGTTTTAATAAATTCCTGATTTTTTTTAAACTGAAAATAGGCCACTGCAAAACAATAATCAAATTCACAATCACATTTACTTGTGTGTATTACTATGCACTCTGCATGCTCAAGTTGGGGCATCAACATCTCAGAATGATCTGTTTTTCCACTAAAATGAGACACGCTACAGCCATTGGAAGTCGCACAATAGCTAACATTGCCTTATGTGATTTAATAACATCAAAGAGCTTCTGTGCCAACATTGTGAGACCAGTTATGTAAACCTGTGAAAATCCTGAACATAAGAAGAAAACAAACCATAGTCTATCTACACTGAAAACTACATGTCTTAACAATCTATAGAAATACTATCGGCTGAAATCATATGCAATCTTTTATTGAAATATCAAACTGGATCCCACCATATACTGCCTCTCAAATCTCTCAATGCAATGGGTAGAAACACCCATAGGCGTGCGCACATGGGGTGCAAGGTGTGCCTAGGCACACCGTAATCACCATGTACTGGCAGATTGCCCCTGCTGCCTGGCTGCAGAGAAAAGGACCGTGGAATCTCTGCCTCAAAAGTGAAACCTAAGGGGTCTGTTAAGACCCCTGAAACTTCACCAAAGCACCCCGCAGGCTCCCAAACAAATTGTAGAAAAATAATAAAAAATTATATTGTAAAAAATAATATAACTTCAGCCACCTACATCTATGGACATCTATGGACCTATTCATTGATTTGATATCTGGTTTTCACTAAAGGTAAGGAAGAGGGAAGAATAAATAAACCAGGATGTATTTTCCCCACCATTTTTTAAAGCTGCTACAAGATATTGTACCCAGTGCCAGGGTGTTTTTTTCAGTGACAAATTATGTAATGTTCTGTCATTTTATTGCTGTCCTCACTGGAGAGACTGGCCCTCCTTATCTGTCCTGGTGACTATTTTCTCCTGTACCAAAAGTCATGGGAAATCCAACATTTTATAGCTGTTATAGGAAAAAAAGGTTAAGGGAGATCTTTAAATGGAGACAACTATCTGCTTTACTTTGAAAATATTTGCTCTTACTTTTTGCATTTCTGGGACAGGAAGTGAAAGAAAACCTGCCCAACAAGACACCGTTTAAAAAAATATATAATTTTGCCTTTATATACACTTGAATGTAGGCACAGTGTTGCCAGGTGTATTTGTATTTGTATTTAGTTGTAGCCCCTCTTGTAATAATGCAGTGGGTGGAGTTTGTGCCCTTTTAATACCAGCTGTGGGTAGGGCCTGGCAGTTTGGGTATGGGATTAGGACATCTCTGACCAACATCATGAATGTCTGTGTCTTGGATGCATGCTGGACTGCTGAACTGTCAAGAGAACTATAAATGGACACATAGGTGTTGATTTACTAAAACTAGAGAGTTCACAATCGGGTGCATCTCTGCATAGAAACCAATCAGCTACCAGGTTTTTAGGGTATTTGAACAAGATGAGGTTAGAAGCTGATTGGCTACCAAGCACATATGAACCAGATTTTGTTCACTCCAGTTTTAGTCAATTAACCCCATAGGGAGATGGTGGCAGCAGGGCCGTCTTTAATATTGATTGGACCCTGGGCAAAAATTTTCTTAGGGCTCCCCTCCCCCCATGCAATTTCGCTCTTCACCTTCTCTGAGGCCGCGTACACACGCGGGGACTGTCTGCCGAAACTAAGTTCGTCAAACAGTCCGCTCAAACTTTTGAATGAACGAACACGCCCACACACGGCACTTTTTGAGCGAACAAATACGGCAAACTTTGTTCGTCGTACTAAGTCCGCGCAACTTTTGAAATGAACGGACTCGCCCACACACGAGGCAACAGTCCGCTCATTTCGAGCGTGTGTGCAGGTAGGCGGGGCCCGCGACGGAGACGTCGTGGGCTCCGCCGCCTGGAATGTACTTAAAGGGGAACCCCAACGCCGAAAAAAATCGGCGTGGGGGTCCCCCCAAAGTCCACAACAGACCCTTGTCCGAGCACGCTACCCGGCCGGCCAGGAAAGGGGGGCGAGCGAGCGCGCCCCCCCTCCCGAGCCGTACCAGGCCGCGTGCCCTCAACATGGGGGGTGCCTTGGGGAAGGGGGGGCCGCGCGGCCTCCCCACCCCAAAGCACCTTGTCCCCATGTTGATGAGGACAAGGGCCTCTTCCCGACAACCCTGGCCGTTGGTTGTCGGGGTCTGCGGGCGGGGGGCTTATCGGAATCCGGGAGCCCCCTTTAATAAGGGGGCCCCCGGATACCGGCCCCCCACCCTATGTGAATGAGTATGGGGTACAATGTACCCCTACCCATTCACCTGTAAAATAAAAGTACCCAAAAAAAAAACACAACACACGAGATAAAATATTTTATTGCACAGCTCCGGGGGTCTTCCGTCTTCGGGGGTCTTCTCGCCGGACTCCTCCGCTATCTTCTTGTAGCTCTTTTGCTAGCGGAGGAGTCCGGCTTTCTTCCTCCCCGCCGCCGGCCTCTTCTCCCGACTTCGGGGGTCTTGTCCCCCTCTTCGGTCTTCTGTCGCCGCCGCCTTCCGGTCGCCTTCCGTTCTTCTTCTTGTTCTTCTTCTTCTTCTCCAGGAGATGTTGACACGTCGCTCTCTCCGGCCGGAATGCCAGAGCCGCGCTGTGCGGCCACTTATATAGTGACAATGGGGCGGTGTCACATGGTATATGTCACATGGGTTGGTCACATGGTGACCCCGCCCCCTTACGATGTCATAGTCCCCATGTGACATCAACCCATGTGACCAACCCATGTGACATATACCATGTGACACCGCCCCATTGTCACTATATAAGTGGCCGCGCAGCGCGGCTCTGGCATTCCGGCCGGAGAGAGCGACGTGTCAACATCTCCTGGAGAAGAAGAAGAACAACAAGAAGAAGAACGGAAGGCGACCGGAAGGCGACAGCGGCGACAGCGGCGACAGAAGACCGGGCCACCGCCTCTAAAAGAGCTATAAGAAGGCGCGGTGGCCCGGCAGAAGAACGGAAGGCGGCGGCGACAGAAGACCGGGCCACCGCCTGTAAAAGAGCTAAAAGAAGACGCGGTGGCCCGGCAGAAGAACCGAAGAGGGGGACAAGACCCCCGAAGTCGGGAGAAGAGGCCGGCAGCGGGGAGGAAGAAAGCCGGACTCCTCCGCTAGCAAAAGAGCTACAAGAAGATAGCGGAGGAGTCCGGCGAGAAGACCCCCGAAGACGGAAGACCCCCGGAGCTGTGCAATAAAATATTTTATCTCGTGTGTTGTGTTTTTTTTTGGGTACTTTTATTTTACAGGTGAATGGGTAGGGGTACATTGTACCCCATACTCATTCACATAGGGTGGGGGGCCGGTATCCGGGGGCCCCCTTATTAAAGGGGGCTCCCGGATTCCGATAAGCCCCCCGCCCGCAGACCCCGACAACCAACGGCCAGGGTTGTCGGGAAGAGGCCCTTGTCCTCATCAACATGGGGACAAGGTGCTTTGGGGTAGGGGGGCCGCGCGGCCCCCCCTTCCCCAAGGCACCCCCCATGTTGAGGGCATGCGGCCTGGTACGGCTCGGGAGGGGGGGCGCGCTCGCCCGCCCCCCTTTCCTGGCCGGCCGGGTAGCGTGCTCGGACAAGGGTCTGTTGTGGACTTTGGGGGGACCCCCACGCCAATTTTTTTCGGCGTTGGGGTTCCCCTTTAAGTCCATACCAGGCGGCGGGGCCCGCGACGTCTCCTTCGCGGGCCCCGCCTACCTGGAGACGCGCTCGAAATGAGCAGACTTTCCTCCGAGCGGGAACAGTTTGCTCATTTCGAAAGTGGCCTACACACGGGCGGACTGTCCGCTCAAACCAAGTTTCAGCGGACAGTTTTTCGGAATTTCCAAAAAACTTTGTTCGTCAAACTGTCCGCTGAAACTGTCCGCTGAAGCCCCACACACGAGCGGACTGTCCGCTGAAACACTGTTCAGCGGACAAAGTTGAGCGAACAGTCCGCCCGTGTGCACGCGGCCTGAGACATACAATAAATAAAAGCTAGACTTAAAATCAGTTTACTGTATCAGATCAGGCAGCGATTGCGATTAGTTTCCAGAGGTTACAGCATATCATTACTGCTTACTGACTGATTGCTAGAGGTTACAGCACTCCTTAAGGCTCACTGATTAGTTGCTAGAGGTTACAGCACATTTCTGCTTGTTGATTGGCTGCTAGAGATTGCTGTACAGTAATACTGCTCACTGGTTGCTATAGGTAACAGCACAACTTGTCCTCACTGCAGGGGGGCATGATATATCTATGAATGCTGCCTTTATTTACATATCAATGCAGTTGGCCTCAGCTATTTACATATGCATTTTACTGCTATTTACATATGAATGCCAGTATTTACATGTAAACACAGGTCTGCAGGTGAGTCATCTGTACACAACAATAGGGCAGAGCTGGGCAGCATTAGTAGCATCACAGGACTAAACTTCAAGAGACAAGGGAATGTAAACTGGGATAGTTGGCAAGTATGAGGCAGCTGCTTTGGGCCCCACAACAATGACAGGGCCTAGGGCAGCTGCCCCTTTTGCCCTGCCTTAAAGACGGCCCTGGGTGGCAGAACATTCCCACCCCTGATCTTTGCTTAGTAGGTTCTGTAGCTGGTTGTAGGAACACTCTACGTGTGGAGTTGACTGTGGGAATTGACTGGTAACATCTGAGAAGATGGCTGATTGCAGTGGTACTGTGTACTTTACAGAGTGTTCTGAACTGTCATTGTGTACTATGGAAGATGTGTAACTTAGCATGTGCCCAAGTTGATGCAGTAAAGTATTAAAAAGGCTTTTGGACTGCACATTCTTTATTATGGGTAACAAGCCTCAGTCTGGGAATATGTGGAAGGTGGGCATCAGGCAGGACAGTGAGTGACATAAGATGACAGAGTATCTTCAAAAAGATAGATATGTGACTAAGCCATCCAGAGAAGAAGTGGGGCAGGACCTGGGCTGGCTTGGCATTAACAAAGATCAATTCAGGTTCCTTACAACAGAAATGTTGCCAATTTTTTTTTTTAACAATTGGAGTGTCAACAGGTCAGAATGCTCTGTTTTCCCCCTAAAATGAGACACAGCACAGCCGTTGGTTGTTTATGTTAGTAAACATGTAAAACCTTGCGAGTCTTGAAAATATATAAAAATAGGACAAACTTCCGTGTCAACTTGTGCTTCTATGATAATTAAGGTTTGAAAAAAGTAGGCATGGCTTTCATTTTATATGCCAATGGATTCAAGGGTAGAGTGCCCATTGACTAACATCTAAATCCAGAGGGTGACTAAACAATCATACATGTCTTCACCACTTCAAAAGTGCTTCACCCTCTATATTTATAAAGAAAACAAAAGAATAATATACTGTTTGATTTCAGATTCTGAAAAATATAATATAACTTAGTAGACTCAAAGACCGTTTGAATCCTTTGGCACTGTATAGTAGGCTTGCGCAATTCGTTTCGTAATGAAACAAAATTAGGCTGAATTTTGCATCTTTCGGACATTCGGATGCATCCGAATGTCCAAATAAAAATAAATAACGAATTTCAACGAATACGAAAGAAATTATAGCGGATATAACAAATGAATTAGACATGATTCTGTAATTCATTAAAGATCTAATGAAACAAAAGGTCAACTCATAGTAAATCTTACAGTCCGATCAGCTGATCAATTTTGTGCTGGAGGTTGGATTACTGGCAATGTGCATTCCTGAGAACTGAGTGAGAAGGGTTTTGTATTGTATTTGAGCAGAGGAGAAGAGATATTGTCATTGTGTGTGTTAATAGATTCAATAAACAAACGACTTTCCAAACTATGAATCATTATCACAAATATATATACATACATAAATATCAAATTTCAACGAATACGAGCTAAATTATAGAGCATATAATGAATGAATTTGACATGATTTGAGATTCAGTATAACGAATATCGACACTCTACAGAAATAACGAATTATCCTAAAACATATTAACATAACATAATGAATATAACATAACGAAATTATGCATTTTATGAATGACAAAGAACCAAAACTAAATGAAATTTTCTGTTGTGCACAATTCTATTGTATAGAGCATTATTTTAAACTTATTACCACCTATCTTGTAGACTCTAAAAAACAGATGTATCAAAAGAAGCCATCTCCCTACCGTATTTTATAGTAGAAAAGCCATTCAATGAAAAACCATGGTAATTTTTAAATTAAACACATTCTAACTTTCACTTCTTCTATCAGGAAAATAGCATCATCACAATAGAACAGTGTCTATATTATATTTATATATTATATGATCTTTCTCTCCATTTATTACAGTATCTTTGAGATAACAAACTAGCTTCTTACACAGTTGTATACTTACCCTTGTATTTGTGAAGTACCAAAATACTCCACTATATATTCATATAAATTGTCTGTGAATAGTAGAAGTCTGGTTGCATCCACATTTTTAAGAAACTTAGAGCTTATCAGCAACCCATTATAAAGATACAGAACGCCACCAATATACTGTATGCACATAAAGATCTAGGTTGGTCAATTTATTCTCTCCTTTGCATCCACTCTATCCCTCCTTGACTCAACTTGATCAGAAAGCTGTCTTTTGACATTTGATGGAGAAGAGACAAAGCTAAGGAAATAGGCATGTTGTGTAGCAGTACAACTACTAATTTCTACTTGGACCTTGTCTTAGCAGTATACTTTGGGCATGGAGCCCTTGTTGGGGATTAGTGCACACTCCCTTACATGTGGGGATGCCATTGGAGTGAGCTGTTCTGGCTTAACCAGTACCCGTTGACTGTCTCTTGCACACCTGCTTAAGAACTTATACCAACAGACTCTACTTTGCCCCTTGGGTGCAAGTTTTGTTTCCAGGTGATGTCCCCATATAGAGGTTAGAAGAAGGAGTCCAGACCAGCAATTATGTTTTAATCATTTACTAAATTGATAGACGCAAAGATATTTACAGACTTCGGCCATTGCTTGAAGGCCGTGGCACTCAGCGTAGCTTCCCTGGCAGTATTCCCGAGTCTGGCTCGGGGTAAGATTTCATTACCATAAGCGGTATTACCGAGCCAGACTCAGGATCCCATCGCAGGATCCATGTAAGGGTTTACTTACCTTGTCCCCTGGAACCAGCAATGTCTCCCCACTGTGATCAGCGAGCTGCCGTGTCTCAATCGATCTGTCACAGTGCCACGCTCCGTTCCCTGTGAGCATTGAGATCATTGAGATTGGGGATGGAGTTCGGCGCCAAATTAAAAAAAGTAAAAAACACAATATAGATACAGTATACTGTAATCTTACCGACTTGGCCATTCTAACACCTGGATACGTTTATTTGTGAACCATTCCTTTGTAGATTTTGCTGTATGTTTGGGATCATTGTCTTGTTGGAAGATAAATCTCCGTCCCAGTTTCAGGTCTTTTGCAGACTCCAACAGGTTTTCATCCAGAATGGTCCTGTATTTGGCTGCATCCATTTTCCCCTCAATTTTAACCATCTTCCCTGTCCCTGCTGAAGAAAAGCAGGCCCAAACCATGATGCTGCTACCACCATGTTTGACAGTGGGGATGGTGTGTTGAGGGTGATGAGCTGTGTTGCTTTTATGCCAAACATATCGTTTTGCATTGTGGGCAAAAAGTTCGATTTTGGTTTAATCTGACCAGAGCACCTTCTTCCACATGTTTGGTGTGTCTCCCAGGTGGCTTGTGGCAAACTTTAGACGAGACTTTTTATGGATATCTTTGAGAAATGGCTTTCTTCTTGCCACTCTTCCATAAAGGCCAGATTTGTGCAGTGTACGACTGATTGTTGTCCTATGGACAGACTCTCCCACCTCAGCTGTAGTTCTCTGCAGTTCATCCAGAGTGATCATGGGCCTCTTGGCTGCATCTCTGATCAGTCTTCTCCTTGTCTGAGCTGAAAGTTTAGAGGGACGGCCAGGTCTTGGTAGATTTGCAGTGGTCTGATACTCCTTCCATTTCAAAATGATCGCTTGCACAATGCTCCTTGGGAATGTTTAAAGCTTGGGAAATCTTTTTGTATCCAAATCCGGCTTTAAACTTCTCCACAACAGTATTACGGACCTGCCTGGTGTGTTCCTTGGTCTTCATGATGCTCTCTGCGCTTTCAACAGAACCCTGAGACTATCACAGAGCAGGTGGATTTATACAGAGACTTGATTACACACAGGTGGATTCTATTTATCACCATCAGTCATTTAGGATTGGATCATTCAGAGATCCTCGCTGAACTTCTGGAGTGAGTTTGCTGCACTGAAAGTAAAGGGGCCAAATAATTTTGCACGCACAACTTTTCCGTTTTTTATTTGCTAAAAAAGTTTAAATTATCCAATAGATTTCGTTCCACTTCACAATTGTGTCCCACTTGTTGGTGATTCTTCACAAAAAATTAAAATGTTATATCTTTATGTTTGAAGCCTGAAATGTGACAAAAGGTTGAAAAGTTCAAGGGGCCGAATACTTTCACAAGGCACTGTAAATACTGTTCTTTATGCCAGGAAACTGGGGATTGTCCATAGCAACCAAAAAATGTCAGTTTATACCAAAAGTGCTTTTAGACCAGCTAGAAAACAGCCATAATAAATTAGAATCACTTGCAGAATTGAGCGATAGTATATCGTGGGGAAATTCGTCATCAAACACTAAAAGTAATGACAGCGACAATTCTGCAACTCAGCACATTTCAGTGTTTTTGATTTGATTACATTATTGAATAATCTTTATTATTATTATATTATTATTTTTTATAATTATTTATTTTTATATATATATATATATATATATATATATATATATAATAATTTATGATTTCGTATTTCAAATGTTATCATACCCAGAATTGTCTATTAGACTCTGGTTTGGACGGATTTAAGTGAATTATTTCTAAGAATTACAGGCCTACAATATCAAATGCCAAATTTCCATGCAAAATAATGGTACCACCAGGGAGGTTAAGTTACACACAGTCCAGCATAGTTCAGAGAGATGTGGTATGAGAGAAGAGACAAGAGACCTATTCCCATCCGGTGGATTACTAAAAAGACAAATCATAAGTCTGACTTCCCAGCATGCCCTTCTACTGGCAGGGGAGAACTATCATACATCTTGGCTATTTTTTTTTTTTGTCAGAGGGTGGTATTATTACAAACCTTTTGCCATGGACAGAATTATCTCTAGGTATCCCTCAGTTGCAGCTAAATAACAAGGACGTGTTCAATGTAGAAAATAAACAGCCCTCTATCTTTTACACTGGATCAAAACAGTAGGGACTTAAAAAGACTCCTAAGCTAGCCATGCATGGACATTTGAATTGTGAGTGGCCCTGTCATCACTACCTAGCTTGACAACTTTGACTGAAAAA
This sequence comes from Lithobates pipiens, assembly GCF_037356315.1. NCBI lineage: Eukaryota > Metazoa > Chordata > Amphibia > Anura > Ranidae > Lithobates > Lithobates pipiens. Next base: position 11,103,028 of record NW_027507790.1, read on the forward strand.
TCAAAAGAGCCATGTGTTATATTGTGGGCCAAACACTAACTGTATTCAACTTGATGTAGTCACAGGGAGCAATTCATTAAAGGGGGCAAATAAATAAATTCAAAAAAACGGAGACACTTTTCTGGCATTGTGGCCCTATTAGAAAGTCTGGTGCCACATTCTTGTGTGTGCTACAAATTCAAGTAGTTCTTATGTGCAACACTTTATAATTCTGACAGTATGGCTGCAGCAAATTGATTAAGAAATACAACAATATCGGTAATAAGAAACATGAAGGTAAATGAGAATTATTTTGTGTTGGAGTAAAATGTGTCCCACGTGTAAGTATTGGGTGGCAGACAAAATTCTGTCTGAAACAATTCTACATCAATTTTATATACACACCCAACAGGCAGTCACAAAATACCTTTCTTTAGGGAAGCCTATCCTCTTTCTGCCTAACAACTGAACTTTTTTTTTTCCAACAAGTCACTAGCTTTTGCATCACTTACCTTTACCTTTCTCACAAACCTGGCCCTCTTAATCCTCCTGCCTTGAATTGTATTGTGACTGTCTCCCCCGATATATGGTAAAGTGCTTTGCAAACATTTGGTACAATATAAATCTAATAATGGTAATCCATGGATGGTGTAATTAGGTGATTTCTATAGTTGAATGATAGAAATCTAAATGTGTATGGCTAGTCTTATGCAGGAGACCTTTCAGCAGACTAATAGAATAATATGAGAGGTTAAAGTAGAAAGTAAACCCATCGATTTAACTGTTTCAAAAAACAGTTATGCTTGAGGTGATAGTAGCCATATTAGTGCACTTGCGACAGAAACAGTTGAGTACTGTCCGTGATACTTTTTTTATTTGCACTAACATACAATTTTCAGGACAAGCTTTTGGGGTGTGTCACCTTCATCAAGGTCAAGCAGCACAGATTCACAAAAGTTTTAGCAGAATGTTAAAAAAACACAATCTCTGAGGGAAAGGTAAAAAAGAGAAAAACAGACACGCACAAACAAATCTACATGGTAATGGTACTAAATGCCGGTTCACACAGGGGCAGCCTGACTTGCAGCATGACTTTACAAGGCGATCTGCACACGACTTCAGTTGCCTGACAAGTCGCCCCGGTGGGAACCGGCACTTAAACTAGCATAGTTAGTCAAAGAAGACAGAGGGAGAGCAATAGACCGGGGGGATGGTAGTCAAAGAAGTGGTCGTAAAACTGTAGGATAATGAGTTAGGAGTCCCATATCCAAATTTAGGCCTTTCTTTTTTGTGTCAAATAGAAGTATCATTCTTAGTTCAAAAGTTTTCCTTTCCTGGATAGTTCTTAAGTTCCCTTTAACCGCTTGCCGACCAGCCGATGTCATTATACTGTGGTAGGTTGGCACAGCTGCTCAAAACCGCCGTAGGTGTGCGTCAGTTGCTTTAAGAGCTATGGGGGGGGGGGGGGGCATATGCATGCCTGCAGCATGATGCCGGAGCCCATGTGCGTGGCTGATGGCCGTGATTTCTCCCGGTGACCCACAATCGCTCCTCAGAGAACTAGAACGGGGATCTGTCAGTGTAAACAGACAGATCACCATTCTGTCAGGGAAGTAGAGAGAGATCTGCTGTTCCTAGTGATTAGGAACAGCGATCTCTCTCCTCCCAGTAAGTCCACTCCACCCACGGTTAGAAACATCTCCCTAGAGAACACTTAACCCCTTCCTTGTGAAAAAAATATGAAACTGAACCAAAGCGCCAAAGGATGAAAGTAAGTGAAAAAACCTAATGTATGTGTTAATATGGATAAAGAAAACAAATTGCTTTACCACATAATTAAAGCAGCTGCAGTGTGAAATTGGTGTGAACAATTAATAAATGATAAAAAGTATACAGCGCTAAATGCTAAAAAAATTACATACAGGTAATAAATGATACACTGGTAACAATTAATAAAATTAAACAAACAGTCCCCAGTGAAAAAAAGGTGCTTGTGCTAGTGAAACAATATCCAGTGCTGTGACTTGAATAATAGATGGATGATTCAGTGCTTAAGTGCTTTAAATAGGGTGGCCCCCTAATAGATGTGCACTCACCCCTGGGAGTGGACCAACTATTGCTAGTTAGGTCAAATGCGCGTGTGGGGCAACCCCTATGGATATCCTCTGGTCCATTGATTGGCAGCGGTGAATGTTCCTCATATAAATAGATATAATAGAAAAAGCCTCATTGCGCAATACCATTGATAAAGAGCTTTTTATTCCAAAAAATATAAAGGTATTGAACTCACATGTATGAGTGCCTAATGTCCTGGCACTCAGAGTGAACAGCAGGTATAAGTAACCCCTTCCTTGTCAGTGACATTTATACAGTAATCAGTGGCTATTTTTAGCTCTGATTGCTGCATAAATGTCAATGGTCCCAAAAAAAGTGTCAACAGTGTCCGATCTGCCCGCCGCAATGACGGAATCCCTATAAAAATCGCTGATCGCCGCCATTACTAGTAAAAAAAGAAACATAATAAAAATGCCATAAATATATCTCCTATTTTTTAGACTCTATAACTTTTGCGCAAACCAAACAATATACGCTTATTGCAATTTTTTTTTACCAAAAATATGTAGAACAATATATATTGGCTGAAACTGATGAAGAAATTTGTGGGGGGTTTTTTGATATGTATTAGAACAAAAAATAAAAAATATTGTGTTTTTTCTAAATTGTTGCTCGTTTTTTTGTTTATAGCACAAAAAATAAAAACCGCAGAGGTGATCAAATAACACCAAAAGAAAGCTTTATTTGTGGCAAAAAAAGGACATCAATTTGGGTACAGCGACGCATGACCACACAATTGTCAGTTAAAACTACGCAGTGCTGTACCACAAAAAATGGCCAGGTCAGGAAGTGGGTAAATCCTTCCGGGGCTGAAGTGGTTAAGAACTAAAACATTGAGGTCTTCTATATTGTGGTCCAGTTGTGAGAAATGATGTCCTACAGGTGTGCAGAAACAATCTTCCTTATATTCCTTGATGGTATGTCTGTGCAAATTCATCCTCGCTTGCAACCTCTGTCCTGTTTCACCAAGATAAGATCCTTTGCTACATCTTTTGCATTGGATGAGGTCAGGGGTCAAGTCCTGGGAAAAAAAGTGTGGGAACTCCCACCCAAGATCCACTCCCCCACCAAAAAATAAAATAAATAATACGCTCATATGCACGAACGCTTCAAAAGTGGTATTTTTCATCCAATTTTTGTATTGTGTGTATGAAGCTTAACTGTTAGTACATAAAAAAAACAATCCTCAATAAACATAAATACGGTAATTCTCTGAATAATCAGCATTCATTCAATTGTGCTTCCATGCAAATGTGAACATCATGTTCTGATCTTTATTGGGGAATTTTATTTTGTCTATAGAGTGTTTATGTGGTGAGTTTACACTTTTCATTGAACAGAGTTTGGATAACACAGGGTTAAACGGAAAGGTCATAAATTAACTGCACATTATCTGGACAGAATGCCTGGGGAGATAGTGATGTGTTCCTGCTTAGGAGATGTATTTTGGCTTGGCGGGCTGCAAACTCTGCAGGGCTCCAACACACACTCGCTGCTATTCCAACCCTTCACATATTTCCACATAAACTTCCCTCCTGGCATTAAACTTTGCCAGGTATTGTGTTCAACTTACCACCCCAAACTGATGTTCCTCCCTCAGCTCACCTCTCTCCCTGCATGTCATGTGAGCAGAATAGCTGATCTTCTCGTCAGCTAGACCTAGATCTGATCTACCCATCAGCTAGTGGTGATTGACAGGTAGATCGAAGCGGAAGCTGTCATGGGACCCCCTACTGGCAATGCCTGAATGGTCAGGTGTTCGGCACTTACTATTGCGAGCTGTGTCGGCAGCTGCTGGTGTAGCACCTGCCACACAGCTCGCATACTTCAAAGTCATGCAGGACAGCTGCTAATGGGAACTGAGTTCCTGTTGTGGAAAAAGTACAGGAACTCCGTTCCCATGCGTTCCCGCAGGACTTGAACCCTGGATGAGGTACATGATATTACTGGAGGTACAACTGTATGATCACAGGATATTGAAAGCCCCATTTGTGTGTTTGATATTTTTAACCTCCCTAGCGGTATTCCTGAGTGGGACTCGGGGTGAATATTCATTACCAAAATCGGTAACCCTGAGCCACACTCGGGATTGCATCGCAGGATCCAGGCAAAGTTACTTACCTTGTCCCCAGGATCCTGCGATGTTCTCCCGCTGTGTATGCAATCTGTGTCCTCCACTCAATCTATCACTGTGCTGGGCTCCGTTCCCTTTGAGCGTTGCGACACATGGGGATGGAGCCTGGCGCCAAATTCAAAAAGTGAATACATACAGTATATTGTAATTTTACAGATTTCATTACTGTATCAAATAATTTCACATCCCTTTTGTCCCTAATGCTTTGTCCAGTGCCCTGCATGCAGTTTTATATTATATATACTGTTCTTTATGCCTGGAAACTTGAGATTGCCCATGGCAACCAAAAAGTCTCCCTTTACGTCAAAAGTGGTTTTAAATCAGCTAGAAAACAGCGATAATAAATTAGAATCACTTGCAGATTTGAGCGATAATGATTTGTGGGGAAATCCATCATCAAACACTGAAAGTAATGACAGTGAATATTCTGCATTTGAGCAAATTTCAGAGTTTTTGATTTGATTACATTATTGAAAACATTTTATTATTATTATATTATTATTTGTTATAATTATTTATAATAATTTATTATATTATAATTTATGATTTTGTGTTTCAAACTTTATCATACCCGGGATGTCTACTAAAATTTGTCTTTGGACAGATTTAAGTGAGTTATTCCTAAAAATTACAGGCCTACACTATAAAACTCCAAATTTCCATACAGAACAATGTACCACTTTCAGCATCAAAAATCAGACATAATCATACCGCCAGGGAGGTTAAATAGAAATAGATGTATCTGCTTGCACAGTTTGCAACGTTTTTTGTTGCAGGGTTTGCGTCCATTATTTGTGACTTCATAATAAGAATGGAGTTTCCTACTAATTTGTTTATGTCTGAGGTTGGGTGGTTGTCTGAATGCTAGTATTGGGGGTTGTTGGAATATTTCTTTCAGAGTTTTATCCTCTGTTATGATGGGTTGTAAATATTTGATTCTCGTTTTTATCCCTTCTAGTGCTAAATTATATATGGTGACTAGAGCTATACGGGTTGTTTGTTTTTTTCTCTTTGTATTGGAGGAGATTTTCTCTTCTTTTTTACATTCCTGGCATGCCAGGAATACTAAATGTCACATTGCTTGTGCTCTCATCCAAACTGTCAAACCATTCAATGGCTGGTGTCATAACTGATCACATGTGCAGTATCATGGCAGGTGAAGATTAAACAGAGGCCAAGATGGCAGCTTCCTTGGCTGAAAACGATAGGGGGGTTTACTTCCATTTTAAGGAAGGTCATTTTTTAAAAAAAGTGTAGGCGCTCGTAATGATACTAATGACCAAATATAATACATGTAAGTAAGCCAGAGGAAAGAAAGAAACATAATATTACAGGATACTCTTGTTGAAATGAATCAGCAGCTGATATAATTTTTGGATAGTGGAGGTTAAAGAATAGAAGGTAATATATGAAATTTGACAACAGATATTCACTTAGTCCAGTATCCATCTTTACTGTGTAAACATTTTACATGCAATATAGATAAAGAGACATTTCAGCTATTAACTACAAGATGACAGCGTGCCATCCAAAAAATTCACATTATGGCTGTCTCTAATTCATGACTTGAAAGAGGACACTTTGGTTCATGTACTACAAAGCATTTTCATTTTACTGGCTTTATATAAATATTTGTGCCCTTCAACATGAGATGTTGCTCTAATTAACTGCTCTCTCGATGTTCCTTACAAATGAAAAAAGAATTGCCCAAATTAAACTCATTTTCCCTGGCTGACATTTCCGTAGTCGGCCATCTCTCGGTCCTTCATTGAATTCTCTAATTTGTTCTAATACGCTCACTGCCTACATCTCTAGCCATCCATGACGCTTCTTTTCCTGGCCTCCATCCTTCCCGTCTTTGCGGAGGGATTAAAGAGCTTTCTGTGCATTGCCACAAGTGCAGGAAATCAAGTTAAGGGACGTATTAATTGGGGCATCAAAGGGCGATCTTGTTTCAGGCAGTTTCCTTCCTAGCGTCACTTTGATGCTTCCTCGCTGGGCTCTGTTTCTCATTAAAAAGAGCCCTTAATGGCTAATGTTGTTTATGCATGTTACAATTATGTCACTGTGTACGCCGGCCGACGCTGATTGTTCCAGGGGATCGAGGGAGTGTATGAGGGGTGGAGGGGACTTGCTGGAATGTCAGCAAAGAGGAGAGAAATCAAGAGAAGCAGACTGTCGGCTGAAAAAGGGGAAAAGGCTCCCAAGCTGACATATGATGAATATAGGAAATAGGAGGGCTTCTCTGTTCAACAGTAGAGTGCTACAAGCCAGATGGAACTGTTAGGAAAAAAAGCGGCACCATAACGTAAATGTGTCTACCTTAATATAATGCATGTGCTTAGAAACGTGCATGTTTAACTTTAGACTCTACTTAAAATAGATAAGTGAGACAGTATAACCAGACGGTGTCTATGATGAGATGGGATCAAATGCATCAAAAAGCCCTTTAAAAAAGAAGTGCAAGGCATAGTTGTAGATGTGAACTCTTATCTTGTAAAACAACCATTTAAAATATAAATGAAAAACAAAATGTTTATATATATATATATATATATATATATATATATATATATATATATATATACACATAATGGGGTTGATTTACTAAAATTGGAGAGTGCACAATCTGGTGCAGCTGCACATGGTAGCCAATCAGCTTCTAACTTTGACAAAAAACAAAACTGAAATCTGATTGGTTTCTATGCAGAGCTGCACCAGATTTTGCACTCTACAGTTTTATTAAATCTGCCTCAATAAGTACCTTTTTTTCTTTGTTCTCTTCTACATAAGGGACTTAGGGTCCTTTCACACGGGTCGGATCAGTGCTGATCCGCCCCGTGGATATCCGCTTGCTCAGCGGGGATCGCCGGAGCAATCTCCGCTGAGCAGGAAGATGACAGGTCCGTCTCTGCACACTTGCGCAGGGACGGACCTGTCACAGCCCCGTTCTCCCCACCCGATCCGATGACGGATGGAAAAATAGCTTTTTCCTCCGTCAAACTTTTTCGGATCGGAGCGCGTTGGTTGTCAGCGGACTTCTCACCGCTGACATCCAACGCTCCATAGACCTCTATGGAGCATCCGTTCAGGTCCGCCTGAAAAACTGACAGGCGGACCTGAACGGATCGTCCGTGTGAAAGGGGCCTTAAACAGCAGGACAACGATCTTCTCAATGAAGAAGTGATTTTTCCAGTAAAACACACTGTCATTGACTTTTGACAGTTAACCTCAACCTTGACCTTTGACCCTGACCTCAGTCCTGGCACTAATCTAGATCACACCTATTTATCTTGATTTATTTATGTTTTTTATATATTTTTACTTTTTCTCCTCTGGCTAATCACAGGCTATCGTAGAGACCATGTGATCAGGACCTGGGTCTCCTGGCTCCCGATCATTAGTTTGAAACCTGGAGCTGTCAGTGACAGCTCGGTCTCCATGCTGGGAGTGAGCTACGAAGCACTCTACCAGCACAAATGACAAAATGCATATATACGGCACCTTGGAAGAATATTCACTTATACAACACTGCTGTATGTGGGATAATGTCCCCCCTTTTTTTACTCAAGCCTGTACATATTAAAGCAGTGTTAAACCCAAAACCAACCATTTATTTTATTGCAGCTTATCAATTCTTAGATAGGATGGCTGCATTTGTTTTCTTTTTTAGGTTTTCTTTCTTTTATTTTCATCTAATGATTCAATCAGTAAGTCTATTGTTTTTAAAATAACAAATTCACTTGCAGTTAAAGGGCTGAGACAAACCATGATTCGCTGACAGGATGCTTACAATATGTACACATCTCAGGAGGGATTTTGGTCCACTCTTCTTTAGGCCCCTTTCACACGTGCGGACTGTATGTCCGTATTTCATACATCTGTTTGAGGATGAAATACGGACATACATGCATCCCTATGGGATAGCGGGTGTCTGCGGATGAACATCCACAGACACCCGATATCGTCCGCCTCCGCTACTGTCCGATTCTGCAGATGGAGGAAAACCCTATTTTTCTATCCGTCTGCAGAGCGGATCGGATGAACACGGACAGAAGGTCCATGTTCATCCGATCCCCCATAGAGGAGAGCGGAGATCTGACAGGGCGGTCCCTGCACTGTGTGCAGAGACCGCTCTGTCCGCCGCCGGCTCAGCAGGGACAACGGAGCGATCCCTGCTGAGCAAGCGGATCACCACGGGGCGGATCATTACTGATCCGTCCCGTGTAAAAGGGGCCTTACAGATCATCCCTTAATTTCTTAAAGTGATTGTAAAGCTTTGTTTTTTCCTTTTTTTTAAATAACAAACATGTTATACTTACCTCCTCTGTGCAAGGGTTTTGCACAGAGTGGCCCCCGATCCTCCTTTTCCGGGGTCCCCCCCCCCCGGCACTCCTGGCTTCTCTTCTTCTTGAGTGCCCACACGGAGAGACGCTTTCCATGGGGGCACTTGTGCAGGCGCTCTCCCAAGTCCTGCTGCTGCATCCATTGACACAGACAGCAGGACTCGGCCCCACCCCCAGGCTCCTGTGTCACTGGATTTGATTAACAGCATCGGGAGCCAATGACTCCCATTGCTATCATTCTATCTAACGAGGACCCGAGACAGTGGCTGGAGCTGCTGTGCTCATCCCCATCGCTGGAACGATAAAAATAGAAATGTTCATTCCAGCATTAACAGTGCAAAATAACTAGGACTATTTAGTGCAATGCATGACATTTAAAGGACAATCAAATCACACACACAAACATCAATCCATATGTGACAGAGTCCAAAAAATTCCTTAAAATAGATGTGGTTCTCCGTGACCCCTCAGAATCATAGGGAAGCCTCAAAACCTGAATACTATCACCGGAAGACACCTCGTGATCCCCATTGGTAATGCACTCACCACAAAGGAGCTATAAAAATACTTTGTATCTCCAAACACTATTAGATGGACTCCTATCCTGGAATCAAATCCTTCAGTGAGAAAAACTAGAACCTGATGTCTCCTTATAGCGTAGAATGAGCTCCTGTCCTTGATTTATAACGGTTGTTTCTTAGGATGGCTCATGAAGTGCACTTTACAAATCATGATTATTTCAGCCTTGAAAAACCAAGGCCGAAATTATCATGGTTTCAAGTCACAAGAGCACCACATTTTAAGGACTTTTTTGGACTCTGTCACATATGGATTGATGTTTGTGTGTGTGATTTGATTGTCCTTTAAATGTCATGCATTGCACTAAATACCGGTACTCCTAGTTATTTTGTTAGCGCTGTTAATGCTGGAATGATCATTTCTATTTTTACCTTTGCGTTTTTATCATTTGTTTTATTTTTATAATAGCTGCTATAGTGCATTAACGTCATTTATCCGTTTGAGCGCTGGGATCAGTGATACGTAGTGCTACTGATACTTTTGAATGCATAGAATACATTAAGGTTAAAAACTGTGACGATATATTATTATTGCTATTATTATTATACACTATTTATATAGCGGCAACAGTTTACGCAGGGCTTTACAATGTATAGGGAGGGACAACACAATTACAGTACAATACAAAAGGTACAGGAGGGTCCTCCTCGTAGAGCTTACATTCTAAAGGCAGGTGGTGGTGGTACAAAAGGTAATAGATGCGAGGAATGATTTGATGGGGGTGACTCGGGAACAGTTTGGTGGGTGTGGGATAGGCTTCCCTGAATAAATGAGTTTTCAGGGATCTCCTAAAGGTGGACAGGGTAGGGGCTGATTGGACAGACTGGGGTAGGGAGTTCCAGAGGATGGGAGAGGCTCTGGAGAAGTCTTGAAGGCGAGCATGAGAGGAGGTAACAAGGGAGCTAGAAAGCAGAAGGTCATGGGAGGAGCGGAGGGGATGATTTGGGCAATATCTGCAGATGAGGTTGGTGATGTAGATGGGGGCGATGTTGTGGATGGCTTTGTATGTTATAGTTAGCATTTAGAATTTTACACGGTGGGGTGGGGGAAGCCAGTGAAGGGTTTGGCAGAGAGGGGCAGCAGTCACAGATCGATTAGAGAGGTGTATTAGTCTAGCAGCAGCATTCATAATAGACTGAAGGGGGGATAGCCTGCTTAAGGGTAGGCCATTAAGGAGAGAGTTGCAATAGTCAAGGCGGGAAATAATCAAGGAGTGAACGAGTTGCTTTGTGGTGTCATTAGTCGGGAAGGGTTGAATTCTGGAGATATTGCGGAGGTGAAGATGGCAGGATTTAGCCAGTGATTGGATATGGGGGCTGAAGGAGAGGTTAGAGTCAAGGATCACACCCTGGCATGTGTGGAGGGACCAATGTTTGTGTTGTTGATATTAATGGTGAGGTCACGGGGGGAATCGTGAAGGAGGAAACATAACAAGCTCAGTTTTAGAGAGATTGAGTTTGAGGAAGTGGTGTGATATCAATACTGATATGTCATTCAGTAAGTTTGAGATCTGTGAGGAGATCGAGGGGGTGAGTTGAGGAGTGGAGAGATAGATCTGGGTGTCATTGGCAAAGAGGTGGTATTAGAAACCATGATAGGTTATCAACTGGACCAGGGAAGAGGTATAGAGCAAGAATAGGAGGGGCCCAAGGACAGAACCTTGGGGTTCTGAACGTAAATTTTATTTATTTCAGTTACTTATATAGCGCCATCAATTTATGCAGCGCTTTACATATACATTGTACATTCACATCAGTCCCTGCCCTCAAGGAGCTAACTCACATTCAAACATACTAGGGACAATTTAGACAGGATCCAATTAACCTACCTGCATGTCTTTTGAGTGTGGGAGGAAACCGGAGTACCCGGAGGAAACCCACGCAGGCACAGGGAGAACATGCAAACTCCAGGCAGGTAGTGTCATATTTTAGTTTCAAACCAGCGACCCTTCTTACTGCTAGGCGAAAGTGCTACTCACTACACCACTGTGCCACCTATGAAAGTAGTTTAAAATGTCATGTGAATTGGATGCAGTGTAAGCCGCATCCAATTCGCATAGGTGTGGACCGGGCCTTAGATGTTCATTGGTAAACTTCAGATGGCCCTGCCTTCTTGAGGAGGGGGACCTGGCAGGCGCTGTAGGATTTAAATTAATAGCGGCGTATTGTGTTACTAATGGTTTGTTTGGTGACTCTAGTCCCAACTGCCTTGAGATCATTGACAAGCTCCTGCCGTGTAGTTCTGGGCTGATCGCTCACCCTTTTCATGATCATCCTTATCCCATGAGGCAAAATCTTGAATAGAGCTCCAGACCGAGGGCCATTGATGGTTATTTTGTATTTCTTTCATTTACGAATAATCGCTCCAACAGTTGTCTCCTTTTCACCAAGCTTCTTTCTAATGTTCTTGTAGCCCATTTCAGCCTTGTGCAGGTCTACAATCTTGTCCCTGAAGTCCTTTGACAGCTCTTTGGCCTTGCCCATGATGGTGAGGTTTGAATGGGAGAAAGAGATTCTGTGGGCAGGTGTCTTTTATACACATAATGATTTTACGTTAGGAGCACCTTCTTAAATTGACAGGACTAATCTGCGTGCCACATGAGCACAGGGCCGCCATCAGGGGAGTACAGGCGATACACATGTACCGGGCCCGAGTGTCTGCAGGGGCCCGGCGGCAACCAGGAAGTGTGCAGGAGAGAGGAGCCGGAGGAAATATAGTGCAGGTCTGCAGGAGAGAAGCGGCCGTAGGCTAAGTCTGGTAAACTGGCACGGCTGGGGCTCGGGAGATGGTATGAGGGAGGGACTCAACAGCCTTTCAATTGCTCATTGGCTGAGGAGGCAGCAGGAGGTGGGCTGCTCCGCCTCCTGCTGCCTCCTTAGCCAATAGGTACACAGAGGGCACTGTCCATCACTGACGAGCCTCCTGCTTCCTGTGTTGGTGGGAGGGACAGAATTCCTCTGTAAAGTAGCTGCTGCAGAGATCGAGGTAAGTGAAAAAAAAGTGTTTCCCTGAAGCTGCTAGAAGAAATGTACATTGCACAGCCTGTGCTCCCCTATTAATACCAATCACTGTATTGTCAGACCTATTGCTGTCCTTTTAGCACAGTGAAAGTGAAAGTAACATTACACTTGTGCAGCATAGGTGTCAGCTTATGTCACCATGTTAAAAGGACAGCAATATGGGTAGCATTACAGTGATCAGGGCTGTCTTTAAGGCTGGGCAAAAGGGGCAGCTGCCCTGGGCCCTGTCATTGTTGTGGGGCCCAAAACAGCTACCTTATACTTGCCAACTATCCAGGTTTAAATTCCATTGTCTGTTTCAGTTTTATTCCTGTTCTGTGTCCCAATATCTCAGTGTGAAGTGCTGGTGCTAATGCTGCCCAGCTCTGCCCTATTGTTGTGTACAGATTACTCCCCTGCAGACCCTGTGTTTACATGTAAATAACCAGCATTCATATGTAAATTGCTGTGACAATACTGAGTAAATAGCTGTGGCTGGCGGCATTGATATGTAAATAAAGGCGTGATTCCTATGTATATCATGCTCCCCTGCTGTGAGGAGGTGATGTGCTGTAACCTCTAGCAACGAATCAGTGAGCCGTAATGTGTGCTGTAACCTCTACCAACTAGTTAGTAAGCAGTAATGATATGCTGTAACTGCTGGCAACCAATCGCAATTGCTGCCTGATCTGATATGGAAAACTTATTTTAAGTCAAGCTGCTATTTATTGTATGTCTCCCTGAACTAGCCAATGCTCTGAAAGCAATCCATGCAAGCCATACTGTCTGTATTAATGGGGGAATGAACAATTTTTTTCCTGCAATCCGTGGGACACAGATGGGGGGAAAAAAAATCATAATTTGTCCAAAATGGGGAAAAAAGTGCTTGCTTTATATATACTTTAGTATGAAACATAACTAGAACATCTAACAGGGTTATGTCATTGGTCATTGCAGGAGATTTCCCCTCACTTTCGGTCTTGATGTCACCAGAACAGGAAAAGAGGGAATTTCCCTGTGGGAATATAGCCAGCAATTCGTATATATATATATATATATATATATATATATATATATTAGGGTAGCAATTGCAAGCTATTTCTCCACAGTGTGAAATTCCCCCACTTCCTGGTCTGGTGACACTAAGACAGAAAGTGAGGGGAAATCTCATGCAATGATATAACCCTATTAGATGCTCTAATTATGTATAAAAATTATATATAAAGCAAGCACTTTTTTTCCCCATAAAATACCATACAACAGAACAAAATATTACAGCGCACATATGCAAAAATACATTTACCTCCTGCAAAGCTTTAAAACACCTAGACATTTTCAAAAAATATGGGGATTTGGTCGCACCATATTGAATATGATGCTTAAGCTCACTTACTGCGACAAAGTACCCCATGATTATGCTGTGACAAAGTACCCCATGGTAAGTGGGCCCTACGCTATCCATAGACTGGGAGATCCAGCTTCCGTGAACCATGGGATCATTAGTGTCCACCTGTGTCATAGGTGGAGACCTCTATTTCTCCCATATAGAGGCGTGTAAGGCTCCCATGGTTCAGAGAAGCAGGATCTCCCAGTCTATGGATAGCTTAGGACCCAATAACTATGGGGTACTTTGTTGCAGTAAGTGGGCTTAAGCACCATATAGCAATATGGTTTGACCAAATCCCCATATTTTTTTATAATGTTTTTTAAAAAATGTCTAGGTGTTTTAAATAGCCTTGCAGGAGGTAAATGTCTTTTTTGCATGCATGCGCTATAATATTTTGTTCTGGAGGAGAATAAGGACATGGGATGGATGACATGGGACTGGAGGAGGAGAAGGAGATGGGACTTGAGGAGGACATGGGATGGAGGAGATGGGACTGGAGGAGGTGGAGGAGGTGGGATGGAGGAGATGAGACTGGAGGAGGTGGAGGATGTGTGATGAAAGAGATGGGACTGGAGGAAGAGGAGGATGTGGGATAAAGGAGATTGGACTGGAGGAGGATGTGGGATGAAGGAGATGGGACTAGTGGAGGACATGGGATGGAGGAGATGGGACTGGAGGAGAAGGAGGATGTGGGATGGAGGAGATGGGGCTGGAGGAGGAGGAGGATGTGGGATGGAGGAGATGGGACTGGAGGAGGAGGAGTATGTGGGATGAAGGGGATGGGACTGGAGGCGGAGGAGGATGTGGGATGAAGGAGAGGGGACTGGAGGAGGAGGAGGATGTGGGGTGAAGGAGATGGGACTGGAGGAGGACATGGGATGAAGGAGATCGGACTGGAGGAGAAGGAGGATGTGGGATGGAGGAGATGGGACTGGAGGAGAAGAAGTATGTGGGATGTAGGAGATGGAACTGGAGGAGGAGGAGGATGTGGGATGAAGGAGATGGGACAGGAGGAGGAGGATGTGGGATGAAGGCGATGAGACAGGAGGAGGAGAAGGATGTGGGATGAAGGAGATGGGACAGGACGAGGATGTGGGATGAAGGAGATGGGACTGGAGGAGGAGGAGGATGTGGGATGAAGGCGATGGGACAGGAGGAGGATGTGGGATGAAGGAGATGGGACTGGATGAGGAGGAGAAGGATGTGGAATGAAGGAGTTGGAACAGGAGGAGGGTGTGGGATGAAGGAGATGGGACTGGAGGAGGAGGAGAAGGATGTGGGATGAAGGAGATGGGACTGGAGGAGCAGGAGAAGGATGTGGGATGAAGGAGATGGGACAGGAGGAGGATGTGGGATGAAGGAGATGGGACTGGAGGAGGAGAAGGATGTGGGATAAAGGAGATGGGACAGGAAGTGGAGGAGGATGTGGGATGAAGGAGATGGGACAGGAGGAGGAGAAGGATGTGGGATGAAGGTGATGGGACAGGAGGAGGATGTGGGATGAAGGAGATGGGACTGGAGGAGGAGGAGAAGGATGTGGAATGAAGGAGATGGGACTGGGGGAGGTTGTGTGATGGAGGAGATGGGACTGGAGGAGGAGGAAGTGAGATGGAGATGATGGGACTGGAGGAGAAGGAGGAGAAGGACATGGGATCAGGGAGATGAGACTGAAAGAGGAGGACATGGGATGGGACTCAGTGGTATTGCCAGTGGGCGGGCTCTATGGAATGTTGATGGTCTGGTCCGGGGGTTTTGGGGGGGGGGGGGCCGGCCTAAAACTGTGTAAGAGGCCCCAAAATTTCTGATGGCGGCCCTGCATGAGCACATACTGTAGCCAGTCTGTGGGAGGCAGAATTATTGTTGGTTGGTAGGGGATCAAATATTTATTTTAGTCACTGAACTGCAAATCAATTTATAACATTTGTTTCATGAGGTTTTTTTCTGGATTTTTGGTTGATATTCTGTCTATCATTTGAAATACACGTATGATAACAATTATAGACACTTAATTTCTTTTTAAGTGGGCAAATTTACAAAATCGGCAGGGGATCAAATAATTATTTTCGCCACTGTATAGATAGTTACCTAGGTGTGTGATAAAAGGTATCTGATTTACAAAAAAACTGGGCCAAGGAAAAATTTGTGATGTTGCCCAAATTAACCATCTTTGATTCATTTTCTAGCATGCATTAATGATGAAGCAGATAATCCAAGGGAAACCTAAATAGTAAAAAAAAAATCCTGGGCAGCTGTAATGTCCATAGCTATATGGCTATCGAGCTTCATAAAATGTTGGCGTTATATAAATTCTGTATTATAATAATAATATCAGGATACATAGCTGCCAGGTTGGCTAGTTTACAGTACAAGTTCACAGCTCTTGGCTATTTTTATTTGAAAAAAACTACCCAAAACATTACTTAACCACTTGCTTACTGGGCACTTAAACCCCCCTCATGCCCAGACCAATTTTCAGCTTTCAGCGCTGATGCACTTTGAATGACAATTGCGCGGGCATACAACACTGTACCCAAATTACATTTTTATCATTTTTTTCCCACAAATAGAGCTTTCTTTTGGTGGTATTTAATTACAGCTGGGAGTTTTATTTTTTGCTAAACAAACAAAAAAAGATGCAAAAAAAAAAAAAAAAATCATGTTTAATAGTTTATGGTAATTGTTGGTTATCCTCGCGCTACAATGGTTAATTAAAAAGAGCTAATATGGTTGCAGCAAACCACCGACAGAGGTGCAAACCCTCCCCTCAAGTGATACTAATAAAAAAGAATGGTGTTGCGCTCCACACAAAATTAATTAAATCAAATAATAGTGAATAAATAAACGCATACAAAATCTGAAAGACACACCTATGCGATTGTAATAAGCGATTAATTTAAACTATATCTATATGCATAAAATCATTTATAAAGTGACTAATAAGGTATTTAGAATATACACATATTCCCAATAACATTTATAAAGTGATCAGTAAAGGATAATCTACGTATTCCTAATAAAGTGCAAGTGAAACAATAAAAAACCCGCAGGTAATAGTAATAGTAATCCAGAAAGGTGTACAATCCAAAATGTGTCTCAATCCATAAAAGTGCATCCAAGTGAAAAAAATAATATAAATGTGTTGAAAGTTGTATAAAGGTAAAATCCAGCAAGTAAAATCAAAAAAGACAATATAAAAGTATATAAAAAATATTATATATAAAAAATATAAATAAGGCTAGATATACACCACAATCCAAAAAAATTCTTTACAGTGTCTCTATTTGTTGAAAAATTGACAATCCATATCAGGTCATGCAAATAAGTGAATCCACACTGTGCTGTGTAAAAGGTTAATTCTGTGAACAGACACGGGGTAATTCCACCGGTGATCTTACAACTCCTCAAAGCAGGTGCTCACACACTGAGTGCAGTGGGTACCTTATCTCACTGCTGTCAGTTAGACAGCAATATGCTCCAATGGATAAGGTGTGTATCGTCAGTTGATATAGGCCCAGCAATATGCTCCAATGTTTAAGGTGTATGTCCTCAGTTAACACAGGCACCCAGGCAATTCCCTCCAGGTACTCAGCCATGGACCACAGATCAAACCCGGAAAAAAGAAAAGGGGCTCCAATAGTGAAGTAATGTCACACAGATTTTATTATAAAAAGGACAAAGTCCTGGGTACTCACATTTAGTAATACAGTAAAAGCGTTACAGCTAAAAAACAAACGGACTCCTCGTCCGTTCGTTTTTTAGCTGTAACGCTAAATGCTTTGTGTACTGTGAGAGACCAGCTGTAGTGAATGCAGGCCCCTGGGTTTAGTAACTCTGATATAGATGAGATATTGTTTTTTTTTTTTTGTTTTTTTTTTATATAAGTTGTCCACAAATTCTATATTTGTGGAAGTACTATTGCCTGCAATTAAACCTCATTATTGCTTGCCAAAATCATCTGAAATTTTGTATAATGCATGTTAATATGCTCAAAGAATATTTTTTTGTCCTTTTAAGTAAACAGAAAAATTATGTATTTATAAAAATGCAATTTCTTCCTACAAGCTTTAACCAGACACTGATAGAAGTCACAAGACTGCTATATACTGCTTATGAAAAAAGGTATTTTGACATTTATGTTTACTAAAATAATTGCATTTCCATGCTCTGTGTACTGTGAGAGATCAGCTGTAGTAAATGCAGGCTCCTGGGTTTAGTAACTCTGATATAGATAGAGATATTGTTTTTTATTTTTCATGTACGCTGCCCACATATTCTATATTTGTGGAAGTACTATTGCCTGCAATTAGACCTCATTATTGCTTGCCAAAAGCATCTGAAATTGTGTATAATGCATGTTAATATGCTGCAAGGATATTTTTTTGTCCTTTTAAGTAAACAGAAAAATGATGTATTTATAAAAGTGCAATTTCTTCCAAAAGAGGGTATAGACACAAAAAGAACAGCTTGAGAAAGCACATACATTATGGTTTTCCCTCTATTGTTTGGATTGGATTGCTCTTTTAGATTTGGACTCTTCTCAGTAATAGATATAGATGTGCACTCCAGAGAGTACAGACAGGAAGGTCAGCTCATAAGAGGGCTACAGGAGAGAATTGTTTACACTGTTTTTGTCAAGATCTACTTGGAATTTCCAGAAGGACCTTGAAACCTTGTATTGGCTGTGTGGATGTTGCCTTGTGCAGTTTTCAGTCAGTCCCAAAAGGGATATAGAGGCAGAGTGGCAAACTATAAGCTTCATTTTCTAGGGATTCTGCCAGTGACAGCCTGGCAGTCCTAGGATGGCAATGCTCGGTCATTATTCTGTAACAAGACAACAGAAACAAGATAGGATTACAGAACCCCAACCCTCTCCTATTCTCCATAACACAGATAGATGGGGTTCTGTAATCCTCTGAGATGGCTGAGAAGAATGTACCTGATAACAATCACTGCACAGAAACATATTAGCTCACTAGAATTTTGCAAAGACCAAAAGGTATTTTTTGCACGTAATACTTTTTTGCACTTACAAAATATTTCAAATGGTCTATTTAGCAGACCAAAAGGGACCAAAGACGAAAAGTTCATTGTTACGATTTACATACCTTTTAACCACTCCAATACCAGGCACTTTTACCCCCATACCTGCTCAGGCATATTTTCAGCTTTCGGCGCTGTCGCACTTTGACACGGTTACGCTGTACTCAAACTAAATTTTGATCATTTTGTTCACACAACTAGAGCTTTCTTTTGGTGGTATTTAATCACAGTTTTTTTTTTTGTTAAATAAATCAAAAAATCATGAAAAGTTTGAAAAAAACAACAAGTTTTTCTTCGTTTCTGTTATAAAATTTAAATGATTGCTCTTCATAAATATGACCCAAAAAGAACCGCGCTTTCCTAAAAATGTACCCTAGTGTATACACCTCCCATATGACATTAGTATCCCCACCGGGAAACTATGCGTATAAACCAAACAGTGAATACAATGCAATGTCATATGATAAATGTGACATAAAATAACCCAAAATACAAAAATTTCAATCGTGAGTTGCATAGATATAAGAAAACCTATATGCAAAAATTGTGATGAGACATATGCATAAACAAAAATTGTGATAGAACATATATATGAACAATCAGAAACGTCCTCAATTTAAATATATCCTTATGTGATAGTCCTCAGAATAAATCCATATATAAAGTGAGAAATGCAAAACACCACGTGTTGATTCTAGTGTTTGAGAAGGTTAACCCTCTGCCTCATGTTCCAAGCCGTGAGGCATACCGCAGTACACCACCACCAAGAATCAAGATTGGCTCCTTACCAGATGTCACTAAATAGTACGCTTTAAGAAATCAGGCCAGGCCATGTGTACTCCTCAATCCTCCAAAACTTCGTGCTCCGAGACGACGTGAAATAACACGAAATGCGTAGGGCGGTGTGACACGCTGTTTATTGCCACAAACTATACCAGCTGGAGAAAGGATATATCTGTGGAGAACTGCGTTTGGCCGATGCTTCCCATTTGACATGTCTAACCTTACTGTATGCTTGTAAGTGTATTTTAGTTATTTGATTTTATTAAAATAAGTGTTTTTACACTATTGGAGCGCTTTCTTTCCTTCCTTTATGGTGGACCATTTAATGTATATAAACTGGAGTCCTTCTGAACTGTGATCCTGGAGGAGGGCGGAGTTTTGGAGGATTGATGAGTACACATGGCCTGGCCTGATTTCTTAATGGATTATGGATTTATTCTGAGGACTATCACATAAGGATATATTTAAATTGAGGAAGTTTCTGATTGTTCATATATATGTTCTATCACAATTTTTGTTTATGCATAGGGATGAGCTTCGTGTTCGAGTCGAACATACGTTCGACTCGAACATCGGCTGTTCACCCGTTCGGCAAATTCCGAACGTTAAGGGCCGTTCGCACCAAATTTGTGTGGCGCTCACGGCCCACAATGCACTGCGTCATCGCAGTGCATTGCTGGCTCATGATTGGCCAAGCATGCACTGTGACCCCGCATGCTTGGCCAATCACAGCGCCAGCAGCGAGGAGAGCCATGATTGGCCACAGGCAGGATGCCTGTGGCCAATCATAGCTCAGGCTGTGTAGTACACGTCCCACACTATATAAGGCCGCCAGCGTGGCGGCCTTGTGTAGTGTGTTGGCGTCTGAAGCAGTTAGTGGGTGTTCTGTGTACCTTCAACACAGTATACACCGATCGTTATCGGCCAATTTTCGATCTTGCTCTTCTGTAGGGGTTGTTGTCTGCGTGCCCTGACCGCAGTATACACCGCTATATTCACCTCACCTATTTAGCTAGTGATCTATCTTTTATAATAGAGCTTGCAGTCAGTAGTGTAAGGAGCTTGTGCGTGCTGTCTGCGTGCTCTGTACCCAGTACACACCGCTATATCCACCTACATAGCTCTTCTCTATTTGAGCCCACTTGCCATCTGCAGGAGTTATTGGAAGTTGTGTGTGCCTCCAGCACAGCACAGTATACATCTGTATATACCCCTTTATCTCCGGTGTTCTATAATAAAGGCATCTGCAGGAGTTAGTGGGTGTTTTGTGCCTCCAGCACAATATACACCTGTATCTACCCTTTATTGTTGTTCTCTAATAGAGCCATCTGCAGGGCTTAGTGGGTGTTGTGTGACTCCATTACAGTATACCCCTTTATCTCTGGTGTTCTATAATAAAGGCATCTGCAGGAGTTAGTGGGTGTTGTGTGCCTCCAGCACAATATACACCTGTATCTACCCTTTATTGCTGTTCTCTAATAGAGCCATCTGCAGGGCTTAGTGGGTGTTGTGTGACTCCATTACAGTATACCCCTTTATCTCTGGTGTTCTATAATAAAGGCATCTGCAGGAGTTAGTGGGTGTTGTGTGCCTCCAGCACAATATACACTACCCAACTGCTGTTTTACCCAACTCCCTTCAGGCCATTACCATGTCTGGAAGGCCAGCAAGGAGAGGCAGACAGGCGCGAGCCGATAAAAGAGGGCAAGCAGGCTCTGTGTCTAGAGACAACAGTGCTGGTTGTGGACGCGGTGCATTGTCATCAGCACGTGGCCATGGGACACGCTTGTCCTTCTTTTCGGCAGCTGGACATGTTGAACCGCAACATGTCAATGACTTGGTAGAGTGGATGACCAAGCCCTCTTAATCCTCCTCATCCTCTCTCACCCAGTCTCAGGGTACTAGCAAAGCAGCTGCCAACGCATCGTCTTCCCTCGTCTCAATGTCATCCTCAGTGACTCCTTCCCTAGACCCACCACGTCCTCCTGAGGAGTCTCCTGAACTCTTTGAGCACAGTGTTGGGTACATGCTCCAGGAGGATGCCCAGTGTTTTGTAGGCTCTGATGATGACACTCAGCTAGAGGAAGGCAGTAGCGTGAATTCAGAGAGAGGGGATGCTCAAGAAGGACAGCAATCTGGCAGTCATGTTCCACAAGCTGCAGCATATTGCCAGGTTTGCTACAGCGATGAAGAGGGAGGGGATGATGAGGGCACTGCCTCCACGTGGGTGCCTGGTAGGAGAGAGGAGGAGGAGGCACATGTCCAATGAGGCAGGATGCCCTCCGGGGGCCAGCTTAGGGGCAGCACACCGACTGAATCACACCGCAGAGCTCCGCCTGTGCAGGGCGCTGCCTCTGCGCGTTATTCTAAAAGTTCTTTGGTGTGGGCCTTTTTTGAGACGAGTGCATCAGATCGCACCGCTGCTATTTGCAACATATGTCTCAAGCGTATCTCGCGTGGCCAAAACATCAGCCGCTTGGGCACCACATGCTTGACCAGACATATGTTGACCTGCCATGCAGCTCGTTGGCAAGCGTACCTCAAAGACCCACACCAAAGAACAAAGCGGACCTCTTCTTGCTCCTCATCAGCTGGCATCTCCAACCCCACTAGACCTTCAGTCCTCTCTGAAACCTGCTCTGAGAGGAATGAAGGTGTAGAATTAGGTGTGTCACAGCCAAGTGCTTCCGGGCACTCTGCTAGCAGTACACCCACGTCCGATTATAGCAGGCAAATGTCCCTGCCCCAGCTGCTGGACCGGCGAAAGAAGTTCACTCCCAGCCATCCACATGCCCAGCGGTTGAATGCTAGCTTGGCTAAATTGCTAGCACTTCAACTGCTGACTTTTCAGTTGGTAGACTCGGCCCCCTTCCGTGAGTTTGTACAATGTGCGGTTCCTCAGTGGCAGGTCCCCAAACGCCACTTTTTCTCACGGAAGGCGATTCCGGCTCTCCATCGGCATGTGGAAGGCAATGTCCTTGCCTCGCTGGACAGGGCGGTCAGCGGTAAGGTGCATATTACCACTGACTCATGGTCCAGCAGGCATGGACAGGGACGTTACCTGTCTTTCACGGTCCATTGAGTCACTCTTCTGGCAGCTGGGAAGGATCAGGGATGCATGCACTGTCCTGTCACCGTTTGAGGAGGCCACAAGGATGGTGAGCAGTGACAGTGCATGCATCAGTGACACTGTACCTCTTGTCCACCTCTTGGAGCATACGCTGCGTGGAATAATGGACAGGGCATTTGAGGCAGAACAGAGGCAGGAAGAGGAGGACTTCCTTGCCTCTCAAGGCCTCCTTTATCCAGACAGTGTTCCTGCTGTGCCACCCATCACACAGGAAGAGGATGAGGAGGAGGAAGAGGAGGAGGAGGATGATTGTGTCAGCATGGAGGTGGAGGCTGGCACTCAGCATCAGCAGCAGCAGTCTTGTAGGGATGATTTACAGTCCCAAGAAACATGTGGACTTGTACGTGGCTGGGAGGAGGTAGCTGCGGATCATGTTGCCCTTAGTGACCCAGAGGACTCCGGACCGAATGCCTCAGCTAACCTACGCTGCATGGCCTCCCTGATCCTGCAAAGCCTGCGGAAGGATCCTCGTATTCTTCAGATCAAGGAGAGGGACCATTACTGGCTGGCCACTCTCCTTGATCCACGGTACAAGGGTAAGGTTGCAGACCTTATCTTGCCATCGCAGAGGGAGCAGAGGATGAGACATCTCAGGGAGGCCTTGCAGAAAGGTCTGTGCAATGCGTTCCCAGAGACTGGGAGGTTACAAACTCCTGGTCCTAGAAAACGTGTTGCTGAGGCATCGGTCAGAAGGAGCGGTGGAGAAGGTGGCCGTCTGACTGATGCTTTCAGACAATTTTTTAGTCCGCAGCCCCAAGGTATGATCGGTTCCAGCAACCATCGCCAGCGTCTGATTTACATGGTGCAGGAATACCTAGGGGCAAGGTCAGACTTGGACACCTTTCCCACCGAAAATCCTCTGGCTTACTGGGTCTTGAGGATGGATCACTGGCCGGAGCTTGCACAGTATGCAGTTGAGCTACTGGCCTGTCCTGCATCCAGCGTTTTTTCGGAACGCACCTTCAGTGCTGCTGGTGGCTTTGTTACCGATCACAGGGTGCGCCTGTCCACCGAATCAGTTGATCGACTGACCTTCATCAAGATGAATCAGTCTTGGATCACCCACAGCTACCAAGCACCTGAAGCTGATGTAACCGAATAATTTTTTTTGAAATATCACATCCCTTCAAGACTGCCTATGCTGATGCTGAGTGACTGTCCTGTTATGTTGATTGTCTATCCTCTTCCTCCTCCGCTGATATGTTGGAAGAACATTATTGGTTCTGGGTGATGCCATCAGCCCAATTTTTCTGCCCCTGTTTAACAGGGGTGTTTAATTACAATTTTTGATGCAATGCTTTGCAGCAGGGCTAAATCCTGCAATAAAAATAGAGTATATGGGAGAGGTTGCAGTGTGGTGGCACCAGCACCAGTGCCTAAAGCCGCGTACACACGGGCGGACTGTCTGGCCAACTTAGTCCGTCAGACAATCCGACGGACAGTCCGTCATACTTTCGAATGAACGGACTTGACCACACACACCACTTTTTGAGCGGACTAATACGGCGTACTAAGTCCGCCATACTATCCGCCCTACTTTTGAAATGAACGGACTTGCCCACACGCGCGGAGGAAAGTCCGCTCATTTCGAGCACGTCTCCAGGTAGGCGGGGCCCGCGAAGGAGACGTCGCTGACCCCGCCGCCTGGTATGGACTTAAACGAAAAAAATCGGCGTGGGGGTCCCCCCAAGTCCACAACAGACCCTTGTCCGAGCATGCTACCCGGCCGGCCAGGAAAGGGGGGCGAGCGAGCGCCCCCCCTCCTAAACCGTACCAGGCCGCGTGCCCTCAACATGGGGGGGTGCCTTGGGGAAGGGGGGGCCGCGCGACCCCCCCACCCCAAAGCACCTTGTCCCCATGTTGATGAGGACAAGGGCCTCTTCCCGACAACCCTGGCCGTTGGTTGTCGGGGTCTGCGGGCGGGGGGCTTATCGGAATCCGGGAGCCCCCTTTAATAAGGGGGCCCCCGGATACCGGCCCCCCACCCTATGTGAATGAGTATGGGGTAAAATGTACCCCTACCCATTCACCTGTAAAATAAAAGTACCAAAAAAATACAACACACGAGATAAAATACTTTATTGCACAGCTCCGGGGGTCTTCCGTCTTCGGCCACTTATATAGGGACAAGGGGCGGTGTCCCATGGCTTTATGTCACATGGGTTGGTGTCACATGGTGACCCCGCCCCCTTACGATGTCATAGTCTCCATGTGACATCAACCCATGTGACCAACCCATGTGACATAAAGCCATGTGACACCGCCCCTTGTCCCTATATAAGTGGCCGCGCAGTGCGTCCCTGGCATTCCGGCCGGAGAGATCGTCGAGGCAACATCTCCTGGAGAAGAAGAAGAAGAAGAAGAAGAAGAACGGCGGTGGCGGCGACGGCGACAGAAGACCGGGCCACCGCCTGTAAAAGAGCTATAAGAAGGCGCGGTGGCCCGGCAGAAGAACCGAAGAGGGGGACAAGACCCCCGAAGTCGGGAGAAGAGGCCGGCGGCGAGGAAGAAAGCCGGACTCCTCCGCTAGCAAAAGAGCTACAAGAAGATAGCGTGTGTTGTGTTTTTTTTGGTACTTTTATTTTACAGGTGAATGGGTAGGGGTACATTTTACCCCATACTCATTCACATAGGGTGGGGGGCCGGTATCCGGGGGCCCCCTTATTAAAGGGGGCTCCCGGATTCCAATAAGCCCCCCGCCCGCAGACCCCGACAACCAACGGCCAGGGTTGTCGGGAAGAGGACCTTGTCCTCATCAACATGGGGACAAGGTGCTTTGGGGTGGAGGGGTCGCGCGGCCCCCCCTTCCCCAAGGCACCCCCCCCATGTTGAGGGCACGCGGCCTGGTACGGTTTAGGAGGGGGGGGCGCTCGCTAGCCCCCCCTTCCTGGCCGGCCAGGTAGCGTGCTCGGACAAGGGTCTGTTGTGGACTTGGGGGGGACCCCCACGCCGATTTTTTTCGGCGTTGGGGTTCCCCTTTAAGTCCATACCAGGCGGCGGGGCCAGCGACGTCTCCTTCGCGGGCCCCGCCTACCTGGATACCCGCTCGAAATGAGCGGACTTTTCTCCGGGCGGGAAAAGTCCGCTCATTTCAAAAGTACGGCGGACTGGCATACACACGGGCGGATTGTCCGCCGAAATGCAAGTACGACGGACAGTATTTCGAACATTCCGAAATACTTAGTCCGCCGTACTGCACGCTGAAAATGTCCGCTGAAGCCCACACACGAGCGGACTGTCCGCAGAAATGTGTTTCGGCGGACTAAGTAGGCCATACAGTCCGCCCGTGTGTACGCGGCATAAGGCCCAATTTTTCTGCCCCTGTTTAACAGGGGCGTTTAAGTACAATTTTTGATGCAATGCTTTGCAGCAGGGCTAATTCCTGCAATAAAACTAGAGTATATGGGAGAGGTTGCAGTGTGGTGGCACCAGCACCAGTGCCTAAGGCCCAATTTTTCTGCCCCTGTTTAACAGGGACATGTAATTACAATTCTTGATATAATATTTCACAGGAGGGCCCCGTTCCTGTGCCCACCCAGAGTAACTGTGAGGACTTATAGTGTTGTGGCACCAGCACCACAACCACCAAAGGTCAATTTTTCTACCACTGTTCAACAATGGCATGTAATTACAATTCTTGATATAATTGTTCACAGCAGGGCGCTCCAGCGCCCACCAAGAGTCACTTTCAGGGCTTACAATGTTGTGGCAAAACCAACACCTTGTTCCGCCATTTCTGCAGAGCATATAGGGCAGGCCCCTACTTTCAAACATCCAATTTACAAACATCTCCTACTTGCAAACGGAAGGAGACACCAGCAAGTGAGATGAAAAAAGATGGACGACAAAACTAATTATACAGGGGTGATAACCCTTCCCTATGTTTTCCAAAAAGCTTAAAAATAGTTTTTTTGACTGGAGCTACACTTTAAAAATGTACCAGTTGAAAATTACAAACAGATTCAACTTAACACAACAAACCTACACAGTCTCTGTCTTGTTTGCACCGCCTGTATACTGCTGTTCTGAGTATATAGGGCCTGGGGGCCACACGCATTTCCTTTTTTTAATATGGGTACGGGGTTCCCCTTAATATGCGTACAAGACCCGAAGGGGCTGGTAATGGGCAGGGAGGGCTACCCATGCCATTTTTCTCAATGATTTTCAACCATATTGCAGGAAACAGATATAACATTAAAACCGCAAGCAGTTTTAAATGATGTTATTTCCGTTTAATGTCATTTTGTGCAGGGACTGTTCTAAACATGGGAAACACGTGGCACTTCACAGGCATACTACAGACACCCCCCAGGCACGATATTTAAAGGAATATTTCACTTATTTTTTTCACTTTAATCGTCATTAAAATCAGTGCTCCCGCCAAAACGACCATTTTTAAAAACATTTTAGGCATTGTCCCATGTCCCCTGGGGCAGGAGCCAGGTCCCCAAACCCTTTTTAGGACAGTATCTTGCATATTAGCCATTAAAACTAGCACTTTTAATTTCGAACGTTCGAGTCCCATAGACTTCAATGGGGTTCTAAAGTTCGTACGAATTTGGGGTCTGTTCGAAAGTTCTGGTGCGAACCGAACCGGGGGGTGTTCGGCTCTTCCCTATTTATGCATATGTGTCATCACAATTTTTGCATATAGGTTTTCTTATATATATGCAACTCACGATTGAAATTTTTGTATTTTGAGTTATTTTATGTCACATTTATCATATGACATTGCATTGTATTCACTGTTTGGTTTATACGCATAGTTTCCCGGTGGGGATACTAATCTCATATGGGAGGTGTATACACTAGGGTAAATTTTTAGGAAAGCCCGGTTCTTTTTGGGTCATATTTACACGTATATAATTTTTGTTCTTTTTTCCTTTTCTTTCTTCATTTTCCAAAACGAATATGAGCTGAAAAATACTCAGGTCTCTTAGCAAATAGCTTGGGGAGTCTACTTTCCAAAAAGGGGTCATTTGGGGGGGGGGGGTGTGAACTGTTTTGGCATTTTATGCACAACATTAGAAGCTTATGCCACACATTTTTTGCTAGTTGCTAGAAAATTACTCTGAACCCCCAAACATTATATATTTTTTTCAAAAACAAAGGCCCTACAAAATAAAATGGTGGGTGTTGCAATTAAAAGCCTTTACAGGTTACCACTTTAGATTTACAGAAGGGGTCTACTGCTAAAATTACTGCCCTCGATCCCACGTTCACGGTGATCCCTCACATACATGGTGCAATTGCTGTCTACATATGACACGAGAACGACACTTGTGTTCGCCTTTGCGTGTAAGCACGAGGTGACAGGGGTGCTTTTTTTTATTATTTTTTATTTTGCTTTATTTATTTTATTTTTACAATGTTCCTTTCATTTTTTATTTTTATTTTTTAAAATTTGTATTGTTATCACAGAGAATGTAAGTATCCTCTATGATAGAAATAGGCAGTGACAGGTACTCTTTTTAAAAAAAATGGGGTCTATTAGACTCTAGATCTCTCTCTGCCCTCAAAGCATCTGACCGCACCAAGATCAGTGTTATAAGATGCTTTCCCAATGGTGCTGTTTATATCCTGCGAAACCAAAGTCATGAAATGCTCGTAGCTTCTGGTTTCTTAGGATATAGAGATGATTGGAGCCATTCAGGTCTCCGATCAGCTCTATGGTCAGCTGGCAGGACCAACGGCTGCATTATCAGGTTCCCCTTTGGGACAGAAGAGCCCGAGAAAACCATGGAAGATGGTGGGGGTGTTCCCTCCCACTGCTTGTAAAAGCAGTCTAGTGGCTAATTAGCTGCTATGATTTATTTTACATGAAAGCCGACTGCTGGCTGAAAAGAACAATACCAAGATAATACCTAAACCTGCAGGAATCATTCTGGTATAACCACTCAAAGTCCAGCAACAAACCAGTATATTGGGCATATATTGTAATGTTCTTTTTTTTTCATGCAGCCTGTGGGCTGAACAAAAAAAGAGATTGTTTGGTGGGTATGCCCACCATTAGAATACCGCCCTGCATCCTCCCACTTCTAATGATGGCCATACATACACTGTTTTGTTTTTTTACTGTGGTGGTGAAATCACCTCCTACGGCGCTGGAGTCGCTGATTTACGTATTATGAGAGCAAACGCTGTTGCTGTCAAGATAAATAAATCAGTGCTTCAGCTGACTGGTGTACCTGAAAAGCAAGCAATGGTAACAATAAAACATTAACTCAATAAAACAACAGCAATCTGTGCCAAAAAAAAGAGTAAAAAATATGTGCCGAAGCATGGGGGCAATCCACCCCTGCCCCCATGCTTCAGCATATATGCTCTTTTTTTAAACTGTAGTGGTGAAATAACCTCCTACAGCGATGGAGCCGCTGATTTACGTATTGTGAGAGCAAATGGTGTTGCTGTCAAGATAAATAAATTAGTGCTGCAGCTGAATGGTGTACCTGAAAAGAAAATAATGGTTAACAATAAAACATAGTAAACAGTAAAGTATAAAAAAATTACATACCTGAAAAGCAAACATGATAAAACATAATAACAATAAAACATTGCATAAAATACAGTAAAAAAGAGCACAACAATGGAGAGAGAACAATAGAGAGAGAATAGAGAGAGAGAGAGAAGAAAAATAAAAAAAATGTTATTTTATATTTGAATTTTTTTCATTTTTTTTACACTTTTATTTGTAACTGCAACTATAACATTACCAGGTTCATGTCTCTCAAAATACGTTGGCATCTTTTGAGACCCTGTGAAAGTGTGCCCTAGTTTGTGCAGTGTTTTACCCTACACTAATACTCCACTAGTGTGTGGTAATGTTCAAAACAATCACCAATGCAAAGGCCAGGTTGGCCAGGACAGGCGGGACAATAATAGCGGGTGTCACACCTATATCCATGTTTCCTACAGACACGACATTTTCTTTGGGGTGATCGTTGGGTAGGGGTATCAGGGAGGACATACGGAAAATGCCTCTCATGCAGTCGGCTCATTACATTTGCCTTGGGAAGGTGGGCCAAAGCACAGTCTGGAAACAGAAGGGCTGTGATGATCTCCTTCTGGAATTTAAGGAAGGATTTAGTTTGTCCTGACACTTTGTATAGCACATAAGCGTTCAGCAGAGCCAATTGGAATAAGTATACAGACACTGGTCGTTGAGATCCACCCCTCCCATATTAAGGATGTATTAATGGAAACAGAGGGGTTTCTCAACAACACCAGTTTGAATTTGGACTGGTGTATCTGCGTGAAGGGAGGACAGTACGAAAACATTCAGATTATCCCTCCACTTCACTGTGAGCAAATTATTACTTCTCAAACAGGTTCTCTCCCCCAGCCTAAGACAGGAATCTACAAGCCTCTGGGGTAATTCGATTGCATGGTGCCACATGAACTAATTCCATGATCAAACAAGTGACTAAAAAGTGGCCTGCTTGTCTAATAAATGTCCACGTACAAGTGGTACCCCTTTCCGAATAAGTCTGACTCCAAATCCCACACAATCTTACCAGCGCTCCAGTTTGGGCAGTTCTCCAGCTCCACATGTCTTTTCCCCATGTAAACCATAAAACTATGTATAGCCTGTTGCCCTGTCACAGAGCTTATACTGTACATCGTAACCCCATATCTGGCATGCTTGCTGGGAAGATACTGTTTGAAAGACAAGCGGTCAGAAAACGTAATCAGGGACTCATCAACGCAGACAACTTGATTGGGAGTAAACAAGGCTGCAAAATGTTGGTTGAAGTGGTTTACGAGGGGCCAAATTTTGTGGAGCCGATCATATTCAGGGTCACCCTAAGGACGAAAGAGTTCATTGTTATTAAAATGCATGAACCACAAGTTCTGCTTGTATCTAGCCCTGGCCATGGATCCAGAAAGCACGGCATATGATGAATTGGGTCAGTGGGCTAATACGACCGCGAATCACTTTTTTTAGTTATGCCCATGAGGTCTTAAATTCGTAAACCGTATTAGGTTTCCATGCTCTGGCAAGTGTCAAATAGGGATTAGCGGTGATGCTTTGACCAGCATACAAATTGCTTTGGTCCACAATAGATCTATAGAGATCTTCTGTGAAAAATAGCAAATAAAAATCAAGTAACGTAAAATCAACTGTTTCCACCTGAATTCCCGGGTTGGCCAGTGAATGGGGGAAGTACAGGTGCTGCCAAAGTGGTGGGCTCCCAATTTGGATTGGCAAATTCAGCAGCACTAAACTGCCATAATTAACAGCCAGCAGCTACACATTTATGGCAGCTGCTGGCTTTTAATAATTGGACACTTACCTGTCCTGGAGTCCAGAGCTGTCAGCACCGCAGCTGTTGGGTGCTGCTGCCTCCATTGCGAGTAAGGGAACCCTGCAGTGTAGCCTTGCGGCTTCATGCTGGGAACCCTACTGCGTATTCACGAGGCTCTGCTCCTCTCTCCTACTGGCCCAGCGGCCGGGGAAGGAGGAGGTAAGAGCCCAATTGGTGACGCAATAATGCTGCGGATCCTGGAAGTGGGGACAGGATACCTGTGAAAGACAGGTATCCTGTCCTCCCTTTCCCCCCGAAAGATTCCATATGTGGCACCGGAGGGGGAGAGGAGTACAATGAGCAGAAGTTCCACTTTTGGGTGGAACTCTGCTTTAAGGACAGAGCCTCGTTTTAAGTTGGTGTTTACTAGTTTAAAACAGGTTTTTTTGCTAGAAAATTACTAAAGCCTCATACACACGATAGGACTTTGTACAAACTTTCCCTTGGATTTTTGTACAAAGGGCGTCGGCCCTGAACTTGTATTGCATACACACAGCAGGACTTTTTCAGCCAACTTTCAGCAAATCACGTGGTTTTTCTGCTCTTTACCGCCACCTTTGGTCAACTTCTGTATTGTTGTCTGATCTTTTGCATTGGTTCTAAGCATGCCTGTTTGTACTTTGTACAAAAGTCCTATGGTTTTCTGTACACACGATCAGACTTTGCTCCATCGGACTTTTGTTGCCAGAAAGTTTGTCCGTTCGCACAGCCAACAAAAGTCTGATGAAAACCAAAAAAGTTTGTCCGATGGAGCGTACACACGGTCGGATGTTGCTCCAAAACAGCTAATTTGCATGTTTGTTGTCAAAAAGTCTGATCGTGTGTATGGGCCTTTAGAACCCCCAAAAATTATATATATATTTTTTTCTAACACCCTAGAGAATAAAATTGCAGTCATTGTAATACTTTCCGTCACACCGTATTTGCGCAGTGGTCTTACAAGCGCATTTGTTGGAAATAATACACTTTTTTGAATTTGAAAGTTAGCCCATTTTTTTATATTGTGAAAGATAATGTTACAACAAGTAAATTGATACCCAACATGTTACGCTTAAAAATTGTGCCCAATCGTGGAATGGTGACAAACTTTCACCCTTAAAAATCTCCATAGGCGATGTTTAAAAAATTCTACAGGTTGCATGTTTTGAGTTACAAAATTCTTGTTCTCACTCTAACAATTGCGGCGATACCTCACATGTGTGGTTTGAACACCATTTACATATGCGGGTGCTACTCACATATGCGTTCGCTTCTGCACGCGGGCTTCGGCGGGACGGGGCGCATTAAAAAATGATTACAAGTAATGTAAACATACCTTGTAATAGTAAAAAGGCATCACAGGATCTCTTAAATATGAGGTCTGGGGTCAAAAAGACCCCAGATCTCATATTTACACTAAAATGCAAAAAAAAGTCCCTTAAAGAGCTATGGGCGGAAGTGACGTTTTAACGTTGCTTCTGCCCTGCAATGGTATGGAGTCGGGTAGGGACCATCTTCCCCTGACTCAGCTCCATACCATACAGGGAGAAGGATCTGGTCACCTCCGATCACCTTCGCTCTGCCGGTGGCTCTGGTAAGCTGCGGAGGGCACCAGAGCGCGGCGGGAGGGGGGCCCTCTCCCGCCACCGATAAAAGTGATCTCACAGAGAATCCGCTGCAGCAACCGCTGAAGAAGTGGATACCGGTGTTATGGCAGCTAACAACTTCAAACAGCCGATGTATATAACAACGGCGGGCGGTCGGCAAGTGGTTAAAGAGAACCTGTCAACAGAAAAAGCATCACTTAGGGTAATTTTATTCGCTATATGCTGAAAAATAAACTTAAAGTGTTTGTTAACCCAAAACAAATAGATATCCTGTTCCCTTGAAGCAGATTACACAGCACAGTGCATGTGCTGTGTAATCTGCCCCTTTCTAAACTGTAAAAAAAAACTCCCTAAACCTGCCACTTCCTGTATCCCCCTCTCTGCGCTGACCACAAAAATCAGGTCTGCTGAGCCCTGACCACCGTGGTCAGCGTACGTCCCTTCGTCATCCGCAGCCCTGCTCTGCTCTCCTCTCTCCCCTCACTCCCTCCCTCCCTGCCTGTCAGCTGTGTGTTCTGTGTCTCTGTCTCTACAAAATTATAAATGATCACTGCCAGCCCCTCAATAAGGTTACTTTCACACTGGGGCATTGCATGCGCTGGTGGTAAAGTGGCGCTATATTTAGCGGCACTTTACCTTAGTTTTAGCGGTGCTGTGCGGCCACTAGTGGGGCAGTTATAATCTCCGCTAGCAGCCGAAAAAGGGTTAAAACCGCCCACAAAGCGCCGCCACGGTGGCGCTTTGCAGGCGGGTTTGCAGCGATGCCCCATTGTTTTCAATGGGAAGTGGCGCTTTAGGAGCGGTAAATACAGCGCTCCTAAGATGCGGCTTGCAGGACTTTTTTGACCACCCTGCAAGCGCACCACTCCAGTGTGAAAGCCCTCAGGGCATCGGATTTTATAAAAACGAGGCAGGTAAATACCTTTTTAGCATGATCTTCAGGCCGGTCACGTGACTCTCGGTCGATTTTCAGGGCTACTGCAGGAGGGGCTGAGCGGCCATGTGACCTCCCCAGCAGAGGAAGATCTTGGTCCATCCTGCAGAAGCCATGTATTGGAGATACATCTCACTTCCATTTACATGCATATACAATGGTAAATACATGCATCGGATGTGCCTACACACATAAGCATTGATTGCACTACACATGTTACACGGAGGAGACAGCTCACACATACAGGAGCTGACAGGCACGGAGGGAGGGGGAGAGGGGGAGAAAAGAGAGCAGCGGGATGATGGAGGCACGTAACCTGACTACAGTAATCATGGATCAGTAGCCATGATTACTATGGTCAGCACACTAAGAGGGGTACTGGAACAGGCAGGATCAACCAGGTTGTTTACATCATAGAGAGGGACAGATTTTACAGCACAAGTATTGTGCTGTTTAACCTGCTATAAGGGAAGAGGATCTATTTTTTTTCTTTTTTAGGGTAACTTTAACTCGCCATAACAAATCTGCCTTACCACCCTCCCAATGGACAATTAACCCTAATATTCCCTATAAATCAGGGATATGCAATTAGCGGACCTCCAGCTGATGCAGAACTACAAGTCCCATGAGGCATAGCAAGACTCTGGCAGCCACAAGCATGACACCCAGATGCAGAGGCATGATGGGACTTGTAGTTTTGCAACAGCTGGAGGTCCACTAATTACATAGCCCTGCTATAAATCCTAATTCCTCCAACCTTAAAGTGTAACTAAACCAACAGAGAAAATAATAAATGTTTGGCCCCCCAGGAGTTTGGAGCTTTTGCCAAAATGGCAAACTTATTTGAAAATGGCACACTTTCGTAGCAAAGCAATCTCTTCAAGCGCTGCTATGTCCACATAATCCTCCATTGCCAGTGCTTTAATCTTCACATGGTCTTCTTTCAAGTCTATGACAATCTTGATATGAGCCAGGCTGGGATGATGTAACTTGTGCTGAGGCTGTACAGTGAGCTGTACATGCCCGTCTCAATGTACACTTACAGAAAAAAAGTGCGGACAGGCAAGTAGAAGTATTTATGAGTAGACAGAGTAAACATTGACAAAAAACAACTTCTCTCTAAGGAAAGGTCCCTCCCCCTAATCCTATCAGTAACTCTGTGAGGACACAGATCTTACCGTGAACTATGCAGCGCCTAGATCTTGGTGATAGAGGAAATGGCTTTGTTTTTTTTAAGGGTTCTTACATAATAACAATAACATAGCTCACAACTGTCCCCGATTTCGAGGGAATTTCCCTGATTTGGAACAAAGTCCCTCTGTCCTCCTCATGTGTCCCTCATTTTAGTCTTCATCTATATAGTTGTATATAAAATTAACTATTTATTAGGCTTGTGCAACTTATTGCGTAACGAAACGAAATTCGGCCGAATTTTGCATCTTTCGGACATTCGGATACATCCGAATGTCCGAATAATAAAATGACGAATTACAACAAATAGGAAAGAAATTTAACGAATGAATTCGAATGAATTCGACATGATTCTGTAATTCTTTAAAGATCTAATGAAACAAAAGGTCAGCTCAAAGTAAATCTTATAGTCCAATCAGCTAATTAATTTTGTGCCGGAGGATGGATTACTGGCAAAGTGCATTCCTGAGAACTGAGTTAGAAGGGTGTTGTATTGTATTTGAGCCGAGGAGAAGAGACGTTGTCATTGTGTGTGTTAAAATATTCAATAAACAAACGACTTTCCAAACTACAAATCATTATCACGAATGTCTATACATACATAAATAGCGAATTTCAATGAATACGAACGAATGAATTCAACACTCTACTAATAATAACGAATTAACCCGAAAACGTATTAACGCAACATAACGAATATAACTGAACGAAATGATGCATTTTACGGATGACAATGAACTGAAACTAAACGAAATTTTCCATTGTGCAGAAGTCTACTACCGTATATACTCGAGTATAAGCCGAGATTTTCAGTCTCTTTTTTGAGGCTGAAAGTGCCCCCCTCGGCTTATACTCGAGTCATCGCTGTCTGCCTGCTCGATCAGCGTGTCGAGCAGACAGACAGCGGCCATTCTATAATTCAAAAGCCGCGCCTCCGGCTCCGCCTTCGCCTGTGATAGGCGGAACACTGAATTTCCCAGCAGCCTGTGTTCCGCCTATCACGGACATCGTCTCATCCTCGTACTACGGACGAGGATGAGACGATGTCCGTGATAGGCGGAACACAGGCTGCTGGGAAATTCAGTGTTCCGCCTATCACAGGCGAAGGCGGAGGCGCGGCTTTTGAATTTTACAATGGCCGCCGAGGCGCCGACGAAGAGCGGCGATCCTGGCAAGGCACGGGACGGAGGCAAGGCAAGGCACGGCAGGGGACGGGATGGAGGCAAGGCACGACACGGGACGGAGGCAAGGCACGGCACGGCACGGGACGGAGGCAAGGAGGCAAGGCACGGGACGGAGGCTCGGGACACAGGCTCGGGACACAGGTAGGCTGGACGCACACACACACACACACACACACACACACACACACATGGACACACACACACAGGGATGGATGGATGGAGACACACACACACAGGGATGGATGGATACACACACACACAGGGATGGATGGAGACACACACACACAGGGATGGATGGATGGAGACACACACACACAGGGATGGATGGATGGATGGAGACACACACACACAGGGATGGATGGATGGATGGACACACACACACACAGGGATGGATGGATGGATGGACACACACACACACAGGGATGGATGGATGGATGGACACACACACACACAGGGATGGATGGACGGACACACAGGGATGGACGGACACACAGGGATGGACGGACACACAGGGATGGACGGACACACACACAGGGATGGACAGGCATGTCTCACCCTCGGCTTATACACGAGTCAATAAGTTTGCCAGTTTTTTTGGGGGTAAATTGGGGGCCTCGGCTTATATTCGGGTCGGCCTATACTCGAGTATATACGGTATTTATCCTTCAAGAAGTGTTTCCCAGTGCTAAACCTTTCATCCAATTTATAAATGACTGCCTTTGTAAATGTCAATTGCCAATATAGAGGAATAGTAGTGGTAAAAAATGCACTTGTAGGTTTAACTATTTTTTTTGTATAATTCGCCTTTTATAGGGGCGTGGCATGGGATGTGTCCTATGCCAACCTAGGTGTCCCTCATTACCAACTCAAAAATTTGGTAGGTACGCAAAAATATGCTCCATAGATAGTGGCAGTGGAAAATTAAAACCATCTTTGCTCCAGCACAAGTTTTTAGGACCCTTCATGATCTTCTCCACATCTCAGCCAGTGGACGGTTAGAGCACTCATGCAGTACATGTTCGGTTTTGTTTTCTGCATAAGAAAAGGAAACAATCTGTAAATTATAGCGCAGATATTTGCCAAAATGTCAAAAAAATATTTGTGCTGAATGACAAGCACTTGAAATGCACAGAAGTGCTCATGAACCCATGGAAGTTCACAGCAATGTGAATAATGAAATATGATTGTCAGTTTATTGTTATGGGTTTATGCACATTGCTTTTTTACTTAAAGTATGTGTAAATCCAATCTCTAAAATCTCATCTAAGCTTTAACATGTTATTGTAAATGTTATTAAAAAGTAATTTTTAATATTTTTAAATCTGCATTTTTCATTACAAAAATACAATTAAGGGATAGCCATTTATGTCCTTGTTAGACACTTCTTTTTTATGAGCTAAGCTTGGGGGCTTAACCCAGTTTTGGCTGAACCTGTGGGAAGTTGTAACATGACAGATGTCCAATTAGCTGCAGCTAGGGAATTCCCTATTCCACTGCTGCAAGTTATAAGGGGGCAAAGATGCTAGCTGATGTCAAAATCCAAATATGTCTACATGCCCATTTTTGGACAATGTCATTGAACAAATATGGCACTGTGGCCATATTAGATCAATGATGTCATGAGGATTCCCACCTCTTTGTTAGGTGAGGCAGATTGGGCTGATGGCCAGCTGTCATGTGAAAGCTTCCCACAGTTTCAGGTCAAACCTTAGCTCATCAGTAGTGACAACACTCCTTCTCTATTATACCATTACAACACATATTATGCATGCTTGATCCTCTGTTGCCACCATTTGGAAACTCACCCTAAGAAATTCCATGCAGCCATCATGGGAGTGCATTAAAACAATTAGGGGCTGCAAAATGTTTTCTGCAGATTAAACAAAGGATGGAAAATGGTGAAAACAGTATTTTCATAAAGAAAAAAAGGCTCAATTGTTTATGATAACCATTGCTTTAGACAACTAAATGCCATCCAGCTAGGATTAAAGCTGAATTCTAGGAATGATATATATTTTTTCAAATTATATTAGTCCAGCGTGGTTACATGTAATTCTTCAAATCTCACTTTCAGAGGGCCCTTGGGGATGCAGGAATCCACTGTAGTAGCCTGTGCAGGTGTCTTCCGAGTGCTACTCAAGCAACTTGTCACCATTCAGAGAAGGAGCTATACTTCTATCAATGAATAAAAGGTGTTACCTGATTTGACAATGTATAGGGGGGCCTCATCCAATCAGAGAACACTTTGTATTTATTGAAGAAAATAGACCCCCCCCCCCCCCGTGTTTAGTATACAAGTGGCAATTTGCAAGCAAGAAATTCAAGCAGCACCCAGAACAGACCAGAATTGACTGTATGTAGAACAGAATACTACATTGAATTTCTGTATCATAGGCCCCCTGAATGTGAGTTATGAAGTATTAGATGTAAAAAAAAAAAAAAAATTGTTTTAGATTACCAAACTACACCAATGTATGTTTTTTTTTTTAAAGATCATTCCTGGAATTAAGATTTTAGCTTCGCTATAATTGTAGTTTTTGGTTCATTATGTAATATATATATATATATACACAGAGGTTGTTGTGGGAATTTTATGAAGCTGTATTTTAATATGTATTAATATGTATTATCATAGTGTCTCCTAGTGTTAGTTCTCTAGTTAGTTCTGACTGTGGCCGACTGACGCTGGTTGAGATCCGTTTGGTAATGAAAAGCTTGTTGGGGATGTAGAGAAGTGTTTGCAGAGTGGGGCTATGTCCGCCAGCAAAGGGCCCCTGTGCGATGCACAGAACGATCGTCTGAGGGGGATGTGTTCGCTCTGCAAGACATTATTGGTTTAGCGGATGTACGCTCGTGTCCCACCTGTGTGCCTGATCACCACATTGGGGGGGCTGTGGAGTGCACCTGCAGATAATCTCCCATCCACACTGGATGTTAGTATAGTCAGGGTATGCTTTGTTCTCTGAACAAAGGAGAATAAGGATTCATGAACAACGGTAAAAACAGAAGTCTTTGAATCATTGTGGTCAGGAACAGCATTCATGGTCTCAAGCTTCCTTTGTGTAGCTGAAGATAGCTTACGGAGACAGGGGGTGGGAGATCGTACACGCTGACCCGCCCAGACATGCCCATAAGACTCCCCTAGTGATTATTGGTTTGTGTATAACCCCTCCTGTTTGAGGGAATGCCTGTGCTTGATTGGTTGATTGTGAAACCATGAGTCTCTATTTGTTATATGAATAAAATCTGCTCAGAGGATGAGTCAGTTGGTTTGAGCGATGGAGCTAACAACATCAGAAAAGTGACTATGTCTGTTTATTGGCAAAATGCGTGAGACACGGATTGTTCAAAGATGCATTATACTGAAAAGCTGGAAGGGTGCTTAATAGCGCAAAAGAGTATAGTGGCTTATCCACGACAAGGTGCTTCTCATAAAATTAGAAAATCATCAAAGTTAATTTATTTCAGTAATTCAATTTAAAAAGTGAAACATATATTTTATATAGATGCGTTACACACAGAATGATATATTTAAAGCATTTTGCTTACAGCTAGTGAAACCCAAAATCCTGTACCTCAGAAAATAGAAAATTAGAATATTACTTATTATGTCTGTTTATTGGCAAAATGCGTGAGACACGGATTGTTCAAAGATGCATTATACTGAAAAGCTGGAAGGGTGCTTAATAGCGCAAAAGAGTATAGTGGCTTATCCACGACAAGGTGCTTCTCATAAAATTAGAAGATCATCAAAGTTAATTTATTTCAGTAATTCAATTTAAAAAGTGAAACATATATTTTATATAGATGCGTTACACACAGAATGATATATTTAAAGCATTTTGCTTACAGCTAGTGAAACCCAAAATCCTGTACCTCAGAAAATAGAAAATTAGAATATTACATAAGACCATTAAAAAAAGGGATTTTTAATACAGAAATGTTTGCTTACTGAAAAGGATGTCCGTGTACAGTATAGTATTCACTCAATACTTAGCTCCCCGTTTTCATTATTTACTGCATCAATGCGGTGTGGCATGGATGCGATCAGCCTGTGAGGTGACATGGAAGCCCAGGTTGCTTTGATAAATGGCCTTCAGCTTGCCTGCTTGGTTGCGTCTGGTGTCTCTCATCTTCCTCTTGACAATACCCACAGATTCTCTATGGGGTTTAGGTCAGACAAGTTTGCTGACCAATCAAGCACAGTGATACCATGATCTTAAAACCAGGTATTGGTACTTTTGGTAGTGTGGGCAGGTGCTAAGTCCTGCTGGAAAATGAAATCAGCATCTCCATAAAGCTAGTCAGCAGAGGGAAGCATGAGGTGTTCTAGAATTTCCTGGATAGAGGGCTTTGGACTTGATAAAACACTAACAGATGACATGGCTCCCCAAATCATCACTGACTGTGAAAACTTCACAGTAGACCTCATGCAGCTTGGATTCTGTGCCTCCCCACTCTTCCTCCAGACTCTGGGAACCTTGATTTCCAAATGATATGCAAAATTCTCCACAGTCCGTGATGATTTGGGGAGCCATGTCATCTGCTGTTGTTGGTCCACTTTTTTTTATCAAGTCGAAAGTCAGTTCAGCCCTCGACCAGTTCAGCCCTCGACCAGTTAATTGTCCTACTCCTCCTCTCTTTTTAGATACTGCCAATATGGCTGCCCCCAGTGGTCTCCTTAAAGATGGCCCCATATTTCTGAATTATTGAATGTTCAACTAGTGGTCTTCTTAAAGATGGCTACTGCATTTGTACACAAACAACTGTTCAACTTAACTCTGTCAATTCCACAGAAGAATAATGCAGTAACAATAGGAGGAGAACTAAAGGTCCATAGCAACTATAATCCTGGCTACACAGGTTATCATATATTCCATGATCAAAGTCACCAAATAATGATGCTGGAGACCCCATATGCTTGTAGTGCTACCCCCTCCGGGGGAGAGCTGTAACTAGAACCTTCAGGGCACCAAAGCATCAAGCCATGAAGCAACTCCCATTCCCTTTAAACTCAGGGCCCTTTACCCCCATTGCAGGGTCTGGCAGTGGAACTCTTTCACATGTTGTGCTGCAGGCCCTCTTCCTGTCGTCTTGGGTAGGGTTGCCACTTTTTCCACAAATTTTTGTTTGTAGTATACACTATACATATATCTTGTGATTAAATAACAGGGATTCTTTTGGAATTAGCTG
Organism: Lithobates pipiens; assembly: GCF_037356315.1. Lineage (NCBI taxonomy): Eukaryota > Metazoa > Chordata > Amphibia > Anura > Ranidae > Lithobates > Lithobates pipiens. Next base: position 11,143,914 of record NW_027507790.1, read on the forward strand.
AAACACAATACATTTTCAGGCTGCTCATTTATATCCCCTTGCCCTGTGTTCTGGAAAATTGCAGAAGGCAGGGAAAGAAGTCAGAGATCTAGATCAGCCCAATGAAATCAATAGCTGCGCCACTGATTACAGAGGAGTCAAAAGGAGCTAATAATTATTTAATAATATCAAATTAACATTTTTTTTTTTGTTTACAGAATACTAAACCACAATGTTCACCACTTTATAGGAGGGGTGGTAAAAGGGTTTGGAGGACTTAGAATTTACATCAATGCCCTAAAGCAGGACATAGAGGATTGCCAGGGAGCTCAACAAAAAAAAATTAACAGATTGCTCCATTCACACAAGGGAGCTGGAGGAAGGAATTCTGCTGCTGTCAGAATACACTGATCAATGGCTATACCTGCTGAATGACACAAGTTTTCCAGCATGTCTTTTCAAAATAACGATCAACATCTATTGAACAAGGAGGGCGACACACAGGTTGAAATTCACTGGTCCCAGCTGCACCTGATGAATTCCGATGTGTCTATTGCCAGTTTAAGCTTTTATAATCCAACAAAGACCAATTGATGCTGAAAAAGGTTGGTGACTTGCCGAATAGCTAGCTGGAGAATTACGTTTAAACGTTTATTTCCTACACTGCTGACTTTTTCTTTTTTTTTATATGCTCTTTATTGAGATAATTAGTCATGGTACAACAATTGTAAGGTAGATGTTGCAAAAATTCTCTGGCGACTTTTATTTACAGAACTGGTCCCTAGTTGTGGCTAAGGTAACAGCTCTAATGCTGCCCATCCTTATTTTTTACGGACTTTAGGACTGTTAGGATCAAATACTTTGTCACAACTGATATTGCCAGGTGACTAACAAAGAGGGGAATAGGGGAGCCCATCAAAATTTGGCTATGGCACCCTATGAATTGTAGTTCTGCCTCTGCTAGCAAGAATAATAATATGTTTGCAAAAAATACAGGTGACTTATTAAAACTCTACATCAGGCAGCATAAGCACATAGTTTATCTACTAAGCCTTCAACAAGTAGCTTAAAGTGGTTGTAAAGGCTGAAGGTTTTTTATCTTTATGCATTCTATACATGAGAGTAAAAAACCTTCTGGGTGCAGCCCCCCCCCCCCTCTCGATCCAGTGGTGAGCTTGAGAGCCTCAGCTGTCCCGAGACTCCCTCTCCTCACTGGCTGAGACAGCAGATGGAGTCATTGGCTCATGGAGATATGGAGCAGGGCTCGGGAGCAAGCACACCCCAGTGACCCCATAGCAAGTGGGGAGGAGCCAGGAATGCCGGCAAGGGACCTGAGAAGAAGAGGATCAGGGCTGCTCTGTGCAAACCCACTGCACAGACTAGGTAACATGACATGTTTGTTTTCTATTGTTCTTTTTAAAGCCGAACCTTTAATACCACTTCATACATCAGGACCATCTTCTACCTTTGCTATATCGATGTGTTAAGAATTGGGCCTGCACATTCAGAAAGATGGTCGATTCCTGCAGTTTTAAAAATTAGGAGAATAGAATTAGCTTTAGTGTCTAAAGCTGAATACATACTATACAATTTTCTTTAGATTTTTTTTTCCTTTAGATTTACCAAAACCATATAATATGAGGGCAAACCTACCGTATATACTCGAGTATAGGCCGACCCGAATATAAGCCGAGGCCCCCAATTTACCCCCAAAAAACTGGCAAACTTATTGACTCGTGTATAAGCCGAGGGTGAGACATGCCTGTCCATCCCTGTGTGTGTGTCCGTCCATCCCTGTGTGTCCGTCCATCCCTGTGTGTCCGTCCATCCCTGTGTGTCCGTCCATCCATCCCTGTGTGTGTGTGTGTCCATCCATCCATCCATCCCTGTGTGTGTGTGTGTCCATCCATCCATCCATCCCTGTGTGTGTGTGTGTCCATCCATCCATCCATCCCTGTGTGTGTGTGTCTCCATCCATCCATCCATCCCTGTGTGTGTGTGTCTCCATCCATCCATCCCTGTGTGTGTGTGTCCATGTGTGTGTGTGTGTGTGTGTGTGTGTGTGTGTGTGTGTGTGTGTGTGTGTCCAGCCTACCTGTGTCCCGAGCCTCCGTCCCGTGCCTTGCCTCCTTGCCTCCGTCCCGTGCCGTGCCGTGCCTTGCCTCCGTCCCGTGTCGTGCCTTGCCTCCGTCCCGTCCCGTGCCGTGCCGTGCCTTGCCTTGCCTTGCCTCCGTCCCGTGCCTTGCCAGGATCGCCGCTCTTCGTCGGCGCCTCGGCGGCCATTGTAAAATTCAAAAGCCGCGCCTCCGCCTTCGCCTGTGATAGGCGGAACACTGAATTTCCCAGCAGCCTGTGTTCCGCCTATCACGGACATCGTCTCATCCTCGTCCGTAGTACGAGGATGAGACGATGTCCGTGATAGGCGGAACACAGGCTGCTGGGAAATTCAGTGTTCCGCCTATCACAGGCGAAGGCGGAGCCGGAGGCGCGGCTTTTGAATTATAGAATGGCCGCTGTCTGTCTGCTCGACACGCTGATCGAGCAGGCAGACAGCGATGACTCGAGTATAAGCCGAGGGGGGCATTTTCAGCCTCAAAAAAGAGGCTGAAAATCTCGGCTTATACTCGAGTATATACGGTAAACACTTTCAATTTATATGCAGTCAGGCAGGCCTTTGCACTACATAGTTGAAGGTAAAGCTAAAGGAAATTGAACAACAAAAATTGTATACAGGCAGTCCCCGAGTTAAGAGCATCCGAGTTGTGAATGACTCCTACTTACGAATGGAGGCGGCACGCTCCACGCTGGTCCCAGAAATCGCTGAGTAGCCACTTTGCAGAACGGGACACGTCCCACACTGCAGTACTACATGTGCTGCACACTCCACATATAGGACTGCATGCCCAAAAGCACCCGAAACACCCCACATTACACAACCAAGAAGCGCCTGGCTGGAGTTACACTTAAAAAAGGTACTTAAGAACAAACCTACAGTCCCTAGCTTGTTCGTAACTTGGGGACTGCCTGTAGTGTGTATCTAGTGTGTATATAGTGTGATGTAAAGCTGCAGATTGCATTACAATTTCAACAATGGTAAGTACTATATATATTTTTTTTTTGTTCTTTCTTGCCAAATTTAATACGCAATAATTAAAGCATTATAAAGAAAGACATAGTTAGACGTTAAAGTTGTAGAATACAGAATCTGCACTTGTAGGGAACTTTCTAACATGTGCTTTTTACCTCGTCAACAGACAAAGCAGAAGATAAAAGGGACTCACTCATTATAAACTCGTGTTCCTGCCTGTGTTATAATAATGTTAGTTTCCTGTGAGCATATCAAGGAAGCTTTGAATGCAGGCATCGTCTGCTGCAGAGCTGTTTTAATATGTCAATAGCATCTGTAGGGGACAAGCTTCGAGACACAAACAGAGCTATCCATCTCTTTCCGACTCCAGCCGTTTCAGGAAGACTGACTCTGCAGAGGTTTACAGTAGCAAATGAAGGAACTACTTTAATCTGTGGAGAAATAGATATATTCTCCAGACAAAGCATGCTGGGCATTAGACGGGAGTGGTGGTTTGTTTATCCCTTGGCAATGCATGAATGATGGGAACCTGGCCTCAGATGAAAAATATAGGAAAGTGGGGCAGACCAATGATGGACAAGGGCATCTTTGATGTACAGCCAATACAGTCTGTAATCGTTTTTTTCTAACTGTGTGATATGATTTGAGTTTGACATCATATAGCTCAGTTTCAAAAATGGTAAAACCTAAATGAATAAATCTGAAGGCTATAAATTAATATAAAACACGAAGTGACTGTAGATCACTGCAGAATGTATACCAAACACATAACTAAAACCACAGTATTGCTATTATAAAGTGCTAACATAGACCATAAAAGTTGGTTATTTAAAAGAAAAATACACTTTAATCCATGATGATTTTTTTTTTCATTTTAAATAACTCAAGGAATACGACCTATATACCAAGTGGCCATAACTTTCAATCCCTAAATTCCTATCATTGTTTAACTTTACTTTCGTGGGAAAAAAAAATAGCAAATAAAGAAAAAATATCATAGCGTGTACAATTGCAAAAAATACAAGTCACGTTGCAATTTAATGTTATTAAAAATGTCCTTGCCTTTTCAATCTGCAGCCGCTGTAGTTTTCCATAAATGCAATGAAATATGGCTACATGGAGTTGTTCTGTACACCGAATGTATACTGACCACTTCCCAGAAACATAATTTCCTGCTAGTATGATCGCTCACCGATTTTCCCAGAAGTCTGCACTAAGATACAAGTCAGATTTCAGGAATTCCCTGCAACAAAAATTTTTGGTGAGATATTTCCAATAGGAACACGTCCAAAGGGATGCAGGCCCAGCAGCTTTCCTCATTAGTGCTCTGCAGCTGCCACAGCTGACTGATAATTATGAAACCACTCCCATTAGACCTACTTAGCCCAGAGGCACAGACAAACACAGATAGATTTCTTCAGAATAACAAAAGGTAGGAATCTGCAACAAAGGTTGTTATAAACCTTGCAGTGTACATAGATCACCCAGGGGGGAATGTTTTTTTTCTCAACAAAAGTAGAGTTAAAGAGACTTTGTAAAAAAAAAGTGCAAAGCCCTTGTAAAATTAGTCAGTGGACTTGGCTTTGAAGTAGTAGTAACTAAGGGCACAAAAGCTTCCTTCTTTGAGCAATTAGAGCAGAGTCTCTGTACAGAGAATCAGCTCTTCAGGACACCAGCTGATATCCCCTTTCTGGATACACATAGCTGACTTTCTAGCACCATAGGGGTGGCAGCAGCCCACAGTCTGTACTCCCAAAATTTCCTTGAGTTGGTGGCCTCCTTCCAACATCCATGTCACACTCTTTTTCCTGTGATACCAGAATAGATCTTCAGATGACAGCCCTTCACTCCGCTCTCTGGAACTTCAGCAAATCAGGCCCTCAGGTCGCCCACCTGAGGCCTCAGCAACTTGCAAGTACATGGGCAGTTGGGGGGGGGGGGGTCATAAAAAGGCAAATCAGCCATTTGTTTTTATTACCCCTTGGCTGCCTGTGTAAAAAGACACTAACATTGTACATATTGTAATGCAACCTGTTTAAAAAGTCTGGGATTTCATTTTAATAGCTAGTCTGGGTGAAATCTTAAGAGCTTTTTAACAAAAAATAGCTAATTCAATGATAGCAAGGATGAATGTTCTGATGAACGATTTTTCAGAATTTCTGTATAAACATTTGGACAAAAATCTAACTGTGTATGGCCTGCTTTAGGACAAATCTCTAAAAAAAGCAATAAGCCAGGATAAAGAAAAAAAATAGCTTCCCTCCCAACCTACTACTGACACCCAGACACCAGCTTGTGACAGTGTTGATCTTTACTGCAGCATTTCATTTCAAGGTCCGTTAACATAACAGTATGCCACTCTAATGGGCATCATAAAATGATTCTAAGACTTTAGAATCTTACAGCAAACGACTGCTCTAGGCATGCAGTTGAGATGTGAGAGTAAGTAAACTCCTGAACACACGTTATTTAAAAAAGGCACTCTATATGCTAGTACAGCCCTCAAATTTTCCACTTGCCTACTCACATTTTGAGAGTGGAAAATGAGGTCTGGAGAAGAGCTGGGCTGCCTGTTTGGGGGGGTTGGGCGGGGCAAGCACCGCTATCAGGCAGGGATGAATGGGAACCATTCTCCCAGAGAAAGAGAGTGTGGCCGGATCATCATAGCAGAAGAGAGCATGGAGGAAGAGGAGAGCCAGCTTGATCACAGAGTGGGGTTTGCCCACTGTAACAGCTTACATTAGAATTGCAGTCCGCGCGCCGTCACGCACAGCCCCGCCCTCCAATGCTAGGGCGCGTTCTGTCTGTCACAGGGGTGGAGACAGAAGGGCGGGGCTGTGTGTGACTGCGCGTGGACTGCAATTGTAATGTAAGCTGTTATAGCGGAAAACTCTGATCTTTGATCAAGCCAACTCTCCTCTTCCTCCACACTCTCTTCCACTATAATGATCCCGCCACCCCCTCTGCACGGGTGAGGCTGCAATGATGGACACAGGTGAGGCTGCACAGGTGAGTCTGCAATGATGGACGCAAGTGAGGCTGCAATGATGGACACAGGTGAAGCTGCACAGATGAGGCTGCACTGGTGAGGCTGCATGATGGACACAGGTAAGGCTGCATTGGTGAGGCTGCAATGATGGACACAAGTGAGGCTGTACGGGTGAGGCTGCAATGATGGACACAGGTGAGGCTGCAATGATGGACACCAGTGAGGCTGCAAGGGTGAGGCTAAAATGATGGACACAGGTGAGGCTGCACTGGTAAGGCTGTAATGATGGACACAGGTGAGGCTGCACGGGTGAGGCTGCAATGATGGACACAGGTGAGGCTGCAAGGGTGAGGCTAAAATGATGGACACAGGTGAGGCTGCACTGGTGAGGCTGCAATGATGGACACAGGTGAGGCTGCAGGGATGAGGCTGCAATGATGGACACAGGTGAGGCTGCATGGGTAAGGCTACAATGATGGACACTGGTGAGACTGCATGGGTGGGGCTGTAATGATGGACACAGGTGTCGCTGTACGGGTGAGGCTGCAATGATGGACACAGGTGAGGCTGCACGGGTGAGGCTGCAATGATGGACACAGGTGAGGCTGCATGGGTAAGGCAACAATGATGGACACTGGTGAGACTGCACGGGTGAGGCTGAAATGATGGACACAGGTGAGGCTGCACTGGTGAGGTTACAATGATATACACAGCTGAGGCTGCACTGGTGAGGCTGCAATGATGGACACAGGTGAGACTGCAATGATGAACACAGGTGAGGCTGCACTGGTGAGGCTGCAATGATGGACACAGGTGAGGCTGCATTGATGGGCACGGGTGATAAAGTTGTTGTTAATATTTATTTGTGTAACATAATTTAGCATAAAACATTTAGTGTAATTTCATGAGAATTTATGAGGCCGTGTATAGGGGCAGGATTAGGGGCAGGGAAAGGTTGGGGTTGGGTGGGGCAACTGGTGGAGAGTAACCCTTAAGCCCTGGCTAGTAGCTCAGGACTTGAAATTTTGAGCCATGTGCATGTACATTGTTGTAAGGAGAGGACCTGCACTGAGGATTTTAACTGTACACTATTAACGGGTGTATCCAGTGGTGTATTTTGGTTTTGTGCTGCCCTAGGCAAGGCTAAAATCGGGTGGCCCCCCCCATCTAAATTTGTCCTATCTCAGCCACTTTCAAATTGTGCAAGCTTGTGCAACGGTGACAAACAACATAATGTTTATTATCCATAGGCGACCCATTAAAAGCCTTTATAGGTTACTACTTTAGATTTACAGAGGAGGTCTGGTACTAGAATTACTGCACACAATCTGACAGCCGTGGTGATATCTCAGATGTGCGGGGCGATTGCTATCGCTGTTTGAGTGTGCTTTCGCCTTCTAATTTTTTAATTTTTTTTACACTGTTGCTTTAACTTTCATTGCTGTCACATGGAATGTAAACATCTTAGTAAGCCACTCTGATTGCTATTACAAGGGAGCTGACCACCGGCTCTAAAAAAAACGTTCTTTTTAAGGGCACTATCACACTGAGGCGGTGGGGGCCTCAGCGTTAAAGTCGCTTTAATGTCGTTTTAGCTGTGCTTTTTGGCCGCTAGAGGGGTGCTTTTAATCCCCGCTGATGAAGGAGTTAATAGCGCCCGTGTAGCACAGCTGCCAAATCGCTTTGCAGGTGCTTCGAAGGCGGTGCCTATTCATTTCAAAGGACAGTGGTGCTTTAGGTGCATAAACCGCTCTTAAAGTGTCCCAAAGATGCTGCTTGCAGGACTTTTTTTAACATCCCACAAGCACACCAATCCAGTGTGAAAGCACTCGACCTTTCACACTGGAGTGACAGGAGAGGCGCTTTACAGGCGCTTTGCAGGTGCTATTTTTAGCGCTAAAACTACTGTAAAGCACCTCAGTGTGAAGGTAGCCAGGGAGGTCCTGAATATATGGTACCATTCAATGTTTTCTGCCATAACAATCTGAGGTTGCAAAACCTGAGAAGTCCCTCTTGTGGATTCAGCATATTTACTTGCAGTTTTGCTAAAATGTTTTATAGAAACTGTAGTACAGAGAAGCTACAGTATGTTCATTTACCAACTAGTTACGATTTCTTATTGAAATTCATTTTATTGAAAATCTCCATCCAAAGACCAGGCACTTTTATAAACAGTATATTGTTGTTCAGAGTACTGAAATAATGCGTTGGAAGCTTGTTGTTTTCAGCAATAGCTTTGCTTTTATGGAGGATTGCAATGCATGTCTTTATCAGCATGGAAACAGGAACAGGAACATGAATAGCACAGTACAAAAGTACTAAAGTACACACAGAGGAAAAACAGTACTTCCTCCCATTACATCATATCATAGATACACACCATAATACTGCAGTGCACTGGTATAATGCATATGTATAGATCACAGAGTATAAAGCTACTATGCTGTTGTTCTTCCAACACCTCTTCTATCAGCATGTGCTTTGTTAAATTGTATTCAGCTTCTTCTGGAAATAACTAAGACATTCCTTCAATAAAGGCTTGGTGAGTTCATCGGCAGTCATCTCCTCTGACGGGTAGTATAGAATGTCAATAACACCTTGCTCTTGATTGTCCCATAGTAGGTGATACTTGATGTCGATGTGTTTGGTCCAGGGATTGACCCTTTCTGATTGCGTAAGCTTTATACATCCTTTGTGGTCTTCAAAAATGGGAATTGTTTTTGACATGTCTACCCCAATGTCCACAAAAAGTTGACAAATCCATATCACTTCTTGACATGCGTATGCTGCTGCAGTGTACTATGCTTCAGTTTAATAAAGAGACAGTTGCTTTCTTTCAACCAGACCAACTTATGGTTCTTTCCCCATACTGGAAGATGAATCCACTTGTGGATTTGTGGGCTCTGCAGTCCTCAGCCCAATCAGCATCCACAGTTTTGGATGTGATTTTGCTGGTAACTGTAACTTCATCTGAATTGTTCTGTATTGCCTCACACTTTTTACTGCGTTCCAGTCAACAAGGAGCTGAAACTTTCCTGCATAGTATGCCCACTGCTTCGGATATGTCTGGTCTTGTCACAGTGGCAACATATTGCTTTGCGATAACTTAGGAGTTTTCACTTCCTTTGCATCTTGCATATGGAATTGTTCCAAGATTTCAGAGATTTTCTGAGATTGGTTGAGAAGATAACTTCCATCTTCTTCCCTCTCTATTTGGATTCCCAGATAATAGCTAATGTTCCCTAGCTCTTTGATTTAAAAATGTTCTTTCTGCTTGTGAACTATGTGATTGTATTTCCCTTCTTGTTCAAAAAAGGTTATAATGTCATCAACATAGACAAGGATGTATATCCATCTGTCTTCTTGATTCCTGGAATAGAGACAGGGGTCTGCTTTCCTTCTTCAGAATCCCTCACTGGTAAGTACTTTGTTCACTTTCTCATTCCACATCCTTGCAGATTGATTAGGACCGTAGATGGCCTTCTGAAATTTACACACAAGGTTGTCTCCTTGCTCAAACCCTGGTGGTTGCTCCATATAGAGATCTTCCTTAATGTCTCCATATAGGAAGGCAATTTTAACGTCTAGGTGTTTGACTTGCATGCCCTTCCTGGCTGCAATGCTAAGAAGCGCATTGATGGTGGAGTGTTTTATGATGGGAGCAAATGTTTCATCGTAAGCTTCACCAAATTTCTGGGAGTAACCCTTGGCAACTAGTCTGGCTTTGTATTTGTGGATATTTCCTTCTGTGTCTGACTTTACTTCCTATAGCTTTGCGGTTAGGAGGGAGCTCTGTGAGTGTCCAGGTTTTATTTTCTTGAAGTGACTTTGATTCTTCTTCTGCTGCCTCTCTCCATTTATTGGTTTCACATTTTGGCCGTTTCCTATGTCTTCCCAGGATTTGTAGTCTGAGTGGATCTTCTGAATTCAGGCAGTTCAGCAGGAACGGATGATTTAGGCAATATGAGTGCCACCTCTTGTTCTGACTCCTTCATAGGTTTGTTTTGGTCAAACATTTCTTCTGGTTTGCTTGGCATATTCAGTTCACAGCTTTCAGGGATCTGGGTTTCTGGTGTTGGGCTCTCATCGAAATAAACACTGTGGCTTATTGTCACTTTGTCAGTCTTTGGGTGTAGGATTCTGTAACTCTTAGTTTGCTTGCTGTAGCCAACTGGAATGCCCTCTATGACTCTATTCTCCAGCTTGGATTGTTTTTTTCTTGGAATATAGGCATATGCTTTACATCCAACCACTCTGATATGGCCTATTCTAGGCTTTGATCCATGCCACATTTTGAATGGAGTACATTTAATGGCTCTTGAGGGTAGGTTGTAGTCATGACTGCTTCTTTCCAGTATTTGTTGGAATCTGTTGCTAGACATGGCAATGAACTCTTGAAGTTTCTCTGATGTTTCATGCTTGTGTTTCATCAGATAAGTAGTTGTGCACCTGGAATAATCATTAATGAAAGTCAGTAGATATCTGTTTCTGCCTGATGTGGGAGTTTTCATACATGTGTATGAGCTGCAGGAGATTGGTGTTTTTTTTTTAGATGCCTGATGAAGGGGAGCACGTGTGGCAGCATCTGCATTTCATGAGCACTTTGCAAGGCGCTATTGTCAAATCTTCTGAAAAGCCTCTCTTTATCCATTTCAGCCCCGGAAGGATTTGACTCCTTAATGACCAGACCATTTTTAGCGATAAGGCACTGCATCGCTTTAACTGACAATTGCGTGGTCTTGCAAAGCTGTATCCAAACAAAATTGATGTGTGATACACATACTGAAAGCATTTTTTATGTGTGTCCTAGGGAGTGATTCTAACTGTGGGGGGATGGGACCGCCTGAAGGAGGAGACATTGCTGTTCATATTTAGTATGGACAGATGTGTTTCCTCACCCCTAACAGAATGGAGATCTGTCTGTTTACATTGACATACCTCTGTTCTGTGTCTCTCAGGAGCGATTGCGTGTGCCTGACAAACAAGCGCATTGGCTCTGTCGTCACGCCACGGCCATGCATGCAACCCCTAGTGGTCTTAAAGCACACAACGTATACCTCTGGCAATTTGCCCAGGCCAGCTAACCTGCCAAAGTATAACTGCGGCGGCTGGTCGTCTAGTGGTTATAATGTTCTGGACTTCTGTGCCCCAGCCACCTGTGCCATAAGTGAATAAATTTGCTGTGTAGGTCATTAGAGACTATATTGGCTTGCTCGTCTGTGGGGATGAGCCTGTATAGGTGATTATCCAGTTTTCCTTTTGCAAGGCATTGCTTATTATTGTGAATTGTGCATTCATCACCCTGGAACTTAACTGCGAGACCATTGATTGCAAGACTTTTCACTGATAGAAGGCTGCCTTCTAGATCTGGAACATCCAGCACTTTCTTTACAAGGATACTATGTTAAACTCCTTGTGGTGTAATGCAGTTCAGGAAGCCCTGACCTTTACCTTTGGCAGTGATGCTTTTCCCGTTTGCTAGGAAAATGCTGTCTTTTGCACTGTAATCAATGTTTGTGAAGAAGGTTTCATTGCTAGTCATGTGGCTTGCAGCTCCTGAGCCTATGCACCAGCCTCGTGATGTGTCTGCAGTTTCCTTTTTGATTGTTTTGACTCTTTCTTTTGTGGATAGCTCTAACTTTCGCTGCTCAGCTTTCCAGTTAGAACAGTCCTTTTTTAAGTCACCGGTCCTTTTACAACAAAAACAGGTTCTGCTTTCTTTGTTGTGCTTTGTGCCTTTGTACATCTTAAGAGCTTTGTCATCATGGTGCATGTTTTCTTTCCTTCTGTCATATTCATCAATTAATTTCCCTTTGACATATTCCAGTGTCAGCTCTTGCTCGGGTCTGTTTTCTAAAGCATTAATAAGAGAAGTATATGTCTTTGGAAGGCTGCAAGGGAGCAAGGCAACAATATGGTTATCGTTGACGTCCACTCCGATGGTGCGTAGCTGCTCTATGATCTCTAGCATAGCTTTCACATGTTCACACATTTGCTAGCCTTCTTCTAGTCTCATATTACAAAGCTTTCTTACCAAAAACAGCTTACTGTTTAGACTTGAATGCTCAGTTTTTGTAATGAAGTCCACATACCTTTGGCTGTTTTCTCTGTTCTTATGTGGATGAGCTAGTCATCTTCCACTAGTAAGCTTATAGTAATTTTTCCCTTTCTGTCTTTCCTGTCCCAGTCCTCTGTCCTTCTGTTTGTGGGTCTGTCTGTATTCAGCACTTGCCACAACTCATCCTTGCTGAGAAACTTTTCTTGTGTAAACTTCCACAGCTGGTAATTGCATTGTTCAGCTTTGCAATTGCAAACTTCACATCTGAATCACCTTTCTGTAGCTTGTATACAGTACTCGTTGACTTACTGTAAAATTATTTCCAGTGCCTGAATGCCTGGGTGCCTGCTGGGTATGCTGGGTACGCTGGGTGCACTGGGTGCTCTGGGTCCATAACCTGTTGTGCAGAGTATTGAAATAATGCACTGGATGCTTGTTGCTTGTAGCAATAGTTTTTCTTTTATGGAGGATTGCAATGCATGTCTTTATCAGCATGGAGACAGGAACAGGAACATGAATAACAAACAGGTACACAGTAAAAAAATAATTAAAAAAACAGTACTTCTTCCCATTACATCATATCATAGATACACATTATAATACTGCAGCGCCGTATAACAGGTATAATGCATATGTATAGTTCACAGTATAGAAAGCTACTATGCTGTAGTTCTTCCAATCTGCCTAGCAGTTTTCCATCAATTATAATTTTACATTTTTCAACTTCAGCAGGTTGAACAAAAAACCTAAGTGCTCGGGAGGAGATACTGTACTAACAATCAGCTGTTAGTACAGTGATCTCCCCTCTGAGCTATTGTATTCTGACCAGAATACCCTACCAGAACACACCAGTCAAGGCTCTCAACAGATACCACCCCATATTTGGCCCGTATGTACGGGGCTTAACTGTCCAAAATTTGCATAGTGTATGGCCAGATTTAGGACAAACCATTTTCTAACATTTTTGCAGGATACTACAACTTTAGCTTTTAACTTTAAGAGAAATAGTCCAACAAGAAATTGTACAGGTATATATGTAAATGATTAAATCTTTTAACATGTAGGTGTCTTATACTCCTAGAGTTTTGTTTCTTATAAGGAACATAGGTACTATCCATTTTATTTGTTTATTAAATTGTTATTGGCTCAGTGACATTCCATGTTCATAAATATACAAGAAATCATTGGTTGGGAAATGAGAACAGGATTATTAGCTGAAAGTATATCAGTAAGGCAATTAGCTATTGACTACGTGGCTTATTGTAGGCATTGCATAGGGAATTTCTACTGGGAGATCAAATGCTTAGGTTAAAGGTTAAGCAATAGGGTCACAGGTCATACAAGTGACAGATGAAAGAAGCAGTGCTTGACCTGTATCACTGCTGTTAATCCAGAATGAGCTTACTGTAAATCTCATAACCCACTGTGGGTACAGTAGTAAAAACATGTGCACCGGGTAAGCATGGATATACCAGATATATACATAAACCCAAAGCTTCATGTTCTGTGTGTAATCTGTGTTTTATAAAACAATTTCCCCCCCCTTATAGTGGTGCCCCAAATGTGTGTACGGTGTCACTTTGAAAGACCAGTTGTCAGGCATCTAATAACTATGAGCACCTTAAATAAACACTGTTAGCTATATTATATCTGAGACAGGAAGACAATGGCACCTTCTCTAGGGCCATACTGTAAGGCCTCATGTACACTGGACTTTTTTGGATGTTTTTTTACAGCTGCTGTTTTTGGCTTCAGACTTTTTTTCTACAGTCAATAAACTCTCCAGCATGTTATCCAATGTGTCCATGCACACATAGGCTGTTATCAACTGTTTTTGTCCTGGGGAGTTTTTGGCTGTAAAAACAAAACAAAAAACTAGTGGATTATGAGAGGAGTTTTTCAGCCGTAAAAACACTCTAACATCAAAAAACGTGGCTCACCAGCATTTTTTAACATTTTTATCCCTTACTAATAGCAGATAGGTGGTTTCTGTCTAAAAAATGCGAAAAGACGCTTAAGCTAAAAAACAGCTAGAGTAGATGATCTTTGTCAATGTCCCTTTAAGAGATCATTTCCTTATTTATGATCACTGGGGTACTGTTGTGAGCTGGACCTTCCTTCTTCCCTATACTTACAAGGATAATCCACTAGGGAGACCTCAATAAGGTAGGAAGTCCTCTTCACATTGCTATTCTAACAATATTTTTTGCATACATTTTTAAAAAACTATAAACACAGTTATTACCTTTCACATTGTTGTTAACCACTTGCCCATTGGACACCTAAGCTTTCAAAGCTCTCACATTTTGAATGACAATTACTCAGTCATGCAACACTTTACTCAATGTAGAGATTTCTTTTGGTGGTATTTAATCACCACTGAGTTTTTTATTTTTTGCACTATAAATGAAAAAAGACAGACAATTTTTAAAAAATGCATTTTTCTTCATTTCTGTTATGAAACGTTGCAAATTAGTAATTTTTCTTCATAAATTTATACTGCTACATATCTTTGGTTTAAATAATCAAAATCAGTGTATATTATGTGGTCTTTGTGAAAGTTATAGAGTCCACAAGCTATGGTACCAATCACTTAAAATTGATCACACCTGATGTACTGATGGCCTAGCTCATTTATTAAGGCCTCGAAATATCAGGAAAGTACAAATACCCCCCAAATGACCCCTTTTTGGAAAGTAGACATTCCAAGGTATTTATTAAAAGGCATGGTGAGTTTGAAGTTGTAATTTTTTTCCCACAATTCTTTGCAAAATTAAGATTTTTTTCTCACAAAATTGTCATAATAAGTTATTTCTCAAACACAGCATAATTGATACTATCAACTACACCCCAAAATACATTTTGCTACTTTTCCAGTCCTGAGTATGGCGATATCACATGTGTGAGACTTTTACACAGCCTAGCCACATAGAGAGGCCCAACATGCAGGGAGCACCATCAGGTGTTCAAGGAGCATAAATTATACATATAATTTCTTGACTACCTCTTACACTTTTGAAGGCCCTGGAGCACCAGGACAATGCAAACGCCCCAAAATGACCCATTTTGGAAAGCAAACACACCAACAATTCTATGAGGCATAATGAGTCTTTTAAACGTGTCATTTTTTTTCCACAAGTTTTTGTTAAATGTGGATAGAAATTGAAAACGCTTTTATTTTTACACAAAGTTGTCAAGATATTTCTAACACATAGCATATACATAGCAAAAATTACACCCCAAAATATATTCTGTTACTCATCCTGAGTATGGTGATACCACATGCGTGAGACTTTTACACAGCCTGGCCACATACAGAGGCCCAAAATGCAGGGAGCACCATCAGCTCTAGGGACAAAAATTTTAAATCTAATTTGACTACCTATTACACTTTTGTGAGGCCCTGTAGTGGCACTGATGGGCACTGTAGTGGAATGGATGTTGCACAGATGAGCACTTATGTGGCAGCATGTGGCATGGATAAGCACTGATGTGGCATGGATGTGGCGCGGATGTGCACTGATCAGGCGTGGATGTATGATGTAAGTATATGTGGTACACATTAACATGTCAGTCCAGTGATAGACAATATCATAATGGGGGGGATTTATTAAAACTAGTGCACACAGAATCGGGTGCAGCTGTGCATAGTAATCAATCAGCTTCTAACTTCAGGTTCCTCAATCAAGTTTTGACAATAAAACCTGGAAGCTGACCGGTTACTTTGCACAGCTGCATGAGATACTGTGTGCACCTATTTTATTAAATCTCCCACAATGTGTCTTGGCAGTTTGGTAAAGCAGGAAACATTTCTCAGTTTCCATTGTTCTCAGTTAAGTATATGCCTGCCCACACATCAACACATGGGCTAAAAAGGCAGTAATAACCACACTTGTAATTAATGTGCCACTGAGAAGGCTGACATCTTCTCCCATCCTTTCTTCTGGGATCACGGGATCCGGTGTTGTGAGTGGCCTGAGCCACTCCACCGCATGGGAGCCCTTGGTTGCGAGAGGGAGCTCTCAGTTCCGACAAAAAGCTCTGCATTTCCGGCACGGTACGCTGGACCTTCAGAGCGCATGCGTGGCTGATGTCAGTGGCTGCATGCAGGGTGAATATCTCCTAAACAATGCATGTTTTTACCTATAGGTAAAAAAAACAAAAACAAAGTGGGGTTTACAAAAGCTTTAACTGGCCTCCAGTTATGGAGTTCTCTATGCTGCCTTTTGTTCTAGATATTGAATAAACCCAGTGATATGTTGGTGTCAGCTCTATTGAAGGACATTCTCAGTTCACCCAGTGCCTTTCCTATATTTATCTTTGCTTTACAGGTATTTCAAATTGCACATACAAGTAATATACAATATACTGTATAATTTATTAATATGTATTACATTACACTTTTTTAATATTGTTATTTATGAAAATAATTTATCTAACTTTTGATGTCAGAAGCTCTTTTTTCATGCAGCAATAAGCATCATGAATGGCCTATGACAATAATTGCTGCTACAGATGCTGCTTAGGTATAGTGGCTACTTCTGTGAGAGCTATTCATATAGAGAAGGCCTTCGTGATGAGGGCACAATTTTATTCATAACTAGTATTTTTAATGTCCACACCTAGTTTCTTTGGAGACTCCACATCTCCCTTGTCAACAAAGTTAGGCATAGTGGAAGTTGCATCACATTTACTTCTGCCGCTCACCTCCTCTCACATACAACTCATACCTGTACTCACCTCCTTTCACCCTGACACACTAAACTCATCCCTGTACTAGGAATGAGCCAAACTGTGCTAAAGTTCTGAATGTTAATTCAAACCCCATTAAGGGGTTTGACCTATCACAGCACTCCTTCAGTGTTACCTACAACTCTGTCTCCTCCTTTCCATTGTTCCTTTATGTGGGGGTCCCCCAAGGCTCTGTTCTTGGATCCCTTCTCTTCTCTATCTATACCTCCTCCCTTGGTCACTTGATAACTGCCAATGGCTTCCAACACCATCTATATGCCGATGGCACCCAAATCTATCTGTCTACTCCCCACCTCAGTCCTTCAGTCTCCTCTTGTATTACTAACTTGAAGTCCCTTGAAAAAGTATCCTACCCCTTGAAATTGTCCTTAGTTTGTCATGTTACAACCAAAAACGTAAATGTGTTTTATTGGGGTTTTATATGATAGTCCAACACAAAGTGGCACATAATTGTGAAGTGGAAGGAAAGTGATAAATGGTTTTCAAAATGTTTTACAAATAAATATGTGAAAAGTGTGGCATGCATTTGTTTTCAGCCCCCCTGAGTCAATACTTTGTAGAACCACCTTTCGCTGCAATTACAGCTGCAAGTCTTTTTGGGGATGTCTCTAGCTTTGCACATTTAGAGAGTGACATTTTTGTCCATTCTTCTTTGCAAAATAGCTCAAGCTCTGTCAGCTAGAATGAAGAGCGTCTGTGAACAGCAATTTTCAAGTCTTGAGACAGATTCTCATATGGATTTAGGTCTGGACTTTGACTGGGCCATTCTAACACATGAATATGTTTTGATCTAAACCATTCCATTGTAGCTCTGGCTGTATGTTTAGGGTCGTTGCCCTGCTGGAAGGTGAACCTCCTCCACAGTCTCAAGTCTTTTGCAAACTCTAACAGGTTCAGGTGTTCATTAGCAAACTTCAGACAGGCCTTTACATGTGTTTCTTGAGCAGGGGGACTGTGTGGGCACTGCAGGATTTCAGTCCTTTACGGTGTTGTGTGTAACCAATTGTTTTCTTGGTGACTGTGGTCCCAGCTGTCTTGATATAATTGACAAAATTCTCCTGTGTAGCTCTGGGGTGATTCCTTGCTGTTCTTATGATCATTGAAACTCTATGAGGTAAGATCTTGCATGGAGCCCTAGACCAAGGGAGAATGGTGGTTATTTTGTGTTTCTTCCATTTGCAAATAATAGCACTGTATAACATAACATGTAATAACTGTTGTCACCCTCTCAGCAAGCTGCTTGGCAATGGTCTTGAAGCCCATTCCAGCTTTGTGTAGGTCTACAATCTTGTAACTGGCATCCTTGGACAGCTCTTTGGTCTTGGCCACGGTGGAGATTGAAATCTGATTGATTGCTTCTGTGGACAGGTACTTTTATACAGGTAACAAGCTGATATTAGAAGCACTTTCTTTAAGAGAGTGCAACTAATCTCAGGCCGTTATCTGTATAGAAGACACTTGGGAGCCATAAATCTTGTTGATTGATAGGGGATCAGATACTTATTTTACTCATTAAATCAAATCAAATCAATTTATAACTTTTTTGAAATGCATTTTTCTGGATATTTTTGTTGTTATTCTGTCTCTCGCTGTTAAAATAAACCCACCATTAAAATTATAGACTGATCATTTCTTCGTCAGTGGACAAACATACAAAATCAACAGGGAATTAAATACTTTTTTCCCTAACTGTATCCCTCCCCCGCCCCTGCCCCCACCAAGATTTTTCCATCAAAATCAATAATGCAACCATCAATCCATCCCCTCATACCAGGGTACTAGGTATAATCCTAGAATCTGACCTGTCATTTTAGCCTCAAATCCAGTCATTGTTAAAAGCTTGCAGACTTCATCTCCATAACATCTTTAAAATACACCCCTTTTTAACAAATGAAACCACCAAGCTACTCATTCACTCCCTTGTTATCTCTCGCCTTGACTATTGCAACTTCCTTCTCATAGGCCTACCCCTCCAGGCTATCCTTTCTTTAGTCTGTTATGAATGCTGCTGTCGACTTATCCACCTTACCAACTGCTCAGTGTCTGTCACACCTCTCTTCCAATCCCTATACTGGCTTCCGATCGCCCAGCAAATTAAATTCATAATACTAACTATAACATACAAAGCCATTCATAACTCTGCCCTGAGCTACATCACCAATCTTGACTCCAAATATCACCCAACCCGTCCTCTCCGCTCCTCTCATGACCTACTACTCTCAAGCTCCCTTGTCTCCTCCTCCCATGCTCATCTCCAGGATTTCTCCAGAGCCTCTCCCATCCTCTGGAACTTTCTACCTCGACCTGTCAGGCTATCTCCTACTCTAGCTGCCTTCAGGCAATCCCTGAAAACGAATCTCTTTAGGGAAGCCTATCATGCCTCCAACTAATCTTTTACCACTTCCGTCAGCTCATTCAACATAGTTACAACCTTTTGTACCACCTTCCCCACCCTATTAGATTGCAAGCTCTTCTGAGCTTCTTAATCCTCTTGTATTTTATTGTATTGTAACTGTATTGTCTCTCTTTTATATTGTAAAGAGCTGCTTAAACTGTTGGCGCAATACATATATCCTGTATAATAATAATAATAATAATAATAAAAAATAAAGTCAATAGGATGCAAATCTTTAAAACCGATTCTGGCCATTCTCAATTGTAATAGGCAATGCTGCCTAAAATAAAATATAGTCAATTCTTGTAAATAACATGCTGGAATTTGCCTGTGAAATGGTGCATCTGTACAACCTACTACAGCCTACAGCAACTTATTACAGCAAAACTGACAATAAGAAGAAAAAATAATAATATACAAATAAAAATAATAGGTAAGTTGCTGATAAATTACATTTTCCTGCCCGCTTGGTTTTCTTTGTAAAAAACATTTTTTGGGACCTCACCAAATTACATAGCAGACCCAAAGATTCTGGTTTGTATTTTGGGGACCCTTTGCTACTCCTATCACTATTCCTTGCTGAAGACTCTTGACTAATAGCTGGTTTGAAAACCAAAAAATGGTGATGGCCATGATCATATTTATTCAATGCCATCAATCAAATAAGGCTATGACCACATTTGCTCAGTGATATCAGCTACCATACTGGCAGCCACTGTCTTCTTCACAACCACCCAGAGCAGGAAGCTGTCACATTTAGTGATAGTAGCATTACCACTGCTAAATTTACCACTATTTAGTGGAGCAGGAGGTTTGGCTTGACTACGTTGATCCAAACGTACAGCTAATCCCTACCCTGTATATGTCACAGACTCATCTTGATGCACCTTTATTGTCACGTGTGCTTCCCACACGCATCCACACTCACTTTACTTGCCTCAGATATCAGGTAATTCTCTTCCTGGCACCCACTCTAGAAATCTTTCCACCATTCATACTATTCATACCTGCACTCTTTTCCATTAAACACACATTTTCTTCAGCTTCCCTTAGTCCATTTAGCATAAGAATAGTTGCTGTATCTTCAAGGAGGAGGGCCTGCCTCCAGATGAGCACACCCTCTGTCTCTGCATTGATGTATATATTTCATAGTTGGCGATTCTGATAGTTTTGAGTAAATCCTAGTACACATGATCAGAATATCTTACGAGAAATATCACTTTCAAAGTGATTGTTTAAATCTTGATCATTAGTACGCAGATTTCGAGAACCTATCAGGACAGTTTGTGCAAAGTTATCTGAAGGGACAAGCATGAAAATTTTTCTTGTGTGATACTAGATCATATGATTTTTCGTTTATTCAGTACAATTTTCGTCTGAAAATACAATGCAAATACAATACGTTACATCATTTCCAAATCGTCATACGAGAATTTTGGTAACTTTAGTAGCCTCTTCATTTTTGATAATGAGACTAGCATGCAAAGAAAAACTGACGATCATTCGTCCGATAATCTCATTGTGTGTACCAGCCTTTAGGGACCATACTTATCAGAGGGTCTTAGCATGGCAGTTTGCCTTCAAAGTATATTCACAAATGTATGCAACAAAAACTTGTATTTAATCTGAATAGTTCAGACATCCATTTATTTTGAATATATACACTATATTACCTAATACTAAGTATTAGGACACCTGCCTTTACACACTCATGAACTTTAATGACATCCCAGTCTTAGTTCTTAGGCTTCAATATTGAATTGGCCCACCCTTTGCAGCTATAACAGCTTCAACTTTTCTGGGAAGGCTGTCTACAAGGTTTAGGAGTGTGTCTATGGGAATGTTTGACTATTCTTCCAGAAGCACATTTTTGAGGTCAGGCATTAATGTGGACGAGAAGGCCTGGTTTACAGTCTCTGCTCTAAATCATTACAAAGTTCTATTGGGTTGAGGTCAGGACTCTCTTCAGGCCAGTCAAGTTCCTGCTCCCCAAACGCGCTCCTCTATGTCTCTATGGACCTTTTTTTTGTGCGCTGGTGCACATTCATGTTGGAACAAGAATGGATCATCCCCAATCTGTTCCACAAAGCTGGGGGCATGAAAATATCTTGGTATGCTGATGCCTTATGAGTTCCCGTCACTGAAACTAAGGGGCCAAGCCCAACCTCTAAGAAAACGACCCCACCATAATCCCCCCTCTACCAAATGATTTGGACACTTCTAAACCTTGTGGACTCTCTTCACAGAAGAGTTAAAGCTGTTATAGCTGCAAAAGTTGAGTCAACTCAATATTGAACCCTACGTACTAAGACTGGGATGTCATTAACTACCTCAATACAAGGCACTTACACCACCTTCCTGCCAAAGCCAATTTTCAGCTTTCAGCGCTGTCGCTGTTTAAATGACAATTGCGCGCTACACTGTACCCAAACACAATTTTTATAATTTTTTTCCCACAAATAGAGCTGTCTTTTGGTGGTATTTGATCACCTCTGCGTTTTTAATTTTTTGCTAAACAAATAAATAAAGACCAACATTTTGAAAAAAAAAAAGTTTTTCTTTTGTTTCTGTTATAAAATTTTGTAAATAAGTAAAATAAATTTGTAAATAAGCTTCCGTCAGAGACTCTTTACCGAGATCAGTGTATCGGTGTGTCAGACTGACACACCGCACCACTGATTGCCACAATGTGTCAGACTGACACACCGCACCACTGATTGCCACGATGCACGCAAGAGCGGTTGCTCTGGAGGGCCGTCATATAGTTACATAGTTATTAAGGTTGAATAAAGACACCAGTCCATCCAGTTCAACTTGAGTGAGTGCCTACAATTGTCCCTATCCCTGTACATCGCACACTCACATCGGTCCCTACCCTCAAGGAGCCCATAATCCAAGGTCCCCATTCATATACTAGGGCCAATTTTGGACAGAAGCCAGTTAACCTACCTGCATGTCTTTGGAGTGTGGGAGGAAACTGGAGTACCCGGAGGAGGCCCACGCAGGCATGGGGAGAACATGCAATCTCTAGGCAGGTAGTGTCATGGTTGGGATTCGAACCAGTGACCCTTTTTGCTGCTTGGTGACAGTACTAAACACTACACCACTGTGCCGCTGTCTACCCAGAATGAGAGCTGCACTGCCCAGCTGTCTTTTAACGGCTGATGAGTGGGTGGGAAGTGGTTAAAGTTCATGTGCGTGTATAGGCAGGTGTCCCAATACTTTTAATAAAAGGTAATATAGTGTATTTAATATGCATATAGCATGATTAGCTGCCCATTTTAAAATTTAATTAAGCATTATTGGACATCACCAAGGTGTTTAATGCTTGCTTTATTTTTTATTCAATCCAATGCAAAGTGCATTATATGTTTAGTAAAAATATCTAAAATTGCCATCACTATCTGATCTTGGTCTGCCAAAAAAAGATTTGATGATGTCACTGATATATTGATGCCTTTATCATACCTCATTATGCTGGTTACACTGCAGAGCTCACATACTGAAAGAAGTTTTAATCACTAGGAATGTAGGAGGAAGGTAATAAATTACATCAAGCACTATTTGGTATTTTTGGTTCATGTCTGTATTTCATCAGCTCATGCACCGACTTACTTATTTGAAACGATATGGAAACATGGAAACGAAGGAGTAACACCATGATACATGCCTGTATGAGAAGGCTTTGTAAAGTTTTCAGCCTTATATTCTGCTGCACTCATCAGCTCCACTCTAAAGCAGAATAACAACACCTTGTTCCCAGTCTCAGATGGGGATGTCTGTATCTATCAACTCTTCCTCATTTGCCAGAACAGAGCTCTATTGTATTTCATGAAAACTGCTTTGTTCATTGCACACCAAGCCATGTCAGAAGCAGAATCTGATACAAACTCTTAATGTGCTATTTATAGGAAGAAAACCTACAGACTTTGTGTAACTCAGCAGCCAGCTTCGCTTTCCTCTAATCATTGCCAGTTTCCAATTTTAAGTCATTTTTCTTCCATTTCCACGTAAGGAGAGTGTGGAAAGATTAATAGCAGACCCCAATTTGACCACTACGTGAACTTCTCAAAATAGGTTTTAAAAGGCATTCATGAAATTTTCAAGGTAATTTTAATGCCACCAAACAGAAAATACAATCAAATTAAGACTAGCATACACCTGAAATATACAGTTTTACATATATAAGGGTCTTACAAGTTAGGAGCAATGTCTTTAATCGTACGTGATACCAAGGATCTGATACCAAGAAAAAAGCACTTGGACATGTGGTTGGTCATTAATTAGTGAGTAATAATTAGTAACTTGTTTAATAAGAATACAAATACAAGGGCACTACAAGCAGTACCAACACTTCATGTGACGACAGAGGATGTGGAGTGCAATCAATCTAGTTATAAGAAATTGAGAGACAAATTAATTTAGAAGTCAGGCATCAGTCAGACTATTCTAAGCCCTTGTACACACGGTCGGACATTCCGACAACAAAATCCGTTGGATTTTGTCCGACTAATTTTGTCCGAAACTTGTGTTGCATACACATGGTCGGACAAAGTTGTTGGAAAATCCGATCGTACGTAACGTGATGATGTTATTTTGTTACGACGGGACTACGTTCAGGCTAGTAGCCAATAGCTTTGGTCTAGGAATTTGATCTGAGCATGCGTGGCACTTTGTCCGATCGGAATTCTCTACACACAATCGGACAAAGTCCGATCGGATCATGTTGCCGGAAAGTTTTATAGCCCAGCTCTAAAACTTTGTCCGTTGGATATTCCGACAGAAACAGTCCGATGGAGCCCACACACAGTTGGATTATCTGACAACACGGTCCGATCGGACATTTTCTGTCGGAATGTCCGACCGTGTGTACAAGGGCTAAGAGCTGTCTTTCTTTATAGGGATTAGCAGAGTCAACTAAATTGCTGATTTCGCCATTGGCTTTGCTTATTGAGATTCTTATGCCGCGATCGGAATTTCGGGCCAGCAAAAGACAGATGAGAGCTTTTCATCACAAAAAATTTGACTGCGTGTAAGCTCCATTGGAATTTAACTGGCCGAATTCCCGCCAGCAAAAATTTGAGAGCATGTTCTCAGTTTTTCAGACGGAAAAAATTTCTATCGGAAATTCCGATCATCTGTAGCAATTCCGACGCGCAAAATTCCTACACATGCTCGGAAACAATTTGACGCATGCTCGGAAGTATTGAACTTGATTTTTTTCCGGCTCATCGTAGTGTTGTACGTCACTGCGTTCTTGACGGTTGGAATTTGGTGTGACCGTGTGTAGAGGTACAGCTTGAGCGGAATTCCGTAGGAAAACCATCAGAGCTTTTTCCAACCATAATTCCGATCGTGTGTAAGCGGCATTAGGGAAAGTTTGCTTGAAGAAGTTCTACTTCTTTTCTTTATTTTATTGGAATATGGTTAAAGTATTATCATATATATATAGTTTTCTAGACTAATAGCAGGAATACACAGTTAGAAAATAGGACGATCGCTCGACCAACGAAACAGCGTTTGCTGGTGGAAATCGTTGGCAACATTAACCAATAGAAAAAAATCTTTAAAAGAGCAAACGATTTCAAATATAGTGCTGACATCTCATGTACAAGTGGGGTCGTCTACTAATTCTGCTCATGCGTGATAATGTTTGTGAGATTTTTTATGGATGAACTTCACACCAACTAATAGAAAATTGTTTGTTCGCAAACGATATGTCACAATTTTTCCATGTTTTCAATAGGTCTTTTTCTTTCACTTAATCGATTCATAATAGTCTGATATATAAAATTAGGATAGAGAGAATGAAGGAAGGGGGTTTTAAAATGTTCAATGAATTGGATTTTTATTATTAAAATTGTACCTAAATATTCCCTCAAACTATATATTAACTGAAAAAAAAATACAGGCTGTTTTGTATATTCCTACCTTTCTGAAAATGTTGCTGTTTGTCCTACCATGTTAGGGTTGCCACTTTTTTGTCAAGACAAACCCAAACACTTTAGCAGTGCACAGCAATTATTATTATTTTTTTTTTAACCATACACTATAGGCATGTAATGCGTACACACGATCAAAACAATCCGGTGGAAAAGTGTGTGGGCTCCGGCGGACTTTTTTACCCAAAAGTCCGGCGAACTAAGAAAGTAGTTTTGCACCAAAATATGTCCGGACAGCCGTGTGTGTGCTAGTCCGTCGTACTTTTCAAATGAACGGACTTTTCCCGCACTGAGAAAAGTCAGTTCATTGTGAGCGCGGCTTCAGGTAGCCGGGACTAGCGATGGAAGTGTCGCTGGCCCCGTCACCTGGTATGGAGTTAAAGGGGAAGCCCTACACCGGTCCATATGAGAAACTTATCTGAGCACGCTACCCGGCCGGCCAGGAAAGGGGGTGGGGACGAGTGAGGGCCCCCCTCCTGAGCCGTACCAGGCCGTGTGCCCTCATCATGGGGGGTGCTTTGGGGAAGGGGGGCCCTGCGGCCCCCCCACCCCAAAGCACCTTGTCCCCATGTTGATGAGGACAAGGGCCTCTTCCCGACAACCCTGGCCGTTGGTTGTCGGGGTTTGTGGGAGGGGGGCTTAACGGAATCCGGGAGCCACCTTTAATAAGGGGGTCCCCGGATACCGGCCCCCCACCCTATGTGAATGAGTATGGGATACAATGTACCCCTACCCATTCACCTGTGAAAAAAAAAAAAAACACAACACACAGGGGTTAAAAATAGTTTATTGCACAGCTCCGGGGGTCTTCTTCCTTCTTGGAGGGTCTTCTCACCAGACTCCTCCGCTATTTTCTGATCTTCTGCTCTTTTACTAGCGGAGGAGCCCGACTTTCTTCTTCGTCGCAGCCCTCTTCTTCCAACTTCGGGGGTCGGAAGAAGAGAAGAAAAGAACAAAAGAACAGAAGGCGGTGACGACGAAGACAGCGGCGACAGCGGCCAAAGAAGACTGGGCCACCACTTAAAAAAGAGCTAGAAGAAGGCGCGGAGGCCCGGCAAGAAGAACCGAAGAGGGGGAAAAGACCCCCGAAGAGGGGGACAAGACCCCTGAAGTCGGAAGTAGAGGGCGGAGACGAAGAAGAAAGCTGGGCTCCTCCGCTAGTAAAAGAGCTAGCAGAACATAGAGGAGGAGTCCGGCGAGAAGACCCCCTAAGACGGCAGAAGACCCCCGGAGCTGTGCAATAAACTATTTTTAACCCTTGTGTGTTGTGTCCAGGGCCCCCCTTCCCCAAAGCACCCCCCATGTTGAGGGCACACGCCCTGGTACGGCTCAGGAGGGGGGGGGGCGCTCGCTCGTCCCCACCCCCTTTCCTGGCCGGCTGGGTAGTGTGCTTGCATAAGGGTCTGATATGGACCTAGGGGGGGACCCCCACGCTGTTTTTCGGCATAGGGTTTCCCCTTTAACTCCATACCAGGTGACGGGGCCAGCGATGCTTCCTTTGCTAGTCCGGCTACCTGGAACGGACTTTCCTCCGTGTGTGTGGGCAAGTCCGTTCATTTCAAAAATACGGCGGATAATCCGGCGGACTAGGTCCACCGGACCTAGTCCGCCGGAAAAGTCACGTGTGTGGGCAGGTCCACTCGTTTGGACAGTCCAGCAGACTTTATGGCGGTTTATCCGCCAGACTAAGTCCGCCGGATAGTCTGATCGTGTGTACGCGGCATAAGAGACATTGGACACCTTTGGGCACTCCAAAGAGAATAGTAATGTGACGTGCATAGAACCCCCTCACCCTTCTGTCAGGCCCTTTTGAGCCACATTCCTATCTGAATATTTTGTCCGGGTTTCAGGCGGACTGAAACCTGGACACATAATTCAAAACCCGAACTGTCCGGGTGAATCCCGGACAGGTGGCAACCCTATACCATGTCCTTTTAAAATTGTATGCCTAATATTTTACCTGGAACATTGCAGAAAAGCAGCAAGTCAATCACACTAGCAAGATACAAATATATATATATATATATATATATATATATATATATATATATATTTTTTTTTTTTTTGGGGGGGGGGGGTACTTTAAATTGGAACTAATACCAACATTTCACCTGTTTCCCAAAACAGTTATGCCCTGGTACATGGTCGGAAATTCCGACGGAAAAGGTCCAATCAGATTATGTTGTTGGAAAATTCGATTGTGTGTGGGCTCTATCGGACTTTTTCCATCGGAAATTCCGATGGAAAAAGTTTGAGAGCTGGATCTAAAATTTTTCCACAACAAAATCTGATCTGACTTTTTCCGATCGTTTGTAGAGAATTCCGACGGACAAAGTGCCACGCATGCTCAGATTAAAATACAAGACCAAAGCTATTGGCTACTAGCCTCTACGTAGCCCCGTTGTACGCAACAAACGTCACCTCATTCCAAACGATCAGATTTTCCAACAACTTTGTGTATGCAACACAAGTTTCGGCCAAAATTTAGTGATTTTGTGGTCAGAATGTCCGACCGTGTGTACAGGGCATAACATTCAAGGCATGCCAATGGGGATAACTGTCACAGTTGCCAGTGTGCTTATGTCAGCTATCAACCAGACTTTTTTAGGCCCTCAAACATCTGGTGTCATAGCTTATCATGACAACTACAGAGCTACATGGAGGCTATAATGTCTTTGGATGTAAAGGATAGTTTTAAACTATGGAAAAAGTTAATATCTTTTCAAAGTTGGTCTTGTGTTACTTTCTGCTACTGATGTTATATTGTATTCTTTTAATAGCCCTATGCTTTTTTTTTTTCCCTGTAGGATACTAAAGAATACGCAGATCATGTATGTGGTTTTGATATGCTTGAAAGTTGGCAGGACATAGTCACATGCATTGTAGCTATTATTTATATTCCTAAACATATATGTAAATTAAAGAAAGAAATCCTATCTGGAATAGATATTAGCTGTGTTGCCTTGATTTTGATAGGTAGAATCTCTTCTTATAATGTTTTCTGATATAACTCAGTTCCCTGTACCTTTTCCCTTGGCCCCCTGCAGATGGTAGAAGGAAAAAACACAGGAAAGCTGCCTACTGATAAGATATGGTGACAAAGGACGTGGTGACAAGTAACAGAGAGAGACAAATGAAGAGTGCCATGTTCTGCCATTCTGGACCGGAAAAAGGAATGTCATATTTCATACAGAAGCCACAGCAAGGCTGGGAGTCGGCTCTATTCTAAGGGAGGAAAGGGACATGGACACTGCGTCATTTGACCACACTCAGCCAAAATGGAAAGATGCGCATTTATTCTACCACAAAAGCTGCGACTCCAGGGAGCTTGCCCTCTTTGCTTCCTAATTCAGAAGGGTAAAAACATGCATGACAGGATAAGGGCTCACAATAACTATATATACTATAACTATATATAAATAAAGGTTAGACGCTTATGTTGAAGCATCAAAGGGAGAATGGTATTTTTCTGTATGAGAAAAGT
The DNA here is from genome assembly GCF_037356315.1 of Lithobates pipiens. Taxonomy (NCBI): domain Eukaryota; kingdom Metazoa; phylum Chordata; class Amphibia; order Anura; family Ranidae; genus Lithobates; species Lithobates pipiens. The sequence goes on from NW_027507790.1 coordinate 11,172,601, forward strand.
ATAAACCATTTTGAGTCTATATTTATAGCCTAAAATGTATATAAACCCATGAACAAAAGTTTTGCTATTGCAGCTTACCGGGGCTTAGATATGGTAGCTGCATTCATTTTTTTTTTCACACCATTTCCTTTATTTTAACCTAGTAATCCTGCCATTAACTCACTTCTAAAAAGCCTTCTAAGTGCTGCTCCCAACAACAGCCCCCCTAATATTCACCTGAGCCCCCTCTCAATCCAGTGATGTGCACGGGAGCCTCATTTGTCCCAGGTCTCTCTCTGGGTCCCAGGTCCCTCAGCTGTCCCAGGTCTCTCTCTGGGTCCCAGGTCCCTCAGCTGTCCCAGGTCTCTCTCTGGGTCCCAGGTCCCTCAGCTGTCCCAGGTCTTTCTCTGGGTCCCAGGTCCCTCAGCTGTCCCAGGTCTCTCTCTGGGTCCCAGGTCCCTCAGCTGTCCCAGGTCTCTTTCTGGGTCCCAGGTCCCTCAGCTGTCCCAGGTCTCTCTCTCTCATTGGGTGGGACACAGCAGCAGTGATTATGTCAATCAAAGCAAGTGAGCCAATGAGGAGACGGGGGGAGGGCCAAACCACAGCTCTCTGTGTCTTATGGACGTATAGGGTGGGACTCGGGAGTGTACATGCACCAGTACCCCAATAGCAAGAGGCATACTATTGGGGAAGGGGAGGAGCCAGGAACACTGATGGGGGACTCGAGAAGAAGAGAATCTGGGCTGCTCTGTGCAAAACCATTACACAGAGCAGGTACGTATGACATGCTTGTTTTTTTTTGTTTTGTTTTGTTTTTTAAAGGAACCTTTAGAGTCATTGGGCTAAAGAATATTTAATAAAATCAAATATCGTTACTGTGACGGAACCGATCCCACACTCTGATTGAGTGCTTCCGTCAGTATACCGCTTGCTAAGTCTGAATATAGATATCAGATATTCCAACCACAAAACAAGATGACACTTGCTTAGCTGCTCAACATGGACTGATTTATTACAACCAAAATGCCAAGTTTTTATAATACGGTAGAAGACTAAAACCTAACCTAATTAGCATGAGCTAATTATTTAATCATTGACCCAGACTAGTTGTCTGGGAGATAAGACTTTTCTTTGTAAGACTTTGTCTCCTAGCTCACTGATTGACTATTCAATGCACATTACCATAAACATAAACCCAGGGTTAATTAGCACAAACAACAACATGTGGAATATCCCTACAAGCCAGACTAGACTCATTTACACAACAGACAGGTGGCTGGAGTTGATGACATTAGCATCTAACAGTTTGTGTCCCAACAGTGTGATTCAGTCTATTGCTAATATGGCAAATACATATCCAGAGTCTGTGTATCTTGGGCGGGACATAGATCTGAATCCAAGTAACACCACCTCAGGGGTCCCCAGGCATACAGCTCACAAAGAGCACCGTTCCCCAAATGCCAGGGCCCATAATCGCAAGGCAAGAGGCTCGCATTCTGTCCCCTCCAACAGCCTCTGTCCCGGCTAGGTCTGTCACAGTTATGCCCTTTAGAGTAAAAAGACGCCAGGATTTTAAAAATATAACCTTTTAAAAGTAATGCCATAGAGTTGAGGAGTTGAAGAGCATCCATAAAACCATATCAATATTTCATATGGCAGTGAATTTTGTCGTCCTATCACAGATAAAGTACTTTGGCCAGACTTACATTATATTTCTGTTTCTTTTGCATCAGATTCCGGAGAAGGCTCGGTTCAGACTTATGCGGTGCAGGAACCAGCGCAAATCCTGTGCAGGTTTCCACATCACACCTGAATCACCGGTGGTTCACACTGACATCTGTGAACCTCTACGGGTGTCAATGTAAAGTTAATGACACCCCCAGATCGGTTCGCAGATTTCAGCACAAACTGTGAATTGGTGCAGGAATCGGATCGCATAACACCCATGCGAGCCGATTCCAGTGCAGACCAAAGAAATGGTCCTGCATCATTTTGGTGCAAATGTAATGCGATTTCAGCCATACAGTTTGTATGGCTGAATTTGTATCGCACAGATATCGAAAGTGATCTGCACAGCAATGCAATGCGACTCACATGCGATGTCTATGATCGCATAAGTGTGAACCCAACCTAATGCTGGCCATACACGATACGAAAAATAGGCCGAACCCATTTTCCAAAAAGGAACATTTGGCCGAGACTGCAACCGATAGTGTAATGTAATGACCGATAAATTTTTCAGTGGACATAAAAGAATCAAATTTTTGTTTGTTTGTTTTTTGTTTTTTTACATATACCTAGTGCAGACAGTTTGTATGGCTGAATTTGTATCGCACAGATATCGAAAGTGATCTGCACAGCAATGCAATGCGAATCACATGCGATGTCTATGATCGCATAAGTGTGAACCCAACCTAATGCTGGCCATACACTATATGAAATATAGGCTGATCACATTTTCCAAAAATAAACATTTGGCCGTGAAACAATAGTGTCCTGAAATGACCGATAAATCGTTCAGTGGACATAAAAGAATCACATTTTTGTTTGTTTGTTTTGTTTTTTTACATAAACCTGGTGCAGACAATTTGGACAGGAAACGCATTAACCTTTCAATTTATCGTTCGTTCGGCAGAAAATTTCCAAACTTGTCCTTAGTTTTTTCGGCTCAAAAACAATTGATTATTATCGATTTTATGCCCATTAATTGGCTGAAAAACAAACAAACTATCTAAATGACCGAATTTCGGACGATTTTTCATATAGTATATGGCCAGCATTAGACTGACCTCCCTCTAACAAGGAAATCCCATTCTGCTTCTCCACTAAGCTATCCGCAAACGTTTAGATTTCTTGCGGGTTAAAAGAGAAATCAGTTGATTGCCCCATTTCTGCTAAACAGTGTGAATGGAGGAATCTGCACTGCCACGGTCTGATTGTCTGAATCCCCAAACAGTGACTGCGCCAGATAGATTTAGGTAGATAGATAGGTGGATAGATAGATATATAGATAAATAGAGAGATAGATAGATAGATAGATAGTAGATAGATAGATAGATAGATAGATAGTAGAGAGAGATAGATAGATAGATAGATAGATAGATAGATAGATAGATAGATAGATAGATAGATAGATAGATAGATAGATAGATAGATAGATAGATAGATAGATAGATAGATAGATAGATAGATAGTAGAGAGATAGATAGATAGATAGATAGATAGATAGATAGATAGATAGATAGATAGATATAGATGTGGAGATAGATAGATAGATAGATAGATAGATAGATAGATAGATAGATAGATAGATAGATAGATAGATAGAAATGCAGACATAGATAGATAGATAGAGATGTGGAAATAGATAGATATAGATGTGTAGATAGCTAGATAGATAGATAGATAGATAGATAGATAGATAGATAGATTTGGGTAGATAGATAGATATAGTTACTATTCATCCAACAATTTTTCACCCAACTACTTTTGCTGAGTTTTCTTTTATTGTCTATTTTTGGATATACCTAGTAAAAGTTGAAAGATTGGACGTGCAATGTTAGTTATGTAATAGTTAATCTGTACTACAGCACATTCTCACTTTGAATGGAATAACTAAAGCAAATATTTCCTCTTATGTGCCCCGTGCTATTTTTGGTGCACTTACTGCCTTTGAACTGGTATACATCACACGCGTTTTTATTGTATCAGAGAATAGTCACAAATCTGTTTTGCTTCAGGACATAGTCCCTTTAAAGTATGTTTAGTATGTAAATTTTAGAAAACAACTTTTGTTCCCTGTTTCAGTGTATGTGATGACAGGGCGGCTCCCTACACAAGATGGTTTTTTTTTTGTTTTGTTTTTTGGTAAAAGGTTACTCTTTTGTTGTGCTTTATTGATGCTAGGTTTGTGTTTTAACTTTTCTTAAGCTTTTGGAACTACAATGTTATTTTACATACAACTATAAATGTACCATGTAAATAAACCTAACGTGCAATGTTAACCACTTGCCTGCCCAGGCCAATTTTCAACTTTTAGCGCCGACACACTTCGAATGACAATTGTGTGGTCATGCGCTGTACCCATATGTACCCATATGAAATTTTTAGCATTTTTTTCACACAAATAGAGTTTTCTTTTGGTGGTATTTAACCACCACTGGATTTCAATTTTTTTGCTAAACAAACGGAAAAGAGAAAAATTTGAAAAAAAACTAAAAACATTTATAATAACTTGTTATAAAATTTTGCAAACAGGTTGCTTTTTCTCCTGCACTGACATGCGCTTATGAGGCTGCACTGATGGGCACTAAAAGGCTGCACTGATGGGCACTGATGAGTCAGCACTGATGAGGCACACTGATTGGTGGCACTAATAGGTTGAACTGATGGGCTCGGATGAGGAGGCACTGTTGAGGCAGCACTGATGGGTGGCACTGATAGGTGGCCCATATAGGTGGCACTTATAGGCGCCATTGAGGGGCACTGATAGGCGACACTGATGGCCACTGGTAGGCAGCACTGATGGGCACTGATAGGCAGCACTGATAGGTGACACTGATGAGGATGCACTGATGGGCACTAATTGGCACTGATAAGCAGGACTGATGCACACTGATTGGCAGCACTGGTGTGCACTGATTGGCAGCCCTGGTGGGCACTGATAGGTAGCACTGTTTGGCACTGTTGGGACTGCACTGATAATAAGGACACTAATAATCGGTGCCCTGATTATCAGTGTAGATGTCCCTTTAACACAAGCAGGTTATTGGCTTTCTTTTCCCCTCTTCACGCTGTCAGTCCAAGGAAAAGATAAGATAGCTTGATCATGGGAGGACGTCATCTGACAGACTCCCGGCAAAGTAAGTCCACGCTGTAGCCCTCATTTGGCTATAGCCTGGGTGGCAAGTGGTTAAAATGCATCTAAAAGTAATTTTTATAACATTTTGGATAAAGCATTGAAACGTTTAGAACCTTTATCAACTTTATATTGTTGTCTTTGTCTCCATTAAGGTGATCCACTCTTCCTATTTGTCCTGGTGATCATTGCCACTGGGACTGAAAGGTATGGAAAATCCAAAATATGTATTTTTTCCTCAGAAGTGAGAAAGAAACAGAGGAGCTAAAGTGGCTGCTTTTCTTTTTTACACTTTTGTTTTTTATTTGTATGATAAATTATACTATATCCAGTCAATGCATATCCAGTATCTCACAATAGTGAGTACACTCCTCACATTTTTGCAAATATTTTATTATATATTTTCATGTGGCAACACTGAAGAAATGACACTTTGCTACAATGTAAAGTAGTGAGTGTACAGATGTGTCAATTTGCTGTCCCCTCAAAATAACTCAACACACAGCCATTAATGTCTAAACCACTGACAAAAAAAGTGAGTACACCCCTAAGTGAAAATGTCCAAAATGTGCCCAAAGTGTCAATATTTTGTGTGGCCACCATTATTTTCCAGCACTGCCTTAACCCTCTTGGGCGTGTAGCTCACCAGAGCTTCACAGGTTGCCACTGGAGTCCTCTTCCACTCCTCCATGATGACATCACGGAGCTGGTGGATGTTAGAGACCTTGCAATCCTCCACCTTCCATTTGAGGTGCCCCACAGATGCTCAATAGGGTTTAGGTCTGGAGACATGCTTGGTCAGTCTATCACCTTTACCCGCAGCTTCTTTAGCAAGGCAGTGGTCATCTTGGAGGTGTGTTTGGGGTCGTTATCATCTCGGAACACTGCTCTGGGGCAGGATAGGCAACATATAATAAAATATTTACAAAAATGTGAGGGGTGTACTCACTTTTGTGAGATACTATATATACTCTATACATGAGAGGTTTTATAAACAAATTTAATAAACAGGTGTCTGCCTAATAGGGTACCATATCTGAGCTTTTCTGTGGAGAAGATTGCAGTCACTACATTTTACACCATTGCAAAACAGAGGCACCCTTGAAATAATGTTAGGTTCTCAGGAAACCTCTGCTAAAATTACTATATCTACAACTCATGATACATTAGTGTGATGGTCATTGGGAAAAATGCTCCTTACACTTGTGGTCACTTGTAAGAATTATCCCTTAAGCCCCATACACACTATCAGATTTTCTACAGATTTTTTCCTTCAGATTTACCAAAACCATCTAGTGCAAGGGCCTGCCTGATTGCATGCACATTGAAACTCCTAATATTTGACCTCATATTATATGGTTTTGGTAAATCTAAATGAAAAAAGCTGCAGAAAATCTGATAGTGTGTATGGAGCTTTACAGATAGCTGAAAAGATCAATGCGGTCAGTGGAACTTATCTGAGAGGCAGAAATTGTTCATTGCTCAAGGAACCCCTAGCAACCTCTGGAGGAACCCTATGGTCCCATGGAACCCTGGTTGAGAATCCAGGATTTAATAAAAGAAATAGCTAATACATTATTATTTTTAGATTATTATATGCACTGTATTTCATGGATATTATATAGTTCCTTTCTTTCATTTCTCATTTTAAGTAATTTCCCTAAGTCTTTTTTTTAATATGTCATTTAGTATATGAGAATGCAATTGAAAATTGTATGGGAGCAGTATTCAGCGATAAAGATGGCAGTCACATTTGACATTTTCCCAATAAAGACGTAAGTACACATGTCAACATAGCGGAAAGGTGAAATAGAAACACGTGTTCCATTTCATCGTAGTCTCTTTAGTCAGTATATTGCAGTTTAAAATATTTAAAATAGCTATGTAAGGTAAAGAAAAAAAAACAGTTGCTGCATTGCTTTACAGCACCATGGCTCCAGATACTATATCGCCTTTATATAAACTGGAGACACTTTTGTCTCTATTTACCCATGACCTTTGGGGACACGTAATCTGTGATACGACTTTTTCAACACACTCTTATGTGCAAATTTTATTTTTGATTGTATGCCTTACTTATCTGTTCCAACCTAAACAGCAATGTTCTTTATTTCTATGAATATGTTGCCATGATATGTACCTTGTCCCTGTTTCTTTTTAATAAATATTTTATGGGAAAAAAAAGCATCGGAAATACTTATTCACAGAATCCTCTAGGTAACCTCCCTGTAGGTAGCCTTACTGATTCATACGGTAAGTACGCTGAGGATGTGTGTGCATCTGTAGCTAAAAATCATATGCACACACTAGTCACGCACGCACCTTTTTCAATAAACATTATCTTTTTCCTTTTCAGAGACCTAAGCAAATTATGTATCATTATTTGTTGTGTGCACTGTCCCTCTCTCCCTATATCTCCCTCTGTCTGATGTCTATGGCGTGCACTTCCACCCTCCCCTCATCTCCGCTTTTCCTTCTGTTTTCACTTCTCTTTCTATTTCCTTCTCTGTCTCTTTGTTGTCAAATCGCCACCTTATCACCAAGCCTGCCCTTGTCTTCCCTGCTTTGTGTACGTGCTATTATTAACAGTGCCATGTTATGTTCCTCTCACTGGCTTCTCTGCCCATATGACAATGAGCGGCCGAGAGTCCCACACTTACTGGATTAACTCTCTCTCTAATACTTTCCACTACGTTAGTGAGGACATTAAAGGAATTTTGAAGGGAATGACACAAAATATGTTATACATTAACCATTTTATGTCCAGAATGAATTGTTGATGACCAGAATAGATTTCGATCTGTTAATTTACTGAATAAAAGCTTAATTTGCTTTGCATATCCACTCTTTTTGCATTCACACTCTTTTCGAGGCTGAGCACACACCGGAAATTGTTGCTAGTATAAGTGCGTCACTAAATGCTCTTACTATTTCCCATGTTGAATTAGTAGCATACAACTATACAACTTCAGGATGTACTACTCTACACTACAGTTAATACTGTACAACTATACAACTTCAGGATGTCAAGATGATCGATCACACAAATTTGGAGCATTGTGTTATCATTTGCAATGAATCATTGCTACATGCTACACAACATTGTTACCTATATGTAGCAATAGATTGCTAGTCATTAGTGATTAGAGATGAGACATGCGCAGAGGGCCATACATTGACAGAATTCAGCATATTTCTGCACCCGGGAGTTACGTGTGTACAGCCGCAGTTAGCAGCCATATTGATCAATGGCAGGCTGACACTATGCCACAGCTTTACTCACATCCGATCAGTTACGTGCATAGAGGTACAGATGAACAACCCTGGATGCAAACTATCAGTGCCCAGGGACGTTGAATTCTGTTGTTGTATGGCCCGCTGCCTCCATGTGAATGAGCCCATAATCATGGGGTAATCATGGGCAATAGTTGCCATTCACACCTTTGTGCATACCTCAAATGTTTTGGCAAATTGTACTCCTGCACATAAAACAAAACGTTGTATTAAGTACTAAGACTATTGAAAATATTTTACTCAAATATTTTTTTCAATTTATTTTAAAAAGAAACAAAAATATGTGTAAAATAAAGCTGTTCGTATACTAGTAGATTTTCAAAGAATGCGAGGATGAAAATTGGTACGAACATTCACACAAAAATTTTCAGTACACTTGATGACTTGGAAAATGTTGTTTGAAAGTACTTCAAAGTTTAATTTGCTTTCATCATGTGATTTTAGAGTGAATGGACTTTCCCCAATGAAAACCATATTCACTGTTAAAAAGTTGTTCTTTCAAGAAAAATGTTCCATCCTGCTCCTTCAAATTTTATTGTTGAAAGCAAATGTTGGTTTGAATTTACTGTTGATTAGAAAATCAAACAATGTTCTTAAAATGAAAAGCTTCTAACAAAATTCTACTACAGCTACAAAATTCTACTGTATAGCTTGAGAGTGTACAATTTAGCTTTTTTATTGTTCAGTTTCTATCCTCAGTATTCACTCCAATGGCTCTGCTCTGCCTAACACAATCATCCCATTTTTAAATGAAGCATCCCAGGTTATTGAAGAGAGGTATATGATATAAAAACATAAAAATTGCCATTTATTTTTTACTAAGGTCTGAATTTAAAGCTATAAGACATACACCTTACAGTACACATGTATAATCCCCTTTTATTTATTCAGCAGCTTACAAAGAGCAAACGTATTATACAATACTTTACAATTTTGGATGAGAAAAAAAGAAAATTATATGCAAGCACTAACTTTAGGTAATACACAAGGAAACAAAAGAAAGATTGCTATAGTAGTGGGCAATGGTTATAGTGGTTACAGTGGTTGCAGGTTATTCTATAGGACAATTGTCATAGCAGTGTATTAAGGTCACAGCAAAAAAATAGCAGAAAATAGCTAAAGTAGTAGACATTGGGACTTGTGTTCTTACTAAAGCTGACCATACTCCGGTATTTTATTTTATTACAGTTATGTATATAGCGCCAACAATTTCACATACCTCTTTCCATATATGTTGTACATTTACATCAATCCTTGCCATCAGGCATCATATAATGTCCCTAACTCACATTCATACAATCTAAGGTTCCTAACTCAAATTAATACATAAACATACTAGGGCCAATTTAGACAGGAGCCAATTAACCTATCAGCATGTCTTCAGAGTGTCAGAGGAAACCAGGGTACTCAGAGGAAACCCATGCAGGCACAGGGAGAACATGCAAATTCCTGGCAGGTTGTACCGTGGTTGGGATTCAAACCAACAACCCTAGTACTGCCAGACCACCGTGCTGCTCTGTAGAGTTTTGTATGAAAAATTTTGCCCCCCTAATCCATGCGCCTGGCTCCTAATCCACATGTGGGGCGCCGGACGCATGGATTCCAATGGATTATTTATTTTTTGGCTTTTTAGAAGCACGGGATTAGAGCCAGAGGATCTAAATGGCTTCAAAAAAGAGTGGACACGGGGCACAGCGCACTGCATCTTGAGCCCACCCATATTAACCCCTTGCCGCCGAGCGTGCGCAGATGTGCGTACTCGGCTTTCGGGGGTTATAGCGGGATGGTGCCCGCACCTGCAGGCATCATCCCAGTACCGTTTTTCAGAGTGAGTGATTGGCTTTCCAGCCATAACAACCGATGCAGCTAAAAGCTACTCGGCTGTTATGTTATTAAGCGGGAGTGGACGTCCCCCCGTCGCCTCCCGCCGCCTCCCGCTGCTCTTAGCGGTGCTCCTGTTCAATCGGGAGCACCGATGCACGATTTGCCACTTCCAGCGGCTAGGGAAGGACTGTAATGAAGCCGTAAGCGGCTTCATTCCAGTCTCCTAATTGTAAACACGGAAGCGACGTCATGACGTCACTTCCGGTTTACTCGGCTGCCAATGGCGCCGGATTTAAAAATGTATACACTATTCAGAATCGCCAAAAACAGCGATCTGAATACTTTGAGGTATAAAGGAGGGATCGGGGGTCTTTTAGACCCCCGATCCCTTCATAAAGAGTACCTGTCACCACCTATTACTGTCACAAGGGATGTTTACATTCCTTGTGACAGCAATAAAAGTGATCAAAATTTTTTATTTTTTTTAAAAAAACTATTTATTAATTTTAAAATAAATAAAATAAATAAGAAAAAATATTTTTTTAAAGCACCCCCCGTCACCGTGACCTCACGCGGCAAAGAAAATGCATACAGAAGTCACGCCCGCATATGTAAACGGTGTTCAAATCACACATGTGAGGTATCGCCGCGATCATTAGAGTGAGAGCAATAATTCTAGAACTAGACCTCCTCTGTAACTCTAACCTGGTAACCGAAAACAAAAATTGAAAGCGTCACCTATTGAGATTTTTAGGTACCATAGTTTGTCGTCATTCCACGAGTGCGTGCAATTATAAAGTGTGGCATGTTTGGTATCTATTTACTCGGCGTAACATTATCTTTCACATTATGCAAAAAAATTGGGCTAATTTTACTGTTTCATTTTTTTTTTTATTCATGAAAGTGTCCCTTTTCCTAAAAAGTGGCGTTTAAAACACTGCTGCGCAAATACCGTGTGACATAAAATATTGCAACAATCGCCGTTTTATTCTCTAGAGTCTCTGCTAAAAAAATATATATAATGTTTGGGGGTCCCAAGTAATTTTCTAGCAAAAAATATGGATTTTAACTTGTAAACACCAAATGTCAAAAATAGGCTTAGTCATAAAAGGGTTAATTCACTATGTGACAATATGTGACAATAACGAATTAATAATCGCTATTGTCTTCCTGATTCTCCTTCCCATCAATCAGGAAGCGGGTCCTGAGACCCATCACCCAATTGGCTGGGAGGAAGATAGGTGGAGGGGAGGAGAGGGAGTGCTACTCCCGGGCTACTCATGGACTTTCCGGAGCCTTCCTGGTGTTCGGACTGTAGCTGGAGGAGGACCTGTCACTGGCAGCAGGTCCAGGTTAATGCATGTAGCCGGCAATCAGCCCTCTTTGTCAGGGACATCACTGGGTACACTGTAGGCAGCTGGGGAGGGAAGCCGCGTAAGTGCTGCTGGTCCCCACATCTGTCCATCGGAGATAGAAGTCCCAGCAGTGGGTGTGTGCCACTTGTCAGCTGGCACCAGGCTGAATAGCTGCCCAGTGCCCTGTGTAATTAGTAATCTGTGCTGGTAACAAGAGCCGTGCCTTTCATCTGGGACCTGACTGTCGCCTTCCCGTCCATCTCCCCCAGGGGGGTGTTTGAAGTTAATTCCCCCCCCCCCTGAAATATTTAGCACCAGCCACCACTGTATTTTGGAACATTTGGTTTCTAATGGTTAGTGGGGTAAAATTTATAAACGATTTTGACTGCATTGACAAGAAAATTCAGACAGGCATTTTTCTGAAAATAATGAATTTCTAATTGTGAATTTGGTTTTCATTCAGGCAAAACTGCATATATGTGCTAGGCACAGGAGAAACCTGTTTCATACACCTGGGATTCCATTCAATTAGCAGGTTGAGGGACATTTTTAAATGCTTTTGTCACGTACCTGGTGGAGATCGAGCTGTAGAGGGGGCTTCTCTTGCACCTCCTGTCCAACACCCCTGGTAGTGATGACAGGGAGTGGAGGACACAGAGTGACACAAGGGAAGGTTGTACACTGGCTGTACTTTGGCAGGAAACAGGTTACTTTAGAGAGCTGGGCTGGAACTGAAGACAGGGGCTCCGTGACGCTGAATCAGTAGCTGGAAGCATAGCCAGGACGTAAGCCAAGGGTTCATGAACAGCCGGGCAGAGCAGGTACTGAGACGTGAGGCAGAGGCAAAGACGGGACACAGGCCGGGTTCGGTACACAGGCGGGCAATGAAGCACAGGAACATCAGGCAGAAGCGGAGTGAAACACAAGCTGGGGTCACAAGTAGGCAGGCAGAGGTCAAGATGTGGTTCAGGCAAGCTGGGTCAGGATACAGAAAACTGGTTCAGATCGGGTAAGCAAGCACTAGCTGAAAAGAACACTCAGCAAGTTGTGCATGTCACTGGCAGGTTTAAATAGGCATATTGGCGCCAATGCGCGCATGCGGGCCAATACGCGCACGCGCACCAACACACACACTAGTGTGCACACAAGTGCGCACATGCGCTTCCGCGCATACGTCAATACATGTCTTTTCTTGAGCATCTTCTGCATTGTCCATACCTACGCACCACTGTGCGCTTGTTGCCCGGGAGAAACGATTTTTCAATATTTTCATACAAACATCATCCTACTGGTATATGGCCAACTTTAGAACCAGAGCTATTTCCCCACATCCATCAAACAGACTGAAATGTTCATGCTTGGTCTGATAATGATTGGTGGTTGAGGAAAAGAACACATTGACACATAAGGCCCGCATGGGATATGATGGTCATATTGGGTTACAGTTTTTACAATACTGCACATAGATGAAATTCTGCACCACAATCAATGTATCATCTGTGGACAATGGTAATCATGGTATGACAGATACAAGGACTGGATACAAGGATTGGATTGGAGAACAATGGTTACCAATGGTTACCATGGTAACAGTGGTTACCATGTTTGCATTAGTGGATAATAGTTAAAATGGATAGAGTAGTGAACATCAGATGCAATATGGTTTCAACACTGTACAATAGCCACTGCCAGGGACTCATAGCAGAGCACAGTGGTTACTCTATTAAAGCTGTAGCCAAAGTTTCCAATGGTTACAATAATAAACCACGTTTACAATGTTTACAATGCGGTGAACAGTGATAACTATGTTTGCAATTGTTGATAATGGTTACATCAGAGGTCAGACCTTACTATATTTACAACAGCTATAAAGAGTCAAATTTTAACGTAAGGTTACACTGGACTGTGGTTAGAGGCGATAACATAAAAATAAACCTGGAATAGTAAAGCCATTAAACCCCAGGTGGCATAATCTGTGATACTGTACTTTATTATTGTAGTCCACATTGCTACATTAATATTAAAGATGAACTTCAGGCACAACAACTTTCATTTAAACATATTCCTCAATAGCCATTGTCATTGCCATGCCTTCGCAAACCCAGATATCACCTTGTAAAAGTAACCGTGACATTATCCGTCCGTGCGGAGAACAGAGCTGTGGAAGGGACCCCGCAGGCCCATTCCCTGCAGAAAACTACAGGAGGGGTGGATACAAGACAAGTCACCCAACTCAGGGAGAAGGAGCAGCAGTGATCAGTCTTCCTAGATTGCAAGCTCTGACGAGCAGGGCTCTCTGATTCCCCCCTGTATTGAATTGTATTGTAATTGTACTGTCTGCCCTAATGTTGTAAAGCGCTGCGTAAACTGTCAGCGCTATATAAATCCTGTATAATAATAATGACATGAAACTTCTGCACAGGGGCAAGGTTTCATACTAGATTACTGCACAGATCTGGAATAAATACACAAAGCACACTAAGATTCAAGTAGGAATATACATGACATGTTTGCTTATCGTGGAGTTCAGCTTTAACAGGCAAAACGATCAATTCATAAAGCTAACATATCATGATAAGGATATCTATTGGCAAGAAAGTGTCAGTTATTTTTAGTCCAGTGAGATTAAAAATGACAGCCATGCAGCTAAAATAAAGATACATATCTTTGTGTTAAAGCTGTTAAAGCTGTATAGATTAAGCATATTGTCTTTTATGTATTGCTTATTTGTTTATTTCTTTTTCATATTGAATACTAAGATAATAGCAAAGTTTTAGGCCTAATGTCTTCTTAAAGGTAAACTCCAGGCAGATTACCAAGACATAGATTAAACACCTGAACTTCCTAAAATGTTACCCACTGCACGACCAGAGCATTTTTTGCTATTCAGCACTGCCCTACTTTAACCACTTCAATACCGAGCACTTTCACCACCCCCTTTCTGCCAAGGCCAATTTTCAGCTTTCGGCGCTGTCACACTTTGAATGACAATTGCGTGTTCATGCAACACTTTACCTATAAGACATTTTTATAATTTTTTTCACACAAAGATTTTTTTGGTGGTATTTAATCACCACTGTGGTTTTTTATTTTTTCCTAAATAAACCAAAAAAATACAGAAATGAAAAAAAAAGTGTTTTACTTTGTTTTGCAAATAAATAATTTTTGTAATCTTTCTTCGTGAATTTAGGTCAAAGTGAGTTTTTTTTTAAGTTGTAATTTTTTGTAACAATTATTTGGAAAAAGAAAAGAAAAAAAAAAAAAAAAAAAAAATATATATATATATATATATATATATATATATATATATATATATATATATTATTTTTTTTATTTTTTTTTTACACACAAATAGAGCTTTCTTTTGGTGGTCATTGATCACCAAGTTTTTTTTTTTTTGCTGTATAAACAAAAATGAGGCAGAAAATTCAGAAAATCACCACTGAGTTTTTTTATTTTTGCTGTATAAACAAAAAAAAGGTCAAAACTTTAGAAAAAAAAAAACAATATTTTCTCATGTCTGATATAAAAATCCCAATAAGTGAATATAAATTGGTTTGTGTGAAAGTTATAGAGTCTACAAACTATGGTATATGTTGTATATTTGAAAATTGATCATTCCTTATCTACTGAAGGCCAATCAAATACCAGGACAGTACAAATTTTCCTCAAATTACCCCTTATTGGAAAGTAGACACTGAGGCATTTAGTAGGAGGCGTGGTGAGTTTTTTGAAGCTGCAATTTTTTGGAAAATTAAGAAAGTAAATAATTTATTTTTTATTTTTTTTCATACTGTCACCAGTGCAGTTTATCGTCATCATATGACTAGTGTGGTGGTGATCAGTGAAACTGACTGGTGAGAGCATGTTAAAAAAAAAGAAGAAGAAATAACTGTATTTATTGGCGTATAATACGCACTTTTTCACCCTGAAAATCGGGTGCAAATAGTGTGTACATGTTATACGCCGATACTGCAATTTGGGCTGCCCAGGAGGGAACGGGGAGGGGGGTGGGACGAGAGCTGACAGATTACATACAGTGAGAATCTTCTGTTTACTCAGTGGCCTCTGTAATAGGAAGTCCCGTCTCCTGGGCCGGCATTGGACCAGTTTTCTGTCTATCATAGAAGCCGGTCCAGGAGGCGGGACTTTGCATTAAAGAGGCCACAGAGTAAACAGGAGATTCTCACTGTATGTAATCTGATGTCGATTGTCCCACCCCCCTCTCCTTGTCCCCTCAGAGGCCGCAGTAATCTCAGGTAATCAGATGGGCATTGATCAGTCTGCATTCATGGCAATGGTGAGGCTGCATATGGGCATTGATCAGGCTGCAGATGGGCATTGATCAAGCTGCATTCATGGCAATGGTGAGGCTGCATATGGGCATTGATCAGGCTGCAGATGGTCATTGATCAAGCTGCATTGATGGCCAATTGTGAGGCTGTAGATGGGCATTGATCAAGCTGCATTGATGGGCAATTGTGAGGCTGCAGGTGGCACTGATCACGCTGCAGATAGGCAATGGTAAGGCTGCATTGATGGGCACTGACCCTTATTTTGCTTCAAAGTTCTTTATTTAAAATTTAAGGTTTTTTTCCTGAAACTTCCCTCCTAAAATGAAGGCTGCGTGTTATACGCCTGTGCGTGTTATATGCCGATAAATACGGTAACTTTTTTAACATTCAATTTTCTTTTTTCAAATGTTATTTCTGGATTTTTTACTATTTTTTTTACATACTCTCTCCAGAGTAGTTCAATGGCACCACAGTAACACTGTACTACTCTGGAGGGGGTGATCAGGGACTTTTATTTTTCTTTACACTTTGAATGATTTTACCTTGATGATCATTGTAACAGTAATGTTATAAACTGTCATGAATGGGCTACAATTATAATGGCTGTGATAACTAATGATGTGTGATTGGCTACAGCTAATCACATGGTACGGGGTGCTGTGATTGGCCCAGGTACCATGTGATAGTTTTGGGTGATTACAGTATCACTCAATAGGAAACACAGCTGAATGAAATCCACTGATAACAGCTTTGTTGACATTGTGATCGTGTTAATGCATGGTGATCACATATTCCCCCAGCCGCCAAAAGCGGCTGGGTACCGGGATCTGCAATCTGCTGTGTCCAGTGGACACAGTGGTCATGGGAGTAGCGTGCTGCATGTCCCTAACCCCAAACATGTACGTCACCCAGTCTGCCCATGCCGGCCGCCCACAGTATATGTACTGTGG
This sequence comes from Lithobates pipiens, assembly GCF_037356315.1. NCBI lineage: Eukaryota > Metazoa > Chordata > Amphibia > Anura > Ranidae > Lithobates > Lithobates pipiens. The sequence continues at coordinate 11,189,156 of NW_027507790.1, forward strand.
GCGGTCGACAAGTAATTAATGTAGCTCTGTAACGTGTTTTTTATAGGAGTACCTGAATTTGATTTAGTATCAGGCACTTGCAGTCCCTTGCACAGCAGAGCTCAGACTGGAAAAAAGGAGAATCAGCACAAGCATCCAATCAATTGTGCTGCAGTGACAGGGAGATGAGTTCATCAGTTTTGAAAATGTAGTCTCTGCTCTGCCAGACAGGGCTCTACTGCATGGCAGAGCTATGTAAATTTCAGAAATGGATGAACAGAAATCCTTTGGCAAAACAGCTCACTTATATGTATATCACCTGTGTATTTAGCTGTCTGTCTGCACTGTAAGGCTGGGTTCACTCTATTGCGAATTGGATGCCGGTCCCCTGCATTTAAATTGCAATAACAGGAGATTTCTCTCTATGGCCGCGTACACACGGGCGGATTGTCTGCCCAACTTAGTCCGCTGAACCGTGTTTCAGCGGACAATCCGCTCGTGTGTGGGCTTCAGCGGACTTTTTCAGCGGACAATCTGACGGACTTAGTCTTTCGGAATTTCCGTAATTTTGTGCGTCCAAACTTGGTTTTGTCCGTCCAAACTTGGTTTCAGCGGACAGTCCGCTCATGTGTAGGCAAGTTGGAAGGACTAAGTATGGCGCATGCTCAGAAAGGATTTACACGGCCGAAGGTTGCATTGCAGTGTATTGGACGTCGTTTTTCTAGTCCCGTCGTACGTGCTGTACCTGTCATCGCGCAAGTTTTCAGCGGACTGTCTGTTCATCGTGTGTGGTCAAGTCCGTTCATTCAAAATTTGGACAGACTGTCTGTCGGATTGTCTGACGAACTTAGTTGGGCAGACAATCCGCCCGTGTGTACGCGGCCTTACTCTATGAAGCCGGTTCACATATATCCGCTGCACCTCCAGTGCAAATTTGTCCATTTCAGATCCAAATTTAGGCAAAAAGTCAGGCTGAAATAGGACCTGAAATGGTGAACGGGGGCACACGAGACCACTGCTGGGAGCCACATGCGAAGATAGTGTGAACCCAGCCTAATGCCACGTACACACGATTGGACATACTGACAAACGAAATCCTGGGATTCATTTCTGACGGATGTTGACTCAAACTTGTCTTGCATACACACGGTCGCACAAATGTGGTTGGAAATTCCGATCGTCGAGAACGCGGTGACATACGACGAGCTGAGAAAAATAAAGTTCAAAAGCCAGCGCGGTTCTTCTGCTTGATTCCGAGCATGTGTGGAATTTTGTTCGTCGGAACGGTCTACACATGATCGAAGTTTATGACAACGGATTTTGTTGTCAGAAAATTTGAGAACCAGATCCGACATAAATTTCCGACAAAAAATGTCCGATGGAGCCTACACACGGTCGGAATTTCCGACAACAAGCTCCCATTTGTTGTCGGAAAATCCGATTGTGTGTACGTGGCATTACTGTTTAAGTTTATATTTTTCTCAGACTTCATGTGTACAAGTCCCTTCTGATTCTTTTTTTTCCATGACTAACCCCCTTATCTCCCAATCAGCTAGTTCTGTCTTTTTGCATTGGCGCCCGAGCTGCGTTTGATCTGATTCGAATTCTCTTGTTTTGGGTTTCTCCATCAAACTGAAAAGATACTCTGACTCCCAGTTGATGCTTCAGGGCTCAGTCAAATTGGACTTGTTTGGAAGTCTGACTGGAGCTGCTAATTTTGATACCATCCCGTCCGTCAGTGCTTGTTTCCCATTACTTCTTATTAAATTCACCATCACACATCACCTTTATGCTACAAGGCTTGATCTGAGCACAAACTGGGCCTGTCAGATTTACAGATACAAGTGTTTCTGATCTGCTGTCTGCAGGAAAGCAAATGCAATGTGTCAGATGTTTCAGATGCAGTTGTTTTAACCATTTTCCCTCCGTTACCCCATGCTGTGATGACACATGCCTTACCCTTGTAAACGAGCGCTTCTAGCTGTGACGGTAAACAAAATACTTTCAAGACTTGTCTTCTCTCCAAAATCCTATGGCTACAAATAATGAGCCACCCATTTCTGTGTTTGGATAAAAGGGTGGTGGTGTTCTGTGAGGGATTTACATCCTCTCTGTAAATGTCACCCTTCTAGGATCAGATGCTACCTGTTCTGTGAATGCAGCTGGCCACACACTGATCGAAATTTGGGCAATTTGGCAGGGAATGGCCACATTTCGATCAGTTTATGGCTGTCCTTGCTCAACAGAAGTCAATCATTTGATGATTTTTTGTCGGATGGACTTGCTGGAAATTGTTTCTTGATCGGCGTCAACTTTCTAAATGGAAAAAAAACAAATACCAGATTAAAGTAGAACTAAACTCATCAAGTTAACTGTTTCCCAAGGAACGCCATGAATGACAACTGTTACAGCTGGATGTGCTATGAAGAGAGCTGTCAATTTATCAAATGGCTGGGGTCATAACTGATCTCATGGCAGTTTCCTTGGTTGTTACATAGTTACATAGTTTGTGAGGTTGAAAAAGGACACAAGTCCATTAAGTCCAACCTGTAAAGGATAAGAGTGTTTATTTCTGCTTTAACCACTTGCTGACCACACTATAGTCGAATGAGGGCTGCAGTGTGGACGGCTAGTTCTGGAAGGCTGTCACATGACAGCCTCTGTGATCACATCTGCCGCGCGCCCATTACGGGGTGCAGGCGGCACGCTCCATGATCACAGTTTCCGGAGGATACTGCTGATCACAGATTGAGGTAAAGGGCCAATCAGCGGCTCTTTTCCTTGTTATCAGTTGTGTCCAATCACAGCTAATCACGGATATAAATAGAAGCCTGTTATCGGCACTCCTTTCCTCATGCTGAGAGCAATGGCAGCCAGTGATATACTCTCTTGAGGGGCTGAAAACAGTGCACAGCCTTCCCCCCTGATCAGGGCAAGGGTCGGTCGGTCGGTCACCCGCAACACTTACCCCAGGCAGCGATTCCCTCCATGCAACTGGTGGCCGACTTCCCCTGTGTTTCCTTCTCAGCATCACGATGGTGTCCTCGCCGTGCTTCTCCTTGTTGGCACCATGGTGTTGTCCTCATTGTGCCTCTCCCCCCTCCTCCCTCGGCCAATAGGGTAGCTTCTACTTTAGGCCAATCGGGAAATGGGTCTCAGGACCCACTTCTTGATTGCCTGGGAGGCAGAAGCAGTGTTACAATAGTGAATATTCATTCACTATTGTCACACAACTAGGTGGGCTCAGAGCGCAGTGCTCTGCGCCCCGAGCCCACCCTTCTTTGAGCCTATTAGAGCCTCTGGCTCTAATCACGTGCTTCAAAACCACCCCGCCCCATTTAAATCCATGCATCCGGCGCCCTGCATGTAGATAGGGGACCGGATACACGGATGGGGGGGGCGGCACCTGTGCGCCCCTTATGGGTTGGCCGCCACTGGCTCAGAGCATGAGGAGAGGAGAGCCATTAATCATCTTTTTTAAAAGGAACATTACGCTGATTATCAGTGCAGTCCAAACAGTTCCCGCCAGTGCTGCCAATGAGTGCCCACCAGTGCTGCCACAAAGTGGCTCCTACCGGATTTGGGTTGCTCTGTGTAAATCCACAGCAACAGAGCAGGTAAGTATAAGATGTTTGTTGTTTTTTATAGAAAAAAACAAGACTTTACAATTACTTTAAATACCACCAAAAGAAAGCTCTATTTGTGTAAAAAAAATGATAAAAAATCATTGTTGCATGACTGCGCAATTGTCATTTAAGGTGTGACAGTGATGAAAAATGGTCTGGTCAGGAAGGGGGTTAAAATGTCCAGTAGGCAAGTAGTTAAATAAATAATGCAATGTCCTGTGAGCCACCACTATGTACCTCTATAGGGTTAACAGGCACTGTTCCTATTTTGAATCAGCTCCTAGCGTTATACATGTCTCATAAAGCATGCAAAATTTGTTAAAATATACTATGGTACGCTGCGCTATCAAAATTAAAATAAAAATAACGTGACAATAGTGCTTCAATATCCGTGCACTATTATAAATCACATTTTCAAAAAACTATAAATCATCCACAATAAAGTTACAGTAGTGCTATGATATACATGCAATGCTGCAAATAAAGTGTTGTAGACATGTCACTGGAGAAGTGATCGAGGGGGTGTACATCTCACCTAGGTTGCTACACAGTGTGAGATGGTAAATCCAGGATGGATCAGTTTCTCAGCAGCGATATGCTGCTGAGTTGTTATTTAATTTTGCCGGGCCTGGGTTTATATGGAATGGCAGGTAGGTTTGGTAAGAGGGACCTGTCATTCCACATCCCCCGATCCAGTTCTGGGTTTGGGATCAGGTGAGCTTGGATCCTAATTAGCCTGGGAAGCTAAAGGCTCTGTAGGGTCTGCAGGTGATTGCTTCTCAGCCAGGGAATGAACAATCTGTGTGTTGAAGGAAGCTGCAAGCACAGCCACTGCTGGAGCTAAAACTCACCCTGCGATGTCCAGGCGAAAGACGCTGTGTTTGTAAGTGTCAGATAGGTGAGCAGAACCTGTTAGTAAGCGCCCAGCCGGGCTAGGACTTTTATTTTTGTTGTACTTAGAAAGCACGGTGTTGCTGTATATTTTGTTTGCTGGACTGTTTGTACCACGAATAAACGCCAAGATCTGCTTTATCAAATTCCAAGTCTGCTGTGAACTGTGTCCAAACACACCCTACCCCGGGAAGATCCCTTACAATTGGTGTTCGAATGCGGGCAAAGTCGGTTGCTAGGGGCAACGGTGTGGACAGACTTGGCTACAGCTGCTGATGTCCTGGGTGAAAGCTGCAACTACACTCCAAAAACAGTCCAGCAACATGGAGGAGATGCTGAAGCAGTTTATGCAAGTGAGTTTGCAACAACAGCAGGCTCAGACAGAGGCCAATAGACGACATGAACAGTCCATGGCTGAACAACAGCAGATGATCGCTGCACAACAGCAGGCTCAGATAGAGGCCAATAGACGACATGAACAGTCCATGGCTGCACAACAACAACTTATTGAGCACCTGATAGCAAATCGAGAGGCGCCTGTGGTGATGGGAGCCGCTCCAGAGATTTTTTCTGGGAGAAGGACTGTGCAGAAAGCGCTGCAAAAGATGACTGCTGAGGACGATGTTGAGGCCTATCTAACAGTATTTGAGCGCGTGGCTGAGCGAGAGAAGTTACCAGCCGCTGAGTGGGCAGAGGTAATTGCGCCCTATTTAACAGGTGAACCCCAAAAGGCCTACTATGACCTCAGTGAGCAAGAGGTTAAGGACTATACTCGGCTAAAAGAGGAGATACTTGCCCGACTAGGAGTTACTACTGCAGTCCGTGCCCGGAGGGTACGCAACTGGAGCTACAGTCTGGACAAATCAGCGAGGTCCCAGATGTATGACCTAATCCATTTGGCAAGAAAGTGGTTGGAGCCAGACACTTCTACTCCTGCACAAATCCTAGAGAAGGTCGTGATGGATCGCTACCTCCGAGCGCTTCCTACTGACTTGCAACGCTGGGTGGGACAAGGTGATCCTAAGAATGCAAACGAACTTGTCAACCTTGTGGAGAGGTTCCAGGCGACTGAGGACTACCTCCGTGATGTTCCTGCAGCATCTTCACCTCCCCGGAGCGCCAGATCTGTGCCGTCAGCTGGTAAGAGACTTCCATCTATTGGGGGAGTGTGGAGGGGTGCTGATGGGGGGAAAAGGGCTCAAGTGGTGTCTCAGGGACAAAAGACTGGTGATGGTCCCGGGTGGCTAAGGGGCTCTGAAAAGGACTCCTTGCCAAAGAGACCAGGCCCTATCCAGTGTTGGAGATGCTATGAGGCGGGACACGTGTCGGCCCATTGCCCTCTTACCTCTGAACCCATGGAATGTGACGCTAGCCGGCGTCAGTCGCTATTTGCGGAACCATCTTGTGCTGCAGTTCCTGGACTAGAGACTGAACCGCAAATCTGCGATATTACAATCAATGACTTTCCTGTTAAAGCGTTAATGGACTCAGGAAGCCTTGTAACCTTGGTGCATGCTAGCCTGGTGACTGGGGACTTAGAGTCTAAAAAGCATATGAGTGTTGTGTGCATACATGGTGATACAAAAATGTACCCTATAGTGCTGGCTAAAGTCGGGACTGAACAAGGCACCGTACAATATGAAGTGGGTGTGGTTAAAAACCTCATGCATAATGTAATATTGGGGCGCGATTTTCCATTATTCTGGGCTCTCTGGGAAAAAAGAAAAATCCCCAAAAGGAGTGAGGATACCTCTAAGGGGGTTGCCTTGTCCACTGTGAATGATAAAAGTGTACAGGATGAAAATGATTGTTTTCCTTTACAGGTCCTGGCTGGGGAGGAGGAGGCTCCTCCCACTGAGCAAAATATACTAGACTTAGAGGTGTCTAGAGATAATTTTGGGGCTGCACAATTACAGGACCCCACTCTCAAAAATGCGAGAGAGCAGGTTGCTGTAATGAATGGGGTACCTCAGGAACCAGATGCTGAAAAAAGATTTCCACATTTTTCGGTGACTAATGATCTTTTCTATAGGGTTACTAAGGTTAAGGATGAGATTGTGGAACAGCTTCTGGTACCTAAGCCGTACCGGCGTCAGGTGCTTGACATGGCACATAACCATGTTCTTTGGGGACTGACAAAACGCGAGAGAGGGTTCTCCAGAGGTTTTTTTGGCCGGCCATATATGATGACATTAAAAAATACTGTGAGTCGTGCCCCACATGTCAGGTTAGTGCCCCAGTGTCACATTTTCGCAGTCCTTTGGTTTCGCTCCCTATTATAGAGGTGCCTTTTGAGCGTATTGCCATGGATTTAGTGGGTCCCATTGTAAAGTCAGCTAGAGGACACCAGTATATTTTGGTAGTCCTGGATTATGCGACCCGCTATCCTGAGGCTGTACCCTTAAGAAACACTGCATCTAAAACAATTGCACGTGAGTTGTTTTATATGTTCTCTAGGACTGGGATCCCCAAAGAAATCCTAACTGACCAAGGTACGCCATTTATGTCGAAAGTAATGAAGGAATTATGCAGACTATTTAAAATCTCACACATCCGTACCTCTGTGTACCACCCCCAGACGGACGGATTGGTGGAGAGATTTAATAAAACTTTGAAACATATGTTGAAGAAAGTGGTGGCAAAAGATGGTCGTGACTGGGATCATTTATTACCCTACCTCATGTTTGCTATTAGGGAGGTGCCCCAAGCGTCCACAGGGTTCTCACCATTCGAGTTGGTCTATGGTCATCACCCTAGGGGTCTACTAGACATTGCAAAAGAGACATGGGAGAATGAGTCCACCCCATACAAGAGTGTTATTGAGCATGTAGCACAAATGCAGGACCGTATAGCCACTGTAATGCCCCTGGTAAGGGAACACCTCCAGAGAGCTCAAGAGGCCCAAAGTAGAATTTACAACCGGTCCGCAAGAATCAGGACATTCAACCCAGGCGATAGGGTCCTTATACTAGTCCCCACTGTTGAGAGTAAATTCTTGGTGAAGTGGCAAGGTCCTTATGAAATTGTTGAAAAGATCAGTGAGGTGAACTACAAGGTGCACCAACCAGGTAGAAGGAAGCCTTTCCAAGTTTATCACATAAACTTGATCAAGCCCTGGAAAGACAGGGAATCCTTGGGGGCGACAAATACTGTTAATAATTTGTCACAACCAATCCCTCCAGTCAAGGTAGGTGATACTCTATCAGTGTCACAGAAACAGGAGGCTCAGGAATTTTTACAGAAAAACAAAAACAAGTTCTCTGACCTCCCAGGGCGTACACACCTCATCCATCATCACATTGAAACTGAGCCTAGAAGCAGAGTAAACCTTAAGCCCTATAGGATACCCGAGGCACGTAGGGAAGCCGTATCTGCCGAGGTAAAACGTATGCTTGCTCTGGGGGTAATTGAGGTGTCACAGAGTGAATGGTCCAGCCCAATTGTGCTAATCCCAAAGCCCAATGGAACTTGGAGGTTCTGTAACGATTTCAGAAAGTTGAATGAGATCTCCAAGTTCGATGCGTATCCTATGCCCAGGGTAGATGAGTTGATTGAGAAGTTGGGTAACGCCAGGTACATAACCACCCTCGATCTCACAAAGGGCTATTGGCAGATTCCACTTTCTGACGAGGCTAAAGAGAAAACTGCTTTCTCCACCCCTGATGGGCTATTCCAGTATGTAGTGATGCCGTTCGGGTTACATGGAGCGCCTGCAACTTTCCAGAGGTTGATGGACTTGATTCTGCGACCACATCGTGATTACTCAGCCGCCTACCTCGATGATGTGGTCATTTTTAGCCCTGATTGGGAAAGTCACCTCTGTAAGGTACAGGCCGTGTTGGATGCCATAAGTGATGCAGGGTTGACCATAAATGCCGAGAAGTGTGCTCTAGCCCTAGAAGAGGCCAAATATCTGGGCTACATTGTTGGAAGAGGATTGGTTAGGCCACAGCTAAATAAAATTGAGGCAATACAGAATTGGCCTAGACCCCTGACAAGGAAACAGGTTAGAGCTTTCCTGGGTATCACGGGTTATTACCGTAGATTTGTGCCGAACTTTGCCTCAGTTGCTGCTCCGCTAACTGACTTGACAAAGGGCGGAAAGACAGCAATGGTCACGTGGACCCCAGAGGCCGAGGAGGCTTTCCAAAGCCTTAAGTCTGCCTTGTGCCAACCACCTGTGTTAGTCACCCCCGATTTCAGGCGAGAATTTCTGGTCCAGACAGATGCCTCTAGCACAGGCTTAGGTGCAGTACTCTCACAAGTAGTGAATGGTGAGGAGCATCCGGTGACGTACTTGAGTAGAAAACTAACCCCGGCCGAGAAAAATTATGCCATTGTGGAGCGAGAATGTTTGGCAGTGAAGTGGGCCCTAGAATCTTTAAAGTATTACTTGCTAGGCAGGAAATTCAAGTTGGTGACAGACCATGCCCCCCTAACATGGATGAAGTTAAACAAGGAGAGAAATGCAAGAGTGACTAGATGGTTTCTCTCCCTACAAAACTTTAATTTCACTGTGGAACACAGGCCAGGGAAATTACAGGCAAATGCTGACGCATTGTCAAGGGTAAGTTGTCTGTGGGGACAAAAGGCTCAGCCCTCCGGTCTGAAAAAGAGGGGGGGGATATGTAGACATGTCACTGGAGAAGTGATCGAGGGGGTGTACATCTCACCTAGGTTGCTACACAGTGTGAGATGGTAAATCCAGGATGGATCAGTTTCTCAGCAGCGATATGCTGCTGAGTTGTTATTTAATTTTGCCGGGCCTGGGTTTATATGGAATGGCAGGTAGGTTTGGTAAGAGGGACCTGTCATTCCACATCCCCCGATCCAGTTCTGGGTTTGGGATCAGGTGAGCTTGGATCCTAATTAGCCTGGGAAGCTAAAGGCTCTGTAGGGTCTGCAGGTGATTGCTTCTCAGCCAGGGAATGAACAATCTGTGTGTTGAAGGAAGCTGCAAGCACAGCCACTGCTGGAGCTAAAACTCACCCTGCGATGTCCAGGCGAAAGACGCTGTGTTTGTAAGTGTCAGATAGGTGAGCAGAACCTGTTAGTAAGCGCCCAGCCGGGCTAGGACTTTTATTTTTGTTGTACTTAGAAAGCACGGTGTTGCTGTATATTTTGTTTGCTGGACTGTTTGTACCACGAATAAACGCCAAGATCTGCTTTATCAAATTCCAAGTCTGCTGTGAACTGTGTCCAAACACACCCTACCCCGGGAAGATCCCTTACAGTGTACACATGTGAAAATTATCATAAAATCCTTATAATAAAAAAAAAGTCCATATAAATATAAAACATCAATCTAAAAGTTCATACATATATTAAGAATGAGAAAAAATATATAAAAGGTGTTAAAGTGCACAGTGCAAATTTAACAATTCCAGTCCACAAGTGCTGCAAAATCCTTCATGCGATTCAGTGGATGTTGTGCAATCAAAATCAATATTAACCAGTTCCCGACTGGCGCACGCCGATGTACGTCAGCAGAATGGCACGGGCAGGCATATTGGCATACAGGTGCGTCCATTTTTATATGCCGCCCTGCCATCGGGACCCCCGTGAGTCCAGTCGCGACTCGATCACCGTGGGGATACCCACGATCGTCTCGCAGGGAGGCTGAACGGAGAGATGCCGTTGTAAACAGCATCTCCCCGTTCTGCCTAGCAACAAGTGACGCTGATCTCTGCTCCATGTGATTGGAGCAGAGATCAGTGTTCACTAACACAAAGAACAGCCCCCCACAGTTAGTAGCACGCCCCTAGGAACACTTAACCCCTACACTGCCACCCCCTGGTTAACCCCATTCACTGCCAGTGTCATTTACACAGGAATCGCTGCATTTGTATAGCACTGATTGCTGTATAAATGACAATGGTCCCAAAAATGTGTCAAAAATGTCCGATGTGTCCACCATAATGTCGCAGTCACAATAAAACTATCCCCTATTGTGTTAATGCTAGAACTTTTGCTCAAACCAATCAATAATCGATTATTGCATTTTTTTTTTTTACCAAAAATATGTAGAAGAATACGTATTGACCTAAACTGAGGGAAAAAAATGTTTTTTTATATATTTTTGGGGGATATTTATTATAACAAAATTAAAAAATAATGCGTTTTTTTTTCAAAATTGTCGCTCTATTTTTGTTTATAGCGCAAAAAAAAAACGCAGGGGTGATCAAATACCACTAAAAGAAATCTCTATGTGTGGGAAAAAAAGCACATCAATTTTGTTTGGGAGCCACATCACACAATCGCGCAATTGTCAGTTAAAGCGACGCAGTGCCGAATCGCAAAAAGTGGTCTGGTCTTAAGCCAGCAAAATGGTCCGGTCTGAAAGTGGTTAAAGTGCTGTGGCCACAATCCAGTGTCCCCCCTAGGTATTAGCCGCTCACCTTTGAGCGCGTGACCCCGCTGTTTAAGCTAGGTCAATACATGCTTTAGAACCTAAAATGGTTCAGCAGTATAGCCAGAATCCTAGGTGGCATTCAGATATACCTCAGTGTATGCTTTGGGTCATTGTCATGCTAAAAGATGAAGTTCCTCTTCATGTTCAGCTTTCTAGCAGAAACCTGAAGGTTTTGTGCCAATATTGGTATTTGGAACTATTCATAATTCCCTCTAGTGTGACTAGGGGCCTTGTTCCAGCTGAGTAAACAGCCCCAAAGCATGATGCTGCCACCACCATGCTTCACTGTGGGTGTGATGTTCTTTTTGTGGTGTACAGTATTGTTTTTGCACCAAACATATCTTTTGGAATTATGCCCAAAAAGTTCAACCTTGATTTCATCAGACCATAACAAATTTTCCCACATGTTTTTGGTAGACTTTGGGTGTGTTTTTGCTAAATTTACCTGGGCTTGGATGTTTTTCTTCGTAAGAAAAAGCTTCTGACTTGCCACTCTACCCCATAGCCCAGGCATATGAAGAATACGGGAGATTGTTGTCACATGCATCACACAGGCAGAATTTGCCAGATATTCCTTCTAATCTTTTCATCAATTTTGGAGGGACGTCCAGTTCTTGGTGATGTCCCTGTTGTGCCATATTTTCTCCACTTGATGCTGACTGTTTTCACTATGTTCCATGGTATATCTAATGCGTTGAAAATTCTTTTGTACCCGTCTCCTGACTGATAACTTTTAACAATGAGATCCCTCTGATGGTTTGGAAGCTCTCTGCAGACCATGGCTTTTGCTGTAGGATGCAACTAAGCAAATGACAGGAAAGACCTACTAGAACAGCTGAACTATATTTGGGGTAATTCAGAGGCACTTTATATGATGGCAGGTGTGTACTGACTCCTATTTAACATGGGTTTCAATGATTGCTTGATTCTAAACACAGTTATAAGAGGGTGTGCACACTTATGCAACCACATTATTTTAGTTTTTTGTTTTTACTTCCCCCTAAAAGATTTCAGTCTGTTTTTCAATTGAGTTGTACAGTATAGGTCACATTAAAGGTGGAAAAAGTTCTGACATGATTTATCTTTGTCTCATTTTTTTACATCACAGAAACCTGACATTTTATCAGGGGTGCGTAGACTTTTTATATCCACTGTATAGTGAAAAAACAATGCACGGCCAGTGTTTTTTTTTAATTCAGAAATAGGTGGTGGCTCTGGAAACACTATTAAATTCCTTCTATACTTAGTTACCTTTTTTCCTTAAAGCAGTACTATGCTCATCTTCTTTTGCTCCCCTGTCAGTGCCAATATCTATCCCCAGTCTTTTTCCAGGTTCAGGATCTTCAGTGTTCTTGATTGGCTGGGTCAGAATGATTTAACTCATATGCATGCACAGAAGCGTTCATCAAATCTGGGACAGAGACATGCCAGGCATTTACAGTGAGCAGTGCAGCCATCATTTTGGGGCCCCTTACACAGCTTTAGGGACCTGACCACCAACATTCCCCAGGGCCCACCCACTGATGGTCCCACTGAATCCACCCACTGGCCATCCCACTGAGTCCTTCAGTGTGGTCTGATACATGAATCAATATATATAAAACCTCTTGACTGACTAAAGCATAATACCATTATCCCCATCCACGGCCAGCATCCTGGAGTGGGATCAGTCAAGCTGGGCGTGGATTAGGATACATTATGGAGACTGGAGGGATAGGTGATGCTGGACGTGGATGGAGATACATTGTGGAGAGAGGGATGGGTGATGCTAGGTGGGGATGAAGATGATGGAGTTGCATTGTGAAAATGGATGAGGTTAACTCTGGGTGGGTATGAGAGTTACATAGTGAAGAGACTCTCCACTATGTAACTCTCATCTCCACCCAGAGTCATCCTCATCCATTTTCACAATGCAACTCCATCATGGCAGCTTGGCAGCCTGAGGTGTCCCATCCAAGGAGAAGGATATTAAATAAAATCCAAATATAAAGTACAGGGGGCTGTGGCGTTACTAGTTACTACATGCCCCCCCCCCCATGACTTTTCCATCAAAATCAACAATGCAACTATCAGGCCCTCCCCTCATGCCAGGGTACTGGGTATAATCCTAGACTCTGACTTGTCATTTCAGCCCCAAGTCAAATCGTTGTCAAAAGTTTGTAGACTTCACCTCAGTAACATCTCTAAAATTCGCCCTTTTTAACAAATGAAACCACCAAGCTCCTCATTCACTCCCTCGTTATCTCTCGCCTTGACTATTGCAACTCCCTTCTCATTGGCCTGCCTCTCTATAGGCTACCCCCTCTTCAGTCTATCTGCTGCCAGACTTATCCACCTTACCAACCGCTCAGTGTCTGCCAACCCTCTCCTCCAATCCCTACACTGGCTCCCAATCACCCAGCGAATTAAATTCAAAATTTTAACCATAACATACAAAGCCATTCACAACTCTGCCCCAAGCTATATCACCAATCTTGTCTCCAAATATCACCCAAATCGTCCCCTCCACTCTTCTCGAGACCTCCTACTCTCAAGCTCTCTTGTCTCCTCCTCTCAAGCTCGTCTCCAGGATTTCTCTAGAGCCTCTCCCATCCTCTGGAACTTGCTACCTCCACTGGTCCGGCTAACCCCTACTCTTGCTACCTTCAAGCGATCCCTGAAAGCTCATCTCTTCAGGGAAGCCTATCATGTCTCCAACTAATCTCCTACCACTTTCATCAGCTCAATCCCCACAGTTATAACCTTTTGTACCACCTGCCCCACCCTATTAGATTGTAAGCTCTTCTGAGCAGGGCCCTCTTAATCCTCTTGTATTGTAACTGTATTGTCTCCTTTTTATATTGTAAAGCACTGTGTAAATTGCTGGCACTATATAAATCCTGAATAATAATAATAATAATAATAGGGTTGGTGTCACCTGGTGCGGCAAAACATGGTATCACCCTCCCCCATATTTTCGACCTGGCAGTCCTACATTGGAGCTCATTGGAGCGTGCTATGTCAGTCAGTAAGGCCTACAGGATAGCAGGTTAGGCAATTCCTAATGGCTCAGTCCCCAGGAGCAGTAATGGATAATGGGCAACAGGACCTCCTACCAGACCAACAAAACTGCTGCAGTGATCCCTCCGGCTGGACGTTTGCCCACTCTGGGTTGCCCAGGCTGACTCTGGTCAGTAGTGTAGCATGTCTGTACTAGGGCAGTGGCTCAGTCTTTCTCCCTCTCTGGTGGTGCTGGGCAGCGTGTCTCCCTTTCTGAAGGCAATGGTACAACGTGGCTCCCTCTTTGATGGCAATGGCACAGCGTGCCTCCCTCTCTGATGGCAATGGTACAGCGTGGCTGCCTCTCTGATGGCAATGGTACAGCGTGGATCCCTCTCTGATGGCAATGGTACAGCATAGATCCCTCTCTGATGGCAATGGTACAGCATGGTTCCCTTTCTGATGGCAATGGTACAGCGTGGTTCCCTCTCTGATGGCAATGGTACAGTGTGGATCCCTCTCTGATGGCAATGGTACAGTGTGGTTCCCTCTCTGATGGCAATGGTACAGCATGGCTCCCTCTCTGATGGCAATGGTACAGGGTGGCTCCCTCTCTGATGGCAATGGTACAGGGTGGCTCCCTCTCTGATGGCACGGGTACCGAGTGGCTCACTCTCTGATGGCAATGGTACAGTGTGACTCCCTCTCTGATGGCAATGGGTACAGCGTGACTCCCTCTCTGATGGCATGGGTACAGCGTGGTTCTCTCTCTGATGGCATGGGTACAGCGTGGTTCTCTCTCCAATGGCACGAGTATAGTGTGGCTCCCTTTCTGGCTTCCCTCAGCACAGTCCTCTCTTTTTCCTGTCTCCTGTAGCAATCACTCCCTCAGCTTCTTCCTGGGTTCCAGGCTTTTTCTCTCCCCCAGCAGATTGCATACTGGGGGCTGAAGTCTGCTGCCTGTGCACAACAATGGGGCAATCAATCTTCTGGGACTACATATCCCATGATGCTCCCCTAGACCCTAGTCTCTTCAGATTGACTTTGCTGTGGCCAGTGGAGAGGGAAACAGACCGAGCAATGAGCTAAGCAGCGAACCAGATGAGAGCCGCTCTCTCTTCACTGCTGACAGGAGAAAGGAGGGGGCATGCTGGGGAGATATACTGACAGCCCCGCAGCTCGCCTCTCTCACCTGTCACAGTGCTGTTGGTGTTCACTGGATGGACTGAGCTGAGGAAAAGAGTCCGCTTTAATGGTGGGGGGGGGGGGGGTTGCTGCTATTGAAATGTGGCGGTGGCTCGGACTACTAAGCTCCCTTCTCCTTCCCTATAGTGAGGCTTCTCTCTCCTTCTCTATTGCGGGTTACGCGCAGGCCCGGCTATCACATGAGAATTTTGTTGCAGTGTTGTTGAAGGAGGAGCGGGCGCCTTGGGACTCTGGGGCCCCTTACAGGAGTACTGCCTGTACCCCCTGATGGCAGCCCTGACAGTGAGCTAAGCATGCCAGATTTGGTGCACATTCTAAAGAAGAAAGTGAATAGGCAAGTCTGTTTTATTGCAGGAGAGATAAAGCATGTCTAGTCTGCAATAAAGAGCATGCCTGCTTAAAAATTTTATTTCCTGTATACAATATTATGTCAATATTTTTTTTAATTTACTTTGATTTGAAGTGTTGTCACCCGATTAGAGAAAGTACCCCTTGCTGTCAGGATCACCTCACCAGTTTAAAGGACACGTTTTAAAAAAAATCTAAATTATGCATTAGCTTTTAGAATATGTACTGCCTTTTTATTAAAATGTTAAATTTTTGAAAATGGTTCTACTTTAACTAAAAGAGAAAATTATCTTTCAAAGAAAGATTGGTCTTCACAGTACAGAGGATTCTGGTGCTGGAGAGGTTAGGAGGGTTAGGTTTACATTAGCCTTCATTCACACCTAAGCAGAGCTTACTGAGGATTGTGGTTGAGGATTTTTCGGCTGTTGTACAAGTGTATTACAGGCATTTTAGAGGTGTTTTTGTGCTTGTATCAAACTTCAGAAGTCTATTTCCTAGGATGAGAAAAGGGGAAGAACAGTTCTTTAGGAGAAGAGGCTTTCTGCAGGTGCAAAATTACTGAAAAAATATAAATATCATGTATTTACAAGCATTCCTATTGAAATCTATGGGATCAAAAACACCTGAATACTTTTTTGAGCGTAAGGTCGGCCATAGATCGAAGTATTTTTTTTCCTGCAACCATCATCAGTTTTGATGGGGGAATCTCTTCCGTGGAGCCATTGTGATTATAATTTATATAATACTAGCCTCTAGCAATAATCACATGTAAAATCCGACAGGCTGGTTGTACCCAAGTTGATCGATCGACCATTCAGCCTGCCCATACATAGGGTACATTCAACCTGCCTATACACGGTTCGAATCTCAGCCGGTTCCTGCTGAACCAAAATTTGAACTGTCTATATCTGGCTTAAGGCATAGAGCTTGGCTGGATTCTAAATCTTCATAAATCAGTGCTGCAACCGACATATTCCATGAAGTATTTTTGTCTCATTCTAAAAACAGCCCAGGCTAAATAATTTCTTGCCCAAGAAAAGCCTCTGATACTCCGTACCTGGACTTGGAAACTGCAGTCCTGGAACTGTTCAATTTTGGACAGTATGCGATTCTGCATAGGAGCTAGGATGAACTGGGTGCTGTCCAAACTTGGTCTGAACCTCATTAGGCAGAATACAGTCCAATCAGCAGCCATATTGCCATGTTAGCTCAGTGATGTCCCAAGTATCCCCATCACTTTATGTAAATGCAATGGCAGAGTAGGGAATGCCCTGGCCTCAGCTGATTCTGTTGAATTGTGTTCCCTAGAGGAGAGTTCTGGTCTTGAAAGCCCCCTTTTAGGCATTTCCATTTGCTCTGTTCCATTACAGACTCCTACAACATAGCATTCTGTTATTGTGTATGGACAAATTCATCTGACACCCAAGACTATGTTTTGATTGCCTGGTGGCTCAGGATTCCAGCTCTAGAGTTGGGGCAGTCCTTTCTACCAAAGTGATGGAAGATCATCACAATGTATACTATCCTGAAGGGCTTGGGAGCAGTCCAACACCACAGTCTAACATCAGACAACACCACAGCAAGAACATATATCAACTATAACCAGATCGGAATCAGAAGAACCAGGAGGAACCAGAAGAGGTAAAAAAGGATTCCACTCCATTTTCAAGCACTGTGCACTATTCACATACTAAATATGGACAACAGGTGGTCAGCAACCTCAGTAAGCCGAACCTGGATGTTGGGAATAATCTCTACACCCAAAAGTGTTTCAGCATCTGTGTCACAGTGGGATCCCAGATGTGAACCTCCTGGTCTCCAGGTTCAACAACAAACTGGGCAGGTTTGTCTTCAGATGCAGAGATCTTCTGGTGTAACCAGATCTGATCACTCTTCTGGCAGATACTCCGTAAGTATTGCAGATTGACCAGATCTCCTATCTCAATGTCCAATATCCCACCCTGCTTCATGGTCGCTGGCTTTAAAGGCATGGTTGTTGAACTCAATGTCCTGAATGATAGGGGTCTTCCTGAGTTGTCTATTCCCACACTTTTAAAAGCTAGAAATTGTACCTCACCTCACGTAAGATCTACTATCACACATGGAAGGTTTGTTTCTCTAAAGCCGCGTACACACGTAGCGGTATGTCCGACGTACTTAGTCTGGCGGACTTCCCGCCAGACTGTCCGTCGGATTTTCCGAACGGGCTACTTGCCCACACACGGCACTTTTTCAGCGGACTAATACGGCGTACTAAGTCCGCCGTACTATCCGCCCTACTTTTGAAATGAACGGACTCGCCCACACACTCGGAAGAAAGTCCGCTCATTACGAGCGCGTCTCCAGGTAGGCGGGGCCCGCGAAGGAGACGTCACTGGCCCCGCCGCCTGGTATAGACTTAAAGGGGAACCCCAACGCTGAAAAAAATCGGCGTGGGGGTCCCCCCCAAGTCCACAACAGACCCTTGTCCGAGCACGCTACCCAGCCGGCCAGGAAAGGGGGGGAGCGAGCGCCCCCCCTCCTGAGCCGTACCAGGCCGCGTGCCCTCAACATGGGGGTGCCTTGGGGAAGGGGGGCCCCTACCCATTCACCTGTAAAATAAAAGTACAAAAAAAAACCACAACACACGAGATAAAATACTTTATTGCACAGCTCCGGGGGTCTTCCGTCTTCGGGGGTCTTCTCACCGGACTCCTCCACTATCTTCTTGTAGCTCTTTTGCTAGCGGAGGAGTCTGGCTTTCTTCCTCGCCGCCGGCCTCTTCTTCTGACTTCGGGGGTCTTGTCTCCCTCTTCGGTTCTTCTGCCGGGCCACCGCGCCTTCTTATAGCTCTTTTACAGGCGGTGGCCCGGTCTTCTGTCGCCGCCGCCGCCTTCCGTTCTTCTTCTTCTTCTTCTTCTTCTTCTCCAGGAGATGTTGACTCGACGATCTCTCCGGCCGCAATGCCAGGGACGCGCTGCGCTGCCACTTATATAGGGACAAGGGGCGGTGTCACATGGGTTTATGTCACATGGGTTGGTGTCACATGGTGACCCCGCCCCCTTATGATGTCACAGTCCCGGAGGATGCTGGGACTGTCGCCATGTGACATCAACCCATGTGACCAACCCATGTGACATAAACCCATGTGACACCGCCCCTTGTCCCTATATAAGTGGCAGCGCAGCGCGTCCCTGGCATTGCGGCCGGAGAGATCGTCGAGTCAACATCTCCTGGAGAAGAAGAAGAAGAAGAAGAAGAACGGAAGGCGGCGGCGACAGAAGACCGGGCCACCGACTGTAAAAGAGCTATAAGAAGGCGCGGTGGCCCGGCAGAAGAACCGAAGAGGGGGGCAAGACCCCCGAAGTCAGAAAAAGAGG
The DNA here is from genome assembly GCF_037356315.1 of Lithobates pipiens. Taxonomy (NCBI): domain Eukaryota; kingdom Metazoa; phylum Chordata; class Amphibia; order Anura; family Ranidae; genus Lithobates; species Lithobates pipiens. Next base: position 11,207,956 of record NW_027507790.1, read on the forward strand.
CCGGCGGCGAGGAAGAAAGCCGGACTCCTCTGCTAGCAAAAGAGCTACAAGAAGATAGCGGAGGAGTCCGGCGAGAAGACCCCCGAAAACAGAAGACCCCCGGAGCTGTGCAATAAACTATTTTATCTCGTGTGTTGTGTTTTTTTTGTACTTTTATTTTACAGGTGAATGGGTAGGGGTACATTGTACCCCATACTCATTCACATAGGGTGGGGGGCCGGTATCCGGGGGCCCCCCTTATTAAAGGGGGCTCCCGGATTCCGATAAGCCCCCCGCCCGCAGACCCCGACAACCAACGGCCAGGGTTGTCGGGAAGAGGCCCTTGTCCTCATCAACATGGGGACAAGGTGCTTTGGGGTGGGGGGGCCGCGTGGCCCCCCCCTCCCCAAGTCACCCCCCATGTTGAGGGCACGCGGCCTGGTACGGCTCAGGAGGGGGGGGGCGCTCGCTCGCCCCCCTTTCCTGGCCGGCCGGGTAGCGTGCTCAGACAAGGGTCTGTTGTGGACTTGGGTGGGACCCCACGCCGATTTTTTTCGGCGTTGGGGTTCCCCTTTAAGTCCATACCAGGCGGTGGGGGCCAGCGACGTCTCCTTCGCGGGCCCCACCTACCTGGAGACCCGCTCGAAATGAGCGGACTTTTCTCCGGGCGGGAAAAGTCCGCTCATTTCAAAAGTACGGCACACACGCGGCCGGATTGTCCGCTGAAATGCGAGTCCGGCGGGAAGATTGGAGTGCAACACGGCATTCTAAGTCCGCCGTACTTTCGGGTCAAAAAAGTATGCCGGAGGCTATACACGGGGGGATTGTTTGGCGGACTTGAGTTTGCCGGACTTTTCCACCGGATTGTTTGATCGTGTGTACGCGGCATTAGTGTGAAGAAATAAAGTTTCACTCCAGTAAATATTCCATGGCAGGAGTCCTGACCTCATTACAATCTGGTTTGGATCTGCATTTGATCTTGAGGACCATCTCAGCTCTTGTGAAATTATTCAAAAGACTGCTAGACTCTCATTTTTTGGTCAAGATTTTGTATAGGGTGTCTCTCTTCTGGCTTTTCCTGCACAGCTCCCTGTGCCTCCATAGTATCTAAATTTTGGTTCTGTAAGCTCTTTAAAGATGTCCTTTCTCACTCACAAGGTTATGTTACTTGTTACTATCACCTCTGCGAAATGTGTGTCTGAGCTGGCGGCTTTATCCTGTAAAGAACCCTTCTTGGTCTTACACAAGGATAAAAGTGTGTTGTGACTTAGCCCTTGTACACACGGTCGAACATTCCGACAACAAAATCCGTCTCATTTATTCCAAAGGATTTTGTCCTAAACTGGTGTTGCATACACACGGTCGGACAAAGTTGACGGAAAATCCGATCGTTCGCAACGTGATGACGTTCGTTCGTTACGAAGGTACTACATTGAGGCTAGTAGCCAATAGCTTTGGTCTCATAATTTGATCTGAGCATGCGTGGCACTTTGTCCGATCGGAATTCTCTACAAACGATCGAAAAAAGTCAGATCTGATTTTTTTGTCGGAAAATTTTAGATCCTGCTCTCAAAAAAGTCATATAGAGCCCACACACGATCGGATTTTTCAACAATATAATCGGATCGGACCTTTTGTACAAGGGCTTAGAGTTCCCTTCCTTTCTAAGGTAGTTTTGGCTTTTCACCTCAACCAGGATATTGATCTCCCATCTCTATGTCTGATTTCAGCACATTAGAAGATTTTCTTTTCACTGCTTGGATCCAGTTTGTGCTGATTGAGTTTACCTTTCAGCCACTGCTTCCATTAGAAAGACTGACTCCTTTTATGCAATTTTTGATGGTTCCCATAAGGGGGGACCAGCTTCTTCTTCATAATTTCATAGTGGTGTAGACAGATCATTGTTCAAGCTGATGGTCTTTAGAACAAGGTTTCAACATTTCTCGTCAAGGTGCACTGGCCTGCCAGTGCCCAACCTAATTTCAGCCAATTAGGAAGGATGAGGTCATTTCATCTGGGCAGACCTCATAGACATCAGAGTTTTGGAAGGCAAAGCTGATTGAGTTTTAAGTTTTCAAACCTGCTGTCCAGGCATTCCTACAGTACAGAGCTGTGAAAAGAGAGAGAGTGAAATAAGGAGCTCAAAACAGCTTCTCTTTACAAGTACTGTTAGATGGAATAGCTTAAGAGTAAATTTAAGTTATTTGTTGCCAATAGATGCATGATTGTCATCTATAAGGAAATGTTCACTTCCAAGAAACCCTAAGAAAAAGAGCATTTTTATTTTGCCAAAATCTAACTTTTTTGTATTTTTTTGGAACATGTCAAGTTTATATAATAGGATGCGACAAGTGTTTGCTCTATTGGTTGCTGAAATACTAAAATAATTGTACTGTTATTTTTTATTTTTTTATTTACCATTCAGTAGAAAACCCTAGAAAGAACCTGCGCTATATAGACACAATCCTCAGCATTCTGTACACCACATTTAAATGTCTGTACATCTTTTAATGCAGGTTTTGTATATGTCTATATCTTGCTTTGTTTAGTGGTACACCACTGGAGCTTAACTATTCCTTATCTTAAATCCACTAATAGTTGGAGTTAAAGGAAAACAAAGAAAAAAGCCAGGGGAAATAGATTTTAACAGTTTTTAAATCATGTACATTTAAAACAGAGGATATGTATAAATAAAATACGGTTTCTCCTTTCTGTTTAATTATTTAACACCCTTAGATGAACATACTCCGTGTCAGTAAGGGAATTCTGCCCGAATTGTGTCTCCTTGCTAAGTGGGCAGATTGATTATTCAGCACCCACTGCTCTTTTAGGGAAAGGCGCCTTGGGATGCCCAAAGTCACAATGCATTAAAGGCGATTGCTGGCCCTTTGGGGGTGCTATGTCTGCAAGCATCCCAATTGCATCCTCTCTGACTGCTGCCTTTATCTAGTGCAGTGCTGAGTCTCCTAATTAATGCCACGTGTGGCAGTGTGCTGTCAATCCAAATCAATGTTTAGAGAGCTATTAAAAAGCTGGATTTGTAAATCTGCGAGGCTCCTCTATTAGAAGAAAAGTGCCGTCAACTCACCCCTAAGTTTTAACAAAATACAAACATCGTAGGTCACTGGGGATTAGGAGACAGTTTGTCATGTGTAAATCTTTTTTTCCATTGTGCATGTATGCCATGTGCTACATAGTGTCAATATACCTGCTAACACAACATGGCAAAGGTTGATTTACCATGGGTAACTAATAGTAAGTAAGCACAGTGGTGGTATAGATCCTTCATGTGACAATTGAAGATGTGATAGATGACTGGATTTAGGTGCAGGCATCAATTAAAGGGCCAGTCTATCCAAAACTGATATTTTTAAAGTATTGCTCAGGTGCACAGGTGTCTTGACCTTTAGCAGGAAGGTCTTACTGTTGCAGAATCTAAGACATATAGGAAGAGAGGGGTTAAAGGGATACTAAACATTATTTTTTTAAGTCAAGCAGGCTAAAAATCCCCCAATACTTAACATGCATGGTATGTTTGCAAAAGACTTAGCCCATCCCTATTCACTGCTGGTGGCTCTAGGTCCCTCAGTGTAACTCCCTTTTGGGTGATAGCTTGCATTTCCGCAGGAAAGGGCAACAACATGACTGCAAGCAGACAATCAGCTTAGAGGAGAAAGGAGGATAAGATTGGCTTGTACGGACTGTGTGTTTGAATCAATGCATATCCATTCTGTACTAGTCTTCGCTACAAGTCTGCACACAAGAGCACCCAATAGAACCCTTTAGGGGAAAGGAAACACCATGATACCTGATATTGTGGCCAGCGCTGGTGAAATATATCTAAAAATTGTGTCCTTTAGTATCACTTTAACTTAGCTTGTAAGCAGGCACAGTCTGCCTTCTCTACTGAAGGTGGCGCTCAACCGCAATGGGAAAGCAGAGGAAGAGGAAGTCAAGAGGAACATGGTTGGTATAAAACAGGAAAGGGATATCCAAAGATATCCAAGGAACTGAGAATGCCAATCAGCAGTGTTCAAACTCTAATCAAGAAGTGGAAAATTAGGGGTTCTGTTGAAACAAAACCACGGTCAGGTAGACCAACTAAAATTTCAGCCACAACTGCCAGGAAAATTGTTCGGGATGCAAAGAAAACCCCACAAATAGCTTCAGGTGAAATATATGACTCTCTAAAAACATGTGGTATGGCCTCAATATTTATTTTGTTAAGCACTGAGCAAACTATTGGCCCTATATAAAACCTGTATTATAATAATAATAATAATATCATTGAGCCACTCTGGGGAGATTTTAAACGTGCAGTTCATGCAAGACAGCCCAAGAATTTACAGGAACTGAAGGCTTTTTGCCACGAGGAATGGGCAGCTTTACCATCTGAGAAGATAAAGAGCCTCATCCACAAATACCACAAAAGACTTCAAGCTGTCATTGATGTTAAAGGGGGCAATACATGGTATTAAGAATTGGGGTATGTAAACTTTTGATCAGGGTCCTTTGGCTAGTTTCTGTTGTCATTATGATTTAAAAAGAGAAAACACAGTTTAGTGATAAGAAATGGCTTCAGCCAAACACTAACCATGAGTGAAAGAAAAGTTTTTGTGTTATGATTTATATATTTATATTCCCTGTAAAATGGCTAAGAAATCATAAATTCTGCCAGGGTGTGTAAACTTATGAGCACAACTATATATATATATATATATATATATATATATATATATATATATATATATATATATATTATTATTATTTTTTTTATTCACAAGTGCTACCCTGTCAATAAAGTGCACACTAAATTTGTCACATCCTATTACAAATAGAACCCTATGGGGCTGATTTACTAAAGCTGAAGAGTGCAAATTCTGGTACAGCTGTGCATGGTAGCCGATCAGCTTCTAACTTCAGCTTGTTCATTTAAACTCCCTGGTGGTATGATTATTTCAGATTTTTGATGTTTAAAGCGTACAATTATTTTGCATGGAAATTTGGCGTTTTGTATTGTAGGCCTGTAATTCTTAGGAATAACTCACTTAAATCTGTCCAAACCAGAGTCTAGTAGACATCCCGGGTATGATAAAATTTGAAAAACAAAATCATGAATTAAAATATAATAAATAACTATAAATAATTATACCAAATAATAATATAATAATAATAAAAATTATTCAGTAATGTAATCAAATCAAAAACACAGAATTTTGCTCAGTTGCAGAATTGTCACTGTCATTACTTTTCAATATTTGATGACGGAGCTCCCCACAAATTGCTAACGCTCAATTCTGCGAGTGATTCTAATTATTGCTGTTTTCTAGCTGGTCTAAAACCACTTTTGATGTAAAGGGACAGTTTTGGTTGCTATGGACAATCTCCAGTTTCCAGGCAGAAAGAACAGTTTTTATAATTTAAAACTACATGCAGAGCACTGGACAAACCACTAGGGACAAAAGGGATGTGAAATAATTTCATACAGCAATGTAATCTGTAAAATTACATTATACTGTATGTAATGTTTGTGTTTCACTTTTTGAATTTGGCGCCGTTCTCCACCCCTGTGCGTCGCAACGCTTGCAGGGAACGGAGATCGGCTCCATGATACATTGAGAGGAGGACGACACACAGCGGGGGGGACATCGCTGGATCCAAGGGATAAGGTAAGCACACTCTTCCTGGATCCTGCAATGCGATCCCGAGTCTGGCCCGGGGTTACCACTTTTTGTTCTGAAATTCCCCCCGGGCCAAACTCGGGAATATTGCCAGGGAGGTTAAGCTTTGACAAAAAAAAAAAACTGGAAGCTGATGTAGAGCTGTACCAGATTTTGCACTCTCCAGTCTTAGTAAATCCACCTCAAAGTGTCATTCTGTAAATTCTACTTTGCCATCTTGTGTCAATCTGTGCTGCTGGTCACATGCAGACTAGTATGCCAGCTTTCATACCTGTAAATCATAATCCCAACTGTACTCCCATAATTACACCGAACTCACGATTTCCACACAGCATACACAGGCAGATTTTATGCTAAATATCATGTTACTTAATATTTTGGAATGCATAAGTTTCTTATATTGACATTAATTCATTAAAGTCTGCAGTAGACCTTTCCTAGATTTTCTCTTTGCTATTTGCATTAATGTGTATTTAAAGCTTAAGAAAGTTTATTACGTTTTCTATAACATACTGTATTAATCGGTGTATAACATGCGCCAGAGTATAACACGCACCCCAAGTTTAGGAGGGAATTTTAAGGAAAAAAACTTTTAGGAGGGAAGTTTAAGGAAAAAAACTTACATTTAAATGCCCATCAATGCAGCCTTATCAGTGTCCATCTGCAGCCTTGTCCATTATTGCACCCTTGTCAGTGTCATTTGCAGCTTTGTCATGCAGCCTTGTCCACTGTTGCACCCTTGTCAGTGTAACTTGCAGCCTTATCCATCATTTGCAGCCTTGTCAGTTTCCTTAAGCTTTGCCTTTTAAAAATGGCACCGCCGTATGTCCTGTGTATCTCAGCGGCGCTTGTTAGCTCTCGGCGGCTTTCGGCAGTTTTCGGCCTCTCTGGGCCCTTCTAGGCGGCTTTCGGCCGCATATCGCGCCACTTGGCCGCCGAAAGCGGTCGAAAGCTGCTGAGAACGGCCGAGATCAGCCAAAAGCCGCCGAGAACAGCCAAAGGCGGCCGAAAGCTGCCGAGAACTCACAATCGGCTCACAATCGCTGGGGGATCGGCGTATAACACACACCCATGATTTCCCCCTTATTTTAAGGGGGAAAAAGTGCGGGATATACACCGATAAATACGGTACATAAGGGTTGGAATCTCTGTCAGGCTTTTATTGTACTTTGAGTTGCCATTGTAGAGATGCACCTGATATATTTGTCCATTGTCAATGGGACCAAGGGCCATCATACAATATGACTGCAATCTTTGTAATATAAACTTTACATTTACCCAAACTATGTAAGGCTTATCTAAACTTTTCAATGAATTTGATGGTAGATCTATAAAAAAAACTTGACAGGGGATATAACAATTCCCTAATCTATCCAAAATGATAAGATACTAGTCCACCAGTGTTATTGTTATTATGTATTAGGTAATGAATTATTAGATGTGGGTAAACTAAAAAACGCACCATGGTTTCTTTTATCACTGGAGGTCTCCATGATTATGATCTCAATGTAATCTCAAATAATATTCCTCTACCAGCTACAGCAGGAAGTGTCTCCTTTCTTCTCTTGCATTTTGTTATATAGTATTAAAGTAATAGCAATATTAAACTTGTAGTGAGAGACCTCTTGTAGTAGGTGAAGTAAATCTGGCATGTAAGCAAACCTGGAATTTAGGGACAGAAATGTGATTGTTGGAGTCCCCAATAGATTTTTAAATCCACAATCATATTCCCACAGCAGAAAAGGGATTGATTTAAATGTAATTTTATAAAAGTAGACATCCTGTACAGCAATAAATACAGTTTCTTTAAAAGTGGTCTTGACAGTGTACTTGCGTAGTTGGAAACTGTAATGAGTTAATGGTACTTCAACAATTGTATGTGTATACTTATTTATATTTCATTCCTGAAAAGTCAAAGAGCTGCACTCTGCATACTGAGGCAGGAGGGGGATGCTACGAAGGCTCTAAGTGACTGGAGACCGCGGACAATTGAATTCTTATTGACATCCTTGTCTGAGTGTTCACCTAAAGGACTTGACTCGTAGGCCAGATCATTCTATTATGGGCTCCTGCCAATGCAGCCAGTAGCTTGGTGATCGATTGTAACATGATTTCAGATTGTTTGTTTGTGAGTCCTAGAGGAAAGCTTTAAAAATGTTTTAGTGCTTGGTACTGAATATAAGTTGATAGTCCATGATGTCTTGAGGACAGCAATCTATTGAAGATATAATATGTTTGAATTTTTAGTCTGACAATTTACCTTGTTTGACCACCAAAATTACTTTTATGTTGGCTTTCATTTGTAACTGTTTTCTCTTTGAATTCTAATATAGCTATGATTGGGGTACAAAAACAAACTGCCTATCCTTCCTACCTTCCTTTTAGGTCATACACTGACTTGCTTTACGCATATCATGATAAAAAAGCTTTCTTTTGCCTGTTGGGTCATATAAATGGATTAGCTTTTTATACATGAGGGTAATTATATCAAAGCCCTCTATATAGTAGTAGAAGTATAAAAGAGTTTATTAGATAAACTGTAAATTATAGTAAGCAGAATGATAGATTTCCTTGTAATAGATCATATGATCATAAATGTAGCTTAAACTCTTTCTTTACAGTATTTATATAAAGCCAACACTTTACTTATTTTTTTATAAAGAATATAGACATACTCTCATCAGTCCCTGAAGCATCTCACAAGCAAATGTTCCTTGCGCACTTTTATGCATAGTAGTGGCAATGAGTGGGATTGGGAACTCCTAAGCTACCAGTATGTTTTCTTTCCGTCGGAGGATGCTGGGATACAAGGCAGAACCTTGAACATACACAGGGTGAATATACAAACCCCATTATAGTGATTAACAATCTTTTAACCACTTCAGCCCCAGAGTATTTGGCTGGCCAAAGACCAGAGAACTTTTTGCGATTCAGCACTTTTTCCCCCACAAATAGAGCTTTCTTTTGGTGGTATTTGATCACCTCTGCAGTTTTTATTTTTTGCGCTATAAACAAAAAAAGAGCATCAATTTTGAAAAAAAGCATTATTTTTTACTTTTTGCTATAATAAATTTTCCCAAAAAATATATATAAAAAAAAAATTCTTTCCTCAGTTTAGGCCGATACATATTCTTCTACATATTTTTGGGTAAAAAATCACAATAAGCATTTATTGATTGGTTTACGCAAAAGTTATAGCGTCTACAAAATAGGGGATAGTTTTATGGCATTTCTTTACGTTTTCGTTGATTCATAATGATTTGTAATTTCATAAGACGCGAGTTTTCATATTCGGACTTGTTCATATTTTCGTAATAGATATATTTTAGTCGATACGAAATTATTTGTAATTTCATAAGATGCGAGGTTTCCTATTCGGACTCGTTCATATTTTCGGAACAGTTATATTTTCTTTGATATGAAATGATTCGTAATTCCATTAGTATAATTTTCTTTGATTCTAAATTCGGAATTTTGTTAGATAATTTTCGTTTATTCAATACACTACTCGTAATTTAGTAATTGTTAATTTTGTGAGATTTCCTTTTCCATTGATTCGTACTTTCGTAGGAAATTAAGAATAATAATCCTATGCTTGCTTTTCTAATAAGTCCTGTCCTTACTCCAGTCCACTCCCTCAGTCACAAGACCTCACTCAGTCTCCTCCTCAACTGAATCTAAAAAGATTCAGGAATGCAGTGTGACTCAGACACAAAAGGGATAAGCTGATTGGCTAAAGATATTAAGTAGGATACATCACTCACTAATACACTGCCGTTCAAAAGAACGATTCGAGAACATGAAATTACGAACATATGAATGAAAATACAAACAAATGAAATTACGAACATACATATTAAGATGCACTTTCACTGTCCATTCAAAAGAACGATTTGAGTACACGAAGAAACTAAATTACGAACAGACGAAGAAACGAAATTATGAAAACACAAATTAAAATACGAACATACCAAATTACGAACAGACAAAAGATTGAAAATACGAAATGTAAATCATTCGTTATAGATATAATTTTCTTTCTTTTACTGTTTCGGAGTTTCGTATTTTTGTAAGTTTGTCCGTTCTTACGTTAGTATTTTCGTATTTGTTCGTTATTTTTGCTTATTCGTAACTTCGTAATTTTTGTATTATGGTTCTTTCAGCTATTCAGATGTTCGAATTGATCCAAATGTACGAATACTAACAAATTTGTATGAAAATCTATTCGTTACGAACCGAATCGCACATGTCTAGCGCTTTACACTGTTCAGCTCCATTAAAGTTGAATCCCTTTTCCCCCATGTCCTGGTGGTGTGAATGAAAGACATGCATGATTGAGGCATGCTGCTAGCAGCTCCATGTACCCACATTGACAACGTTGTCTTTTTTATCTTTTGCACTGGTGGTAGTGTGGTATTTTTATCTTTATGCTACTTTTTTCTACATTGCTTTCAACAAAGTATATATTTTCCTTTAACCTTAGCATCCATATATAAGGTTACTGTGAGGATCTGCTATCCTCAACTTTTTTCTATATGGTCAGGCTATAGCAGCCTTTTTCAGCCACAGGTTTTCATTATGCACCATTACAACCTGGCAGCTGCCTGAGTCCTAACAACCAATGATGCTATCGGTTAATAAGGAGAATGTTGGGCACCTACACAGCATCCTTGTTTGCCAACCCCTCCCCTGTAACTGTCCACCAGCCCTGGGGTCTCATTAGCTGAGTGAGGGACAGAAACTGAGGGAGAAGAGAAACATTAAAATATTAATCAGTACCAATGTACAAAGGTGTATTTTGCTTCGGAAGAATAAATCACCAACTAACGTTGGGTGTCCTGCACGTGTGAATTTGCTGCGTATTAGTTTAGTTTTTTTACATTTTAGAATGAGGTGCCTCGGGATTGTACATCATTTTAAAGGGTGCCTTGACGGAAAAAAGGTTGAGAAACACTGGGCTATAGTAATGCCTTGTAAATCAACCCCACAGTTCTTATGACACCTTGGAAACCTTCAGTGCTTTGTTGTAAATATTATTGTCAAATGATATACATAGAAGAGGAAGTGAGCACAGACACATCCATATCAAGCGCATTGCTACAATTAGTTTCTTTCCCGCGATCTTAAATATTTGCTGTCATTAGGCCAGATTTCAGAAACATAGCAAGCACATATTAAACAAAGTCATCGGTCAGTAGTGACATAACGCTTGTGTTGTATTTTAGATCCTGAAGTAGTGGCTATTGTGCTGTCAGTAAGCTTGTAATGTGTTTGCAGTGCATTGACAGTGTGCCCCCATGTGATTCTAAGTAAATGGAGTGCGCTCATTTCATCAACTGATACATAGCACAGAGCTGCTATGTGAAATGTATAATCCACTACGGAGTACAATAACAGCCACCTCTGCCTTTTGGGAAGCAGTAAAAACTTGTGCAGGATATTCCTTGACATTTTTGGAGAGTTATATTAACAGTAATGTGTATTTAGAAAATAAAAAAGGACTCGGAATCTGCAATAATGTAGATTTGTACTATTTCCTTTTAAATGGTTATTAAAGTGGAACAGCTAAAAAGCTAATCACAAAATTGGAAAACATATATCTGTTTATTGTAACGCAATGCAACGCAATCCTGTTAATCTCAAATGGGCTCAAATCGCAGTGCATCGTGCATGCAGTAATTTTGGAACTGCACTGCAACCGTATTTAATGGTCGTTTTGTGGCATGCGTTCTGGTGCAGGTAAACGCGCTGCATTTGCGACCTGCGATTGGGGTGCCATTAAGATTGCACTGACACTAACTTGCATATCGCAAGGGCAGTGCAATTTGAATACGGTGTGGGAAATGCGTATGGATCACAGGTTTCCTGCACCACATTCTAGTGTCGACCGAGGCTAAGCCTTGCTCCTGCCTCGATCATCTCCCTGCTATTTAGACAGAAGTGAGGCCGCGTACACACGCGGGGACTGTTCGGCCAACTTTGTCCGCTGAACAGTGTTTCGGCGGACAGTCCGCCCGTGTGTGGGCTTTCAGCGGACAGTTTCAGCGAACAGTCCGCTGAACAAGGTTTTTCGGAAATTCCGAAAAACTGTCCGCTGAAACTTTGTTTCAGCGAACAGTCCCCTCGTGTGTAGGCTTGTTTGTCAAACTAAGTTCCGCGCATGCTCAGAAAGGATTTACACGCCGAAAGTTATAATGCAGTGTATAGGACGTCGTATTTTTCGTCCCGTCGTACGTGCCGTTCACGTCATCGCGCGCGGTTTCAGCAAACTGTTCGTTCGTCGTGTGTGGCCATGTCCGTCCATGTTAATTTTGAGCGGACTGTTTGCTGAAACTGTTTGACGGACAAAGTTGGGCGAACAGTCCCCGCGTGTGTACGCGGCCTGATGGTGCTGAGTTATTGTCTATTGAGCAGGCTAGGGGTAGATAGGTGACTTAAGAAGTATATTGTTAAAGCCCAACTCCAGGCGTAAATGAGTTGTAAAGTCAGAAGGTTTTTATCTTAATGTATTCTATGCATTAAAGTGGATGTAAACCTAATTCATGAAATTTGAGCTTGGCACATATATCTGCAGTGTTTTCTTATCTCTCTTCAAAGCACTGTGTCCCATACATACCATGCACTCTTGCTCCGTTCTTCTGTTATCAGCCTGATAACGTCTGACTAGTTTTCTTTCACATATGATAAAAGCAGCCTGAGTTTTGTGTTGGGGAGGATGCTATAAATAGATTAGCAGAAAGATGAACTATTCAAGGAACAGTTATGAAACTCTCTACCTCGAGGAGAGGGGTTGCGTGCCTTTCCTCCAATCAGCTGTCTTGGCTGTATGCCCAGGCTTCACTGCAGAGCTTAACAGGAAGAGAAAATCTCCTAACACAATCTGAACTTTCTAAAGAATATATAAAGCTGAAGACAGCAGATATACATGTAAAATTTATGTAGAGAGATTTGTTTCATTCCTGTGTATCATCTGAGGCTATTCACTTCACTGGATATAGGAGAAGGTTTACATAGGAGAAGGTTTATATCCACTTTAGATAAAAAAAAGCCTTCTGTGTGCAGGGATGTGCACAAGAGTCTTGGCCATCCGAGACTCTCCCTCCTGATTGGATGAAACAAAGCAGTGGCGCCATTGGTTCCCGCTGCTGTCAATCAAAGTCAGTCAGCCAATCAGGAGAGAGAGGGGGTGGGGCGGGCTGCAACTCCATTTGAATGAACACAGGGAGCTGTGACTTGGCTCAGGTGCCCCCATAGCAAGCTGCTTTTGTGGGGGCACTCAACAGGAGGGAGAGGCCAGGAGCACAGAAGAGGCACCTGTCACGTACCTGGTTGGAGAGCCCAAGCGTGCAGGGAGCGGCGCCTCGTAAGCCCCGGCTCGAGAGCCCCTGGAGATGGGAACAGGGATTCAGGAGTCCGGAGGGCACAAGTGCCAGACTGGTCAGCTGGTAGAGAAGACCGGAGCAGATGGTGGACCGGAGCAGAGGATGCAACCAGCGCAGGATGCTGGACAGGAACCGCTGGACGGCTGGCACAGGTGAGCAGGCGGGAGCTGCGGAAGTAGTAGTCAGAGCAGGTCCGTAGGCAGACTGGCAGGAGTAGTCAGGGACGAGCTGGGTCGGCAACAATCGGGCAGCAGAGGTACAAGGCAGAAGGCAGAAGCGTAGTCAATCAGGCAAAGGGTCGGAGGCAGGCGGCAAACAGGCAAAGTCCAGGAACAGGCCGGGTACCGAATCAGGAACACACACACAGGAACAGACAGCAGGAGTCACGGGAAAGCTGCAGACGGGACAGCACAGAGGAGCAGGAGCAGGTCCCTTAAGTAGGCAACTGGGCGCCAAGAACGGTCGCACGGTACGTCTACGTATCCCCGCGGGTGACCGTGCTCCCGTTCGTGACCCCGCGTACCCGCGTACGCCCGTTCGGCTCGTCGCGCACCCGCGTGCGCCCGCTCGTGTCAACGCGCACCCGCGTGCGCCTGTTGGGGACTATGTGCACTCGCGTGCGTTCGTTAGCGCCAACACGCGTCCGAAGGCACCGACGATCCCCTCGTACCGGGAACCTGCGGGTAAGTCTTACTTGGGTGACCGGGGTGGTGGAACGACCGTGACATTGCCCCCCCCCAAGGGGCAACCTCCGGATGCCCAACTGTGCCATCTTATCCGGATGAGTTCTTTTGAAGGCCTGGATTAGTCTTTCAGCATGCAGGTTGGACTCGGGTTCCCATGAATTCTCCTCAGGGCCATATCCCCTCCATTTAACCAGAAACTGGGTCTGGTTACGTCTCCTCCTACAATCCAAGATAGCTTCAACCTCGAATTCCAATTCCCCATCAATCATCACGGGTTCTGGGGGGTTGGTACTCCGGTCGGCAAAGGGGTCCGGAACCGCGGGCTTGAGTAATGAAACGTGAAAAACCGGGTGGATCCGGAATGACCCCGGGAGTTTCAGCTCGAAGGCTACCTCATTTAGTTTCCTCAGAATGGGGAATGGACCCACAAACTTCGGGCCCAGCTTCCTGGAAGGACAGGCCAACTTCAAGTTTAGCGTAGACAGCCAGACCTGGTCCCCGACCTGGAGGTTAAGCTCGCCCCTTCTCTTCCTATCGAAGACTTCCTTATAGTGTTCCTGGGTTTTAGCCAGCGTTTCTTGAAGAATCCTGTTATTATTCCTGAAGAAGTTAAGGTCCTCCTGGACCGCCGGTACCGAACACTCAGGAAGATTACTGGGCAGAAAAAGTGGATGGAAACCGAAGTTTGCAAAGAAGGGGGACTGTTTGGTGGCCGAATGGACGGAATTATTATATGCGAATTCCGCTAAAGGTAGAAGCGATACCCAATCGTCCTGGGAGAAGGAAGAGAAGCAACGCAGATACTGCTCCAGCGTTTGGTTGGTTCTCTCGGTCTGGCCGTTAGTTTGAGGGTGGTAGGCCGAAGATAGGCGAAGCTCGATTTTCAGGGCCCCACAGAGAGCCTTCCAAAATCTGGACGTGAATTGAACACCCCTGTCAGAGGTGATGTCAGCAGGAATGCCATGGAGCCTTACTACTTCTTTAATAAAAGTCCTGGCCATCTCTGTAGCCGATGGAGTCCCCTTCATGGGTAAGAAGTGAGCCATTTTAGTAAATCTGTCCACTACCACCAGGATCGAGGAAAAGTCTTCAGAGGGGGGCAGTTCCACGATAAAATCCATGGATATCATTTTCCACGGCCTATCCGGGATGGGTAATGGTCTCAGCAAGCCCCAAACCTTCGACTTACTCCCCTTATTCCTAATGCAGGTGGTACACGCTTCCACATATTCCCTGCAGTGTTTCTTCATCTGGGGCCACCAAAACGTACGTTGAAGTAAGTCTAAGGTTTTGAATGCTCCAAAGTGACCGGCCAATGGGTGGTCATGGCAGGAGCTGAGGACCGCAGTACGTAACTCCTGGGGGACAAAGATTCTATCCTGGTGCCAGAGAAGACCGTCCTTGGGGGTTAAAGAGGTGTCAGAAGATAGAGCCGGATCACTGGAGGCCTGTTTAATTCGGGACAAGAGATCTTCATGGAGCAGGAGAAAGTTTCCTGGGGGAAGAATGGTGTCTGGCGTAGGAGATAACACTGGCTCATTGTACATCCGGGAAAGGGCATCAGGCTTCACGTTCTTCGACCCGGGCCTGTACGTGATATGGAACACGAACCTGGAAAAGAAAAGTGCCCACCGGGCCTGTCTTGGCTTCAGTCGTTTGGCAGATTTAAGATACTCCAGGTTCTTGTGGTCCGTATAAACCAGGATCGGGTGGGAAGCACCTTCAAGGAGGTAGCGCCATTCCTCCAACGCCGCCTTGATTGCCAGTAATTCCCGGTCTCCGACGTCATAGTTCCGCTCAGCTTCTGAGAGTTTGCGGGAGAAAAAGGCCACTGGGTACAAAAGTGACTTAGGCCCCTGTCTCTGGGATAATACCGCCCCAACGGCTACTTCCGAGGCATCCACCTCCAGGATATAGGGCAGCGTAGCGTCAGGGTGTCTCAGGATCGAAGCTGAAACAAATAGTTTCTTCAGGGTTTCAAAGGCTTCTTGCGCCTTGGGAGTCCATAGAAATTTTTGACCCTGTTTGGTCAGCTCCGTGATGGGGGAGATAATAGATGAAAATCCTCTGATAAACTTTCTATAAAAATTGGCAAATCCCACGAACCGTTGGACCCCTTTCCGGTCCGAGGGAGCGGGCCAGTCTAGGATGGCTGAGACTTTCTGGGGATCCATTTCTATTCCATCTACGGAGATGATCAAGCCCAAGAATTGAATGCTCTGTTGCTCGAAGACGCACTTCTCCGGTTTGGCGTACAGGCCATGGAGACGGAGACGAGTCAGGACAATCTTTACATGCTCCCGGTGTTCGGCTAAGGAGGAAGAAAAGATTAGTATATCGTCAAGGTATATAACAACAAACAGGTCTAAGTACTCTCTGAAGACATCATTGACGAAATGCTGGAATGTAGCAGGGGCATTACAGAGTCCAAAGGGCATGACGAGATACTCATAATGCCCGAAGCGGGTACGAAAGGCGGTCTTCCACTCATCGCCTTTGCGGATACGGACCAGGTTGTAGGCGCCCCGCAGATCCAGTTTGGAGAACACCTTAGCCGACCCCAGTCTCTGGAACAATTCAGGCACCAACGGTAGAGGGTAGCGGTTTTTCACAGTAACCTTGTTGAGTGCCCGGTAGTCTACGCATGGTCGTAGGGAGTGGTCCTTCTTCTGGACGAAGAAAATCCCTGCACCTGCCGGGGAAGTGGAAGGTTGGATAAAGCCCTTTTTTAAATTATCGTCCAGGTAGGTCTTTAGAGCTCCCAGCTCGGTCTCAGATAGAGGAAAGATTCTCCCGAAGGGAATCTCCGCTCCCGGAAGCAAGTCTATCGGGCAATCATATAATCTGTGGGGAGGTAGAGTCTCTGCGCCCTTCTTACTAAAAACATCCAAAAATTGGTGATAGACTTCGGGCACTGCCAGTCGGGTTTCGGTGTCTGTCTCCAAACAGAGCAGAGAAGGAGGGTCCGTCTTGATGGCTGGAAGGCAATTCTGATGACAGTAGGCCGATGGAAACTCGATTCTTCCCGTGAACCAGTTTATCAGGGGATTGTGGGCCTTCAACCAGGGTATACCAAGGATTATGGGAAAGAGGGGAGACTCGATAATGTCCAGACACAGGTGCTCCTGGTGGTTCCCCGTGATGGTGGCAAGAAGGGGAGATGTTTCCTGGGTTACAGGTCCGGATCTCAGAGAGGAACCGTCGGCCAAATAGATAGGAAGTTCCTTGGCCCTGGGCCGAAGGGGAATGTTGTTCTTCAGGGCGAAGGATAGGTCCATAAAACCGCTACAGGCCCCAGAGTCAATGATCGCGTTGACGCGGATAGTCTGGCCGGAGAACTGTAAAAGAAGAGGCACAGCCAGGTGAGAGATGGTACTGGTACTAGGCGTAGTAGGAGGAGAGGCGGGAGGAATAAGCAGGCACTTACGCGACTTGGCGGGGCAAGTGCGAACATAATGTCCAGATCCTCCGCAGTAGAGGCACAGGTTACCAGATCTTCGGCGTTGGCGCTCTTCGGGGGTCAGAGGTGAACGTAGTAATCCCAGCTGCATGGGTTCCGATGAATCCGGAGAAGAAGGATCAGGAAGAACCGGTGGATTGGCACTTGGAACCCGTGGCATCATCCAGACTGGGCGCGAGGTGGAAGAAGAGCGCTCCAGACAACGCTCTCTTAACCGCCTATCGATCTGGACAGAGAGGTCGATGAGCGCTTCCAGGGTCTCAGGAGTTCCTACACGGGCCAGTTCGTCCTTCAAGGCCTCCGAGAGTCCCATGCGGAACTGGTAACGGAGAGCTGAGCTGTTCCACTCTGTGTCGGCGCTCCAGCGCCTGAACTCAGACACATAGTCCTCTACTGGCCTGCGGCCTTGCTGGAGTGCATGCAAAGCTGCTTCTGCGGTGGCTGCGAGCTGGGGGTCCTCATAAAGACGAGACATGGCTTGAAAGAAGACATCTAAGGAGTCCAGACAGGGGTCTTTTCGTTCAAGGAGGCGATGTGCCCAGGCCTGGGGTTCGTCGGTAAGTAAGGAGATAACAAACCCTACTTTCGTAGCCTCAAGAGAAAAGGTCCGGGGCTGAAGAGCGAAGAAGAGCTCGCAGGAATTCCGGAAGGCCCTAAATTTATTCCGGTTACCGGAAAAACGGTCTGGTGTAGGGACCCTTGGCTCTGGCGGCAACATGACCACTGAAGGGGGACCTGGAGATCCCGAGGCAACTGGAGCTGCAGCAGATAGGGCTTGAACCCGTTCCTCCAAACGACCATAACCCTCTTGCAGGTTCTTCACGGCCTGGGTGAGGCCGGCTAGATGGTGGCACAGTTCATCCATCGGAGACGCTCCCTGCGAGGGCTCGGACATGGCTGTCCCGTACTGTCACGTACCTGGTTGGAGAGCCCAAGCGTGCAGGGAGCGGCGCCTCGTAAGCCCCGGCTCGAGAGCCCCTGGAGATGGGAACAGGGATTCAGGAGTCCGGAGGGCACAAGTGCCAGACTGGTCAGCTGGTAGAGAAGACCGGAGCAGATGGTGGACCGGAGCAGAGGATGCAACCAGCGCAGGATGCTGGACAGGAACCGCTGGACGGCTGGCACAGGTGAGCAGGCGGGAGCTGCGGAAGTAGTAGTCAGAGCAGGTCCGTAGGCAGACTGGCAGGAGTAGTCAGGGACGAGCTGGGTCGGCAACAATCGGGCAGCAGAGGTACAAGGCAGAAGGCAGAAGCGTAGTCAATCAGGCAAAGGGTCGGAGGCAGGCGGCAAACAGGCAAAGTCCAGGAACAGGCCGGGTACCGAATCAGGAACACACACACAGGAACAGACAGCAGGAGTCACGGGAAAGCTGCAGACGGGACAGCACAGAGGAGCAGGAGCAGGTCCCTTAAGTAGGCAACTGGGCGCCAAGAACGGTCGCACGGTACGTCTACGTATCCCCGCGGGTGACCGTGCTCCCGTTCGTGACCCCGCGTACCCGCGTACGCCCGTTCGGCTCGTCGCGCACCCGCGTGCGCCCGCTCGTGTCAACGCGCACCCGCGTGCGCCTGTTGGGGACTATGTGCACTCGCGTGCGTTCGTTAGCGCCAACCCACGTCCGAAGGCACCGACGATCCCCTCGTACCGGGAACCTGCGGGTAAGTCTTACTTGGGTGACCGGGGTGGTGGAACGACCGTGACAGCACCCGAGAAGAGGAAAATCAGGGCAACTCTGTGCAAATCCACTGCAACAAAGCACCTAAGTATAACATGTTTTTTTTTTTTAAACAAGACTTTACAATCATGTTAAGTCCTCCCTCACACATCTTCCCCTCCCTGTTTTCCTGGTGAAGTCAGGATTACCACATCCAAGTCCCTCACTGATGCTGCTTCCAGTGCATTGGATTGCTGATCCAGTGCTGTGATGGAGCCCCGAGACCACTGGTCCTCTGCTTTCCCCCTGTCATGACGTTATCTCCTTCTCTCTTCTGAAAGAACCCCACCATGAGTCATCTAATCAGAGGTGTATAAGCAGGTGGATGGCAAATGCTTATGTTTTATTAAAATGTTCTTTTGTTTCTAGTGGTATATGTGACGGGCACTAGGACCAACCTGTACGAGTTGATCGTAGTGCACATGAGCAGGGCCGTCACATGCGCAGGGCAACAGCTGCCAGGCCGGGAGACTTCAGACGCTCGCCTGATGCGTGATCCCAGCTGGGACACACATAAAACAGAGGAGAGCAGCGCCAGTGGTTCAGGCGCTTTGAGGGAGACGGAAGTCACCTCACACCTCTCTTCTCTTATCCCCTGCTACAGCACATTCTAGGACACATTGGTACCATATGCCACAGGTTTGTTGGCCTACTTTTTAGGTTCATACTGCCTTGCTGTGTTTAACTCCAGCTCCTTCTTATTATAACCGTTCATTATGTCTCCAGGTGTTGCCATTGGGACCTTCAGATATCAAGCAGTATTGCCAAATGTTGGGTGCTTTTGAATTCTATCCTGTTCTCCGTAAATTTGACTTTTATGCATCAACCCGGAACTAAGGTACTATAGTTTTCCTCTTTCCCCCTATAGGGCACTAGATGAACCATAGATACAATACTTTTATTAGAAACTTTCAATACCTTTCTTTATAGGCCCCTTGGTGCATTATTATTATGCCATTTATAAAATAAAGAATGTGATCTGCTGATTTCAAACCATACAATAATCGCAGTAAACCACAAATATGCGATTATAAAATTATATAAAGTGCAACTGTGCATAAATAAATCAGAAAATGCCTCTGTGCATATATTAAAGTGATAACTAGTGTATAGACCATAAAGTGACTCTATGTGCAAAAAAACGCAAATTTGTCATATAGACCAAAATCCATATATAGGGTGTGTAAACTTATTACAATATGTATATAATGGAGCAAAGACAGATATCTGTGCATATATTAAAGTGATAACTAGTGCATAGAC
Source organism: Lithobates pipiens (assembly GCF_037356315.1). Classification (NCBI taxonomy): domain Eukaryota; kingdom Metazoa; phylum Chordata; class Amphibia; order Anura; family Ranidae; genus Lithobates; species Lithobates pipiens. Next base: position 11,228,121 of record NW_027507790.1, read on the forward strand.
CATAAAGTGACTTTATGTGCAAAAAGACGCAAATTTATCATATAGACCAAAATACATATATAGAGTGGGTAAAACTTGTTGCAAAGTATAAAAAATGGAGCAAAAAACAGGTATAAAAAAGAAGGAAAAAATATATATAAAATATTAAATCCAAGTGACCAGCGTGATTAAAGATAAAATGTCCCATACACAATCAAATCAAATCGTGCAATTCGGTAGACACACTGAATAGAACGTGCAACGTGCTGGGCAGTCAATCCATCCGTGATGATCCGTGCAGAAAGTGCAAATGCTATACAATTACCTCACTGCTGTGGGTAAACAGCAAAATAAGTGATGGACATCAGGATGATTGCAGAAACGGCTGTGTAACACAATCTTTAGGAGACTTCTCTAACTTCCTCATGAATGGCAGGTAAACTCAAGGAAATGGATTAAAAAGGACCGCCATAGTGTAGTATTTCAAACATGTATCAATTTTATTAAAAAGGTTTAAGACTACTCACAAGCGAAGTAGAGATAAGCACATAAGACAGACAGCATAAAGTAAAACCGGATATGGACGTCACTTCCGGGTTCCTACGCGTTACGTCGTGGAGACTTCAACTGGGATGTTTACACAGGGTACAGGAAGTGACTTAAAGGTGTACTGGGCGGGACTCCGCCGCCCATTTCATTAGTATGCCGATGCGCCGCTGTGTAGACATAGTAATGCTAATGGGGGCGGGCCAGTTGAAATTAAATACACTGGGTGACCTCCCATCTAAACATGTGTAGCATTAATAGACAGCAGCGCAACGAGGGAGATGAATACAAGGACGGGGGAGGTGTTAGAACGAGCATTGTGCTAGATTTGACAAACTAGAAAAATAGTAATGGCTTAATATTAAGTTATAGCTACAGACAGCGCCGTGCCATAATATAAAACGTGTTATCTCTCACTCTAGCACTGTGAGGCGATAGAGCACGTCCGGCGGCCATTTTGTTGGAGTTTATTTTAAAGTATGTAGGTGGCCATATTTTTGGTGGTTTAACAACGTATGGAGCAGTGGTTTTATATCAATAATGACTAAAGCCAAAGTTAAATAAAACAAGGGTATGGGACCGCACCAAACAAAAAACCACAATGGATATTAATACATCCTATTAAATCAGCAAGGATGGTGGATGATCGGTCAGAAAAAATAAATATACCTTGTATCAATAGATGCAGGTACAGAAAACTATGCATAAACAGCTGTATTTGAGAGACGGAGAAGAATAATTAAAAAATAGTTTTAAAAAAATTTTAATTTTAAAATAGGATAATGTCCAAAAAAGAGGTTGCTAGGCAGATTATAAATACACATAATGTATAATTTTATGGAGACACGGAGATGACGTACATATTAGGGATGCCATACAAACATAGCAGATTGATTAAAATCTAGGAGGGTAAAATGCATAAAATCGCATAAAAAATGTTTAACCTAAACCTATGGGAACATATCTTAGAAATCCCATGGGATTAAGATGTCAGTATATAGATGAGTCCCTTTAAAAGGTATGTAAAAAATTAGAATATTAACAGAACATAAAAGCATCATAGCACGAAATCGCACATAGAATAATATATCATTAGGGGGCTAAAAATCGCTAATGAAGCAGTTCAAGTCGAACTCTATATTTAATCCCCTGGGGGCAAAGGTATCAAGGGTATATATCCATTTGGACTCTATCTGACTCAAGGTCCTCACCTTGTGCCCTCCCCTCCAATGTTTGACATAGGGGACAATACCCCAGAATTTCAAATGCTTGGGGTCTCTATTATGGTGAATAGCGAAATGTTTAGAAACATTATGTTTATCGTACCCCTTCTGTATATTTTGTATGTGCTCTTTCAGTCGAGTTTTTAAAGGCCTTTTTGTGCGGCCTACATACTGCAGGCCGCAACTACACTCTAAAACGTAAACAGCGCCTACTGTGTTGCAGCAAATAAAATCTCTAACCTTGTGAGTATTACCGGTACTTGTGGCTAAAAATTCAAAGACTTTATTTGGTTTACTCGCTCTAGTGCACGCTAAGCACCTTTTACAGGGGAAGAAACCTTTCCCCGTGAAAAACGTAAAATTATTCACGGGAGGATCGGGTATGTTTTTGACTAGCATGTCTCTGAGGTTAGGGGCGCGTCTATAAATAAACTTCGGTTTAGGGGGTAGAACTGCGTGCAAATCTTTATCATTCAAGAGAATGTGCCAGTGTTTTTTGATTATTCTTTCTATATTTTTATATTGGTTATTATAATCCAAAATTATTGCTCCTTCTACACCTTTTTTATCTTTATATTGCGTTTTCATGTCTTTAAGGAGATGTTCCCGGTCCAACTTTTCCACTTCTGATATTTTTTCTTGAATTACACTCTTGCCGTAACCTTTCTCCTGGAATCTCTGTCCCATGGACTCAGCTTGTTCAAGGAACACTTCTTTTTTGCTACAATTTCTCCGTAGGCGCATAAATTGCCCTTTAGGGATATTAAAAAGCCAGTTTTGGTGATGGCAGCTTGTCAGCGGGAGATAGCTATTTTTATCTACACTTTTGAAATGTGTCTTGGTTTCTATTCTCCCGTCCCTTTGTAAAATTAGTAAATCCAAGAAGACTATTTCCTTCTCATCTGAATTCCAGGTCAGTTCTATATTCAAATTATTCTCATTTAATTTTTGTTGGAACAAATTAAGACTGGCACTACTCCCTTTCCAAAGTATTAAAATATCGTCAATATAACGCCTATATAGCACTAGTTCTTTAGGTGGGTTTGGAAATACTGCGTTCTCTTCCCATCTAGCCATAAATAAACCGGCCACGCTAGGGGCAAATTTAGCCCCCATGGCAACGCCTGTAGTTTGGTGATAAAACGTCCTATTAAACCAAAAATAATTATTTTTTAAACAAAAGTCGAGACATTTAACTAAATATTTTCGTTGAGAGCAAATGAGGTCAGAGTGGTTTCTCAAACCCCACTTAACAGCCTCGCATGCTTCATGATGGGGAATTATGGTATAGAGCGAAGTTACGTCTGCCGTAACCAAAATAAAAGGTCCATCATGTGTAAGCTCTTCTAAAATCTGTAAAACGTGCTTAGTATCACGGAGATAAGCCTTCGTCTTCTGTACTGTCGGCTGTAGAAAGTTATCTATGTAGGATCCCATCCTTGAAGTAAGGGAATCTATCCCATTTACTATGGGTCTAGGTGGAGGGTTGGTCTTGTCTTTATGAATTTTAGGTAAATAATAGATAATAGGTGTTCTTGCTGCTTCTGGTATGAGATATTGAGCTTCTTTTTTGCTCAAAATTGCTTTTTTCAAACCCAGGTGTACTACAAGTTCAAGCTCCTTTCTTCCTCTAAAGATGGGGTTTTTTGGTAAAATGGTATAAGTCTTAGTATCACTCAGCAATTTTGCCATATTATCGTTATATTGCGTTTTGGACAAGACTACAATACCTCCACCTTTGTCGGCTGGACGGATCACCATATCTTTCCGCTCACTGAGGCGTTTCATTCCACATCTCATATAGTTCGGTTCTGTATGTTTCTTAGGCGGCGTACACACGCGGGGACTGTCTGCCGAAACTAAGTTCGTCAAACAGTCCGCTCAAACTTTTGAATGAACGAACACGCCGACACACGGCACTTTTTGAGCGGACAAATACGGCAAACTTTGTTCGTCGTACTAAGTCCGCGCAACTTTTGAAATGAGCGGACTCGCCCACACACGAGGCAACAGTCCGCTCATTTCGAGCGCGTGTGCAGGTAGGCGGGGCCCGCGAAGGAGACGTCGCGGGCTCCGCCGCCTAGAATGGACTTAAAGGGGAACCCCAACGCCGAAAAAAAAACGGCGTGGGGTCCCCCCAAAGTCCACACCAGACCCTTGTCCGAGCACGCTACCCGGCCGGCCAGGAAAGGGGGGCGAGCGAGCGCACCCCCCTCCTGAGCCGTACCAGGCCGCGTGCCCTCAACATGGGGGGTGCCTTGGGGAAGGGGGGGCCGCGCGGCCCCCCCACCCCAAAGCACCTTGTCCCCATGTTGATGAGGACAAGGGCCTCTTCCCGACAACCCTGGCCGTTGGTTGTCGGGGTCTGCGGGCGGGGGGCTTATCGGAATCCGGGAGCCCCCGGATACCGCCCCCCCACCCTATGTGAATGAGTATGGGGTACAATGTACCCCTACCCATTCACCTGTAAAATAAAAGTACCCCAAAAAAAACACAACACACGAGATAAAATATTTTATTGCACAGCTCCGGGGGTCTTCCGTCTTCGGGGGTCTTCTCGCCGGACTCCTCCGCTATCTTCTTGTAGCTCTTTTGCTAGCAGAGGAGTCCGGCTTTCTTCCTCCCCGCCGCCGGCCTCTTCTCCCGACTTCGGGGGTCTTGTCCCCCTCTTCGGTTCTTCTGCCGGGCCACCGGTCTTCTGTCGCCACTGTCGCCGCCGCCTTCCGTTCTTCTTCTTCTTCTTCTTCTTCTTCTTCTCCAGGAGATGTTGACATGTCGCTCTCTCCGGCCGGAATGCCAGAGCCGCGCTGAGCGGCCACTTATATAGTGACAATGGGGCGGTGTCACATGGTATATGTCACATGGGTTGGTCACATGGGTTGATGTCACATGGGGACTATGACATTGTAAGGGGGCGGGGTCACCATGTGACCAACCCATGTGACATATACCATGTGACACCGCCCCATTGTCACTATATAAGTGGCCGCTCAGCGCGGCTCTGGCATTCCGGCCGGAGAGAGCGACGTGTCAACATCTCCTGGAGAAGAAGAAGAAGAAGAAGAAGAAGAACGGAAGGCGGCGGCGACAGCGGCGACAGAAGACCGGGCCACCGCCTGCAAAAGAGCTATAAGAAGGCGCAGTGGCCCGGCAGAAGAACCGAAGAGGGGGACAAGACCCCCGAAGTCGGGAGAAGAGGCCGGCGGCGGGGAGGAAGAAAGCCGGACTCCTCCGCTAGCAAAAGAGCTACAAGAAGATAGCGGAGGAGTCCGGCGAGAAGACCCCCGAAGACGGAAGACCCCCGGAGCTGTGCAATAAAATATTTTATCTCGTGTGTTGTGTTTTTTTTTGGGGTACTTTTATTTTACAGGTGAATGGGTAGGGGTACATTGTACCCCATACTCATTCACATAGGGTGGGGGGCCGGTATCCGGGGGCCCCCTTATTAAAGGGGGCTCCCGGATTCCGATAAGCCCCCCACCCGCAGACCCCGACAACCAACGGCCAGGGTTGTCGGGAAGAGGCCCTTGTCCTCATCAACATGGGGACAAGGTGCTTTGGGGTGGGGGGGCCGCGCGGCCCCCCCTTCCCCAAGGCACCCCCCATGTTGAGGGCACGCGGCCTGGTACGGCTCAGGAGGGGGGCGCGCTCGCTCGCCCCCCTTTCCTGGCCGGCCGGGTAGCGTGCTCGGACAAGGGTCTGTTGTGGACTTAGGGGGGACCCCCATGCCGATTTTTTTCGGCGTTGGGGTTCCCCTTTAAGTCCATTCCAGGCGGCGGAGCCCGCGACGTCTCCGTCGCGGGCCCCACCTACCTGCACACGCGCTCGTAATGAGCGGACTTCCCTCCGAGCGGGAACAGTTTGCTCATTTCGAAAGTGGCCTACACACGGGCGGACTGTTCGCTCAAACCAAGTTTCAGCGGACAGTTTTTCGGAATTTCCGAAAAACTTTGTTCGTCAAACTGTCCGCTGAAACTGTCCGCTGAAGCCCCACACACGAGCGGACTGTCCGCTGAAACACTGTTCAGCGGACAAAGTTGAGCCAACAGTCCGCCCGTGTGTACGCGGCCTTAGTGTCAAGGTTTTTTAAATCTTCTGCAACAATTTTCTTAAAAACGTCTACAAATTTGTTATTGCTAATTTGAGGGTTAAAAACAGATTTATTCTTAAAAGTGCTATGTTTGATGTCATCAGGTGGGGGGACAGAAGTAGTTCTGGGGTTGTTCAAAAAATATTTTTTTCATATTTAAGCCCCTTATGTACTTCTGGATGTTTACATAGGTCTCGAATTTGTTCAGGTTCTTTTTAGGGGCAAACTTGAGGCCTTTATCTAGTACTGCCAATTCTTCCGTTGTTAGCGAGATGCCACTCAAGTTGAATACTCCTTCTCCTTTTACTATCTTTTTCGCTTGAGTTCTCGCTCCTGCTCTTCTTCCTCTCTTCTTTTTGGACTTCGTTCTCTGTCTCCCTGCACATCCCTCACCCTCGGAGCATGATGATCCGGGCCTCTTCCTAAAAAAGCCCTGTTTACATTTGGATCGGGATAGTAAGTTTGATAATACTGGTCTTCCCTTTCATTCTCCCGATAGTCCCTTAATGGTGCATAGTGATTGTAAGTGGGGACTGAATAATGATCGTAGGGTCGGTAATAGGGTTGTGCTGGTCCCCAATCCTCTCTCTCTCTTCGGTTATGATCGTAGTATGGAGCAGGGTTCCTGTTTTGAGGAGGATAGTGGGGAGCTCGAGGCTGTTCATAAGAGGGGTGATGCCACTGGTCATCCTGATTCGCCCTCTTATTATGAGCTTTTTTCCAGTGAGGTTTTTTCCACCCCTTTTTTGGCGTATGAGAATTGTACGGGGGCCTTCTCTCTGGATATTGGGGTGTTGCTTGTTTGGAGTGATTCTGTCCCACATTAGGTTTATTCCTCATTGGAGACTCATTGGTTACATTCTTTGTAAGGCCCTTTCAGTAAGTAAACAGAAGAGCAGAAGACTTGTGTCAACAATTTCACGTGGCTTTAGATAAGTTTGTACTCGGAGTCAATCCGTGGATAGTAAGTAAAGGAACAAAGAGCAACAAAGAACATAGACCTGAAATGTGCCGGGGTCATGTGGTCAGTATGCCTAAAAGGGGGCATACCCAAGTATGAAATGTAATGAATGAAATGAAAAGAAAAAGGGAATGGGTGGGTGGGACACAAAGCCAGCATCCACGAGAGGAGGAGGCAGAGGAGGGCAGGCTTCATGCAGCCCGACTCCTGACTCCTCCTACAAACCTGCGGTCAGCCTTACACTTGTACTTGGAGTCAATCTGTGGATAGTAAGGAAAGGAACAAAGAGCAACAAAGAACATAGACCTGAAGTGTGCCGGAGTCACGTGGTCAGTATGCCTAAAATGGGGCAAAAATAACACAGTAGGATAACACAGTAGGATGAAAGCTTAACAACCAGATTACACAGTGAATTAACATCTAACCTGGGGTGGCGGCAATGAGGTATGTCTTTGCTGTAGAAAAGGAAGCGCTAGGAAAGCCAGTAGAGGACCATCCAAGGTTTGACAAATGTAACACTAACAAGCTGGTATAAAACCAACACCAAGCACCACACCAAGCCAGGCTCCAAGAACCTGATAACTGTGCCGCCCCCGAATGCTTCGCCTTGCGAGCATGCAGATGTAGCAGAAAGGGCCGGAGTGCCAACCAGTAGATTTACCAAAGTAAGTGAGACCCTGGGCCAGAAGCACCCCCCCCCCCCCCAGCTTTAGAAATCACAAAGCCAGCTATGGCACTGCCTTGAGCCCCGAGCTGGTAACCAACGCAAAAGGAGACCTGAGAGCATGTCAAACGTCATGAAAAACAAGACCCACAATGGAAAATCATCTGAGCACAGCAGGGTGTCTACTCCGCTGGAACCCTGGACGGCTTCAACTAAAGTGCAGAAAATAAAACAACCTGACGGGTCATTCAACATGAAATGCTGAGACTTAACTCGATACGCCCTGAAAGTGTTGAGGGCCGATACAAGCTGGAAGAGGCAAAAAACAAACAAACAGAAAAGCCAAAATAGGAACTGGATGTTAACCAACAGGACTGGAAACCTACACCGGAAAGCCTAGAAAACATGCCAAGCAGTGTCATGAGCCTTCCTGGTACTTAAAACAAAACCTAATGATCAAGGCTGCTATGACAGCCAAAAGGGAAAACAATCTACCACAAACTGGAACTGAAGAGAAAGTGCGACGCTGGTACCTGCTTCCGAGACCCGAGCCTACTGATACTGGCCCGGGCCCCGAGAGGGCCCCAGGATCCACCAAAGCCCCTGAGCCAGTAGAAGCTGCAGAGCAGCAATAGGCTGACTAACCAATCGCTCCATACCATAGCGCAACTCCTGGCCGGACGCAGCTAGGAAATTAAAGATAATGTGGACTGACCCCCAACTGGACAGGAACACAACTAGCGAGAGAACTGTGAGCAGACAAAGAAAACCTGTCACAAGAAAGTAACCTGCGAAAAAGAAACGAGACTGGACGAGAAACATGAGTAGCGTCAGCTGATAACCATTGAGCAGCATAAGAACCAAGTCTGCAAGAAAACACAACCTACCTAGGAAACGCAGGTTGCATGAGAACGTAACATTGCATGAGAAACGTAACATTGCATGAGAAACGTGACATTGCATGAGAAACGTGACATTGCATGAGAAAACATAACATTGCATGAGAAATGTAAATTGCCTGAGAAACGTAAATTGCCTACAGACAACCGTATGAGAAACTAACTGCATGAGAAACGTGAGCTTAGAACAAAATGAGAGTGGTGTAAAAATAGATGAGAAGACTTGCCACCGACCAAGCCAATTAAAAATGATCACCTCAATCTGTTAAACCCATAGGCGTGATGGGTAACCTGCGGTGGAAGGACCTAAAGTGTAAGGACGTGGGTGCCGAAATGACAGGACCAACAGCACATGAATGTGAACCTAATGATACTACCCTAATAAATGCATAAGTGAGCCCGAGCAACCTGCAGTGCCAAGACAGGAAGTTAAAAATGAACACTCAGGGCTAAGGTACCCACAGACCGTGGTGGGTAGTAGTAAAGGTGTAACAGTGAACGTGTACGTATGATGTGTGGGCTACAGGCGAGAAGATTGTAAGACGACAATCAATTAATAACGAAACCTTTAGAACATATGGACCTGTAGACGTGACAGATCCTGGAAGTAAAGTACCAGCTAACGAAAATGCCACAAACGAAGGGCAACATGAAACATGCGACACATGGGAAAAACGTAAACATACGGAAAAAACTTAAACATACGGGAAAAACGTAAAGATACGGGAAAAAAATGTAAAAAACATGGGAAAAACATAAGAAACATGGGAAAAACGTAAGAAAACATAAAAGTCGCCTGAGACATGTAAAACACAACAGACATGTAGAATTGCATCAGACACGTAAAATTGCATCACACACGCAAATTGCATCAGACACGCAAATTGCATGGGAAAATGTAAAACCTGAGAATCATAAATTCCTTGAAAACTCTATAAGAACCGTAAAACGTCAACTGCCTCAGAAACGCAAAAAGAATGAGCAACGCAAATTGCAAAAAACCCATAAATTGCAGAAAACTGTAAATTGCATGAAACCATAAATCGCACGAAAAACAAAAAAAAAACTTAAATCGCATGACATGTCAACTGCATCAGACACAGAAATTGCATGAGAACCGTAAATTGCGTAAACTATAATTGCATAAAGCCGTAAATTAGCAAAAATGTAAAATTGCATAAAAGACTCGTAAATTGCATGAGACCGCAAATTAGCACGAGACCGCAAATTAGCACGAGAAACCGTAAATTTGCATGAGAAACCATAAATTTGCATGAGAAGACCACAAACTGCATGATAAGACCACAAACTGCTTGAGAGACCGTAAACCGCATGCATGAGGACCACCACCAGGCAGACGGACCCCCCCCCCCCCCCAGCAAACCAGGCGAGCAAATCCTCCCCCCCAGCAGAACCACCAGGAAGCGAGGCGGGCAGGAGGAGCCACCAGGTAGACGAACCCCCCCTCCTCCGGCAGAAGCAGGTGATCTGAACCTCCCCTCGTAACAACACCGGGAGAATGAGGCGGAAGGGAAAAGCATCTCTCCCGCAGCCACCAGGCAGACTAACCCCCCCTACCCTTGGACAAACCCCCCCTCCCCTTGGCAAGTGAACAAGCCCCCCCTGGCAAGCAAGCGGGCAGGAAAAACAGCCCCCAGGTGGCTGAACACCGCCCCGGTGGAACACCGGGAGAAGTGGGGTGAATGAGTGGAGCTGGCCGGGACGAAACACCCCCTTCCCCCCCAGCATGAACACCGGGAGAGAAGGCCAGCTGAAAGAACATGGGGAGAGAGGGGCGGACTAACCACCCCCCCACTCGACGGCGATCCAAACCCCCCCTTCCCCAGCAGAATTACAAGGAGAAGGAGGCGGGCGGGAGAGCCCGCAGCTCACACCCCCTCCCCTCCAGCAGAGGAAGCCGGAGAGGGAGGCGGACGGGAGAGCCCGCAACCGACACCTCCCTCCCCCCTGGCAGACACAGCCGGAGAGGGAGGCGGATGGGAGAAGGGCTCCCTCGTGGACCGGAGCAGCCAGCGAACCCCCCCCCCTCCTCGGCAGAACCACATGGGGGAAGCCTGTGGAAGAAAAACCTCCCTCCCCTTCCCCTCCAGCAGAGGCAGCCGGAGAGGGAGGCGGGCGGGAGAAGGGCTCCCTCGTGGCGACCGGAGCCTCCAGTGAACCCCCCTAACCCGGCAGAACTACATGGGGAAAGCCTGTGGATGCAAACCTCCCTCCCCATCCCCTCCGGCAGAGGCAGCCGGAGAGGGAGGCGGGCGGGAGAAAGGCTCCCCCATGAAGACAGGAGCCAACAGCAAACCCCCTCTCCCTCGCCAGAACCATACGGGGGAAGCCTCCCGGAAGTGATGTCGACACGAAGCCAGCGTCCACGACCCCCTCCCTGGACACAAAGCCAGCATCCACGAGAGGAGGAGGCAGAGGAGGGCAGGCTTTATGCAGCCCGACTCCTGACTCCTCCTACAAACACAGGCTGACCTGCGGTCAGCCTTACACGAAAATGGGGATTTAGCCATTTTTTTTTAATTAATATATTGTTAGAATGAAAATTATCTCAGAATGGGGCTCTAAATCATCTGCCTAGATGTACAGTGTTGAAATGTGCGTAGTCATCCATTCACATGAGTATGTTGTGGTTCCAATGCGGCCACCGTATATTCACACAACACATGCCTAGGTAAAACGTTGTACTTGGTAAAAACGTGGTAAAACTTTACTAATCTTAAGTAAAAGAAAAGTAAAGTAAAAAACAAAAAAAACACATAGAGAATGAAAGCCATTGAAAAGTCAGCATATTTGTTCCAGGTCACTGACATAGAAATTGAAGCCACTGGATCAGCATGACAGCCAAGTAGCTAGAGGCTATCCATGGCAGCCTACATATGACAGTGTTGTATTTTACAAGTGCGATTGTGTGAAATAGATGATAAAACAAACAACAAAAGACAAAGATTGCGGTCGTATACAAGAAGTACGTTGTAAAAGCTGAACTAGCGGCAAGTGTTTCTATTTTGCTCGATGAAGCACTGCTAAAGATGCACACTGACACTTTACACATATATCTTAATGAATCTTGGCTACACAAGCAAGCTCCATTATGAAGAGATGTTGAATGTATGATGTAATTAATTAACATTTGCTAACCCCTAGGCAATTTCAGCTTTCCTCTGACAGGGGAAGCGGTTGCTGTTTTGTGTTTTAACAGAACCTTTGTGGCCTGCCACTGGTCATTACATCTACAATGACTCTCTCTGGACACAGGCCATGACCCCTAGCCAGCTTCCCTGGGGACAAGAAGAAGGTCAAAGAGCAAGCCCAATCAGTGATGGGATTACAGTGATCGTGCCGACAGGCCATCGGAAACCTAGTTGGCTATTGCAGTTCTGTTATGCATGTTTCAATAACATTGCTGGGCTACTAGCATTGCCATACTCAAGAATTCAACGAAAATAGTTAAAGTCATGTAAATGTGTCAGAAAATACATAGTGGATTTATAATGTATCCACCAGGAAATTGTCCCGTGATAGGATTTTGAAACCTTTGAGTAAAATTTGAAAGGACATGGCATACAAGCAATAAACATATAATTTCAAGATATCACATTCTGGCAGATCGTAATTAATTTTACTTGCATATGTATATAAAAATTGGTAGTACAGTTCACTACCAGGTGATAGTTTATCCAGTTTACACTGTGTAAAGGTCTCATCATTTCCAAATTAATGAACAAGAGTCTTATTGCAAGGGTGAGATAAAGTGTTCCTGCAATCTTGGAGTCATCTTTACACTGTTAAAGTGTTTCAAAACCCAAGAACAAAAGTTTATTATATTGTAGATTACCAGTTCCTAGATGTAGTGGCTGCACTAGTTTTCAATTTTTCCAGGCTAAGAGCATTTTTTGCAAGTCCAAAAAATGATCTGGCTAAAAACCTCAAATCTTTAAAACTTCCTGTGCCCTGAACTAATATCTCAAACAATTATCCAAGCTACCTTCTGCAAACTACAAAAACTCCCTCCCTCCTATGCAATGGAGATTAGAAAAAAGAGCTGGTGCTTGCAATCCAAATTAGCAGAGCAGCCTAGCATGACCCTAGGTCACCCTAGGCCAGGATGTCTGTTTCTGGCAGGATCATTAGGTGAACATTATTATTATTATTATTATATTATACACGATTTACATAGCGCCAACAGTTTACGCAACGCTTTACAATGTAGAGGGGGCAAATACAATTACAGCACAGTTCAATACAGAAGGGGCAGGAGGGTCCTGCTTATAGAGTATATATTCTAAAGGGAGGGGGTGGTGGTACAAAAGGTAATAGATGCAGGGAATGATTTAATGGGGGTGGCTCGGGGATAGTTAGGTGGGTATGGGATAGGCTTCCCTGAATAAGTGAGCTTTCACTTGAACATTAAAATTTATGTAAACCTCTGCTATAAAATATAAACAAAACAGATCCCTCTATAGTGTATACTTTGCTCCTCTGCTTCTGACAAGTTTTCCTGACACCAAGAAAAAAAGGTGACAGGGGAGGGAGATGCAGCACGAAGCCTGTGATTGACAGCCTCAGCTCTGTTCCTATGTGCTGAGTGAAGGATAGGGTGTTTCTTCCCCCAAGCTCTCATTGAGCTTTACAGGATGTAACTTCAGCTCCCTACTTCCTGCTTTCTGAAAGCTCGGACAAGCTATATAAATTCTGTATTTGAACTGCTGTGGAGAATAGAAGACTGCAGGTAGAACTTATGTAGGAGAACCACTTAAAAAAAAAAAAAGACTGAAAAAAGAACACTAATGCAACTACCACAACTAATATATAATGAGCTCCATTCACAGAATGAACTCACATGAGATATTTAGGTGTCAAGGCACATTTTGTCTAATTATCTTATGCAACCCTGCAAGTGTCAATTCACTTGACCATTTGTGCCATATTTACAGAAAAATGCATGGCAAATACCACATGAACAGGCGTTAAAATCCATTCACAGAAGGAAATAATTAATTAAACACATGCGGAAATTAAGTAGTGGTTCAGGTATGTAGTACTTGTGGAATGTGTACCGGTTGTTAAAGAGTGGGTGGCTGCCTGCTCCTTAACAACCAGTAAGCATCATGGTTGTTAAGCAGCCCGTGGCTGCCGCATCCTTAACAACCAATAAAGTATTATCTGTCAGTGTGGTTCTCCACTGAAAGCCAATAAAAAATAAGAATTGGCAGTAAAAAAAACGGCATTGCCCCCCCCCCCCCCCCCCAATATCCAAACCAGGCCCTTTGGATCTGGAAAGGACTTTGAAGAGATCCCTCACACCAAATGTAAAAAAATAAATGGCATGGGGTCCCTCCAAAATCCATACCAGACCCTTACCCAATCATGCAGTATGGCGGCTCAGGAAAGGGAGGGGACAAGCGAGTGGCTCCCCCCTCCTGAACCATACCAGGTCACATGCCCTCATCATGGGGGGTGCTTTGGGTCCGAATCTGGAAGCCCCCTTTAACAAGGGGGCCTCCCTATCCTGCCCCCCATGTGAATGAATATGGAGTACGTACAACTCATTCACCCAAAAAAAGGCCCACACACGCCAAAGGCTCCCGCCAACTGACAGTACTTAAATAACTAAGGGACAGTGTCACCTGGTGATACCACTGGTTGACCCGACACCCTTATGATGTCATCGGCCATGCTAGGTTTGGATACACTTTACGTACAGCTTGTGGTTGCTAAGCTTTACCCTATTATTGACATGTTTTACCCTTTTAGAAATGTTTATATGTATATGCTATGGAATAGGTTGGTATCACATACAGTTATGTTCTGAGGTGTCAAATGATAGTTCAACCTGTCATAGCTCATCCACTGTTATAGTGCCGGCCACTCTAATAGGCAACTGTATGGGGACACAAAGGCTACAGCAGGCCCTAAACAAAACATTTCCAAATTTTACAACAACCTTAACCTTAGTGGGCCCGATGTCTCCCCCAGCATTTCTGATAAGTCACATACTTAATTGTCCCTGCTCCACTAAGATCCTTGCTGTTCTACCTTTAAAGCCTCTTCCTTTCTTTCTTTAAAAATACTCACAGTCAGGTCCTAATTCTCCTGTAAATGTGCATCATTATCTACATTTATTCCACTAATCCCTTTAATGCCGAGTACACACGACCAGACTTTCCGGCAGACTAGGTCCGACGGTCTTCCAACTGACTTTTCAGCAGAGTTCCTATGGACTTCCGAACGAACGGACTTGGCCACACACGAATGGACTAAGTACGTTCGAAAGTCCGTTCGTTTTGAACGTGATGATGTAAGATGGGGCTAAAAAAGGAAGTTCAATAGCCAGTAGCCAATAGCTTCCCTTGCATCGTATTTGGTCTATCGGACCAGCATACAGACGAACGGCTCTCCCAATAGGAATTAAGTCCGTCGGACAGATTTGAAAGTCCGGTCGTGTGTACGTGGCATTAGAGTATGTACTTTACGCTGGATGGGTCAAATTAACACAATGCAGATGGAGCAAGACCAAGTAAGTATGCGGCTTGTGAGGAACTCTGGGGAAGGGCACTAAAGGTAAGTACACTTACCGTTTATAGTATTAGAACAGAAAAGATAATTTAAACAGTAAAATATTGTTTATGAATCAAATCCTGCAATGTAAGTATGGATTCAAGTATTTTATGTCATAATAAAAAAAACTTTCTATACTCGTCATGTATAGTTTTCTGGAAGCTATTTATACCCTAATATTAAAATACAATCCATCAGTCCATGCTGAAAATACATTGATTTATTTTCAACACAGAATACAGTCACTTAGTGAAATGAATTGAGGAATCCATATCAATTGTCAAAGTTCCTCTAATATCTTACCTTCTACCATGTGTAGTTGATAATGATATTCAATAGAAAGCTTTAAATGGGCTTATTTTCTAAAGCAAGCATGTACTTCGATAATATATAGAGAATATTTTTTTCTAAGACTTGAGTGGTTTTCTACTATAAGAAAAGTAGGAAATCCCTTGTCATTCTCACTAATGGTAAGTGGCGGGGTGTCCCCATACTGCAACAGTTCAGCACTAACCTATCAGTTGTAAACTAGGTGTATTTAGTGTTTTCCACTTTTTCTAGAATGAGTGGTAACACAGGTAGTAGTAGTGATCAGCGACTTTGTATTGCTGATAGAGTATCCAATTTCTGAGCAATGTCAAGAGTAGGGATGAGCTTCGTGTTCGAGTCGAACGTACGTTCGACTCGAACATTGGCCGTTCGGCCGTTCGGCGAATTCCGAACGTTTTGGCCGTTCGCGTCAAAAATTCGAGTGACGCGCGCGCGGACCACAATGCACTGCGTTGGCGCAGTGCATTGCTGCCCGATGATTGGCCAAGCATGCACTGTGACCCCGCATGCTTGGCCAATCGCAGCGCCGGCAGCGAGGAGAGCCATGATTGGCCACAGGCATCCTGCCTGTGGCCAATCATAGCTCAGGCTGTGTAGTGCACGCCCCACACTATATAAGGCCGCCTTTAAGGCGGCCTCCTGTAGTGTGTTACTTTGCATCTGAAGCAGTGGGTGTTCTGTGTACCTTCAACACAGTACACACCAATCGTTTTTGGCTGATTTCCTATCTTGCTGCTGTGTAGTGGTTGTTGTCTGTGCCCTGACTGCAGTATACACCACTATATTCACCTCACCTATATAGCTAGTGATCTAGCTTTAACCACTTAACAACTGCCCATTGCCAATTAACGGCTTCAGGGCGGTTGTTTAACTCAGAGAGGCCGTTAATTAACGGCCTCCCAGAATTCTGCTCTCGCGTGCCCCGAGGTGTGCGCACTCGAGAGCATCCGTGACCGCCGGGTCCATAGGACCCGGCGCATCACGGTAAATGGCCGCTCATAGCGGCCGTTTACCACGTGATTGCTCCGTCAAATGACGGAGTGATCACTTGGAAACAAACCGGCGTCATGTTATGACGCCTGTTCCTACCTCCCCTTTCTGTACCGATCGGTACAGCGGAGGGGAAAGAGATCGGTGTCAGCAGCGATGTGGGCTGCATCTGCAGTGCCCACATCGCTGCTCACCGAATTTAACCCCTCAATTCCCTGCCAATACTCTGCAATACCAGTGCATACTCTGCAGTACCCTGCCATTACTCTGCAGTACCCCGCCATTACTCTGCAGTACCCCGCCATTACTCTGCAGTGCAGTACCCCGCCATTACTCTGCAGTGCAGTACCCTGCCATTACTCTGCAGTGCAGTACCCTGCTATTACTCTGTAGTACCCCGCCATTACTCTGCAGTGCAGTACCCCGCCATTACTCTGCAGTGCAGTACCCCGCCATTACTCTGCAGTGCAGTACCCTGCCATTACTCTGCAGTGCAGTACCCCGCCATTACTCTGCAGTACCCCGCCATTACTCTGCAGTGCAGTACCCCGCCATTACTCTGCAGTGCAGTACCCCGCCATTACTCTGCAGTGCAGTACCCCGCCATTACTCTGCAGTGCAGTACCCTGCCATTACTCTGCAGTGCAGTACCCTGCTATTACTCTGTAGTACCCCGCCATTACTCTGCAGTGCAGTACCCCGCCATTACTCTGCAGTGCAGTACCCCGCCATTACTCTGCAGTGCAGTACCCTGCCATTACTCTGCAGTGCAGTACCCCGCCATTACTCTGCAGTGCAGTACCCTGCCATTACTCTGCAGTGCAGTACCCTGCTATTACTCTGTAGTACCCCGCCATTACTCTGCAGTGCAGTACCCCGCCATTACTCTGCAGTGCAGTACCCCGCCATTACTCTGCAGTGCAGTACCCTGCCATTACTCTGCAGTGCAGTACCCCGCCATTACTCTGCAGTACCCCGCCATTACTCTGCAGTGCAGTACCCCGCCATTACTCTGCAGTGCAGTACCCCGCCATTACTCTGCAGTGCAGTACCCCGCCATTACTCTGCAGTGCAGTACCCTGCCATTACTCTGCAGTGCAGTACCCTGCTATTACTCTGTAGTACCCCGCCATTACTCTGCAGTGCAGTACCCCGCCATTACTCTGCAGTGCAGTACCCCGCCATTACTCTGCAGTGCAGTACCCTGCCATTACTCTGCAGTGCAGTACCCTGCTATTACTCTGTAGTACCCCGCCAATACCCCGCCAATACTCTGTAATACCCTGCCATAAATTGCCATACCCAGCCATACTCAGAGATACCCAGCCATACTCGGTGATACCCTGAAATACCCAGCCATAGACGCCCCCCACCCCTCACCGCCCTCCGGTGCTTCTACCAACTCGCCAGTACGATCAAAGCCAGAATGTTTTTTTTATTTTTTATTTCAGGCTTCCCAGCCTAGAGGTGAGATGTGGGGTCATATTGACCCCCCAGATTTCACTGTAAAGAGGACCTGTCACCCCATATTCCTATTACAAGGGATGTTTACATTTCTTGTAATAGGAATAAAAGTGATCAAAAATATATTTTTGGGAAAAAAAATGTCAAACTAAAATAAATAAAGTAAAATGAACAGGAATAGCCATAAAATAAAAATTAAAGCGCCCATGTCCCCATGTGCTCGCATGTGCCACACATGTGAGGTATCGCCGAGAATGTTAGAGCGAGAGCAATAATTCTAGTCCTAGACCTCCTCTGCAACTCAAAACATGTAACCAGTAAAAAAATATTTAAAGCGTCGCCTATGGGGATTTTTTAAGTAGCGACGTTTGGCGCCATTCCACGGGCATGTGCAATTTTGAAGAGTGACATGTTTGATATCTATTTACTCAGCATAACTTCATCTTTCACTTTATGCAAACATTGGGCTAACAAGTGGTTAATAATAGAGCTTGCAGTCAGTAGTGTTAGGAGATAGTGCGTGCTGTCTGCGTGCTCTGTACCCAGTACATACCGCTATAATATAGGGCAGGCCCCTACTTTCAAACATCCAACTTACAAACATCTCCTACTTGCAAACGCAAGGAGACAGCAGCAAGTGAGATGAAAAAAGATGGACGACAAAACAAATTATACAGGGGTGATAACCCTTCCCTATGTTTTCCAAAAAGCATAAAGATAGTTTTTTTGACTGGAGCTACACTTTAAAAATGTACCGGTTGAAAATGACAAACAGATTCAACTTAACACAACAAACCTACACAGTCCCTGTCTTGTTTGCACCGCCTGTATACTGCTGTTCTGAGTATATAGGGCCTGGGGGCCACACGCATTTCCTTTTTTTAATATGGGTACGGGGTTCCCCTTAATATGCGTACAAGACCCAAATAGGCTGGTAATGGGCAGGGAGGGCTACCCATGCCATGTTTCTCAATGATTTTCAACCATATTGCAGGAACCAGATATAACATTAAAACCGCAAGCAGTTTTAAATGGTGTTATTTCCGTTTAATGTCATTTTGTGCAGGGACTGTTCTAAACACGGGAAACACGTGGCACTTCACAGGCATACTACAGACACCCCGCAGGCACCATATTTAAAGGAATATTTCACTTTTTTTTTTCACTTTAATCGTCATTAAAATCAGTGCTCCCGCCAAAACGGTAGTATTTAAAACTTTTTTTTGCAGTGACCCATGTCCCCTGAGGCAGGAGGCAGGTCGCCAAACCCTTTTTAGGACACTATCTTGCATATTAGCCGTTAAAATGAGCACTTTCCAATTCGAACGTTCGAGTCCCATAGACTTCAATGGGGTTCTAATGTTCGTACCGAACGCGGGGGTCGTTCGCAAGTTCTGGTGCGAACCGAACCGGGGGGTGTTCGGCTCATCCCTAGTCAAGAGCGTAAAGTCACTCAGCAGCTGATAGGCCTCGAGCATGAAGCTGTATGTTGGTCACTAACAAAAGGGGAGATTAGCATTCCTGCGTTAGACCAAGTCAAAATATTTATTTTTATCGTTATATATAGTTGGAAGTAATTAGGGCCCTTTCTGCTAGAGGGTGTTGATAGCCTTTATGGATTGTCTTTCTGAAAGATGTAAGTGGTCAGTATATTTTTTGTTTATGGGCCTACATCTGCATTATTTTCTACTGCACTTTACTATTAACTAAACTATTTTATCTCATTCTTTATGTGGATAAACATATGTTAAGCCAGTGTGTATCTTTATTCTACAGTGGGGAACAAAATTATTTGATACTTTGCAGATTTTGTAAGTTTGTCCACTTACAAAGAAATTAAGAGTCTATAATTTTTATCATAGGTGTATTTTAAATGATAGAGACAGAATATCAGAATATCAACCAGAAATCCAGAAATAAAACACATGATACAAAATGTTATACATTGAGTCGCAGTTCAGTGAGTTAAATAAGTATTTGATCTCCAAGCAAAACATGACTTAGTACTTGGTGGAGAAGCCCTTGTTGGCAAGCTCAGAGGAAGGATGTTTCTTCTATTTGGTTACCAGGTTTGCACACATCTCAGGATGGATTTTTATCCACTCTTCTTTACAGACCTTCTCTAGATCCTCTAAAAGGTTTCTTGGCTGTTGCTTGGCAACTCAAATTTTCAGCTCCCTCCATACATTTTCTATAGGATTAAGGTCTGTAGACTGGCTATGCCACTCTATGACCTTAATGTGCTCTTGCTTTGGTGGTATGTGTTGGGTTATTGTCATGCTGAAAGACTCATCCACGACCCATCTTCAGTGTTTTGGTTGAGGGAAGAAGGTTCTTATCCAAGATTTTATAATACATGGCTCCGTCCATTGGCCCCTCAATGCAGCAAAGTCAGCCTGTACCTTTAGCAGAGAAGCAACCCCAAAGCATAATGTTTCCACCTCCGTGCTTGTAGAGAGGGTGTTCTTAGGCTCATACGGGCCCATCTTAAGAATAGCCACCCCCCTTTTCAAGGGACCAAAAGTAATTGGACAATTGAATCAAAAGCTGTTTCATGGCCAAGTGTAGGCTAATCCATCATTATTTCTTCATAAATTAAGCAGGTAAAAGATCAGGAGTTAATTCTAAGTGCAGTATTTCCATTTGGAATCTATTGCTGTGAACCTACATCATGCATTCAAAGGAGCTGTCCATGCAAGTGAAACAGGCCATAAAGCTTAAAAAATTAAACAAATTTATCAGAGAGATAGCAGCAACATTAGGAGTGACCAAATCAACAGTTTGGTACATTTTGAGGAAAGAAGAAAGCACTGTGAGCTCAGCAATATAAAAAGGCCTGGACGTCCACAGAAGATGCACAACAGTGGTGGGTGATCGCAGGATCCTCACTATGGTAAAGAAAAACCCATTCACAACATCCAGACAAGTGCAGGATACTCTCCAGGATGTGGGTGTATCATTGTCAAAGTTTACAATCAAGAGAATACTTCACAAGAGCAAATACAGAGGGTTCACCACAAGGTGCAAACAATTCAAAAGCACGGGAATAGAAAAGCCAGATTAGACTTTGCCAAAAAAAATCTAAAAAAGCCAGACCAGTTCTGGAAAAGCATTAATTGTACAGATGAAACCAAGATTAATCTGTACCAGAATAACGGGAAGAAAAAAGTCTGGAGAAGGCTTGGAACAGCTCATGATCCAAAGCACACAACATGATCTGGAAAACATGGTGGATGCATTGTTTCAAGTGGCACTGGGTCATTGGTGTTTATTGATGATGTGACAGAAGTAGCCAGATGAATTCTGCAGTGTTTAGAGATGGATACAGTCAGCCCAGATTCAGCCAAATGCAGCAAAATTGTTTGGACGGCGCTTCACAGTACAGATGGACAATGATCCAAAACACACTGCAAAGGCAACCCAGGAGCTTTTGAAGCAAAAGAAGTGGAATATTCTACAATGGCCGAGTCAGTCTCCCGATCTCATCCAATTAAGCATGCATTTCATTTGCTGAAGGCAAAACAAAAAGCAGAAAGACTGAAGACAGCAGCAATTAGAGCTGGCAAGGTATCAGAAAGGAGGAAACCCAGTCTTTGGTATGTTATGTCCATGGGTTTCAGACTTCAGGCAGTCATTGCCAGTAAAGGACTCTCAACAAAATATTAAAAATTAACATTTTATTTATGATCATATTCATTTGTCTAATTACTTTCGAGCCCCTGAAAATGGGGGGACTATGTATAAAATGGTTGCAGTTCCTAAAATTTGTACTTGATATTTATGTTCAACCCCTTGAATTAAAGCTGAAAGTCTGCATTTGAAATTAATTTGTATTGTTTCTTTTTAATTTTATTCTGGTGGCATACAGAGGCAAAAGTGTGAAAATAGTGCCTTTGTTCAAATATATATGGACCTGACTTTATCTCCATCTACTATTTCCCAGCTTTAGTGTGACTATACCCAATGTTCATTTTTTTTATACATAATAAAAAATGAAGTAGTGTAAATAGATACCAATTGTGTCAAGCCTCAATATTGCATGTGTTCGCAAAATGGGGGGCAAAATAAGCAAGACTTTAAATGGTCCTAGAATAGTGAGTACACCCCTCACATTATGGTAAATATTTTATTATATCTTTTCATGTGACAACACTGAAGAAATTACACTTTGCTACAATGTAAAGTAGTGAGTGTACAGCTTGTATAATAGTGTAAATTTGCTGTACTCTCAAAATAACTTAACACACAGCCATTAATGTCTAAACCACTGGCAATAAAAGTGAGTACTCCTAAAATAAAATGTCCAAATTGTGCCCAATTAGCCATTTCCCCTGCCTGATGTCATGTGACTCAGTGTTACAAGGTCTCAGGTGTGAATTGGGAGCAGGTGTGTTAAATTTGGTGTTATCGTTCTCACTCTCTCATACTGGTCACCAGAAGTTCAACATGGCACCTCATGACAAAGAACTCTCAGAGGATCTGAAAAAAAGAATTGTTGCTATACATAAAGATGACATAGGCTATAAGAAGGTTGCCAAGACTCTGAAACTGAGCTGCAGCATGGTGGCCAAGACCAAACAGCAATTTAATAGGACAGGTTCCACTCAGAACAGGCCTCGCAATGGTCGACCAAAGAAGTTGAGTGCACATGCTCAGCGTCATATCCAGAGGTTATCTTGGACATGGATTACTGTGGTCTGATGAGACCAAGATAAACTTATTTGGTACAGATGGTGTCAAGTGTGTGTAGCGGGAACCAGGTGAGGAGTACAAAGACAAGTGTGTCTTGCCTACAGTCAAGCAGAGTGGTGGGAGTGTCATAGTCTGGGGCTGCATGAGTGCTGCCGACACTGGGGAGCTACAGTTCATTGAGGGAACCATAAATGTCAACATGTACTGTGACATACTGGAGCAGAGCATGATCCCTACGGAGACTGGATGCACGCCAGTATTCCAACCTAACGACCCCAAACACACCTCCAAGATGACCACTGCCTTGCTAAAGAAGTTGAGGGTAAAGGTGATGGACTGGCCAAGCATGTCTCCAGACCTAAACCCTATTGAGCATTTGTGGGGCATCCTCAAATGAAAGGTGGAGGAGCACAAGGTCTCTAACATCCACCAGCTCCATGATGTCGTCATGGAGGAGTGGAAGATAACTCCCATGGCAACCTCTGAAGCTCTGGTGAACTCCATGCCCAAGAGGGTTAAGGCAGTGCTGGGAAATAATGGTGGCCACACAAAATATTGACACTTTGGGCCCAGTCTGGACATTTTCACTTAGGGGTGTACTCACTTATGTTGCCAACGGTTTAGACATTAATGGCTGTGTGTTGAGTTATTTTGAGGGCACAGCAAATTTTCACTGTTATACGAGCTGTACACTTACTACTTTACTTTGTAGAAAGTGTAATTTGTTCAGTGTTGTCACATAAAAAGATATAATAAAATATTTACAAAAATGTGAGGGGTGTACTCACTTTTGTGAGATACTGTATAAGATGTGTAGTGCAGTCACGGTTTGCACACAGTGTGCACAATGTGCAACGCTTCACTTCCCGATTCCCTGACAGAGGATGGCGGCCGGGGCAGCAGAGAGACGAGCGATCGCTCGTCATCTGCCGCCGACATTGCTGGACCCTGGGACAGGTAAGTGTCCATTTATTAAAAGTCAGCAGCTGCAATATTAGTAGCTGCTGGCTTTTAATATTTTTTTTTTTTAGGTGCAGAAACACTTTAAGTCTAGCTGCTATTTATTGTATGTCTCAGAGCAGGTGGAGAGCCAAACTGTATGGGGGGGGGGGGGGGGGGGCAAGAAAACAAAATGAAAAAAATGAATACTGTATGGGCAACTTTACTTATCCATCAACTGCCACTGAATCAATTGTGACATATCTTTTAATAGTATTGGTTGATGGCCATGAAATAACTAAATTTATAGCTCTTCGTCATGTAAAAATATTTTTAGTGATGTATCCAAAAAAAATGCCAAATTAACTTTATGTGTAAGGAAAAATAAAATATGCAGTACATCTCTGTAATACATAATGAGTTAACAACACTGCCTCTGCTGCACTGGAATCCAAAGTAAATCCAAAATGTTGTCAGCCAGTTCTTCCATGTGGATCACTACTCCTTTCCTCATCTTCATAACCCTTGTGTGTTTCTATTTTAAGAACTCCTCCTGTACTGAAAAGTACTGTACAGACAGTTACACAAAATATATATATTTTTTATTTTAGAGAAACAGAAGTAGCATTGTCAGCTCAATACAGGAAAGTAGGTGCTTACTAGATCTTTGCCAGGATCTTTAAAGGTTTTCTAATACTTGCAGTGTTTTTCTAAGGCAACAATATGATTTTTTTTTTAAATGTTGCCCAGATATTCCTCCCAAAAATCTAAGAACATAGGATCTTCCCTGAGCAATGTATTAAACAACAGCTTAGCTGTTTTTGTGGTCTCAATATATCCATGCATCTGGCTTTCATATCCTTGACCTAGAAATTTGCTCTATAGATCATACCAGCTTAATCATTCTCTATTTCCTAATCAACAGACATCCCCTCCCCTTTTTAGTTGCCCTGTCTAGTTGACTGCTGCCTTTCCCTGATCGTTTGCAGGTTGTAATTAGGCTTCAGGCTAGTGAAAGCCCCGTGGCCTGCCAGCGACCCAACGAGAAACACGGCAGGATCATAAGTGGGAGGCTGTTGTCTGTCTGGTTGATACAATTTTTCAGATGACCGTATATGATCAAAGCTCTAGTGGCTATAGACCTGAAGAAAGCATTATTTCTATGTTTAAAGAAGAGCTGGGGTTAAAGGTCTGGGAATGTGCAAGTTACTGAACTGTGAAAGTGTAGACAAGAAAGATATTTAAATTCAGCTTTCAAATAGTAGCATACATCCTACATGCTACACGTGCTCTGTGCAAATGATAACCAAAATATACAATCTTATCCAGCAAGGCAGTACTAAGAGCATTGTCATTTACAAAATACAGGAAGCCTTAATATCCAATCAGCTTTTAGATGTCTGTGGACTGATCCGTTAAGAAAAGCTGGGGAGATTTGAATGACTACTTTCACATCAAAACTGGTCTTACACCTGTAGAATTATGTTAGAAAATTGTCGTTTTCGCAAGGTTTGTTCAATTATCTAAGAGTTAAAGGGGGCAATTCATTAATTGCGTTAAACCAGAGCGAGCAAAAAAATCAAATGACAACAATGTAAAATTTCATCGAATTTAATGGGAATTAACACATTTGTAATTGTTGAAAAATTATAACTAGTCGTATACACATACACTTGGCAAAGTTAATCCGGGAGCCGAATGTTTGTTCTGCAAAAATAGAGACGTTGGCATGGCACTTGAACAAAAAGTTGTTTGAAATGACAAGTCCATGAAGACACCATCATATATACTTTTTCGTCTGAGTAAAATTCTACATGTGTAAGGCCAGCATTACAGAAAGGAAGAAATGGACAGGATGCAAAGACAAGTGTCAGAAATTGTGAAAATCTTGTGAGCATCAGGACTATTGGGAAATATGGCAAACTTCTTAAGCACAGCCACAAATGTAAAACAAATATAAGGTAATCTTAGAAGTTTGTTATATTTGGCGCAACGTTATGTCCCATTATATAAACCTTAGTTTTTTTTTTTATGTCCCTGCAGACTTGCCCTAAATTCAAAAGGAATTGTATGCTGCTTGTACAGCTAAGGCAAGATGCCAGCACCAAATCAGAATAATGGCCGAGGTATAAAAAATAATTTAACATGATACTAATTAAAATGTTTTTTGTTCAAACAAACAAAAAAATAATATTATGTATTTTAGCAAATAATGCACTCTGACCTATAATATAATTTGTGTTAATGGACCCTGCAGCGGGACTCTGGAGCGAGCCCACATGGTTTCTGCCCGGGAAAGCGGCTTTCCGTGGAGGCACTTGATGAAGAGGAGGAGCCAGGAGCACAGAAGAAGAAGATCAAAACAATTGCACAGAGCAGGTACGTATAGGCATAATATTAATAATATCATATTGAAAGTTGCTAAAGACAACACAATCATACTCATGCCAGACTCCGGGCACAAAGCAAGAGAAATACCCCCCCACTACCATACACACACACAGTTCCTAATCTGTCTTTTTTTCTTTTAAAATTTGAAATAATTTACCAGAATCTGTTGTCATGTGACCCTCCTAGCCTCCATATGACATGACAATGTATTTTCTTTAAGACTAAAGGTCTCTGTGAGCCAATGGACAGCATCCACTTCACTTGTGGGCACTGCAAGGATTCTTCATACTGTAAAAGCAAGGAATAACCACATGTGGCATATCACATGACTGATATTTCAGAAAATATTTGGTTTTTTTTTGTCATTAGTTAGCACCGGGTAAAGTGGAAGGTTAATATGTATTTTTGAAAAATTGCCTAGAAAATAGTTTTCTAGGAAGCAATAAAAATGAATGTATGAGACATGAGAAAACAGAAAATAATTTCTAGCTAGAAGCTGTATGTCATTGCAGCTTGGGCATGAATCTTTGCCTTTATAATATGATTCTGCACAGATTGTCAGGTCATCATGTACTGTGCATTCTATCTATCTATCTATCTATCTATCTATCTATCTATCTATCTATCTATCTATCTATCTATCTATCTGTGAAGTGGATTAATTGTGTATTTTTTTTTATTATTATGAACTTCCCACTGACTGTGGCTAAATCAAGGTAAAAGTTTATACTGATTGGTTCTATGTTCCATTCCCTACAACCACTACCCCCTTGCACAGCGGGAGGCAAATTATTTCCTGCGTCGCTTCGGTCCGTTGGCATCTTTTCGCCAGTAGTTTCTAAATCATCACTTTCTAGGGTCTCCCTAATGGAAACCAGTTGGCTCATGAGTCAGCCAAGCTCATTTCGAATGTTCTGGCTTTGCAGTAGAAAGGATTATTGTTAGGGAGGGGGTCATCCTTTCACTTTTGCTTGGTTTCCACCTAAATCACATTAGTATACTTCGATGTTCTTTTTTCTTTTTTTTATTGCTGTTTTCAGTTTCCATCTCTAATTACCTCTGCTACTGAAACTAAAACGGCTGATATGACTGACATTATCAGACAAATTCATGGTTCCATAATAAGGTGATACATGGAATGAGTTTTACTTGTTAAAACAACACTTTCTACTACTCGCAATTCTAATCTCACACAGATTTCAAGCCTTGACATTGTCCCTATACCAGAGGAGCTTGCAATCAAATCACAGACACATGCTGAAGGAACTGTGTGTACAATCTGATCACTCTCAGGTGCCAAAACATGGTGGTACATAGCAGTGGCGGCTGGTGCTCAAAAATTTGTGGGGGGGGGGGGGGGCGGGGTGCAAACAAACTGAAAAATTCAGAGAAAAAACCTCCATCAATTGCAGCCTCACTGTACCATCAATCGCAGCCACTGTGTCATCAAACGCAGCCACTGTGCCATCAAACACAGCCACTGTGCCCATCAAACGCAGCCACTGTGCCCATCAAACACAGTCACTGTACCATCAAACGCAGCCACTGTGCCCATCAATTGCAGCCACTGTGCCATCAAACGCAGCTACTTTTCTCATTAAACGCAGCTACTGTGCCATCAAATACAGCCACTGTGCCATCAATCGCAGCCACTCTTTGATACCCTACGGCCTATATAATGTGTGATGTATACTGTCTGCCTAAGTGTTGTGGGTAAACATCTGAGCCAATTGTGTTGTCGATTTTTAACCCGGTTGCTGTCGCTGTGGACTAATGGGCCCCCTGAGTGGGTAGCTCCACTTGGAGTCCGTAGGCCTTTTACTTACTAAACAATAGAAAAAGATTTCCAAAAATTATAATTTTTTTTGCTTTTTTGGTGCTTAGATGAGCTGTAGGTTCCCTTTAAATCGTGTATGATGTAAAGGATATGTAGATATAAAACAAGCCTACTCTGAATGTTCATCTCATGCAAGCAACTGGTATATAGAAAAATTAGTTTTTCTGCTTGCTTATTCAAATCCTGTCCATGAAGTTTTCTTATAGGAGTAAATGATTATAGCGTTGAGTCACTTGAGTCAGTATGAGGCAGTGAGTGTAAAAGAGAACTGACAATCAAGGATTTTACAGTAAATAGGAAAGGCGAGCATGCCAAGTGGTTCTAATCTGCCGTCACGTTCTGTGTTTGTACTACTGTATGATTCTAGTGAACATAGCACCTTCTTAGTCTCCAACCTGAGTGCCTAGGGATAGATGTATCATTGTACTTGTCCTGAAGAAAGGAAAAAAAGATCCTATGTCAGTCTCTCTCCTTTCACTGCTTGCTGAGTGCTCCAAAATAAAAGGTCTGTTCAGGACCTATCACTCAGAGCTTACAGGGTGCAGAATAAGGAATTTCAAAGCAGCCAATCATAGGCCATGGAGGGGATAAATTGAGTGATATGTTTTTATGGGGAATGCTTCGGTTGCAAAAGACTTTAACGAGGTTCTGCCCTGAAGGCACATTTAGAAAAATGTAGTAGAGAGAGGGAAAATTGTATTTCACCAATTCACCCAAAGCCATGGCATTTCCTTTAAGAAAGATTAAAGGCGTAGTCTAATTTAGTAACATATATTTCAGTTGTAATGAAGGAAAATAGTTTGATCTTGTAACACCTTTCCTGGCGATCTTTAACTTCTTCAAGAACAATGGATTATTTTGTTCCCTCAAATTCCTGTAAAGCTTTTGTTTGAAATTTGCTATTGTGCTAAAGATGTTAATTATCTTTCAACGCTAAAGGTGTTAATTATGTTTCAAAACTGAAAACACAAAGATAAAAATGTACGCATATTATATACATACATTATATACAGAGTATACAGCTACTAATTTCAGCAATATTACTAATTATTTATAGCATATTTCTTGCTGCATAAAAAACGTTGTTCTAATTGGTTAAAGCGGAATTAAACCCAAGAAAATATTTATTATATTGCAGCTTACCAGGTCTTAAGCCCCATACACACTATCAGATTTTCTGTTGATTTTTTCCTTCAGATTTACCAAAACCATATAATATGAGGTCAAACCTTAGGAGTTTCAATTTGTATGCAATGAGACAGGCCCTTGCACTACATGGTTTTGGTAAATCGGAAGACAAAAATCAGCTGAAAATCTGATCTGTATGGGGCTTTAGATGTGGTAGCTGCATTAATTCTCTTTTTTTAGGTCTTTTTTCCTTTATTTTAACCTGGTAATCCAGGTGAAAGTCTATTGTTATTAACAAGTTAACAAGTTACCTTGCATCAGTTAACACTGACAGGGTTGCTCACAATCACCAGCTTTTATTTATTTTATTTTTTTATCTCAAAAAGAAAAAAACAATGGTTCTGTAACTGCTTGTTATTAGAGGGTGGCTTCAATCTGCTAGTGTATTTAAATCTGCTAGTGCATCTTACCCTGCCCTCACCCAGACTGATAATGATGCTGTCCAAAGGTGCCTCTTCTTCCAGAGTGTAGGCACTCTAATACAGGAGGTGTGTTACTGGCCAGATCACCATGTAAAGATATAGGGGAAAAGCCTCAAAAAGAAAACTAATACAGCCACCACATCTAATGATTGTTAAGCTGCAACCTAGCACATTTTAGATTTTTGTTTAATACTTTTTGTATGTCTTATATGGAGAGCCCATGTTCTCATAGCAACAACGTGGTCATTCTAAGCTGAACCACAGGCCAACAACTAAAGTACACAGTAGAAATACATGAATAAAAACTAACCTGCCAAATACCTGCATTTCTGTCCATCTATTCCTGAACTTTACAGAATTCTGCCTCTCCACACAGTCCTATGTGGAAGGGAAAAACACCTTACTATCAACTTATTCAGTGACTCTCACATGTTTTGTACCTTCCCAGTCTTTGGTTGCACAGATAAGCTCATCTCTCATTCTCATTCTCTTCTCTCCTTCTATCAACATGCTCCTTGCACTACTTCTCCCTTTGCCAGTTTTAGCTTTGCTGTAAAATGGACTGCAAGAAGCTGATAGCAAGATAAATTGAACAAAAATGATATGTTCAAAAGACTCATGTCTCAGAGAATATATGAGAATATATGTTGGGGTGTTTGCTTTCCAAAATGGGGTAATTTTGTGAGCGTTTCCATTGTCCAGGGCCTTCAAAAGTGTAATAGGTAGTCCAGAAGTTAGATGTGTAATTTATGCTCCTAGTACACCTGACAGTGCTCCCTGCATGTTGGGCCTTTCTATCTGGCTAGGCTGTGAAAAAGTCTAAAACGTGTGGTATCGCCATAACCAGGAGGAGTAGCAGAATGTGTTTTGGTGTGTAGTTGCAAGTATGCATATGCCATGCTAGAGAATTAACCTGTTAATATAACAATTTTGTAAAAAGAAAAATAAATCTTTATTTTGCAAAGAATTGTTGAAAAAAAATGACAACTTCAAAAAACTCACCATGCCTCTTATTAAATAAATGAAATACATTGGAATGTCTACTTTCCAAAAAAGGATCATTTGGGGGTATTTGTACTTTCCTGGCTTGTTGGCATCTCAAGAAATGAGATATGCCGCCAGTGCATCAGGTGCGATCAGGTGTAATACATTTTCAATGATTGGCACCATAGTTTGTAGACTCTATAACCTTCACAAAGACCAATAATATACACTGATTTGGATTATTTTTACCAAAGAAATGCAGCAGTATAATTTTTGGTCAAAATTTATGAAGAAAAATTACTGATTTGCAAAATTTTATAACAGAAATTAAGAAAAAAAATTTTTTTAAAACCAAATTTCGGTCTTTTTTATTTATAGTGCAAAAAATAAAAGACCCAGTGGTGATCAAAAACCCCCAAAAGAAAACTCAATTTATATGAAAAAGAGGACAAAAATGTCATATGGATACATTGTAGCACGACTAAGTAATTGTCATTCAAAGTGTGAGAGCACCAAAAACTGAAAATTGGCCTGGTTAGGAAGGGGGTATAAGTGCTCAGTGGGCAAGTGGTTAATCCCGACCCCCGGAACTCTGTGCATGACCTAATCTTAAGGTCTAGGACTAGAATTATTGATCTCTCTCTCTACCGATCGCGGTGATATTTCACATGTGTGGTTTGAACACCGTTTTCATATGCAGGCGCTACTCACGTATGCGTTCGCTTCTGCATGCGAGCCTGGCGGGACGGGGCACTTTTAAAACATACATTTTTTCTCTTTTCTTTTTACACTGTCTTTAAAAAGAAATGGTGTCACTTTTATTCCTATTACAAGGGATGTAACCATCCCTTGTAATAGAAAAAAAGAATGACAGGACCTCTTAAATATGAGATCTGGGGTCAAAAAGACCTCCGATCTCATATTTACACTAAAATGCAATAAAAAATAAAAAAAATGTCATTTGAAAAAATGATTTTAAAAAAATGTCCCTTTAGAAGCTATTGACGGAAGTGACATTTTGACGTGGCTTCCGCCCTGCAATGTCATGGAGACAGGCGGGGGCCATCTTCCCCTCACTCATCTCCATGCACAGCCACTGAGAGGACCGGATTGCCTCTGCCGATGCCAACGGCTCCGGTAAGTGGCGGAGCGCGGTGGAAGGGGTGACTCTCTCCCGCCGCTGATAAAAGTGATCTCTCTGCGAATCCGCCACAGAGACAACTTTTATCCTGTAGCCGACTGCTGGCCGAACACGAGGATACCAGGGTTATGGCAGCTAGCTTCTGCCATAACAACGATATCCGTCCTCAAGTAAGGATGTATATCGGTGTTCGGCGGCAGTGGTGTCTCCAGCTTTCATATTTAGGGGGGGCACATGGGGGGACAGGGACAAAATTAGGGGGGCCAACTATAAAACACAATATATATATTGTTTGTTATTTTTTAAGAATAGAATGCATTTCAGAGGTCTTGTTACAAATTCACATTTGTTGTATGCTCAACTACACTGACCTACCTGTCCACTACAATGACCATTACCTCTGACCTAACTTATTCCTACCCCTTCCATTGGGGGGCCATGTCACAGCCTCAGCTCTGTGGGGCTCATGCTGGGACCTGTAGTCTTCCAGTTTTCTGGGGGTCACACATCCCCAAAAATGAAGGACTCCAAGTTCCAACATGAACTCCTCAGATCTAAGGATGTGACTCCCTCCAAAATTGAAGCACCACAAGTCCCAGCATGAGCCCCTGAGATCTAAGGATGTAACCCCTTAGATTGCAGGAGTTCATGCTGGGACCTGTAATCCTTCATTGGAGGATAGGATCAGTGGGGGCAGGGGTGGATGAGTGGCAGTGCTTGGGGGATGGGTTCAGTGGCTGTGCTTGCTCACTTGCTGTCACTTGTTAGTCAGTGCCCACTTGGTTCCCCCTGCCTGCATGAAAGAGAGGGGTGTGAGAGGATGGGGTGGAAGATGAGCAGCAGTATATGGGGGAGGGCAGGCATTGGGCAGTATATAGTGGAGGAGAGCAGTATACAATGGGGGGGGAGCAGTATACAGTGGGGGGGAGCAGTGAGCAGTATACAGGGGGAGCAGTATATAGTTGCGGGAGCAGTATATAGTGGAGGGGAGCAGTATACGGGGGAGCAGTATATAGTGGAGGAGAGCAGTATATGGGGGGAGCAGTACATAGTGGAGGAGAGCAGTATACAATGGGGGAGCCGTGAGCAGTATACAGGGGGAGCAGTATATAGTGGAGGGGAGCAGTATACAGTGGGGGGAGCAGTGAACAGTATACGGGGGAGCAGTATATAGGGGAGGAGAGCAGTATACAGTGGGGGGAGCAGTATATAGTGGAGGAGAGCAGTATACAATGGGGGAGCAGTGAGCAGCATATGGGGGGAGCAGTATATAGTGGAGGAGAGCAGCATCCAGTGGGAGGAGCAGTATATAGTGGAGGGGAGCAGTATATAGTGGAGGCGAGCAGTATATAGTGGAGGGGAGCAGTATATAGTGGAGGAGAGCAGTATATAGTGGAGGGGAGTATTATACGGGGAGCAGTATACAGTGGAAGAGAGCAGTATACAGTGGAGGGGAGCATAGTTATAGTTAGTAAGGTTGAATAAAGACACCAGTCCATCCAGTTCAACCTGAGTGAGGTGTCTACAATTGTCCCTATCCCTGTACATTGCACACTCACAACAGTCCCTACAAGGAGCCCACAATCCTAGGTCCCCATTCATATACTAGGGCCAATTTTGGACAGAAGCCAATTAACCTACCTGCATGTCTTTGGATTGTGGGAGGAAACCGGAGTTCCCGGAGGAAACCCACGCAGGCACAGGGAGAACATGCAAACTCCAGGCAGGTGGTGTCATGGTTGGGATTTGAACCAGCGACCCTTCTTACTGCTAGGTGAGAGTGCTAACCACTACATCACTGTGCTGCCCACTACACCACTGTGCTGCCCTGAGCAGTGTACAGTATATAGTGGAGGGGAGCAGTATATAGTGGGGGGAGCAGTATATAGTGGAGGGGAGCAGTAAGCAGTATACGGGGGAGCAGTATATAGTGGAGGAGAGCAGTATACAGTGGAGGGGAGCAGTATATAGTGGAGGGGAGCAGTATATTGGGGAGCAGTATATAGTGAAGGAGAGCAGTATACACTGTAGGGGAGCCGTATATAATGGAGGAGAGCAGTATAGGGGGCAGTATATAGTGGGGGAGCAGTATACAGTGGGGGCAGTATATAGTGGAGGAAAGCAGTATACGGTGATCAGTATATAACGGAGGGGCGCAGTATACGGGAAGCAGTATATAGTGGGGTGAGCAGTATACAGTGGGTGGAGCAGTATATAGTGGAGGGGAGCAGTATATGGGTATAGCATTATATAGTGGGGGGAGCAGTGTATAGTGGAGGGGAGCAGTATATAGTGTAGGAGAACAGTATACGGGGGAGCAGTATATGGTGGAGGATGCAATGAGCAGTATACAGTGGGGGGGCAGTATATAGTGGAGGAAAGCAGTATACGGGGGAGCAGTATATAATGTATACGTATACACAGTATACAGGAAGCAGTATATAGTGGGGGAGCAGTATACAGTGGGAGGAGCAGTATATAGTGGAAGGGAGCAGTATACGGGTGGAGCATTATATAGTGGGGGAGCAGTATACGGGGAGCAGTATACGGGGAGCAGTATATAGTGGAGGGGAACAGTATACAGTGGAGGATGCAATGAGCGGTATACAGGGGAGGCGGTGGCTCAGTATACAAGACAGTTTGCAGTATACATGGGGGGAGGGGCAGTGAGCAGTATACAGTGTGGAGGGAGAGCAGTGAGCATTATACGGGCCTTAAAATATAATAATAAAATACAATATAAATAAATAATTATATACAGTATAGGGGGAGCAGTGACTATTATACAATGGGGAGCAGTCACCAGTATCCGGGGGGGGGAGCATAAAGTGTGCTAACCACAGTAGGGAGCTGAAGACTTGCACATGGGGGGAATTGCTGCAGGGCCACTCACCATATGGATTAAGGTGAAGCCTCCTGGGGTCGCCATCTATGCTCCTCCTCCAAGGTCCTGTACAATTTTCAGCAGCCATCTGTGCATTTAAGTGAAGATGGCCACACCCCCGCCCCACTCACCAGCTTGGTCAGCCCGTGTAGCTCAGTAGCTGCAGGCTGGGAGAGAGACCATCAGGTCTGTCAGCCAGAGGAGGTTGCATGCACAAAAGCTGCACTGCACCCGGAGGAGAAACCAGAGGTAGCCTATAGTTCTCTATGGGCTCCCTGGTTGCATAAATAGCTGTGCCCACACGTGTCCCCTGTAATATGAACGTGGCCACCTGGGTAGGAGGGGCAGCTGGGCAGCACATAGAGTAACCAATACGTCAATTTATCTCTTGCCATGCCGAATGCCTGCAGAAGGAGAAGAGGGAGTTCAGCGGCAGCAGAAGAAAAATGGATGGTTCGGTTGCCCAGCCACCCCTCCCACCCAGGCGGCCACAACCCACCGGGTAGCTGCTTTGGAAGCCAGGAGCCCTAGGCGCAGAGGAGGAGGAAGTAAAATACTCCTCCACTTTCAACGCTAGGCAGAGAGGGAGTCGCAGCTATGACATCACTGGTTGCTAGGGGCCAGGTGGCTCTAACAACCAGTGGCCAGAAATAGAGTCAGAGCCAGTGCTACCGAGGTTCAGTCTGTCCCAGTCCCCTGCATTCCAGACTGCTCCCAGAGTCCGTTTCTTTTAATTGGGGGGCACATAGGGCGGCACAGTATAATTTTTTGGGGGTCATGGCCCCCTCTGCCCCCCCCCCCCTAGTGACACCACTGTTGGGCAGTCGGCAAGTGGTTAAAGGTGCCACACATAAGGTTTCTGCAACTGGGATTCAGCTGCAAAATTTGTAATGTTTGTTATAAGATAAATCCTGTATTGTGTCTTTAAGTTTGCAATCGATTTCAGTGCTCTGGAGCTCAAAAATATTTGTGGCTATTGTCTCTCTGAAATAATACACTCTAATGATGATTTCAAGAAAAAATTTGCACATCTATTCCTATTATACTGCAGCCTAGCAAAGCTGCTTTCGTACAAGCTCTATAATAATACATTCTAATTATTAATTAATATCTCTTACATTACAGCCTAACCAAACTGCTTATAAACGCTCCAGCCTTTGTATCATATGTATGTCTATTGTTTCTGAAATAATACACGCTAATTATTAGTTCAGGATAAACACTGTCTTATATCTCCTTCTTACATTGTGGCCTAATCAATCTGCTTACATACTGTCCAACGACTGTACAATATTTTGTGATATTTTCATTGAATAGTACAAATTTTTAATACAGAAAGAAAATTGTCTCATCTCTTTTTACAATGCAGCCTAAAAAAACTGCTTACATACTCTTTAGCTTCTGTACATAACTTGTTGATTTTGTCTCTGAAATAATACAATCTAGTTTTAAATTAAAGTGATTGTAAAGTATTTTTTTTTTCTATAAAAGTAATAAACATGTTATACTTACCTGCCCTATGTAGTGGTTTTGCACAGAGCATCCCAGATCCTTCTATTTCTCTAAACCCTCTTAAGGGCTCCTGGCTCCTCTCACATGTCCAGTGCCTCTACAACAGGCAGCTTTCTATGGGGGCCCCTGGAGCTGGGCTGCAGCTTTGTGTGTCCATTCAGACACAGAGCCCTGGTTCAACCCCGCCTCTCTCTCTCCTGATTGGCTAACCGACTTTGATAGACAGCAGTGGAAGCCAGTGGCGCTGCTGCTGTGCCTCAGCAAATTATGAGGGAGAGTCACGGATGGCCAAGGCACTTGTGGACATCGCTAGATAGAGATGGGGCTCAGGTAAGTATTAGGGGGTGCTGGGGTGGCTGCTGCACACAGAAGGCTTTTCATCTTAATGCATAGAATGCATTCAAATTTAAAAACCTTCTGCCTTTACAACCACTTTAAGGACAACATTTGTCTGTTATGGTTCCCCCTGGCAGGTGACACAGGCTCACCCAGGGAGCAGAGTCTTAGTGAGAGTTGGACTTCACTTAAGCTCCTGAAAGTGTAGATGGACCAGAAACCTTGGTTGTCTTCACTGCAATCACTAGGTGGTAGCCCTCAGGGTTGTCCCACCAAGGAGATAGCTGGAGTATAACAGTTAAGGTGTGGAGACTGTTCATGAGACAATAGGCAAAAAAGTTGTCAGGTCTGGGCAGAGGTGGTGGTTAAGTGGCAGGCAAGAGGTCATGAGCAGGTGGCAGGCATGACAACAGTTAGATCAATCGGGGTCAGAAACAAGCAAGGCAATCAGCAAGTATAATAGCTATTTTTCCTAAAAGATAGCTGGCATTAAGGTACAGCACGAGCCACTCCAAAGTCTAGAGCTTACAGTATATACCCTTTGAGTCCGAGAAAATACCCAGCCCTCATATATTGGCTATTGGCTAGGCTAAGTCATCAGCCATTATCCAAAAATACACTCTAACTAGGATTAAAACTGCCTCTTATCTTCCTCTTACATTGCAGCCTTATGAAAGTGCATACTGTCCAGCCACTTTTATGTGTGGTTATTATCAGATATACAGTAGTACACTTTTATTGCAAAGCTTGCCTTGTCTCTTTTAAACTGCAGTCTATTCAAGTATTCATATACTGTCTTGACACTAGCTGATCTCTTCCAAAAACATACTCAAAGTCTATATTTAGAATTTTTTGGAATGATTGGGGATATGGGAATGGGAGAGGGTTTGAGGAATGTGTAGTTTTGTTTTTTAAGTGTTTTTGTGCACTCTGTTTTAACATTTTATTAAACTTTCAAAGCTAAAAAATATGGTACTGTGGAAAACGTAGCTCACAAGCTAATATGACACTGTTATGCCACTGGCTAATATATACAGGAGCTTGAGGGTTTTAGCTTTTTTAAGAGTACACTTTCCTGTATCTTTTAGATTTGTTATGGCTGCTCCTGCCATCTCTTCAATTCTGGCCTATTACCATGGGATTAAAAAAAAAAAATCACATTTCACAGCCAAAACTATCCAAAAAGCCTTTTTTTAAAGTTATTCAAGTGTTGTTGTTATTATTGCTATTCCTATACAGCATTTATATTCAACCAACAGTTTGAGCAAAGCTTTACAATATAAAGGGAGATAGTACAGTTACAATACATTTCAATACAAGAGGGTCAGGAGAGCCCTGTTTGTGAGAGCTAACAATCTAAGTAATGAAACAAGTTTAGGTGCTGCTGCTATATTTAAATCAAGCAATAGGGTAAAAGTTAAAAAATCTATTTCACAATCAAAATATGTAATGCCCCTGAGAATCATACTGTTCCCTAACAGCACAGTTTAAAGGCATGCCAGCTGAACTGTATTTTTTTACCTTTTTGTTGCATCAGTACATGTCCTCCACTGCAGGGCCCAGCTTCCTTTCACAACTCCTCGCCTATTATCCCTGAAAATGGCCAGAATTATTTATCAAGATTTGCCTTCCCCAAAAGATTTCATTTGGGTTCAGCTTTAAATTTGGGTACACACTATAAGAAAATCAGTCACGGGCGGCACAGTGGTGTAGTGGGTAGCACTCTCACCTAGCAGTAAAAATTGTCGCTGGTTCAAATCCCAACCATGATATTACCTGCCTGGAGTTTGCATGTTCTCCCTCCCTGTGCCTGCGTGGGTTTCCTCCCACACTCCAAAGACATGCAGTTAGGTTAATTGGCTTCTGTCCAAAATTGGCCCTAATATATGAATGGGCTCCTTGAGGGTAGGGACCAATGTTAGTGTGCAATGCACAGGGATAGGGGTAGACACTCACTCAGGTTGAACTGGATGGACTGGTGTCTTTATTCAACCTTACTATGAAACTATGAAATGATTGTCCAGTTTTCCTTGATGTTTCACAGCAAGTCGAAACTGAGGATGGTACTAATTTATGAAAATTTTCATACAACAAAGGCTTTTTTTTGTTGTTTGTTGTTTCTCATCATGTGTAGTCTTTCATATCCAATTTTTCTCATATTAAAACTGTACGAAAACAGTACACATTAAAAGGAAATCCTTAGTTCTGTTCATATACGAGAAAAACTTTGGAGCTTGTCCCTTCGGAAATTTTGGTTTGGAAAGTCTGAATCAAATACTTCAAATTGTGTACACACTGTACGAAAATCCAACGATCATTCCTAGTACAGGATTTTTCTTCCGATTTTCTTGTAGTGTGTACCCACTTTAAGTTTGCAAATTTTGATCTTCATACTGGACTTGATTAATCCTTTACAAACCAAAACCAGATACATGTACTAAGCACTAGTCCCCATCACCAAGTCTAAAACTTGTTATAACACGTGTGTATTTTTAAACATATGCAAATCACAGAACTTCCAATCTGGTTTAGCTATGAAGTTTCTCGTACTGTATTGCCATAAAGCTAAATACAACAAATTTAGATGTTTACTGCCCAGGACAAGCTGTTCACGTACATCTGTACATACAGTATGCATAGTCATTTAATCAGTCATTTGAAGACCGTTGGTCAATTCACTGATTATACCTTTTAGGAACCCAAACTGTATTGTCTGCCATGCCAACAGTACAACCTATTCATGCTGGTTCAAATCCCGACAACGACACCATCTGCCTGGAGTTTGCATGTTCTCCCTGTGCCTGCGTGGGTTTCCTCTGGGTACTCCGGTTTCCTCCCACACTCCAAAGACATGCAGGTAGGTTAATTAGACCCTGTCCAAAAAAATTGCCCATAATATATGTGTATGTGTATGTCAATGTTGTAAGTGCGTCGGGACCCTACAGGTTAAGGACCACATAAAAAAAAAGCTGCAGATGGACACCGGTGGCAAGAAAGTGCCCTGAGGCGATTCAGTTTGCATAGGTAGCGCTATACAAGTCATTCATTCATTCATGACATGGCACTGCTGTCTGTTGTTAATTTGGTAATTAAAATATTATAATATGTAATGACTGTCATTTGACAGACAATTCTTTCTGTTATTTCATTAAAACTCTCCCTGCTAATGCGGCACATGATCTATCATAGGGTTAATAATTACCCTGCTGGCTTCTGAGACAGCATTAGTGTAAAGAGGATGTGCATTTCATCTCCAATACTTTTCCAACCATACAGTTCCTCTACTTCCTCTTACTTCAGCTAACAAAACACAACAGCACAACACAGGATCTTGATTTTTAAGTAAGTGTAACTAAAGTCTTGATTGGCTAACGTGGTGGAAAATATGCTAAAAGCGCTGGAAGGGAAAGGAGCGGAGATCGGAGGGGTAATTTAGTCAAAGCGGCCTAATCTCCCTCACATGAAATGGCACAGCACAGAATCTGCGTGTCAAAGACACTGCCGCTTCTTCAAGCACAAACACAACGATCCTTTCTGCTTCGGTTCCAGCTCTGTTCATCCAACCTTCTCTTCATACGCAGCCCCTGGTGCTTGCTTACTGAATTTATATTTCATTTACATCACATGCCCATTGTATACAATGCTAT
The DNA here is from genome assembly GCF_037356315.1 of Lithobates pipiens. Classification (NCBI taxonomy): domain Eukaryota; kingdom Metazoa; phylum Chordata; class Amphibia; order Anura; family Ranidae; genus Lithobates; species Lithobates pipiens. Next base: position 11,267,819 of record NW_027507790.1, read on the forward strand.
AGAAGGCCGTAGAACTGGAAAACAAAAAATATGCTGTAGCACATATTTTAGATAGGAGCAGTTTCTGAGAATGTCACAAGTTATTAAAAGGGAGATCTTGTTTCAAGAAGTTCACAATCTTGTTAACTTGTAGGCGTCATACAGACAGGGTAGAAGTGCCCTGATTAACAAGTGCAGGCTTTTGAAGTCAAGTGCATCTGGAGTTAGTTACATAGTTAGTGAGCTTGAAAGAAGTCCATCAAGCTCAGCTTTTGTCATGTTTAGTCTCTGTTGATCTTAAAGATGTTAAAGAGTCATATTTTTGAACAATGGTATTCATGTTTGAAATCAGCCCTAAGTGAAATAATTGAGTTCTTTTTTATTTAAAGTCTTTTTTATGTATTTTGTCAATATCTATATTCAGCTAATCCCAAAACTTGGTATATATATATATATATATATATATATATATATATATATATATATATATATATATATATATATATATATATACAGCATATACACTATATTACCAAAAGTATTGGGATGCCTGCTTTTACACGTACATGAACTTTAATAGCATCCCAGTCTTAGGCCGCGTACACATGGGCGGACTGTCTGTCCAACTTAGTCCGCTGAACCGTGTTTCAGCGGACAATCTGCTCGTGTGTGGGCTTCAGCGGACTTTTTCAGCATACAATCTGACGAACAAAGTCTTACGGAATTTCCGTAAGACAGTCCGTTCAAACTTGGTTTTGTCCGTCCAAACTTGGTTTCAGCGGACAGTCCGCTCGTGTGTAGGCAAGTTGGACGGACTAAGTATGGCGCATGCTCAGAAAGGGTTTACACGGCCGAAGGTTGCATTGCAGTGTATAGGACGTCGTTTTTCTAGTCCCGTCGTACGTGCTGCACACGTCATCACGCACGCTTTCAGCGGACTGTCTGCTCATCGTGTGTGGTCAAGTCCGTTCATGCTAATTTTGAACGGACTGTCTGTCGGATTGTCTGCCGAACTTAGTTGGGCAGACAATCCGCCCGTGTGTACGCGGCCTAAGGGTTCAATATTGAGTTGGCTCATGCTTTGCAGCTATAACAGCTTCAACTCTTCCGGGAAGGCTGTCCACAAGGTTTAGAAGCGTCTCTATGGGAATGTTTGACCATTCTTCCAATAGCGAATTTGTGAGGTCAGTCACTAATGTGGACAAGAAGGCCTGGCTTGCAGTCTCAATTTCTAATTCATCCCAAATGTGTTCTATTGGGTTGAAGTCAGGACTCTGTGCAGGCCAGTCAATTTCCTCCACCCCAAACTTGCTCATCAATGTCTTTATGGACTTGTTTGTGCATTGGTGTGAGGGGCCAATATAAGGATGTCCTTTTACCAGAGAGTATTGACCACCTATTACGGGGGGAGGGTCAAAGAAGGCTCTGAAGACAGCATGTGTCATGTGGGCTCGTTAGCATCCTAATGTTCTCATCCGAACACGATGACAGGAAACAACACCTCAACCCAACCGGTTTCGTCACTATAAGGTCTTCTTGCGGGGAGTGGGCATCTTTCTCCATCATTCGCTAATAAATACTTTTCGTATTCTTCTGAGCCTTGTTCCCATCTCCTGCCAAGTGCAGTTCATTGCCTTTAGCCAAGCCTCGTTCTGAACAGATATGCCGTTCGAACGTCATTGAGAATTTAGCCCTATTTGGAATACATGTCTCTGCTCTGGACTCACCCAGAGTTGACACCAGGTCACATGACCTAGAATCCCAGAAGGCCAGAACTCGTGACTTCAATCTAATACACTCATTCTGTGGTGACACAGGGTTCTAAATTTCCACAGCATAGATGGAAATGATACAAACCCTACATAATCTCACAGACAAGACAGGAAGGGACGTTGAGGTTAACAAAACCCCAGGACTTTTAAGGTGCTTGGTAATATATAGTTGATTAGGATCACAGAAACAGTTGATTAGGATCACAGAAACATAAAACAACTAATCATTCCATAATATATCACTCTACATGTTTCGCTTGTTATGCTTCTTCAGGAGTGTTACGGTATATGAATGAACTAGAAAATAAATATATAAGAAATTACAATCAAAAAATACATATTTGAGTCACAATGCACAAAAACATGTAAACAGTATATCAATAAGCACATGAATTCTGCTATTGACGGATTGATAAATGGTGATTGAACCAAACTCAATCAATGATTACATACAAAGATGTTATAACTTAGTCTAAAATATAAGTCTCAATTGGTAAATGAGCCACAAAATAATGAGTCAAAACTGAGTTTGACCTATTTTATTACAGTTTTGACTCATTATTTTGTGGCTCATTTACCAATTGAGACTTATATTTTAGACTAAGTTATAACATCTTTGTATGTAATCATTGACTTGATTGTAGAACTTTAAATTAGCACAGAATTTAGATGTAACTGAAGGATGAAATTAGGAACTTTCTTACAGTACCAGTATCTTGCAGCCGGTCCGTCGATACCGTAAGAATGCAGATTTACTTGGTGTCCTTTCAGCTTAGCTTCCAGGCTCTTACCGAGCAGCCAGCCTTGTGCATGGCCCTCTTCTGAAAAGTCCTCCTCATGTTGCGTTTTGAGTTGCTGGGCCTCTCCAAACCCGAGATGGCACCAGACCACCTTGAAATCCTCCTTCCAGTTACTGTGCCTCGGACTAGCCAGTCCCGAGACTAGGAAATGGATGGATCCACACCCCAGGCCATGAGGGCCTCTGGGGGCTGGTCAGGAGGACCAGGACCATGGAGTCAGAACATACTTCTGGACGGGAACCCAGAACCACGTGACCTCAGCACCTTAAGTACCCTCTCCCAGAATACACAGCGAGACAACCCGCTGATTGGCTCCGAGAGAGAGATTGGTATATGCGTCCAACCAGACTGCTTTCCAACGCCTGTCAAAGGTGATACCTATGACCAGGCAGAACATAGTACAGCCAGCCAAACTGATGCCAAGACCATAATTTAGTGAAATTAACCCTAAGACCCAACTATGGTCTTAGGAAAAAAAATGTATTTACAAAACATAGCGTGTGCTCTTCAGGAGCCGGCGCTACATATATATCAAATATAATCTTATGAATTATCCAGAAAACGGTTTACATCCCAGTCCACATTTAACCAGTGGCGTATCCTCCATGGGTGCAGGGTGTTCACTGTGCACAGGCCTCCGAGGGGGGCACTGTGATCTGACCCACCCTGCATCCATGATCGATTTGTTCGGGGTTGATCGTGCAGTGGTGAGGACCCATCTTTTCATCCAGAGGTGCCGCTTTGAAGGAAGGGGGGGTGAGGCAGGCACCACCCCTGACAGGAGGAGTAGCAACTCTATCACTGCTCCAGTGGCCGGGTCAGCATCTCTGGAGGAGGGATGCTGGGGATGCCGTGCAGTAACTGCTCAGACCTGTAAAGAAAAAATGTCAGCAAAGGAAGACTTCCAGTCGCTTATTTTGCTGGGCTCTGCAATAGGTGATGTCATCAGTCAGCGCCTGGAGTGAGCAGAGGAAGTTTTCTTTTGCTTTCAGGAGAGCAATCACTGCACTGGCATCAACGGCATCCCTGTAGATCAGGGGTCTCAAACTAGCAGCCCTCCAGCTGTTGCAAAACTACAAGTCCCATGAGGTATTGCAAGGCTGACAGTTAAAAGCATGACTCACACAGGCAGAGGCATGATGGGACTTGTAGTTTCACAACAGCTGGATGGCCACCAGTTTGAGACCCCTGCTCTAGATGAGAGAAATCAGTGCAGAAGAAAATCGATAGAGGGGGACATATAGCTAATATTCAAAAAGGATATAAAAATCACAGTGTCTGCAGACACTATGATCTAGTCCATGATAAGAATCCAGCCGGAACTCTTTTTATGGTCGTAGACAGCTTTGTATCACACTGGAGGGGTAGTTAGGGAATTGTCTAAAATCTAAACAAAATTGATTTTTCTCCTCAAAAGCTATATTTCACATGGGTTAAATGTGGACTGGAATGTAAACAGTTTTTTTGGATAATTCATAAAATTGTATTTGATATATATTTCTGGATTTATTTTATCATCAACATTTTCATTATCAAAATGTGTAGTTTTTATTGTTTGTTTATTGGCATATTAACCACTTGCTTACTGGGCACTTAAACACCCTTCCTGCCCAGACCAATTTTCAGCTTTCGGTGCTCTCACACTTTGAATGACAATTACTCAGTCATGCAACACTGTACCCAAATGAATTTTTTGTCCTTTTTTTCCCACAAATAGAGCTTTCTTTGGTGGTATTTGATCACCTCTGGGGTTTTTATTTTTTGCGCTATGAATGAAAAAAGACTGAAAATTTTGAAAAAAATGCATATTTCTTTGTTTCTGTGACAAAATTATACAAATTATTAATTTTTCTTCATACATTTTGGCCATAATTTATACTGCTACATATCTTTGGTAAAAATAACCCAAATTAGTGGATATTATTTGGTCTTTGTGAAAGTTAGAGAGTGCAACAAGGGTTGCCACAAGCTGTGGTGCGAATCACACAAAATTGATCACATCTGATGTACTGGTGGACTATCTCACTTCTTGTGACCCGAACAAGCCAGGAAAGTACAAATACCCCCCAAATGACCCCTTTTTGGAAAGTAGACATTCCAAGGTATTTAGTAAGAGGCATGGTGAGGTTTTTGATGTTGTCATTTTTTTCCCACAATTCTTTTCAAAATTAAGATTTTAAATTTTTAAAAAAAATTTTCACAAAATTGTCATTGTAATAGGTTATTTCTCTCACATGGCATGTGTATACCACAAATGACACCCCCCAAAAAATTTTGCTACTCCTCCTGAGTATTACAATACCACATGTGTGGGACTTTTTCACAGCCTAGCCACATAGAGAGGCCCAACATGCAGGGAGCGCCATCAGGTGTTCTAGGAGCATAAATTACACATCTAACTTGTTGACTACTTATTACACTTTTGAAGGCCCTGGAGCACCAGGACAATGACACGTGACACTGATGACAGATGGCACTGATACGTGGCAATGATGACACTTATACGTTGCACTGATGACACGTGGCACTGATGACAGATGGCACTTATACGTGGCACTTATGACACGTGGCACTAATACGTGGCACGGATGACAGATGGCACTAATACGTGGCACTGAGGACAGATGGCACTAATATGTGGCACTAATACGTGGCACCGATGACAGATGGCACTAATACCTGGCACCGATGACACGTGACACTGATGACAGATGGCACTGATAAGTGGCATTGATGACACGTGGCACTGACAACAGATGGCACGTGACACTGACAGGTGGCACTGATGACAAATGGCACTGATACGTGGCACTGATGACAGATGGCACTATGTGGCACTGATGACACGTGGCACTGATGACAGATGGCACTTATACATGGCACTGATGACAGATGGCACTGGGGACAAATGGCACTGACAACAGGTGGCACTGGGGACAGATAGTACTAACAGGTGGCACTGGGGACAGATAGCACTAACAGGTGGCACTGGGGGCAGGTAGCACTGGGGTGGATGGCACTGGGGTGGATGGCACTGGGGCAGAATGGCACTGGGGTGGATGGCACTGGGGGAGGATGGCACTGGGGGAGGATGGCACTGGGGGAGCATGGCACTGGGGGAGGATGGCACTGGGGCGGGTGGCACTTTTTTTAATTTATTTTTTTATTTTCCCACTCGCGGCCGCTGCAGCCATTCATCTCTCCCCTCTCACACGCTCTCTGTGTGAGGAGGGAGAGCGGCGCTGAGAGATGATCTCATATGTTTACATATGAGATCATCTCAAATTGGACATGCTGATCGCGCTGTAAACGGCCGCTGTGATTGGCCGTTTACAGCGATCTGTGTTTGCCTGTCTCCGGGGGACACAGAACTTCCCCGATGTGCGCCCGCGGCAGCGCGCATTTACGGAAGTAAACACCAGGATGTCCAGGGACAGCCTCCCGGACGAAAGCGCCTGCTCTATAGCCGTCATTCGGGCTATAGGGCGGGCGGGAAGAGGTTAAGTGTGAGATTATGTAGGTTTTGTAGCATATACAATGTCTGAGCCCTATCTCATTTCCATCTATGTTGTTGGAACTTAGGACTCTGTGTCACCACAGGATGAGGCTTTGTTTTTTTAGATTGGAGCCGCGAGTTCTGGCTACTGGGATCATGTGACATGGTGTTGATACTGGGTAAGTCCAGAGACACACACATATTCTGAGTGGGGCTGGACTCTCAATGACGTTTGAATGGCATATCTATTGCTAACGAGGCTTGGCTAAAGTCGAAGAACCACACAAGGTAGGAGATGGGAACAAGGCCCAGATGAATACAAAAGGTATTTATTAGCGATGACGGCGAAAGATGCCTATGCCCCGGAAGAAGTCCCTGTAGTGACGAAACCGGTTGGGTTGAGGTGTCGTTTCCTGTCATCAAGTCCGAATGGGAGCATTAGGATGCTAATGTGCCCATATCACACACACAGTTTTTTATCCATTGGCATTGTACCGTATTTATCGGCGTATAACATGCACTTTTTTACTCTGAAAACAAAGGGTAAACACTGTCTGCATGTTATACGCCGATATTTCTTTTTTTTTATTTACCAAGGGGGGCAGGGATCAGGCGGTCCGCCCTGGGTGCCACCCATTGGGGGGTGTCAGGCCGGCTGCCCCGCATCTCCTGGCCCTGGGACAGCACTGCCATACTTTAAAGTTAAGAAAACATTACTGACAGAATACAATGTTCTTCCTGTGTCACTCTCATGTAAATGGAAGAGCTGTTAGCAATGATCTACAATGACAGTCACAAAGGAGGTGTAGTGTATGAGAAGGGGTTGACAGTGATGTTTTCTCAACTATACTGGCAGCACAGGGGGGCTTTATAATGAAAGGTGTCTGTGTACTCTGCAGGAAAAGGGGTCTGTATAATGTGCAGGGGTCCATGTGCTGTGCAGGGGGGCTGTGTGCTGTGCAGGGGGGCCATGCACTATGCTGGGGGCTGTGTGCTGTGCAGGGGGGCCATGTACTGTGCCGGGGCCGTGTGCTGTGCAGGGGGGCGTGTACAGTGCTGGGGGCCGTGTGCTGTGCAGGAGGGGTGTGTACGATGCTGGGGGCTGTGTGCTGTGCAGGGGGGGCTTGTACGATGATGGGGGCTGTGTGCTGTGCAGGGGGGGGCGTGTACGGTGCTGGGGTCCGTGTGCTGTGCAGGGGGTTCATGTACTGTGCCGATGGTCCGTGTACTTTGCTGGGGGACGTGTGCTGTGCAGGGGGGCAGTGCACTGTGCAGGGAGTCTGTGTACTGTGCAGGGGGCAATGTTCTGTGCAGGGGGTCCATGTGCTGTGCAGGGGATCTGTGTGCAGTGCAGGGGGCTGTTCCCTCTTAAAATTAGGGTGCGTGTTATATGCCTGTGCGTGTTATACGCTGATAAATACAGTAAGTGCATTACTTTTATTAAAGTTCTATTTGAAAGATTTTACACTATTTTCTGTCTTATCTCTTATTGGGGTGTGCAATCCTTATGTTGGTGGTGGTTTTAGCACAAGGTGGAGGATTCAGTTGGTGATTCAACGTCATATTGGTGACACATGGACTCTGTTTTTGTATAATAACGCATTAATTAATATTTTTTTAATTTCAACGCAACACCATTTTTTATTTTATTAATATATTCTTGTTTGTGATAATATCTTACTAGAGTGGTTCAGCTGCATATTCGGTATCTGACATCACAAGCGCAGTTTATTTTTTGTTTTCCACTGGGCCAAGCCCAACCCCTGAAAAACAACCCTACTCCATAATCCCCCCGAATGATTTAGACCAGTGCACAAAGCAAGGTCCATAAAGACATGGATGAATTAGTTTAGGGTGGAGGAACTTGACTGGCCTGCACAGATTCCTGACCTATATACATATAATTATATTAACACGTTGTATTTAATGCAGATTTAGTACTATATTGTAGGTTACCAATTATTAGATGCTGTGGCTGAATTTGTTTTCTTTTTTTAGGCTTTTCCCCTATGTTTTGATTTAGCCAGTAACACACCTCCTGTATTTTAGATAGGAAGGTACTACATGAGCTCTTGTGTTCTCTATATACCTAATAGTCTGTTAGCAATGTTTGCTGCAGCCTAGCATTGCATGCTAGTGACTGTGCTCTGATAGGGCCCCTGGATCCATTCTATCCTTGATTCCCCCAAAAGCCCCCCCTCCCCACACTTGTATTCATATTTTTTGTATCACCTTACATTTTTCAATATTGAACCTCATCTGCTATCTATCTGCCCATTAGGTCCTTTTGTAAAGTTTCTGTATCTGTCAGAAACCATGAAATCAGACCAAGACAGAAGTACAGTTAAATCCCACTTGTTTAATAATAAAAGTAAAAAGAACAAACATAGTTAAAACATTGCCAAAGTTCAGTAATGGATAGTCAGCCAAGCAAGAAGTCAGGGATCAAAGTAGTGGAGCAGCAAGCAGGATCTGGAGCCAGAAGGGATGTCAGCAAAGCCAGTCTTTAAACAGGAATGCAGGAAATGTGTTCTTGTGATGTTGACCAAGGAGAAGTCAGAGCTCCTCTGGACTGGACGGCTTAAGTAGGCAGAACTGACGAGCAGGATATCAACAAAAGGTGAGTAACTGTGGAGAGAAATGGGAGCTGGCAATTAGCCGACAGCTGAGTGGCCAGCTCAGAGAAGGAATGCCTGAGCCCAGCCCTGACAGTATCCAGCTGTAAAGTTATTTCCCTGCTTAGCCAACCTTTATATTGTTTATGAACAAGTTAAATAGAATTGGTCCCAGGAGATTGCCCTGGTGTACCCAACTTACAATTCTAGATCATTCGGACCATTCAGATAGTATGCCATTAATCACCACCTTTAGCTGCCATGAACACACTCTTGCATTTCTTATTGCATTGTTTGTAGTTTTGGAATGCTGATGGTGACCCTTTGACCTTATATATTTTTAAATGCCAATTTTTTTTCCATTTTTCCTTTTTACCTTAATATTTAGCCACCTATGTTTCACTTTTGTTTGTTTATATGTTTTGCCCATTGAAATGCACCGACAAATGCCATTGTTTAATATGTCCTTATCCACTTACTGCCCACCCACAGTAATTTTACTGTGGATAGGAGCCATGGCCAGGCTCAGTAATGTAAATATATGTTGCCTGGCACATTCACATTGGTGTGTCCCTTTTATAACAGCTGTGTCCACAGGACATGGTGGATTACTGTCCCCGGTACCCGGACACATTCAGGGGCTGTGGGATCATGTGGTGATTATGCGATCACAATGTCAACAAAGCATTTATGAATGAATTTCATGCATAACAGCTGTGATTCCTATAGAGTGATGCTGTGATTGACACCTGGGTGAATCACAGCACCCTACGCCATGTGATTAACTGTAGCCAATCACAGCATGTCCACGGTAAGTCCAGCTGTTATGAATGTAACCCATTCATGACAGTTCGAACGATTGCTGTTACAGTGATATTCACTGTAACAGCAATCACAGTGTAAAAAAAAAAAAAAACACATCCCAGAACAGCACAGTGCCAGACACTAGTCTGATGAAAGTATGTAAAAGAAAAAGTAAAAAAAAAAAATGTTTAAAAATGTGATAAAAATTATTTAAAAACTTTTTTTTACATACTGTCACCAGTCAGTATCGCTGATCACTGCTACACCAGTCATATGATGATGCCATACTGCATTGGTGACAGTATGTAAAAAAAATTGTGATAAAAACGAAATTGTATTTAATTTCCTAATTTTCCAAACAATTGTGAGAGAAAAAAAAAACAGTGTTAAAAAAGTCGCCATGCATCTTACTAAATACCTTGGACTGTTTACTTTCCAATAATGGGTCATTTTGGGGAAAATGTACTGTCCTGACATTTTAGGGCCTCAAGAAATGAGGAAGTCAGTACATCAGAAATGATTTTAACATCTGCCATAGTTTGTAGACTATAACTTTCACACAGAATAAATAATTAACACTGATTTGTGTTATTTTTATCAAAGAAATGTAATAATACATTTTGGCCTAAATTTATAAAGGAAGATTTATTTGCAAAAATGTATAACAGGAACTGAGAAAAACTTGTTTCTTTTTCAAAAATTTGTGTTTTTTTCATTTATATAACAAGAAATAAAAAACTGTGGTAAACAATTACCACCTAAAAAAATCTCTATTTGTGTAAAAAAAATTTTTTTTATTGAATTTGGGTACAGTGTTGCATGAATGAGCAATTGCCAGTTAAAGCACAGTGCTGAATAGAAAAAAAAATAAATACCCTGGTTATGAAAGGGTGGTAAAACCTTCTAGAGTGGGTAAATCACTTCCACCATTCTTCAGTGTTCCTAGCTGCAAAAATGTAATCCCATTTAGTATTATGTAGCATGGAGTGCAGTTAAGTTGGCTCTTTTGAAATCGAATATTCTTGTCCTACCCTCGTGTCTCCCTTTCCTATAGTTTATGGCAAACCGTAACCCTATAGTTTATGTTATCACCTTTACCTAAATTATCCCTTAATTCCACATATTTAATCAGCTCTGTGTTTTTGCAATTTGTAGGTCAAACAGAGCATTATTTCTAGTTGCGATTTCAGCAGGTGTACAGACTTGGGAACTCAGCACAGGGATGGTGGGAACACTATGGGAATATCTATCCAATATCGGATCCAAATTAACAGAAAAGTGACTGGTGTTTTGTTCACCAATCAGAGGAAGTTAGCACAGCACAGGGATGGGGTGGGATCCCCTCATAATGGGCACAGCGGGTGTACAGACCTGGGTACTCAGCACAGGGATGGTGGGAACCCCTCATAATGGACCCAGCAGGTGTATAGGCCTAGGAACTCAGCACAGGGATGGTGGGAACCCTATGGGAATTTCTATGCTTATGAATTTCATACGAAATACAACATTTTGTTAACGAATTTTGGAATTTCGGATCCAAATTCCGTTATAACAGAAATGTGACTGGTGTTTTGTTCACCAATCAGAGGAAGTCAGCACAGCACAGGGATGGTGGGAACCCCTCATAATGATAAATTCATCATAACAAACATTCGTTATTTTTACGAAAAGTTAACAAACCTAAAGGTTAAAAAACAGGGAAGTCAGCACAGCACAGGGATGGTGGGAGCCCCTCATAATGATAAATTCATCATAACGAACTTTCGTTATTTTACGAAAAGTTAACGTATCTAACGAAAATTCGTATTTTGTACGAATCTGAATTGAATTTCGGACACGAATTACGAAATACAAATTAATTTTCGTACGAAACTAAACAAAACAAATTTATTGACGGCACACATGTCTAAGAGGCAGTAGCTATGTCCAACATTGAAGCATAGACAGTAGCTGATGCCCTGGTTAAGATATTTACTAGAATGGGGTTCCCTAAGGAGATTCTCTCTGACCAGGGAACCCAGTTTACGGCTGTGCTCACCCAGCAGTGGTGGAAGGTGTGCAATATTAAGCCCTTGCTGAGCTCACCTTACCACCCTCAGACTAATGGTCTGCGAGCGCTTTAACGGGACCCTCAAGCAAATGCTGAGGACCTTTTTGGACACTTGCAGAGACTGGGAGAGATTCCTGCCTCATCTGTTATTTGCATACAGAGAGGTACCCCAGGAATCTACTGGGTTCTCTCCCTTCGAGTTACTCTATGGGAGAAGGTTCTGCAGACTCCTCAATCTCATTACAGGACCCTGGGAGGGAGAGACAGAGCAGGAGGGGACCCCCATAGTGCCCTATGTTCTGGAACTCAGGGACCGCATGGAGCAACTGTCTCTGATAGTAAGGGAGACTCTCCAGGCAGCCCAGGGGAGACATGGTACGATTGAGCGGCCCGACAGCGTATCTTCCAGGTTGGGCATAAGGTGTTAGTGCTCAAGCCTGTGAAAACCGACAAGATGCAGGCATCTTGGCAGGGCCCGTATAAAGTAGTACCCTAGGTATGTGATACTACCTATGTTATTGCCAGCTGTGCAGATGAAAGAATCCAGCGAACCTTGAGACCCCTTTCACACCAGGGCATTTTGCAGGCGCTATAGCGTTAGAAATAGCAATCCGCCCAAAAAAGCTGCACCATTGTATGTAATGCCCTCAGGGAAAAGTCCTGCCAGCAGCTTATTTGGAGCGGCGTGTTTACCGCTCCTCCACCGCTGCTCCCCATTGATATCAATTGGTTAGCTGTAATACCGCCGGCAAAATGCCGCTATTGTGGGCTATTGCCGGCAGTTTTAACCCTTTCTTGGCTGCTAGCGGGGGGTAAAAGCGCCCGCTAGAGGCCGAAATGCGCCGCAAATCCGGCGGTAAAATACCGCAAATCCGGCGGTTTTACCTCCCACGCTATGGGCGGTGTGGTGTGAAAGGGCTCTTAATGTGAACATGCTGAAGGAGTATCGGGAATGGCAGGAGGATGTTGCTGCAGTATGTGCCCCTGCTGCAGATGAATCCAAAAGTTTACCCGTCCCTGACTTACTAGAGAGAGACCCCAAGACTGACCTCATTAGCCTCGTACAGCTAGGGAACCAGTTAAGCCCTACAAAGAAGGAACCGGCTAAGTGGCTGCTGTGGGAGAAACAGGCAATTTTCTCCCAAAAACTGGGCTACACGACCCTGGCTGTGCATAAGGTAGAGACCCCTGGACAAGCACACCTTTGACAGCCCCCCTACCATATCCCTGAAGCAGTCCGAGAAGAAATGCGGAAGAAGATACAGGAGATGACTCAGTTAGAAGTCATTGAGCCCTCTGACGCCCTTGGGCCTCGGCTGTAGTCCTGGTGCCTAAGAAAGACAGAACTACCCAGTTCTGCATGGACTACAGGTGACTCAATGAGAAGACCACCACTGACACCTACCCGATGCCCAGGGTAGACAAGCTGCTAGATCGTATAGCCAGGGGACATTATTTAAGTACAATAGACCTGTGTAAGGGCTATTGGCAGATTCACCTGGCCAAGGATGCCATCCCCAAGTTGGCATTTGTTACCCCGTTTGGCCTGTACCAGTCTAAGGTCATGCCATTCGGGATAAAAAATGCCCTGGCTACCTTCCAACGTATGGTGGATAGGCTCCTCGATGGCTTTCAGGATTTTGCATGTGCATACCTGGATGACATTGCAATCTACAGTGGGTCTTGGGAGGAGCACCTGGTTCAGGTAGGGGTGGTTCTGGAGACAGGCCTGACCTTGAAACCAGACAAGTGCCATCTAGGTATGGCGGAGGTGCAGTACCTGGGACACTGAGTAGGGTGTGGGAACCAGAGACTAGAGCCAGCCAAGGTAGAGGCAGTAGCTAACCGGCCCACACCCCATACTAAGACCCAGGTATTAGTCTTCTTGGGGACTGCAGGGTACTTCCAACGTTTTGTCCCTGATTACAGTGCTATCGCCAAGCCCCTGACTGACCTGACGAAAAAGAATTTACCTAGTCAGATTCTGTGGTCTCCAGCTTGTGAAGCCTCGTTTCTAGCCCTCATGCAAGCACTTGTAAATGGCCCTGTCTTGCCTAACAAACGTTTCCTTGTTTACACAGATGCCTCCATGTTTGAACTGGGGGCTGTGCTGAGCCAAATTGGGGAGGATGGAGGAGGACACCCTGTCACATACCTGAGCAGAAAGCTATTACCCCGGGAAATGAGCTATGCGGCAGTGGAGGAGTGCTTGGCCCTGGTCTGGGCCCTTAAAAAGTTGACCCCTTATTAGTAGGGGCAGGAATTTTCATTAGTCACTGACCACAACCCATTGGTCTGACTTAATCGGGTCTCAGGAGACAATGGCAGGTTGCTGCGGTGGAGCTTAGCCATGTAAATTTACAATTTCACCACCAGCTACCGACCCAGTAAGCAAAATGGCAATGCTGATGCGTTGTCCTCACAAACAGACATCACTCCGGCCGCCTAGTTGCGGACATCCCCAAGTTGACCCAACCTGGATCAAGCCTGGTCTGCCGGAGTGTCCCACAAGGAGGGATCCATGTGATGGGAGTCACTTTTGGGTCCAGGGTGACCAAGAAAAGAATGAACCCTGAGAATATGATTGGATTACTTCAAATGGGACAGTAATATTCATTAACAATATTTCTCAAGAAATATGAAGATTTTATCCCCTGTACACTGTGAGGTCTATGGCCGGGAAGTATACCTCCTAATATGGGCATTCCAGTAGACTATTTGTATGTATGATGGTATACCAGGTCTTGTCCAGAGCAGTCCTTTTGTTTAGACTTCCTAGTGGCTTTCCATCTGTCCCGATTAGACAATGGCTACATTAAAAATGTGTTGTAGTTAGTTCTGGTCATAATGTTGGCATTATTGATCTGTAGGCCCTACACCTTAGACTATTTGCCTTGTGATCCCACCCTATTGTTTCGTTCCCCCTATGCATACATTTTTCTGTCCCCCTATTACAAATATACTTATGCAATGTTGTGTAATAGCAATCACCTGCTGTAAGAATAATTAAAAGATAATCTCATTAAATGTTAAAGGATTAGTGTCCCTGACAAAGTGAGACATAAGCTATTCCATCAACTATCCCACCTTAAAGCGAAGACAGTGTGTTTACAGGAAAAGCACTTCCAATGACACATTCCCCCTAGATTCTACTCCATTGATACCGCTTGAAGACCTGGCTCGCAGTTGCAGTGCTTTTTTTATTTTTTTACTACAAAATCTCCCTTGGAATTGGAAAAAAAGGCATTCAGGATCTGTTGGAAGCAAATTAAATAGTAATTATTGAAAATATGTTTAGATAAGATATCTGTAGTCTGAACATAAGAATATATGTAAAACATTGGAGACATTCATAAAGGATGCTGTAGATACTGCATACCATTTAGAATTTCATCAGCCACTGCACCAAAAGTGTTAGCCTTTGTGACCAATCCATACTCTACACTCCATCCTCAGTGCTCTCTCTCCCTTCCTGGCCACTAAATCCATCACACTGGCAGGAGAATGGTTGAAGCATTTTGTGGAAGGGCAGGCAGAGCCTGATGTGGAACCAAGAGTTTAGTTACCCTTCAGATCCACCTTGCTGTTAATTGACAGCGTTTGGCAGTGGGCAGATCCTTAGCTGCAATTCAATAGCGGCATTTCAATCTGCCCATAGCCATGCATGGCCAATTAAAAGTAAAGCGGACATAATTAGAAACTAGTCACTTGGCTTCCCATCATGCTCCATTCACCCAGTGACACAAGCCATTTCCCAAATATGGGCTTTATCATATTTTAGGTAATAGTATCATTAGTTTCCCCAGCCCCTTTGTTTACATAAAGCTTTTGATCAGGGGATCTCCCAGTTGACAACTAAATTGGGCCAGGAATATAGCACTGTGCACAAAGCTGTCACACTCATGACAGCTTTCCAGTACAGACATGCCCCCCTCTGAATAATGGCATACCTCCCTCAGAGCTGGCCATAATTATTATAAAATGTAAATTATCAGACAAGAAGAACAAGTGAATAAGTGAATGGAAGAAACATAAATAAGTTTGTTTTTTAGAAAACAAAGCTGCAACTTCCTGTGAGATACGTACAAAATAAACAACTTTCTATATTAAGTTAAGCTATGCTTTCATGTGAGTGAATACTAGCAATAAACCTTAATAATGCTAAATTATATATATAAAGTGACTCTGTACCAGGGGCGGATCCAGGGGGGGCAACGGGTCAATTGCCCCCCCCGAGAATACCGGCAGGCTTGTTCCGCGGGTCCAATCGTGGCCGGTTCCGCGGGTACCAGCGGGCCGGTTCCGCGGGTCCAATCTCAGCCGGTTCCGCGGGTCCAATCGCGGCCGGTTCCGCGGGTACCCGCGCTGAGTGGGGGGGGGGGGGGCTGCTGGCCAATCAGGAATCCAGCAGGCAGGGGAGCAGGGAGATGACATCATCTCTCACTGCCCTGCATCCCTCCAGTTCCGCCCTCACTGTGTAGGAAGCTGTGTGCAGCAGAGAGATTGCAGAAAAGTGACACAGTAGGTGACAATCCGCAATGTGTGGCAGGCTACATGGCAAGTGGCAATCCGCAATGTGTGGCAGACTACGTGGCAAGTGGCAATCCACAATGTGTGGCAGACTACGTGGCAAGTGGCAATCCGCAATGTGTGGCAGGCTACGTGGCATGTGGCAATCCGCAATGTGTGGCAGGCAATGTGGCAAGTGACAATCCGCAATGTGTGGCAGGTGACGTGGCAAGTGGCAATCCGCAATGTGTGGCAGGCTACGTGGGAAGTGGCAATCCGCAATGTGTGGCAGGCAACGTGGCAAGTGACAATCCGCAATGTGTGGCAGGTGACATGGCAAGTGGCAATCCGCAATGTGTGGCAGGCTACGTGGCAAGTGGCAATCCGCAATGTGTGGCAGGCAACGTGGCAAGTGACAATCCGCAATTTGTGGCAGGTGACGTGGCAAGTGGCAATCCGCAATGTGTGGCAGGCTACGTGGCAAGTGGCAATCCACAATGTGTGGCAGGCAACGTGGCAAGTGACAATCCGCAATGTGTGGCAGGTGACGTGGCAAGTGGCAATCCGCAATGTGTGGCAGGCAACGTGGCAAGTGACAATCCGCAATGTGTGGCAGGTGACGTGGCAAGTGGCAATCCGCAATGTGTGGCAGGCTACGTGGCAATCCGCATCTGGTGGCAGGCGACGTGGCAAGTGACAATCCGCAATGTGTGGCAGGCAACGTGGCAAGTGACAATCCGCAATGTGTGGCAGGTGACGTGGCAAGTAACAATCCGCATTTGGTGACAAGTGACGTGGCAAGGGACAATCCACATTTGGTGGCAGGCGACATGGCAAGTGACATCCTCAGGGCTCCCACTGATTCTGCATTATGGTGAGTTGAACCATTTAATTTTATATTACAATGTATTAATAGAAATAATGCGCTTCAATCATCCTGACACCATAACAACCATGGTGCCGTAATGATTGAAGCGCAAATACCAGCCATTTCCCATATAAATTGCCCCCAAAAAAACATATTTTATAGCAGTGCCCCTCCCGAGATTAGACTCTGGATCCGCCCCTGCTCTGTACATAATTAAAAATTGATTGATTCATTGATTAGATCATGTTTTAAATAGTCTACTGTTTTAATGTGATTTTCAAACGTCCACTGTTTTGAGGTGATTTTCAAACGTCAAATTAACACACGATGCACCCAAGAGTCACGGTTAAAAGAGATAAAGACCTCTATCTCTGCACACTCTGCCGCTTACCGACTCCAAATGATCTCCTATTACAGGAGATGACACTCGCTTGTGGCTTAATACCCAGCCCGGGCCATTTGAGAGATGGAACGGTGATCCCAGCGTCTTCATGGAATGTATTCTTTCAGGGGCACGTGTTGCCCATTGAGCCCCAAAAATACATAAAAGCTTCCATAGTGTAAAATCCTGGGTTACTTTATTTAACCACTTGCCTCTCGCCATATAGTAAAATGACGGCTGCAAAGTGGTTTCAATATCCTGACCAGACGTCATATGACATCCAGCAGCATAACAGCCCTTGGGGGAGTGCCTCGCGGAGATCGGTGGTGTGGTGGGTCAGTCTGACACACCGCTACACCGATCTCGGTAGAGAGTCTCTGAGGGAGACTCTTTACCACGTGATCAGCCGTGTCCGATCACAGCTGATCACAGTGTAAACAGAAAGAGCCGTTGATTGTTTTTTCCTCACTCGCGTCTATCAGACGCGAGTGAGGAGAGCCAATCGGCTGCTCCTCTCACGGGGGGGGGTTTGTGTTGATTGATTATCAGCACAGCCCCCCAAGGATGCCCACACTGGACCACCAGGGATGTCACCACCAGGTATGCCACCCTAGACTACCAGGGATGCAATCAGTGCTCACAATTGATGCCAATCAGTGCCCACAATGGGCATCACTGATTGGAAGGCATTATTGTTTGGCACTGATTGGCACCCATCCATACCATCAATTACTGTACATCTGTGCCACCTATCAGTGCCCATCCATGCCCATCCATGCCACCTATCAGTCCCCATCCGTGCAACCTATCAGTGCCCATTTGTGCCACCTATCAGTACCCATCTGTCCCACCTTTCAGTGCCCATCAGTGCCACCTATGTGTACCTATTAGTGCTGCATATCAGTGCCCATCAGTGCAGCCCCATCAACATCCATCAGTGAAGAAGAAAACTTACTTATTTACAACGTTTTGTAACAGAAACAAAAAAAACATATTTTTTTCAAAATTTTCGGTCTTTTTTAAATTTGTTAGCAGAAAATAAAAATCCCAGAGGTGATCCAAAAGAAAGCTCTATTTGTGGAAACAAAATGATAAAAATTTAGTTTGGGTACAGTGTAGCATGACCGCGCAACAGCGCTGAAAGCTGAAAATTGGTCTGGGCAGGAAGGTGTATAAGTGGCCAGTATTGAAATGGTCAAAATAAAAAAGTATTGCACTTACAGTTAAAACAATAATGCAGTATAAACGAGCCAGCCGGCTCTCGATAGTAGCCTGTCACTCCGGGACCTGCGTGAACACGGTTACATCAACACATTGCTCCACCCTACATGTTTCGTCACACCTGACATCATTCTGGGGCTTGTTGAATGCCACTATGTGTCTTATTCACACAAGAAAGGAAGCATGATTACTGCCAGTGTGTGTAATCTGTGAACTGTTTCTTTAAGAATCTGTCACTGCCATAGGAACAGGTTCTTAACGTGGCAGTTAGAACTACCCGAATTCATTACACATGTCGGTAATGTTACCGAAGCAAATGTTTGCCTTAATTAGTCACAGGTAGTTCTAAAGGGGCCCAGCACTAAAAAAGGTGTTGTAAAGGCTCATGGAATCCTCCCATCAAGATTGCGCTGAAATTTATGAACAGTTTTCACTGGCTTGCTTTCGATAAGAACATAAATTGTATATGTAATAAAAATGCAAGCTCACATATTACAGTTACATAAGGGTAGATGAGCCATACATTTTATATCTAGCAGCCCCTTGTATCACATGATTATGTGAGCAGAACCCACTACTAGAATGTGCTATTGGAGGCACCCTGCAGTCTACTTTATATTCACAGCTGCTTTATAATTGTACAAATCAACAAAGAAGAAATGGTTTTAGAAATATAATACCTCTTGTGACTCCTCTCAACATTCATTGTACAGCATTACTCTTATAGTTCTCTTTCTGGATGTAACTACAAGCATTCAGATCTGGCCAGAAGAGGGCAACATAGTCAGCAAAAAGTTATCAGTGTTTGTAAATGTTAAGGCTTAATGGTGTCCGCTTTAACCCTGCCCCCTAGGCAATGGCCTACGCGTGCCAATATTGTAAATACAGCCTAGCCCAATAATCTGACAATTTTTTTTTTTTTTTACAAAAAACTATTCCAGGCACCTTACAGACCTATCTATACAACATGTTATTTAAAATGAGTAAAGGTTTAAAATCTTTTAAAGTTTCAGAAGTATTTAAAATAAGACCTTGTCCTTCTAATCTTGTTAACTGAAAAATTTCACAAGACACAAATTTGAATGCACACCTAGAGCTTTGGGATTCCCAGGGCTTCATAAAAAAGAGCTGAAAGTACCTACAGCTTCTACAGGTTGTCTGCATTTGATTTTTAATACTAAGTTACACTGTATAGAATAACAGGTGTACTTCAACCAATTGCTTTCTGTATGGTAAGTAATACGTTGTGCGGATGTTAGGAAGTATGTAGACCTATTGCTGTATATAGACATGTGCGATTCGCTTTGTCACGAAATAAAAATTTGGACAAAATTTCCATTATTCCTTGATTCAGATGTATGAGTCACAATAGTAACTCATTTCAACAAATCTAAAATCAATTATAACAAAATAATGAATTAATTTATATTAATTTGTTTCATGCAGATGACATGATGTGATAGTTTGGGTATTTTGTTAATGTTTGAAGCATCCAAAATAACTTACTGGTATGACGAATGATTCAAATTGAATCGGAACCATTTAATTTTTATGTTGCATTAACATTTTTCATTATTATGTAAAGTGCACTACATAGTGAATGGAAACATATTTCAATAAATACAGTATATAAGTGAAATAAGACTATGATTCCTACTTATTGCGTTTGGGTTGGATGAAATTGAAGCCATCAGAATCTCCGAATCATAACATAACGAATAAATCCAAAATGAATTTTGTTCCGTTCGATAATTTATGATTCGGAGCTGCTGATGGATCCACCTCCATCCAACCCAGACTGCATAAGTAATCTCTCCAAATAACTAATTAACACATTAAAACAAATATAGCCAATCTTCTAAATACAGA
Source organism: Lithobates pipiens (assembly GCF_037356315.1). Classification (NCBI taxonomy): domain Eukaryota; kingdom Metazoa; phylum Chordata; class Amphibia; order Anura; family Ranidae; genus Lithobates; species Lithobates pipiens. Next base: position 11,288,184 of record NW_027507790.1, read on the forward strand.
TCGATTCGGAACAATGAATATATGAAAAAAATTTGAATATACAAAACAAATTCAGAAAACAGATCATTCTAACATAACAAATATGACTAAATTATGACTAACTTATTTTAACAAATAAATCTGAAACTAACAAAACACATTTTTCCATCATGCACATCTCTATCTAGCTGTATACATAACTATTTAAGTATTAAACCCAAAAAGAAAGATGTGTTATATTTCAGCTTGCCAATTGTTAGATGTGATGACTGCATTTGTTTTCTTTTTTAGGCTTTTTTCCTTCTATTTTTATCTGGTGATCCAGCCAGTAAGGAATAAAATGGTCACTGTAACTGCTTATTAAGTATTGGAGCTGGAGTCTGGCTTCAATTTGCTATTACCATTGCATTTAAATCTGCTAGCACATCTAACACTCCTCTTTGCCCAGACTGACAATGCTGCTGTTCAAAGATGCCCCTGAGAGTGGGGGCAGTCTAATAAAGGAAATGTGTCTGGCAGGATCATCAGATGAAAACAGAGGGGAAAAGCATAAGAAAAGAAAACAAATGCAGCCACCACATCTAATGACAAGTAAACTGCAATATGTCACATTTTTTATTTTGGGTTTATTACCACTTTAAGTTCAAGATAAAGGGATCGTGACCCTGGTCCCCATCCAGGCCTCCCAAAAGAATGGGGCAATTGGACTATCTCGGTACAGTAGAGCAAGGGTAGGTTTAAGTATTCAAGTATGTAAGCAAATGTAGATCCCTTGGATCCTCACGGGTACAACATTCATATTCCCTAATGGGGAACTTTTCACTCCCCATACCTCAGCCCACTGTGGCACTAATGGGGTTGTTTATCTAATGCTTTGCGATTGCAGGGAGTTTTATGTAGGGAAGATTATCAGGGAACTAAAGCAGAGAATTGGAGATCATCTATATCACTCAGTAAATGGAAAACATACCACCGTTGGCTGGCATATAGGCCTTTACCATAAATATAAACCTTTAGCTGTTAAATTCTTGGCCTTGGGTGGGGGTGACTGTGACAAGGTGCTCTTGCAGCAGGAGACCCTCTGGATTGAGAGGATTAATGCCACTATTCCACCCGGGCTGAACAAAGTCAACTCCTTTAGACCATTCGTGTAACTCCTGTCCCCTAGAGTTCACCCTAGGTTCCCTTATGTCTTGTCTCAACTTTGGATATGCAGATACATTCCTGCATATCCACCTATACACATTTCTCCGTCATGGTATTTGGTTATTAGGTTAGCTTTGCATATTGGTCCTATAATGTGTTTCTCCTTATGTCCTGTGCCATGTTCTAATTGTATTTTTTGTGCTTGTGTATCTTTATGTTCTTGCTTTCTTTTACTTTTCTTAGCCTCAGGCTCCACATACCCCTGAGCCTCCAATGTGAATTTTAAGGGTTGCATTGGCCCCAAAGTGTATTTATCTAATCCCTGTACACCAATTGTATTTACCTCATTTTGTATTGTGAGTATTTCTTATTACAATTTACCTCTATTGCATTTTAACTGTTGTTTACTTGTCTGTTTATATTGTTGTAATTGAGCTTTGCTGCTTGCCCCCCTCCCATGTGTGTGTCTTCTGGCGGTGGCTTGGTGGGCTCCCTAGTGGATGGACAGGTCCCAGGTCATGGGACCACCTCCTCCACTTGCACATGTCCTGGCTTGGGCTTCCGCCCTTTGGCCATAGGGCGAGTGTGCATGCATGCTGGCATCTCTTTCGTGCGTGCGCACTACAGGAGCTCTGACCCTGTGACGTCACATGTCGGCCAGAGCCGGGGCTCATGAAATGTCACTGGGTTGGGGATTACAAATAGCAGGCATTTGCCTGCTTGTTCATGCTCTGGACTCTGGGTCCGGGAATCGTGTATGTTAGTAAGCCTACAGTAAGTTTACCTTGGAGATTTACATTTTAATTGCAGCCACTTTGCAGTCTCCCCTGTTCAGGGGAATTGGCAATGGGCAAATTCATTTATTTTGGGTACTGTTTCCTTTCTCCATAGGTCATCTGGGTGGGAGCATGCGTGTTTTTTTGCGCTCCTACTTCCTACCTTCCTCCTGTAGTGCTACATATTGCTGCCGTACACCGGTACCCTCTTCCTTAGTGGGATTTCCCTAGTGGACTTTTCTTCCCAGGACCCCTAATCTTTTGTATTTGGATACAAGCTATATACTATGTGCCTTTTTTTCCATAAGCCCCCTCTTTTTTATCCACTTTTCCTTGGTTTGTTTCTCGTTATTAATTTATTTTGCCTTCCCTTCTTGACCTTCTCCTCACCCCCCTCCCCTTTTCCCTCCTTTCCCCCTCCCCTCTCCCACTTTCCATCTTTTCTTTTTCCCACCCTTTTTTTCTTAACCCACCCCCTTTCCTTCCCTTCTTCCCCCCCCCCCCCCCCTTCATCCAGTTTCCCTCACCACAAACACACCTTTTTCATTTCAATTTCAATTTCAATTTTATATATTTTTTCAGTGTTTTTTTAAAATTTTCACAATTTTCACTCATTTCACTTACTGTCCCCTACCTAATTTAACCTTTACTGACACTTTCCTTCACTTGTAGGTTTTTATCTAATTAAACCACCCCAGTCACATCCCTTCACTCTCAGTCTCCTCAAAGTACATAGCTTACCCATTTCATCTGTCTTACTCTGTCTATTTAGATGCCAGTCCATTGTTTTGTTAGACCCCCCTAGTCGCTGCGAGAGACCCCCCTTGGTGGTGGACGCCTTGTCCCCTGTGCCTGCCGGGATGTGAGTAAGCAGCTTCGCTCATCCCCTTTTACATATAAATATATTGTTTAATTGACATTTTGTATTAAATGTTGTTTCTATTTATGTCTTTGGTCAAATATATTGTCATTGATCATCTGTTAATCAAATTACAGATACCCTCCTGATGAAACGGCATTAGTCCACAAAACTAGTTGAGATGTTATCCGTGATCAACTATCCCACTGTAATCTTCCCCATTTGGGGATTATTATCTTTGTGATAAATGGAAAATTACCATGCTTTTAAATTGTAATTGATTATTTGTTATGTGTTATTAATTTTGTATTAATAAACTTTTGTATTATTTTCATATATTTGCTTACATACTTGAATCTACCCTTGCTCTACTGTACTGAGATAGTCCAATTACCCTATTCTTTTGGGGAAGCCTGGTTGGGGACCAGGCTCCCGACCCCTTTATCTCTAAGTTTCTGGATGATGGTACAATTCTTTAAATATTTTTTTATTACTTGTATTGAATACAGAGGCTACCCCTATCTTTTCACTTTAAGTTCAAGTTCATATACATAATATGTTCTGATGTTTTGCATGAATTACATGCTTTAGTTCACGTCACAACATTTTATTCAGATTGAGTTCAGGACATTATTGTTAATTTACTCCTTTGTTTTTTGGATTCTTGATGGACCCAATACTATTTTGATCTTCTGGTTATAGACAGACACCTTCACATTTGATAGTTTAATTCCTGATACAAATTTTAGTTCATAGCTCTTACTGGCCTTGAAAGATAAAAAGCAAATCTAATATTAAATCTGAATTTGGGACAAAGTGTTTTTCTTTGCTGTGGATAGAGTGATTGTAAAGTCTCCTTAAAGAGGGATTCCACCAAAAAAAAAAAAAATATTAAAAGCCAGCAGCTATAAATACTACAGCTGCTGACTTTTAATAAATGGACACTCACCTGTCCCGGGTTGCAGCGATGCCGGCAGCCGAGGCCGATCAATCGCTCGGCTCTCGGCTGCTGCAGTCACCATTCTAGGTGAGGGAATCAGGAAGTGAAGCGAATCGGCTTCACTTCCCGGTTCCCTACTGCGCATGCGCGAGCCACGCCGCGCAATAGGAAATCTCTGCGCTGTCACTGGGACCCGTGTGTGTCCCAGCAGACAGCGCGGCAGGGCAGGAAATGGCGTAGACTCCCACGGGAGTCTATGCCCAGAAGTGGGTGAAAATACCTGTCTTTGACAGGTATCCCCACCCCCCTCCCCCCTGAAAGGTGTTAATTGTGACACCGGAGGGGGGGAGGGATCCGATCAGCGGAGGTTCCACTTTAGGGTAGAATCCCGCTTTAAAAACAAAACAAAAACAAACAGATTATACTTACCTGCTCTATGCACAGAGCAGCCTGTATCCTCCTCTTCTCAGGCCCCTCTTTGCTCCCCCTGGCCCCTCACTCCTATCGAGTGCCCCCTCAGTCAGAAGCTTTCTATGGGGGCACCCGAACCAAGTCCGAGCTCTTAGTGTATCCATTCAGACACAGAGCACCGGCCTGGCTCCACCCTTTCTTCCCTGATTGACTGGCTGACTTTCATTGACAGCCGCGGGAGCCAATGGCACCACTGCTGTGTCTCAGCCAATCAGGAGTAGTGTCCTGTATGGTTTAGACATTCATGGACATCACTGGAGAGAGATGAGGCTCAGGTAAGTAATTAGTGGGTGCTGGGGAGGCTGCTACACCCAGAAGGTTTTTTTATGTTAATGCATAGAATGCATAAGATAAAAAACCTTCTGCCTTTACAACTCCTTGAGTATATTCAAGGCTCAATGTTTTTTGTTTTTTTTGTTTTGGATAGGGTAAGGATCGGTTAATATCAACCCAAACCAAAAAAAAAATGTTTTCTGTTGTCTGTGTTCCATTTGGGAGGTTTCCCTTGACTTCCTGTCTTGGAGACAAAGGTGTAAACATGAGGTAAAAATACCCTTTAGACAGTTGTCACTAAAACAGGTGTCCCCCACTGGAATATTGATCCATATCTCACATTTCTGTGACAGCTGTTACATTTTGGATTTCCCATCAATTTCTGTCCTGATCACAATAATCACCAGAACAAATGGGAAGAGTAAATCTCGCCAGTGGGGACAAAGACAGCATTAAAAAAGCAGAAATGGCTTTCAAACATTTACAATTCTACCTGAAAGAAAAAAAAGTGATTTTAGACACACTTTAAAGTTTTTTTTACCTTATCTCTTAGCTCCCCCAAGCCCTCCTATAATACTTACCTGACCTCAATCTCAATACAACCCTGTGCCCAAGAAGAGTAGCTCTGCATTCTCTCTCAATCCTCACAAGACTCAGTGGGAGCCACTGGCTTCTGCTGCTGTCAATCAATGTTTTATAGACACACACAGAGGGTTATTTATGAAAGGCAAACCCACTTTACACTGAAAGTGCACTTGGAAGTGCAGTCGCTTTATATCTGAGGGGAAGATCTGAAATGAGGGGAAGCTCTGCTGATTTTATCATCCAGTCACGTGCATACTAAAATGCTGTTTGTTATTTTCCTTGCATGTCCCATTCGGATTTACAGCAACTGCACTTTCAGTGCACTTGTAGTGCAAAATGGATTTGCCTTTAGTAAATAACCCCCACAGTCTGGCTCGGGAGTGCGTCCACAATGGCTGTCCCCATAAGCAAGTGGTTTGCTATGGGTGCAGATGGAGAAGAGGAAGATCTGAGTGCACCAGCAGGGGACCCCATAAAAAGAGGCTAGTGGGGCATGCTTGTTATTTTAGTTGCCTTTCGTAATGCTTTATGGTAGCTAGAGATGAGATCCTATGTAACAACACTACGAATGATCTTTCTACAATGTGCAAGGTCTCCTTGGACAAATCTTCTTGTTTTTGCCTATGGAGCAGAAAGGGGGTATGAAGTAGGCAACAGCTGTCTAAGCCCTTGTACACACGGTCGGACATTCCGACAACAAAATCCGACGGACTTTGTCCAAAACTTGTGTTGCATACACACGGTCGGACAAAGTTGTCGGAAAATCCGATCGTACGTAACTCGACGATGTTATTTCGTTACGACGGGACTACGTTCAGGCTAGTAGCCAATAGCATTGGTCTACAATGGTCGACAAAGTCCGTTCGGATCATGTTATCGGAAACTTTTATAGCCCAAACCCTGATTACAAGGACTTTGATCCCTAAAGTATAACCCACCTGCAAGAAATTCTTAAAAATTTCACTTGTCTGTGAAGTGGAATGTGAGGCAAATTATTGAATTATCGGGATAGTGTGAACTATCTGACATCCCGCCTTGGCATCTTCCCCAACTCTTTAAAGCATGTACTAATCAGCCCCATACTTAAAAAGCACTCATTGGACCCAACTGATCTTAACAATCTAAGCCCTATCTCCTTGCTCCCCTTTTTATCCAAACTCTTTGCACAGCTGGTCTACAACTGACTAAGCAACTACCTTGCTGAGAATAGCATTCTTAATCCCCTTCAGCTGGATTTGATCCCCAACACTCCACAGAAACTGCTCTCCTAAAACGAACCACTTGTCGACCAGCCGCCACAGTTATACTGCGGCAGGTTAGCTCAGCTGCGCGAATCGCCATAGGTGCACACCGATTCGTTCATGAGGTTCTGTGGGCGTCCGCTGGGAGCCAATCAGTGGGTCCAGCAGACTATAGCAAACAAGGCAGATCTCCGTTTTGACAAGGGATCACGCAGAGATCTTGTCTTCCTGCTATGCAGGAATATGGATATGTGCATTATCCCAGGCAGCCCATCCCTCCACACAGTTAGAAACACGCTGATGGGACACATTTAACCCCTTGATTGCCCCTAATGTTAACCCCCTTCCCTGCCAGTGCCATTAGTACAATGTCAGTGCATATTTTTAGCACAGCTAAGGGGTACGATCTGTCAGCCGCAATGTCTTAATCCTGCTAAAAATCATTGATCACCGCCATTACTAGTATAAAAAATAAATAATAGTATAAAATGCTGTAAATCTTTCCCCTACTTTGTAGACACTATAACTTTTGTGAAAAGCAATCAATTTACGCTTATTGGGGGAGGGGGGTTTTACCAAAAATATGTAGCAGAATACATACTGGCCTAAATTTATGAAGAAATTATATTTAAATATTTATATTTTTCAAAATTGTCAATCTTTTTTTCGTTTATAGCGAAAAAAAGAAAAACCCCAGAGTTGATCAAATACCACCAAAAGAAAGCTTCTATTTTGGTACAATGTCGTACGACCGCGCAATTGTCAGCTAAAGTAACGCAGTGTCATATCACAAAAAATTGCCTGGTCAGGAAGGGGGTAAATCCTCCCGGGGCTGAAGTGGTTAATAAATTATCTACTAACAGCCAAAACCAATGGACAGTATTCTTTACTCCTACTCCTGGACCTTTCTGCTGCCTTTGATATGGTTGACCATCCCCTCCTCCACAAAAAACTCCACACCTTTGGTCTCCGTGACTGTACTCTTCGCTGGTTCGCTTCCTCCTTGTCCAACCGCACCTTTAGTGTTACATACAATTATACTTTTTCCTCTCTTCTTCTTTCTCTGTTGGGGTCCGCAAGGTTCTGTTCTTGGACCTCTCCTATTTTCAATCTACACCACCTCCCTGGGTCAGCTGATAGCCTCCCATGGCTTCCAATACCATCTCTACACTGATGACACCCAAATCTATTTCTCTTCCCCTCAGATCTCTCCCTCCGTCTCCTCACGTATCAATAATTTACTAACAAATATATCAGTCTGGATGTCACAACACTTCCTCAAACTCAGTCTATCCAAAACCAAACATAACTTTTCCTCTCCCATGTGCCTCATCCCTTAATCTCTCTGTCAAAATCGATGGCACAACTATAAGCCCATCCCCGCATTCCAATGGTTCTAGGTGTATTCCTGGACTCTGAACTCTCCTTTAAGCCCCTAAGCCCCAGAACATCTAATCACTGTCCAAATCTTGCCACCTCAACCTCTGCAACATCTAAAAAATACACCCCTTTCTGACCATTGACACAACAGCTCTTAATTCACTCCCTGGTCATCTCTCGCTTTGAAAACTGCAACTCCCTTCTCACTGGCTTACCTCTACATAGTCTATCCCCCCTTCAATCCATCATGAATGCTTCTGCAGGATTTATCCACCCTACCAACCGCTTAGTATCTGCTACACCTCTCTGTTAATCCCTATATTGGCTTCCGCTCACCCAACAAATTAAATTAAAAATACTGTCAACTACTTACAAAGCCATCCACAACCCCCAGCTACATCACTAGCCTAGTCTCAAAATACCAACCTAATCGTTCTCTTCATTCCTCTCAAGACCTCCTGCTCTCTAGCTTCCTCGTCAACTCCTCCCATGCTCACCTCCAGTACTTTTCCAGAGCCTCTCCAATCCTATGGAACTCATTACCCCTCTGTCTGATTATCTACTACTCTATTCGTTTTTAGATGATCCCTGAAAACCCTCCTCTTCAGAAAAACCTATCCTATCCACACCTAACAACTGTATGCCTATTTTCTATTCAGCTCACCCCCCACAGTTATTACCTTTTGTTTCACTTGATATATATATATATATATATATATATAATGCAGCCAGCACAGCAATAGACAACGTTGAATAGCAAAATGTAAAAAGGTATGTGCAGTGCTAAATGTGAAAAAAATCTCTGTATAACAGGATGATCAAAATATGTGCATCGACAATTCCATGAAAACTCATAAATATAAAAAGTACCATGAAATATGCGTAAATATCTCACACTGATATGTACAGTAAATAAACATTGCACCGGATATAAATATTGTGACAAAAGTGAGTCAAACACAGAAGGAAAAAATTGAGGGAAAATCAAAATCAAAAAAAGTCCACATAAGTGAAGAACAGGTGGTGAAATGGATCCAAAAATAGAGGGTAAGTATTTATCATATCAGCAGGGATCACATAGGAATCATGTGTGTAAAGGAGACAACCACCACCAACTAGGAGAAGGCTTACCAGAACGTGTGGACTCAGTAAGGCTTATGCCCAATGAGTCGTCAGAGCTTGTGGTGTATATACACCAGTAGAATGGAACTTCAACGCCTCTTAGTCCTGGCCAGAATGGGAGATGATCCCTCCATCCCTTGTATGGCTCAGTATGGTAAGAGCCGGTCAGGACTGGCAGCCTCAAACGAAGGGTGGACCAAGTCTTCCCTAAGCACTCATACAGTGTAACCAAAAAGGAAATAAATGCTCCACAGTGTAGTGTAATACCGTAGGTGCAGAAAAGGATTTATTTTAAAACAGGAACATTCACATTTCAATGGATAAAAAGCGCTTGTAGGAGTATTCTATAGCAATCAAATTAATGCAATGGCATCAGCAGGGCTTGTCCCGATTTGTGTTTAGTCTAAAGAGACATCATCTGGGGTATAAGCCTGCTATGGTCATTGCGTATATATAGAAGATATGACCCCAAAATGAAATACCAGCCTATGACAGAACTTCAGGATCGTGTGTGCAATCCAGCAATCACTTCCTGTTTGGTAAGATGGCGCAGACACGTGTGGGCCAAACCTCACTCTGAGGATCAGGCCATCTGCCGCATCAGATGCATCATCAGCTGACAACTTCCTGTGTGACAAAATGGCGCAGACATGTGCTGGTCAAGCCTCAATCTGAAATGGCGAGACCAATGCCCATATCCGCTGCGTCATCTGCCCAGTTCCTCTAAGGAAATAGGAATTTGTGGCACCAAGCCTCGATATGAACCAGGGGGGAAGTGAAATGTCTTGTGATAAATACACACCGCAAAAGCAACGCTATTAAAACATTTTGCTTACATGTATTGAAAAAAGTCAAATATATATTAGGGCCAGCTCACATTGGTGTGATGTCAGAGATTGGATGTGATTTGCACTGCACTGCAGTGAAAATCACATGCGATCTCTGTGCAATGCGATTTCAGCCATAAAGATCGTAAAGATTGTATGGCTGAATTTGCATCAAATTCACACAGGACCCTTTTTGGGGTTATGCGGGAACCCGCAGTGGATTTGCAGGGTTCCAACATCGCAGCAGTGTGAACCGGCCCTCAAACACTAAAAAAGTAAATCAAGGTTGGAGGTCCATATTAGGTCATCTAAAATAAATATCAATACATAAATGCAACAATCAATTGAGTAAATAAGTCTAAACATTAAGACTAACATAAATAAATAAATAATGGAAATGAATAAATGCCTATGCCATTATAGAAAACCACCGTAGTGTCTATAAACCCAAGAATATTAAGTAAAAATAAAAATAAAAATGTTGAAGTATGTGGAGACACCAAATGCCTTATTGATAAAGGTGTTGATGTCCCACTCCACGTTCATACCGGACGGGGAGTGGGATTGTAACTCTTAAATCCAAAAGGTTTCGAGATGAGACACACCTCTGGTCGTAGCCTCACCTCTCCATGGAGGAATATATATATCTATGATTAAAAATTCAGTGCCATTTGGAACACGTTTATGGTACTGATGATAGTGTTTCAGTACACTGTGATTAGTAGCTCCCTTTTTGATTTTAGCTATGTGTTTGTTGACTCTCACTGAAAAAGAACAAATTGTTCTGCCAACATATTGTTTGCCACAAGGGCAGGTGAGTAGATACGCAACGTTCTTAGTGGCACATGTAAAAATATGTTTCATGCAATAAGAACGGTTGGTAACTGTAGATTTGAATTGTTGTGTTTTACATCTATCACGTGTATTGTATTGACATACATTACACTTTTTACATGGATAGTAGCTAACTAGATTGTGAAAGAAAGAGGATCAAACAGTAGGGTTAATGATATTAATGGCAATCTTGCTCTGTAGAGATGGAGCACCTCTATACACAACCTTTGCCCAGTCAGGTAATAGAGGACCCAGAATGCGATCGCTCTTCAATACATTCCAATGTTTATTAATAATGATGGAAAATTAGGTTAACTTTGACCATTTATAGGAATCGTTAAAATCTTGACAAAGTTTATCCATCAACAGAGATCTCCTATTGATTTCTAAAGTTTTCTGGAGTTCTAAATCAACCTCAACCCGATCGTATCTTTAATCAAGGAACCTCTGTCACAAGACTGAAGCTTGTTGTTTGAAAACTTGTGTGTCAGTACAGTTTTTACTCAAGCGTAAAAATTGATTACGAGGAACCGAATGTAGCCATGATCTATGATGATAGCTATCGATGGGAATGAAACCATTGCATCAGTAGGTTTATCCACTTCCTGACCAGGCCATTTTTTGCGAAACGGCACTGCATCACTTTAACTGACAATTGTGCAGTCGTGCGATATTGTACCCAAACAAAATGTATGCCCTTTTTTCCACCACAAATAGAGCTTTCTTTTGGTGGTATTTTCTATCACCTCTAAGTTTTTATTTTTTGCTTCTATAAACAAAAAAAGAGCGAAAATTTTGAAAAAAACACAATATTTTGTAGTTTTTGCTATAATAAATATCCCATATGTTTTTTCTTTAAAAAAAAGATTTTTTTCCATGGTTTAGGTCGATATGTATTCTCCGACATATTTTTGGTAAAAGAAATCGCAATAAGCATATATTGATTGGTTTGTGCAAAAGTTATATCGTCTACAAAATAGGGGATAGATTTATGGCATTTTATTTTATTTTATTTTTTCACTAGTAATGACGGTGATCAGCGATTTTTATCGTGACTGCAACATTGAGGCGGACAGATCGGACACTTTTGACAGTTTTGTTGGACCAGTGACATTTATACAGTGATCAGAGCTAAAAATAGCCACTGATTACTGTATAAATGTCTTTGGTAGGGAAGGGGTTAACACTAGGGAGCATCAAGGTGTTAAATATGTTTCCTATGTGTGTTCTAACTGTGGGGGGGGCGTGGAACTGACTAGGGGAGGAGACCGATCGGTGTTCCTAATGACACACTATCTGTCTCCTCTCCCCTGACAGAACCAGAATTTGTTTAGACACAGAGATCCCAGTTCTCGCTCTGTCACGAGCGATCGCGGGTGCCCGGCGGTCATCTCACCCACTGGGCACGCGCATCAGTTCCAGAGACACGCTGCGCACCTGCTAAAGCATCTTAAATTGCCAACATACAGCTACGACTGCTCGCACAGGGGCACTGCGGCAGCTGAATGGGAAGCAGTTAAAGTACGTTTTGAATTTAAACTGACAATCACAAATTGTTCTCATGGAAGCATGGACATGTGAGCTTTCTTTGTCCCTAATCTTTGCTCAGTAGCCCCTAAAATCATTTTGTTTTTCATTCCAGCACTGTAAAGTGCTTATGAACAGAGAAAGTTACATTAGCATATTGTATTCAGCAGGCTTTTTAAGGCAATTATTTTGTGGTTCGATTAAATACGACTTTTGTCGGGGTCAAGAGAGCCCGATATGTACTTGTAGATCCAAATGATAATTTGTTGTTTTCTTTGTTAAGCATCAAAAGCAGAACAATAAGTCAATAATTCCAGATTTCCCATGATGTTTACATAGTGTGTTTAAACAGATAGACAAGGAAATATCAAATGAAGACACAAACGTAAATGGAAAGTAACAAAGAGATCTAATTTTAGGTATGTGAACAGCCCTAAACAATTTGTAATTCTGACCCACCCTTTGTTTTTTGGATATTTATAAAGAGACCAATGTTATCATAGGAAGGAATTTAACAAGTTGGAGTAAAATTCAAAACCCTTGATGCTAGCTTACTGACCACTCATATATGTGAATGAAATCAAGTTGAAGGTGGTTGAAATTTCCTCAAAATTGCCATGCCTATTGTCAACTTCAGAAGCCATGCTGACATGTATCCAAGGATACTACACATTAGATGCTGTGTGCTATTTCTGACTGCATTGCATCAATCTTCACTTTTCATTGAAGCACATAGTTTGTATACACAGGCAGACAATGATCAGGTTCCTCTATCGGTATCAGTGCAGCTTGTCTTGACTTAAACCAAACAGAGCCTGATGAAGACAAACCCTAGACATGTAGTTGTCTTTTGCTAGTGGGCACCTGAATGCTAGAAAACATGGCCATGCCCGTCTGGGTCTTCATAGAATTTTCCATTCACACATCAGTATGGCAGATCTGTTGAGTATGTTGAATAAAAAAAAAAAAAACATTATTTGTGAAAGTTTTTCCAAAAACTTTAACAATCATATATCCAAGAGTATTGGCTGTTGGAAATGAAGTATAATCAATAGACATTGTTTATAATGGATTACAGGGTGCCCATAAGGGCAGACTGCAAATGACACTATACCATGGTTTAACACTGCATTTGAGCACCAAAAACGCTATTTAATTATTTTTTTAATTTTCAAAGCAAACTCACCCATCCATCCATGTCTCTATGCTTTATGTTGCTGAGAAATCACTTTGAAAAACACCCCTATTTCTGGCCATGGCCATCTTGGTGACTCATCTAGCTTTTACTTCCTGGGATCCATCTTTCCTTAGCTCAGACATGCAGATAGGAGGGTGTACTTATCTGAGAAAACCCCTCCTCCCCTCTTGAAGACTCTTGAGATGTATGACCACATTTGCCTAGGCCTTTAAACTAGGAAATGTAGAAAAAGTAAAATAAGTTTAAAATAAGTAAATATTTTTGGATAGTACTTTCTTATCCATTTACTAACACTAGCAGCATAAGGATTTAAATAGTTGATGTTGATTGAAAATTGAAGTTACACTTTACGTTTTGACAAACTAGGAAGAAGAGGGATTCAAAATATATTTGACGGTGTAATTGCGCGCTTTCTGATTTCAAATGTGTAGTTTCAATGTGCTGCTGTAACCAAAAAATTTAAGAAAAAGAGAAAGTAAAAGAAAAAAGGGTGTGGGGGTAAAACAGAAAAATCTAACATACATAAGAACATATATTGTATATATGTTGGGTATTAAAAAAAGGATTCTTAACCCATCTCATGCTTCCATAGTGCCCCTTGCCTGGCTGCTGATTTTTAATAAGGACACTTACCTGTCCAGCGAGCCCATGATGTTGGCCCCCCCCCCCCCCCGAGGCTGATCCGTCCATCGGATCGGCTGTCGGCGCCACCATCTTAACGAAAGGAAACAGGCAGTTTCCTACTGCACATGCAAGAGGCGTATGGCGCTTTGTGAATGGCCCCGTTGTTTTCTGGGATACACACATGTCCCAGAAGGCAACGGGTCCTCTCGTCGAAAAGGAGGAAGTGGCATGGAATAGGAAGAGGCAGTTTAGGACGACTGCCTACCAACAGGGGTTTCTGGTAAGTAAAAAAAAAAAAAAAAATTCAAATTATTTTAAACATTTTTTTTTAAGAATAATAATGCTACTTTTTATTTTAGGGTGGCCCTCCACTTTAAGTCAGAACATTTTTTAAATATGTATAGTTAAAAGTTTCTCTTTAAAATGGAGTAGAGGAGCAGAACTTGTCAGCTTATGATTTTTTGCAGTTTTGGTCCTATTGGGGAGATTTTTCTTCGTTCCCCTTCCCAAAGATTCAGCAAAAAGTGAGAGAAAATCTCTAAAAAAATTAGGGGAACTCCTTTTCTTAAAGCAGTACTAAATGCAAAACTTTTTGTTTTCATTTTGGATAGAGTAAAGAAGAGCTATAACTTCTGTCATCCCTATCTGTCTGTGTACCATTGCAGAGATTTCCCTTCACTTCCTGTCCCTTAGCCAAAACAGGTTGTGAGAGGAGTGAGAGGAAATCCCTACAAAGTAAGGGAATCCCTAGTTGTCACCATGGTCATTAGAACTGGTGTCCCCATTGGAAGATTTCCCCTGTATTCCTGTTCTTTAGAATTTTCTGCTTTATTTTCAGTGATAATGGTCACCAGTACAATTAAAGAGGGTGAATCTCCCTAACGGGGACACATTACAAATCTGACAGGGGTTCTAATCCTTCTCTGCTTTATCCAAAGCTAAAGGAAAAGCTTTGTCGTTAGTTGTACTTTAAACAGTTGTCACCAGAATGGGTGTCTTGATTGACAGTTTACCTTTGCCCAATGGCGGCTGGTGGTAATTTTTTGGGGGAGATGGTAAAGAGTGCACCCACCACCGCTCCCCCCGGGTCAGGTCGGGCCAGTCGGTGCACCTACCTCAACCATGGGTGGCTCCTTCCCCTTTTGGCCAATCGGGAAACGCGTCTTCCACGCACGCTTCCTGATTGGCGGAGAGGCGATTCAGTGTTAGAATAGCGAACATTCATTGGCTATTCTAACACACCTGGGTGGGCTCCAAGCATCCAAGCACAATGCTCTGCGTCCGAAGCCTACCCTATTTTGAAGCCTATTAGAGACTCTGGCTCTGATCAGGTGCTTAAAAAAAACCCTGCTACTGTAATTCATGAGCCCAGCATCCTGAAAGGGGCCAGACGCATGAATAGGGGTGGCGGCGGCAAAAGAACGGGGAGGCGGTGCCCATGCACCCTTAATGGACGGGCCGCACCCACACTTTGCCTCTGGAGACAACCAACCAAAATAACAGAGAGGGTGAATAACAGATAGCAATACAAATCTGACAAGAGGTTATATTCCCTCCCTACTCATTCTAAAACAAATGATACACTAAATAAAGTATATTTTAAAACAATCAGTGTACTTTTTGATCACTTAGTAATCCCTAAAGTGTTTGTTACTCCAGCATTTCATATTCCTAATATGTGCCTGTACTTGTATGAAAATGTATCCTCTTTTCTTTGCATTGCTTCCTTTGTGGGAAATCCCTGGTGTTCCTGTCTGTCTCTATGCTTTCCTATTAGAAACTGACCACACTAAGTAGGAAAACACACTGTGGTCAGTTCTCTAGCTTTGCTGGGAACTCAGCCTGCTCTCCTCCAATAATCAGACTTGTCCTGACACGCCCCCTCTGCATAGCCTCTCACTGTGAAGCTCAGTGTGCGGTTGCTTCTCCTCCCCCAGCTCTTATTCAGCTGAGAACAGAGGAAACAGAGGGAATGTGCTCAATTAATAAAATGTAAAAAAGGTATTACTAATGTTTTTTTTTTTATATCTATACACAAATGTTTGCCTTTCATTTCAGTTTTAAAGTGAATTGGTTGCTTTACAAGGTAATTGTTTACAATCACTTTAATAATAATAATAAGGATATTTTTTTAAAACAATTAGTGTACATTTTGTTGACTTGGTATCAGCCTCTTATTATATCCAGTACAGCATAGCTCAACTCGTTTAGCGGATGAAAATCTCGCTTCTATGTCTATCAAGCTATTTTCCTGGAATTCAGCTTTAGTTGTTTCTCTAATACAGAGGGAATAATATTATAAATGATAGATAACTTGTTTGTGTTGGACCACAGAGAAAAATTGTCCGTTATATAATAAGAATGTGACCCTCATTTTTATTCATGCTCCCATTTTTATTTCTTTGACCCCATTTCCAGTATATGATCTTGTTTCATTAGTGTGCTTCCTCCATGGACAGCCAGCCACCAAGACTGCAGACTGTTATGATTGGTTTACACTGCAGTAAGTTCATAGAAGAGAAGTGAAAGGAAATATTTCCAGTGTCGCTCACTAACATGAAACATTGAGATATCCAAGGCCCAGAACAAGACAGAGATTTCCAAATGTTTCTCATTTTTGCTGATTTTGGCAGCGCTTGAAGGAAACCTGAAACAGAGGGAATTTCAATAGCATGGCAATTAAGCATAGTGCTGTAGAGGCGGGTTTCATTCATTTTTCCCAACCTATCACAGTCTCCTTTTCTCCCTCTCCTGCTTTCTGCTTCTCATCTTACTATTTCCCTTTCCTTGCTCTGTGTGCTTTGTTTATTCTACAGGACTTTTTTTCCTTCATTTCTCTTTTAGTCTTGTGTTTCATTCATATTAATAGCATAGTACTGTTTTTTTTAATGGAAACCAGTGTTTAACTAATTAAGCATTCTCATTGATATCAGCAACTGATTGATATCCAATTAACTTAATATATGTTGATGTGTTTAGACATTGGTTAAAATATATTTCACTGTCTTAATCCAAATAATTGGTGTAAAAATGTTAAAGTAGATGTAAACCCCAAAAGAATGAAATTTAGTTTGCATATACGTTAACCTCTTCCCACCGATGGTACGCATATATGCGCCCTCTCGTTGGGTGGGCTTTATATATGGAGCCTTATGTAAACACTTTTCTGTGCTGATATCACGTGCCCACCTCCACCTCCTGGCATTCAGAAGCCATGAGGCACCGGTGGGAAGGGGTTAAGCCTGTGTTTTGCACTAGATACAATGGGTAAACTAAGTATTGAACACATCACCATTTTTTTAGGTAAATTTATTTCTAATTGACATGAAATGTCCCCCCACATGTTGGTAACAACCCATGCAATCCATACATACAAATAAAATTAAAAAATGAGTTAAAAAATCAGTTATGTGTAATAAAATGGAATGACACAGGGAAAAAGTATTGAACACATGAGCAAAGGGAGGTGCAAAAAGGCATGGAAAGCCAAGACACCAGCTGAAATCTATCAGTAAATAGAAAGCAATCCTGCCTCGTGTCAGTTCAAAATAATATCAGCTGGTTCAGTCTCAACTGATGGCTTATAGAAAGGTGTCCCATTACCAAGGTGTCACAGAAGAAACATCTCATGATGGGTAAAAGCAAAGAGCTCTCTCAAGACCTTCACAACCTTATTGTTGCAAATCATACTGATGGCATTGGTTGCAGAAGGATTTCTAAGCTTCTGAATGTTCCAGTAAGCGCTGTTGTGGCCATAACCCAGAAATGAAAAGAATATAATTTCACTATAAACTGGCCACAATCAGGTGCTCCTCACAAGATTTCTAACAGGAGGGAAACGAATTATCAGAAGAGTTGTTCAAGGGCCAAGGACTACTTGTGAAGAGCTTCAGAAAGACCTGGAATTAGCAGGTACAAGTGTTTAAAAAAAAAAAAACAATAAGTAATGCACTCAACCATCTTGGCCTGTATGCACGCTCACCACGCAAGACTCCAGTGCTGAAGAAAAAGAATGTTGAAGCTCGTTTAAAGTTTGCTGCACAACATTTAAACAAGTCTGTGAAATACTGGGAGAATATAGTCTGGTAAGATGAGATTCTTGATAAAAATCTGCTGCCATCTACCAGGATGATGAAGATGAAATGAGGGTGGACATTTCAGCAATACAATGATCCCAAACACAAAGCCAAAGAAACTCTCAATTGGTTTCCAAAAAAGAAAATAAAGCTGCTTGAATGGCCCAGCCAATCACCTGACTTGAATCCAATAGGAAATCTATGGAAAAAACTAAAGATCAGAGCATAGAAGAGTCCCACGGAACCTTCAAAATTTGAAGTTTGTGTGGAAGAATCGGCCAAAATCACACCTGATCAATGCATGCAACTAATTTCTTCATACAGGAGGCGTCTTGAAGCTGTCATTACCAACAAAGGATGTTGTACAAAGTATTAAATAAATTTCATTTAGGGTGTTTAATACTTTTTCCCTGTGTCATTCCATTTTATTACACATAACTTCATTTCTGAACGTATTTGTTTTGGTTTCTTTGCATGTATGGATTGCATGGGTTGTCACTGACGTGGTGAAAATTTCATGTCGATAGCACCTTTAAAAATATATTTATCTAAAAAAAAGGTGACATGTTCAATAATTATTTTACCTGCCGTATTGACAAACAATAAAATTAAAAATTAAAAAATATGTTTACATACTGTCTAATCAAATTTCTTCTTCTTTAACCAGAGAATAAAATAAGATAACTGATTGGTGCTTTGGGACAAATGTTCTACTTGTGCTGTTGGCCTTGGTTGCATATAGGCCTTATGTAATTATATACACAGTACTTAGAGCTAGCCCAATGTGATCATACATATCTAGATTGTGCTTCCTATTTGGTAATACTTCACTCACTGCCACCAATTGGATTCAAAACTGCAAATAAAGAACAATGTAGCCACTTTTACTATCAACATATATGAGGAGCTGGATTCCTGAATAATATTCTGCCGACGTATAGTTAGCCTCTAAAAGGCAGATCTATCTGATACTGTTACATATAAAATATATGAAAATTTGGAAAAAGCTATTTCGCATCTGTTGGCATTTAAGGTGTAATTAACATATGAATTAATTCTTGATTTTATATTTTGCAGTTTTCATTCAAAATATAATAAAAATATTTCCTGAAAACAGTGTAGCCACAAAAGAGTTGAACGAATGAAAGATCAAATGAACAAATTAAAATTCACATAGCGTGAAGTAGCCTGTGGAGATACATCAGAATCAGAAGGTAATATACAGTATACATTGTAAAGATGTGGCATTTTCACTTCCCAGCATTTAAGCCTTCAATGGTTTGTTTTTACAGACTATGGGGCAGATGAAGGGAAAAGACTACCACAGATACCACAGATTATTTTTATTCTGATTTCAATAAATTGGTAAATGGGATGGAATGGTCATAATAATTAGGATTACTTTTGCCGAAATCTTGTATTTGTGTTTTTTTTTAACTTTAAATGTGTTGGACGTTTTTATTAGTTCAACACAGAGGGCATAGCACTTAGTTATCAGTCATGGAGAGGGAGATGGACATTACTCATAGATCACCCCAATTCCAGCACTGTCTTGTTGATTACTCATGGTACACAAGAGTCTTGTGTCTGCTAGCATTGCACTGGTGTATAGACCATCCCAGCTGGGGACTTGTGGTACACAATAGTCTTGTGTCTGCTAATATTGGATTGGTATAATAAAATGCAGACCAATTATTGTAGAGACACCCTCTTGAAGTACCTGCCTAGTGCAGTAGGAAATATGGGGTGGTATCTGCATGACAGATCTGTATTCTAGGCAAGGGATTATTAGACCATATGCAGAGTATATCATACTTTTTCTGCTCAGATTTTGTAATAGAAGGTGGCATCACAGTGCAGGAGCATTTTTGGATCCTCACCAAACGCTGAAGCTTGATGGAAGGTCGTGACATCACCTTTGCTTAAGCGCTGCAGGCAGAATCTGAGAGTAAGGTAAGTATATTGGTATAAAATGACATACATCAGTTATGGTTGTCTATGGCAATTTGAAACGGTATGGCAGTCGTGGACCTCCCAGTAGTGGGGAGCTTCTGCATATCCCTTTTTCTCTGTGCTATGTGAGACGTAGTGTAATGTTGCCTTCCAGATTTGAAAGTTGCCTCTTTTCCTCCCTCCCCCATTCCCTCCACCTTGTGCCTCTCCCTTACTCCTTGTCCCCCAACTACCTCTTGGAGAGTATAGTTCCTACTGCTGGTACCATTGGATTATGATACAGCGAGTTATTCCCTTATGAAATTGCTGGTTATTTTTATGCGCATTTGCAACTTATGTGTTGAGTGTACGTATGTACTGCCATGTCAAATAGTTTTTGTTCAGTTTGCTTTTTGTATGTTCTATCATTGTATCCTTTAATAAAGCAACCTTGATTGTTAAAAAAAAAAAAAAGTAAAAGAAAAAGTATATTGGTATACGGAATGAGGGGGCTAATTTATTAAACAGATCTTCAATTTCCATGCACAGTTCACTTTTAATACTGGTGAACCTTGGCAGATTGAATCACAAGTCCTGTCAAATTACTGGTAGAGCAGATTTGTAGTCATCTCCAATCGTGAATGTTAAAATAAACACAAATTTACTTAAACAAATTCATCAGCCAGTTCTGGAAACATAAGAAGTAGCTCTTTGTTAAGAGAGCACATCTCATTAACGCTTTATTATAATTTCTGTGGTTTACTGTTAAAAATGTAGGCACATTTGCAGACGTGTTCTGGTTTCAGCCTCAATCAGACATATTTTCATTTTTTTTACATTCGATTTATTTAAATTATTATGAACATATTGTAACACAAACAAACCAAAATTCGGAATCTGAAGGCTTGTTAGTGTTATGTTACGTCATCGTAGCTCCTTTTCAAAAGATGAAAAGACAACATGGAAGCTTTTTAAAGCTCATTTATTTAATCAAGTGCATTGGAACACAATGATTTGAAGCATTATTAAACTTGTAATGGAAACAGAGATTACTGAACACTAAGACCCCTTTCACACTGAGTCACACTGAGTCGCCACTGGCATCAGCGGTAAAGTGGCACTATTTTTAGCACCGCTTTACCCTCATTTTTGTAGCGCTATTCAGCTGCTAGCGGGGCGGTTTTAACCCTCCGCTAGCAGCCTTAAAGGGGTTAAATCCACCCACAAAATGCCACGGGGTGGTGTTTTGATGGAGGTATCGCAGTGCTGCCCCATTGATTTCAATTTGAAGCAGCGGTGGAGGAACGGTGAGCTCACCGCACCTTCACCACTCCAAAGAAGCTGCTGGCTGATCTTTCCCAATCGTGGTGATTATAAGTGAATAATGGCACCAAAAAGTAAAGAAAGGCTGATAGTAAAGTACAGTAAAAAACGCTTTATTGCACAAAATGGATATGTACTTACAGACTGGAAAAATTCATATGGGATGAGGAATTGCAGTGAAAACAATCAGGAAACACCATGTCCAGCGTACGTTCCACAGAAACTGGAAGTGATGTAGTTTGGACTCAAACACCGGAAATTTCATCAATGTGTTTCGCCCTCCCACAAGGCATCATCAAGGACCTGGTCCCCCTTGTGGGAGGGCAAAACATATTGATGTAATTTCCGGTGTTTGAGTCCAAACTATGTCACTTCTGGTTTCTGTGGAACGCATGCTCGATGTGGCATTTCCTGATGGTTTTCACTGAAATACCTCATGTGATATGAATTTTTCCAGTCTGTAAGTACCTATCCACTTTGGAAATAAAGCGGTGTCCCAATACTTTTGGTAATATAGTGTATTTAACCTCACTATTTCTCCACAGAACGATGTACACTGCATGAGAAAGTAATGGGAATCCAAAATTTTTCAGGTGGCACCAGAACAGATGTAAACAAAATATCTTCCAATTGTTCTCAATGGTAAGATGTTTGACTTCCTCTAATTTTAGGGAGATTTTACTTACTTCCTGTTTTGTCTCTTTTGTGGGTATAGAAAGTGGAGGAAAATCTCAAAGGAGACAGAGCGAAAATTACCTGGATAAGAGTGAATCAGATTATTTGCATGTGAACAAAACCCCCCTTCAAACAGATACTTAAAGGTACAGCTGCAGAAAATTGCATATGACGTAGTTATTGCAATATTATATTGTGCTATGTAACTTTCATATCTGTAGGTTTCACCTAAACCCCCACTGTATGGCACCTACTTTTACCACCTTGGTTGCTATACAATATAGCATGCTGTTGTAGGTTTACAGATAATAACCTACCATTTTTTTTGGCTTGGCCCATTTGTGGCTGCTAGAGCAGAGCTCATAGTAGATGGTCACAGGACCTCTTTCAATAGGCTAGAAGTCTGCCCAGGCCGAGCCAATGGTTTGTTGCCTGTGACCACAAGACTTATCACCAGCTACTACTGCAATACACTGTTTGGCATTGAACAGATCCTGGAGCATCGGATGGTGGGTATCTAACTCACAAGGTTTTGGCAGCATGGTAGATTTTAGGACAGGAATGTTGAAAGGTGGTGGCATACACAAAGTTTAAGGGATGCTTTAAATGTAATTGGTACCATTTAAATATCTTTTAAAAAGATTAAATATGGTATTATTATTATATTATTACCTTTTAACTTATTGGGACATTTAAAGAGGCACAATGTCAGTGAGAATCTATGCTAACTTCAAACTATCATACATCACCAGTTGTGCTTTCTCCAAGAAGAAGATCACGGATGCAGCGCTTTCCAGATCTTGGTGATACGGTTACCATAGAAGATCTACACACACTGTAATTAATCTAGTATGAGGTATTTTATATAGCTTATATAACTAAAAAATATACGAAGTTGATTTATTTATTATTTATTACAGGTTTTTATATAGCACCGTAAATTTTTCACATTGCTTTACATATACAGTATATTGTACATTTGGATCAGTCCCTGCCCACAAGGAGCTTACAGTCCAAGGTCTCTAACTCACATGCATACATATACATACTAGGGCCAATTTAGACAGGAGTCAGTTAACCTACCAGCTTATCTTTGGAGTGTGGGAGATAACCGGTTCTCCTTGAGGAAAACCATGCAGGCACAGAGAGAACATGCAAACTTAGTGCAGGTAGTGCACCACAGCACAATCTAGCTGTGGTGCCCAAAGCAGCAACAACATACCTTGACTAGGAAACATTTAAAATGTGGTACAGTTGCCTAGAAGTTCTTCCATTAGTACCACAAATGCATTAGTTAACTAGCTGGGCTGCTTTTAGCCTAAGAAAAAAAGTCTCAGAAAATTCTCAGAAAAACAGTAAAATAATTACATTTGTTGAGAAATAATTAATGGAGATTGTGTAGCAGAAAAAAATTACCCATTACTTTATATTACATTACATTAAATCCCCTAGAGGACTAAGTGAATGTAGCATTTGGTCTTGTTCAAATTCTCTGTCTGGTTGGTGAGTAGCATGATCGGTCAGCTCCCCCTTCTTCCCCCGCAGCTTTCCAACCACGCTGCCAGCAAGGAGACAAACAACTAATGGGGCTGATTGACAGTGCTCGTCCCTGGCAGCAAGGGCGTCTTGAAGTTGGGTGTCACCATTCAGTAAAGCAGTAAAAGCAGGGAACGAACGTCAACTACATTTATTTACAGAAACACTAACTGTTCATTTGCAAAACTAAACCACCAGACGGTAGATGTTTACTATAAGCTGGTAGTTCTATCATACAGCACCGCAGCACTGACTGATGTTTTACTATTTTGAATAGACAGTCAGCATTAGCAAAGCTGTGTGGTAGACCTTCCGGCTGAGAGCAAACATTCTCTGTTCCTGCAGCTTTGTCACACAACCCCTTAGTGATGACTGGTGGTTTACGTTTATGAGTGAACAGTAAAGCCGGCCATAGATGTTGTGAATTTTGGCTGGTTCAGCAGAGACCAGCCAAGATTCAAACCATGTATGGACAGACTGAGGGTACCCAAGTTAATCTATCGATTAACCTGCATACAAGCAGCCTGTCGCATTTAACAGCAATAATCACTGTGTTCTCGTGGCGGGGATGCCCCCCGGAGAACATAATGGCTTTGCGAGAGGCAGGAAAGGAAATCGCTCCATCTATGGCCAGCTTAAACACTGTTGGGGGCTGTGTGACCGGGCTGCCAGTGCGGTGTACATTTACTAGCAGCTGGTAACCCTATCACATAGTCTGACAGTGCTGACCGTTCATTCATAATAGTAGTCAAACAGCTTAGATAGGGAGGCTGTCTCTAGTGGCTAATCTACAAATCTCTACATTTAATAGAGTAACAAAAATGTTTAAGCACAAGATGTAGAAATGTGAAAGTCACATCAAATATCACTGTAAAGTAATACTACAAAAATAACTCAAAATATGTTCTGAATATGCTGAATATATGGTATTATTTCCCTTCAGGGAATATCAATAATAAAGCTTTTACTGAAAAAAAAAATATAGTAAAATAAATGTAAAGGGAATGTAAATTCCTACTTGATTTTTTTTTATTCATTGTAAAAATAAATTTTTGTTGCAAAATTGATGAATTATATTAGGGTGCCAACATTTTCTTTTCACAGCTCATTGTTGGCTCATTTAATTTTCAGTGCAGTAGCATTCATCATTATTATATTCATATATTTTTTTGTTCATGATAAATTTGCCAAAATACTGTAACACATGTAGAATAAGTTTTTCTTTTCCAAATAAAAATAAGTAATATAAATGCTGGAGATTGCAATGCAAGATAGATGAATGGAACAGGCACATGACTTTGGTTTTATGGCTGGGTTCTCCCCCTTAAAGGTTTGTTGCCCCATTCATAATATGCCTTAAAGCGGGAGTCCACCGGGACTCCGCGTTTTTTTTTTTTTTTTTTAAAAGCCAGCAGCTACAAATACTGCAGCTGCTGACTTTTAAATAGTGACACTTACCTGTCCAGCGCGCCCGCGATGTCGGCACCCGAAGCCGATCGCTCGCTCGTCTGACGGGTCCTGCCGCCATCTTGGGTATGGGAATCAGGAAATGGAGCCTTTCGGCTTCATTTCCCGGTTCCCTACTGCGCATGCGCGAGCCGCGCGGCGCAATCCGGACGGTCCCCGCTGCCTCTGGGAGCTGTGTGTTTCCCAGCAGGCAGCGGGGCACTTGCTGAAGGGGGCGGGCGCTTGCGGAAAGGGGCGTAACGTACGCCCCTTTCCGCAGAGAGCTAGCCCGGAAGTGGGTGCAGTTACCTGGATTATCCAGGTAACTGCACCCCCCTCCCCCCTGAAAGGTGCCGATCGTGGCACCGGAGGGGGGGGGGGATTCCGATGAGCGGAGGTCCATTTTAGGGTGGACCTCCGCTTTAAGTCAGTGGTCGTCAACCCTGTCCTCAGGGCTCACTAACAGGCCAGGTTTTATGTATTACCTTGGGGAGATGCAGACTAGAATATGGCAATCACTGAGCAGCAAATAATATCATCTGTGATGTATTTCAGTTATCTTGCAAATCTGGCCTGCTAGTGGGCCCTGAGGACAGGGTTGATGACCACTGACTTAAGGCCATGCCACTGCTTTATAAATTGTCCCCGTTGCTTGTACTTATTATTCTTAGCCTGTGATAATATATAATCTACTAATCTTCTATTGCCTGATGCCTGCTACCTGTATACCTTGTTGGGATAAAACTGGACATAGCAGTGTTTCTGCTATTATTGGTCATCCTTACCTAAGAAAGGCATTGGTGCTTGAGAAATTTGGTCACTGGGGTTGATAGCCCACAGGCTTGTTCCCAGGGACTTCATTCCCTATTTCATGTAATTACAAAATTTCCATGCAAGATGAACTGCTGCTATAGGCATCTCCGCACATACAAACAGCTCACCCTTTCATCACCCAAGCCTGATCTAAGCATGTTCCCAACGTGAAACACACCATAAATCTGTGGGTCTGGAAAGTTTTACCGTACAGTGGGGAGGGAAATGCCTTTAGATGAAGCACCTTCTTTCAGCTGTATATTTCGGATCACTGTGAGGTGGGAAGATTCCCAGACCCCTTCTTTCCTCCCCCTTTAATGCACACTTGCATGGAGCAGGAGACCAGATGTCTCACACTTTATAAATATTGCTCTTCTGAGACACCTTGATTTGCACTCCTCTCACCATTTGCCTTTGCTGGTGACCCCTTTATAGGATATTGCAGAGTATCGAATAGTCTTTTCTCTGATGAAGAATCCTGCAGAGCATCACTGGATATTTGATCACCTAACAGTATATGTCTTTTGCAGATTATTACACACAGACATACTCTGGATTCCTCTCTTTAAAGCCTTGTAATATGTAGCTGGAGCTGTCTGCTGATTTTGAGACCTGTGTTAATGTTGTTTCAAGCTTGTGTCTTAAACTAAATGTTAAGATTTTTTTTTAGATATGAATAGAGTGCTGATGGGTGAGAACCTCTGTCAGGTTTTTGTTTTTCTGTCCCTGTCAGGGAGATTCACTTTCTCCAATTGTCTTGATCACCAATGTCACTGTGAATAAAAATGGTAGTGAAGACAAAATTTGGCATTTCTATTAGAACAGGAATAGAGGATAAAGCTTCCAAGGTGGACATGTGCTTTTATGGTAATAAAATTTCACATCACATTAAAAAGCTATCCTCTCATTTCCTGTTGAGTCCTTAAGATAGGAAGTAATGGGAAATCTCCCTAATGAGACTCCTCAGGTGGAAACAGCAAAAAAAAAAGTTTGGGTTTTTAGATATAACCTTTTTATACTTTTAATAATTGCATCATGTGATTAGCATAGGTTGGTGGAACTTTGTGGTTTTTATGTATTAGCAATGATGACAACCCTATGAGCCACATCCAACTCATTCACGGGATGGATGCATGTATTAGTGTACATTATAGCATTATAAAATCCATTTACATATGAGCATAACATTTTTTCATCATTCGAGGAAGGCACGTTTCAGAGCAGTATTCAAGGTAGTCAACAGTGAGTAGAAATGGGGGTGAAAATATACAGGGCCTTGAAAAAGTATTCATACCCCTTGATATTTTGCACATTCTGTCATGTTACAACCAAAAACATAAATGTATTTTATTGTGATTTTATGTGATAGACCAACACAAAGTGGCACAAACTTGTGAAGTGGAAGGAAAATGATAAATGGTTTTCAATTTTTTTTACAAATAAACATGTGAAAAGTGTGGTGTGCATTTGTATTCAGCCCCTCTGTGTCAATACTTTGTAGAATCAACTTTCACTGCAATTACAGTTGCAAGTCTTTTTGGGTATGTCTATACCAGCTTTGCACATCTAGAGAGTGACATTTTTGCCCATTCTTCCTTGCAAAATAGCTCAAGCTTTGTCAGATTGGATAGAGAATGTCTGTAAACAGCAATTTCCAAGTCTTACCACAGATTCTCAATTGGATTTAGGTCTGAACATTGACTGGGCCATTCTAAAGTCTTGTTACACACGATCCGATTGTTGGCCAACCAAGTGTCTGATTTTTGTCCAAAGGCCATGTGCCAGGAACTTGTCTTGCATACTAATGGTACACAATTGTCAGCCAACAAACACGAATGTAGTAACGTCCCACCCTTTCGGACACTTTTGCTAATTTCATGTTTGGTGAATATTGATTCCAAGCATGCATGTTTGTACTTTTGGCTTTTGTGTGACGGACTTGTGTAATGAGGATCCAAAAATCAGATAACATACCATTGTCCGCCAAAAATTTACTAGCCTGCCATCCAAAATTTGTTGGCCGAAAGTTGGAAGACAATTGTCAGAAGGAGCGTACTAACAGTCAGATTTTAGGACAACAGTCTGTCAACAGACAGTCCCCTGCCAACAATCCGATCGTGTGTACGAGGCTTAACACTTGAATATGCTTTTATCTAAACCATTCCATTGTAGCTCTGGCTGTATGCTTAGGGTCGTTGTCCTGCTGGAAGGTGAACCTCTGCCCCGGTCTCAAATCTTTTGCAGACTCTAACAGGTTTCCCTCTAAGATTGCCCTGTAATTGGCTCTATCCATCTTCCCATCACCTCTGACCAGCTTCCCTGTCCCTGCTGAAGAAAAGCATCCCCACAACATGTTGCCAATACCACGTTTCATGGTGGGGATGGTGTGTTCAGTGTTAGTTTTCCACCACACATAGCGTTTTGCTTTTAGCCACTTTTTGCCACTCTTCCATATAGGTCATATTTGTAGAGTGAACAACTAATAGTTGTCCTGTGGACAGATTCTCCCACCTGAGCTGTGGATAACTGCAGATCCTCCAAAATTACCATGGGCCTCTTGGCTGCTTCTCTGATTTATACTCTCCTTGCCCCTCCTGTCTGTTTAGGTGGACGGCCATGTCTTGGTAGGTTTGCAGTTGTGCCTTACTCATTCCATTTTTGAATGATGGATTGAACAGTGCTCTATGAGATGTTCAAAACTTCTCCAAAACATTATTCCTGACCTGTCCAGATCTGTTCCTTGGCTTTTGTGATGTTGTTTGTTCACTAAGGTTCTCTAATAAACCTCTGAGGGCTTCACAGAATAGCTGTATTTATACTGAGATTAAATTACACACAGGTGGACTCTATTTACCGTACTAATTAGGTGACTTCTGAAGGCAATTGGTTTCACTAGATTTTAGTTAGGGGTATCAGAGTAAAGGGGGCGAAATACAAATGCACGCCACACTTTTCAGATATTTATTTGTAAAAAAAAAAAAAAATTGAAAACCATTTAACATTTTCCTTTCACTTCACAATTATGTGCCACTTTGTGTTGGTATATCACATAAATTTTGACTAAAATATCGTATATACTCGAGTATAAGCCAAGTTTTTCTGCCCATTTTTTTGGCTGAAAAACCCCCCTCGGCTTATACTCGAGTGAGTCGTACCTTTCATTACTAAAACAGCATGTGTCTCCCACTATGTTATGCAGTCTGTTCGACCATCTATTGTAACAAAGCCCACCTCCTCCTTGTCCGTGATAGAGGAACACTGATACAATACTGAGAAAATGTATCTGCATTCCATCTATCACAGATGAGGAGGAGGTGGGGCTTTGTTACAATGGACGGTGAACAGACTGCATAACACAGAGGGAGACACATGCTGTATTAGTAATGAAAGGTACGGCTGCAGATGGGCACAGTGAGACTACAGATGGACATGGTGAGACTACAGATAGGCACAGGGAGACTACAGATGAGCACAGTAAGACTACACATGGGCACAGTGAGACTATAGATGAGCACAGTAAGACCACGCATGGGCACAGTGAGACTACAGATGAGCACAGTAAGACTACACATTGGCACAGTAAGACTACAGATGGGCACAATTGGGCTGCAAATGGTCACAGTGAGACTGCAAATGGGCACAATTAGACTGCAAATGGGGCTGCAGATGTGCATTGTTTACCCAGTAGCTGCTGCATTTTCCCACCCTAGGCTTATACTCGAGTCAATATGTTTTCCCAGTTTTTTTTTTTGCTAAAATGAGGTTCCTCGGCTTACAGTATCTCACAAAAGTGAGTACACTCCTCTAATTTTTGTAAATATTTTATTATATCTTTTCATGTGACAACACTGAAGGAATGACACTTTGCTACAATGCAAAGTAGTGAGTGTACAGCTTGTATAACAGTGTAAATTTTCTGTCCCCTCAAAATAACTCAACACTAGGGATGACCCGAATACCCCCCTGTTCGATTTGCATCCAGACCATGTGAACAGGAAAAAAAATTAGTTCGAACAACCTTTAAAAATCTATGGGACACGAACATGAATAATCAAAAGTGCTAATTTTAAAGGCTTATGTGCACGTTATTGTCATAAAAAGTGTTTGGGGACCTGGGTACTGCCCCAGGGGAGATGTATCGATGCAAAAAAAAGTTTTAAAAACAGCCATTTTTTCAGGAACAGGGATTTTAATAATGCTTAAAGTGAAATAATAAAAATTTTAAATTTCTTTAAATTTCCTACCTGGGGGGTGTCTATAGTATGCCTGTAAAGGGGCGCATGTTTCCCATGTTTAGAACAGTCTCACAGCAAAATTACATTTCTAAAGGAAAAAAATTAATTTAAAATTATTCACAGCTATATTGAATTGTTGGTCCGACAATACACATAAAAGTTAATTGAAAAAAACAGCATGGAATTTCCCCACAGGGGAACCCCCGAACCAAAATTTTAAAAAAAATGCGTGGGGGTCCCCCTAAATTCCATACCAGGCCCTTCAGGTCTGGTATGGATATTAAGGGGAACGCCATGCCAAAATAAAAAAAATGGCGTGGGGGTCCCCCTCAAAATCCATACCAGACCCTTATCTGAGCACGCAACCTGGCAGGCCACAGTAAAAGGGGGGACAAGAGAGCGCCTCCCCTCCTGAACCGTACCAGGCCACATGCCCTCAACACTGGGAGGGTGCTTTGGGGTAGCACCCCCCCAAAGCACCTTGTCCCCATGTTGATGGGGTGAATGGCCTCATCCCCACAACCCTGTCTCAGTGGTTGTGGGGGTCTGCGGGCAGGGGGCTTATCGAAATATGGAAACCCCCTTTAACAAGGGGATCCTCCCTCCTAATAAAGGACTTGTCAAAAACCGTCTCTTGTGTTTTTAAACCCTTTTGAAACCTTTTCTGTTAAATGGTAGGGGTACATTTGTACCCCTTTACCAATTCACACAGGGGGGTTGGGATCCGGGGGTCCCCTTGTTAAAGGTGGCTTCCTGTTTTCGATAAACCCCCCAGCCGCAGACCCTCACAACCAATGGTCAAGAGTTGTGGGGATGTGGCCATTCTCCCCATCAACATGGGGACAAGGTGCTTTGGGGGGGTCGCTACCCCAAAGCACCCTCCCAATGTTGAGGGCATGTGGCCTGCTACGGTACAGGAGGGGGCGCTCTCTCGGCCCCCCTCTTTTTCTGTGGCCTGCTAGGTTGCGTGCTCAGATAAGGGTCTGGTATGGGTTTTTGGGGGGACCCCACGCCATTTTTTTTTCTTTTGGCACGGGGTTCCCATTAAGATCCATACCAGACCTGAAGGGTCTGGTATGGATTTTGAGGGGGACCCCCATGCCATTTTTTTTAAAATAATTGGCATGGGGTTCCCCTTAATATCCATACCAGACCTGGAGGGCCTGGTATGGAATTTAGTGGGACCCCCACGCATTTTTTTTTACATTTTGGTTAGGGGTTCCCCTGCAGGGAAATTCCATGCCGTCTTTATCAATGAACTTTTATGTGTATTGTCAGAACGATAATTCATTATAGCCACAAGTAGTTTTAAATGACTTTTTTTCCTTTAGAAATGTAATTTCGTTGTCAGACTGTTCTAAACTCAGGAAACATGCGCCTCTTTACAGGCATACTATAGACACCCCCCAGGTACGAAACTTAAAGGAATATTACACTTATATTGTTTCACTTTAAGCATTATTAAAATCTCCAGAAAAAAATGCAGTTTTTAAAACTTTTTTTTGCATTGATACATGTCCCCTGGGGCAGGACCCAGGTCCCCAAACACCTTTTATGACAATACCATGCATATAAGTGTTTATAATTAGCACTTTTGTTTTCTCACATAGACTTTTACCGACTAGTTCCATGGCTTTCGAATTTGCTGCGAACACCCCAAATTGTTCGCTAGGCGAGCCAATTGGACGCCTAATAGGAGGAGGAGATGCATGACAGAAGCCGCCATGACACAGAGGAGGAGGAGATGCCTGCTGCCCGTAGGAGCGCTGCTCACCTGGAACCTAGATGGGGTAAGTGGGGGCTGAATGATCGACTGCGAGACCACTGGGGGGGGTGCGGGTGACCTAACCGAGCGGGAGCGGCTGCCACTGGTACATATATGTATATCTCACTTTCTTGGACATTTTTGTTGCAGACCCAAAGCTAAACTATCTAAGTTCCCAGCTAAGAGACATATATAGCAATGCAAAAACAGAGAGCCGGCTCACTTGGATGTAGCCTTTTTTTTAAGATGCTGTTTTTTTGCATTTTTGTTTGTTTTCCCAAACAATAAACAATAAACAAATATAAACAAGGCATACAGTACTGTGCAAAGCACACCTTTTAGGCAGGTGTGAAAAATGCTGTAAATTTAAAAAATTATTTCAGAAATAGAAGTGTTATCAGTTTGTTTTTATCAATTAACAAAGAGCAAAATAAATTAACAAAAGAAAAATCCAAATCAAATCAATATTTGCTGTGACCACCCTTTGGTTTCAAACCAGCTTCAATTCTAGATACACACAGTGCTTGTGCACACAGTGTTTGAAGGAACGTGGCAGGTAGGTTGTTCCATTTTGCAGGTTGAACATCTTGGAAAACTAACCACAGGTCTTCTGTGGATGTAGGCTGCCTCAAATCCTTCTGTCTCTTCATGTAATCCCAGACAGACTCGATGTTTGGGATTGTTGTCCTGATGCTGAATCTCCAATTCCATTTCCAGAAATGAAGCCCCAAACTTGCAATGAACCTCCACCACGTTTCACTATTGCCTGCAAAGACTTGTTATTGTACCACTCTCCAGCCCTTTGGCAAACAAACCATTTCTTGCTACAGCCAAATATTTTAGATTTTGACTCATCAGTCCAGAACACCTGCTATCATTTTTCTGCACCCCAGTTTCTATGTTTTCATGCATAGTTGAATTGCTTAGCCGTGTTTCCATGTCAGAGGTATAGCTTTTTAGCCACAATTCTTCAATGAAGACCACTTCTGGTCAGACTTCTCAGTGTACCTAGGTCCCACAGGTTTCCACCAGTTCTGTGCTGATGGCACTGCTGGACATCTTTAATGATGAAGTAAAGTAAGCTTGGTGTGTCTTTCATCTGCTTCATTAACCACTGTGTCTATGGTCTTCAATGTTGCCTGATCAATGGTGTCCTCAATGCTGAGAAATATAGGCAGATATTTATCCATCATGCCATACCACTGGGGGCGTGTGATTGGCCTCCAATTTATTCTGCAGCAGGACAACAATCCCAAAAATTCGGCCAATATCATAAAGAACAATTTTCAGCATAAAGAACAAGGAGTCCTAGAAGTGATGGTTTGGTCCCCACAAAGCCCTTCTTTCTACATCATCCAATCTGTCTGGGTTTACATTAAGAGACAGAAGTATTTGAGGCAGCCTACATCCACAGAAGATCTGTGGCTAGTTCTACAGGATGATTGGAACAACTTACCAAGTTCCTTAAAAAACACAAGCACAAGCACTGTGTGTACCTAGAAAATTTATGCTGGTTTGAAGCCAAAGGGTAGTCACACCAAATATTGATTTGATTTAGGTTTTTCTTATGTTTGCTTACTTTGCATTTTTTAAATTGATAAAAATAAGCAATTAATATATATAAATATTTGAAAGCATTCTTACTTTACAGCATTTCCTCACACCTGTCTAAAATGTGCTGTGCATCTCAGATTTTGCATTTTGTATGATTAAAGACATAGATGCTAAACCAGGGACAGATAGCTGTGAGATTTACAGTTTACCAAACGTCTGATGGCAGCCCCTGGAGAGGGTAGAGTGGTGGATTTGGAGATATCCATATTTGGCAATCACTTTACATTCCAAAAACAATAATATGATGATAGGGACATATACAATATCTTTGGAGAGATAGAATATTCATCTAGCATTGCCAACAAACATTAATATTGAAATTTAAATAATATCCCACCAGTACCTGTGGAGCTCAGGATATCATTATATGTCTTCCTTCTTTCCCTTTTTGGCTGGCACCCTAGTCTTGTTGCTGTATTTCACAGTATAGCAAAGTATATAATTCAATAAGTCTTTTTTTAGCTTAAACTTGTGACAGATGTTTCACCAGTGGTTTGCATACCATTTAGGTAAGAGTATGAGTATGAGCTTGGGTTGCCAGGGCATGTCTGATCTGTAGGTATTGGAAGCTTTGCAATATTTGAAAAGTTTTGATGATATTATTTGTGTACAACTGGTGGTATAATAAACTTCCTGTGTAATACCAGAGCTCAAACCCTTTACATTTATTAAATTCTTCATGAAATACATTATTTCATATTGGAGTTTATTGCATATATCCCTCACACTGCAGCAGAGTAGCCACTTAATTGTATTGTTTACGCTTGCTAGTATTAAGATAGTAAGGCATTACAGGTAAGTTGCCAGGGTACCAACCTCTAGTTGGGAGAGGAGGGGGTATCTATAGTAGAGGGACAGCAAGAGCCCCCAAATTGAATCCTCTTGGTCAACCTTATCCCAAACTGCCATGTGCATAACTCTGCCATGGCTGTAACGAAGCCCTTGCTGAAAAAGATAGGAGTTTGGGTGCTGGGCCAGCAACTCAGCCCCGAAAAACCTTTTATGACTACAGAAACATTAAGTGCATATCTTAGAATCTCACCTTAGTAACAGAATAACAACTCAGTCCTGATGATGACATAGGAGAGAACCAGTTTTTACACTTGGGCCATGAAGAACATCATCTGCACAGTACCAGCTTGATAATGAGCAAGGAGGCATCCCATGCTGTGATGGAATGGAAGCCTGTGACCGTTTGCATCATCACTGCGCATTTCCAGTCCAGACACACTCAGATGACTGACATACACATGTATGCACCTACTAAAGATGCAGACAAAAGTGAGCAATATTATCCGTTACAAGGAACCTTAAAAGACATCCCCAGTTACATCATAAAGCTCTTAATTGTTAATTTTAAGGCTACAATTGTAAACAACTGCCAGGGTTTGAAGCATATACTTGGCAAATATGAATCACCCAAACAAATCGCACACATCTAGTTTCTTTATCATGTCTGGACACTACTAGATGGTGCTATTTCATACAACTTCCTGATATTATTTAAGTACAATTTTTTTATGTGATCATGTTTTTTATAAGATTTAGCAATGATGGATTATCATTCATTTGCAATGTTTCAATGTGTGAAACGGAGTGTGCAAGTCAGCATCCCCTAGAGGGCGATTTTGCAGTACTTTTTTGTCTCCTACTCCATTTTGGAGAAGCTCCACCAATAGTAGCCTTCCCATTTACTTTTAAGCAATCTAGGCGCGGTGTGACGTCACTTCTTGAAGATGCCATTGGCGGCAAAACATATATCAGCGCAGAGGAGCCACCATTCCACATCCAATCTAGGCTCTGCCCTTAGGAGAGACTCCATGCTATCCTTCTAGGACTAGCCTGCTTGCATATGCTGATTACACCTGGTGCCCAGTTCAGTACTGTAACATATGAGTGTAATCGCCATTTGTTGTTGTCATACATTTTTATCTATTAAAATAACTGCACTTGGACCTGGACTTGTCTCTATGTCTCTTGTAGAGTTATTTTTCTTATCCTAGTTTGATCCATGAAGAACATCATCTGCACAGTATCAGCCTGATAATGAGCAAGGAGGCATCCCATGCTGTGATGTATGCACCTACTAAAGATGCAGACAAAAGTGAGCAATATTATCTGTGAGCAATATGCAATTGTGTTTGCATGGTAATAACATAAAATATGTACAGTTTGTGATCTACCAGCCTTAAGCCCATTGTGGACCATAGTAAAGAGTTTTGTATTATTGTGATTTGATTTTTTGAAATAGGTTGTTTGCAAAATATATGTGTGACCATCCTTGGTAATATGAAAATGATGTTTAGAAGAGCAGAAAAAGCCCATTAGCCATCTGTTGTGTAAAATGGGTTGCAATATTTGTTAAAACTGTGGTTGAAATACATTCTTGACATCCAATGGTAGTAGTGACTCATGGCAAAGATTTGTGTTTTACACAGTACACCATGATTGGATTTACAACATACAACATTTGCAGTTGGATTGATGTTTTCTCTTTGGTTCTGACTAACTTCATTGAAAAGATTGAAAGATCAATACAGCTTAATAGGTGTGAATTTTGCTTGGAGTATAAATAAGGGTCATAACTTGCCACTATGATGTAGGAATTATACATTGGTATTACCATTTATAAAATAATTTTTATAGCTTCACTTCACTTTTCAGCTCAAATATTTCACATGTTTTTGCTGTATGCTATGATGAGATAGATTTTTTTCATTGTCATTGGGGTGTTTTTGTGAGAGGGTATTTGCGTGATCGTATGTACTGATAACATTTTTAAACCCTGACCTTGATATTTTTATATTTTTGTAGAACAGGCAACACCACTAACATCCCAAACCTAATTTTCTGCTGTTTCCAGTTACAAAGAATTAAACTTTTTTGACTAGGTAATATCCTGTGCTCAGCATCAGTATTTCTTATGCCGCGTACACACGGGCGGACTGTATGGCGTACTTAGTCCGTCGAAACACATTTCAGCGGACAGTCCGCTCGTGTGTGGGCTTCAGCTGACTTTTTCAGCGTGCAGTCTGGCGTACTAAGTATTTCGGATTTTTCGAAAATTCTGTCCGTCGTACTTTGGTTTCAGCGGACAATCCGCTCGTCAGTAGGCTAGTTCGATGGACTAAGAATGGCGCATGCTCAGAAAGGATTTACACGGCGGAAGGGTGCTTTGCTGTGTATTGGACTTCCTATTTCTAGTCCCGTCGTACGTGCTGTGCACGTCATCGCGCAAGCTTTCGACGGACTGTTTGGGTATCCGTGTGTGGTCAAGTCCGTTCAGTCGAAAGTATGATGGACTGTCCGTCGGATTGTACGACGGACTAAGTACGCCATACAGTCCGCCCGTGTGTACGCGGCATTAGGGTCATGGCGTTTTTAGAACCACTAACACTCCAAATCCCGTTTTTCTGCAGCTGTTTTGGCCACATAACATCATATGCTCTACGCAAATATTTCTGTAGGGTCATGGTGTTTTAGCACCACTAACACCCCAACGCCAATTATTAGGTAGCTGCTTCAGCTTCAGCAAAAGATAAACATTTTTACAAATTTTTTGGATGGGTGACTACTATGTTGGCCATTAATGTTTATATTTCCTCACTGTGCAGCATAATCAAAAATGGCTTTCATGCAAGCTATATCATACTATTTGTATTGACACAAGAGGAATTCCAATTTTATTTTATTTCATAAAAATGAAGTGTGCCTGCTCACTCTTTATTCAATTGCCTCCTATGGAAAATAACTAGATTTTGTGCAACTGATCTGTGTAATTTATAGATCACATATGAAAAAAAAACAGTAAAATTAAATATTTTGGGCTGAAATATGTCTTCTATTTATTACCAAAATTGTGCATGAAATCTTTAAAATTTTTAACCTGTCTCTAGATATATAATATTGTGTATTTATGTTATCACTGTACTAGGAATGCTCTCTTCTATTAAAAAAGAGGAGATTCAGTCCAGCACATCAGTACCATTACAATATAGTGTCTCATTGCTTATTTCTGGCTAAAATATTACTTTTCCCTGCTTCTGAAAAAATCCTTGGATTAAAATGTGGAATAAAGAATGTGATTCAGTGCATCAAATAATGCAATTACATTTATAAAATGCCTTGCGAACCATACAGTTTAATATGCCAACTCCCTATTTCCCAAATTGTATCCCACGATAAAAGGTGAGATTCTATTAAGCAAATCCATACACATTTCATGTGGTACCTTAATACAATAAACTTTCATTTTTTTTTTTTTACAATTTTTTAATCTCCAAATGAAGTCACTATTTTTTTATTTATTCCCAGATGCAATGTGCTCACTCATTTGCTCAGAAATTGCAGTCTGTCCATACAGGCTTAAGATCTGTGGTGCAAGTCTGTAACATTTTTCCATCTTTTGTCCTCTGAAAAATCCATTACCTTTTTATTTCCAGATGCAACGTGCTTGCTCTCTCTCTCAGAAATTGCTGCCTATCATGGAAAAAAAAAGGTTTTCTCCAAATCTGTGCCATCTTTATTTTAAATGTAAAGAAAATAGACACTATTTTCTTCTTTCAAGATGTAATATTCCTGTTCAATACCCAAGGCTGAATTTACACGTGGGCATTTTGAATCACAGGCAGAATCGTTGTGAATTTGCCCGCAATTTCAAAATGGCCAGGTGTGAATGATGAATCGCACAACACACATTTCAGATGCCATTTATTTGAATGGGACCTAAAAACGTGGTGCAGTTCTGCCACGATTTTCGTGTAATAAATCGCACTGCAATCACAGCAGACCATCACATGAAGCTTGTTTTCCATAAAAATTTCAGGAGCTTGTTTTGTGCAACATGCTTCATGCGATGTGGTTTGCCGCGATTGCAGCACAATTTGTTAAGTGATAATCGCAGCAGAACTGAGTGAATGGCATCTGAAATGTGTGCTGTGCATTGCGAAAACTTTATTTGGTCATCAATCCTCATTAATAGACAATAATATTTTATCCATGAAATCAGCCCTCTCTCCTCTTCTTGCTGATTTTTATGTTTTCCATGGGTGGGCTGGAGCACCACTTTAAGTCACAGAAAAAATATTCTGTTATGTGTTTAATCAAGATTAAATATGTGAGCCCTCTTCTACTGACATGGCATGTTAGTTAAAAAGAAGTACATACTGCCCAACAAATCATTTCTGGATTTATTGCTTGGAAAATTCCACACCTGCCAAGTCTCTCCATTTTCCATTGTGGCCTAGAAAAAACACTTACATGGTGTGCAGGGTGTTTGTAAAATATTTCTGGCAGAATGTATTTTTTGGAATAATGCTTAGTACACACGATGAGAAAATCAGATGAAAATGATCGCTATGTCTGATAATCTGATCGTTAGTATATAACTTTCGAGAGCCGATCATGACAGTTCATGGAAACATCTGAAGGGACAAGCATGAAAAATGTTCTCATATGACAACAAAACATACAATAAATAATCAGTACAGGATTCATCCATAAAAAGTCAGAAGACCACGCATGCTCGGAAATGAAAGAATACTTTATAATACAATACATTAAATCACTTCTGTAAGGAGATTCCATAATACATTGCGTTATTGATTGTTGGTTCTGATTATTGCTTTTACCCTGGAGATATATTGCTTATATCAATACAATACAAATCAATACAGGATTGCTAATCTGCTTAAGTAATTTAGAGAAACTTTAACTTGATACAATTTAGAAAATCTATCTCATGATAGTATTGCTTAATACTGAATTATCTCATGATCATGTCTATCTATTTCTGTAAAAATGTCTTTGTTTCAGGACGCATCTGTTTGTGGTTTTCCTCTCTGTACACTGTTACTGAGGCTAGATTTGGTTTTTAGGAAGTTGTGGCTGATCAGCAGACGGTGACAAAAAGTAAGGAAATATTGAACTGGGATAAGCTTTGAAATACAGAGGTTAAGGTCACAAGACATTACAGAATAATGAGCTAATGAATAATGTGAGCTAATGTGTATAATTTTGATTGGTCCCCAAAAATTGGGGCAGAGTCTTGTAAAAATAGTATAAAAACGGCAAAACCAGAATTAAAGATTGTAACCATTTCAGCATCACAATTGTGTATGAGTCATTGGTTATCTCGCCGGCGAGGACTTCCACTGAGCCATCTCCAAGAGCCTAGGCCACAAGGAAAAGTCGGGCTACCTAACAGTTTTGGTACCAGGAGAGTGGGGTCTTGCGTTTGTTTGAACAGGTAAGGCACATTCTGCTCCTTTTTACCTATTTTTTGGTAACTGGTGTTGGTGCTTACCTTGTTCAAATAACCTTGTATATCCACCCACTTACATAACTGTGCCTTCGCAACGGGCTAGGCTGGCCCCTTGGAAGGTTAGAGGGGCTCGCAGGTATTTTGGTTTTTTTTAGAGTAGTCTGACTAGGCTTGGTCTGACTGTATTGAGTATGTTAGGTAGAGGTAGAGGTATATATAATAAGTGTGTTTAAAACTCGGGAAGTATAGGATACGCCCGCAGTATAAGGAGTGGCTGAGTGGACGCCCAATTTTTTTTTGGGGGAAATATTGTGCACTTATAATGACATGTTGATGTAATGAACTTTATTTGGCCATTGTATATATATATATAAGATTTTGCTTGTTTTTCTTTTAGGTACCACCGTAAGTATTTAGGGTGTATAGAGAATTAGAGATAAGTGTATGGTATATATATATGTATGACAACTGAATGTAAAGTATTGCATTGATTTGAAGGGTTTTATTAAGGCATTACACATATATGCACTAAATGAACAACATAAATCAGGAACCCGATTGTAGTGAAATAGCGCCCGCCTGCCCACGTTGCACCTTTGGTTTGCTGTTCCTTAGTGTTAACAGGACGTGGATCCTGCTAACCACTAGACCAACTGGGTTCTCATACCGACTTGGTGCAAGGGGAGTATATCCTGCCACGAGGAGGGGGTTCCTATACCGAGTACTGAGGGTTAACCTTCATAGCTATATCAGCCCCACAGCAATAACAGACGAGGGGACATATTCACAAGTCAGGGAACAAATTATAGCACAAACAGGTTGCTTTCATCTCTGTCCCTGTACTAGACACACCCTACCAAGGTTATTAGATGGGGAATTCTGCAGCAACCCAGACCACGGCCAACCCATCCCCCTATGAGTATGTTAAAAACACACTACCGGGACCACAGGTAGAACCTTTTTGGACACAAGTCAGAGAACGGTGCCAACAGCTGGGAATACATGACCCAGGACCACTAGGTCCCTGTTCAGAGGATGAATGGAAAGAGGTGAGCAAGGTGTGTCAGGTGCACAAGCACTCTTATCCACCTGGGAAATGGGAAGACACCCAGTACATGAAAGATTGTTACAAAACATGGAATAAATGCTTAGCCAAGTATAAAACAAAGTATGTAACTAAAGTCCCCACAGTAAAGCCTGTAAACTCACCCGCCCTATCTCAGCAACCTGAGGCACCACCACCCCCCCCCTTATGTGATGGTTAAACAGGAAGATGGAACATTGGGTCCATGTCTTCAGCTGTATCCATCCTTAGACTCAGCAGTGTTGGCCACCATAGTGTATGGGGCAGCTGACCAGGCACAAGTTACACGATGGGAAAACGAAAGTAGAAGCAGGAAAGAGGAAGTCCGGGCAGAAGGTATACAAAGTAGAGAAGTTAAAAGAGCTTAGAGAAAGAAAGGAGGAAATAGAGCGGAAAATGTCTAGAAGGGAGGAAGAGCTGGAAGAGTACAAAAGAGAGCTGGATAAGAGGGAAGGTGAGATGAGAGAATATTCTGCGATAACTAAGGAAGAAAGGGATGGAAAGACCCTGAAAGAGGGGGAAGAGGAAGGAGTCGGGAAGTTGAGCCCCAGGGAAAAGGAATGGGAGGAGAAACAGGAAGAATTTAATAAGAGACAGCAGGTAGAGGAAGAAAGGATACAGAGGAAAAGGGAAGATTTAGAGGCATACGAAAGGATACTAGATCACGAGAAACATCAGGGGTATTTGAGCAGAAGGGTGGCATTTTTCCCTCCCTGACACCAACCCAGACTCCGCCCACCCACATAATGACAATGCAACCTTATCCACCAATGCAATCTTATCCCCCAGATCAGGCTTACCCACCAGACCAGGGATGCTTTAACTGTGGGGAACTGGGACACTGGAAGTCCCAATGTCCCTACAGAATTGGAACAAACGCTCAGAGAGGAAGAGGTAGGAATCTAAACACCACCCCACAACGCCTTCAGGATATCAGGTATCCTCACCCACCACAACCCCAATACCAGCCTCAGCCTCATAGACCACCCCCACGCATCCCGATGCAGTGGCCATCCGCTCGGCGGACCCCACAATAGGGATGCCAAGAGAATGTCCCGTCCCTCAGCCTTGTGTGTTATAATCCATCGTGGAAAAGTCTTCCGCAGGTACTATTGCGGGTAGACAAACACCTGATATGTCTATTATTAGATTCAGGGGCTACATTCAGTAGTTTGAATGATGCCATATATGACACACCGCACTGTACTGAGGGAAACTCTATTGGTATAAATGGGACATCAATTACCCACCCCATCACTCCACCATTGCCCGTGGCTACTCCAGAAGGGCAGGAACTATGTACCCAGAGTTTTGCTGTCCTTGTGGATTGTCCAGTATCTTTAATGGGGAGGGACCTACTCTCAAAACTGAATATCACCATTAAATTTGACAGAGGGGGCTCCCTCACTGCCAGCTCACCATTTTGCGATTTACATGCTCCAAAGAGACACACTTACAGGGGACTCTTTGCATCATTACCACCCACTCTAGAAACACATGCCATATGGGCAGAAAACAAAGGGAGTGTGGGTTTTATTAACTGTACACCTTACACACCACAAATGCGTCCAGACGCCAAAGTACAATATCATAAGCAATACCCCCTGCCACTCGAAAAAATTGAAGGCATCACACCATTAATTGATGATTACATAGCAAAAGGGATTCTGAAACACATTATAAGCCCCTGGAATACACCAATCTACCCTGTGAAAAAGGCGAATGGGGAGTGGAGGCTTGTACAGGACCTAAGGGCCGTCAACAAGCAGGTTATACCTCTGCCACCTTTGGTGGCAGATATTTCTTTCATTTTTTTGAAAATACCTGCTGATTCCCTTTGCTACACAGTAGTGGATCTGGCAAATGCATTTTTTAGCATCCCGATCGATGAAGGGGTATTGCCCATGTTCTCGTTCTCATGGCAATGGGGAAAAAAGGCTCAGCAGTTGACCTGGTCAAGATTACCGCAGGGGTATGTGGACAGTCCGGCAGCCTTCTCCATGGTCCTTAATGAGACAGTTAAGTCATGGACTGCTGAGCGCGGGTCGGTACTAATACAGTATGTGGACGACTTGCTCCTGTGCAGTCGATCTGCTGAAGATTGTGCGGTCGATTCCACATCTCTGTTACATCACCTGGCCAGGTCTGGCCACCTAGCATCGCGGAAGAAGATACAATGGTGTCAAAGTCAGGTAGAATACCTGGGATGCATTTTGAAGGAGGGAACCAGGCTAGTATCCCCCAAACGTGCCGCAGCCCTGCAGGCTCTCAGTCCTCCGAGAGACAAAGCAACCTTGCTGTCATTCTTGGGCGCAATCGTATATTGCCGCCAATGGATCCCAGATTGTTCATATTATGATGGCATTCTGAGGGAGGCTACCTTATCCACCGCCCCAAAGACAATAGATTGGACAACAGAAAGGCTCCATGCTTTTCAGGCCTTGTTAAAAAGTCTGACTCAGGCCCCCGCCCTGGGATTGGTAGAATATGGCAAACCTTTTCAATTATACTGTGTGGTATCGGGAAATTCCTTTGCTGCAGTTTTAACACAGCAACATGGAACCGGGTACCGACCAGTCTCCTATCTCTCAAAAAAGTTGCCTACCCAAGTACAAGGGATGCCATCTTGTTTACAAAACCTTGCTGCTTGTGCAATGGCAGTTCAAGAAGCTAACAAATCAGTATTAGGCCATGAGCTGACTCTCTACACTACTCATTCAGTGACTCACCTCCTGCAAAACATGAACACGCAGCATATGACAACACAAAGGCTTAGTGGGTATGAGATCACACTTCTGAATACTGATAACCTCACTCTCAAACACGCACCACCAAGTAATCCCACTGTCCGCCTTTTGCATTCTTTGCTCAGGCTGCCACGAGACCCTGATCAGAAACACAATTGTGTTGAACAGGTTGCAGCAATAACCAGCCCTCGCCCAGATCTCACTGATATTCCCCTGCCAGGAGTGCAGGACGTTTTCATAGATGGCAGCTGCTCCCGCCCCTCTGATGCAACATTCCTGACAGGGTACGCCATTGTCCAACTCCCTGATGTGGTGTTGGAAGCAAAAGCTTTACCACCCTCCTCGGCACAGGTAGCAGAATTGGAGGCGCTCACAAGAGCTTGCATACTTTTCTCAGATCAGGAGGTAAACATCTACACAGATAGTAGGTACGCTTTTGGGGTCACGCATGACTATGGCGTAATATGGGCAAATAGAGGATTTAAAACTGCTGACAACAAGCCAATTGCTAACTCTACGCAAATTAAAGCACTCTTGAAAGCGATTCTTCTCCCAAAGCGGATATCGGTCATCAAGGTAAAGGCACATTCATCAAATAACAGCAGAATTTCCAAAGGAAACGCGCTGGCAGACAGAGAAGCAAAAAAGGCCGCTGCCCTATACATTGGTCAGCCAGCCCCCACAACAATGTTCTTCAAAGAACATTTTACATCACCCAACTTTAAAACCATTGTGGCACAGATACAGGGACTAGCTACAGAGGAGGATGTTTCTTTTTGGGTCAAGGATGGCTTGACCAAGGACCAAGAAGGTCTTTGGTCAAAAGAGGGGAAGATATTGGGCATACCAGAAGCAAGCAGTGTTCTCATACTTTCCTATCTCCATGGTCCAGGACATATAGGTACCACCGCCCTAACAAACATATACACAAAGTCTTTCTGTACAAACAACTTAGATCAAAACACTGACATTAACATCTATTCCCAACAGGAAATGTACGTGAAAAATCTGGTAAGTATGCTACAGGAAATGAACGAACATGTCTCTGTCACCTTTTCTCCTCTTTCCACAGAGCCGACACACCCCTTCATCCCAGGAGATCAAGTGCTAGTCAAGCAACTGGCCCACAAAAAGAGGATCGGACCAATCTACTCTGGACCTTGGAAGATAGAGAAGGTTTCCAGAACTGCTGTACTGACCGATCTAGGAAACACCTGGATCCACGCCAGCCGGCTAAAGAAGTGTCCACAGCAACCCCAGACCCCAGACCCGCCTCCAGCACCCCAGGACTCCTCTGACCAGGAACAGCAACCAGACTTGAAGGACGTTCAAGAAGGCATAAAGCAAATCTCTCTGAA
Organism: Lithobates pipiens; assembly: GCF_037356315.1. Taxonomy (NCBI): domain Eukaryota; kingdom Metazoa; phylum Chordata; class Amphibia; order Anura; family Ranidae; genus Lithobates; species Lithobates pipiens. The sequence goes on from NW_027507790.1 coordinate 11,332,832, forward strand.
CGACGAGACAAATCCCTCACCCACAGGAAGAAACGAGTAGCAGAACTTTGTACACAGTACCTGACAAAAATGATTTCCACTTTTGTGTCAGGAAAAACATTATGCTTCTGGACATGTCTGATTCTGATAGTATTCATACCTGTTTGGTTAATAGCAAATTGTGTGTACCATCCAGAAGATTCAGGGCTATTAGAAGGCATATGTGGGAAAGCACAGACAGCCAATGCACCACCTAGTTTAAAATATAAAAGAAGTATACACCCCACTGAACCCCCTTCAGGTTTCACCGACAGAATGTTGTTGTTAAAGTTTAAGTACAGTTATGCACAAAAGTCTGGTTTTGAGAAATGTTGGATATGCAGCAAACTCCACCCTAGTACAGCCAGAATCCCATTAATGGCCATTCCCTTAAACATCACTCCTTTCCTGAATGGAACACCCCCTATTGTTCTTGTATGCATGCTTCATGTTACTCAAATGCCTCTGCAGGAAGGGTAGCGAAGCACGTTCCGAAACCATGAAGCTGACTTCCATTTCCAGAGATCCCACTGTATGGTACGAGAGTCAGGAACATGAGGCCGGAGGATATGAATCCATGAGGCCTAACGAAGAGGGTAGAGAATGACCATTTCGATAATATCGAATGGTCAAAGGGAGGATTGTAAGGAGATTCCATAATACATTGCGTTATTGATTGTTGGTTCTGATTATTGCTTTTACCCTGGAGATATATTGCTTATATCAATACAATACAAATCAATACAGGATTGCTAATCTGCTTAAGTAATTTAGAGAAACTTTAACTTGATACAATTTAGAAAATCTATCTCATGATAGTATTGCTTAATACTGAATTATCTCATGATCATGTCTATCTATTTCTGTAAAAATGTCTTTGTTTCAGGACGCATCTGTTTGTGGTTTTCCTCTCTGTACACTGTTACTGAGGCTAGATTTGGTTTTTAGGAAGTTGTGGCTGATCAGCAGACGGTGACAAAAAGTAAGGAAATATTGAACTGGGATAAGCTTTGAAATACAGAGGTTAAGGTCACAAGACATTACAGAATAATGAGCTAATGAATAATGTGAGCTAATGTGTATAATTTTGATTGGTCCCCAAAAATTGGGGCAGAGTCTTGTAAAAATAGTATAAAAACGGCAAAACCAGAATTAAAGATTGTAACCATTTCAGCATCACAATTGTGTATGAGTCATTGGTTATCTCGCCGGCGAGGACTTCCACTGAGCCATCTCCAAGAGCCTAGGCCACAAGGAAAAGTCGGGCTACCTAACAACTTCCAAAGTTGCATTCTGTTGTATGAGAATTTTCATAACTTTAGTGACCTACAGTTCTTGTTTTTGATATGAGACTAGCATTCAAAAAAATTAAAAATTGATAATCCTTTGTCCGATAGTCTTATCTTGTGTACAAGGCTTAACATATGCCTCATCACTTCCTCAAACGTAGTGGTCAAATACAAATGATTGCATAATATGCAGCAAGTCTGCATATTATTTATGGCTACAGTCTTAGAAATATCATACTCTGTTATTTATTGAAAAAAATACCTATATGTCCTTCTTACATTGCTGCCCTGGGCCTCAAACTGCTTACATATTCACCTGCCACTGTGCTTAATGTTTGGCTGTTGTTTCAGAAACATGACACAGAATTTTTTTTTGTTTGATCACCTTAACAACTGCCTTATCTCTGGAGTGTGGGTTTGTGGTTTTGAGGTGTTATGGTGCACTCTATGTTGACATTTTGTTAAACTTTGTACACAATGCTGTGTGGCACTGAAAAGAAAATCACAAGCTATGCTATCTGCCTTTTTTACACTCTGGTTATTTGCATGAAGTTGATAGCATTAGTTTTATTTTAATAACAGAAATAAGGGTATACTTCTCAATAGATTTTAGCCAAATGTTTCTACTTCTAGTGCTCTGGTCCAGCGATACTACACCAAATGATTACGGTCTTTGATAAACTACCTAATAAGGCCTTTTTTGTTTTGAATAATAATAATAATAAACTTTATTTTATATAGCGCCTTTAAAGGTGGCTTCTCAAAGTGCTTTACATTGTTCCAGACACACTGTTATGCCTATACTCATGTTCCCTGTGTTCCTGTTGGACCCTACTACCACAGCTTCCGGAACAGGCATTCCTTTCGGCCCTAGCACCCCAGCGGTGTGTTTGTTTCTTACTAAGCAGATACGTGAGTCTTACAGGGATGACCACCTTATCCTCCCTGTATGTATGTTCATTTCTTGTCCATGAATGGTTGATGCTGATATATTTACCTTTTTTTATAGCTGTATCGTGAATCCACCCCTGATGATTGGCTAGATCCCATGAAACGCATCTAGGCCTAACCTAGATGCAATGCATACATACTTACATGGTTTTTGGATTCCGGCAATGCTGTGGATTATAACTGCTATATTATAATGATTTTTATGATTGAGGACAATACTATTGTATATTGTATATTCTATTCATGTTTTTAACATGTAAATGTTTTTGGATACATGATTGGTTACACTATGTGCCATTATTGCATGTATTGTCTGCCATGTACCTACTCAATCATGGCAAACAAATAAATACTTGTTTACACTTTACTTTGACTCCTTCGACTAGCTACAATATAGACACCTCATTTAAAGTCCCGACCCCCTTTTTTTCTATGTACTTGAACAGGGATGGAGATGCATATTACTGTATATCTCATTTAAAGTCCCAAAAAAACCCTCTATTGCAAAGTGCTTTACAAGGAAAACACAAGAAATACACAGTCGAAAATAACATAAAGGAAAATGGGACAATTAAGTGAAAACTTGTCTAAAGATAAACATTTTTAGATTTGATTTGAATGAGTTTAGAGAAGATGACTCTCTGACGTTCTTATGAAGTGAGTTTTGGAGCATAGCAGGAGAAGGCTCTGTCTCCTATTGAGTGTAGGTGAGTAGGGGGGACACACAGTAAACCAGAATTTGAGGAGTGGAGGTTACAAAAGTTCAGAGAGATAATGGGGTGCCAAGCCACAAAGAGCCTTGTAGGTGAACAAGTGGATGTTAAAGTTTTTGCGAAACCTGACAGGTAGCCAGTGCAAGGACTCCAGGACAGGGTTAATATGATCACTTGTACCAGACCTAGTCATGATTCTGGCTGCAGAATTCTGAACATATTAAATGCAATTTATAGTGGATTTAGATCAGCAGTGAGTAGACCATTGCAGTAGTCAAGTCAGGAGAATATACATGAATAGATCAGCTTTTCAGCTACAGTGTATGATAGCATAGGGCGCAGCCAAGCAATGTTTCTCAAGTGGAAAAAAGATGTTCTGACAACATTTTGTACATGTTGATCAAAGGTTAAACTAGCATCAAATACCACTCCTAGATTTTTCAATTTAGACTGAAGCTCAAGTACAGAGCCATCTATAGATAAGCTATTAGCATGACTTCAGTCTTGTCACAGTTTAATTAAAGAAATTAAGGGCTGTCCAAGTTTTTTTATCGCAACTACAGTTAGATAGGAGAGAAGCAGCCAAAGCGGAATCCAGTTTGGTGTGGATGTATATCTGGATGTCATCAGCATAGACATGAAAATTAAGCTGTGTGATCTAAGCAGTTGGCCAAGTGCAAACATATACTGCTGCTGCTGCTGTTACTCTGTATGAAAGCCAATGAATAATGTAAGAGTAAACTAAATTATTGCATATGCAATTTATATGATGCTACAATAAAGTGTTGCTGGTGCTGTTCCTGAGAATCATAATGTTCTGTGAAATCCAGTACTAGTTTGATGGATTTTTGTATTTTATATATTGCTCCTTAAATATCCTTTCCTTGTTAAACAATAAAGGTAAAAATATTTTTTACATTTTATGTGTACCCCAGGTCACTTCCAACTCCCCAGGCCCCTTGTTTGTCAATCTCTTGTCTATAAGCCCAAAAACTAGCAATCTGAGATTCAGCTCCCACTGACTTCAATGGTGTTTGGACCTGTGGTCTGAAATTAATCATTGTAATAATATGAATGAACCATCGTGACTCCATTTTGTTACCCCCGCCATCCAACCACTCCCCTTCCTTTGTTCTATACTGAATATAAGCTAATTTCGTGCTCAATAAAGACAGACATCTTTTGAATTCACATCCCACTTCATGTGTTAATTGGGTGTCTCACGGTACCGGGGGTCATGGTGGTCTGCAGAAGTTAACCAGGATGGTCGTCCAGAACCAGAATTCCTTTCAATCATGTTCACTGAGAATGAGCTCATCTTAATAAATTATACTAGTACACAAAGGATGCTATCACAATTTATCATATTTCTTTTTTACAAAGAGGATCCAAAAAATAGCTAATTGGTTGAACGTTGTAAACCAATGAATGAGTTAGCTAAAAATTGTCTTGCCTTTAGAACCACTTTAACTTCTGACACACTTTTAAAGGCACCTACATATAGCACAGAACATTTGTTGGATGAGGAAATGTTCGTATGTGTATTGTCCCTCTCCATCATCCCCAAGTCAAACTGTTTTGGGCAGGGATTCAATTGGCTTGGGTGGATTGTTACTGGCCAGTTCCTGTTGTTTTCCCTAAAGCTGTCTGACACTGTCTACCATCTTCTATAATTTTTCATCTTTGTGATAATTTTTAAGAAACTTTGAAAATATTTAATAATGGCAGATATTGAGTACAAGTTCAGGAAGCATGGAAAAAGCTGTCAATAAATTTCATTGCAGCTTTGCCAAGATTCTGTTATGAGGATTGGTATAATTTCTGTAGCCTTTGCCAAATATTGTTGTAGACAGTTTGTAAAAGATCCAAGGTAAAGATGCAAGCTTACAGGTCATGAAAGCCCTAATATTTAAAGTTAGTCAATAATGTTTATCACCTAAATTCCAAGCTTTAATTATTAATTCTGCCAAAGCATGTCAGTGAACCCTTACTTGATTTGATTAAATTGCCAGAACCTACACTTTAATACTGATATTTTAGTTTAATTTCTGATTCATAATTTATTATGTTACATTATAATTGTTGATGAGAATGAGAGCTAAGACTGAACTGGTAGATAAAAAAACCCTATAATTCTTTTTCCAGCCTGTGAGTGACTTGACCAGTTTGGAGGTACTAATCATGTGGTTTCGGCTAAACAGAGATGTTAAGGCAGTGATACTAGCTCTCGCCCAATAAAATATCCAGGGAGATGCAGAAGTACCAATTTCTTCCCAAAAGATACGTTGTTGACGCTTCCATTTGTGCCTTTTGACTATTTGTACTAAGTTTAAAGGAGAACTCCACTTTCATAAAAAAAAAAAATACAGAATATAATTGCTACATCAGCCATTTTGACATTTATTGTTTTTTTTTCTTTAAATACCTACTAAACCCAATCTACAAAAAAAATGCAACACAAAGGCATAATGAGCTAGTATACATACTAGCTCATTATGAAAATACTCACCTTAGATCAAAGCCCCCGCAGCGGTCCCCGTACACTGGTTCGGCCAGCAACATCGCTCCCGGAGTTATTTCCAGGTATTGCGGGCTCTGGCCCTGTGATTGTCCGGAGCCACTATGATGTCACTGCCGCTCATGTGCGTGGGAGCCATCAGTAACAGCACATCAGCTGAAGCAACAGCACAAACGAGCCATTGCTTCAGTGCGCAAGTGCAGATGACATCAGCACATGCTGATACAGGGGATATCTCCTAAACCGTGCAGGTTTATGAGATATTCACGGTAGCTACAGGTAAGCCTTATTATAGGCTTACCTGTATTAAAAAGTGGATTGTAAGGGTTTACAACCACTTTAAGTTCAATCTAAATTCAGCACAAACTCTCTCCCACAAACCTGACCAATTTCTGTCTTAGGACACAACATTTTCTTGTACTTGACAGCAGCATTTCACAAACTGAATAACATTTTAATACAGTATTTTCAAGATCAAAGTGTAACTTGTTATACAGTATATGATCCAAAGTTTGAAGAAGTGGCTCCAGACAAGTTATGGTTAATTGGCTGTACTACAGGAAAAAAAAATGTTTTTAGACTTAGCAGACAGGGATTTCACCTTCAGCAGAGGGATCACAAAAATATCTCTTTGCTCTAAGTGAACTTTTGAACTTTACTCTCATCCAGTAGGCTGTAGAAAAGCTGTGCTGTCAGTCACTGTTCCTTCCATGGATTCTTGCAAATATGAGAAACAGATACAGCTTACACTGCTCTGTGTCTGACACTTTGGACATTTCATGCTCTTTATCCATATCCTTAGAAAGGCATCGAGCTTCCATGCTTCTCATTCTCCAGTAACCCACACGCCATACTTCTCACCTGTTCCCAATGCATAAACCTTGTGACACATTAACACTTACAGGGGCCATACATGGATAATTTCCACCAGATTAATTAACAGTTCAATAAATAATAATCAAGCCCTTTTTTCAAAGTAAAACTTTGTAAAACTTTTACAACAGCATGTTGAAATTTTTGGCAAAGTATCAGTTGAAATACGTCATCAATGCATGGGATCAGGTGTCAATTTTATATATCTTTATTGTTGTTAATGGACGATGGTCTATAAAGTTTTTTTTCCCATTTCTTGGCAAACACCATTGAAAATGATTGACCCATAAATGGATGGATTATATAAATGTTCTCTTATGTCTGTAGGCACTTTAAAGTGAACAAGACAAGGCAACAGGCTCACTTAGCTTCCTCTGTGTGCAACTGTACTCTTACCTCCCCTTTGTTCTCCTACCACTCAATGTTTGAAACAATCTACTTGCTAGTCTTATTTGGTTGTATGCCATGTCTACTATCGCCATATCTTTATATATATATATATATATATATATATATATATATATATATATACACACACACACACACACACACACAGTCTACATTATCTTACAAAAGTGAGTACACTCCTCACATTTTTGTAAATATTTTATTATATCTTTTCATGTGACAACACCGAAGAAATGAGTGTACAGCTTGTAAAACAGTGTAAATTTGCTGTCCCCTCAAAATAACTCAACACACAGCCATTAATATCTAGCCTAGGCCACCTTTATGTAGAGCAACAATTCTTTTTTTTTCAGATCCTCAGAGAGTTCTTTGCCATGAGGTGCCATGTGGAACTTCCAGTGACCAGTATAAGAGAGTGAGAGCGATAACACAAATTTAATACACCTACTCCCCTTTCACACCTGAGACCTTGTAACACTAATGAGTCACATTGGGGAGGGTGTTTTTTTTTCAAAATTGTCGCTCTTTTTTGTTTATAGCGCAAAAAATAAAAACCTCAAAGGTGTTCAAATACCCCCAAAAGAAAGCTCTATTTGTGGGGAAAAAAGGACGTCAATTTTGTTTGGGTGCAACGTCGCATGACTGTGCAGTTGTCAGTTAAATCGACACAGTGTTGAATCGCAAAAAGTGCTCTGGTCAGGAAGGGGGTAAAATCTTCCGAAGCTGAAGCAGTTAATGGCTGTGTGTTGAGTTATTTTGAGGGGACAGCAAATTTACACTGTTATACAAGCTGTACACTCACTACTTTACATTGTAGCAAAGTGTAATTTATTCAGTGTTGTTACATGAAAAGGTATAATAAAATATTTACAAAAATGTGAGGGGTGTACTCACTTTTGTGAGATACTGTATACTGTGTGTGTGTGTATATATATATATATATATATATATATATATATATATATATATATATATAAAGATATGGCTGTATGGAGATAATAGATATGGCTATATGGCGATAGTAGACATGGCATACAACCAAGTAAGACTTGCAAGAAGATTGCTTCAAACATTGAGTGGTAGGAGAACCTATTTCTTTGTAATAAGTTAGTTCATTGTTAGGCTTTACATATACTTTAAGGGTGCAATGGATTTTAAATCCAGAGGGTTTTGGTTCAACTATTCTGGACCTAATCCTGTGCCAAAAATATCCTCTTGTTGGCTTTAGTATTTTACATTTTGTCACAGAAAGAAAAGAAAAACAGACAGTGAAAGTAATGTAAAATAAAATGTACAGTACATGGTCAAATACACACACACACACACACACACACACACACACACACAAATGCAATTAAATCCCCAAATTTACAAAGAACTCTAAATGAAACAAAACAAAAAATTTTCACGCAAATGTCACCAAAAGTGTTTGCCTCTGCAAAAGCTCACTTACAGCAAAATTGGTAATTTCACAGTGAACTCCTTAATATTAAAATCATTTTGCTCATCCCCAGTTGTTAGACACGTGGCTTGGGGAATTTAGTAACATGACAGATTGAATACAAAGGTAAGATTCACCTACCCAATTGCTGATTTAATTCCACAGTTTGCTAACCCCTACCAAGGACACAAAATGTAAACTTATTTATATCTTATCAATACATGGAAATCTTCACGCACAAATAGTACAGGTTTATGCACATCATCAAGGACATATGTTTGTATTTGATAGCATTCCTGGTCATATGATGTCCATATATTTTGGTTTACTAATGCCACCCTTTTCTGTATTGTTTCCAGAAAACAAGTGGTGAAATGGATTTTCAGTGGAATGTCTGACAGGGAGTGAAGCGATTCTTCCAGCGTCTTCCCAGGAAGCTGTCATCAACTTAGCAGGGGCTACACAAATATCTGAATCACATTTCCTAAATGTTCCCTTTGAAACTAAAAGAAGAAACATTGTGTGGTATCTGCTAATAGCGGCAGATTTCTAAGAATGCGCTGCCTACATTTAGCCTACATACTTTTTATAAGCTTTCATTTTTGCCAAGGCAATCATAAAAAGCTGGATTTCCAGCAAACAGTAGCTGCATATTTAAATGTATGTGTACATGTACTGTGTTATCCAAAACTATGTATAATTCTGTTCACCCAGTCTTGTCATGCAGCTACCACTGCCAGACAGCAAAGCTAAGCTGCTGACCTAATTTTTCTATAGGTATGAGAAAACACATACTGTATATACTCGAGTATAGGTCGACTCGAATATAAGCCGAGGCCCCTAATTTACCACAATAAAACTGGGAAAACGTATTGACTTGTGTATAAGTCGAAGATGAGACATGCAGCAGGTACTGTTACAGCTTAAAAGAGTGGAAAAGAAGGTCAACAATGCCCATCTGCAGCTGCATACCTCCCTGTGTACCTCCCTGTGTACCTCCCTGTGTACCTCCCTGTGTTCATTGCAGCCTACCTGTGTCCTGTGCATGCCTCCGTGTGCCATTCTGCAGCCTCTGTGTCCTTCTGCAGCTCTGTGCCCATCTGCAGCTCCGTGTGCCATTTTGCACCGATCAGCATGTCATAAAAACATACGGCGGCCATTCCAGGATTCAAAAGCCGCACCTCTCCTCCTCGTCTGTGACAGACGGCGGCCATTCCACTGTTCAAAAGCCGCGCCTCCCTGTCTGTGATAGGCGGAACACTCAATTTCCCAGCAGTCAGTGTTCCGCCTATCACGGACATCCGCTCATCCTCATACTACGGACGAGGATGAGAGAATGTCCGTGATAGACGGAACACTGACTGCTGGGAAATTGAGTGTTCCGCCTATCACAGACAGGGAGGCACGGCTTTTGAACAGTGGAATGGCCACCGTCTGTCTGCACGACACGCTGATCAGGTAGGCAGACGGCGGTGACTTGAATATAAGCCGAGGGGGGCACTTTGAGCCTAAAAAAAGGGGCTGAAAATCTCGGCTTATACTCGAGTATATACGGTATGCAGAATTGGTGCATTTAATTGTGAGAAAATTTCTTCTTTTTTTTCTTTTGCCCATGTAGGGCAAAGCAACAGATTGTCCTAACTGTTGCCCTCTCCAGGATCAGATTCCCATACTTTTAAGCCTCTGGGGATGAAGAGAAGGATCCACACACAGCCGGGTTGCAACCTAGAGCTAAAACATGGTAGTGAACACTCTCCTTGTCTTCAGGTGACAATGATTGGGGACTAAGCAGCCAATCACCAAGCTCCAGGCTTGTCATGTTGGGACTGGGAGGAAGGGGGGGTGAGTTGCATGCTCCATATACTCAGAAGTACTGTATCTTTCTCTTTGCTTTCAGTTGTCCACCTCATCAAAAGATGGTAATATGTGTACAGCTGGTCAACCTGGTGTTTTGCTCTGCTATTAAAGGTGCACTTTAGGGTACCATTGAGTGAGAAAAGTCACTTTTCAGTGAGAGATTGGTAAAAGGCTGCCAGTTTTATAACTGTTAAAAAAAAATAAAAAAAAGGTTAAAGCAGGTTAAATATCTTATTTGTTATTTTGCGTGCTTTGGAAGTCTCATGTGTTAATATCTAGATGGGATTATGTCTTATGACTACAAAAATGCATCCTCGCTGTCTTTCCCATGTTAAATTGTCACACTTATCTCTCTAGACTCTTGAACAATCTTCTTGGTATCACAGTATAAGGGATCAGTGTTCTGCGATGATGCAAGTAGGTCTGGTTTGAAGTTATTTTTGGCTGTTGGCACTTACATGACCTTGTTTTCTGGACTGCTAATTTGCTTGTCTGGTGACTGGCCAAACTGACCCCATAGTGAACCCTCTTCGAGGTCTATGTTAACATTAAACTACTTCATTTATGTGCTTATGTTGTGGACAGCAAGCTTATAATTATTTTCATTCTTGGTAATGACCTGACATTTTTTATTCTTTAGTATGACTGGAGAATAAACAGTTCTAGCAAGTTTCCCAGCCAGTGGTTAGGCATACTGCCGCAATGTTACTACACAGACTGCCCAAAATTGGTAAGTATTGGACATACACATTTTAGAGTTTTCATTTCCCCAAATTATTAATGAAAATCTGGAGATTTTGGTGACATTTTGTAATTTTGGTAAACAACATTAGAGTAAATTGGGAAGAATGGTGGTGTTTTTTGGGTCGCTTCGAATAGAGCAATATTTTTTAGATTGCATAAGGAAATGTGACCTGAAACACCAATAATGGCAAGCCTCCATCTCTTAGTAATAGATACAAAAAATGAGAAAGGAAAAGTGGGACTTTGAATGAAGCTTGACAGAGGCAAGTGGTCATATCCTGCTCTCTTTTAGAAAGCATGGTATATTATCTGAAACTCTATTCACCTATTTACTTATTTATTCAACTTTGTAGCCTAAATTCATGCATCCTACTCCTGACGATTGGCTGTAAACTCCATGAAACGCGTTGAGTTATGATCCAATAATTTCAAGAAAAGCCTGGTTCAAAGCAAGCATTTATTTATGTATTGTTCATGTTAGATGTATGAGTTATCCATTAAGTTTCTCCTATTCATTTTGCTTATGTGATGATTTTCAACAAGTGTTTTTAATCGATTTACCAATCATGTTTATTGAATATTTGTACTATATGTTATGAGCCTATATATTTTATGTGCAAGTCAATATGACCACTAATTTATTGTTGAATGATTCAATTGTTTTTTTTATAAATATGGTATGTTTAACATGATTGTGAAAATAAATCTTATGAATTATGTTGATCATATTCCATGTATCATCATTTGCCTGTGCCAAGCCTCATTCAAAGTGTTAAGGCTAAAATAGCCCTAACAAAAGTCCCACTTTTCCTTTCTCGTTTTTTGTAATGGTTTTTAGATGGCTCGTGAGGGTTAAAGAAGCTCCTTTCAACTATCCTATACGTTTTCTTGTTCCAAAAGTGTCATTTCATTTGCCTCGTGATTTTTAATTTTTTTCTTTTTCACAGAACGAAAAAACAGCTTAATAAAAAAAAAAATGAAAGCTACAGCATACCAATAATGATCAAATATGCAAAAGAAGAAAGAAAGAAAAAACACAACTACAAAAAACGCTAACTAAAATGAGCTAACCTACCATTAACACTCTTCAAAATAAAAACACATGTCCTCAATGGAGGAAAAAAAAACAGATTTTTCCCAAGCAGCTCAGTGAGCAAAATTGAGAGGTTCAGCTTCAGCAAAACGTTACCAGTTTTACTGCAAAATCAGTTTAGCTAAAATCACTCAACTTACCATTATTGATAACCGGAAGTGTAAGAGTTCACACTTGAGCAATACTGTGCATATAAAAAATGTCGGAAGAGCTTGTTTTCACATGTAAAAAAATAAGAGAGAAGTGGCCCCATGGGATTGTCACCCCTATCATCCATGTATCTTTTAAATTAATTGCAATCCTAATAGAGGGCTATGATGACTGTTAAGTACATGTCTCTGTATGGCTGCTTTGCTGGTTCTTTCTGTTTTGTGTTTCAGGGTAGTGATGGCCGAACGGTTCGCCCGGCGGTCGTTTCGCGGCGAATTTCCGACTTTCGCCGTCCGCGGGTTCGAACGCCTTTTTCCGTCGTTCGCCCCGGCGGACTTACGTGTTTAATGTATACAAGAACTTTAACCTTTCGTGACACGTTTATCATGTGTTACAGGACAACCAATTGAGACATGACAGCTCATGGACACTTGGACATTCCCCCTAACCTATAAATACACCCGATCCGGTGGCCATTTTACATTCTTTCTTCTGTCACTGTAGGGAAAGGATCCTGTGTGGAGTAGGGACAGAGAAAACGCTAGCTATTTGGTACACAAAAGTTCTTTTCAGGACTGGTATAGGTGTTAGGTCAGCAGCCTGAGTTTCTTTTGTCAGTTTAGATAAAGGGACAGAGCGCTGTATGCTGCTATTTTAGGGACAGCTCAGCCAGATTAGTCTTTCTTCATCATCATCATCATCATCATCATTAGCTGTTACTATCAGGTCCACAAAAGAGCTGTTCCAGCTAATCGTTCCAGCCTACTCTTTTTTGCCAATTTGTATAGGGACAGGCAGGAAGCAGTGTGTCAGGCAGTGAGGATAATTTTAAAGACTTGCTGTTACTATTAGTTCCACAAAGGTTCTTTTCAGGACTGGTATCAGTGGTACGGTAATAGGCTTGTACACGTATAATATTCTTTCTTCCAAATATAGAAAGAATATTATACTTGACTGCTGCCCTTCTGCTGCAGTCTGCTAATCATTCACAACTCACTTGTTCCACAAAAGTTCTTATAAGGACTGGTAACTTGGTCTGTCTAGGGTGCTACGGTACATAGGCTTGGGTGCGGTACAGTCTGCTGTTCTGTAAGGACCGCTATCGGTCCACAATAGATAGGGTTGCCGTGCACTACTGCTGACCGCTGCCCTATACTGCAGCAGTCCTTCAGCGGTATAGGGACTGACGCACAGTCTGCTAAACACTAATACACAACCTGCTTGGTCCACAAAAGTTCTTATAAGGACTGGTAACTTGGTATAGGGTGCTACGGTACATAGGCCTGAGTGCGTTACAGTCTGCTGTTCTGTAAGGACCGCTATCGGTCCACAATACATAGGGTTGACGTGCACTACTGCTGACCGCTGCCCTATACTGCAGCAGTCCTTCAGCGGTATAGGGACTGACGCACAGTCTGCTAAACACTAACACACAACCTGCTTGGTCCACAAAAGTTCTTATAAGGACTGGTAACTTGGTATAGGGTGCTACGGTACATAGGCCTGAGTGCGTTACAGTCTGCTGTTCTGTAAGGACCGCTATCGGTCCACAATACATAGGGTTGCCGTGCACTACTGCTGACCGCTGCCCTATACTGCAGCAGTCCTTCATTGGTATAGGGACTGACGTACAGTCTGCTAATCACTAACACACAACCTGCTTGGTCCACAAAAGTTCTTATAAGGACTGGTAACTTGGTATAGGGTGCTACGGTACATAGGCCTGAGTGCGTTACAGTCTGCTGTTCTGTAAGGACCGCTATCGGTCCACAATACATAGGGTTGCCGTGCACTACTGCTGACCGCTGCCCTATACTGCAGCAGTCCTTCAGCGGTATAGGGACTGACGCACAGTCTGCTAAACACTAACACACAACCTGCTTGGTCCACAAAAGTTCTTATAAGGACTGGTAACTTGGTATAGGGTGCTACGGTACATAGGCCTGAGTGCAGTACAGTCTGCTGTTCTGTAAGGACCGCTATCGGTCCACAATACATAGGGTTGCCGTGCACTACTGCTGACCGCTGCCCTATACTGCAGCAGTCCTTCATTGGTATAGGGACTGACGTACAGTCTGCTAATCACTAACACACAACCTGCTTGGTCCACAAAAGTTCTTATAAGGACTGGTAACTTGGTATAGGGTGCTACGGTACATAGGCCTGAGTGCGTTACAGTCTGCTGTTCTGTAAGGACCGCTATCGGTCCACAATACATAGGGTTGCCGTGCACTACTGCTGACCGCTGCCCTATACTGCAGCAGTCCTTCATTGGTATAGGGACTGACGTACAGTCTGCTAATCACTAACACACAACCTGCTTGGTCCACAAAAGTTCTTATAAGGACTGGTAACTTGGTATAGGGTGCTACGGTACATAGGCCTGAGTGCGTTACAGTCTGCTGTTCTGTAAGGACCGCTATCGGTCCACAATACATAGGGTTGCCGTGCACTACTGCTGACCGCTGCCCTATACTGCAGCAGTCCTTCAGCGGTATAGGGACTGACGCACAGTCTGCTAAACACTAACACACAACCTGCTTGGTCCACAAAAGTTCTTATAAGGACTGGTAACTTGGTATAGGGTGCTACGGTACATAGGCCTGAGTGCAGTACAGTCTGCTGTTCTGTAAGGACCGCTATCGGTCCACAATACATAGGGTTGCCGTGCACTACTGCTGACCGCTGCCCTATACTGCAGCAGTCCTTCATTGGTATAGGGACTGACGTACAGTCTGCTAATCACTAACACACAACCTGCTTGGTCCACAAAAGTTCTTATAAGGACTGGTAACTTGGTATAGGGTGCTACGGTACATAGGCCTGAGTGCGTTACAGTCTGCTGTTCTGTAAGGACCGCTATCGGTCCACAATACATAGGGTTGCCGTGCACTACTGCTGACCGCTGCCCTATACTGCAGCAGTCCTTCATTGGTATAGGGACTGACGTACAGTCTGCTAATCACTAACACACAACCTGCTTGGTCCACAAAAGTTCTTATAAGGACTGGTAACTTGGTATAGGGTGCTACGGTACATAGGCCTGAGTGCGTTACAGTCTGCTGTTCTGTAAGGACCGCTATCGGTCCACAATACATAGGGTTGCCGTGCACTACTGCTGACCGCTGCCCTATACTGCAGCAGTCCTTCAGCGGTATAGGGACTGACGCACAGTCTGCTAAACACTAACACACAACCTGCTTGGTCCACAAAAGTTCTTATAAGGACTGGTAACTTGGTATAGGGTGCTACGGTACATAGGCCTGAGTGCGTTACAGTCTGCTGTTCTGTAAGGACCGCTATCGGTCCACAATACATAGGGTTGCCGTGCACTACTGCTGACCGCTGCCCTATACTGCAGCAGTCCTTCATTGGTATAGGGACTGACGTACAGTCTGCTAATCACTAACACACAACCTGCTTGGTCCACAAAAGTTCTTATAAGGACTGGTAACTTGGTATAGGGTGCTACGGTACATAGGCCTGAGTGCGTTACAGTCTGCTGTTCTGTAAGGACCGCTATCGGTCCACAATACATAGGGTTGCCGTGCACTACTGCTGACCGCTGCCCTATACTGCAGCAGTCCTTCATTGGTATAGGGACTGACGTACAGTCTGCTAATCACTAACACACAACCTGCTTGGTCCACAAAAGTTCTTATAAGGACTGGTAACTTGGTATAGGGTGCTACGGTACATAGGCCTGAGTGCGTTACAGTCTGCTGTTCTGTAAGGACCGCTATCGGTCCACAATACATAGGGTTGCCGTGCACTACTGCTGACCGCTGCCCTATACTGCAGCAGTCCTTCAGCGGTATAGGGACTGACGCACAGTCTGCTAATCACTAACACACAACCTGCTTGGTCCACAAAAGTTTTTATAAGGACTGGTAACTTGGTATAGGGTGCTACGGTACATAGGCCTGAGTGCAGTACAGTCTGCTGTTCTGTAAGGACCGCTATCGGTCCACAATACATAGGGTTGACGTGCACTACTGCTGACCGCTGCCCTATACTGCAGCAGTCCTTCATTGGTATAGGGACTGACGTACAGTCTGCTAATCACTAACACACAACCTGCTTGGTCCACAAAAGTTTTTATAAGGACTGGTAACTTGGTATAGGGTGCTACGGTACATAGGCCTGAGTGCAGTACAGTCTGCTGTTCTGTAAGGACCGCTATCGGTCCACAATACATAGGGTTGACGTGCACTACTGCTGACCGCTGCCCTATACTGCAGCAGTCCTTCAGCGGTATAGGGACTAAGAGTTTTGTCACAGGGTGATTTAAAAAATGACAGGCAGAGGAAGAGGCAGGCCCTTCCGCAGGGGTGGTAGGGGTAGGGCAGGAGCAACAGCCTTGAGCCAAAGTGGGAAGTTGCAGAAGGTGCGTTCAATTACTTTAAAGGACGCACCAGACTTGGTTGAGTGGCTCACTCAGCCTTATTCTTCTGCACCCTCCTCATCCTCTCGATCTGCACCCTCTTCTTCACTCTCTGCTATGTGCACCCCCAAAGACACTACCACCAACAACACCACCACCACCACATACCTTCCGCTTGAGTGCAAATGGGGGCCTTCATGCTCCAGTGTTTTAATAGGGACCCCCGTATAAAAAGCATGAGGGTCAAGGACCAGTACTGGGTGGCAACGTACTTAGATCCCCGGTACAAACACAAAATGGCGGAAATGTTACCGCCGTCGCAGAGGGCTGTCAGAATGCAGCACTTCCAGGCCTTGCTTCGAGAAATGCTGCATTCTGCTTTTGCGTGCGCTGGCAGAGGAGCAATTCCCACTCCCAGAGAAGGATTTGCGGGTACCAATCCAACAGCGCCTGCAAGAAGAGGCCGGTTTGAAGATGTGTTGGTGACTTCGGATATGAGGTCATTCTTTCAGCCGACCCATCGACAGGTGTCATCCGGATCCAGCATCAGGGAACGCCTAGACCGTCAGGTGTCCGACTACATTGGGTTAACGGCCGATGTGGACGCTCTGAGGAGTGATGAACCCCTAGACTACTGGGTGGGCAGGCTTGACCTCTGGCCAGAGCTTGCCCAATTTGCAATCGAACTGTTGGCTTGCCCCTCATCCAGTGTCCTGTCCGAAAGGACGTTCAGCGCAGCAGGGGGGATTGTGACCGATAAGCGTACTCGCCTAGCTCACGACAGTGTTAACTACCTCACATTTCTAAAAATGAATGAGGCATGGATCTCGGAGGAATTCAACACATGTGATCAGTAGACCATGTATATGTCTATAAACAATTTTTGGAATCAAGCACACAGACCTTCTTAATTCATTTGGCTCACTTCCCTGACCCAAAAAAGCACACCGTACTATATGCCCCTACCCTCCTCTTTGAAGAGGTTGAGCGGTGTCATATTTCTACTGGGGCTGCTTATTATGAGGGGTTCCCACCATCCCTGTGCTGTGCTGACTTCCTCCTGGGTGTTCTTATTATGAGGGGCTCCCACCATCCCTGTGCTGTGCTGACTTCCTCCTGGGGGTTCTTATTATGAGGGGCTCCCACCATCCCTGTGCTGTGCTGACTTCCTCCTGGGGGTTCTTATTATGAGGGGATCACACCATCCCTGTGCTGTGCTGACTTCCTCCTGGGGCTGCTTACGGTGCTGCTGTCAGCGCTGTATGTCACGGAGCTGCTGTCAGCGCTGTATGTCACGGAGCTGCTGTCAGCGCTGTATGTCACGGAGCTGCTGTCAGCGCTGTATGTCACGGAGCTGCTGTCAGCGCTGTATGTCACGGAGCTGCTGTCAGCGCTGTATGTCACGGAGCTGCTGTCAGCGCTGTATGTCACGGAGCTGCTGTCAGCGCTGTATGTCACGGAGCTGCTGTCAGCGCTGTATGTCACGGTGCTGCTGTCAGCGCTGTATGTCACGGAGCTGCTGTCAGCGCTGTATGTCACAGAGCTGCTGTCAGTGCTGTATGTCACGGAGCTGCTGTCAGCGCTGTATGTCACGGAGCTGCTGTCAGCGCTGTATGTCACGGAGCTGCTGTCAGCGCTGTATGTCACGGTGCTGCTGTCAGCGCTGTATGTCACGGAGCTGCTGTCAGCGCTGTATGTCACGGAGCTGCTGTCAGTGCTGTATGTCACGGAGCTGCTGTCAGCGCTGTATGTCACGGAGCTGCTGTCAGCGCTGTATGTCACGGAGCTGCTGTCAGCGCTGTATGTCACGGTGCTGCTGTCAGCGCTGTATGTCACGGAGCTGCTGTCAGCGCTGTATGTCACGGAGCTGCTGTCAGCGCTGTATGTCACGGAGCTGCTGTCAGCGCTGTATGTCACGGAGCTGCTGTCAGCGCTGTATGTCACGGAGCTGCTGTCAGCGCTGTATGTCACGGTGCTGATGTCAGTGCTCTGTATTACGGTGCTGCTGTCAGTGCTCTGTATCTCCTGCACCCTCTTGTTTGCCTACCCTGGTCCCTGACCTTCCCTCTCCTCCATTGCCTTCATTAGCTCCATAGTCCTGAATTGTCAGAACAATTTCCCAAATAAAAAAAAAATGCTTGTAGTTATCGATCCCAAATTCACCTCATACATGTATTATGCTATTGTCCAGGTGGTGGGACTACGTGCTACCCCCTAATAATTACCCCGTGGCCGCAAATTCGACCTAAAGGTTTGCGAAATTCGCCTCCCATTGAAGTCAATGGAGCCCGCGGCGAACGGTCGTTTTCGCGAACGTTTGTGCCCGTTCGCGTTTCGCGTTCGCGAAACGTCCCGTCGGAAGTTCGTCCATCACTATTTCAGGGTACAAGTTGCTTTCTGTAGCTAGGAAGATTTATCTCAGCTACTGAGCACTGGATTGGTGACAAATCTTTTGGCGGGAAACTGTCTCCTATCACTGGGCGGAGTGAGCAGTTACCTCAGGTCTGTCAGCTCGACTCATCTTTGGATTATCTTCAGCTTTGCTTTTGGAAGTTTTGGCCTGCTCCCCAGCCCACCCCTCCCTTTGTTATTTTCCTTTGTCATTGACCAGCTTTATTTGGTTGGTGTAAGATATTACTGCATGATTCTTTGTGACTAAGCATGTTGGTCTGTTAATGGTTAACAGCGGTTCTGTTTGGTATTAAATGTTAAAGTTAATTTCATAATTCAAATAGATTTAAACCCAATAAAGGCGCCATGTCCTAAACTTTTCCACAATCCTTGTCAAGTGTTTACTGTGTTTACTTTATTATTTAGGTATGTTGTTATAGCATGACGGGTGTTCATGAAGGATACAATCCAATGGAAACAATCTCTTCATCTAATGTGCTCCAAACTTAAATTTCGGCTGACCTGGGCTTTAAAAGGGTGTGCAGGTCTCCCATTGCCCACTATTTTTTGGTACAAGATCTGCAGATTAAAGTTTTATCTATGGTACATGCAGCTCTGTGAGCTGATATCTACTGTAATAGCTGGAATTCACATTTCAAACTAAACTTCTTTGTACTAATAGTGAGGCACTGCGAAGGCCCCACTGGGAAGGCTACATCACCAGTGCCTGGGAGATCTTTTTCCTAATCTGTGAAATCTGGCAAGATCTCAGTGGAGAAAATACTTTCCCACGGATGGCGCACAGCAAGATTTGTTGGAAGGATTACCAGTGTGCTGGCAGACAATAAGTAAATAGATTGAATATATATACAGTATATATATATATATATATATATACACACTGTATATATATATATGTAATGTATGCATATATATATTTTTATATATGTAAGTGAAGATGCACGTATAACTAAACACCACACACACACACACACTATATATATATATATATATATATATATATATATATATATATATATATATATATAGATGTGCTATCACCAAGGATGCCACTACATAAGAACTCCAGGGATAGAACTTTGCTGGATGATCTTTCAGGAGTTCTTCAACTTTAGAGATTCCGTGTATCTTTGGTACATCCAGTATTCTTGAGAGCATCCTAGTATCAGCTTGATTTGTCACCTTTGGCTATGGAACTTGGCTACAGGCCAAGGGATAGAACTTTGCTGGATGATCTTTCAGGAGTTCTTCAACTTTAGAGATTCCGTGTATCTTTGGTACATCCAGTATTCTTGAGAGCATCCTAGAATCAGCTTGATTTGTCACCTTTGGCTATGGAACTTGGCTACAGGCGGTCCCCGGGTAACAAACAAGATAGGGTTTGTAGGTTTGTTCTTAAGTTGAATCTGTTTGTAAGATGGAACAGGTATATTTTTTAAGTATAGCTCCAGCCAACAAAAAATATTTTTAAGCTTTTTGGATAGCATAGGGAATGGTTAACACCCCTGTCATGTTTGGTTTGCTGTCTGTGTTCCTGTTCAGAAGATTTCACCTCACTTTCTGTCCCAATGACAATTGGATTTTGAAAAATGTGGGTTGTTTTGGAAACAAGTCTTGGTGATAAAGCATCAGTGGAGGTACATTTTTCCCATAATAACTCTTACAGGAGTTAATTTCTCTTCCTATGGGTAGATTATCTCGCACTTCCTGTTGTCTCCCTCCATTTGTAAGTAGGAGTAATTTGTAAGTGGGAGGTTTGTAACTAGGGGACCGCCTGTATTTGTCTTCATACTGCATATGTTAGTATTGTTTGTTTGTTTGACTGTGCTTACCAACAATGGCCATTTGTTGCCTGCCTTGACTGTGTCTCCACCTACTGACTGTAATACCTATGCCATCTTTGACTCCACCTGCTGACCACTACCCTATGCCACCTGCACTGACCTTTGCTTATCCTATCCATTACATTTCTGTTATACATGTAAAAAGTTCAGCATTTCAAAATGTCCTCAGTGAAGTATTGTTTTGGGAGCACATAATTCCTTGAGGGATACCAGGTGGATACCAGGCACTCCTTAGATTTAAGACTCAAGTGAACCCACACTTCCTGCTGATGACATAGCACAGAGGTTTTCAATCAGTTTTAAAAATATATGAAAGTAATTACAATCATTCATGTGGCTTGCACCTTTTTTTACTGCTGCTTAAAGTTCCATCTTCATAGTTTCTGATTCTTGCTAGTAATATACTGTAACCAACCAGCCTAACCCAAAGTAAGCAAGAAACAAGCTTTGAGTCGCTAAGCTACAAATATTGTTTAGTTATTAACATTCCCCCAAACAATCAGTCATAAGACAAGATACTTGAACTGGTAGAAAAGGCATTTTAGTTAGGCACCTTGAGAGGAATTTACTAAGACTGGAGCAGTCTGAATCTGGAGCCAATCATCTTCTTTCATTTTCAAAGCTGTACTTTAGCCTCAGCTAACGTTAGAGGCCAATTGGTAACTATGCTGCTGCAGATTCTGTCTCCTCCAGTTTCACCAAATTCCCTTGTTATGTTTACCGAGAAAGCAGCATAATATCACAGTTTGTCAACTTGCTGCTAGTGTTCTGTGGTTTCATTCTTTTTACTCTTCTTTTCAGTATGATATTTCATAAACAACAGCGTTCTTTAAATATTATCTTTAAATTGAACCTGTTAGCCATTTAAAAGTTCATAAAGTTTAACTGACATTAATTTCCTTGTGTGAGAGTAGGGCATGCGGGGAATACCTGTCAGTTTTTTTCTATTAGTGTCCCATTGGGTAGATTTCCCTTCACTTTCCAACCTATAGAGAAGACAGAAAGTAAGGAAAATCCCTTTTAGACAGTTTTCACCGGAACTCGTGTACCCTTTGGAAGATTTCGCCTCTAAACCTGTTCTGGTGGCAACACAAAATGTTGGTTCCCCCATTTCATGTCAAGTGATGGTGATCACTAGGACAAATAGAAAGAGTGTATCTCTCTAATGAGGATAAAAACAACAACTACAACCTGACACTGGTACTAACCACTCTCTATTCTATGTAAAAAAAAAAAAAAAAGAAATTTTAAATACAATTTTAAATACAAGTTCTGTCTAAGCCCCTGTACACACGGTCGGAGATTCTGCCAACCAAATCCGTCGGATTTTGTCCGTGCATACACACGGTCGGACTAAGTTTTGGAAAAATACGATCTTTCAGAACGTGATGACGTAATTTCGTTACGATGGGACTAGATTCAGGCTAGTAGCCAATAGCTTTGATGTAGGAATTTGATCTGAGCATGCGTGGCACTTGGTCCGATCAAAATTCTCTACACATGATCGGATTACGTCCGACCGGCCCAGTTGGTCGGGAAATATTTCCAACATGTTGGAAAATTGGGTCGGACGGAATCAGTCCGATGCATACCACACACAGTCGAATTATCTGACGACACGGTCCGATAAGACGCATTCCGACGGATTCTCTGACCGTGTGTACGCGGCTTAAGAGCAGACAGTGCAAGTTCCTGCTACTACATTTATTGACCAGAACACTCTACTCTGTGTGCTCCTGTGATACTAGTTTCATGGTTGGCAAGAGCTCATATTTCCTGACTTTAGAACTAAAACCTACCAACTGGTACCATTTCTTATATTGGTACTCTCATTAGACACAGAAATTACAGCTTGCTTTTAGGTAGCGTGGGAATCTAAGCCTAATGCCGCGTATACACGACCAGACTTTCCATCAGAATAAACTCTGACTGTCTTTCCGAAGGAGTTTCCAACGGAGTTCCAACCGAACAGACTTGCCTACACATGATCACACCAAAGTCCATTTGTTATTTGAATGCGATGACATACGATGGGACTAGAAAAGGAAGTTCAATAGCCAGTAGCCAATAGCTGCCCTCGTGTCATATTTGGTCCATCGGTTTAGCATACAGACGAACGGTTTTCTCAATAGGAATTGATTCCGTCTGAAAGATTTAAAACATGTTCTATTTCTAGGTCTGCCAGACGTTTTTGAAAAAAAAAGGCTGCTGGAACCCCACCAAATGGGACTATATCCACTTTTCCCACTCTCACAATTCTTACGCCAGGATTGATCACCTCTTAGTTCAAACTCACTCCATCCCACTTATTACTGATAAGTCCCATATCAAGGACACAATTTTGTCTGATCATTCCATAGTTCTCATGGCAATTCAATCCCATCCCTATATAACGGGTCAGGGACAGTGGAGTCCATTCTCTCTGACCCTATCCATGTCACAATGTTAGATAAATCTCTGAAATAATATTTCCTTTTTAATGATAGTAAAGTTGGGGCTGGCTTAGCCCTTCCTTCTCTGGGTTGGCTGCTCAGCTGTCGGATAATTACCAGCTCTCATCTCTCTCCACAGTTACCCAGCTGTTCCTGATCCTGCTAGTCTGACCTGCCTACTTAAAGCTGTCCAGCTCACTTCATCTCTGCCTTCACTTTGGTGACATCACAAGAAACCATCTCCTGCGTTCCTGTTTAAAGACTGGCTTGCTGACATCCCTTCTGGCTCCTTATCATGCTTGCTGTTCCACTACTTGGATCCCTGACTTCTGGTCTGGCTGATTACCCGATTTGGTTACTGAAGTCTGGCCTGGCTGACTACTCAATCTGGTTACTGGACTCTGGCTATGCTTTGACTATGCTTGCTCTATTTACCTTTTTATTTTTTTATTAATAAACAAGTATGATTTAATTGTACTTCTGTCTCAGTCTGGTTCATGGTTTCTGACACCCACAAGATCTACATTAGAGGGGAGATCATCAGAATGACATAAAGAGATTAGAGGACGAGTACTCAAAACTCCGGGCTCTTCACAAATCAAACCCCGCCCCTTCCACGGTATCACAACTTGACAAGGCCAGGTTGGAGCTCAGCCTAGCTCTGAAAACTAAAGTGGAAAAACAAATCTGTTGGAACAAATACAGGTTTTATACCCAATAGGACAGGATGGGCTCCATGCTGACCGCGAAATTAACACCCCGAATTAAGTCATATATAATGCCAAAAATATGAATTCTGGGCCAAGGCACCAAGGCTGACCCCTACAAAATACTGGAAACATTTCATGACACTGACACTGCATTAGGCTCATATTTAGATTGCTCTCAACAGAACGCAAAGACAGCCTAGAAGCCCCATTCACAGAAGGCGAGGTGCTAGGAGTGATAAAAACCTTGAAGATTGGCTCTGCCCCTGGCCCTGATGGCCTGTCAAATCCCTTTTATAAAGCATTCTCCAACACCTTAGTCCTGCATCGAAATTCTTCAATACAAAAACTAAAGGAGACCCACTTGATCCACAACTCAATACCGCGTACATTGCAGTGATACCTATGCCGGACAAGAATCCGGAAGAAGTAGGAAATGATCGCCCTTTATTGCTTATTAACTGCAACGTCAAGATTCTAACCAAAATTCTTGCTAACCACCTCCTTCATTAACACATATATGAACAAGGATCAAGTGGGTTTTATCCCGAGCAGACAAGGACTGGATCAGATAAGGCAGGCAATAGACGTAATATCCATTCTCCAAACTAATTGGGAGGGAGGCCCTAAAAAATCAGGAATGCTCTTGTTTTTGGACCTACAAAAGGCCTTCGATTTGGTCTCATGGCCCTATATTTTTGCCATTTTGGAACAATGGGGCTTTGGCTAGCAATTTATGGGGCTGATGCAGGCACTATACTCCAATCCCACAACCTGTATACGGATACAAGACTACTATTCCAAGCCTATAATGATAAAAAAGGGGACTAGACAAGGATGTCCACCCGAATATTAAGGGTGTGTCATGCGGATCCCAAACCCACAAATGCTGCCTCTTCGCGGATGACGTTATGCTCTTCCTCACCTCACCCATAACCTCTCTTCCCAACTTATGCCAAACCTTGGATGCCTTCGCAAGGATATCAGGACTACAAGTGAACTATTCGAAATCTCAGGCACTAAACGTATCCCTTCAAACCGACACTGTGAATCATTTACAAAAATCCTTCAAATTCAAATGGAGCAACTCCTCCATTAGATATTTGGGAAATAATTTGACAGCTAAGACTGAAGCTCTGTATAGCCATAACTATCCTCCCATGTATCCCAAGCTAGAGGCGGACCTATGCACCTGGTCCCAAAATAAAATTTCTTGGCTGAGGAGGGTAAATTGACGCTACTCCCAAGATTATTATATCTTTTCCGCTCTCTACCTATCCCCATCCAGAAGAACCATATCAAAGCTTTCCAAAATAAAATTCTGAAGTTCACTTGGGGCAAGACAGGATATAGAATCCCTCAAAGGACCCTATACACACATAGGAAAAAAGGAGGTCTGGGACTACCCCACCTCTATAAATATTATCAGGCTGCCAGATCAGCCCAATTGTCAATAGTTTACTCTAGATTTGAGAAACCTGACTGGGTTCAAATAGAAAAACAAGCTGTCCCTAACTTTACTTTAGACTTTCTGCTTTGGAGTCCCCCAAAAATAGACCCTCGATCCTTGCACCTACCCTGTCCCACTCCTTTGCTCTCTGGGACTCCCTACGCTCATCACCGACTCTGGTCTCTAGTCAGCGGGACCCGCAATCATGGACACGGAGCTCCCGACAGGCATGCGCGTGCCTGAAAGCCACCTCTTAAAGGGCCACGTACAGGTACGTTAATCTACCTGTATGTGCCCTTCTGCCCTTCTGCCTTCAGTATATCTGTGTGAGGTGGTCAGGCAGCAGTTAAAATATATCAAAACCCAAAGACAAAAAGTAATATATTGCAATCCTTAGATTTAGTGGCTTCATAAATTTAAAATTTTTATTTTTTTCCATTATTTTCACATACTTCCTATTTTATGGTGGCTCCCCTAGCTATGGAGAAGCAATGGAGACACCCTTGGACAGGAGCTATGCTTAGAGTGATTGTGGTAAATGGACTTGTAGATTAAGATTGACTTGACATAAATGACTCACAAATTAAATCACAATACATTACAGCGCTAACTCTGTGTCAATTCCGTGGTCATAGGATGTTATTGAGCAAATATTAATGAACCACTCAAAATGAATAGGTCTCCCCAAAACCTAATATGATCTCTTCAATCCTCACCACTCACACGGAACTTTGGAATGAGAAAGAAAAACGCTTCCATATAGTGCAGTATGTCAAAGAACCAATTTAATGATAAAGTGAATAATTGCACTTACAAGAGTTCCAGATAAAATCAGCATTTGGGGAGACCTATTTCCATATGCTCAGCTGGGCCACCTATAATCTAGTGGTCAAAATTTAGCTGGTAAGCAGGTTGTACTAACTTACACTGGGTGTGGAGTTAGGGTCAGGACTCTCTCTGGTTTAAGGATTATCACCCTTTCTTCACTTGAAGTGTGTTTTGGAGCATGGATGTGGATTTTTGTATTCTTCACCAATTCTTCACCAATTACAATATAATTTCTGCATGTTATACATTCTGTGATTTGAGATTTATGCAATTTAATTTAATTGTATTTGTTGCTTTAGCTCTGCACTGTCTGTATATATTATTCTTTAATAGCTTTTTAGTTTACTTTCAGTGATGTTGCTTACAATTTCTTAACTGTTCATGCTCTATAATTATTTATCTACAGACAAACCTTTTCTACATGTGTAGTTTCACGTATATTAATTTTAATGACATAGCATGTACAATGATGCATGTAGATATGTTTTTTTGGATACACGATATAAGATTTTAGACCACTATACTCATCCCTAACGAAAAAGTTGTATTTTTAAGAAGCAGATCTTCTGAGCATAAAAATGGCTACAAGTTATCTAACTGCAGCTCTTTCAGAGCTTACTATCCAATAATTAGTAGCCATTGATACAGATACAACAACTTGGCATGGGTAACATTAAACCGCCACTGAAACCTCATATGAAGCTGTACATTGAGAAGGCAAAGAATGTGCTGGTCACAGCTAAATGGAAACAGATTCGGACATCAGGGAGAAGACCAAGGGTTCTTTGCGCTTGCTCTCTACTCTACCTTAAGCACATCTTGAGTAAATTGAGTTTGTCCAAATTTCATCCAGCATTTAAACAATAATGGGATTTGATCCTCCTTAATGAATGTCATGCGTGGAGGAAATGGATACTTTCCCTTTAAAGGCCCGTCGCTCCGAGGTGAAGGGGAACAACAGTTGTTGTAATCTCAAAACTGGGATTGAACCCAATTAATCAATGCTAGGCTGATTTGAATCATGTGCTATGGTTGGTCACCTCACTTATATCTTATCCATGCCCCTACTTGTGATGGATGGGAGACGCCTTGAGAGCATGTCAGGGAACTCTCTCTTGCCACTTTAGACAGTGGAGCATAAATTAAATCTGACCTGTTTCTTGCAGAGAGATCATTTTCAGCAGGGCTGTGATCACTCAGAAGAGGTTAAAAGCTACACTGCTATCAGGTCACCACTTCAACTAACACCTGGTCACATTCATGCAAACACTTGAAGATTTTAAAGGTGATAGATAATTTAAAAAAAAGAAAGAATAAACTGTGGTTTTGTTTATGCATAATTTTGTGAAATCGCATTCCGTATTTAGAGATACGTTGAAAAGTGAAATCCTAATTTATTGATATGGTAGTACAAAAAAGTTCATTATTATATAATTGCATTATCCGTTTTACTCAATTAAGGCTAAATGATGCAAACGAAACAAATTACCTTATTACTTATTATCTGGAGAATTGCAATGAAACCCCATCCAACAATTTTATAATTTTACCAACTATGTGACTACATTGACCATAAAAAGATTGTTAACTTTTTACAGGAAATAGACATTTTAATGAAATTAGTCATATTGGTTGGAATGAGTCTTAAAGATTGAAATGTAAGGGTTTATAGCTTTTAGAGGTCTAAAACAAAAAAAATCCACTGTTCTTCGATCTTCTTCTATTGTATGAGAGATAACAGGTGCTAAGGCACAATAATAAACAGAAAAGTATAATGCATGTTGTATGCAGAGACTGTATTGTGGCAAATGAAAGAGATCATGGTTTTCTAACTGAGAAGATGAAAGTACAAGTGCACAAATCAGTGAAAAGTGCATTTAATTTGATCCTTGGGAACACTAAGGGCGTCTATTTTTTATGTTCATCCTTGAGTTGGGGACCTTAGATTGTAAGTACATTGAGGGAAAGAGCTGATGTGAATGTACAATATATAAGTAAAGTGTTGAATACATTGTCAGTGCTATATAAATACCTAATAATAATCATTCATACAGTTTTTACATAACTGTGTTCTATGGAAAATAGACAATGTTCAGTAAATAAAATGTAGTCGCTGGTGAGAGGAATTATTATTCACTGGAGTCAATTATTAATTTGGCACAAAAACTGAAAACATCATAAGTGATTACTAACAAAACAAAGGTGAACCGATCGAATGGATGGTAAAGAGTTTCAAGAAGAAGAGGGAATAGAAGAATTCCAAAGAGGAACAGGACCATATAGAGCTGGGATAAAATAATGTGAGTGAGTGTATTTCACAATATATTAAATAATTAACAACTGCTGGTTCCTTAATCTATTGCACCACAACCTCTGGGTGTAATATATAGAAAAAAACTTTACTTGTTGGGATTTTTAAGGTGTTAAGTTCAAACAAGTAGAACAACATTCTCTAAAATGCCAATCGATTTGTTTCACAACATTTAAAAATTCCTTTGAAAACATCATAAAATACATATATATATATATATATATACTAAGCTTCCTCAAGGCTATTTTTGGTACTTCATGTAACTACAAAGCAAGTAACATCACTATTAAACACTAATTTGCCCACACAGAGCCTTAGTGAACCATACCTATAGACTATAACCATTCCCATCAATCCAGATCTTTATTATGGTGTCATTCTTGTCCTATATGTTGATCATTTGATGTCTGCAATGTGTTTCATGGATTCCAAGACCTACTTCATCAAGTATCTGTGAGGACAACAATACTGATAACATTGAGCAATTGATCAAGGAATGAAAACCTCTAACTCACCAAACCCCAGGTGTGGGGGAGGGGGGTAAGCAATTAGAAAGGTACTCATGAGATGACCAACCTATTGAGAATTCAATATTATACCTATCCACAGTATGAAATACACTGATGTGGTCAGAGCATTATTGCTCCGTTAAGGGTGTATTGGTGCTGAATGTGGGAATGGCTGAGGATCTCTTGGGTGTGGCACCCCATGGCCATAACACCGCAGTTTTATTCTGCACAACTCCTCATGGGCTAAGCTAGTGCGGGGTTTTTGGGCCTATCCTGAAGTATTGGAGGAGTAAGTGTGTACCCATCAGGTTCCTACCCCCCCTGCATTGGTGTTCTCTATTTGGAAGAGCAGACCCACACAGTACTTATTGGTCGGCTCATAATCATGAGGAGTGGGAGAGGCTATTGAACACACCCCTGTGCATTTTTTTTGGGTGTGATCGCATTAACTTTCTTGGTTTACTTTGATGTTTTTTCTTGTGCACTGCATAGGCTCAAGAAAAAAAAAGAAAATTAGTGCTACATGTAAGGCCCCTTTTACACTGCCGGACCGTTCAGGTCTGTCTGTCAGTTTTGACAGTGGACCTGAACGGGCACTCCATGCTGGTCTATGGATGTCAGCGATGACATATCCGCTGACATCCGACCCGGTCCGATCTGCCAAAAGCAGACGGATGGCCCTACATTCGGATCCGTCGCTGGCGGATCGGGTTAGATCTGATCTCTCCATAGAAACCAGAGCCGCTCGACAAGCCCCTCCCCGCTTAGTGAGCAGAGAGGGACCCGTTATCCGATGGCTCAGCAGGTATCAACAGAGTGATCTACCGCTGAGTTGGCAGACAGAGGCGGACTACTTGGAATCGGATCCGCCTCGTGGGAATGAGGCCTTAAAAGCAGATTCCAGTTATTGATAGATATACAGATTTCATTGACTGTGTTGCTAAAATCTTTTATTTATGCTCTTCTCTGATCCAGTAGGAAAGTGGGGTTGATTTACTAAAACTGGAGAGTACAAAATCTGGTGCATCTGTGCATTGTAGCCAATTGACTTTTTAACTTCAGCTTGTTCAATTAAACTTTGACAAAAGAAAAACTGGAAGCTAATTGATTTCTATACAGAACTGCACCCGATTTTGTACTATCCAGTTTTAGTATATCAACCCCGATGTATGTTGTGTTCTGTAACATAACATCAGAACTTTTCAAAATATGTGTTCCCCCTGCATCAACATCTTTTCTATTCCACACCTCTAGCAACCCTTCATCAGAAACTATATTATGTAACACTCATGATATCAGTCAAATATAACATTTTCTTTCCTGTATAGTCTATCTTTCTAGGGTTTTTTGCATTTTTAAAAAGCAATGTACAGTGGTATATTTGTGTTGCTAGATTTTAAGTAGTTGTTGAAGTTGAATATAAATGAACATTTCCCACATATACAGTATTTTTGTTACAATGCACATTTTTTTTTTTTAAAAGAGAGCCTGAAAAAAACAAAAAACTGCTTGATGCGTCCAGTCTTGCCCTTCCTTTAAAAAAAACAAAATCAAACGACATTAGGGAATTCTTATATTTTGTCAATTTTATAATAATGTGAGTTTTTCAAATTCTTTACAGTCCATTAGCTTGTGTAAGCTTTTGGTAACACATGGTTTATACAGACACAGCTCACAGTAGCTGATCATTTATGATCGCAAATGAGCAGTAACAGTTAAGGCAATAGGTAATGAAAATGGGCTCAGTTTGAGAGGACCAAGGGATAGGTCTGAGCACCTGATCTGAATCCAGGCTGGGTTTTAAATAGATTCCCTATGTTAATATTATTAAAGAGGATAGATACAGTGCCAGTTTGCACAAAGCTTTACAAAATAAAAGGAGATAGTAGAGTTACAATACAATTTAATACAAGAGGGTTCAGAGGGCCCTGCTCATGCCAACTTAGGTTGAAAAAAAGGGCAAACAGCAATGATGTGCATTTATTCTTAGCAATCAGTTAAACTCCAGCTCTTATTTAACAATCTCTGAGTTACTGCACTTTGTATAAAGCTACCTATTTTAAACTATTTAAAGTGGTTCTAAAGCCTAAATATTTTTCTTACCTTTAAGCATTCCTTGCAATAAGATAAAAAACATTTAGGTAAAAGTTATCCTCTCACCCTCCATTGCTTACCTGAATCGTCACTCGATCCAGCGCTGTGCCCATCTGCAGTGGTTCTCTCCTCTCACTTCTCACTGGTCTCACAGGTATTGCCAAGGCAGCCAGGGCCTTTGGCGGGGGTGGGGGCGGGGCTGAGCTGCACTGTTTGTGATTTTTTGACAGAGGCAGCATTGCTCAGGATTGGGCTTGCAGGTGTGCAGCTTCATATGGTGGCACACCGAGAAGAGAAGGACCCAGGAGTGCCCACAGAGGACCTGAAAAGAGGAAGTCCAGATAAGTATATGTACAGCTACTCCCGTAGGAGCCGCAGGAATTACTTGTCTAGGCCTTCCCAACTTCAGCCCTGCAGCAAGACTTATCCCCTCTTTCTCCAAAAAAAAGTCTAGGGGATGTTGTTTTTGTTGTTTTCATTTTTTGAGAACTTGGATAGGGATCAGGGATGCAGTGGGATACTCCAAGGTAAGAACTATGTACAACTGAGGACTTAATCTTTCTTTCTGCTTTAAATAGTAGTAGAACAAATAAAGCAAAGTCCCGTCTCTTTTGTGGACAATATCTGGACTGAGCTCTTCAGAACACCAACCGGTGTCCTCTTTAATAGACCCACAGATGACTATACTAGGCACCAGAGGGTTAGCTAGAGGTCAAGCTCCCCAAGATCTTCCCAATGTCTGTAATCACAAGGCACAAGGACAAATGGATGAACCTTTCCAATCTTCCAGCTACCATCTAAATAGCTTTACACCTACTATTCCGAAACTTCTCAAGTCTCCAGGATACAGAGGAAGCTATAGACCAGACTGGAAGCATCTGAACACACTGAGCAGACCTAACTAGCAGATTACAGCTTCACTGGGTACAGCGAGCAGAATATGCTTTTGCCTACCAAATAATTGCAGCCACACTGCCTACAAGCCACTGTTTATCAAAAACACAATCTAACAGCGATCTAACTATCCTATCACCTACCTAGGAGGGTGTTATATCTAACATGTTTGTTATTAAAAACAAAAAATTGACTTTAACAGTCATTTATACATCATTTTGGATCCTTTTTGACAAACAAACTGACCCTCCTATATTCATTTTATCGGCTATATCAAAGTCCACACTTATGTAACTACCTTGTGTCCAGTGTTGCCAAACTAACAGATTGAAATTTACTGACACGACACCCAAAATGTACTGGTACAACCAAGTTTTTACTGGCATTTCCAAAAGTTACAAAATTACAGTTTTAAATACAAATTTCACTATTTAGGCTACAAACAAGTACAATATGTAATTGGCAATGTGATTTAAGGTAGATAATAAGGCAAAAACATATTTCTTATTTTATTTTCAATATAGTAAGTAAGTAGCTCAGGGACAGGACTCAGGAGGGCAAGAAATTAGAATGGGCGGCACACACATAAAATTGATTCTCACGGTGATACTGACAGCAGTGTGCAGCAGTACAGATTACCGACACGACACGTCCCTTTCTGAGTCACAGTGACAATCTCTCTCCATGCCAGGCGGTCCCTCCAGTCTAAACAGCACTGATGGTCCTGCTCCAGGCCTGTCTTGCACCCATCCCACAGACCCACACACAAGGCCCTGGCTGCTCTGCTTGGCTCCCTTGCACCATGACGTCACCGGACATGCTCAGGCACTGCCCAAACACACTGTAGCAGACACTCGCATGGTCTTGGCTGGCTCGAGCGTCACAGCCATATTTTTTACTGGCAACCTTTTCTTTTTACTGGCATTTACTGGCAGGAGAAAATTGCCTGTTTTTTTACTGGCTACAAGTAAAAATACTGATGGTTGGCAACACTGCTTGTGTCAAATGTAAGTGCTCCCTGAATAAGGTTAATTTTTGGGATTGCCCACAAATTGCCCTGGGTGCAATAGTTTATTATAGGGATGGAGGCGCCTTCCTCCTGTTACAAGGGTGATAGTGCCATTAATTTTGACATGCGACTGACTGCTGGGTGTAGGATCCCCTAAGCTTGCACATCATGGGGTGGGGGGAGCAATTTGACATATTTGCCCTGGGCTGGATGACCTTGCCTGGGCACTGACTGAGACATGTACTTTTGGTATTTTGGATGAATAGCTCAATATGCATCCTGGCTGTGCTGGAACGACTGACTCCCATGTGCATTTGAAAAATCATGTCACTCCCCACTAGCCAATCAAGAGGCCAAAAACCCAGGCCCGAGAAATAGCCCAAAGAGAAGATGACCATGGTCAGCAAGGACTGTACCTGTCGTATCACTGGAAGGCATGCACAAACTTAAAAAAAACCCTGCTGTGAAACAGCTTCAAATGGTAGTGCATTAAAGACACAGCCACTTGCTTAAATATTCTTTTTAGGGCTTCACTTGCCCATTTATTTAAAAAAAAGTTCAATGAATCACATGTTTTTCCCACTTGGGAGTTTTCTAAACATTAGCCTCCCAGCTTACACATGTCAGTCCCTTTTGTCTTTATCCCTAATAGAGTCTTTGTACAAACTCAGTGCATGTACCTTGCAGCCCCTTGTTTTAATGGCTCCCACCTGTATCCTAGGTGGAGCCTCCTGGCACCTGGTCAGAGACCTGTCTGCAGGGGGGGGGGGGGGGAGGAGTTATGCTTCTACTAAAAGCCCTGCACACCTACAGCTAAAACCACTGAGGAAACTGAAAAAACTATTTCCTCTGATTAAAACAACTACCCTACAGACCTTCAACCTGCCTGGATGAGAAGAGAATCATGGGTGGGAGAAAACCCCTTTTACACTGTGGCGGGGCACAACACTTTCACAATACCCATGACCCATGAAAGTGTACATATGCTTTAACATTCATCTTTCTTTTGCTGGTACCTTTTTTCACCAGCCCTGATTTACTATTTGTGTCATGAACCAGGGCTGTGACAGCTTGTGGACATCTAAATAAATGTGACGCTGCAGCTCTATATGGCTTTTGATAATATTACTTACAGTAGCAGCTTAGCATGGAAAAACCAGATTCATGACAGCAGTATGGAGTGTGCCTGCAGCTTCAGAAAATCTATCCACTATGTCGTAGCAATTGACTTCCTAAAACTGCAAACTTTGTATGCTGACTGCTTGCCTTTCAACCATAGGATTGATAGATATTGGATTAGCAAGATGAAATTTATACAGCTTATAATATTAAATTACAGCTCTTTTTAGTCTGCAGACATGACCTATAGACTTGAATCCAACAGAGTTATGGCAGAAGGCAAGATGGAAAAGTCGCCCTGTACATGTGTGGTAGTGCAACATCCTTCCTCCTCGCCGATGCTGCAATACCATTCATTAGAGAGCCAGCACGCTATAACAAGCCTTAAATTTAGCTGCAAATTCCACCGAACTTCAAAATTAAAGTGTTTCACCACCCCAATTCTGAAAAGGTTTTAAATGTTGTCTGTGTCCCCATTTGTAAGGTTTTCATTCACTTCCTGTTTTACTGACACCCTTACAAATTAAAAGTCAACAGATAAATAGATATTGTAACACACCCCTTAAAGCGGAGGTCCACCCTAAAGTGGACCTTCCGCTTATCGGAACCCTCCCCCCCTCCGGTGCCACAATTGGCACCTTTCAGGGGGGAGGGGGGTACAGATACCTGTACAGTACAGGTATCTGCACCCACTTCCGGGATAGCTCTCTGCGGAAAGGGGCGTATATTACGCCCCTTTCCGCAAGTCCCGCCCCTTTCCGCAAGTGCCCCGCTGCCTGCTGGGAAAACACACAGGTCCCAGAGGCAGCGGGGACCGTCCTTATTGCGCAGCGCGGCTCGCGCATGCGCAGTAGGGAACCGGGAAATGAAGCCGAAAGGCTCCATTTCCTGATTCCCATACCCAAGATGGCGGCGGCAGCACCTGAGAAACGATCTACAGATCGGCTTCGGGTGCCGACATCGCGGACGCGCTGGACAGGTAAGTGTCACTATTTTAAAAGTCAGCAGCTGCAGTATTTGTAGCTGCTGGCTTTTAAAAAAAAAAAAACGCGGAGTCCCGGCGGACTCCCGTTTTATTTCCTAACCAGAAAAAAGCAATGTAGCTGGTGTTGGGCTTTAATTGAAATTCAGTTTTTAATCTATTTTAGTAAAACACGAAATAAGTTACCAATCAGGTTTTGATGGGTGTAGCTCTGTCTAGAGGCTACTTAACTTCCCCATTCCAGTGGCATCTTGTAGGTGTGCAGGCACACAAACTTCTGGGTTTTACCCCAAGTCTAACAGCTGTGGCCATTCAGGTGTGTCCATGTCATTCAGGCAAATCTTTAAAAGGCCGAGCAACCCATGGACAGATGCCTGTGAAGCCTAGCATTA
Source organism: Lithobates pipiens (assembly GCF_037356315.1). Lineage (NCBI taxonomy): Eukaryota > Metazoa > Chordata > Amphibia > Anura > Ranidae > Lithobates > Lithobates pipiens. The sequence goes on from NW_027507790.1 coordinate 11,368,254, forward strand.
CCATCGGCTTGTTATATTGTGAAACAAGTTGGCAGACATGAAGCTGTCATTTAGTGATGGTAGTGATACTCCATTTGCCAGACTCTGTTACTCCAAACCTCTGCAGCTGGGCAAAGCTATTCCTGATATGTTCTATATGCAAAACTCTGCCCCTCTGGGCCTCTGTAGCTGAGCTCAGCTATTCCTGGTATTTGTCAAACTCTAACCCTCTAAGTCCTTGTATCCAGGCACATCCAAGCATTTCTCTTCAGTTCTTCAACCTGCTTCCTCCATTTCCTCACAAGCCGTTTCCTGGCCATCACTGCCCATGGTCCTATTGAATCTTCCTGCTGCATCTGCCAGTATCTTAGAAAGTGACCCAAGGTTGGATTGGAGCTGAGTTGAAACCCCCGGGGGGGGGGGTCCCCTGTGAATACCACCAGTAAGACTATTGCATGTGCATGCTCATATTTCAAGCAAAGGCTCACAGCAAGACATACATTAGCAAGAACGTGCAAATGTATTAGCATGCCCGCACTGGCCCTAGCCAATTAAAGCTGGATTGTGACATGAATAGATTACTGGTCTTCAGCTAGTTTCTGTTTGACCTGTGCTCTGACCTGTTATATTAGCCTTCACATGTGCGGCCTTGCATGCTTCTGACCTGTCTTTGGATTCTTGCCTACCTGTTGTGACCTTGGCTCATACCCTTTTTCTGCTTTTGCGTTTCGCCCCTGTACTTTTCTGCCCTGATGTGAACTGGCACCAACTTGTAAACTGACTGTGCCTCTGCCTGATCTTCCTGTACCTTGCTGCCCGACTGTTGATTAGCTTTTGGCTTATGTCCTGTCTTCTCTCCTGGCCACTGATCAAGCATCACCTTGTATTGCTACATCAGCCCTCCTGTCACCACTACTAGGGATGTTGGAGAAGAGGTGCAAAAGAAGCCCCTTCTATAGCTCGATCTCCACCAGGTATGTGACAGTAGGGTTCTGTTGGCTCCTTTTAGTTCTGTTTATGACACACTTATTGTTATTTTCCTGAATATATTTAACCCTTTTCTTAATACAGTACAGAAAGTTGGCTGTAGTCTTTAATATAAATAAAAATATTTTTCCAAACACAGTTGTGTGGATGTTTTAATTAAATTTAACTTTGTGTTGAGTAGACAGGTAAAGGGTGCAAAAAAAAAAAAATTCTCCCATTGGTAAAGGACATATACATCTGGGATGTGACACAACTTCATCCACTCTCCCTCCCACCCTTCCAAGAAGGGCACGTATACAAGAATATTCAAGCCATAACTCCAGTTAGCTAGTAAATTCACTGAAATATTCTAAAGCAGTCTTTACTAAACCTGTCTTTGAGTCTCACCAGCAGTGCATATTTTGCAGGTAATCTCACATACAGTATGCAAACTTGAAAAGCAAATATGTACAGCTGGTGGAACTTTAACAGAGGGTTGGTAAACACTGTTCTTGCCAGTGGTCTGAAGACACTTCAGGAAACAGTATCACCAACTTAACAGACAGCTGGATTAAAGCACTTGTTCTTGCCGCAAAAAAAAATATATATATATAGAGGCCTGCTGAGTTTCAAGATAATTCTGTATTATTCTATCCAAAAAAGGGGAAGATAATATATAATGCTGGTACTTTCATTTTAAGTACTAGGTCATGTTGAATTGTGTTACAACTTGTAGGTGTAAGTGGTGATGCTGGAGCCTCTTAAGGAATAGAATGTTATTGCTCTGTGCAAATTGTATCTGTGTGCACCTTAGTTATGAGGAAAAGGCTTTGGTGAGGGACTTACAGATTGTCAGAGAGAGTGATGTCGCCAGCACACCAAGATCTCCAAAAATGAGTCCAACGCTTTAATCAGAGATCTCATCATTACAGCAGAAAGCAACATTTCGGAGCCATGCAGGACCTCTTCATCAGGCCTGTGACAGATTTTCAGAACACAATAGCTCAGTAGGGAGAAAAAAACTCATAGTGTGTACTCTGCATTACTCACAATGATTACATAATCATGTAAACCCCTGTACCTGTCAAGTTCTTTGCTGTGTTCCCACCTGTTGGCTCATGTAGATCATCCTGCTGCATACTCTTACCTAGTAACTGTTACAAATTCAGTGTTGCAGCCTGGTCACTTGAAGTGAGAAGACTGGAGAAAAGCTTTACTTGTCACAGAAAAACATTACAGTTCAGTATTTTCCTTTTATTTTAAATAACATTGTTTCATTGTTTGCATCAAACATCCAAAAATGTCTAGAGGAAATTCAGAATTAAATTGCTAAGGTTTTTAAAATTAACAATTTCCCATGTTATCTATTAGATATAATGGTTAGTTGAAGTTCTGGGAAATATTTAAAAATCTGGTATGCCCATCAGGGTGTGAATTTTAGTTAAATTTTGTCCACCTCTTATATACTGAAGTTCGTATACACTTATTAAAGTTTTAGATTCCTTTTTGAACATGTTTTCCATTCATATGCGTGTAATGTCCTTGCATAGCTCTGAATATTAATGAAGAGAAATGTTTAATAAAGCCCTTTGTGTTTTGGCTTGCTGAACTTTGGGCACTTTATTACACATTTTTCTTCATTTGCAGTCTATCGTGTACGTCTTTGACTTCTCTTATTGTGTTCTGTGAAGTTGCACTGTGGCAGTGATCTTCCTTGGCTGTGTTCCAGCTGACTTCCATTCTCTTGTTATTGAATTATTTTGTCATTTAAAAAAGACAATTTATTAGTTGTCTTATGTTCTGCATTTTTACCCAAATACAAGAAAAATAAACCTACGTGTATTCAGATATACTAAATACTCTATTATTAATTTGTCCAACAGTTCAAAAAATGTGACGTAGAAAAGAGCAGTGATAGACATTATACAGTGTGAAAGCCAAGGACATGTGTCCAAAGGTTAGAAGCCTGGCTTGATCGTGTACGGGCTGTACAATACACTGGCCCTCACAAAGTTCACTGACTATTTAATTGTTGGCATCTGTGTACTGTACAAGTTAGGACACATAAAGGACACAAGTGGCCAGATTGCTGCTCTGGGGCCTGGAATTCCCAGCTCACCCATGGACTAGAAGAAAATGTCTGAATCCCCGCAAGCCGAAATGAATTTACATTGATTTGTTTTCCTGTTCTGAGTCTCCTACAAATCACATTTACTCCTTTCATTTCTTTTCCTCGTCCGCTGCTGTTTCTGGCTCTGCAAGCCTGGCCATTGTCAATCAACGGCGGGGGCCTTTTAGAATCTGGCTCCTATTGTGCTCTCCCCCAGTTTCTGCTTAATTGTATTCCCAAATGGATTTACCTTGATAGATTTACTTCCTTTTATAATTTCCAAGCTATGTACACTGGTTTTGCTTTCTCCGCAGTTAATGTGGAAAGAGTAGCCCCTAATCCTTGGCTCTCAGCACAATGTATTTGCTTCCAAGGCTTCTGTCATAGTCTAGATGGAGCCGAGTTCTTCTTGTAGCATTTCATAGCATTCCTTATACTAAACATAAATTTCAATACAATCATTCCTTAACATTGGTCATCATAGGGGAGTACTCAACAATTATTGTATGCATTCTTGTAAATTTGTTTCTCTTGTACCACTCAGCTAGAACTAACCTTTTTTTATACTGTGAAAATAAGTGAATTCAAATATTTGTGTGAAAATATCAACACCTTGCCAAGATTTAGCTTAGTTAAACTGGAATTTGTGTTTGGAGAATTATTTTCTCTTACTATGTTGTGGTCTCCAAACTTAGATAATCCCTAAAAAGGTCAAAATTGTTAGATGCTCGTTTATTTAACTTCTCTTGCTTAACACTCTATGTTGATTATATTATATATGGTTGATTTGAAATTTTAGCATTATAATTCTTCTTAACCTGTAGAAATTTATATTTGTGCTCAAAGTACTGTATTAATATATATACATTTAAAATGCAATGTAAAATGTGATCTCAAAACCAAGTTACCACCTATTAAGTAAAGGTTTGCATATAGTTAAAATGGTTAATTCAAACACTAATATTTCATAAATGCATTAACAAGTTACAGTCCTTTAAAAAGCAATTTTTGTCATTTGTAAATCTACAGTTTTTAATAAAATAGTACTTGGTGACCCTGTCATGAATATCTTTGCAGAGGCACTTTCTGGTATAGGCTGACACTCCCGTACCTGTCTCCAAACTGTGTTTCTATTTTGTCACCCCGTCAAACAAGCTTTATTTGTAGTATGTATGGCTCCATACTTACAGAATACTAGCATACTTACAGAAGTGGAGAACAGTGTGCTAATATTCCTTCATTGTCCAATCACAGATTGGGGTGGACCGGTGACGAAGCTGTATTTCCTAACTGAATAAGAGGAAAAGTAAGATCACCAGCCTAGTTATGCTTTCTGGCAGGGGAGCCTTGATCAGAATTTAGATAGGTGAGACAGTTAGCATACAGTATATGTATTTCAATAGTTTATCACACTTCCCTAAAACAGAGCAGTTTTGATTAGTCTGTATTAATCATATAGGTGAGGTTTTACTAGCTTTAGGATAGGGTGTTTCATATATGCTAATTTCAAAGCATAGGATCCTTGGAGTCATTATTTTTTTTAAATGATTTCATCTGTGTATTAAGCTGCCTAACATTTTGTTGTATATATTTCAATGGAATGGAATGAAACACACCTACTATTGCAACTACTTAAGTTGTTTAAAATTCCTTGACATAAAATGTCAAATGTTTCCTAGTTTTAGAATGATTGTAAGGAAATCTAACTTAAAATGGTACCTTTATGTAACACTTCAATCGAATTTTCTTGTATATAACCTTTAAGGAAAAGTATAGTGTTTTAACATACCTTCTATTAAGATTTCCAGATTTTCCTTAAAGGGTTAGTTCACTTTTATCAAAAAAGATGCCTAAGCAAATAAAGGGTGTCTAGATAAAAAACAAACTGTGATGGGCGTAATCAGAATGAACAGTTTTCCAAGGCTTGGTCCATTTGGAATGTATTCATCTTCTCGGAAGGTGATACATTAGACTAGGTCATTCCCATTACAGGTTGACTGGAGGTCAGAGTGGGGGGTTGATATCAATCAATCGTACCAGTTCATGTTCAGGACCCGAGAGGGTTGAGCGCACTGCCTCCATGAGCCCCAACTCTCTCTCCTCCCTCTTCCCCCCCTTTTTTTTTCTCTTTCCCTTTGCTCTCCCCCTCCCCCTTTTCCCCATCCCTTTCTTTCCCCCTTTTTTCTTTCTTCATCCTCTCTCTCTGTCTCTATAGGTTTGGTATATGGGGTCCCAATTGTGGCTTCCATGTGCCAGTACTGTTCTGATATTCCACTATACTTAAAAATGGGGCGGGATTCGCGGAGCCCCCTATTGATCCCAGAAGACCCTCAGAAGTAAGATGCTTATTGCCCCAACAAAGGAAAGGGTCGATTGCAATTATTGAGTCTCCTCAAATTGGGGAGGCTAGTTGAGGCGAGTTATGATTGACAGTCCAAGCGTACTTGGACATTCCCTCTATGTCTTGTTATGTAGCTCAACTTATCTTACACCATTGTATCTTTTTATTATGTTAATTAAGGATGTTGTATTTTGTGTATCTTTGCCCTTTAAATAAAGATTTGAAAAAAAAAGAAACTGTGCAGCTTTGACTAAAGTTGAATGATGCCCTTGTTATAAATGTGGCCAATTATGTACCTCATAACGCTTAACCTGAAAACTCTGAGGAAGTTACTAGGATGTTGCTAAGAGAGATCCAGCTATTACTATTCACCTTTACCATCACAAAAGTGAGCTCTCAAATTCTGAGCTCAGAGCTACTGCATCAGGGAAGAAAAGGTGCATGTGAGGGGGGTTTGAATTAGAGAAATAGCTCACTCCTGTGTTGGTAAAGGTGGACAGTAATAGCTGAGCTTCACTTAGCAACATCTTTAGAAACATCCTTGGAGTTTTCAGGTCAAATGTAATGAGGTATGAAAGCTACACAGCTTGTTTCATCTGCAGACATCCCTTATTTGCATAGGCAGTTTTTTGGTAAAGATGAACTGTGCCTTTAATTAACATTTCTGAACTCATATTAGAGTCTTGTAGCTGGTACACATTGCCTATTTCCTCAACTCTATAGGCACAGTTTACACATATGTGGTTTAAGCAGCACATTACTGTGTTATGCACTTAAAGCGGAGTTCCACCCATATTTTAATCTTGATCTGAATAAGTCCCTTGCTGCAAGTATAACAACATTTGGCATGATGTTTATTTTTTTTTACTTACTGTGTGTGACTTGTTGCTAGGGTGTCTCTTGTAATCTGCCTCTTCTTAGCCGCTGCGCTGTACGTAATATCCTGCGGTGCCTTTGCTCCTGGGAGATGTTTGTCATCATTCCCATGAGTCAGTGGACATCCCCGAAGGACTGTATAGCGTTATTTCCAAACAGGAAATTACGTGAGAAAAGGCAGATCTGGGTAGCCAGCAGCACCTTATTCTGGAACAGACTCCTAGTGGGCTTCACATGCTCACAGTGAAGATGGAAGTACTCAGCAATGCAGAAAACAAACCTGAGTGAATAAAAAAAACGGTAATTGAACGTCGATTTTATTAATCACACGCATTAAAGTATTTAATGCAGTGCAGCAGAATGGGTGAAAAAAAATATCTGGGTTGAACTCCGCTTTAAGTAGGTAAGTCCAGACCAGAGTGTAGTTGAGGCTCCAGAAGTACTAAGAAAATGAAGTTGAGTTGTGCTTTGCTTTTGATGGAAAGCAAAACAACAGCATGATTGTCAAATAACTTTTTTTCAGTGCACAATACTGGGGTTGTTGATTGTCCTAGACAAGGGTAAAGTAAGGAATTGGGTAAAGTCAAACTGGTATACCACAGAAGATATTTGGCCAAATGTGTGCAATATACTTAAGTAATAAAGAAAAATAAAGGAGCAAGTAGCACAAATGGGGAGCACATAGAAAGATTAACATCAGTACCTGCCCTGTAGGAGCTTATAAGCCAAAAAAGCACAGAAAGCACATGCTTAGCAGAATTATTTGATGTAAAGTCAAAATGGAGCACTCAAAGTATTCCAAGCAGACACTGTCCGTGGTAAGAATATGATATACAACACACTAAGCTACTGTGCTTCCACAATAGTAATACAGAAGGTGTACTGGCAGCAGCATGGCGTTGTATAGCTCTGCCTATGTGGTCTGGTAAGTGGTTATTAAAGCGGTAGTAAACTCTGACAATGAAACAAAAGCAATAATATAAATCAAACTAATTGTTTGTGATCAAAAAACAACAGTATGCTCCAAAATCGTTCTTACTGTTGGAGATAAAGAGTTTGTGAATGCTCCTGCTTGTTCATAGCCACCGCCATTACAACTCATGTTTTCTGCGTCTGTCCAGGACTTAATTTCCGCCCTCAGTATGGCATTATTCACCGTATTCAAGCCTCGTTTTCATTTCTGGTTACTATGGAAACCTAGTGCGAATAGGAGCAGCTTCTTAATGGGGAAGAAGTATCGTGGGATTTCAGGGCTAATGCTGACAGTAGGAAATGACGCAGCCCCAGCATAGACCCAGCATTTTTCTGGCAACATAAGCATGCTGGAAAATTAGGTCTAGCAGCGCATGCTCCGGTGACATAATTTAAAAGAAAATTCTCAAGAAAGCAAGCGGGTAAGAAGAGATTAAAAAATTGCAAACAATACTATAGCCTACAATTATTAATTTAAAGGAAACTGCTCAGAACGGATATACAATTGCTTTAAAATATTAAAGGTTGGCTAAATGTTTTTTAACTGTTTGGGATTTTTTTTTTTTACAGTTTCCATTTTTGATATATAATACATAGCAGTTATTATCATGAATATTACCTGTAAATTTCACAATAAACTCTTTTGGCAGCATTATTCTTCCAAGCTGTGTTATGCTGCCTGCAGGAGTCTAGCCCTTTCATTTATATGTAACCATAAAGTTTGGAGTTGGTTTTCTTTAGTGTTTTACAAAAGTCATCAGCAATGTCCCTGGTATGTATAAAATCCAAAAGAGTTAGGCCGCGGGGACTGTTCGCTCAACTTTGTCCGTCAAACAGTTTCAGCAAACAGTCCGCTCAAAATTAGCATGGACAGACTTGCCCACACACGACGAACGAACAGTTTGCTGAAACCGTGCGCGATGACGTGAACGGCATGTACGACGGGACGGAAAATACGACGTCCTATACACTGCATTACAACTTTCGGCATGTAAATCCTTTCTGAGCATGCGCGGAACTTAGTTTGACGAACAAGCCTACACACGAGGGGACTGTTCGCTGAAACCAAGTTTCAGCGGACAGTTTTTCGGAATTTCCGAAAAACTTTGTTCAGCAGACTGTTCGCTGAAACTGTCCGCTGAAAGCCCACACACGAGCGGACTGTCCGCTGAAACACTGTTCAGCGGACAAAGTTGGGCGAACAGTCCCCGCGTGTGTACGCGGCCTTATACTTAGTCATATACAGGGGAAGTTTATGAGCAACTCACTACAAGGTAAAACTTTTTTTTATTATTGGATAAGGAGGAGATGGATTAGAATACATGTCAGTTTTTATTGCTGCCTAGGTCCCCGTTAGGGCAATTTGCCCTCTATATTTGTCCTTGTCCTGTCCATTATCATTCAAAGTAAAAGTAAAAGAAAACCACACATTTGGGTTGTCTCCATATTAAGTAATAGAGGGGAAATCTTCCAGTGGAGACACTAGAGGTTTCCTTAATTTGCAGAGATTTTCTTTTCACTTCTTGTTTTGGCTATGGGACAGGAAGTGAAAATAGATCTCCCCAATGGGACAAAGATGGAAAAAATAAACCTTATAGGGATTATAACCCTCTCTTACTCCAAATCCAACATGAAAAAGAAAATTTGCCTATAGTTCTACTTTAAGAATTGATTTCTAATTTGTTTCCACACAAGATTCACATAATTTTCACCCAGGATTCACACAATTTTTGAAATGAATATCGCTGGAAATTGCAAATATGTGAATTTTGTATGACAACATTTCTAAATTGGCCCTGTACTGTAGAAAGTAATACTCTTCAGGAACGATCACACTTAAACTTTATCTAAAGCCAAAACTTTTTAACTTCTGCTCTCCGTGCCTCATTAGGGAGATTTCCCTTCATTTCCCCTTTTGTAGACTCAACAGAAAAGTGAGAAGGATATTTTTAAAATGTGAGGGAAATTGCTTTTTGGATTGTTGTTACAGGAACAAATGTTCCCATTGGAAGCTTTCCCCTGTATTCCTGTCTACTGAAAAAAATTGTATTATCCTCACATTCATTCCTTAAGACATTTGTGGTCAGGACAATCTCTCGGACCTCCCAATCAGGAGTGAATCTTCCTAACATGGACAGAAGAAGCAATAAAATCTGCCAGAGGTCCTATTCTATGGTAATGTCTACTGATGTCTTCTTCTACCAATAAGCACAAAGATTGTGTCCAAACCAGTCACAACCATTATTGGGTGTCTGTAGGTACAAACAGTGGGAATAAAGCTATTATTAACATAACATCTACAGCAAGAGTTTTTTTTTTTTTTTTGCTTTTGTTTTGGGGCTGCACATTTTTTGGATTTGTACACATCTGCACAAAAGAGACTACAAAATTAATCAGGCTTTGGTTTATTTATTGCTTATGTTCTTTTTTATTTCGGTGTAGCACTCCCATGACTCTGGCCTTTAAATACAGCTGGTTTGGACAAGCTCACCATTATATAAATGCATATCCTGATTAATAGAGGCCCTAGCAGCACTGTCTTTACATTTTGTGGCAACAAAGATTCTAGACAGGTGCCATTATTTCTCTTGGGTCCTGTATGGAAATGCACCGTGAAAGAGTTAAGACTCTATAAATCATCTTCAAAGTTTCTTTCCTTTCCTCCCTCCCATACTGGAAGACCAAAAGTTACTTTATCTCTGTAGTTCTAAACTCAAGCCTTCACTTGTCCTCTGTCAATCCAGTACCTCCAGATACAGCCATAATCAAGGATCTGACTCCGATAGCTGAAGACAAAACGAAACAACAAATTACAACTTCTTATATAATGTGGTAACACGGTATTCTTCTTATGAAAACACCCTTTTTTGTTGCTTTCATGATGTACATCTTTACATCTAACACCCTGAGGTGTGATGAACAAGCCATTTCAAACTTGTCCAGCAAAAGACGTCCAAGATGTATTTGGCACCAGGAAATATTTATTTAAATGAGGTGTACATTCTGGGGAATGCGTTTGCTAGGAGACAGAGTGACTCCTGGCACCCTCCTGCATAGAAACTGCAAAGAGTTCTCTGGCAAACAGATGGCATCATTGACAAAATGAAATCCTAGGAAATCTCCAGAAGTGATGGAGTTAAGTGAATGCAAAACACTTTCCAGATGTAACTGTCCCTTTAATAGACCAGGCTCTGAAAGCCCTTTAATGTCCTTTTAAATACAATAACTGTTTACTTGTATTATGTTAACATTGCTTATTCTAAGGTATAGAATACTGCAAAGGGTTTTATAATGTCTGTAAATGTTTATTCTGCCTGACAGAGACCCAAAGTGCACTCTTACCTCGCGTGAGACCAGCCTTTGGTGTGCTCCCGTGCAGGTCTGATTTATCACACAATTGTCCATTTTTATTTTCCTTGCTACATAATTCGACTAGTATAAGATAATCTCCAACTGCAATATCTGCTACTAGCATATTAAATGTGGAGTTTACAGTCAACATTTCCATAGCTGTATTTTATATGATCTTTGCCAGTAATACAATGAATGGTATCTTGGTCTATTGATTTCTAATAGTTGCTCTTAAAAGCTATTCCCTGAATCCTCAATATTTCTGTAATAAGTCCTCAGCAAGCTTTACACCCTCATGGTATGGTTACAATGTCACAGTTCATCACTTTCTCCCTCTCTCGAGAATTGGGAGTCTCACACATTTTTCATGTCAGGAATTGCATGACATGACAGCTTTCTTGAAGTGATAAGGGTAGTTTTCATTGAGGAATTTGTATCACTGTAAAACTAAGTGTTTTTGTTAACAGATTACATTGATCTTTTATTTCACATAGCTCCAACTAAATGGGAGGTGCAGTAGGTCGCCATTATGTGATGGTATAACTGTAAAACTATAAGTGTTTATGTTAAGGGATTACATTGACCTTTTTTTTTTTCACATAGCTCCAAAGAAATGGGAGGTGCAGAGGATCGTCAAAATCTAGTATTGTAAAATTAAGCGATTGCACTCACCTGTCATTATGGAGAGAAATATAAAACTGATGTTCTTGAAGCTAGGAGCTTTTATCAAAACCATGGGGTTGATTTACTAAAGGCAAATAGTCTGTTCACTCTGCAAGGAAATGTTCCCTTAGCTTAATTAATGTAGTGAAAAGTCACTTTGTAAAGAATGAGGGGAAGGGGAGACAGCACGACCACCATAGGTGTGCATAGCCTACTGCATTAGGATGTGCACCCCGAAGCTCAAACACACATACTTTTTTCTGCAGCCCCAGCTGCACAGGGCAGTGAATGAATTGGAAGTCCTCTGTGCTGACCAGCTTTCTATTCATTCCCAAATGAAAGCATAGTAAACAGTTTACTATGCTTCAGTTAGGCATGAACACAGTGTCAGGAACCGTGAAACAGACTGAGACAGAAGTACAATCAAATCACACTTGTTTATTAATAAAAATAAAAAGGTAAATAGAAAAAAGCGTAGTCAAGCATAGCCAGAGTCAAGTAGCCAGATCGGGTAGTCAGCCAGTCCAAAGTTCATAAACCAGATCGGGTAATCAGCCAGTCCAGAAGTCAGGGATCCAAGGAGCAACTGCAAGCAGGATAAGAAGCCAAGAGGGATGTCAGCAAGCCAGTCTTGAAACAAACAGCAGGAGATGGTTCCTTGTGATGTGACCAACACGAAGGCAAAGGAAAGAGTGAGTTGGAAGACTTTAAATAGGCAGGTCAGAAGAGCATCATCGGGAACAGCTGGTAACTGTGGAAAGAGAAGAGAGCTGGCAATTAGCCGAAAGCTGAGAGGCCAGCCCAGAGGAGGAAGGGCTAAGCCAGACCTGACACACAGTGAGTGAGTGTGTGTTCACTGTTTTCATTTAGAAAAGCAAGGGGCCGGTAAATTACATACTGACTAGCCTTTTTCCCCTGCTCTCCATCCTGAAAGATCCCCTGCAGCAGCTGAGAGGAGAGGAGGGAAACCAGTAGCACTAGGCAGGGGGGGGGGGGGGGGGCAACAGGGAGGAAGCCTGGGCAGTGGGAGGAAGTGGCATTGTGACTGCACACGCCTGTGGTGACAAACGCTAGCATAGTAAGTTCCAACCAATTTTAATAGAAAAGGATTAAAAGATGTGCACTAACAGAGGTGCATGAGAAACACATATGTAAAAACAAAGAGGAGGATGAGCCTGTAGTAACAGCACTGTCCCAAACATGTGCAGATGGATGGATGGATTGATAGATGAGCCACTGAAGACAGGAGTTGATTTACTAAAGGCTAATAGACTGTGCACTTTGTAAAGTGCAGTTGCCCTCTGCAAGTGCAGTTTGCTCCAGAGCTTAGTAAAGGAGGTAAGGATTCATGTTGCAAATACCCAATCATGTGCAAGGAAACTTTTAAAAACAGCATTTTTGCTTGCACATGATTGGGTGATGGAAGTCAGCAGAAATTCTGCTCATTTACTAAGCTCTGGAGCAACTGCACTTGCAGAGTAAAACTGCACTTTGCAAAGTGCACAATCCATTTGTTTTTAGTAAATCACCCCCAAAGTCCGGATCACTGTACTGCTAGCTGCTGGATGGGGAACTGCTCTGAAAGTCTGATGCCTCAATTTCCTCACTCACAGGATGGATGGCCAATGGATGGTGTAGCCCACCTGATGTCCAGGGTCAAAAGATGCGTTTCGGAGGACCTTCCTCTTCCGCAGCCTCCAATTTTGCAAAGAATAATTATGCACACGCAAGGAACATTTAAAAAAAAAAAAACGTTTTTTTGTTTGCACATGATTGGATGATGGAAGTTAGCAGAGCTTCACCTCATTCAGTAAGGAAAATCCCCTATAAAGTGAACATCCTATTTGCATTTAGTAAATTAACCCCAATGAGTTTGGTTTACTAAACTTTAGTAAACCAAACTTATGGTGTTGTTCAAACAGAATTATTAGACAACAGTCATTTCAAAAAAGTTAAGTTAATTTAACTTGCTGAATGAGATGGAACTATGTTCACTCTGAGCACCCAATCATGTGCAAGAAAAGTTTTAATAAACATGATTTGTGCTTGGATTATTGAATGACTGAAGTGAAAACAGAATGAATTTAATCACACTGTTAAATGAGCATTCAATTTGCAAAGTAAATGTATCTTTAGTAAATCACTCTTATGCGTTTTCATCCCAAGACATAGCTGAACATGTTTTTGATGAACCCATGACTTTGTTGTTGTGCTGTAGTACTTTACAACCATAGACAGACAAAAATGTAAGACCCACTATATACATTACCATACCACAATATTGTGGGATACCAAATTTCAGTTGCATCATATTTCATTGGTGTTTTTGTTCTTTTCTTTCTTTTTTGCTTCTGGATTTTCATAATGGAAGCATTTACTCAGATAGAACTGAAGGTGGATAAAAACTGATTCATGAAAAGGTTATCAATTACATAATTTATGATCCATACCAAGAGAGGTGTTCATGGACTGACAACACTTGGCTTGCAGACTGCCAGTGGTCAACCAGTGGTTGGGGAACACTACTATAAAATACATTAGTTCCCAAGTGGTGCTTGTCTAAGAGCCAGTGTGGCTGTGAAAGACACTGTGATTTACTTTATCCTTCCTCATTGAACTTTAAAATAAGCAATTGCTAATTCAGCTCCTACCATTAGCAATATAGTGCTTTCACAAAGGACAGCATATATCTTTTATAAGCAGAATGACAGGCAAAACAAACAAGACATAAAAAGAGATTTAGACACAAAGAGATATGCGGCTCTCTTAATTCTTTGATAAAGATCCTTACTTATTGTATGAGATGGATAAATTGGCATTTACTTGAAACAGGGAAGAAATAAAAGAAGTGTTTTCAAAGCCACAAAGGATGTGGGGGTCTCAGTAAATAGGAGATTGGTGGGTAAGGGGACAAACTATTCTGAAGGCCATTACCTTTAAGTAGTAAGGATGGTCATTAAATAATGGCATCCTTCACTGCTATCTAAATAGGGTTTTTTCTTTAATTGTGAGACCCAAAGCATATGTAAGTGCATATTCTTGCCACACTCAGACTATCAAACTCTGTCTTTATCTAATGTGATGTGCTGATTATGAAGAGGTTGGAGATTTGAGACATAGGTATTAAAGGACAGCGGATGCAGCTGCAACAAAAGCCTTTAGATCAGGAGCTCCATGCATCACTGATACTCTCTCCTAATTATCAGCCATGTGTTCTCTTTTTCGTCTTTACCAAATAAAGCAGCATCTCCAGTGTTATCACAGCCCCTAGTGCGGCAGTGTTCAGGGACACTGTGGCTGGCTGCATTGGTCTTGTGACACAAAACTGATGTGGTGGCAATTAGGGACACTGTGTCTGGTTGCACTAGTCTGATGACACTGAGCACTGGTGAGGTCAGTAATCAGAAACACTGTGGATGGTATGGGTAGTGAACAAGAACACTTTGGCTGGCTGCACTGGTCTGTGGGACTGTACTGGTGTGGTGGAAAGTAGGGACACTGTCGCAGGCTTACGCTATTTTGATGATACTCTACTGGTGTGGTGGTGATCAGTATCACTGTGGCTGGCTTCATTGGTCTGGTGACACTGTGTACCGATGTGGTATTGATCAGGGACACAGTAGCTTGCATTATTAATGATCGAGGATGCTGTGGCTGGCTGCACTGGTCTGGTAACACAGTACTAATGTGTTTGCAATCAGGGACACTGTGTCAGGTTTACACTAGTTTGATGACACTCTACTGGTGTGGTGATGGTAAGTGTCAAAACAGCTAGATTCACTGGTCTGGTGACACTGGGAAGTGACGTGGTATCAATCAGGGACACAGTTGCCGGCATGGCTAGTGATCAAGGACTCTGTGGCTGGCTGCACTGGTCTGGTGACACAGTACTGATGTATTGGCAGTCAGGGACACTGTGGCTGGCTTACAATGATTTGTTGATTCTGTGCTGGTGTGACAGCAATCAGGGATATTGTGGCTGGTTGCACTTGTCTGGAGACACTGACTGGTGTGGTGTTGATCAGAAACACTGTAGCTGGCTGCAGTGGTCTAGTGACACTGTGTACTGGTGTGGTGGTGATCAGGGACACTGTGACTGGTGTGGTGATACTGTACTGGAGTGGCTGTGATCAGAGACATCATGTCTGTCTTACACTGGTCTGGTGACACGCTATTGGTGTGGCTAGCAATCAAGGACACTGCGGCTGGTTTGGATGCACTGTGAAAAAAGCTGCTGCCACTCACATTCAGGAAACATTTGATTGGAGTGTGAGCAGAAACAGAGCATAGGCTGCAAAATGCATTGCATTTGTTTACATTTGTGACCAATCACAGCGATCATGTGATACAGGGAAAATATATTTCAATTTTATCAGGCCCTGTACCCTGCTCTGTGATCTGCAATGCTCAATGGACACAGAGTGCCCTCTAGTGCACACAAGAGCACTGCGAAGAGGAGGCTTTTTTGTCTCCTGCCCTCAGAAAACCATTGTCTGGCTATTTATATAAAATAGATGGTTAAAGGAAGAACTGAGCTTTAGAAGCTGTGCTTAGAAACAAATGACTAGACACCAGAATTGCCTATGGTGTATCATCGACTAATCTTTACCCATTACTTGCTTACCATGCCTTTTTTCTGCACTGTGTCTCTGTGAGGAGGTGGCCAGCTTGTTAGATGCAGGGATTTGCTTCCTCTGTGCCTCAAGAAAAAAACATTAATGAACAGCACAGTAGTGGCACCAAAATATCTCACTCCAAATCTGAAACTAGACATAAGAGGCAGCAGCACCTTTGTTCTTAAACAGCAGATATATAGCTATAAGATTGTAGGCACACAGGTACCTTGACACACTCACGTACCAGGAATGAAATGCAATTTTCCATTAAAAATGTACAGTTTCCTGGTCGCTGTTAGGTACAATTAACACATTTTCCCTATAACATAGCAAATCTTCACTTTTGGAGTTCAGGACCATTATACTGATTTTGTCCTAGGCCCCTGTGACTGTTAGTCTGTTATCTTCTCGGAAGTACTAACAGTATAGGACAGAATAAAAAAGGCATGGAAGAGGTAAGGAGAATAAAGGGCTCAAAATAAGTAAAAGTTTCATTTATTTGGAGACAAAATTACCTTGGACACAGGGAGCCATGGTGGAGAAAAAGGAAAAAGTTCACTAATATTCTCATTCGCTATCTATCTATCTCTATATATATATATATATATATATATATATATATATATATATAGCTATATAGATCTATATATAGACATATATAGATATATATTTACATCTACCATATTGTAACATATGTTTTTTTTAACATTTTTATATTTTTATATTTTAGATATTTTTATAATTTTAGATTACACCTTTGTTTTCTTTGTATTAATTGTACTTTAAAAAATAAAGCTACAATTTATTAAAAACTTGGCAATTAATGTTCTAACAACAAAATAGCTGTAATTACATTGTGACTGCACAGAAAAGGATTTATTACGTACTATAGAAAACTAACACATTCTGCTTTTACAATTTGAAATTGCAATTTCCAAGCACAAAATTGCTACTTGCACTTACATAAAATATAAATTCCTTCTGGACTCTTTGTGACCAAATGTTACCGTAATATTTTTTTTTGCATATGAATTTGATTAAAAAGTAAAATGTAGCTTCCGTCTATACGACTTGATTTTCACTAACAGTGCCATTGCCATGAAGATTAAAGCACAAAGGTGTTTACTGGGGAAACCGTCACAACATATGCGAACATTGCGCGGCTGATCATTAATGCACTCTGGCAAGCTGTTGTCCAGCAAGTCTCATCATTATGGCATTGCCCTTTTAATGGCCACCCAAATGTTCTGTAATATCAACATTTTATTTCACTTTTTTCTTCTCTCGTTGTTTATTTGAAGCTTTCAACAGGGGCAAGTACTCTAATTCTTGGGTAATCTTGTGAAAACACAGAGAGCGTAGAAAGGTCACATTAAATGGGAGTGTGGAGAAAAAGCACTATTCAGGCTCGGACATAAATCAAGGCACTTTATGTACAGAAAATGTGTTGTGGGGTAGCACAATCCCCCCAAACTAAACCAGTGACATTTAGGACTTTTGTAAGTCTTTTTTAATCATGGGGTAATCCAAACTGCAACTTCTAGAGAAGTCTAAAGCATTAACCCTGAGACCCTGATATATTTCTCTCAAATCAGCATCTGGTAGTCATATAGGAAGGGGGTTAAATTCCTTGGAGACTCCATCAAAGGCTCCTCCACTGACTTGTTTATAAATACATAGATATGTCCATAAATATATATGTATGTTAATGGAGGCTGTTCTAGACATCATGGGACAGACAGCCATAGAAGGTTTTTTTTTTTTTCTCTCTTTTCTTGTCCAGCCATATTGAAACCACTCGTTCAGTCCCTTGTTAAGAAAATGTGCCGTCAGTTATTCAATTATCTGTCAATAAATCCATGGGCAGACTTTCTACACAAAAAGGCATTGAAAGTACAGGGTTAGAGTGTTTGATTGAGGAGCAGCGTTGGGAAATAGGCAGCTGCAGCAACTTTTAGGTAATTGCTTGTTTTCCTGTTTGTCTGGGAAATCCAAATTAAAAGCAAGTTTTACTGGAGCTTGGAACCCAGGGAAATGAAAATATTGTGGTGAAATAAGGCTCCCAAATGGTATTGTACCTAATTGTCATGATATATTTGTGTTCCTTACAATACCTTATTTGTGTGTCTTGTTTCAGCTCATTAATAGCCGAGCTGTCCCTTTTAGCCTCCACAGCCCTGCTTCCAAAGTCTCATGGGTTAATTTAGATCAATATAATCCCGCCTGCTTCTGATGATAATCCTTTTAACCTATGAACTTCTCCAAAACTCATGTTTTTGAGACCAGCGTTACGGAATTTATGAATTGGAAGTCTCTCAGACATTTTTTGCTGTTAAACTGTGAATCATACCATTTCACCACTTATGATTGTCTCTTGCTTAGCTGATGAGAACATTGTTTTCATAGTAAATGAAATCAAGGCCACACAATGGATCTATGGATTTCCAATCATATGAATCCCAAAATATTTATTTGATTCCAATTATTTTGTGGAGATTATCACAGTGGGTTCTACGATGATAATAATAGCAACAATAATAATATTAATATTGAAATTAAAGTAAAAATAAGTATTATTTTATCATTGGGTGACGAGTCACAGGAGTAAATGTCTATCCTTGTTTTCCAGTAGGATCATGTAATCATGGCATTTGTGTGGAATTCATTTTTGTTATAAAGAAAAGATTATCCTATGTGTTCTGTTAATATGGGTCTCCTTCAGGCCTGCACATTGGCCATTTTCCCGGTGGGGCTGGCATTGCCAGGCTGCATGTCCATGTGAGACTCAAAGCAGCTGTGGTAGCTGGGCTGCTCCTTAAGCCCACGTCACTTATCTGGCCTCTCCATGGCCAGCTGACCACCTATTCAGTTTAGCAGTCGGGGCCAGGCGGGAAAGGAGCTTAAATGGATCCAATTGCCTGATGCCGCCTGCTGCCTGCGGGACCGGAGAGAAAGTGAGAGCCAGTGCAGCCCCCTGCTTGCCTGAATAGGAGGAGTGGCAGGGGCAGCTGCAAATAGAGAATTTTTTTTTCATATTCCTCCTGCAGCCACTGAATGTCTGCAGGAGGGAGAGGAGGAGAAGGAGGCATTCAGTGTCTGCAGGAGGAATATGGAAAGAGTAATTCCTCTATATGCAGATGCCCCACCACCCCTCCTATCCAATTTCTTTTGCTGCCCCCCATGCTCTAAAGCCCTTCTGCTCTCCCTCCAGCCCCCCCAGTGTTCTCTGGCTCCCCAATGCCCTTTAGCTCCCCCAGTGCTATCCTCAGCCCTTTGATCTCTGCCCCCCCATGCTCCCTGCCCTCCCCCCAGTGCTATCCAGCCCCCCTGTGCTCTCCAGCCCCCCCACCCTTCAGTTTCCCCCACTGCTCTCCAGATTCCCCCATGGTCTCTAGCCCCCAGTGCTCTCCAGCTTCCTCCGTGCTCTTTGGTTCCCCTAGAGCTCTCCACTCCCCTGTGCTCTCCACCCCCATGCTCCCTGGCCCACCCCATTCTTTCCAGCCCCATGGTGCTCTCCAGCCCCCCCGGTGCTCTCCAGCTCCCCTCCATGCTCTCCAGGCCCCCGGTGCCTCAGGCTCCCCCTGAATGCTCTCTGACTCCCCCTATTGTTTTCCAGTTTCCCTCCCCCAATGCTTTCCAGCTCCCCCAGTGATTTCCAGCCCCCCAGTGCTCTCTGGCTCCCCCAGTGACCTTCAGCTCCCCCAGTGTTCTCCGGCTCCCACCCCCCAGTGCTCCCCTGGCCACCCCAGTGCTCCCCAGCCCCCCCAGAGCTCCTCACTCCCCTGTGCCCTCCACCCCCATGCTTTCCGCCAACCTCCATGCTCTATGTCTCCCCAGTGCTCTCTGCCCCCCTGCTCTCTACCCCCATGATCTTCACTCCTGCCAGTCCTCTACACCCCGCCAGGCTTTCCACCCAGTGTTCTCCCCCCCCCCCCCCAGTGCTCCCCAGCTCCCCCCTGCTCTCTGCCCCTCGTGCTCTGCAACCCCACCAGTGCTCTCTGCCCCTCAAATGGCAATTTTTTATAACACTTCAGGAAACTAAAATTACATGCATTTAGGATTTACATCTACCTTAAGAACTGCATTGTAAATAAGTCAATAAAAGTTTTCATGGCATTCAGCTAGTACTCTATACATAAAATAAAACTATATCCTGTTTTTCTGCATTTGCCTTATAAGAATCAATTATAACTTAAAATACAAAATAGACAGCACATTAATTTAAAGTCATTACCATAAAATTAAAGCATCTAATGGCAAGCAAGTCATTGTCTAACTCAAGATCCCATACTAATTCTGTTGCAGTGATATCAATTGCCATAAATATAAATATGTACATTTTCACTTTCCCAGAACTAATATGAAACCTGTAAGAACTGTTGCTTCCATCAGAGACTTATAAAGGCGGGTGTTTTGCTTATTTGTTCCTTTAAATACCTTGCTATTAAATTGTACTTTTACCTTTAACTGTAAAGACCAAAGAATTCGAAAATTAATATCCTGCAGCTTGCCAGGCCTTACATGTAATGGCTGTATTTGTTTTTTCCTTTATTTTCTGCTTGGTGACACTGCCAATAACGCACTTCCTGTCACTTACTGTTAAGCAGGTGCTTACAAGTTTTGTTTTTGCATTAGCTAGTTTTCAGGGTGTCCAGATAGGAAGGGGTAATTCAATCTCAGCATTTTCCTTGGCATTTCTGAGCTCTGCCCTCCACCTTGTGTTGTAAATAAATGGGGGGAAGGCTCAGCTCAGGGAAGTCCTTTTACTGTGGCCTGGATGGGAAGCGAGGCTAGAGACTAGGAGTAAATGTAACCCACAGCTACCCATGAGCCCCTTTAAGGGAGAATACCTGTGTTAGTACTATCAGATTTCAGACTTAAGAACACTTACCTTGGGAAGGTACATACTAGACAGGCTGCTGTTAGTTAGGAAAGAACCTTGTTGAATGTGTAATATACTGTTGGCTTGTATCTCCCAGTATGTTCATTAAAGCTTTATCAACTTTCATGCCTGGTTTAAAGATACTCAAATTACTAGCTCAAAATAGCATGTAGATACACAGCATATCAAAAGAACAAAGTCTGCAAGCACATACATAGGAGTTGGTGGGA
Source organism: Lithobates pipiens (assembly GCF_037356315.1). Classification (NCBI taxonomy): domain Eukaryota; kingdom Metazoa; phylum Chordata; class Amphibia; order Anura; family Ranidae; genus Lithobates; species Lithobates pipiens. The sequence goes on from NW_027507790.1 coordinate 11,389,240, forward strand.
AGAGTGTAGTTGCTACGGGTAACCATCAACTGGTGGGAATGTAATAGCAACCAGACAGCGAATTGTGGTACCAAGTATGAGTGACAGGTTCTCCAGTAGTGAGAGAATTGGTGCTCTAGCTCCCTCCCAAGCAGTGGGTTCCCCAAAATTATTCAGGACCAAAGCCACAGTACGGAGACCCCATGGACCTAGCCACATGGTACAGGAGAGCTGAAGGAGTTACCCAGATAGCAAGGATAACTTGCCACAAATTTGTGGCAGTGTTGAATTGTAAGTCTGTTAACTTGCTGAAAAATTTCACTGGCAAGTTGTACACTTGCAGAGCACTTGAAGCTCAACTTCTAGCTGGCAGTTTTCCAATTTGTAGCAAATGTGCATGGCATGTCTCTAGCAAGAGCAATGTTGCCATGGCGAGTCTACGGCAAGAGCTCTGCAAGTCTACAGCATGAAAATTCAGCCACAGTGACCCTTGTGGTGGGGTAAATATTGTACAATATAACTGAACCAGAATTTGCAGCAGACCTTGCAGAATGTTTGCAAAGAAAGATGATCTGGATTCATGCAATGCAGACTTGCTACAATTGTGCAACAAACTTATGAAGCCTGGCAAGTCTAGCAATAGGTTAGCAAGTCATTTTCAAACCTGCAGCACAATTGCTTGCTATCTGGGTAATTAAGTGCATGCATGAAGTCCTCTCATGGTGTATGGTGGGACCCCATTCTGTCATTGGGAGTTAGGTGGCAAAGGAAAGTTGAACAGGTAGAGCCAGGCACAGGCGCAGTGGTGTCCCTCTCTAAATGCTATATTCTGTGCAGCGATATGGGAGAGACTGTTTCACAGTAGGAATCTGCATGTTGTTACTCAGCTGCACAAGGTGTGCGGCTCACTTCCAAATCTTGGTTCTTCCAAATATGTTGGACTTGACCCACATACTTACTGTACTGAATTGGCAGCATTGTCCCCCTATGACATGACTGCAGAACCTCTCCTCTCCTCTTCTTGATAACATACAGGGGGGGGGGGGGGGGATTTTGTTGTTCACATGGCTGATAATTCTTCTTGGAATTTCAGTACAGCAGAGGTAGTATGCCACCAACTTACTGCAGAAAGTTGTGAGTTCAGTGGATTAAAATACTGTAGGGATAACAGGGTTTTTTTGAGTTAGCTACCAGATATAATATGGGACAATTTATCCTTATTTCTTGCCTTCTGCTGTCCTCCTCTTCCAACACACTCACGGTGTACAGGACTAAAACTCATAAACTATTTTACCAAGACACAATTTTATACCTTTAGAGCAGAGACAGAATTGGTACAATAATGACACAGCCAGAAACATGTCCACAGAGACACAATCAGAACCATACTGACACAACCTGAAATATGCTGACAGAGAAACAATCAGAACCTAACTTACACAAGCAGAGATGTGTTTTTGACACATTCAAGAGGAGATGTTGGTGTTACTGGGACTAGAATTTTGTACAGCAGTAAAGATACAAAGAGCAATGTTCCCAATCACCAATAAATTTACGGACAGTTTATTTTACTACTGTCCGTAAATGTCCATAACCGACATTTTCTGCCAGTAAAAACCAGGGCCTTTAGGCAGAGTACTAATAGGCACTTGGTAGAGTTAGGCAGGAGCCAGCTATGGAAGGAGCGGTCACACACATTTGCTGATAGTTTGCTTCTCTAGACCCAGCGGCAGAGTGATCCGACCTCCATGTTTCCCTTCCGACACAGTTTTACTTCCACTGGGGGCGCTCCTGCTGCTGTGCCTTGGCACGTGGTGGGAGTCAGTGTCTGATCCCTTTAAAGCAAGTGCCCCATGCCCACAGGGAAGAGCCAGACAGGTATGTTGCCTGTAGCCACAATCACATTTGAGCAGCTCCCAACTGTTAATTTGGAAGTGCCTGACTTGTTACTGTGGGAAACACATTAATGAATTGGATATTGTGTTATTAAATAAGCTTATGCAATTTCTCTGTGTACAGTACAAGTGTACTGAGAATGAGTTATACAAACAGTAAGTGTAAATCATCTCAGCAATACTTCACTGTTTACAGGAGAGCTGCAGTGGAACATAATGAGCGAAATGAATGTACATTCACATATGTTTTATCCCCTTTATTCCCCTTTACATCGGAGTCCATTGTGTTCCCCTTTATATCAATATCCACCTCTTCTCCTTTACATCTGGTCTGCAGAGTTTCCCTCTACACTGTAAGGGGGAACCCTGTGGACTCCAATGTAAAGGGGGCCTCTGTGGACTCTGATGTAATGGGGACTCTTTGGACTGTGATGTAAAGGGGAGCTCTGTAGACTCTTGAATGGGGGAGGGTGATCTGGTGACCAGGGACCCCCTTACATTAGAGTTCCCCTTTACACCAGAGTCAGCAGCATTCCCCCTTACATTAGAGTCCTCATAGTTCTCTTTTACAACTGAGTCCACAGTGTTCCCTTTTATATTAGGGTTCACAGAATTCCCCCTTGCACTGTAAGACCCTGATGTAAGGAGGAACTCTGTCCTGTGTTATATTAACCTGATCTTCCTGGAAAATGACAAATATGTTTTTTGCCTTTTGTTATACCTTAAACACATTGCTAATAGCACTAGCTATGTGTTTGTAGCTTCCATTTTGATATTTGGACTGAAAATTGTAGTTTTGGCTAATTTTTAAAGTGTGTGTCAGAGAAAAACGTGTGCTATCAGTACAATTTTGTCATTCTGTCAGTAAATTTCACTTTGGGAAATTGGCAACACTGACAGAGAGCTACATAGAACTGCAGACAGTGTGCGCATCAGTCTTCATAATGTGCTAAATGTAGTGCTTTATATTATGTAAAATTCAGCAAGAGATCTGACGAAAAAGCAAAAGCCCAGGACAGCACCATCAACAAGACACAATGCTTCAGTCCACAATCATCACAATGCTCCATAGCACAAAGTAAATATTTTGATGATTGCTCCTTGAGCTTTCCAGCAAAAATAGTATATAGTACATGTTAAGAAACGGTATCAAGCATAGCTCCCAACTGTCCCTGATTTGGAGGAACTGTCCCTCAGTCCCTCTGTCCCTCTTTCCTCTTCATGTCGGTCTGATCTATGTAGTTGTAAATAAAATGCATTATTTATCTATCAAAAAAATGTTTTGCAGTGCTAAATCTTTCATTCAATTTCTAAATTACTGCTTTTGCAAATTCCAAAAGCCATTATAAAGGTGGTAAAAAAAGGAACTGTGGGTTTAACCAACCATTTCTTTAGTACAATTCTGCTTTAAGGGGGGCGTAAAAGGTGGTGTGTCCTATGTCCACCTATGTTTGCTAATAAGTGTCCCTCATTCCCATCTCAGAAAGTTGGGAGGTATGGTGTGAAGTATCTCGATTCCAGCAATTACAAGTTCTAAGATGTATAGGTAGTCATTGATAGATAATTTACAATTACAAACTGACAGGATCCAAATATCAGTATTAAAGCTAATAATCGCATTTGTGAAAGTATTATGGTTTGTCACTACACTTGTAATTAGATGGTGTAGAGGACTATAGACAACAGGACAATGAAGCATTTTATGAAATGTTATAGCTTCTTTAGAATAATGTGCAATAGTTGCCCTGAGTGTATTCCTTTACAAATGAATAAAACATACCAGCTCAATATGCTGAGGAAAGCAAAACAAATACAGGGAGAACATCAGAACTCCATATATAAAATACACAGGTACCATACATTTTCAGAATCAATAAATATTTCTCAAAACGTAAAAAAAGCAAAGAAAGCTGTATTACCATTTATGACCACTGGGTGGAAAGTCTATATCTGCATTCTGCAAGTCCTAGACTGTGTATGTATTGTACAAAGTATAATTTAGCATTTCCTGCTACATTCTGTATAAGCCACAGAGATATAAAATAAAACAGTACTGGCAAAAGTATTTAGGTATATATCAATATGATGCAATACAGACAAAAGTAAAGAATCCTATTTACAGTATCTCACAAAAGTGAGTACACTCCTCACATTTTTGTAAATATTTATTTACATCTTTTCTTTGACAACACTGAAGAAATGACACTTTGCTACAATGTAAAGTAGTGAGTGTACAGCTTGTATAACAGTGTGTCCCCTCAAAATAACTCAACACACAGCGATTAATGTCTAAACCGGTGGCATTAAAAGTGAGTACACTCCTAAGTGAAAATGTCCAAATTGGGCCCAACTTTTCACTGCCCAAGTGATAGATGAAATCATAGAAAAACAGCATTTTCAACTACCTCTCTCATCTGCATTGCCACTGTGGATGAGCACCACCTGAAGACAGTGGAGAATGTAGACAGCACCTGCCAAACCCCCCCCCCCCCCCCCCCTTTGACAGATGCTGTCCTCTGCATTAAACAGAACAAAAAAGAATGCAATAAAAGCACAATACAATATTAACAGAGAAACTTCAAACAACATAATCAGAATACTTTGCAGGGAGTTATCTACTCTAAGGCCGCGTACACACGCGGGGACTGTTCGCTGAAACCGTGCGCGATGACGTGAACGGCACGTACGACGGGACTAGAAAACGACGTCCTATACACTGCAATGCAACCTTCGGCGTGTAAATTCTTTCTGAGCATGCGCGAGACTTAGTTTGACGAACAAGCCTACACACGGGCGGACTGTCCGCTCAAACCAAGTTTCAGCGGACAGTTTTTCGGAATTTCCGAAAAACTTTGTTCGTCAGACTGTCCGCTGAAACTGTCCGCTGAAGCCCACACACGAGCGGACTGTCTGCCGAAACACTGTTCAGCGGACAAAGTTGAGCGAACAGTCCCCGCGTGTGTACGCGGCCTGACACTTCAGGCTGTTGGGGGACAGTAATAACCCCCTCGTCTGAGCTGGGAACCAAGTTCCAGGAAGTCAACAGGGCCCACAGGGGCTTCCTGACAGGTCCATAGGCACTGTAATAGGGCTTTCTTCTTCAAGATCTACAGGGGCCAGAGGCTCCAGTATGAAAGTCAGTTACCATTCACTGGGACTTCTTGCTTCTTGTTCTGGTGCAATATCCACAGAGTCTTGTTCTTCTGTATCTCCGGCAGGACTCTCTTTCGGAAGTCAGGTCAGTGGGAGTGGCCCTCTCGCTGTGCCCTCTGGGAGAGGGTATTTAAGATGTGGACGTCACGTGGTTCGGCTTTCCGGTCCAGTATGCTGTGCTGATTACATGGTACTTGTCCTCCTGACCAGCCCCCAGGAAGGCTATGGCCTGGGGTGCGGTTCCATCCAATTTTAAGGCCTTGGGGCTGGCTAGCCCAAGGCATGGAAATTAGAGGAGGATTCTGAGGTGGATGGGTGCCGTTTCCGGTCCGGGAGAGACCCATTGGACTTCGAGCATTCCAGGGGAGTTTGGTTTTCTTAGCAAGAGCCTGAAAGGGCTGAAGTAACCAAGAGAATCCGGTCTTGTGGATATCGCCAAGCAGGCTGAACGTTCCAGGTATTCTACAAGTGTTCTACAGCTTAGTTTCACAGGTGTTCAGTAACAACGTCTGTGACAAAGACTTTGTTCCTGAGTAAGGACCTTGTTGGCTGCTCGGCCTTTTGTGAGAGAGGGACTGTCCATCCTGAGTGTTCATCCAGCTGCGAATGGCTATTCTCTGGATGCAGTCATAGTAAGCAAGTTCTTTAACGTTTATAGACTTTGGCATTGAGAGTACCTGAATTCCTTCCCAACCCTCTGATCCCAAGTTGAAAGACTGATCAATGGTTGAAGTTTGCAAATAAAATCCATTCAAGTGGATCTATTGTCAGTCTCAAGTTACTGGGTCATCTACAACGGGACATCCCCTAGACGTGCAACAAGGAGAAGCAGAAGGTAACGGTAAGTCCAAAAATAACCAGCAGCTCCTTTGGGGGTAAGTGCTACAGTAGTGTGCATGGACACATAGGATAACACTGTTTAGCTTCTAGGAGCAGCAAATAAAATGCTAATTACAGCTTCTAGGAGCTTAAAAAAACGCTAGTGTGCATGAAGCCTTAGTGTTACTAAACCCACAACAGTAAAATCAGTCTGTATATGCAGTAAAACATGCTTGTTCTACTCACTGTGGAACCTAAGGGGTTAATCCTCTGCATTGTATGAAAAGTCTGTTTGATCCTGTATGCACAGATCCGCCCCTTCTTGCATTGTCTCCAAAACATGTTCGAATAAGACAGAGTAAATGGAGTCAGGCTGCGCCTGCTCCGTTTGGTGTGTATTGCTAGAGAGTTTTTTATTTCTTGGGAGCATGCATGTAAACAGCATTATCCAGACAGAGTGTCAGGGGTCCTGCATCCTGATAGGACAGCCAGTGCAGTATGAAAACTCCTCCTACAAGCTTTAACCAGTCAATGATAGAAGTCACAAGACTGATATATAGTATACTGCTGATGAGAAAGATTTTTATCAGTTTATATTTACTAAAATGATTGCATTTCCACGTTCTGTGTACTGTGGGAGACCAGATATAGTGAATGCAGAGTCCTGGGTTTAGTAACACTTTAATGCCTACAGAAGCACCAATCAACTATTCTGGACCTGGTCTTGTGCTAAAAGATGGTCTCTCATTAGCTTTTTTTTTTCCATAGAAAGAGAAAGACATTGAAAAAAGTGAAATTAAACAACTGAATGTGAGGTGCACAAATAACAATCAAATTCAATATTCCTCTAAATAGAAAAAAGGCAGATTCAAGATTATCCTTTGATTCTAATGACTGCACTTTTTATACCATGTGTACGGCCCAGGTATCATTTGACCATAGCGAAGCTTGTGTTTAATTGCACTCACCTAATGGATAGCTAGAAACTGATGCATATAACGTTAATACATGTTAGAGGACAGGAAGGGACGTGTAATGGGATAGGGATGTGTATGATGTATTATCACTATATCTCTATGTATACATCTATAAAAGAGGGAGAGGGTGGATCTCTGTCTGCACTGCTGCTGAATGACATGATGTATCTCCTGGAGGTAAATCATATCACCTATGGGGATTTTCCTGTATGATAAATTTCAGCTTCCGAAGTTTTTAAAATGTTTGTAGAAGATGAAAGGCTCCAGAGATTCCATGGCTATTGGATCATTCAGCTTAAAGCTTGGGGCATTCCTTTACCTGTTGTATTTACATTGGGGTCAGAGTGTCTAGTCGCCACTCACTGTTAAATCAGACAGATCACTAGGATGCAAAGATAATAGAGATCTGCCCTTGTAACTACTTCTATATGCTCAGCGTACGTCACTTAATCTTAAAGTAACTAAAGAGAATTTTGCCGGTATTAGAGTTGTCTTGGAGATAGTGCAGGTGAGTATGTTACTGAGCCTTCTTACCCGGAGGTAGCGCCATGCATGATTTCAAAAAGAGAATGAATTAAAACAATATTTGGATGAAATCCCAGAACGGCAACAAAAATAGGATTATGGGATCAAACAGCTCTTTATAGGTTTAAATAATGTAGGATCCGATCAGCAGAGAGAGATTTAAGGTCAGAGGACACTGCACATCATTGTCTTGTTTAATGCCAGAAGTTAGATATGTTTATCTCAGTATTAAAGGGAATGTTTGTGTATTAATTATTTCATTCATTTATGTATGTACAGGATATGTATTATAGGTACCGTATTTTTCGGACTATAAGGCGCACCGGATTATAAGGCGCACTAGCAACGACCGGCTGATAAAATGGATATTTCCATATATAAGGCGCATCGGACTATAAGGCGCACCGGATTATAAGGTGCACTAGCAACGACCGGCTGATAAAATGGATATTTCCATATATATAAAGCGCATCGGACTATAAGGCGCACGGTCGATTTTGGGAGAAAATTTAGGCTTTTACGTGCGCCTTATAGTCCGAAGGTTTACGTCAAGATGACAGATACTGTTAACAAAGAACTCCAGCGATGTCAACAGGTCATATATAAGGCGCACCGGACTATAAGGCGCACGGTCGTTTTTGGGAGAAAATTTAGGCTTTTACGTGCGCCTTATAGTCCGAAAAATACGGTATTTGGAAACCATGTTTAGGATAAGGTTTGCTCAAAATGAATATCCTACGCATAGTAAGCATTTGTTTTCATTGGCACTGTCTGGCTATGTTGGATCACCAGGCTTAAATTATTCTTAGTAATTTTGCTTAATTTACATAAAGCAAACCTGTCATCTGGAATAGATTGTTTAGGTATGGAGTGATTAATTAATTAGACAAAGTAACACAATTTTTCAGAACCAGTAAGTGTCCAGTTTTTGGACTTGTTGTCTTTTTTCAACCTCCCCTACTATGTAATTGTTAAAAAGCAAAAATAAATATCCTCTTGGTAAATAATTCTTTTTAGAGCTTGGGAACTTACAAGTTATCAGGCTACACATATCTTCTTCTAAAAAACATCTTTATGAAATGTACACTGCTGATTGCTTGGCACCCCTTAATCTGGTGTGCTAGGATATTTGGAGTTTGTTTACTTTTTTTTGGATGAAAAGGTGAGCTTACACTTTAACTATATATAATATCACACAGTGCAGTGCTACGCTGAGGAAGACTGTTCTTCTCTCTCAGCTTGCAGCATGACCGCACTGTGCCACTAACTCCTGAAACCACCCACAGCCTCTTAAGTCAGAGCAAACTGCGTGAGTGAAGTTCTTCCCAGCCAGTCATGCTAAACCACATGATGCATCTGTGCTGAAGCAGCAATAGGGGGTCTGATGTGACCAGGTTGACATGCTGAAGAACAGGTCCCTACGGGCTGGGACTGAGTGATAGGGCAGCAAGGGGTCAGTGCCCAGGGGGAAGAAGGCTTTACAAAGGTTCTGGAAAGAATGACAGGTCCTCAGTGCTGGGCTGGTAGTATTACAGAGGGATCAACAGTTTTCTAATGCTCAAAAAGTAGATCAGTATGTGTACTTGTAACCTCTGCACTTTGCATTGCATACTACTGTCTTCTGCACTAAACATTAATTACTCTTGACCCTGCACTTTGCTTTATGTACTCCTGACCCCTGCACTCTGTGTTGCTTACTACTGCATTACATATTACTGAACACATTGTGCATTACTTACTCCTGACCCCTACACTTTGCATTACAAACTGCTGAGCTCTGAACCCTGAATGACATATTCCTGAGCACTCTGTGTTATGCCTTACCTCTGTGCCCTGGGTTACATACTTCTGACAACTGCACTCTACATTGCTTACTACTGATCTCTGGACTCAGCATTAAGGGTACTAGATTTTCAAATGAAATCTGAGGACACCATACTGACCATGTCTTCTTTTAGCCAGGCCTACAAAACTATTCCCTATTTATAGCCACACCCACAAAACCCTATCCCTGATTTTAACACACCCTAAAGCAATTGGTCACAGACTTTTGAAACAAGAACCACAAATTCAAGATATAAAGACAAAATGCAAGTTATGTTTAGCATAGAGCATGCTGTGGTAAAATGTGAGGGTGATCAGATTGTGGTAACAGAGGTAGGGGCTTAAATGGGCATGGTTATTTAAAACCTAAGCCTACTCTGCTCTGGCTTAAGAATGTGTAAAGCACAGAGTGCATGGGGTCAGGAGTGTGTCAGGCACAGTGTACAAAAGTCAGGAGTGCATAATGCACAGAGTACAGGGGTTAGAAGTACATATCACACAGTGGTCAGGAGTCAGGAGTGCATAATGCACAGAGTACAGGGGTTAGAAGTACATATCACATAATGGTCAGGAGTCAGGAGTGCATAATGCACAGAGTACAGGGGTTAGAAGTACATATCACACAGTGGTCAGGAGTCAGGAGTGCATAATGCACATAGAACAGGGATTAGAAGTACATATCACATAGTGGTCAGGAGTCAGGAGTGCATAATGTACAGAGTACAGGAGTTAGAAGTACATATCACACAGTGGTCAGGAGTGCATAATGTACAGAGAACAGGGGTTAGAAGTACATATCACATAGTGGTCAGGAGTGCATAATATACAGAGTACAGGGGTTAGAAGTGCATATCACCCAGTGGTCAGGAGTGCATAATGTACAGAGAACCAGGGTTAGACGTACATAGCACACAGTGATCAGGAGTGAATAATGTACAGAGAACAGGGGTTAGAAGTACATATCACACAGAGATCAGGAGTGCATAATGTACAGAGAAAAGGGGTTAGAAGTACATATCATGCAGTGATCAGGAGTCAGGAGAGCATAATGTACAGAGTGCAAGGTTCAAGAGTAAGTAAAGTACAGAGTACAGGGATCAGGATTAAATAACGTATAACGTGCAGGGATCAGGAGTAAGTAATGCACAGATAGCAGAAGTCTGGAGTAAGAAACAATAAAAATTGACAAGATAATGACAACAATGTGCTCACAGAATTTACAGTATCATGTCACAAGCCAATGAAGATCTGACGGCCCTTCATAGCCAGCAGAGAAGTTATGTTGAGAGGGAAGCCTGTTCGGGATCCTTGAAGCAATGCCTTAGCCACCCCAAAATGGTGCTGTTATAGACTCCATACTGTAGCTATAATCTGAAAAATGAAAACTGGTTTGCCCAATGAGTATCAATGCACATGCGCAATTGGCTACAGCCACAGACAGTGCCATTTTGCCCTGCAGCCAGTGACATACCGGGGGCTCTCATTACCAGGGGAATACCCCTCAAAACAGGCATTGTCCCAGGAAATGGGGAAAATGGTAGCCTTACTTTGCATTACTTCCTACTGTACTCTGTGGTCTGCACTCTGTATTATGTAATTCTGACCAGTGTACTATGTACTATTTCGTACCTCTGACCCCTGCACTCTGTGTTACATACTACTGAACTTTGCGTTACTTACTCTGAACCCCTTCACTCTGCATTACATACCACTGAGTGCTCTGCCTCATTCTACCTCACTGGGTGACCTTTTTGCATTGGGCTAATTTATGCATTAATAGAAATGTATAGTCTTTTCAGTGATTTTTTGATATTAATTTAAAAGAGATCAGCTTATATAAATAATCTTATCGTTATGTGTTAGTGCTTTAAAATTCTTGTTTCCATGTATAATATATAATTATTTACATATGTGAGATCTGCCATATTTAATCATTACATTTACTGACTCTGCTGCTTCACTGTGCTATAAAATGGTTATGATTAACTGCTCCATCTCACGATGCAAGCTTATGAGTTGGCTGAATCACTGAAAACAACATGCTCCCAATTCAATTGATTTATTATCTTACCAGTTGACTAGAATGTCTCCATCTAGTAGCTGATTTACAAATCTCTATATTCCAAGAATTTTTTTATTATTTATTTTTTTGGTGCCCACCTTGAATTAAAAAACAGCTGGGTGAGGATAAAGGATTTCCCCTTACTGTGCGGTGGTAGTGGGCATTCCGAGGATGAAAAAAGTCCCTTATATAAGGTTTAGGGGTCTCAGGACGTTGCACTCAACTGAGGGAGTAAAAGAGATGTTATCATTGAGATTTAAAATGTATTTCCACTTTCAAATTTGGGAAAGCCTACTGTATGTTTGTTATGTGTTCCCATTCACACAGCATATTTCTAACTTTTCAGAAGTTTCCTGGCTGACGACAAGCATTTCTCAACAAGTTTAGCCCTAACAGAAAGGCTGGGGAAAGGCCAAACCCAGTTCTCATTAACATACAATGTAGGAGGCCAGCTTCTAAATATTTTACCTTTTGTTAGGACAGACAGTGTTCAAATCTAGTTTACAACTAACGAGATAAAGTCTGCCTGTACATTACAAATAGGGTTAAATAGGGCAACCACAGCTACCCAGTACCCATACTCATACACAAGAAAATTGAGTAGGATTGTCCTTTCTCTGTATTTTCCAGAAAAGAGCATCTAAAAAAGGTAGGCTGCCTTTTTAAATAATTTTTTTTTTTTTTTTTTTTTTTTTTTAGTAACGCTATGTGAACAGGCATGTATAATTGATATAAAATATGTGTTATCCCAATATGGGTGCAAAATTGGAAATACACCATAAGCAGGCAATGTTCATTGCAAATGGAACTGCATGCTAGTTTCAAACTTGGTGATAGATTGTAGAAGTAAGGAGTAAGTTTTGTTGTCAGGTGAAATAAATATCAATCCGCGTAATCTAATATAATAGTGCAAAATCCTAAATTCATAAATGAATAATGAAAATAGCTGCTGTCACTAACAAGTGCTTTCACTCCACTTAAATGAATACAAAATAACAAAAACAGTGCTGCGCTATTAATGCAAATGTATAATCAATAGTGATACATCTAAGTGCCCAATTTCGGAATAAGACATAATTGATAATCCATAAGAAAAATGAGTGATATAAAGTTCATATAATATATCCAGTGACTGATCGAAATGAATTCAGAAATATCAATAGTGCAAAAATCCAAAGTGCTTGTACTATCCTCCACCAGTCTCACCTCACATCAGAGTTAAATCAGCAGTGTTCCCCTCTGGGGATAATAGAGATAGCTGGTGTGGTGATGGTAATTAACCTCCTTCCTCCAAGACACTTGCTCCTATGGGACATAAACCCCCGACCGTCTCGCCAGGTAGGATGGGTATGTAAAAGAAGGAAGGCAAAATCTAGTACTCTCCATATAAAATATTTATTCTTATAAAAAGGTAGGTATAAAAATGAACAAGTATGTCACTGTAAGCCGTGCAAGCTGGAAAAACATTCAGACACAATAGGTCTCAAGACGGCCGCAATGTGATGTCAATACGCAAGCTCCGCCCCCCTAGACGCGTGTCGTCAAGGTGTTGACTTCCTCAGTAGGGGTGGAGCTAAAACGTTCATCCACTATTGTAAGTTGTTGTCAGGCATGCTCAAGTAAATACAGTGTATTTGAACCTAAACAAAATGTTATATATTGCAGCTTATCAGTCATTATCCACTTCAGTTCCGAAGATTTAGCCCCTTCCTGACCAGGCCATTTTTCGTGATACAGCACTGTATTACTTTAACTAACAATTGTATGGCCATGCAACACTGTACGCAAATAAAATTTATGTCCTTTTTTCCCACAAATAGAGCTTTATTTTGGTGTTATTTGACAATTTAAAAAAACCCAATATTTTTTACTTTCTGCACTAAAACACGTGTAAAAAATAGAATTTCCTCATCAATTTAGGCCAATATGTATTCTGCTATATATTTTTGGTAAGATGAATTATAAAAAATATATTTTCCTCAGTTTAGGCCGATACGTATTCTTCTATATATTTTTGGTAAGATGAATTATAAAAAATATATTTTCCTCAGTTTAGGCCGATACGTATTCTTCTACATATTTTTGGTAAAACAAATCCCATTAAGCGTATATTGATTGGTTTTCTCAAAAGTTATAGCGTCTGCAAACTATGGGATACATTTAGGGAACTTTCATTTATTTTATATTTTACTGGTATCGCCAGCGATTAGTGACGTATACTTATATTGTGGTGGACGAATCGGACACCTAACACTTTTTTGGGAACCAGTGACACTAATACTGTGATTAGTGCTAAAATATGCACTGCCACTGTACTAATGACACTGGCAGGGAAGAGGTTAACATCAGGGGCGATCAAAGGGTTAACTGTGTGCCTTACATGTGATTCAGTGTAATTGGGGAGGTGCTTTTACCAGTAGAAGGTGTGGATCAGTGTTCCAGTTTCACAGGATCCATGCCTTCTATACTGACAGAATGACAATATGCCTTGTTTACATAGGCAGGCTTCCATTCTACCTGTGTACAGAATGATCAGTGGGAGCCGACTGACTTTGGGTCCACGGGACCCGGTAATCACAGGGTTTCCCGCTGTGTAAAATCACAGGAGAAATGAGCCGCCGGCAGCGGTGCGCACTTGTGCCCAAAACCCAGAAATGCAGAATCGCTTGTATATATGTGAGTCTGAGCAGTGCGGACGCCCTGTAGCAGTAAATGTGCTATGGAGCGGTCGGCAAGTGGTTAAGGGAAGTGGCTGCATTGGTTTTCTTTTTCAGGTTAAGAACATTTTCAACAAATACAGAAAATACTTGTGGAGTGTAATTGTCGCTTTTCAGGAGCTGAAAAGAAACCCCAAACAGCCTTAACTACCCTGTGTATATTACTAATCCAAACAATACACCAGGTATTAGAGATGACCAAAGGCAAACATGTTTGAAGTTCAGGCTGGATAGCAGTCATGACTCCCTCCATAGATACAGTGGAGAAGCGAGAGAAGACAAGGGGAGAAGAAATGTGCTAATTGCAGGATTATTAGGTTATAATAAAGGAAAAAACCTGAAAAACAAAGAAAACAAATGCAGCCACCTAATCTAAGGATGCAATATATTGCATTTATGTGTTTGGGTTTAAATATGCTTTACCAGAGTCACAAAGGAGGATAACAAAGATACACACATATAGCAATGTTCACGCCATATAACGTTTTTCAACCAAAAATGGTTAAAAGAATTAAGGCAATCCACCACTAACAAACTTCAATTGAATTTACATATTGAAATATATTTATTATACTGAAAAACAATAATTATGACTAAAATAAAAATTGTTTAAAAACAGGGATTTCAGTACTCTGAAAGTGATGAGATTTTTCAGATTCAATCAGGGTTTCTTAACCCAGCAAGCAATAGAAAAAAGTGAAAATGTTTATCACACACATTCTAAGGGATAGGGCATGTTGTAAATGTTAATGCTTTACATAGGTTCCAGCTTTGTATGCCCACCACCAAGAATTGCTCTTTTAGAGCATCCTGGAGAGTCTTGTGACTTTACAGTACAATGTACCTTTCGGCCGCGTACACACGTGGGGACTGTTCGCTGAAACTTTGTTCGTCAAACAGTTGCCGCAACAGTCCGCTCAAAATTTGCATGAGCGGACTTGCCCACACACGGCACTTTTTGAGCGGACTGTTTCAGCGAACTGTTTGCCAAACAGTTCGCTCAACTTTTGAAATGAACGGGCGCGCCCCCCCCCTGAGCCGTACCAGGCCGCGTGCCCTCAACATGGGGGGTGCCTTGGGGAAGGGGGGGCCGCGCGGCCCCCCCACCCCAAAGCACCTTGTCCCCATGTTGATGAGGACAAGGGCCTCTTCCCGACAACCCTGGCCGTTGGTTGTCGGGGTCTGCGGGCGGGGGGCTTATCGGAATCCGGGGGCCCCACCCTATGTGAATGAGTATGGGGTACAATGTACCCCTACCCATTCACCTGTAAAATAAAAGTACCCAAAAAAAAAAACACAACACACGAGAAAAAATATTTTATTTCACAGCTCCGGGGGTCTTCCGTCTTCGGGGGTCTTCTCGCCGGACTCCTCCGCTATCTTCGTGTAGCTCTTTTGCTAGCGGAGGAGTCCGGCTTTCTTCCTCCCCGCCGCCGGCCTCTTCTCCCGACTTCGGGGGTCTTGTCCCCCTCTTCGGTTCTTCTGCCGGGCCACCGCGCCTTCTTGTAGCTCTTTTGCAGGCGGTGTCCCGGTCTTCTGTCGCCGCCGCCTTCCGTTCTTCTGCCGGGCCACCGCGCCTTCTTATAGCTCTTTTGCAGGCGGTGGCCCGGTCTTCTGTCGCCACTGTCGCCGTCGCCGCCTTCCGTTCTTCTTCTTCTTCTTGTTCTTCTTCTTCTTCTCCAGGAGATGTTGACACGACGCTCTCTCCGGCCGGAATGCCAGAGCCGCCCGGCGCTGCCACTTATATAGTGACAATGGGGCGGAGTCACATGGTATATGTCACATGGGTTGGTCACATGGGTTGATGTCACATGGTGACCCCGCCCCCTTACGATGTCATAGTCCCCATGTGACATCAACCCATGTGACCAACCCATGTGACATATACCATGTGACACCGCCCCATTGTCACTATATAAGTGGCAGCGCAGGGCGGCTCTGGCATTCCGGCCGGAGAGAGCGTCGTGTCAACATCTCCTGAGAAGAAGAAGAAGAACAAGAAGAAGAAGAAGAACGGAAGGCGGCGACGGCGACAGCGGCGACAGAAGACCGGGCCACCGCCTGCAAAAGAGCTATAAGAAGGCGCGGTGGCCCGGCAGAAGAACGGAAGGCGGCGGCGACAGAAGACCGGGCCACCGCCTGCAAAAGAGCTACAAGAAGGCGCGGTGGCCCGGCAGAAGAACCGAAGAGGGGGACAAGACCCCCGAAGTCGGGAGAAGAGGCCGGCGGCGGGGAGGAAGAAAGCCGGACTCCTCCGCTAGCAAAAGAGCTACACGAAGATAGCGGAGGAGTCCGGCGAGAAGACCCCCGAAGACGGAAGACCCCGGGAGCTGTGCAATAAAATATTTTTTCTCGTGTGTTGTGTTTTTTTTTTGGGTACTTTTATTTTACAGGTGAATGGGTAGGGGTACATTGTACCCCATACTCATTCACATAGGGTGGGGGACCGGTATCCGGGGGCCCCCTTCTTAAAGGGGGCTCCCGGATTCCGATAAGCCCCCCGCCCGCAGACCCCGACAACCAACGGCCAGGGTTGTCGGGAAGAGGCCCTTGTCCTCATCAACATGGGGACAAGGTGCTTTGGGGTGGGGGGGGCCGCACGGCCCCCCTTCCCCAAGGCACCCCCCATGTTGAGGGCACGCGGCCTGGTACGGCTCAGGAGGGGGGCGTGCTCGCTCGCCCCCCTTTCCTGGCCGGCCGGGTAGCGTGCTCGGACAAGGGTCTGTTGTGGACTTTGGGGGGACCCCCACGCCGATTTTTTTCGGCGTTGGGGTTCCCCTTTAAGTCCATTCCAGGCGGCGGAGCCCGCGACGTCTCCGTCGCGGGCCCCGCCTACCTTCACACGCGCTCGAAATGAGCAGACTTTCCTCCGAGCGGGAACAGTTTGCTCATTTCGAAAGTAGCCTACACACGGGCGGACTGTTCGCTCAAACAAAGTTTCAGCGGACAGTTTTTCGGAATTTCCGAAAGACTTTGTCCGTCAAACTGTCCGCTGAAACTGTCCGCTGAAAGCCCACACACGGGCGGACTGTCCGCTGAAACACTGTTCAGCGGACAAAGTTGAGCGAACAGTCCTCCCGTGTGTACGCGGCCTTCCTTTTACAGCTGCTTCTAAATTAGATAAATGGAAGATGTATGGTAACTGTGGAAATTCTCTTTCCAAGAGCTTTAAATATTTGTAATCCCAGTAAATAAAATCCTATATAAGCTTACACAATAATTTACACAATATGTTACACAATAATGCGTACATAATAATGTTATTTTAGGTCAGTTAATATTTCTAAATCTGAGACTTTCAATAACCACTTACAGCCTGGGAGCTTTTTCCTGCTTAATGACCAGGCCATTTTTTGTGATACGGCACTGCATCGCTTTAACTGACAATTGTGCGGTCGTGCGACGCTGTACCCAAACAAAATTGACGTCCTTTTTTTCCCATAAATAGAGCTTTCTTTTGGTGGTATGTGATCATCTCTTGTTTTTAAAAAACAAATTTCTTCATCAGTTTATACCAATATATATTCTTCTACATATTTTTGGCAAAAAAAAAGGCAATAAGCGTATATTGATTGGTTCACGCAAAAGTTATACCATCTACAAACTATGGGAAATATTTATGGCTTTTTTTTAACTAGTAATGGCGGTGATCTGCAATTTTTATCGGTACTGTGACAGACAGATCAGACACTTTTGACACATTTGACATTTATACAGTGCTATAAGAATGCACGGATTACTGTGTAAATGTCACTGGTAGGGAAGGGGTTAACACTAGGGGTGATGAAGGGGTTAAATGTGTTCCCTCGTGAGTGTCCGACTGGAGGAGGAGACATGTCGCTGTTCCTACTTACTAGGAACAAATGATCTGTCTCCTCTTCCCTGACAGAACAGGGATTTGTGTGTTTACACACACAAATCCCCATTCTAGCTCTCATGCCCCTGATCGCAGGTGGCTGGGGGTGATCGAGCCCACTGGCCACGCACATGGGGTCCCACGCCACGCAGCAGGCATGCGCGTGCGCCGCCTCCAGCGGACCTTATGGGGAAAACATACCCATATGTTATTTTGCGGGAGCATTGCGGGAGCATGCCACTTTGCCAACGTATATTGAGTCGGTTGGCAAGTGGTTAAAATAATACTTGGGGATCCTGTCATGTATGGTTCTTGTTGGGTCACTTCCTGTTATGAGGTGACAATATTGGGTCTTTCCCTGTTTCCCAAATGAGTTGTCAACAGATCACGAGATAATGGGAAATATTACACTGTGAACATCCGTTCCGGTCACATTTTTCCAATGGTGAGCACATATGTTTCGACTTTATTAGGCAATCAATGTACAATTCAATCAAACTTATCAAATCAGCAAGCAATTTATTAGCCATAACTTCTCTTCTAGTGAATTTAGACTCAGTTTGGGTCAGATTAATTTTGTGTCGATCAGTAATGCTGACATACTTTGTTGATGAAAGTGGTTGTAATCCCACAAAAAAAACCCTGCAAGATAAGGGCATATTGAGCTAGTATGCAGAGCATACTAGCTCATTATGAAATACTCACCTTAGATCAAAGCCCTCGAAGTCCCAATACACAGCTCCAGCTGGCGACATCAGCAATGCTAATCTATTTGAATTATTTAAAGATCTGCACAAGTATATTCGTAATATTACAGTGAAACGCTTTTTTGGCTTAAAGGCTAGCGAAAACACAAAGAATAGTGAATAGCCATTACACCACCAAGTAGCTCCATAAAAGAGCATGGATATGAGCTGAAAGAAAATTATCATCAAACTGTAATTGATGACACTGATGAAGAGGCAATTAATATGCTTGAAGAATTACTGCTGGAGGGAGGAATAGTGGCTGAGATGCAAGTGTCAACACTATACTCAAATGGGATCATACAGTCCACCTTCTGTCCAAAGTCAACATTTTATCCACACCACGCCAAAAATGAATTTATTAAAATCTTTTATGCCATGGTATATGCAGATTTTAGAACATTATGTGAATCATCACATGGGAAAGTCAATATGCATAATCTTTCGAAACAAGAAAAGGATGCTCTATTTGCACTTAAGAATAACTATGATCTAGTAATACGCACAGCAGATAAAGGAGGAGGAATTGTTATACAGGATGGGGGGGAATACCTTAAGGAAGCATATAGGCTCCTATCAGATAATTCAACGTATGAAATTTTACAAAGGGATCCCCTACCTGAATACAAAGTGGAATTAACAGAACTGATGGATCAAGCTTGCACCCAGGGACTAATGCAAAAATCTGAAAAATAATTTTTTCAATCAAATTACTTTAGACGCCCTATTTTTATCATACTCCGAAGGTGCACAAGGATCCGATATGTCCACCAGGTAGGCAATAGTGGCCAGTATAGAAAGTATCACTAGCCGAGTCTCCCAATATGTGGAGGCTTTTCTTCAGCCCACTGTAACCTCGCTTCCTGCATATATAAAAGATTTGGCACATGTTTTGGACATCTTGCAGCAATACAAATGGGAGCCTGGATACTTATGGTTATCTCTGGACGTAAGTTCATTGTATACGTCAATCTCCCATGAGGGTGGTTTAAGGGCTGTTGAACATTTCCTATCTGAGACAGACTATATGAATCCTACCCTGTTTCCCCTAAAATAAGACGTGATGGTGATGGCTGCAATATAAGCCCTACCCCCCAAATAAACCCCACCATCTTTCCCCGAAAATAAGCCCTACCCTGAGAATAAGACATAGAAGGACTTTAACTAGGGCTTATTGGGGGTGTAGGGTTTATATTGCAGCCATCGTCGACAATCACGCTAGGTCTTATTTTAGTGGAAACAGTAATCAATCTAAATTTATTTGTCAGTGCACAAGGTTTTCCCTTGAGAGGAATTACTTTTTGTTTGATGGTAAATTCTATAGACAGATAGCTGGCACAGCTATGGGAGCACATTTTGCACCATGCTATGCAAATCTGTTTATGGGATTTTGGGAAAAGACATCAATCTGGCAGCAAAACCCATTCTCGAAACAGCTAGTATACTATGGGAGGTATATCGATGATATACTAATTATTTGGGATGGATCCCTGGATGCAGTTGATGAATTTATTTCGTACTGTAATAACAACATGTTTGACATACATTTTACTTATGTTGTGGATGCTAATTCCTTGGTGTTCTTAGATCTTGTATTAAGCAGTGATACAGATGGTAACATCACATCAAAGACAAATTTTAAGGAGACTGCAGGCAACTCCTATCTATATCAGAAGAGTTGCCACCCCCCCCAAATGTAAGAATAACATACCCCATAGTCAGTTCTGTAGGTTACAATGGAACACTGTAGTAGTGCTTATGATTATGATGATCAGGCCAGCATATTGTCAAAAAAAATTCTGGAAAAAGGATATGAAGATCAACATATCCAGAAAGCAAGAGAACGTTACAGAGAAGGCATCCCTAATCGGAATACAAATAAATCTGCAAAAGATCAGATAAATATTGTTTTTGTCATCACCTTTAATGGTCAGCACTGGGCCATTAAAAGAGTAGTCCAAAAGCACTGGTCTATTTTGGGGCAGGATAAAATACTTAGATAAAACCTCCCCAATAAACCCCAGGTGGTCTTCCGGCTTGCTAAAAGAGTGAAAAGTCTGATTGCCCCCAGCTGCCTTAGAGATAAAAAATGTCAAAATGCAAACCATCCCCCAGTTCTTTGATATAAAAGGATGTTATAGATGTGAAGGAATTAAATGTAAAGCATGTAAATACATTTCCCATGGATGGAAGTCCTTTAGTAGTAGAGATGGTCGTACCTTTCAAATTAAACAATTTATATGCTGTAGTACACAGTTTGTTATTTACGGCTTAAAGTGTCCATGTGGTACCTCTATGTAGGTAGAACAGTGCGGGCAATGAGAATCCGCTTTGGTGAACATCGCAGGTACATTGAAAAAAAGACAGAGAAACACAGTGTCCCCATACATTTCAAACAAAAACATGATGGTAGTACTGTGGGGCTAGAACTATTTGGAATTGAATCGATTCCCATGTCTATTCCAGAAGGTGAATGCTTTGCCAGATTATGTAGGCGTGAATCTTTTTGGATTTTTACTTTAAATTGTATGTCACCTAAAGGACTGAATGAGGAGCTAGAAGTAAGCCCACTTATATGATTATATATTACTTTTTTATACTTTTAATTTTTATATACCTTGATTATTATGTATATGAATTATACTAGTTTTTATAAGAGGATACATTATAGATTGATTTTAATATGGATTTTATATATGTATCAAAAAGGAAAAATCGTTTGCAAAGTGTGTTTAACCACTTAAGCCCCGGACCAATTTGCAGCCAAAGGACCAAGCCCCTTTTTGCGATTTGGCACAGTCGTGCGACGTGGCTCCGAAACAAAATTAGCATCCTTTTTTTCCCACAAATAGAGCTTTCTTTTGGTGGTATTTGATCACCTCTGCGATTTATTTATTTATTTTTTGCGCTATAAACAAAAATAGAGCAACAATTTTGAAAAAAATGCAATATTTTTTACTTTTTGCTATAATAAATATCCCCAAAAAATATATTAAAAAAACATTTTTTTCCTCAGTTTAGGCCGATACGTATTCTTCTACATATTAAAAAGCAACGTACAGGTACGTGCTTGTGCCCAGCCATGCCATTCTGCCGACGTACATCTGCGTGAGGCGGTCCTTAAGTGGTTAAGAAAGTCTTTTTTGAAAAAATCTCTTGCAAAGTGATTTGAAAAATTTGTTTTTAATTCTTTTTAACTGCGATTTATGGTGTATAATTAGTATGCTCCTAATACTGTGTTCTGTTATAACAAGCACTATAAAATTATGAGTGGAGTACACACAATTTTTCTTAATTTATACTGATGTTAGATTGCTTTTAGAATGCCATTATTATGCCACACTACCGCTGTAAATATACTTGTTGCTGTTTACCCCTAGCTCCTGCTCAGTCCTATGCAATAGGCTTATGGCGAGGGAGGGCGGGGGTGTTATAGCTATAAGGACGTGATATGAGATGGGGGCATTACCTGAAGAAGGAGGCCACGCCTCCGAAACATGTTGTCTATGGCATTGTGAATTTGAACTTGCGAGAAGTGTCAGCCACATCCCGACTCTCTCCCTTCCTTATACCCCGTGTGACGTCACACAAGTGCCGGCAGGTCCAAGGCGACTGTGTAGAATGGAGAGTGGCGTGAGCGGATAGGAGGCTTAGGCGTGCTGAATGTCATCTTATGCTGCAAGTCCTAGTGAGCCAACCATTCGGTACGGAACAGGAGAGGAGGCTGTTCTGGAGCTGTACATGCTATGAAACACTGGATGTCAGTGAGGGCAAACTTCATATGTTACAATTTTATATTTTAATAAACAATAATACACTAGGGTAGGCGTGCGCTTTCTCTAGCTCTATATACTTCTTGATTTTTCTTTTGAAGAAAATGACTTGGTTTGCAAAAATCACTTTGTACTCCTTCCTTACAACTGTCAGATTTGTTGGTAGTGAGAGATAGTTCCTCAGCAGTCAACTGCTTCACTAAGCTTCCTTCACATTTTTCCATACAGGTGGTGAATATCTTCATGTAGTCACTTCCTATGTGTCCTAGCATTTCCATGGTGTACTATTTTTTTATGTACATTACATCAATATTGAAAACGAATCAAATCATACAGTTCAAAAACATTCTCCACAAAAGATTATATATACATTTAACATGTCCCATTCAAGTCATTCACCTGTAAAATTGTCATTTGTGTAGACATCTAAACGACCTGAGACTGGTGCTTGCCATATTAGATGTGATGTCAGTAGCCCCAACATGCTCAGAGCTGTAACTTATTTGACACACTACTAGTATTCCCCTTCACTTATCCCCCAGCAGCTACATGAAAGTTTAGGTGACAGGAAGGGTAGAGGAGCTAGGTCAGCACAAACAGTAGTTAGACACTCCCAGAAGAAGAGAGTACTATGATGTACAAGGAGGCATGGGGTTCAAAGTAGTCAAATTTGCGAGCAAGTTTAAAGGCACATTGCAAGTAAATTAAATAATGTAAGGAAAGAAAAATGCTAGAAGTAAATATTTTTAATACTTGATTTTCTGTGCTTTTGCACAGTACCATTGCTTTTCCTACTCCTCATTTCTCTCTGAGAGTGAACCCCAGACTTTTCATTCCCTCACAACATTATTAATGTCTAGGTGGTTACTTTCGATTATGTACTATCTATACCTCATCACCATTTTTCTATCACAATCAACTAATTTATTCCTCTGCCTTACTAAATCGACCACTAATATATTAATTCATGTGTAGTGTTCGCCCCTGCAAGGACCACTGTTTTTGTCCCTGGTTCTTTCCCCACTAGTGCAGCAGCAGCCAGGCAAACAGTAAAATACACTCTTCTGGCTCAGAAAACAGTCTAGGGGTTGCCTTTTTTAATCTTATTGCAGGTTAACTTGGATGGGGCTTAGGGAAACTGTGGGATACTCCAAGAATGTGAGGAAACTTTTCCCTTTTCAGCTACTTCTTAGAATGGTCCTCCAGCAGCAGAACATAAAATGGACAGCACTGGGACACCACAAGCAATGTTCCAGGTCAGGCAAGCCTCAATGTTAGTACATCAGGGGTTAACAGCAGCAAAAGTCAATAGAATCTTTTACTCAGGTCTGTACTCCCTGGATACTTGAATGCTCCAGACTTCTCCGTGAATCTTCCTGACCAGGTCCCCAGTTAAACCCCTCTTTTAGCTTCAAAATAATTTGCAGCCATATAGGACCCCCAGCTATGCACAGCTAGGACCTTGATGAAAGACAAGCGGAATCTTTAGTTGGGCTACCTAGAAGGGCAGTAGCTCTTCTGGCTTGTAGCCTCTTCTCTTGGGAAAGAACCCCCACCCTTAGGCTCCAGATTATGTAGGCATTCCCCCAGCCAGCATCTGGGCATCTCTCCCCCAGGGATTGGCGGGCACTGCATAAATATTCAGGCTACTCATTCAACTCTCCCACCCACCATATTCTGGAAGTCTCCAAAAGACAGGGGGAAGCAATCAAACTGGCAGCCTGTGCATCCCAGAGCAGCCTAAAGTAATCACAAGCTGTTCTACTGATTACAGTAATTATTATCCCTAACCTAACTAGCAACCTATCTGGAGGGTGGAACACATGTGTATTCTAGACTACTATAATGCCAGGTTAACACTACAAGGTTTTTTTTCATTCAATCCAGCGGGTTGAATGAAATTAAACTGACAGCTCCAGTTGGAACTGCTGTACTAAGCATCCAAAATTAGTACAGCGCTCTTCCCCGCTGAGCCATTGTGTTCTGACAGGGGGATGCCCGCACCAGAACACTCTGATCTGGGCTCTCTGTCATTGGCTTTTCAGTGGTTCATTGGTTTTCCAGCATGCTCGTCTGACAGAAGTCTGCCAAACAGACCAACCTACACACAGGCTATATGGACGTTTTTTGTTTAACCGGCCGATGTCTCCCGATATTCGGCATGTGTGCACAGAGCTTAAGTCTTTAATTACGGGATTACCTATGCAGTAAATTGACACCACTTCAGTCAATCATGAAAAAACCTGTCAGACATATCTTGCTTACCAATGGCTTTACTAAAACTAACACAATGCCCATGTATAATGTCTTTAGGTCCTCTTTCTTCCTTAATCAGTGTGCTTCAGGCACACCAGTGCTCCAATCTAAACACAAGCACAAAAAAGATATACTGTATGTTGCAGCTTAATAGTCCATGTTTTTATTACTGTCTTTTTAAATTTTTTAAGTTGATTTTTTTCTTATTGCCTAACCTCAATTAACAAAAATATATCATGAAATTAGTAAGAAAAGGGGAAGGACATTGTTTTATTTGTAATTTACGAACACATGCATTCATGCAAAGAAGCCAGGGTTCTGGAGTTGCAGGTTCGGGGCCTTGAGCATTTGATAGGACAGTCAGTGTACTAGCATAGGCAGTCATTTTCATTGAGGGGGCTGTCCACATCTGTCTTAAGGTGTCTTACGTTTTGAAGGTGGCCCTAAATGGCTGCATCCTGCCCCTATCCAACTTACAATCTCATGCTTGTGCAAGAATTAGGCTATTTGAGTCTAAAGCCAAGTACATACAACTAGTTATTTTTGTTTAGTTTCTTTTCAGCTTCTGGTTCTCCAGCTTCTGTCGGACTAGCTGCCATATACATGGGCCCAATGTCGGCCAGTTTTTATTGACCTATCCAATGTCACCCAACATTGGGCCCACGTGTACTAGGCTTAACAAAGGACCACAAATCAGATCTTCAGAAATGTTCATTATTGTTTATGGGGATATTCCAACTTAGAAAATCTCTGTGTAATTTTACAATCCATTCCTTTTTCTCAGTGAGAAAGGAAGGTGTATCACTTCTGGATCTGAGCGTAAGCATGTATTCATGTATGGACGTATGCTTCTGGATGCAGCGTAAGCCCTTAATGATTTATTTTTTACACAGTTAGTACATGAGCTGTAGGTGCTTTACAGCAGTTCTGTAGGCGTACCAGTTTGCATGCACACTACCTTGGTGCATAAACCTGAGTGTGGTTCATCCATAAGTTCTCATTAATTAAACAAAATACAATGAGGAACATGTATCAAGGTTTTATTTTATTGCAGTGCTATTTCAGAGCAGCCAAGGGAAATGTATTAATAATAATTATGTCTTAATTCTGCCTCACTGCTCTTGTTTAGCATTGGCTAGCCGTGGGATGGGACTGATAAATGTCCCCCAATGTATATCATCTATACTGCCAAGGTCAGGTGAGGAAATTGTTTTCAAACAAAGAAAGAAACGCAAACTTTTTGTACAGAAACTAATAATGTGATTCAGTGATACTGACGTGTGTCCTACTATTCATTATTATAATTATTATTATTATGCAGGAATTATATAGCGCCAACAGCGCTTTACAACTTGAGGGTAAACAGTACAAGTACAATACACTTTAATTCAGTAGGAATCAGAGGGCCCTTAGAGCTTACAAGCTAAGAGGGAAGATCAAGAGATACAGGAGGTAATATCTGTGGGGGATGTGCTGATGGAGAAAATAAATGTACAGTTGTTAGCTGGGGGCCAGATAGGCTTCTCTGAAGAGATGAGTTTTCAGGGATCATCTGAAAGTGGACAAAGTAGATGAAAGTCGGACGGATTGGGGTAGAGAATTCCAGAGGATGGTAGAGGCTCTGGAGAAGTCCTGAAGGTCAGCATGGGATGAGGTGACAAGGGAGCTAGAGAGCAGGAGGTCTTGGGAGGAACGATTAGATTGGTATTTTGAAACTAGGTTACAAATGTAGCTGGGGGCCAGGTTGTAGATGGCTTTGTAAGTTATTGTTAGTATCTTGTATTGAATTCATTGGTTGAGTGGCAGCCAATGGAGGGATTAGCAGAGAAGGGTGGCAGACGCTGTGCGGTTTGGGAGGTGGATGAGCCTGGCAGCAGCATTCATGATTGACTGAAGCGGGGATAGCCTATTTAGAGGTAAGCCAATGAGGAGAGAGCTGCAGTAGGCGAGGCGAGAGATGACCAGGGAGTGGATTAGAAGCTTTGTGGTGACATGTGGTTAGGAAGGGACATATTTATATGAGGTATAAATTTATATTCATAGGTTCGCTTTACGTTATTTCCTTATTAGCATCATCATTATCTTTTTGCTTACAATTTTCTCTTCCCTCCTGGTATACTTTAATGTTTTATAACTCTTATTGAGAGGGCCTGTTGTGTTCCAGCACATTGGTATTTATGGCAACATTCGTTTGATTAAAAAATGCAGGTATTTTCTGGGTTTTACAGTGCAGAGCTACCCTAATGGAAATCATTTTCCCGGCATTTTAGTTTTTTAACTAGCGCATGAAATGTGCCAGGCATAAAACAAGCATCTCTATTCATAAGGGTATTATGAATTAAACTTTTATCAATCCCAGGTATGCTTTAATGTTCTTATTGTACTAAACATAACTACCTTTAGTGTGCTGCCATTCCATAGACGAACAACTTTTCTTTTCAGAGAGTGTAGTAAGTTTACAGATGAAACAGATACAAGTAATGGGCACTAGTTATATTCCCACATCAGCATGTAGATATTTTGTGCCGGATCACTGAAATCCTTTCACCTGTTAAAGAAAAGAGAACAGTGAAAGCTGCTTTAAACCTGCATGTGTCCCTCTACTCTTGCCCTCATTAGATCTATCGCCTGTCAATACACTTCACATTGCAGCAAGGCTAATTGGACAAACTTCTCAAAGAAAAAACAAATTCAGTTAAACCACAGATCTGTACAACAACAGAACAAAACACCTCCCCCCTCCCGCCCCGTTAAGGGTTCTGTCAATGGATGTCCTCTGAGGATTTCATTTGCTTAAGAAATCATAATTGAAGCTTAGATGCAGAACCCACAGACATAGCTCTTTGCACCCCACACTTATCCAGTCTGCTCTTTCAATGAGCCCTGCCTCCAACTGGTATTGCTAAACATTCCTTCTTAAGGTCCCCCCATCAATTCCCCTCCCTCGGTGACCTATAACCCTGTTATTCCATGGCATTGTAACTGTATTTATTTACTCCAAGCTCTTTTCTTTGCAAGAAACAACTCACAAGTACATCTAATTGGCTTCCCAATTTTAGTAGAAAATGCAGGAAAATTGCACTCAAACCTCTCCACCCCCCCTTACAGAGCTTAGTAATCCTGTTCTACCACAGCCCACATCCAAATATATCCTTCAAAACACAGCAAAAACATCTTCATTCGAATAATTACCAGCTTGTCAAAAGCTTTGCCATATTGCAAATTACATGTGATGATTTCTTTTTCACGTGTGCCTACATAGGAAAAATACAATGGCTCAAACTTAAGTAGTCCCCTTTACTTTTATTTCTTTATGATCCTGTACATTATGTTTAATAAGCAACATAAGACTTCTTAAGACAGATAGCAATCCATATTAATCTTATATTTTATTAGGTCTAAAGAAAATACTCATATTCGTTATGTTTCTTACTTTCCTCTAATTGTGTTCTTCTTTAATTGTAAATCATTTATTTGTAACCAAAAAGGTCAAAAAATATTTTTGAATATTGAGAACTTTATTATTTTTGTTTAAATCTACATTTATATAACATATTTTCTTTGTTTGTTTTTTTTAGTATCAACTTTTAATAAATTACAATAAAAAAAGCTATTACATATTTTTAAAGTTTTCTGTTATTTAAAAGAAAAATATCAGTAATTGCTTTTGACAACTCAGAATATCCTATTAGCAGATTAATCAGAGGACATGTGTTACATTCAATCAGTTAACCTATTCATTCAACGTTAAACAAACCACTTTAGAATAATTATTTTTTTTGGCAATATATTCCAAAACACAATAATCTATTCAGTTCTCTGTGCAATCACAGAGATAGGTTATTTTTTTTTGGGGGGATTTGTTATGTTTGAAAACCATTTCATTTTGCAAAAGCCTAATAATCATCATTGGTAGGATCTATTGAGACATGCCATATGAAAGCACATTATCCAAAGTGAAGCAATTTTCTGAAATTACTGAAACCAATAAAAATCGAATTATTGCATTGGCAGTATAAATGATGCTCCACTTTCTAATAACATCTGCTGAGATAATTCAATGTTCTGCAGGATGATTGAAGTAGAAGCATAAAAAATATATATATGAATTTCTGCTGGTAGACCATTCTATACCACACAATACAATTTGAACTTTCCTGTTTTCTTTTTAATGCAAAAGTGACACCCGGGATGGATCAACTTTATACCGTAATTCTATCAATGTTATTAATTTAATTAAGTTACTGACGCAGCAAGCGACATTAGCAAAACTCATCCATGTAGTTGGATAATTCTATTTTTGATAATTAATATACATATACATTGTTTGTTATTGCCTGATGCTCCAGTTTTAGTTTTTAAGATAAACATACCTTATGTTCAGAGAGGAAATAAAATATAATTTAATAAATCAATTAGTTTAATTACATTGCAGCATGATTTAATGAATTATAAACTGATTATATAAAGTATATTGTATGCAGGACATAAGGAATTAATTAAAAAATATAAATTAAGAGAAAAATTACACACTACCAATCCATACAGAGCCATCATTATCTAAAACAAAAGCTACACATAACTATTGTAACAATGGTCTATAGATCTGCTAAGTCAAATCACTTATATTGCCAGTTCAAGAGTAAAATATGTACAACAAATCAGTGCTAGATAGGAAACACACAATCTTTAATTCTTACATCTTTCACTTACCACTATCAGTTTTATTGTATTGAATATACAATGTTAGTAACCCTTAATATGCCAATTAAGATGATTAAATGATATTTTAATGCATCAACCAAGTTGTCATGTTACATTATTTCCAAAGTCTAAAGTGGTGAGAAAGTAGGAAATAGGTAGTCACCTAATTACTAAATATGTTTTATATGTGTTTGAATGTCTCCTTTAATTGTTTAATTATTTCAGCTATAACATTTATAACATAACTTGTTACATGTATTTTTTTTATTTAGGAAAATCCTTCCTTAAATTTATCCAGTCCATTCCAATTGTATTCACCCCCTTGGCTTTTTAGCTATTTTAGTTCAATGTTTTTTTTTATCTGAATTATATGTCATGTATCAGAAATCAATTGTCTAAGTTGGTGACATACAATTAGAAAAACTATTTTTGAGAAATAAAAAACTAATAATTGGTATGTCAGTATGTATTCATCCCCTATGTTATGAAGCCCATAAAAAGCTCTGGTGCAACCAATTACCTTCAGAAGTAACATTATTATTATTTAAGGTACTTATATAGCGCCGTCAATTTATGCAGCTCTTTACATATACATTGTATATTCACATCGGTCCCTACTCTCTAGGAGCTTACAATCTAAGGTCCCTAACTCACATTCATATACTAGGGCCAATTTAGCCAATTAACCACGTCTACCATCAGAAGTCACATAATTCGTGAAATGATGTCCACCTGTGTGCAATCGAAGTGTCACATGATCTGTCATTACATATTCACACCCTTTTGAAAGGCCCCAGAGGCTACAACACCTAAGCAAGGGACACCACTAACCAAACACTGCCATGAAGACCAAGGAACTCTCCAAACAAGCAATGTTGATGAGAAGTACAAGTCAGGGTTAGGTTATGAAAAAATATCCAAATCTTTGATGATCCCTAGGAGCACCATCAAATCTATCATAAACATATGGAAAGAACATGGCACAACAGCAAACCTGCCAAGAAACGGCCGCTCACCAAAACTCACGGGCCGAGAAAGGAGGGCATTACTCAGAGAGGCAGCACAGAGACCTACGGTAACCCTGGAGGAGCTGCAGACTTCCACAGCAGAGACTGGAGTATCTGTACATAGGATGACAGGAGTTTGGCTTTATGGCAGAGTGGCCAGAAGAAAGCCATTACTTTCAGCAAAAAACAAAATGGCACGTTTTGAGTTTGCAAAAAGGCATGTGGGAAACTCCCAAAATGTATGGAGGAAGGTGCTCTGGTCTGATGAGACTAAAATTTAACTTTTTGGCCACCAAAGAAAGCGCTATGTCTGGTAAAAACCCAATACATTACATCATCCAAAGAGCACCATCTCCACAGTGAAACATGGTGGTGGTAGCATCATGCTGTGGGGATGTTTTTTAGCAGTGGGGACCGAAAAACTGGTCAGAGTTGAGGGAAAGATGGATGGTGCTAAATACAGAGATATTCTTGAGCAAAACCTGTACCACTGTGTGTGTGATTTGAGGCTAGAATGGAGGTTCACCTTCCAGCAGGACAATGACCCCAAACACACTTCTAAAGCAACACTTGAGTGGTTTAAGGGGAAACATGTAAATGTGTTGGAATGGCCTAGTCAAAGCCCAGTACTCAATCTAATAGAAAATCTGTGGTCAGACTTAAAGATTGCTGTTCACAAGCAAAAT
This sequence comes from Lithobates pipiens, assembly GCF_037356315.1. Classification (NCBI taxonomy): domain Eukaryota; kingdom Metazoa; phylum Chordata; class Amphibia; order Anura; family Ranidae; genus Lithobates; species Lithobates pipiens. Next base: position 11,420,219 of record NW_027507790.1, read on the forward strand.
CCATCCAACTCGAAGGAGCTGGAGCAGTTTTGCGAGGAAGAATGGGCAAAAATCCCAGTGGTAAGATGTGGCAAGCTCATAGAGACTTATCCAAAGCGACTTGGAGCTGTAATAGCCGCAAGAGGTGGCTCTACAAAGTATTGACTTTAGGGGGGTGAATAGTTATGCACATTGACTTTTTCTGTTATTTTGTCCTATTTGTTAGCTTCACAATAAAAAAACATGTTCTGTGAATCTGTCATAAAAAAATAAAAAAAGGCCTCTGAGACACTAGAAAATCAGATAAAGTGGCATGATTTCAGCAAGTCTGTCAGTATATGGATTAACTTTACAATAATATAAACTTCCCCTGCTTGCTGCCATTTTGAATATATATCTGTGATGTTTAGGCACAGAACAGGGATAACACTCAAAAAGACTGAAAAAGTAGTTATTCCCTTATTAGAATACACTTTCTAGTTTCCATACTAATGTTACCGTGCGAGATTTGCTGCGAATAAAGCCCTGCATAATAATTATGTCCAGGCACAGAGCATTGTAAAGAGCCCTCCAACTCTTTTCACCTTCTCGCCAAAGCATCAGATGAATAATAGAGGGCAAAACCTCTGATTTAACACTACTGAATATTTGATAATTGCAGTCTGTATTAAAAAAAAAAAAAATGATTTCTACATTGCTCCTCTCAACAACACTGATCTTGCCTCATATATGATAGATTAATTTTGTAATGCAATTTTGAGCAAAATCAAAGGTTACATATACTATACAGTGTATGATGCAGTGTCACTAGCATTAACACAGCTTTCACTAGCATTAACAGTTTTTGCTTTTTCATAACATAGATTGCATTACCTGTTGATCCTGCCAATAGATTCATATAATTTCAACTTCCTTAAACAGGGTGACAAGGCTGTTTATTCTGCAATAAAATCATTCATCAGTGTTGCCTACCTGTTGACAGGGTAGCCTTAAGCCAGCCATACATTGATCGAGATTCAGGCAGTTCAGCAGAGACTGACCGAATTTCAATCCCTGCATGGGCCCTGTATGTTTTTTTTTTTAAGGAATCATCTTTGCTGCCAGCTACAGCCGACTACATTGTTCATTGTGACCTGATTGCGGAGAAGGCTTCCCATCGTTAATCGCTTCTCGACTGCCTCACGCAGATATACTGCGGCAGAAGGGCACGTACAGGCAGATTAACATATCTGTACATTGCACTTTAAGAGGCAGCTCGCGGGCATGCGTGGCCCGCCGGGAGCTTCGTGACTGCGCGGTTCCTGTGGACCCGATGTCCGTGGGGATATCCGCGATCGTCTTACGGGGAGGAAGAATGGGGAGATGCTTCTTTACATTAGCTCTCCCTGTAATCGGGAGCACTGGTCAGTGACGTGTCATACACAGCCCCTCTCCCCCACAGTTAGAATCACTCCCTAGGACACACTTAACCCCCTACAGCGCCACCTTGTGGTTAACCCCTTTACTGCCAGTGACATTTTTACAGTAATCAATGCAATTTTTTAGCATCGCTTTATTAATGCTAATGGTCCCAAAAATGTGTCAAAATTGTCTGATGTGTCCGCCATAATGTCACAGTCACAATAAAAATCGCTGATCACCGACATTACTAGTAAAAAAAAAAAAAATCAATAAAAATGCCATAAAACGATCCCCCATTTGTAGACACTATAACTTTTGCACAAACCAATCAATAAAAGCTTATTGCGATTTTTTTTTACTAAAAATATGTAGAAGAATACGTATCAGCCTAAACTGAGGAAAAAAAATGTTTTTTTATATATTAATTTTGTTTGGAAGCCACATCACATGACTGCGCACGAAGCAACGCAGTGCCGAATTGCAAAAAGTGCTCTGGTCAGGAAGGGGGTAAATTCTTCCAGGGCTGAAGTGGTTAAAACACAAAAAACACAGTGGGAGTGGGTCTCCCATCCACATCGAATGCGGACAAACAGAACAGGACAGTATGTTTTAGCCTGGTAGCCTGATACGGACAGCAAAGTCCATTTCCACCTAGCTGTCCATAGAGCTGAGAGGGATCCCCCCTGCCAGGCAAAAACTGAATGGCAATATATGTGACATCCGATGTGTCCAGCTCCAATCAGTAGGGAATCTGCTCACAGATGGCCTGCTGGTCAGAGCAAAATTTGCTTCGTATGAAAGGAGCCAAAGGCTAGCTATACAGAGTTAGCGTGGATGAAAAGGAACTGCCTCCTGAACATTGTATTCAGACAGTGGCTCTTCTCCAGCAAAGGGCTTTTAAGTCCGATTAACATTCTTTGGATAGTTTAAAACACATGAATAAAAGGTAAAGTGGGTGTAAACTCTCACATATACCCAGTAAAGTGACTGGTGATACACAGAGATGAAACAAATTCTCCTACATAACTTGTACCTGTTTATCTGCAGTGATCCATTCTCTCCATCCATTCAAAGTCCAGAATTTATAAAGCTTGCCTAAGCTTTTAGAAAACAGAATGGAGAGCTAAAATTACACTCTGCAAAGCTCATTGAGGAGAGCTTTGAGAACTGATTGGAGGTAAGGGACACACTCCCCTTTACACATCACAAATGGGAAAGAGATGAGACTGTCAATCACAGGTTGTGTAGACTAGGAAGGGGGGGGGGTTGTTCAGAATGTGGGGGTTGGGGTTCCAGGTTTCTGTAAACCTTGTCAGAAGTGACTCAAGCAGATAGCAGAGAAATGGGGCAACAAACAAAAAGCACAGTGCTATGGATTGAGACACAAGTACACACTATAGAAGGATATGCTTTGTTCTTATTTCGTATCTAACCACTTTAACTGGTGTAAGAACCTCTGGCCATGTCATAAGGTTTGTCCTAGCCCCTCTGTCATTTCGGCAGGACACCTTGACTTGTATGAGAATAATTAGAAAATTATAAATAAGAGCATGTGAAAGAAATCATATAGTGAATGCTATTAATAAAAGCGTTAGCCCCATATAGTTACAAGAACAGTATTTTTTAATATAGTGGTATTTTTTAACAGAAGAGATTGTGTCTTGTCTGCTGCTGGTCATCAATGGATGATATAAAATATAATTTAGGTAACTTGAATTTTAATAAAAGTAATCATCAATAACTGCAAGTAAGTGAATTTTAACTTAATGTAATTCAGCATGACTACCTAAATACGCTAAGATGGTACTTTTTGCTAATACAATTGTGTTGAAATGTGACTTGATCTTTGACACAATTCAATCATGGCACTGCAACTTTTCATAATGCATTTCTATGGCTTCATTTAAGCCTACTTGAGATGCAGAAAGTAAAGTATTTTGTGAACTTTCTGGAAAGAGAGGTCTGCGTATGTGTATAGCATCTCTCCCCAGACAAACAAGTATTGGCCTTATTAAGCTGCAGAATGCCAGCTCATTTACTCTCTGTTTTTATTACTAATTCTCATTTCAAGTACTGCTGTCTCCCAGGAACCTTGCCCCACTCTGCTGAGAATCCTATTAATGTCCTTCCGTCCATAATGCTGTTCAAACTCAATCATATTGCAAATTGACTAGAGGAAAAAAAAAAAAACAGAATTGCTTGCTTAGCTTTACAAAGCAATATTAACCCTTTCAAAGTGGAGTGGCCTGTACTACAGTACTGAATTATGAGGTTAACTGCCTAGCAACAAGTAGCAGCAAAGTGATTAAAAGGAATTAAAGACCCCCAAATCAAACATTTTCTATGACATTTTCTCTAATGTTACATGTACGTGTTTAACGTTACCTGTCCATATAAATATTCCAAATGGTGGACATATATATTAGAAAATATAAACGTATTAGCAGGATGGTATTGCCCGCACAAGTGTTTTTGTACTGGACTGCGTAGAAGAGAGAACCAATATGCTTATTGATTTCAACTGAAAAGGTGGTTCTCTAAGGTACTTTTAAATGAAATGTTTCTGCTTTCAAAAAAAAAAATTGGATTACTTTGAAAAATATGATTTGATCAAGTTAGTAAATTAATCATGGTATGTTCAGAAACTGACAGATGGGTTTTCAGTATTTTTCCTATAACCACAGCATTATCTGTTGCAGCCATTCAGCCAGGTAAGTGGAGTCTTTCAACGGCAGTGGCAGAATTAATAAAGTAGTACTCCATAAAAGCATACAGATGAAGTAAACAGGGGGCGGGGGGCATAAATGTTAGCCTGTGCTCATTTTATATCTATGTGATAAAATAGAGTGCATTACCAGTTGAACTTTATTATTTATCATGTTCTCTGAGGTTTTACCGTAAGCAAAATGTTGGAAAGGTTTTTTTTTTTCCCCTAAAAAGTTGTTACCACTGTTTCTGTGCTTTGGATCATACAATCGTATTTATTTTAAAAGAAAAACAGATATAGGTTTAAAACAAAGCCCCCCCATTATTATTTGTGCTTGTTCTGGCTTACTGATACATGACAAAAAAATAAATGTACTGTACAAAAAAATAATAATACATTGTAACAAAAACATATAGATATAAATGTGTCATTTTTATTCAAATATATATATATATATATATATATATATATATATATATATACATAATTTTATTATTTAAGAAATATCAGCCAGTGTATTAATTTTTTATTTATAGTTGTAACAAGTGATTAAAAAAGTGCACGCATTGGAGTTGATTTACTAAAGGCAAATAGACTGTACAAAAGTGCAAAGTGCAGTTGCTCCAGAGCTTAGTAAATGAGGTAAAGCTTCATTTGGCAAATTATACCCAATCACGTGCCGGGAAAAAAAACCCCAAAAAAAACCCAGCATGATTGGATGATGGAAGTCAGCAGCGCTTCTGCTCGTTTACTAAGCTCTGGGGCAACTGCACTTGCAGTGTGTGCGATCGCACTTTGCAAAGTGCACAGTCTGTTTGTAAATCAGAGTCCACAATGGTACTTGGCAATTTCTTAATGTGTCTATGATAATGCACATTTCCTGGCTAGCTACTTGAATTTTTCTCATACATAAATACTGATTAAACTCTTGTCCAAAAGGATTTCTAAGAAGACATGGTTTTTACAATCTCTGGTAATTTACAATTACCATTTACTCATAAATTTGGGACACCTCCTAAAGTGGTACTAAACCCACAACAGTAAAATCAGTCTGCATATGCAGTGAAGCATGCTTGCTATACTCACTGTGGAACCTAATGAGTTAATCCTCTGCCTTGTGTAAAAAAGTTGTTTAAGCCTGAATGCACAGATCCTCAACTTCTTGCATTGTCCCTGAAACATGTACGAGTTATTGGAGTCAGGCTGCACATGCTCAGTTTGGTGTGTATTGCTAGAGAGTTTTTTTTTTTCTTGGGAGAGTGCATGTGATCAACACAGGGCCAATCAGCACTGTCCAGACAGAGGGTCAGGGGTCCTGCATCCTGATAGGACAGCCACTGCAGTATGAAAACTCCTCCTACAAGCTTAACCAGGCACTGACAGAAGTCATAAGACTTCTATATACTGCTGATGCGAAAAGGTATTTAGCAGTTTATATTTACTAAAATGATTGCATTTCCATGTTTTGTATACTGTGGGAGTCCAGATATAATAAATTCGGGGTCCTGAGTTTAGTAACACTTTAAGGAAAAAGTACACTGGATGATTTGGAAACCATTCCCCATAAGTGCATGACCAGTGGTTCACATAAACATTCTCTATTAGTGTTGTTGCTGTTGAACATTTTGTACTAAGATATTTTAATGTTTAGGTTTGTTCTAATGCCCAGCCCAATATGTCCAAAATTCCATATATACATCTTTTTCTGCATTTGTGTTCCAACCAATACATTTGTATTCGGAATGGTAAGTTAAACCAAGAAAATTTGATTTGATTTATTTTGTCACCTATAAAGGCATGCTAATAATGAGTGTAATTTTAAAGCAAAGTTCCAGCTCCAATTTTTTTTAATGTTTTTAATAGACTGGAAAAATATTAGAACTTTAACCAGGTTTTTATTGCCATCTGACAAAGGACAAGAAATGGGGGGGGGGGGGGGGTCACAGGGAACCGCTTAGGCAGAAGTACAGACCTTTGAAATCTTACCCACTTATAACAAAGAGTTCTTTTTTTTTGCTGTGTCCCTATTGAAAACACTTTCCATTAATTCCTGACCCTCTGTGCCCATGACAGGAAGTGATCAGACATCCATGAAGGCAATGATAGGATTAAACTTCTAATCCTTCTCTATTCCATTCAAAAAACCTAAAAAAGGATCTGGGCTAAAACTGTTCTTAAAACGTGATTAGCTTACCTTAGTGGATAATGGCATTGATCTGGGGAAGTACAATAAATTATTTACTGAATTATTTCATTTTAAAATCCAACTACAAAAATCTGTTCCCCCGTCAATGCAGGGAAAGCAACAGGTTCACTTAACTGACACCCTTCCCAGAAGGCACGCAGGCTAAGAACAGGGATACAGGAGATCAAACCGGAGTAGCAAGGGTGAAAACACACACCGGGAGTATATCAGCAGAAGAAGGGCTAACATGGAAAACTAGGCCAGATAAGATATAAGATGAGAAAGAATATAGAAACAGTGGCATGTCCTCTCAAAAATGGCAGCTTCCAGCCAAAGTTTCAGTACAGAACTATTTGCCCTCTAGTGTCTTGAAATATAACCATTATATAGCTTCTAGTGACAGTGTCCTCACCAATGTGGTAGATGCAAAATGGAGCTTCAGTACAGGTCCCATGGTACCATGCTGCCTGCAAGCAGTGATTCCTGTACTGATTCCGCCTTCTGAAACTTTTCTTCTCAGCACCTTTGTAGTTCAGAAGGCAGACTCTGTGAAATGTGTGTCACAGCAGTGCCTATCAACAGGGCATGGTGAATACTCATCACAGAACTCAAGACAGTAAATGTGTGGGGTCTTCAAAAAATAAATTTACAAAGTTCATGATCATTCAGGGTAATCGGAGTGAGCTAGAAATAATTGAAATACAATGATGAAATTAATATATGATTTAAAATTTTTACCATAGATACCCTGTAAGTGTAATTTGTTTAGTTACTTATATGGAGCTTCATTTTTGAAGACTGAACGTGAAAGCAGCAACTAACCAAGGGTTTCATTTTCTATCTTTCAATGGGAAATGACAGCTGGATTCTAATTGACAGCTCATGGTCATCCTTCACCTTCCTTTCACCCTGTCTTAAAGTATATCTAAACCCCAGAACATGTTTAATACCCTGCAGCTTACCAGCCCTTGGATTTGGCACCTGCATTTATTTACTTTTTTTTTGGGGCCTTTTGTGTCTTTATTTTCACCTGATCATCCTGCCAGCAACACTGGGGTTGATTTACTAAAATTGAAGAGTGCAAAATCTGATGCATCTCTGCATAGAAAATAATCAGTTTCTGGGCCAGTTCACACCAGATGCAGTTCCGTGCACTTTCTTTCTGCACAAAATGCATGCACAGTGTTTTCCATGTATTCTAATTGCTCTACCCTGTTTCCCCGAAAATAAGACCTAGTGTGATTGTGGGTGATGGCTGCAATATAAGCCCCAATATACCCCGCAAATAAGCCCTAGTTAAAGTCCTTATGGGTCTTATTTTCAGGGTAGGGCTTATTTTCAGGGGAAACAGGGTAGGGCTTATTTGGGGGTAGGGCTTATATTGCAGCCATCACTGACAATCACGCTAGGTCTTATTTTTGGGGAAACAGGGTAGTTCACACCAATGCAGTCAGTTTCCAGTCAGTTCCTGCACCAGAAACACTGCATGGTGTGAACTAGAGCCATTGGTATACATGGAAAACGCTGTGCATGTATTTTTAGTGCAGAAAAGTAGCGCACAGAACTTCATCTGGTGTGAACTAGCCCTCCAGGATTTTTTTTTGTCAAAGCTCAATTGAACAAGCTGAAGTTAGAAGCTGATTGGCTACCATGCACAGCTGCACCAGATTTTGTCAAAGCCTAACCACTTGATGTACGGAAGATTTAACCCCCTTCATGACCAGGCCATTTTTGTGATACGGCACTGCGTTAATTTAACTGACAATTGTGCAGTCATGCACCGCTGTAGCCAAAATAAAATATATGTCCTTTTTTCCCCACAAATAGAGCTTTCTTTTGGTGGTATTTAAAGTGGAGGTCCGCCCACCAAGGCAAAAAAGAAAAGCCAGCAGCTGCACATACTGCAGCTGCTGACTTTTAACAAGCAGACACTTACCTGTCCTGGAGTCCAGCAATGTTGGCACCATAGCTGATGTTTCCATCAGTTGTCGGGTGCTGCCCCCTCCATTGCCGGTAAGGGAACCCAGCAGTATAGCCTTACGGCTTCACGCCAGGAACCCTACTGTGCATGCGCAAAGCTTCGCTCCTCTCTTCTACTGGCTCAGTGGCCAGGGAAGGAAAAGGGAGCAATAGGGAGTGCGGGTGGTGACACAAATATCCGCGGCTAAGGCTCCTGGAAGTGGGTCCCATTTTTGGGTGGAACTCTGCTTTAAAAGCCCAAAAGGGAGTAAATAGTAGAAGTTCATAGTAGGGGAATTCATATACTGCAATGAAAAGACACCTAGGCTCAGCTATGGCAATTAAATAAGTTCATATTTTCAGACAAAAAAATTTTATTTACATAATTTTTTATATGTTTTCCATTAGATGTATCTTTTTTAAGTGTTATATTCACATTGAAAGTGGTTGTATGCTACAGATTTACCTGTGTCATGTGGTGTCAAGGAAAAAAAGGTGAAAGCTAACCTGTAATTTGGCTGTCACTCAATGTCGTCTTTGGAAAATACTATATTTGTAATAATTGAAGGTTTCTTACTTGAAAAACCAACATGGGGTGTTAAGGAAGCAATCAATTTGCCTCACCTCTCTTTGTGTCGGAGAAAAAGTATCAAGTGTGAGAGGCGTGTGCACATTCTGGGAAGTATCTGCTGTGATGAAAGATAATACACAGGTTGGTATGAAGGGGCTCTGCTTTATAATATGTCACTGGGCTTTTCTAATCTGTATTTAAAAGAGAAATATGGAAAGTGTTTATGTGATTCCCAGCATTTTACCCACACTCTCTGAAATTATTTGTGATATTTATCACCCTGGAAGAAAAAAACTCCTCTGTACATCCTGTGTTATATGTTACTCCATTTATCAGATTGTCAAGAATGCCAGTATTGATAAATAGTCTGAGAAAAGCTGTATCAGAGGCAGAACTGGAATGTGAAATTCTTTAAACTTGGGTAAAGTGTGTCATTGATAATGGTAAGAAAAACATGTATATAAAAGGCCAATAAATTGCTTAAAATAATCAAGTTTATGAAGATGCAAGCTAATAAACCACCAAGTAAATAAAAATTGTTAGATGTATTTATGCTTTTACAAGATGATTTTTAATGCAAAAATGACCAAAAAAATCTTAATATAATATTTTATATATATATATATATATATATATATATATATATATATATATATATATATATAGATATATATATAATAAATAATAATATATATATATTGTATGTCTATCTATCAATAATAAAGGGAGTTCTTTTTCACATGTTATTCAACAGCAAACAAAGAGCAAGATAGAAGCAATTAAGTATTAAGCCCTTGTACACACGGTCGGAGATTCCGACAACCAAATCCGTCGGATTATGTCTGTCGGATTTTGTCCGACGGATCTTGTCCGAAACTGTTGCATACACACGGTCGGACGAAGTTGTCGGAAAATTTGATCGTTCAGAACGTGATGACGTTATTTCGTTACAACAGGACTATGTTCAGGCTAGTAGCCAATAGCTTTGATGTAGGAATTTGATCTGAGCATGCGTGGCACTTTGTCCAATCGGAATTCTCTACACATGATCGGAGTATGTCGGATCTGAGCATTTTGTCGGAAAATATTTCCGGCAAGTTGGAAAATTTGGTCCGACGGATATTCCGCCGGAAACAGTCCGATGCAGACCACACACAGTCGGAATATCCGACAAAACGCTCCGATCGGACACATTCCGTCGGAATCTCCGATCGCGTGTACAAGGGCTTAAGTGATCTTATAAGCAACTTTGCAAGTCTGCACAAATTCATTCCTGATACAACAGCTTTGTTATTCAAATCCAGCTTGTTTGGAAGCAGCAGCTTTTTAATAAATACATATATACAGTATATATATATATATATATATATATATATATATATATATATATATATATATATATATATATATATATATATATTTTTTTTTTTATATATATATATATATATTTTGAAAGGGCAGTTTTTGAGCTCCCGGCCCAGTGAGAAATCTGAGAAATCTATTCTCTCCAGTATTCACTTAAGCTGGCCGACACACAAAGTTTGGGAGCTGGACCTAAAATTTTCCAACAACAAAATCCGATCATTTAAATTCCGATCGTGTGTAGACAATTCTGACGGACAAAGTGCCATGCATGCTCAGAATAAATTGCGAGACGAAAGCTATTGGCTACTGGCTTCTTTATAGTCCTGTCGTATGTGGTTTACATCACCTCGTTCTGAACGATCGGATTTTCAGACAACTTTGTGCGACCGTGTGTATGCAAGACAAGTTTGGCCCAAAATCCGTCAGAAAAAATCTGACGGATTTTGGCGTCAGAATGTGTGTGTACAGGGCATTTTCATGGGTGCATCATCACCGAGACACCAGAGTATGCTTGCATAACCAGCCACTAAAAGAAGGGTCATTGTACAATCATGTACATTTGCAATGGGCAAGCGTATTTTTTTTAGTAATACTGCAACTAATAATTTTGCTTTGCTTGGGTAATTGGGCAATTTGTGCTATAAATATTTTAATAACAGAGGCGTATGAATTTACCTTGCGTCACTATACCTAATTTCAGTATTTAGTGGGTTAAAAAAATGCCTAGCCACCTTGCACTTGAAAGAACAAAGATGTCATTGTGTTTCTAAATATGACTTGGTCCTTGTCCAGGGAAAGACCTCTTAGAGATGAGATTGAGATTTTCCCTGGACCCTCATTCAACATATCAGTCTTTTTTTTCACCAGTCGACCCACAGCGTCTCTGGGGCTTAATGGACTCAATAACATCTAAGTGTGTGCTAAGAAAAAAAAGGTGAGTGCCACTGGCTCCACTCTTTTGAGTGGACTGACTGAGGGAGCTTTCATTTCAACAAGCAGAGGGAAGTGGCGACAGGTCCTTGCATGGTGGGAATGTGTGACCTCTTGCAATGCAGCATGTAGGCAGCAGAAAAACATGGATGTCAGATTCCTGAGGCGTCTGGACATTGTCTGTCAGGAAAGTCTTCTGGGGAGGGTTATGTTCTCTTTTACTGTAGAGGTGCTGATAACATGTTAAAGAGATGATTAGATCTACTTAGATTCCGGCATTCATTTATACGTGCATGGGCTTTTCCGTCACTCTGCGGCACCAAACTATTTGAACTTTGAACATAAAATGTAGGTACACAAAGCTAATTCAGAATATAAAAAAAATAGCACGTGTGGCAATTTAAATATGACTTGATCACAGGTTCCACTACAGCCATTTGTGTCATTAGCAATGGTCTCTGTGTCTCCGTGGTGTTTATTTATTGCTCTATAAGTCAAGATAAAAATCAGTTGGACTGCATTTTATTTGCTGTACTTCGAGAAAAACCTGGCGCCCGACTCGTGGACAATGCCTTTTGCAGCACAGGTATAATCCATTGTTCTGAGTTATTTAACTGTACAGTGAAAGAGTTTAAAGCTAAACTCTAGGTAAATACAAAAACTCTCTTTAATGCATGTTTGTATCTATTAAAAACACATTATATTTATTTTTTAAACACAATACTGTAAGTGGCCAAATTTGTCTTGTTATCGCCCTCTTGTCATCCCATATACAGCAGCACTGAGCACACAAACTGGGAGAGGGAGGCGCAGTATTTTGAGGCAATCAAATTTTCTGATAACAATTGCTGCCCACACATAGTAAAAGGAAAAGAGGGAGTTATGACCTCATCAGTCTTCTTCTCTCCTTTCATTGTCCAATCACAAATATGGGCAGGGAAGGCTGTATAACTTAAAGGCCTGGGGCCCAACCTGTGGCCCAACCTGTGGCCCAAGGATTGCATTTGAGCCTTTGGTATATGATGTGCAGCCCTCAAACCTCAGCAGTCTGTAGTGGGAACATTAATTAGGGTAATGGCATTGATCTTTACTAGCCTCGTATAACATATTCCCAATTTCATATTGTCTTCTGCAGCATACAGTATCTCCAGCCAAAAATGTAATGTGTCCATACTCTCTGGGCCTTATATTTTCTATGAGGTCTGCAGTTTCTGACCATCCTTTCAAGCATTACATATATTGAACATTATATGTAGCCTTTTGGTGATGTCAGGGGCCACATTTGAGACCCCCTTCAGCTCATGAGTTGACAACCACTGACTTAAAGGTTGGCCATACATTGCGGGAAAAAAAAAACCTGACCACAGATTACCCAACACATTTGATGTGGATGGGGAAATCCTCAAAACTGTGTCATGGTATCCTGACAGCGTGAACTACCACACCTTCAGAATACACTGATCAGCGCTGTAGCTGATTGGCTGCATGTGTTGATCAAGAAAAAATATACCAAGAAGGCCATTCATTAAAAGTTTATTAGTAGATCAACTGCTCATTAAGGGGAACGGCCATATACGGATAGAAATTTTTCTGGGTCCTGCTAAACCATTTAAATTTAGACCCATATTTGGCCAGTTTAAGTTCATCTTCTGAACATGTTACACCCATTTTTAGGGTAGAACATGTAACATGTTCAGAATCTACCACCTCACCCCCAATATCACCTCTTTGTGATAGCGAGGGGTTCTTCTCCCTACAGCCCATGGCACATTTTAAAAATAGCGCTGTCTCCTACACAGCCACATCATTCATTCACAGAGATCTTTGAATGAATGAACTACAAATCTCATCTGCCACCATGGCAAATGGCTTGTAGTTCTCAATGAACTGCGAGTGAACCAGTTAACGATCTTGTAGTTCATTGACTCTTCCTGCAGCTCCTGAGTTTCTGCAGGAGCTTGACATTACAATTACGATTTACTGATCACGGGTGCAATGCTTTGCAGGCTCCAAAATCATGTGCATTTATTACTAAAGGTTAACATTTAAAGCTCCACTCTAGGCTAATGTTAAATGTACTCATGCAGTAGAGTCCCCCCAGCACTGGGGGGTTGGGGGGGGGGGTCATGCAGACTGGGGGAGGGGGGTTGTGCAGACAGGAGAGGGGAAAACAATTGTGCAGACTGGGGGGAGGCTGTGCAGACTGGAAGAGGGATTGTGCAGACTGGGGGTGGAATTGTGTAGATGGGGGGTGTGCAGACTGGGGGGAGGTTGTGTAGACTGGGGGGAATGTTGGAATTGTGCAGACTAGGAAGGGTTGTGTAAACTAGGGGGGAGGGGAATTGTGTAGATTAGGGAGGGGGATTGTGCAGACTGGGGGGGTATAGACCGGGGGGAATTGTGGAATTGTGCAGATGGGGGGTGGAGGATTGTGAAGACTGGGGAATGTAAATTAGGGTACGGAATTGTGCAGACTAGGGGGATTGTGTAGATGGGGGAATTGTGCAAACTTGGAGGATGGATTGTGTAGACTGGGGGGAAGGATTGTGCATACTGAGCGGGAGTGGAATTGTCTAGACTGAGTGGGGGGTTATGCAGACTGGGGGGGATTGTGCAGACAGGGGGGGGTTGTTGAATTGTACAGACTGGGGAGGGGAATTGTGTAGACTGGGCAGGGAGGAATTGTGTAGACTGGAGGGGAATTGTGTAGACTGAAGGGGGAATTCAGAAGACTGGGGGGATTGTATAGACTGGGGGGAGGATTGTGCAGACTGGGGGGGTTGTGTAGACTGGAGGGGGTTGTGCGGACTTGGGGGGATTGTGTAGACTGAAGGGGGAATTATGCAGATTAGGGGGATTGTGCAGACCAGCGGGAGGCTTGTGCAGACTGGGGCGGGAAATTGTGTAGGGCGGGAGGATTGGGCAGACTGGAGGGGGGGACTGTGCAAACTGGGGGGGGCGGATGATTGTGTAGACTGGGGAGAGATTGTGAAAGAACTAACCATCTATGGCCAGCTCCACGACTCCTGCGCTGTATACAATATACACTATATGGTACATTGCACACTCCTTTGCTATTTACACTAGATTATATAATACAGACTCCTGCACTATATACAATAAATTGTACATTACATAATTCTGCGCTATATATACATATTGTATATTACATACTCCTGCATTATACACACTATATTATACATTACATACTACTGCATAGACATGTACAGAGTGAAATATTTTGTTTCGGAATTTAGTTTTCATCCGAAAAATAAATTTATTTAGTTACTCTCGAAATTTGTTTTTATTTATTTAGTTTTTCGTTCAAAAATTGCATTCGTCTGAAAATCCACATGAATTATGGTTGAATCTGTCTTTGAAGGCTTATGGTGTCTGTCGAATGAATAAAGAAGATTAGACGGAGCTGCTAAACTCTATATAGCCTATAGGTGGAGAATTTGACTCCGGAAATGTACGATTGCAGTGTCGTACATTTTCGAGGCTCCGTCGAATATTATTATAAACGTGTGTGTTTTTCGTTGCTTTGTCAAATCTCCGTCATTCATGTTGAATGAATGGTCGAAGTCTCACAGTGTCAGGTGTCATCTTTTCTCTCTGTCAAATCTTTTCTCTCTATGTCGAATATTTTCTCTCTGTTGAATCTTTTCTCTATATAATCTTGGACTAATAGAGGTAAGGTTAGGCACATTCGACCACAGGTTCAATAGACACAGATTGTTATTGTCAGAGTCACGTCGAATCTCCTATTCTATATCGAACTGTTGTAACAACGAAAAAGAAAATAAAGCATTTATTTATGTTGGATCTTTCGTTTTTTAGGAATCTGCGCTTTTGTTATCGTTTGTCAAAACGAAAATGAAAATACCTGAAATTCGGACGAAAATGCATTCGGACGAAAATGGATGCACATGTCTACTACTGCACAATGTACACCATATTGTACTTTACATACGTCTGACAAGTGTTTATTGCTGGTAATTAAGCAGTCCATGACTACATTTGCTGGTAGTTAAGCAGTCCATGACTATTCTACAGTAGTGAAAGTCTTCTTTAAGGTTGCTCAAACAAAGTGTTATCTTCTTCTTCTTCTGGAACAGTTTCATTTTTTTTTAATGATTGTGCTGAGGTTTATACATGTCTGCGAGACTTGCTTGTGGCACAAAAATCGAAGTATATGGGTACAAGAAGACTTTAGGTTTAGTTAACCACACCCTGTTAAGTTAACCACACCCCGTTAAGTTAACCACACCCATTAAGCCCTTCCCACTGTCAATGCACTTTGGTCACCCTCGCTATTCGCTGCGTATAGCGTGGTGCATAACTTCTCTATGTAATGCTCCCAAACACACCCCAGGTCTTTTACAATCATAGGTACACCCCGATCTCAATGAAAACTATGCCCACTCTTTGCCACAGTGCACTAAACATATTAAAAAAAAAATTAAATCAAGCAATGGAGACCCACTTATGATCCCAGGCCCACTGATTTCATAAAATGCCCCTGTGGTGAAGAGGAGTAAAAAGTCCCGGCCGGGATCCTAGCAAGTGTGGGATAAGGACAAGGACAGCACGCAGCCCCCCCCCCCCATCATGGATGGATGGTGTACGCCTAGGAAAATCGTTTTTGGAGGGTTGAGCCTAGATTGGTTGGCTAGATGTATTTGTAGGATTTAGAGTGCATCCAGACATTTCCCAATCCAAGCATAACCACTTCATGCCGGGATCCTAGCAAGTGTGGGATAAGCACAAAGACAGCATGCAGGGCCCCCGCATCATGGATGGTGTATGCCTAGGAAAATCGATTTTGGACGGTTGAGCCTAGATTGGTTGGCTAGATGTCTTTGTAGGATTTAGAGTGCATACAGACATTTCCCAATTCAAGCATAACCACTTCATGAATACGTTACAGATTCTCATTTACACCATATATAAAAACTCATGGGTCAGGTTACTAAGTAAATTTAGCAATTTTCTAATTGAATACTAATTGTTCAGTAGTATAGTTGTGTTCACTTTGGATGAGTTTGTGTTCGCATAGGTAATGTAATATAATATTAATCTGGTTATATAACATAAGAATAATGTATAGCATAATGATCAAACAATGCCTACAGTCAGAAGAGATTGGTAGGCGATGTGGTAGTGATGTACATGAAACTGAAGTGTTTTAGATGTGTTTGTAATCTAGTTTCTACTCTATAGGAGTTACCTGATGACTTCCAGACAGGCTGGCACCACTGGCCATCTCTGTAGGCTATAGTGCTGTCAATTTAAGCTGTGGGACAGGTGTAAATCTGTCCTAACATTCCACCCTTCCAGCACTCCTCACCTGAAGCAATCTCATTTATTACACAGAAAGCAAATAGCCAACACAATTGCCCTGCCTCACAAAGCACACCAAGCAGTTAAACATCTTTGGCTCTGAATTTAGTGGCCTTAAAGAAAAAGCTGTCAGCTGTTTGTTAAAGAAAAGCAAACAAAGGCAACTCCACTTGACAAAAAATCCATTTATTTGATGTCTAAATTTTTTTCAGTGCCTCATTTCCAACTGATCTCATAGAGTGTGTGTGTATTCATGAGTGGAGCCAAAACATCAACCTAGGGAAAGTCAGAGCAATCCAATCCTGAGATTAGAGCATTTTTTTTCCTGTGTTTGCTTTGTTTTCTTTGATGTCATTTCAATTACAAAAGGTTATCAAAATAACCAGAGATACAGTAATATGTGTACCTAAACATACCTCCTAACATGATAGTAAAGTACGCTTTTAAATCTAGCAGTACTCCATAATAAAATTGCCTCTAGGCCTCTCATTTCTCTTTTTATTGTCTCTCAATGTATCATCACCCTGGTTGGACAAAAGTGTCCTGCGCCACTCTTTTGGGAGGAGATACATACTTTTTTTTTCCTATTATTTTTTTCAGTCCAAATGCTTTTTCTATTAAAGTGTTTGTAAACGCAATTTTTTTAAAAAAAAATATCAAGCATTTTATAATAAAGCCCCGTACACACGATCAGAATATCGTACCAAAAATAACCACTTTCACAATCATATAATAATCTGATTGTTAGTGCACATCCCTTTCTGAAGGGATAAACAATTTTTGTTTAATCGGTCCAGTTTCAAAATACAATATAAATACCATATTTATCGGAGTACAACACACATCTTTTCCCCCTGAAAATCCGGGGGAAATCGCGTGTGCGTGTTATATGCCGATCCCTGCTGCCTCTGATTTGAAGGAGGGGATGAACGCCGCTGGATTACACACAGCCGCGTTCCCCTGTGTATTTGGCGTTCAGCCATGCACAGTCCCGCCCCCCTGGCCCAGCATTGGACCCCTCTCTGGCCCATCATATGAGCCGGTCGGAACTGTGAGTGACTGAGCGCCGGGTACACAGGAGATCGTGGATCTGTGTCACCCATCGGACAATTGTTGTCGGATTTTCCGAGGACAAATGTTGGATGGCAGGTTTTAAAATTTTCCTCTGACAAATGTCTGTTGTCGGATTTCCTGTGTACTCAAGTCCGTCGGACAAAAGTCCAAAGTACTAACACACATGCCCGGAAGCAAGGACGAGCCAGAATCGGTCGGTCTTGTAAACTAGCGTTCGTAATGGAGAATTAACATTCGTGACGTGGCAAATTATGAAATCTCGAAATGCAGAGCACATTCTCTTCTTCTTTAATGGGATAATAATGAAGCTGCTTTGCTGGTAATACTAATGGAGTTATTGCAAACAAATTTTCAAAGGGTTTTTTTTTTCTAGTGATATCAAGAATAATATTATTATGTTTTTTTTTGTTTTTTTTTATATTATTTGGGCAAATTACCACGAAACCATTATCCCATAGTTTTTAAGATTCAATGATACAACTATGTTGGTGTCCCTTGTTCATTTTGCATTGTATTTTTTTAAATGTAACTGCCTACTCCCAAACTGTCATTTGAAGTAAAACACATAGCCAAGTATTATTCTACACTATTTGTCACTGTGCATTAAAAAACAAAAAAAAAAAATTTAAATTAGACATGCTATCTGTCAATAGAACTTAACCAAAAAGTGCATTCTATGCATCCAAAAATATAGAAAATATAACAAATCAAATCATTATTATTCAATAATTGGTCACGATTAATAAAGCAACCAATTTTTGGTCCAAGAAATCCTCTTCCTCCTGTTCCTGGACTGGACTTGGGTCAAAGCAACAACTCCAAGGCCAATAATAAATAACACGTTATCTCCTCCGATTCCGCAACATGTCTGGTTGACAAACGGCTATTCAGAAACGAACTGAAAAGCGCAAAAACTGAAAAGCATGAAATGGAAAGCGTGTGAAAAGCGCAAAATGAAAAGCGTGAATCAACACTCACCAAACTTATACTAATACTAAATTAGAAGAAGAAGCCCAAAGGGGGGCGCTAAAGAGCTGAAAAACCACATAGTATGTCAGTACATTCGTGTTTGTTGGCCGACAATTCCTTGCCGTTTGTATGCAAGACAGAATCCAGGCACACGACTTTGGACAAAAGTCTGAGGTTTTGTCTACGGAAAATCCAATCGTGTGTACGAGGCTTTAGAGTGAAGGTCAAATGATACAAAAGGCAATAACTGTGGAGGATGAGCTGATGGAGAAAATAGAAAGGAGTTTATTAGTATCTGGATGAATTAGTATTATGCATTTGTATCTGTTTTTTTTTTTTCAGTTCAGCTTTAAAGTGAAAATGTCAGTTATACCAATATGTCCAAATTAACAGTGGTGCCATAATGCAGTACATCATAATAATCTTCAGAGAATGTGCAATGTGGTGTACTGGGGTGCAGGTGTGTTGCCCGCTACTGTGACAGTGAGCTGGGAAGGCAGTGAAAATGAATGACACCATGATGCTACAATGTGTTGTGGTAATGGGTAGCATGTCATTGTAACACACCACCGTAAATTAGCCCTGAGGTTAGGTCCACACATATGTGGGTCTCCAACCATTTTTTTTTTTCAAAACACGGAACAGCCTGGTGCTGCAGCACCATGTGGTTTTGCACACACAAAGATGCACTGGGATTTCTGATGTGTGGAAGTGCCATTAAGAAGCGCATGTTGCCTGTGCGTTAGAGAAAGCATGCAATTAGAATGTACCCCCTCACTTTCATACAGTATGTGTGAACCTAGCTTAAGGAGAGCAACCCTTACAAATTGTTGTTAAATTATTGCTTGTGTGAAGCGGCCTTTATAGTTTTTCCTAACCCTGGTCACTGTCACTTACTTTTGCTGGATAGCTTGACCTGCAAATATGGAAAGAAATATAATGTCATGTGAAATAGATAGATAGATAGATAGATAGATAGATAGATAGATAGATAGATAGATAGATAGATAGATAGATAGATAGATAGATAGATAGATAGATAGATAGATATAAATTCTACATAGAGATTAAAACTTTAGATAGAAAAACTTTACACATGATCAACACATGATCAAACCTTTCCCCCACTCTATTTAAAAATATTACCACTTCCGCCCACTGTATATATACGTCGGAAATGTGATGTTAAATACCGGGATTATGGCAGTAGATAGCTGCCATAACCCCAATATCTTTTTAACCACTTCAATATCAGGCACTTTTGCCCCTTCCTGCCCAGGACAATTTTCAGCTTTCAGCACTGTTGCACTTTGAATGACAATTGTGCGGTCGCGCTACACTGTACTCACAGAAAATTGTTATAATTTTGTTCCCACAAATAGAGCTTTCTTTTGGTGGTATTTGATTACCACTGCGTTTTTTATTTTTTGCTAAACAAACTAAAAAATGAACAACATTTTTGAAAAAAATAAGTATTTTATTTGTTTCGGTTATAAAATGTTGTTTTCTCCTTCACTGACAGTCACTGATGAGGTGGCACTTATGGGCACTGATAAGGATGCACTAATATGTAGAATTTATGGGCTCTGATAGGCGGCACTGATATGCAGCACTGATGGGAACTAATAGGCGGCACTGATGTGCACTTATGGGCACTGACTGGCAGCACTGATGGGCACTGACAGGCATCTGTGATGGGCACTGACAGGCGGCACTAATTGGCAGATAGGTGGCACTGACAGGTGGCACTGACAGGTGGTACTGATGGGCAGCACTGATACTGACAGGTACTGACAGGTTTTACTGCTGGGCACTGACTGGCACTGTGGTGGGCACTGATTGGCACTTTGACAGAGGCTTCTTATCATGATCAGAGATGCGGGGTGTCAGACTGACATGCCACACTTGCGATCACCGCACTGCGCACCCCCACGGGCGCATGCCGGCATGTTATTCTACTGGATGTCATATGACGCCCAGTCGGGATAACAGAAACACTTACCGGCCGTCATTCTGCATACGGTCCGCTTTCACATAAAAGTGGTCTCGGACACAAGATCACTTTTATGGAGCCGTTGGAAGTGGTGGAGATGATCCAGTCCTGTGGCCTGATGAGCAGGAAGTTGAGTGAAGGCATGATGGCCCCCCCACTCGACTCTATGCCCTTGGAGGACCAGAACGACGTCAAACGTAATTTCTGCCCAACGGCCTAAAAGGGACAAAACATTTTATTTATTGCTTTTAAGTGTAAATGTTAGATCTGAGGTCTTTTTGACCCCAGACCTTACATTAAAGAGGTCCTGTCATGCTTTTTTCTATTACAAGGGATGTAATAGGAATAAAAGCTATCCAAATTTATTTTTTTAAAGGGACTTTTTTTAAAGTGCCCCGTCCCTCTGTGCTTGTGCTCAGAGTCACGCCCACATATGTAAAAGGTGTTCAAACCACACATTTGAAGTATCTCTGTGATTGTTAGAGTGAGAGCAATAATTCTAGCCCAAGACCTCCTCTGTAACTCAAAATTGTTAACCTGTAGAAATTTTTAAATGTCGCCTATTTTTAAGTGCCACAGTTTGTCGCTATTCCACGAGCTGGCGCAATTTTGAAGCATGACTGTTGGGTATCAATTTACTCGGTGTAACATTATCTTTCACATATAGAAAAAATGTGGCTAACTTTACTGTTTTCTTATTTTTTTATTTGAAAGCGCATATTTTTTCCAAGAGAATTGAGTTTGTAAGACCTCTCCGCAAATACGGTATGGAATAAATTATTGCAACGAGCTTCATTTTATTCTCTAGGGAAAAATAATAATAATAATATATATATATATATATATATATATATATATATATATATATATATATATATAATGTTTGGGGCTTCTAAGTAATTTTCTATTTAACTTGTAAACACCAAGTGTCAAAATCCTTAAGTGAAACTTTAAGTTCTCCATCTGCACAAGATTTCCACGGAAACCACCGACCAACTGAATGGGTACGTTCACCCATAAGTACACAGTCCTTGGAGAGTTTTGGTTAGTACTCAGTAAGAGTACTTGAACCCAGACAGGCAGAGTTCCCTTAAGATTCCACCACCACCATTACAATTAGGAGCTGAGGCAGTGTGACAACAAAGTGACTACTGTGTGTGTAGACTAATAAAATCACCAAGGCTATCAATGATATCAGTGCCATCTACATGGAGAAAGCAGGATGCAGCTAATTTACTTCCTGCTCTCTAATTACAAGCATACAGTGTTTAATGGGAATGGACTGTAGGCTTGTAAGTATACAAGGTGCTGTTAAGCACAGACAGCACTAAATCTAATAGCTTATACACACAAATGCCAAAGGGAGTGTTCACCACTTTTCCACACCCATTCTTGGTACAAGAGTCTATCAGGTTATATGGCTAAATACACCCAAAATTATATATAATTTAAATCACAGTTAATGACCAAAAGAGTGGTTATCCATGTTAGAACTGACATTAAGTCAAGTGTTTGTAAACCCTACATGTTACTTAGTTAAGTGTTACGCTAGTCTTGGTGATTTTTGATCAAGCCATAATGTGTCCAAGATTTATTCCCCCCTAACAAGGGATACTTCTATTTAACAAGCCAGGAAGGGGGTTCCTGCAACAGAGGTTCAGATCAGTCAGATCAGGCAGAACTATATGGCGCACATTTAACTGTACCTTTACTATTTTTTTTTCTAGAAAGTATAACGTAGAAGGTTACATTTAGGAGGGACTAAAGGAACCAAAAAGTGTCCTTCTAAACCCATGAATAGAATAGTAGAGATATATTAAAGTAGAATACATTCACATTTCTCATCCCATCATATATTCCAAAAATTAGGGAATAAAATGTAAATAATAAGTGGTTAGCACTTCCGCCTGGCAGCACTAGGGTCATCAGTTCGAATCCTAACCATGACACTACCTGCCTGGAGTCTGCATGTTCTCCCTGTGCCTTTGTGCATTTCCTCTGGCTACTATTCCTGTGGTTTTCTCCCACACCCAAAGACATGTTGGTAGGTTAATTGGCTCCTGTCTAAGTTGACCTTAGTATGTGTATGTATGAATGTGAGTTATGCCACGTACACACGATCGGACTATCCAGCGGACAATTCGATTGTGTGTGGGCTCCAGCTGACTTTTTCTTCCCAAAAGTCCGCCGGACTTTGAAAGAAGTCTTGCCTCATAATTGTCAGCTGGACTCGGCTTTCTAGCGGACAATCCGTTCGTCTGTGTGCTAGTCCGGCGGACCAAAAATGACGCATGCTCAGAAGGAAGTACAGGACGGAAGCACTCGGTCTGGTAAAACTAGTGTTCATATTGAAGCTAGCACATTCCTCACGCTGCTCATTCTGTGATCTTTTAATACAGCGCATTCTTTTCTTCTTTATAATGCTAGAAGAATGAAGTTGCTTTGCTGCTTATATTCACACAGAGTTCTCACAAACGTCTTTCTTAATTATTTATCCTCATCTCTTGACTAATATTAATATAATAATAATTATAATTATATATATATATATTATAATCAAAAAACAGCATTTTAGCTTACACATGATTGGATGATAAAATCAGCAGAGCTTCCCCTCATTTCAGA
The DNA here is from genome assembly GCF_037356315.1 of Lithobates pipiens. NCBI lineage: Eukaryota > Metazoa > Chordata > Amphibia > Anura > Ranidae > Lithobates > Lithobates pipiens. The sequence goes on from NW_027507790.1 coordinate 11,443,320, forward strand.
TATTACCCTCAGATTTACAGCGACTGCACTTCCAAGTGCACTTTCAGTGCAATTTCAAATGCACTTTGCACTTGTAGTTAGCACTTGTATTGCAAAATTAACGTCCTTTTGTAAATAACTCCCATAGTCTTTTGACATGTACCTGTTTACTCACAAACAAACTGTGGTTTTGGAATAAAAACACATATTACATTATTTGGGGAAAATTAAATGTCCATTTATTCTGGTTAAAACAAAATAAAGAGGAAGGCAATACTGGAGACACTTTTTGAGTTTGCAAAGCCTTTTGTAACTTAGGGCACACATCAAATCAGTGGCCAACAAAATTGGGATCATGCGTAGTCAATAAAATAGGGAGCACAACATGGTCCAGGAATCCCACAGACCAGGAACAGCAGCAGATGACATCTATGTCCCCAGGCTGCGGTACTACAACAGCCTGCGTCTTCTGTCAGACCAGACTGAAGCCAGGCAGTCACTTCCGACTCATCCGTGCAGCCTTCTTTCCACGCTGCCCTGCAGTCTTCCCTCCATGCTTCCCTGCAGCCTTCCATGGAGGCTGTGCCTCTGGTGGTGGACTTGTGGTAGGAGGAGGAGGAGGAGGAGAAGTTGGAGTAGCAGTAGGGGCTGCATCATATAGATGGGTGTTTGCTGTAAGTTTGCCCATCAAACCCCTCTGAAGGGAATCAAAAAAAATACCCTCGCACTATTGTCGTTGGCCCTTCTCCATCTCCAGCAACCTGCTGGCCAAGTATGTCCCATAGGCCTCTTCAGCATTGGGTGGTTGGTTCAGGAAATAACTTGCCTCACAAATTAGAGCAAGTGATTCCTCCTCAGTCATCCTCCTGGGCCTTCTGGTGGTTATGCGGAGGGGAGGGACTTGGCTTTCAATCAGGCTCCTGCTGTGCCCAGCCATCTCCTGCCTGCGGCTGGTCCTGGCCTCCTCCTGCATACCACTGGTCCCGGCCTCCTCCTGGGTGAGCTCATCCTGTGTATAAAAAAAAAACAAAAAAACGGACATAGTTTTATTTTTGCTTCATCAATCACAGACAATTTTCCATTTCTCACTTGCAAATTGATTTTTCCAGAAATCTAAAAGGCTACAATTTTGACCCCAGCATTTTTCAAGCTGTTCACCAATATTGTATCCACATTTTTGGCCACTACTGTATAGTGATATGTATACATAATATAATTTGGGATTAAATCATAGATTTGTAAGCAATTCAAAGATTTAACTTTACATCATTAATATTAGGACAATCAATATTTGCTAAAATAAAATATACCTGGCTCCAGCTGGGAGCATCCACTTCTTCCAGGATGGAAGGGCCTGGTTCTTCCTGGGACGCCTCAGCTGGGATGGTGGGAAGGGTGGAGGGAAGGATTGAAATTGATTGCCTTGCTTCCGTCTGGTTATCCAGAAAATGGAGTTTGTTGTAGTACCACAGCTTGGGTACATAAATCTGATCTGCTGCTGCTTCTGATGTGCGGGACTTCATGATATTGTTGTGCTCCCGCTTATACATATTCTGCACAATCCCAATTTTAGTTTCCACAAACTTAATGTCTGCCTCGGGGAGTTGAGTCTTCACAAACTCCAAAAGTGGCACCAGTGTTGCCTTCCATGCTTCTCAGTTTGAATACAAAGGGTGCTTTACCTCCCACAGGTTTCTGTGTGTGCGAAACAGTTCAATGAACTGACTCATAAAAGCATCCTCCTTAAAGGGGTCAGGGTTAAATGTTGACATTTTTTTTTCCGAAAGACAATACACAAGACAAAAACACGAATGTCAGTCCAAACTCACAGTATTATTTTTCTCACAATATAGGCAACACACACACCACACACAACACACACACACACACACACCACACACACACAGCACACACCACACACACGCAGCACCCACCACACACACACAAACCACACACACACAGCACCCACCACACACACACACACACACACAGCAGCCACCACACACACACACACAGCACCCACCACAAACACACACCACACACACACAGCACCCACCACACACACACACACACACACACACAGCAGCCACCACACACACACACACACACACACACACAGCACCCACCACACACACACACACACACCATACACACACACACACACACACACACACAAGAATCTAAAACATCTATGTTCAATGAAAGTCTCAACATCTTGTCTCAGTGTAGGCCTAAAATTTAAAGCAGTATAGACCATTGTGATGGGCCATGTTAGAATTTTACCTTCGTTCAGAATACTCGCTACTTCTGTTCGGAGCTATTAGCTTTATATACACTGAGTATGCGTCAAGCTCCACCTGTGTTGCCCACATCGCCCGCCCCTGACGTTCCTTGTGATGAAATTTCCCCGCCTCTTCTCTCTCTTCGTTGCGCAGTGGGAGTAAATACAGAAATACGGCGGATACATTTTCAGCAACTAGCGTGGAGGAAAGCCCGGAACCCCATACATCCAGATCCAGGAGATTTAAGGCCACCAACATGGCATTTGAAGAAATGGTGGAGATGGTGGACTATGATGGCATAAATGGTCCGTAACCCTTGACCCAATTTGCAGAAGGACCAAATAATGTCTTCAGTTGTGACCACTCTGGAGCAGAAATTTGGTGTACGATGGGCTAAAGACCAATTGAGGAAGCGCTGGTCCGATATAAAAACGAGGGTGCCGGATCAGTATAGAAGAATCCAAAAGGTACTTAAAAAAAGTAAGTACTTGTCATGCGCTCTCATGCTGATACTTAACTTGCATGCTGATCCATGGACTTTTCGTTTATACCGTCCATGATCGTTCGTAAATATCGTTCGTATAGACAAATGTATGTAAATAGAATTGATTTGCAGATAATACATACAGTGTTTGATAAATATTGTTCGATTGTATAAATAAATTTGCTGTATTTAGCTGGTACAGGGTTATATTTTCATTTTTGTCAGGATAAATTGTATTATTACACTAAGTTTAGGATATTGTTGTGTAGATGTCTTTAAAGCTAGAATGTTTTAGAACTTTATTCAGTGTAATGTAAGGAGAGGACACAGCAGCTGTTTCAACATCTGGACTCAGGAGCACTAGTGTAGTGTGGGACATCATAGAAATTTTTTTAGGGTAACCCACACAGGGACTTCAGGGGATGCTTTGGGTGTCTCCATCTGTTAAACTTGGCCAAAAGATGTAAAGTATTGCAGTTTGGTTAAAAGGGAATCTGAATCATGTCTTCAACTAGGATCTTGGAACAAACAGCTAATAATTGTACACCACTTTGAACCAATGTTTCATATTCCTATTTCTGGACTCAAATTTCAGTGTGCTTAATAAAAGTATACCCTTTGTTTCATTGTCATATGGGAACAAAGACTCAGACAAGAATCAGAGCATCCCAGGACCCCCCGACCTCACCGGCCTGATTGGGTAGTTAGCCCAAGCCCATGCGAGGATGTGGAGGATATGCACCCCACCAGGTGAGTGTCTGACAACCCAGCTTAAGTAATCAATTAATGCCTGCATATTTTTTCACAATTTTTTTTCCACACAATTTTTAGGTGATGATCTGGTTGTGGAAGGGCAAGCCGCTGAGCCATTTACAAGTGACAGTCCCCAAAGACTAATTGGGCAGATCATGGCCTGGAATGGGCACATTGACAGTATTCACAACCAGCTACACACCATGCGCAACCAAATGGACACTATACAAAATCAGTTGGACATCATGCAGCAGGAAATGAAGAACATGATCAATGTTTTGGGGAGAATCTAATCCCCTTTTCCCTAAAACACAGTTGATCATGTTCTTCATTTTCTTGCGAAATCTGAAGAATATTTGGTTGGAGAATTGTTTACAGATTGTAGACGCCAAATTTTGAAGATGCACACGGTATGTCAACATGTGCTATGTGCCATCAGGGGATCTCAATGTACGCATTTTGTGTTTGCAACTCCTTCCTCATAATGCTAGCAGGTGAGAGGAAGGGATTGCATCCACAAAACATGTCCATTGATCCCCCATGGTGGGAGATAGCTCCAGAGTTGTGCATTTTAGTTTTTCATACCCAAAAAACTGTTTTAAAAGACATATTTAAAAAAAAAAAAAAAGCAGGAAAAAAAACAAAATTAAAAAAATATTGTTTACCAAAATAATTTGTTTTTAAAATAATATATATATATATATATATATATATATATATATATATATATATATATATATATATATATATTTGATTGATAAAAAAAACGCACATGTTTGAATGTGCACTAATAAAAATGTTAAATAACAACAATGTGTGTGGCTTCTTCTTTCAATACTCAGTACCAGTTTGTAAAGTCATTTTGTATTTTCAGTGACAAAGGGGCTTATTTACTAGATGGAAAACCACTTTTCACTACAATTGTACTAGGAGAACCTAGGAGACAGACAAAAAGAAAAGCAAACAAAAATAAAAACTCAAGATTTTAGCAGACAAAAATTTATTTTTTAAGAAATTTCAAGTTTTAAAGGTCAGCTGGTATATCAATGGCCCCCCTACCATTAAAATAGTTAATGTATTGGTCACGCACTTGACGTGCTGTTTGGGGGGCCAAGCCAGGACGGCCAGGATCCAGACCTGTGAGTTGTGGTGATTGTGTAATAAGTCCCGCCTCAGACCCAATAGATTGTAAGTGCCAGAATGTCTCCTTAAAAAGTTATGAAGCACACAGCAGCAGAGGATTACATGGTTTAGTGTGTACTCTGCAAGGATTGTGGATGTTAAAAACAGATGGAACCGGCTGGCCATAATCCCGAAGTCATTCTCATCAACTCTTCTTGCTTTGGCCAGCCGATAATTAAAAACCCTCCTCTCTGGGATGAGGGACCTTTGGGAGAACGGCCTCATCAGGTGGTCGCCCAGACTGAAGGCTTCATCGGCAATGAAGACAAAGGGGAATCCCTCCACGTTATCCGCATCTGGTGGCAATCCCAAGCCACCAGTCTGGAGACGATGGAAGAACTCCCCCTGGTTGAACACACCTCCATCTGACATCCGGCTGTTCTTCCCCACATCCACGTATAGAAAATCGTATTGTGCCAACACCACCGCCATCAACACTACACTATGGAACCCCTTGTAATTCCAGTAGTAAGACCCCGAAATGGGGTGGTGGCACAATCCGCACATGTTTCCCATCGATCGCCCCTCCACAGTTGGGAAAGTTCCAACGGGCAGCAAACTGGGAAGCCACAGTCTGCCATTCCTGTGGCATGGAAGGAAACTGCGGAGTCAAACACAAAGAAAAAATTATAAGTACTTTAAAAAACTAAAAAAAACTATTTGCTAACAAATTAAACAAAAAATTTTTTAAACAACAGCAGTATAATTTTTTTTATAAGTAGTCTTTCAAAAAACCAAAGATAAGGCACACTTCTCAGATTCCTCACCCCTCTGATGGCCCATAGAACATAAGTTATGGGGGTGAGGGGTGTTCTAATTAATTGTAAGACCACACATTACACCTGAAGATATTTAAAAGAGGGAGGGGGGTTCTAATTAAGTTGAAGACCACACATTACACCTGAAACCATTTAAAAGAGGGTGGAGGGGTTCTAATTAATTTTAAGACCACACATTACACCTGAAGACATTTAAAAGAGGGTGGGGGTGTTCTAATTAATTTGAAGACCACACATTACACCTGAAGACATTTAAAATAGGGTGGGGGGGTTCTAATTAAGTTGAAGACCAAACATTACACCTGAAGACATTTAAAAGAGGGTGGGGGGTTCTAATTAATTTGAAGACCACACATTATACCTTGAAGACATTTAAAAGAGGGTGGGGAGTTCTATTTAATTTTAAGACCACATATTACACCTGAAGACAATTAAAAGAGGGTGGGGGAGGGTAAAGCAGTTCAATGGAGCTGACAATATAAATAGTTAAAAAGGGACTAGGCTATGTGTGTATATGGGCCCAGGATTGCATGCTGAGGAGGTTAGTGAAGGCAAATATGCATGTAGGCTGCAAAAGGAGAAATGAAAAATAAACAAATTTGAAAAATGCATGCATGAATATAAAGGGGACATTCACAGCATATTCCTATCATGGTAATTAGGTAATAATGAAATTAATACAATACATTAGCAAACATACAATACATATAATGTAATGTTAAAGGAGAAAACTTACCTTAATGTATTCCTTCTGCAGGACTCGAAAAATGGCAGAACAGGTCTCTGGAATAATGATCCTCAGAGCCTGGGGGGAGATGCCTGTCGTGAACTTGAGGTCCTGCAAGCTTCTCCCTGTCGCCAAGTACCGCAACGTGGCGACAAGCCTCTGCTCCGGAGTGATGGCTTGCCGCATGCAGGTATCCTGCCTGCTGATATAAGGGGTCAGCAAAGCCAGCAGATGGTGAAAAACAGGGTCCGTCATCCTGAGATAATTCCTGAAATCCTCAGAATTATTCTCACCGATCTCACGGAGGCAAAGGCATGTACGAGAATTGGTCACGCTGGTGCAGCCAATTCTTCGTCCATGAACTCCTCCTCGCCCTGTTCATGGACTGGGCTCGGGTCAAAGTATTAACACCAAGCCCCCATACAGCACGAACTCAAGAATGAGTATGTCCATACTCCATGGCTTCAAAATGGTCGGCTGGTCAAACAAACTTAACCGAACCCACTGAAGAATAGCAAGGCCTATGAAGAATGACCTGAAGAACAGGAACGAGCAGACCAGAACCGCCTGCAAACAGGTACGGACTGATCCACATGCACTGAAAAGCAGATACAAACCTCACAAGCACAGACTGAACTGCAGAAAATGATCAAATTAAGCTGAAGTCTGAAAAGAGTGAATCCTCTCTAACCAAACTTCTACTAACACGGGATAAACACGAGATTAGCAAAAGGAGCCCAAAGGGCGCCCTACTGGGTCTTGGACTTCCTTTTTCTATTCCCTTCGTACGTGCTGTCCGTTAGTGATGGACGAACTTCTGACGGGACGTTTCGCGAACGCGAAACGCGAACGGACACAAACGTTCGCGAAAACGACCGTTCGCCGCGGGCTCCATTGACTTCAATGGGAGGCGAATTTCGCAAACCTTTAGGTCGAATTTGCGGCCACGGGGTAATTATTAGGGGGTAGCACGTAGTCCCACCACCTGGACAATAGCATAATACATGTATGAGGTGAATTTGGGATCGATAACTACAAGCATTTTTTTTTTATTTGGGAAATTGTTCTGACAATTCAGGACTATGGAGCTAATGAAGGCAATGGAGGAGAGGGAAGGTCAGGGACCAGGGTAGGCAAACAAGAGGGTGCAGGAGATACAGAGCACTGACAGCAGCACCGTAATACAGAGCACTGACATCAGCACCGTGACATACAGCGCTGACAGCAGCTCCGTGACATACAGCGCTGACAGCAGCTCCGTGACATACAGCGCTGACAGCAGCTCCGTGACATACAGCGCTGACAGCAGCTCCGTGACATACAGCGCTGACAGCAGCTCCGTGACATACAGCGCTGACAGCAGCACCGTGACATACAGCGCTGACAGCAGCTCCGTGACATACAGCGCTGACAGCAGCTCCGTGACATACAGCGCTGACAGCAGCTCCGTGACATACAGCACTGACAGCAGCTCCGTGACATACAGCGCTGACAGCAGCTCCGTGACATACAGCGCTGACAGCAGCACCGTGACATACAGCGCTGACAGCAGCTCCGTGACATACAGCGCTGACAGCAGCTCCGTGACATACAGCGCTGACAGCAGCTCCGTGACATACAGCGCTGACAGCAGATCCGTGACATACAGCGCTGACAGCAGCTCCGTGACATACAGCGCTGACAGCAGCTCCGTGACATACAGCGCTGACAGCAGCTCCGTGACATACAGCGCTGACAGCAGCTCCGTGACATACAGCGCTGACAGCAGCACCGTAAGCAGCCCCAGGAGGAAGTCAGCACAGCACAGGGATGGTGTGATCCCCTCATAATAAGAACCCCCAGGAGGAAGTCAGCACAGCACAGGGATGGTGGGAGCCCCTCATAATAAGAACACCCAGGAGGAAGTCAGCACAGCACAGGGATGGTGGGAACCCCTCATAATAAGCAGCCCCAGTAGAAATATGACACCGCTCAACCTCTTCAAAGAGGAGGGTAGGGGCATATAGTACGGTGTGCTTTTTTGGGTCAGGGAAGTGAGCCAAATGAATTAAGAAGGTCTGTGTGCTTGATTCCAAAAATTGTTTATAGACATATACATGGTCTACTGATCACATGTGTTGAATTCCTCCGAGATCCATGCCTCATTCATTTTTAGAAATGTGAGGTAGTTAACACTGTCGTGAGCTAGGCGAGTACGCTTATCGGTCACAATCCCCCCTGCTGCGCTGAACGTCCTTTCGGACAGGACACTGGATGAGGGGCAAGCCAACAGTTTGATTGCAAATTGGGCAAGCTCTGGCCAGAGGTCAAGCCTGCCCACCCAGTAGTCTAGGGGTTCATCACTCCTCAGAGCGTCCACATCGGCCGTTAACCCAATGTAGTCGGACACCTGACGGTCTAGGCGTTCCCTGATGCTGGATCCGGATGACACCTGTCGATGGGTCGGCTGAAAGAATGACCTCATATCCGAAGTCACCAACACATCTTCAAACCGGCCTCTTCTTGCAGGCGCTGTTGGATTGGTACCCGCAAATCCTTCTCTGGGAGTGGGAATTGCTCCTCTGCCAGCGCACGCAAAAGCAGAATGCAGCATTTCTCGAAGCAAGGCCTGGAAGTGCTGCATTCTGACAGCCCTCTGCGACGGCGGTAACATTTCCGCCATTTTGTGTTTGTACCGGGGATCTAAGTACGTTGCCACCCAGTACTGGTCCTTGACCCTCATGCTTTTTATACGGGGGTCCCTATTAAAACACTGGAGCATGAAGGCCCCCATTTGCACTCAAGCGGAAGGTATGTGGTGGTGGTGGTGTTGTTGGTGGTAGTGTCTTTGGGGGTGCACATAGCAGAGAGTGAAGAAGAGGGTGCAGATCGAGAGGATGAGGAGGGTGCAGAAGAATAAGGCTGAGTGAGCCACTCAACCAAGTCTGGTGCGTCCTTTAAAGTAATTGAACGCACCTTCTGCAACTTCCCACTTTGGCTCAAGGCTGTTGCTCCTGCCCTACCCCTACCACCCCTGCGGAAGGGCCTGCCTCTTCCTCTGCCTGTCATTTTTTAAATCACCCTGTGACAAAACTCTTAGTCCCTATACCGCTGAAGGACTGCTGCAGTATAGGGCAGCGGTCAGCAGTAGTGCACGTCAACCCTATGTATTGTGGACCGATAGCGGTCCTTACAGAACAGCAGACTGTACTGCACTCAGGCCTATGTACTGTAGCACCCTATACCAAGTTACCAGTCCTTATAAAAACTTTTGTGGACCAAGCAGGTTGTGTGTTAGTGTTTAGCAGACTGTGCGTCAGTCCCTATACCGCTGAAGGACTGCTGCAGTATAGGGCAGCGGTCAGCAGTAGTGCACGGCAACCCTATGTATTGTGGACCGATAGCGGTCCTTACAGAACAGCAGACTGTAACGCACTCAGGCCTATGTACCGTAGCACCCTATACCAAGTTACCAGTCCTTATAAGAACTTTTGTGGACCAAGCAGGTTGTGTGTTAGTGATTAGCAGACTGTACGTCAGTCCCTATACCAATGAAGGACTGCTGCAGTATAGGGCAGCGGTCAGCAGTAGTGCACGGCAACCCTATGTATTGTGGACCGATAGCGGTCCTTACAGAACAGCAGACTGTACTGCACTCAGGCCTATGTACCGTAGCACCCTATACCAAGTTACCAGTCCTTATAAGAACTTTTGTGGACCAAGCAGGTTGTGTATTAGTGTTTAGCAGACTGTGCGTCAGTCCCTATACCGCTGAAGGACTGCTGCAGTATAGGGCAGCGGTCAGCAGTAGTGCACGGCAACCCTATGTATTGTGGACCGATAGCAGTCCTTACAGAACAGCAGACTGTACTGCACTCAGGCCTATGTACCGTAGCACCCTATACCAAGTTACCAGTCCTTATAAAAACTTTTGTGGACCAAGCAGGTTGTGTGTTAGTGTTTAGCAGACTGTGCGTCAGTCCCTATACCGCTGAAGGACTGCTGCAGTATAGGGCAGCGGTCAGCAGTAGTGCACGTCAACCCTATGTATTGTGGACCGATAGCGGTCCTTACAGAACAGCAGACTGTAACGCACTCAGGCCTATGTACCGTAGCACCCTATACCAAGTTACCAGTCCTTATAAGAACTTTTGTGGACCAAGCAGGTTGTGTATTAGTGTTTAGCAGACTGTGCGTCAGTCCCTATACCGCTGAAGGACTGCTGCAGTATAGGGCAGCGGTCAGCAGTAGTGCACGGCAACCCTATGTATTGTGGACCGATAGCGGTCCTTACAGAACAGCAGACTGTACCGCACCCAAGCCTATGTACCGTAGCACCCTAGACAGACCAAGTTACCAGTCCTGATAAAGAGCTTTGTGGAACAAGTGAGTTGTGAATGATTAGCAGACTGCAGCAGAAGGGCAGCAGTCAAGTATAATATTCTTTCTATATTTGGAAGAAAGAATATTATACGTGTACAAGCCTATTACCGTACCACTGATACCAGTCCTGAAAAGAACCTTTGTGGAACTAATAGTAACAGCAAGTCTTTAAAATTATCCTCACTGCCTGACACACTGCTTCCTGCCTGTCCCTATACAAATTGGCAAAAAAGAGTAGGCTGGAACGATTAGCTGGAATAGCTCTTTTGTGGACCTGATAGTAACAGCTAATGATGATGATGATGATGATGATGAAGAAAGACTAATCTGGCTGAGCTGTCCCTAAAATAGCAGCATACAGCGCTCTGTCCCTTTATCTAAACTGACAAAAGAAACTCAGGCTGCTGACCTAACACCTATACCAGTCCTGAAAAGAACTTTTGTGTACCAAATAGCTAGCGTTTTCTCTGTCCCTACTCCACACAGGATCCTTTCCCTACAGTGACAGAAGAAAGAATGTAAAATGGCCACCGGATCGGGTGTATTTATAGGTTAGGGGGAATGTCCAAGTGTCCATGAGCTGTCATGTCTCAATTGGTTGTCCTGTAACACATGATAAACGTGTCACGAAAGGTTAAAGTTCTTGTATACATTAAACACGTAAGTCCGCCGGGGCGAACGACGGAAAAAGGCGTTCGAACCCGCGGACGGCGAAAGTCGGAAATTCGCCGCGAAACGACCGCCGGGCGAAACGTTCGTCCATCACTACTGTCCGTCATCATGTTAGAAACCGCTGGACTTTTGGAATGATCGTGTGTGGCCAAGTCCGTTCTCTTGAAAGTCCGGCGGACCTGCCGGACTAAGTCCGCCGATATGGTCCGATCGTGTGTACGCGGCATTAGGGATCTTAAATTGTGAGCTCCTTGAGGGCAGAGATCGATGTGAATGTACAATTTATATAAGTAAAGCACTGTATAAATTGACCGCTCTATATAAATACAATAAATAAATAAATAAAATAATAAACAAGTATACTTTTTCACTATTTTTGCACTGACTAAGACTTGTTTTACTACACACAATTTTAAAGCCCATCTCCAAGCAAATAAAAAATGATCCCTAGCAGTGGGGCTGTGCCTGAACTGCAAGGGTTAACTGCTTGTTTATGTCTAAAGAAATAATAAAAGGAATTTTATCTTCCTCTCCTTCCTGCAGCTGGACCAGTAAACACAGTGTCTGCACCCCACAGGTCTAGAGTTTTGATATCATCAAGAACAAATAGCCCCGCTCTGGACATGAGGACACTGAGGGACAGTGAACAACTGGGTTGTGGAGGAGTGCTATCTAGAGTGGAGGATGAGGTAAATAAAACAGTTCCTCCTTTACCCTAGACAAAAATAGCTATTAAACCTTGCTATGTGGGAGGGTTATTTATTTTATTTGCCTGGATTTGGGCTTTAAGAATATTCTACAAAAAAAGCCAGCATTGTTCCATCTTTCCGCCATTAGCATTCTGAACCCTATAACCCTATAGCAAACTTTTTTTTGGTCTGCTGGCACACATACTCCAGCACTGATGGTCAGGGACTATAGCTGGTGAGTTCAGCTTCTGTCTTTAGCTGCCCCCGTACCCATAAGGCAAGTAGGTTTACTGGTACTTCGCTGCTCCTGGTCTTAAAATGTAGCCCTATAGTTGGGATGTGGAAAAAGAAGAAACAGGCTGTATTGGAGTATGATATGCTCCTAACATCTGTTCAGTAAGTTCCAAAATAACCTGTTGATCCTTTTAGAAAACGTGTCAGCTGATAACTTTCTGTGCTGTCTGTCTGCGAAAACTCTTATTAGTTTTCATTGTTCCCAGCAACCTCAGAGGACCTCTGAGGACTACAGAACACCCCCATGTTATGTATAAGAGGAAAATGTGAGGTTGTTGAAGTCCTAGTGTGAAAACACAGATTTTTCACACATTAAGTACTGTGGGTTAGTGTTTTCACTTTAGGACATAAAGTATGTTACTGGCGGGATCACCAGATTGAAAAATCCCTCCAAAAGGAATCTAATACAGCCACTCAATCTAAGGACTCATAAACTGCAGTGCATTTTTTCTAGAGTTTCAAAAAATGTCAAATAAATATTTTGCAATTCTATTACTGTGTTTGGTGTCTGCATGAACACTTTCTAGGAGCATCAAGTGGAACATTCAGATTTATTATGAGACAGATTTTCACAATTAGTCTGGGCTGTTTTCATTTTTGTTTTTATTATTATCAATGCAGAATACCTTGATTTAATTAAAATCATTTGTGTGCTTTGAGAATGTAAAGAAAGCTCTTTCTTGATCACAATGTAAAAGAATATAGTTTGATCTTCTTTCATTAAACTTAAAACTTCTGCTACTTTCTTCATTCGACTTCCCTTTACATATTTACATCAAACAAAAACTTTTATTGTCTCTGTTTTTTTATAGCATCAGTCTTATTGGAGATTTATTTTTTTTTATTTTTCTTTTTACATACCCTATTTTTCTCTCTGTAATCATATCAAAGTGGTTTAACGTGTAACTATGAAAGAAAAATACTAAGCTTTTTTCACAACAATATGTACTGGAAAAGGGCTGCCAACATTAAAGCGTTTGTAAACCCAACATTATGTGCCTGCTTTATCATGTACTTGTATGAAAAAGTATCCTGTTCTCTTTGTATTGCTGCCTTTGTTTGAAATACCTGGGGTTCCTTCCAGCCCCTCTGTCTTCCTATTACAAACTGACCACATTAAGCATGGGAACACACCGTGGTCAGATCTTTAGCTGTAGTGGGAACTCAGTGGGAATGTGATCACTTCAAAAAAATGGAGAGAAGTATTTATAATGTTTTTTTTTTTTCGATCTATACACATAGGTTTTGCATTTAATTTCTATTTTAAACAGTTTTTTTTTTTACAAAGCGATCAATTACAATGCTGTAAGTAGTCTCTAACTACTCTTTTCTCCATATACTGATTGGTCCCTAATAATTGGTGTTACTGGTGGTCATGTTCTCTAATGTGTATAACCATTTCCCTGTATACTAAATATTCAAATTTAATAAACACCCATTCTTATATATGGGTAATGTGATGTAATGTGTAAAACAAATTTCATAGGAATTGATAGTGATGGCACTAAATTGAGCAGAACTGGTCAATACACTGAGAATGTCATAATATTATTATTATTTCATAGTAAACTGTACATTAATAAATAATCCTCTATGGCCAGCGATTTCAGCTTTGAAGAACTGTACAAACAGTTTGCTTTTAAAGGTATTCAGGGGAAATTTCACATCCTGTAACCTTTTCAGAGTTGTTACTGGCTAGTAGGGGAATTTTTCTCTGACCATATAGTCAAATTCTTTCTACAAGCGTTCAATATGGTGGATTTGGATAGGGTAATTTTGCCAGCCAGTCTTTATAGAACAATACATCAGCTTCACCAATTTTACATTTTCTTTTTATTTGTTTATTATAGATGTGTTTTTTATGCTCTTCCTCTAATGCCAGTATCCTTGTTGCAGCTGACACTGAAGAAGCAAGTTTTATTTTCCCCAACTTTTGTCTAAAATGTAGAGAGTTTGGTAAAACTTCACTATTTTAGTGAAAAGCATTGGAGTTAATAGGAAAGGTGGCATTAAAGGGTAACCTCTTTATCATGGGAAAAAAATATAGCAAATATCCCATAGCAAAACATAGCAAATATCCTTGCACAGATAGAAAAGGCTACAAGGGCTGGGACAGTGACAATAATGGGGGATTTTAACTACCCGAAAATTTAGTGGAGTAATAGCACTTTAAGAAAATTTAAAGGGCCTCGACTAGGAATGAGGCTCTGTTGGACCTGGTAATCGCAAACCATGCAGAGCTTATTACTAATGTTCATATAAAAGAACATCTGGGTAGCAGTAACCATAACCTGATTTCATTTAATGTTAGCTGTAAGCAACAAGCTCATACTGGAAATATAAATACACTTACCTTTAGGAGAGCAAATTTTCCAATGCTGAGGGCTGCTCTACAAATCTTAGACTGGGAGGGAATATTGGCATTGATGAACACAGAACACAGAACAGAAATGGAAATTCTTCAAAAAGACTATATGCAAACTCACTGCAATGTATATTCCCATGGGAAACAAGTTTAAAAGACTACAAATAAAACCTGGCTCGCTGACAAAATTAAAAAAGTTATACATGATAAGAAAAGAGTTTTAAAAAAATATATAAATAAAGGAACACTATCATTATTTAAATGTTACAAGGAATATAACAGAATAAGTAAAAAGGAAATCAAGGCCATCAAAATTCAAAATGAATGACAGGTTGCAAAATAGGGTAAGACAAACCCAAAGAAATATTTCAAACATTAATATCAAAAAGGTAATCTAGGGGTGTGGCTTGCGCACTGAAGAAGATGGCTGCTTAAGCCTAGAGCTCTCCACAGCCGGCCGTTTAACAGCAAAAAACAGGCAGGTATTTTCCTCTAAAAACATACCTAAATACTCTGCAGTACTCCTGGGACAGTAGGGGCAATAATGTCTCGCAAAAGAGGACAAGAAAGGGGACCAAAAAAGCTGTCATCATTTACATTTAAACAGAGCAGTGAGCTGACTAAAATCCAAGATGGCGCCGCTGGAGCTGTGAGGAAAAATAATAAAACTCACACAAACCTTTCTGCTAGCCATCCACCTGAAATGGATGAGGAATTATTATCCTCATATTCTAATGGCTCCTCTCAACTATCCCCAACATCTCAGGGACCCGCAAAATTGCGGATGAAGCTGGAATTATCTTGTCAGGCAGCTGATACTGTGAACACAGTTCTGCATAGTGATAATGCTATGTCCTCATTACAGACATCTATAGCTGCTTTCCCAACATCAGGTCAGCCAGTACTAGATACCACAATGAAAGAAATGCTTGTGTCATTACAATCATCTATTATATCTAATCCATCCTCCATGATTCATAAATTCTCTCTTGATATGAAACATATGGATGGTAGACTGCAACACGTTGAAAACAAAATGGAGGAATGCACTGAAACAGTGAATGAGCTAGTGGATGCATGTACAGAACAAAAAGATGATTCCATGTGGGTCAAGATGAAACTGGCAGATCTCGAGGACCACTCACGTCGAAACAACATTAAAATGAGAGGAATGCCAGAGTCAGTTCTACCTATGGACTTACGTAACTATGCAAATACACTATTTTCTACATTATTGCCAGAAGTATCGCCGATTGAACTTACAATCGATCGTATTCATAGAATTCCCAAACCAAAACATCTAGAAGAATCAATTCCCAGAGATATTATTCTGCGAATTCATTTTTATCAAGCTAAAGAGCAAATTCTCTCCAAAGCGAGAGAGCTAACTACTCTGCCACCACCATACTCAGATATACAATTATTCGACGATCTCTCGCAATTTACACTACAAATGAGAAGACAGCTCAAAACTGTAACAAAGGCTTTATCTAATCATAAGATCACATACAAATGGAGACATCTAGCCACTATCTTGACCACTTACAACGGGAAACATTTTGCTATATCTACCATTGAAGATGGCATGCAATTACTCCAAACATGGGCTATTATAGTTGATCTTCCCCATAACACCCCTGCCTTGAAGGAAAAACCTAATTTGTTCCACTTTGGACAAAAACGTGAACAAAATAGAATTAAATACAAATTAACTACTCCTGCCTGTTAAATACATTACTGACATATATGGTCTGGTTTGATGCTCAATACCTTACTACTTGAACTTCACCCCCTATCTTGGTCAGCATTCCTTTGAGTGGATTACTGCTGACTCTTGGAAAATATTTTTTTCTTTACTCTTTTATTTCTTATTTTTTTATTCTCTTCTTTTTTTTATTTCTTTTTTAATTAATTTTTTTTTATTTTTTTCCTCTTGCAATATATATTGCCAAATAACTACTAATAGAGTAATAACTTGTTTTTTCATAGGTTTGGAAAAAAAAAAATCTACATTGTTGTGTGCATGATTTAATAGTAACTGTGAACTGATCATATAACAAATACTTAGATATTTCGTTTAAGCGTTATAGAAACTAGAGAATATTCTTTTAGGAATATATAGAATTATAGTAACATCTAATTTTGATATATATTAATATGTCTTTCAAAATATTGTCCCTAAATGCAAGGGGACTGAATCACCCAGCGAAACGAACCTCTATGTGGAGGTCTGCCTTAGGGCCGGTTCACACTGCGGCGCGAGGCGAGGCGACACGGCTCGCCTCGCCTCGCTCCCGCAAGTTGTCCCCATTGAGTACAATGGAACCGTTCTGAGAGGAGCGACTCGAGTCGCTCCGACTCAGAAAAAAGGTTCCTGTACTACTTCGGGGCGACTTCGGGGGCGACTTGCATTGACTTCTATGCAGAAGTCCTCTGCAAGTCGCCGCTGACCCCCCCTGCAAGTCGCGGCGAGGAAGTCGGAGACGCCTCGCCGCGGCTCGCAGTGTGAACCGGCCCTTATCCTTTAATTGTGACATATTATGTGTTCAAGAGACACATTTTGCTAAAGATGCATCTCCCAAATGTCAACATAAACATTTTCCTCATATTTTTCAAACAAAATTCTCCAAAAAACAAAGAGGGGTGTTAATAGCTATTAGAGATACTATTACATTTCAATTAGATAATTGTATCACTGACCCTGAAGGTCGCTAGATTTTTTTGATTTGTACTATTAACAATATTCAATACACCCTTGTATCTATTTATGCTCCGAATATGAGGCAAATGCATTTCATAAAAAAAACTATAGAGGAGGCGAAGAAAGTTCAAAAAGGACACCTCCTGATATGTGGAGATTTCAATTTGATTCCAAACAATTATATGGATTCTTTTGCTAAGTCCAAACGCTATGCTTCTCCCCTTGATAAGTTCATAACTTCGAATGACTTATTTGATGTGTGGAGATGTGGACATGCTAATGAAAGGGATTACACATATTTGTCACCACGGCACAATACCTACTCCAGAATTGACTTATTCTTGACAGATAAATGGCTGCTTGACAAGATTTCATCCTCCCATATACATACGGCCACGTGGTCAGATCACACTCCCATTAGCATGTCTATAACAACCACTTCATTCCAACCAAATTCATATATATGAAGAGCTAATAACTATATTCTCCAAAATGAAAATTACTCCACAACACTCCAACAACACCTTACTGAATTATTTTCAATTAATTCGACGTCTATATCTGACCCAATGATATTATGGAATGCTCATAAAGCTGTTATGAGAGGGGTGTTTATGCAATTAGGTTCTAAAGCTAAAAGAAAGAGAACTCAGAGAATGGATGAACTTACTAAGGAGATAGCCAAAGCTGAGGAACACAATAAAAATTATCCTTCTCCTTTCATTAAAACACAAATTTTCCAGTTACGTAATGAATTAAGAACCCTACTTCTAGAGACACAGGAGAAATCCTATAAAAAGTTCAAAGCTACCACTTATGCAACAGGGAACAAAGCAGGGAAAACAATGGCATTACGCATTAAAGGTTATCGATCTAAGACTAAAATTCCATTCCTCTACCATCCTCTCACTAATGAAAAATTGCTTAAGCCTTCTTCAATAGCTGAAGCATTTAGCTCATATTATAATGATTTATATAACATTAAGAATGATGGCGATACCCATCAACCTTCTCAGGAGGAGATTGACACCTTTTTGGAGAGTGTCAAACTTCCATCTATTTCCCCACAACAATTAGAATTTCTCAATTCTCCCTTTACTATCCTTGAAATTCTACAAACTATCCGTATTCTTCCTAACTTGAAATCACCTGGTCCAGATGGCTTTACAGGGGAATATTTTAAAAAATTTCCAAGTACTCTAGCACCTATACTATGTGACATTTATAATTTAGCAGCCAATTCTTCATCATTTCCCAATGAAATGCTGAATGCTCTTGTTGTAACTCTTCCAAAACCAGATAAGGAACCATCTTCACCTAAAAATTTTAGACCAATTTACTTACTCAATTTAGATGTTAAAATGTATGCAAAACTTATAGCCAAAAGACTAGATAGTTTGTTACCCTCTCTTATCCATAGAGATCAATCGGGTTTCACCAAAGGAAGACAAGCATCGGATGCTACTAGAAGAATGATAAATATAATACACCATGTAGAACTCACCAAATCGCCATCCCTGTTTCTGTTGCTTGACGCTGAAAAAGTGTTTGATAGAGTTCATTGGGGATACCTGTCATCCGTTCTGACTAAATTTGGCTTAATAGGTCAAATCAACAAAGCAATATTAGCCCATATTCTGTCCCCTCGGCTCGAGTGTATACTACAGATTCTTTATCACCTCCATTCCCAATAACAAATGGTACACGACAAGGATGCCCCTTATCCCCCCTAATTTTTAACCTTGTTATTGAACCCCTAGCTGAGAGTATTAGGTCCAACAAAAAAATTCTAGGAGTTACCATTGCTGAACAAGAACATAAAATCAACCTTTTTGCAGATGATGTTGTTCTTATGATTACTGATCCTGTGAAATCCTTACCGGAAATTCAGGAAACACTAAATATGTTCAGCAAAGTTTCTTATTACAGGCTTAACGTGAATAAATCTTGTATATTGAACTTGGGGATAGATGAAAATACTACTAAACATCTTAAATTAAAATTCCCTTATACATGGACTGAAAGTACAATTAAATATTTGGGTATTCAATTATCAAATTCATGTAAAACACTGTTCCAATATAATTATATTCCACTTCGTAATGCATTACAAGAAAATCTCACTAAACTAGCATCCCATGAATTTTCATGAATGGGACGTTTGGCAGCATTTAAAATGCTTCACCTTCCACAAATTTTATACTTTTTTAGAACTCTCCCGATTCCAATTCCGTTAAAATATTTCCAATCCCTTTAGACTCTGTTTTCTAGATTCATCTAGAAGGGTAAAAAATCTAGATGTGCTCATTCAAACTTAGTGAAGAAACGTCAAGCTGGGGGAACAGGGTATGTGGATTTCCAAGATTATTATTTAGCCTCGGTTCTTACACAGTCTAAGGAATGGTTTCTATCTCCTCCATCTACAATTTGGGGGAAGATGGAAACTGCTAAGATCCCAGGAAATAATCTATCAATATGGATTCCTTCCATGGCACTTGGAGCCAAGATACCTTCTCGGATCTCCCCAACAATATTAGCGACACTTAAATCCTGGGTTCGATTTCTGCATCTAACTTCCTCACACCCTCTTCCTACCAAAGTCCAAATTCTGCTTAATACGCTACATAATTTCATGAAGACAACCTCATTTACACCATGGATAGAGAAGGGAATTAAATATCTATCTGATCTACTTGATAATGGGGTGATCACACCATTTCCTACACTTCAAAAGAAATTTCAATTGCCAAATTCAGATTTATTCCTCTACATCCAAACTAAGAATTGCATTTCCAACCTCCCATCATGGACCTATAATGTTCCCCAATCGGCTTGGTCCTTCCTTAAGATCCACATACATCAACAAAAAGGGATCTCTCTTTTCTATAATCTTCTTCAACAAAAAAAGTGTGTTTACAAAGACTATCCCTTTAATTAGATGGGAAGAAGACTTAGGATACACCTATAAAGTTGACCAATGGGAAAAAGCTTGTAACACCACATATAAAGCCACATGCTTCTCTACATTATGGGAAGTGTCCATTAAATTGACTCAACGCTGGTATCTTACTCCTGAGAAAATATCTAAATTCAACGGCACATTTGACGACAAATGTTGGAGATTGTGCGGCAAAAAAGGTGATATGTTGCATACATTTTGGACATGTCCTAAACTTGGGAAGTATTGGGAACAAATCTTTCAAGTTATGTCTGAAATTACCACAACAGTCATTCCTCCAAATCCCTCACTGGTTCTATTATCCATTGATCTTGATCGATATCCTATCCAGTTTAGAAATGTGTTTACACATATTTTGCTGTCAGCCAGGATCAGTATAACGAGGAACTGGAAAAATCCTGATCCTCCTTCCATAAAAGAAGTGATAGAATAGACTCAAACTCATTACATTTATGAATCAATTCTAGCTCTTCGGCCTCACAAAAAAGAACATACTCATAAAATATGGCAGCCATGGTTAAAATGGGCTAGTCCCCAAAACATTGCACGAGTTCTTTGTTCCTAGATAACTTGAATTAAAAAATTACTTACCCCGATCTAATATTTTAATCTTTGTTTTGTATCTATTAAATGACAGGTTACTATTACTGTCCTGAACACAGTTTAGCACCCATAGGGGTGTTCGGGAATATATTTAGGTTCATCATCTTTGAATTACTTAAATTGGCAGTATATAAATATATGAAGATAATATTTATATTATTTTTGTGTATTGTCTCCACAATGGATGTATTAATAACCTCCTGATCGTTATCTTTATTATCCCGATTATAATTGAGATATATTAATATGGTTTTCTTTATATTATATTTTTTATTATTTTTGAATACTATTATCTATGTATCTAAATACTGTAACTGATCTGTTATTTAGTCGTAATTTCTGTCATTTGTCTTGATAAAAATTTAAGTGGGTGACTTCACTTCAAGGTCATCTTTACAAAATCATCTAGAGTGGGTTACTTTCTTCGGCTATGTGTATACAAAGGAGCATGAGGAAGCTCATGTCCATAATGGGGAGGATATTGACACAGCCCCAAATGATACACTATGGCTGAAAAGTGATATGGTCTAGAAATATTTAGACAGAATAAAGGTGAATAAAGCACCTGGACAAGATGACATACCCCCACGGATTCTAAAATAATTGAGCTCTTTCATTTCAAAGCCATTGTTTCTCATTTTTAAGAACTCTTTAATGACTGGCATAGTACCAATGGATTGACGTTAGGCCAATGTGATGCATATATTTAAAACGGGGTCAAAATCTTTACTAAGTAACTACAGAGGAGTTAGTTTATATAGTTTAGCTTCTATAGTTGGGAAGATACTGGAGAGTTTAACTGGGTCCCGGCCGCTGCAGTTATATTGCGGCAGGTTGGCTCCCCTGGGAGAGCCGCCATAACTGTGTTGGCCCTTTAAGACATTTTTTTACAGGTTACATGTTTAGTGTTGCAGAGGAGGTCTAGTGCTAGAATTGTTGCTCTCGCTCTAATGCATGCGGCGATACCCCACATGTGTGGTTTGAGCAGTGTTTACATATGTGGGCGGGACTTATGTGTGCGTTCGATTATGTGTGCAAGCACATGGCAACAGGGGCACTTTAAATATAAAGCACCCCTCTATGTTGACAGCATGTGGTCTTGTATAGTTCGGGGGGCACTTGTCCCCCCCCTTCCCTGGCCTAAATGCCCCACACTATATAAGGTCATGTGTTGCGGCTCATAGAGAGAGATAGACGGAGAGACAGTGTCTTAATTTCCTTTGAAGCTATTGCCATTACAGTTGGTGTATTGTGCCCCCTGCACAGTGTACATTTGAAGCTACCCCAATTGCTGGTGTTGTTCTGGTCCTACACCACAGGCAGCTGCAGCAGTTACAGTTGGTGTATTGTGCCACCTGCACAGTGTTTCACCTGAAGCTACCACAATTGCTGGTGTTGTTCTGGTCCTATACCATAGGCAGCTGCAGCAGTTACAGTCGGTGTATTGTGCCACCTGCACAGTGTACACCTGAAGCTACCCCAATTGCTCGTGTTGTTCTGGTCCTATACCACAGGCCGCAGCAGCAGTAACAGTGTTGGGTACATGCTCCTGGAGAATGCCCAGCGTTTTGAAGGCTCTGATGTTGATACCCAGCTAGAGGAAAGCAGTAGCGTGAGCCCAGAGAGAGGAGATGCCCAAGAAGGACAGCAATCTGGCAGTTATGTTCCACCAGCTGCAGCATACAGCCGCGTTTGCTCCAGTGATGAGGAGGGAGGGAATGATGAGGTCACTGACTCCACGTGGGCGCCTGATAGGAGAGAGGAGGAGGAGGAGGCACATCTCCAATGAGGCAGGATGCCCTCCAGGGGCCAGCTTAAGAGCAGCACACTGACTGAATCACACAGAGCTCCGCTGCCTGTGCAGGGCACTGCCTCTGTGTGTTATTCCAAAAGTTCTTTGGCATGGGCCTTCTTTGAGACGAGTGCATCAGATCACACCGCTGCTATTTGCATATGCATATATGTCTCAAGCGTATCTCACGTGGCCAAAACATCAGCCACTTGGGTATCCACACCAAAGAACAAAGCAGACCTCTCCTTGTTCCTCATCAGCTGGGATCTCCAACCCCACTATACATTCAGTCCTCTCTGAAACCTGCACTGAGAGGAATGAAGGTGTAGAATTAGGTGTGTCACAGCCAAGTACTTGCGGGAAATCTGCTAGCAGTACACCGACGTCTGATTCTACCAGGCAAATTTCCCTGCTCCAGCTGCTGGACCGTCAAAAGAAGTTCACTCCCAGCCATTCACATGTCCAGCAGTTTAATGCTAGTTTGGCTAAATTGCTAGCACTTCAACTGCTGCATTTTCAGTTGGTAGACTCTGCCCCTTCCATGAGTTTGAGCAATGTGCGGTTCCTCAGTGGCAGGGTACCAAATGCCCCTTTTTCTCACGGAAGGCGATTCCGGCTCTCTAGCGGCATGTGGAAGGCAATGTCCATGCCTCGCTGGACAGGGCGGTCAGCGGTAAGGTGCATATTACCGCTGACTCGTGGTCCAGCAGGCATGGGCAGTGACGTTACCTATCTTTCACAGCGCATTGGGTGACTCTTCTGGCAGCTGGGAAGGATGTAGGACAAGGTGCAGTAGTGTTGGAGGTTGTTCCGCCACCACGCCTCCAAAATGCTACTACTGGTGATTGTGACACACCTTTCTCCTCCACTCCCTCCTCTTCTTCTTCTTCCTCCATGGCCTCTTCCTGTGCTTTGTCCTCGGTGCTCTGTAGGCATTCAAGGGTCTACGCAAGTATGCAGGCAAAAAGATGCCATGCCGTGCTTGCGCTGGTGTGCTTGGGGGATATTCTGTCAGCTCTGCAGGGGCAGGCTGAGAGGTGGTTGACACCACGCCAGCTTAAGCCAGGAATGGTGGTTTGTGACAATGGCACCAACCTCCTCTCTGGCCCTCTGACAGGGACAACTGACCCATGTGCCCTGTGTGGTGCAGCGGTTCTTGGGCAGGTACCCGGGCTTGAGTCCCCATGATTAAGTCAAGTGAATGATGAAACATGTCGGGGCGTGGCTACTAGGTAACTGAGAGTGAGAGGAACCATCGGACGGCTCACATCTATCTTCACCAAGGTGCTAGCGAAGCCAAGTGTCTCGCATACCCTGGGTCCGCTAAAAATCACCAATGCTTTGGCAATCAGCTGTGTTAAAGTGTGCTGTGGCTTGACTTATTTGGCGTGGTTACAAGTTTTTAAATGTGAGTGTAACTTAAGAGGATTTTCTTATGTGTGATTAAAAGTTTTTTTACGGTATCACGCTATGGGAGCATTTCTTTTTCTCTATTTCATGAGAGCACTGTCTAAGAAAGTGTCAATTGGGTCAGCTTTTCTCCCGCTGAAGTGAAGGATTGTATGCCTGTTATCCACATCCCTGCAAAAAGGGTTTGGAAAGCGCTTTTCTGCCAAACACGTTGAGTGTGAGGCTGATTTAGTCGGTGAGTTAATTCACATAAGGGGGAGAAGAATCACATTTCACAGCGGTGTGGTGAAGGAAAGGCGGTTTGAGAGAGAAAAAAACACTGATCAATATTGCTTGTTAAAGTGAAATATGTTTTGGAGACTCACAGACTTTTGCAACATTGTATGAACACTGCATATGCTCTGCAATGCTCCCTGAGGAGTGTTTAAATGTATAGTGTGAACTATCACTTATTCACTGGGTTATTTATTTTTATTTAATGTTTATTTACTATTAATCATTTTTTAATTTTTTATTTTTTATTTATGTATACAATTTTTTTGAGCTATATTTGATGTACTTTGTAGTATAATATTTAGTGGTGCAATAGTCACTTGGTTTAGCGCCACGTGTTTCAATTATTTATAATAGGAACAAATACACAGAAATTACACATTATTTTAAGTGGCTGCTTAGTGGGGAAGGGTTATTTTGCTGGAAGCGCAGTGGTAAATACACAGGTGAAAGGGCATTAGTGAGTGTATTATTGATTTGCATAGGTAGCCAGGCTTACAAGATGTCCTGAGGCAGGCCAGGAAAGTCTGTGTGCATTTCCGCCAGTCATATAATGCCAGTGCTGAGCTCCAAAAGGAATTGAATCTGCCCAAAAACCGCCTAATCTGTGAAATGCCCACCAGGTGGAACTCAACATTGGCCGTGCTGCAGTGGCTGCACATGCAGCAGAGAGCCATCAATGAGTATCTGTGCGACTACGGCACCAAGACAGGGTCAGAGGAGCTCGGTTTTTTCCCCACGCCAGTGGGCCATGATCAGGGATGCATGCACTGTCCTGTCACCATTTGAGGATGGTGAGCAGTGACAGTGCATGCATCAGTGACACTGTACCTCTTGTCCACCTGTTGGAGCACACGCTGCATGGAATAATGGACAGGGCACTTGAGGCAGAACAGAAGCAGGAAGAGGAGAACTTCCTTGCCTATCAAGGCCCCCTTTATCCAGACAGTGTTCCTGCTGGCCTGCCGATCACACAGGAAGAGGACGAGGAGGAGGAGGATTGTGTCAGCATGGAGGTGGAGCCTGGCACTCAGCATCAGCAGCAGTTTTTAGGGATGATTTACAGTCTCAAGAAACCCATGCACTTGTGCATGGCTGGGAGGAGGTGGCTGCAGATCATGTCGTCCTTAGTGACCCAGAGGACTCTGGACCGAATGCCTCAGCTAACCTACGCTGCATGGCCTCCCTGATCCTGCAAAGCCTGCGGAAGGATCCTCGTATTCAGCGGATCAAGGAGAGGGATCATTACTGGCTGGCAACTCTCCTTGATCCACGGTACAAGGGTAAGGTTGAGGACCTTATCTTGCCATCGCAGAGGGAGCAGAGGATGAGACATCTTCGGGAGGACTTGCAGAAAGGTCTGTGCAACGCGTTTCCAGAGACTGGCAGGTGAGAAATTCCTAGTCCTGGACAACATGTTGCTGAGGCTTTGGTCAGTCACAGAAGGAGTGGTGGGGAAGGTGGTCGTCTGACTGATGCGTTCAGACAATTTTTTAGTCCGCAGCCCCAAGGTATGATCTGTTCCAGCAACCATTGCCAGCGTCTGATTTAGATGGTGCAGGAATACCTAGGGGCAAGATCAGACTCGGACACCTTTCCCACCGAAAATCCTCTGGGTTACTGGGTCTTGAGGATGGATCACTGGCCAGAGCTTGCACAGTAAAAAATTGAGCTACTGGCCTGTCCTGCATCCAGCATTCTTTCGGAATGCACATTCAGTGCTGCTGGAGGCTTTGTAACCGATCACAGGGTGCGCCTGTCCACCGACTCGGTTGATCGACTGACCTTCATAAAGATGAATCAGTCTTGGCTCACCACCAGCTACCAAGCACCTGAAGCTGATGTAACCCAATATTTTTTTTTTAAATGTCACATCCCTTCAAGACTGCCTATGCTGAGTGACTATCCTGTTATACTGACTGACTATGCTCTTCCTCCTCAATGATCCTGCTGTTAGCTTTGAAGAACATTTTTGGTTCTGGGCGCCGCCACCAGTGGCTAAGGCCCAATTTTTCAGCCCCTGTTTAACAGGGGCGTGTAATTACAATTTTTGATGCTATACTTTAGGAGAAAAATGCTCAAAACTGTCAAGCATTGGGAGCATGTATCTAACTTCTCTTCTTCCTACAATACAGTGCTTTAACCAATCGCCAGGCACCAATATGACACTGGGAAACTTGAAGCAACTTGGAGCTTACACAGGGCTTCCTTTCTTCTTCCCCTTTAGTATGCTCAGCGGAACAAGATGCTAATTAACCACTCCCTGCCCAGCCGCTGCAGTTATACTGCGGCAGGTGGGCTCCCCTGGGCGAGCTGCCGTAGCTATACATCGGCTCTCTTTCAGACCACTAGGGGGCGAGCAAGCGCCGCCAGAGGCATGCACGCACGCCCATGGTATGCTGCTGGAGCCGGTGCACGTGCCCCAAGATCGCTCCACACAGAAACAGAACGGAGATCTACCAATGTAAACAGAGAGATCTCCGTGCTGTCACCATCGCAAATAACCATCGCCATTACTAGTATAAAAAAAATATATATTAATAAAAATGCCATAATATAGCCCCGATTTTGTAGACCCTATAACTTTTGCCAAATCAATCAATACACCCTTATTGTGATTTTTTTTTACCAAAAATATGTAGACGTATACATATTGGCCTAAACCAAGGAAGAAATTTGTTTTTAAAAAAAACTATTTGGGGATATTTATTATAGCAAAAAGTAAAAATAAATATAGTTTTTAAAAAAAATTCTCTCTTTTTTTGTTTATAGCGTAAAAAATAGAAGTCGCAGTGGTGATAAATTATCACCAAAAGAAAGCCCTATTTGTGGGGGAAAAAGGACATCAATTTTGTTTTGTACAAAGTCACAAGCTCGTGCAATTTTCAGTTAAAAGGATGCAGTGCCAATTTGCAAAAAATGGTTTGGTCATTAACCACTTAAGCCCCGGACCAATTGTCAGCCTAAGGACCAGAGGTCTTTTTACAATTTCACACTGCACTGATTTAACTGGTAATTGCGTGGTCATGCAATGTTGTATCCAAACAAAATTTGTGTCCTTTTCTTCCCACAAATAGAGCTTTCTTTTGATGGTATTTGATTGCCTCTGCGATTTTTATTTTTTACGATATAAAAGGAAAAAGACTGAAAATTGTGAAAAAAAAAGATATTTTCTACTTTTGTTATAAGAAAAATCGAATAAACTCAATTTTAGTCATACATTTAGGCCAAAATGTATTCAGCCACATGTCTTTAGTAAAAAAAATGTCAGTAAGCGTATTTTTTTTTTTTGTCCC
This sequence comes from Lithobates pipiens, assembly GCF_037356315.1. NCBI lineage: Eukaryota > Metazoa > Chordata > Amphibia > Anura > Ranidae > Lithobates > Lithobates pipiens. The sequence goes on from NW_027507790.1 coordinate 11,470,922, forward strand.
AAGTGATTGAATAATGACAATAAAGAAAAGTTTACAAAAAGTTGTCCCTAAATGATATATTGCTCACACATGCCATAGTTATATGTGGAATTGCACCCCAAAATATATTCTGCTGCTTCTCCTTCTTTTTGGGAGCCTAGCCGCACCCCGAAAACCAATCACTGCCTTCAGGATTTCTAAGGGTGCAAATTTTTGATTTCACTCCTCACTACCTATCACAGTTTCGAAGGCCATAAAATGCCAAAATAGCACAAATCCCCCCCCACCAAATGACCCCATTTTGGAAAGTAGAAACCCCAAGTTATTTACTGAGAGGCATGTTGAGTCCATGGAATATTTTATATTTTGCCACAAGTTGCGGGAATATTACAAACTTTTTTTTTTGCACAAAGTTGTCACTAAATGATATATTGCTCACACATGCTATGGGCATAAGTGAAATTACACCCTAAAATAAATTCTGCTGCTTCTCCTGAGTACGGGGATACCACATGTGGGGGACTTTTTGAGAGCCTAGCCACGTACGGGACCCCGAAAACCAAGCACTGCCTTCAGGATTTAAATATAAAACGCTACCAAATAAAAATGTTAGCGATTGCAGGGACCAGGCCTGACTCTGCGAACGCTGCAGTTATGTGTTTAGTGTTTTGTAAGTGACAGTGATCGATCGATACTGCACTTGGGTGGGCTGGGCAGAGGGGCAAAACGCAGGTGCTAGCAGGTATCTGGGCTGATCCTGCTAACAATGTGTTTTTTTGGAACCCTAAACTGCTGGGGACACTAGTATAGATCTGATCAGATCAGATATTGATCTGCTCAGATGCTATACCATTACGGGAGGTGTATGCTTTGCGCGTGGGTGTTAGCAGTACTGGCACTAACCTAGCGCTGCCTGGGGCGGCGCAGACCCTATCTGACCCTAAAACCTAATTGATATCACCCGCCGGGTGATCAGGGGGTTAAACCTTTATTGGGTAATAAATGGTGGGTGCCCTGATGCTATAAAAAGCAAACTAACTAACCAGAGTCACCCGTAACACTTATATGGTGATCACTGGTGAAAGGGTTAACTAGGGGCAATCAGGGGGTTAAAACCTTTATTAGGTAGTATATGGGGGTCCCTGGGGCTATATAAAAACCTGACGGGGAACCTAAATAACTAAATAACTAACTGGCTATCCAGCGTCACCAGTGACACTTATACGGTGATTGCTGGTGAAAGGGTTAACTCTAGGGGCAATCAGGGGGTTAAAACCTTTCTTAGGTAGTATATGGGGTACCTAACACTATAAAAACCTGGCGGTGAACCTAAAAAATAACTAGCTACCTAGTGGCACCAGTGACACTAATGCAGCAATCAGAAAAACGATCGCTTAGTGACACTGGCAAAAGGGGGTGAAAGGGTTACCTGGGGGCAATCAGGGGGTTAAAACCTTTATTAGGCAGTATATGGGGTCCCTGACGCTATATAAAAACCTGACGGGGAACCTAAATAACAAAATAACTAACCAGCGTCAGCAGTGACACTTATACAGTGATCGCTGGTGAAAGGGTTAACTCTAGGGGCAATCAGGGGGTTAAAACCTTTATTGGGTAGTATATGGGGGTACCTAATGCTATAAAAACCTGGTGGTGAACCTAAAAAATAACTAGCTACCTAGCAGCACCAGTGACACTAATGCAGCGATCAGAAAAACGATCGCTTAGTGACACTGGCAAAAGGGGGTGAAAGGGTTAACTCTAGGGGCAATCAGGGGGTTAAACCTTTATTAGGGGGTAGGGGGCTACCCTGGACCTAACACTAACTGCCCTGACAATTTTTACAGTTACAACTGACACTAAATGCAGTGATCAGTAAATAAATGATCACTGCAATCAGTGACACTGTGACTGGAGGGGGGGATCAGGGGGGTGACAGTGTGCCTATGTGTACCTACATGTCAGTGTAGTGTTGGTGCACACTTACTATGTCTTCTCTCCTCGCAGTCCGGTCAAAAAGACCGCCCCGAGGAGAGTGACATCACTTCCTCCTGCCTGTGTTTACACTACACAGGCAGGGGAAGCTTCTCATTTGCCAGGAGCGATCGAGAGGGGATGGCCAGAAACCAATGGCCATCCCTTCATCCCGGATCGCTCCTGAAGCGAAACGGACCACCGCAGCCAGCGGGAGGGGGTCCGGTCGGACCCCCCACCCGCTGGAAGGCAGGCACGTATGGGTACGTGCTTGTGCCCGTCCGTGCCATTCTGCCGACGTATTGTTACATGCGACAGTCCTAAAGTGGTTAAGAGGGCAAATCTTTCGGGGCTGAAGTGGTTAAGTGAATTTCAATCTGACCATTTAAGAGTACTCAGTAGTTATCTAGATAGGTTTCTAATTTGTTTAATTGAATTTGCACCCAAAAAATGAGTGTTCAAAAGTCACCTGGGTCCTTTAGATCAGGGGTCTCCAAACTGCGGCCCGAGGACCAGATGTGGCCCTTTGCTATCCTTTATCCGGCCCTTGGGGCACTATTCCTCCCACTGACACCAACAATGGGGCACTATATCTTCCACCGATACCAATGATGTAATACTGTTCCTCCTACTAATACGGGGAATACTTCTCCTCCTATTGACCACCAACCTTGAGGCCATATTTATTCTCACTGATGCTGGGCCCGTGACATTTTCTACCCCCACTGGCCACAATCCGGCCCTCCTATAGTCTGAAGCACAATAAAGTGGCCCTTTGTTTGAAAAGTTTGGAGACCCCTGTTCTAGATCAATGCCTGGTCATTAACCACTTGCTTACTGGGCACTTAAACACCCTTCCTGCCCAGACCAATTTTCAGCTTTCAGTGCTCTCACACTTTGAATGACAATTACTCAGTCATGCGACACTGTACCCAAATTAATTTTTTGTCCTTTTTTTCCCACAAATAGAGCTTTCTTTTGGTGGTATTTGATCACCTCTGGGGTTTTTATTTTTTGCGCTATAAATGAAAAAAGACCGAATTTTTTTTAAAAAAACGCATATTTCTTTGCTTCTGTGACAGAATTATGCAAATTATAAATTTTTCTTTATAAATTTTGGCCACAATTTATACTGCTACATATCTTTGGTAAAAATAACCCAAATTAGTGAATATTATTTGGTCTTTGTGAAAGTTAGAGAGTCTACAAGCTGTGGTGCGAATCGCACAAAATTGATCACATCTGATGTACTGGTGGCCTATCTCGCTTCTTGCGACCCGAACAAGTCAGGAAAGTACAAATACCCCCCAAATGACCCCTTTTTGGAAAGTAGACATTCCAAGGTATTTAGTAAGAGGCATGGTAAGCTTTTTGATGTTGTCATTTTTTTCCCACAATTCTTTGCAAAATTAAGATTTTTCATTTTTTTTATTTTTTTCCACAAAATTGTCATTGTAATAGGTTATTTCTCTCACATGGCATGTGTATACCACAAATGACACCCCCAAAAAAATTCTATGCTACTCCTCCTGAGTATTACAATACCACATGTGTGGGACTTTTTCACAGCCTGGCTACATAGAGAGGCCCAACATGCAGGGAGCGCCATCATGTGTTCTAGGAGCATAAATGAACTTGTTGACTACCTATTACACTTTTGAAGGCCCTGGAGCACGAGGACAATGACACGTGGCACTGATGACAGATGGCACTAATATGTGGCACTGATGACACGTGGCACTTATACGTGGCACTGATGACATGTGGCAATAATACGTGGCACTGATGACAGATGGCACTAATATGTGGCACAGATGACGCGTGACACTGATGACAGATGGCACTGATAAGTGGCATTGATGACACGTGACACTGATAACAGATGGCACGTGACACTGACAGGTGGCACTGATGACAAATGGCACTGATGACAGATGGCACTAATATGTGGCACTGATGACAGATGGCACTATGTGGCACTGATGACACGTGGCACTGATGACAGATGGCACTTTTACGTGGCACTGATGACAGATGGCACTGGGGACAAATGGCCCTGACAACAGGTGGCACTGGGGACAGATAGCACTAACAGGTGGCACTTGGGACAGATAGCACTAACAGGTGGCACTGGGGGCAGGTAGCACTGGGGTGGATGGCACTGGGGCGGATGGCACTGGGGTGGATGGCACTGGGGCAGGATGTCAGTGGGGTGGATGGCACTGGGGCAGGATGGCACTGGGGGAGGATGGCACTGGGGCGGATGGCACTTTTTTAAACTTTTTTTTTTTACACTTACGGCCGCTGCAGCCGTTCATCTCTCCCCTCTCACACGCTGTCTGTGTGAGGAGGGAGAGCGGCGCTGAAAGATGATCTCATATGTTTACATATGAGATCATCTCACATTGGATCTGCCGATCGTGCTGTAAACGGCCGCAGTGATTGGCCATTTACAGTGATCTGTGTTTGCCTGTCTCCGGGGGACACAGCAAACACAGAACTTCCCCGATGCGCGCCCGCGGCGGCGCGCATTGCGGAAGTAAACAACAGGACGTCCAGGGACGGCCTCCCGGACGAAAACGCCTGCTCTATAGCCGTCATTCGGCTATAGGGCGGGCGGGAAGAATAAGCAGTATTATAAGAATAAACATTGCTACCTCAAAAAGCAAACAAAGAGTACTGTACATGAATATTGAATAATTTGACCAAGTAAACTCTTTATTTCCCTGTCTGAATGTTTATTGAGCTTTTGGATTCTGTCTTTGGTGTCCTGTTTCGATATAACAATGTGGCCAAATCTGTTCTGTTCTGGTTTTGCATCCCTGTTGAACTTCCTGATTGTTTTCGGGAAAAAAGAAAACTTGCATGATAAATACCGCACCTGGTCCAGCAATATTAAGGATGTGTTTTCTCCTGGCCAAATCATATCATGATGAACAATGATTAAACAGGTCTGGTAGTCTATACTTACAGTGATTGCCAGTGAATTAGACCTTTCTTTGATGATGCTCAGCACAGTACACATTTTGGTGCATTTTGTTTTAAAAGCTAAAGTTTACAGCATAAATTATCTCTTTATGCGTGTTTAATGTGTACCTGTTTGTCACAGATGCTGATTATTAAACTGCTTGTAATAGTGTTATTCTGCTGTGAACGTATTACGTTTGTTGTGAATGATTAATGACATACTTTGGTAATGTAACTTACTGGTGCCACAGGAAATATTTTTTAAGTTACTTCAATACCTACATTTGTGTTAAGGTACATTATGTAGTTACAAACATGACCATTATTTAAAATACTTTCAGCTGTATCTTTGAAGACAGTAGTTAACCCTTGTTATTGTAGGCCTTACCAACTCAGGGGTTTAACTGTGTGTAAACCTTGTCTGTTTCTGACTGTTAAACCACCTGTCACATATTATACAGACTTACATTACATTAACACGTTTTTTCTGACAACGTTTTAATGTGGCTGCATTCAGCTCCTAGTTTCTATACAGAACAGTCACACCAAAGAAAGGAACGGTATTAAATACCATTAAAATAATTGAGCCTGGCAAGTTTTGCTGTGTGTAGGTGTGATTCTAATAACCTTGTATGTTTCCTAAAACACTCTTAGTTCCTCCTCAAAGAACAGGTTATCCATTGTTCTACTGAGACGTTTTGAGCAGTGTAGAAACTTGAATAACCGATAGTTCTCCTGTAAATATATACCACGTTTGGGGTCCATGGTTTACAGAGCTATCTCCTCTCTACTAATTTCATAGGCTACATTTATTCAGTTGTACATATTAAAGTAACCCTGAAAATAGTGCTTTGTATATAGGGTCAAAATAAATTCTTCCCTGCCAACACCCATAATGCACAGCCTGTTACCCCGAGACAATAACCACTCCCAATCACTGTTCGTTGTATGGGAGAGAGGGGGGGGGGGGGGGCTGTGCCCAGGTTAAGACAAATATTATGCTCTGTGCAATATGTACTCCAAAGCACTACATGCTGTGCAATACACAGTCCTTCAACCCTGTGCAATACACTCTCCGGTAGCCTGTGTGACACACAGTCCTGAGCCCTGTGCTTTGTATGAGATGCACTCCTGCAACCTGTGTGATATGCAGACCTGAGTCCTGTGCCTTGTGAGCTACATACACCCAATTCCTGTATAATAGATCTGCGCAGCCTATTGCATTAGGGACACACAGGCATACCTGGTACACTCTAAGCACGCATGCCATATACACTCTTGAGCACTGTGTTCCGTGCAATATACACTCCTGTTTCCTGCGTGATATGCATTCCTGTATTCTGTGCAATACATACTCTTCCTGAGCAGTGGCAGCCCATGCATTAAGGGCACATGGGCGCTGCCCCCCTATCCATGCGTCCGGCCCCCTGATCTACATACAGGGACACCAGATGCATGGATTCCAATGGGGGGGTATTTTTGAAGCATGTGATTAGAGCCAGAGGCTCTTATAGGCTTCAAAAAAGGGTGGGCTCTGGGTGCAGAGCACTGCACCCAAAGCCCACCCAGTTGTGTGACAATAACGAATGAATATTCATTATCATCACACTGATCCTCCTCCTGGCGATGTTTTTTTGCTGCTTGCCATCAAGGGGGGTCCTGGTTAAGTGCAGCTATCCACCCAGGGGGGGTTCTAATTAAGTGCTGCTGGCTGCCTGGGGGGGGTGGTTGATTGCCACCCCCCTCCCCCCAAAAAAAACACCAGCCGCCACTGTGCCTGAGCCCTGTTTGTGAAAAGCACTCCTTAGCTTTGTACATTGTGCATTATACTGCACACTCCTGTGTCCTTCTTTACCTGAAGAAGTCATATGACAAGTGGAGCCAGTGACATCACTTCCGGTGTCTCCGATAACCGGCAGTGTGGTTAGGAGGCGATCCTTTGAGTGTTCACCTTGTCTTTTATGTGATTTTGAAAGATGTTCTAAATTTTAACTGTTACTAAATTTACTTTTAATAAAAGCAGAAGTATGGATAGTTACATCAGAGGGACCACTGGTGACATGGATTACATGTGGCGGAAGTGTCCAGAATCTAGAGACCAGTTTCTTATGATAAAAAGAATCTGACCGCATGGTCTTTTCCAAAGGTGAGCAGTCAATTCACTAGAAGGTTGCCGGTAGAGGTCACTCATTCACTTTTTTATAACATTTGAGCACGTCTGATAACAGGGGCCAATAGATTGTGGATGAAGCCCCTGCTTGCTTTTTGGCAGGCTGCTTGCTCAGATAAGGGCCTGGTATGGATTTTGGGGGGGATCCCATGTGTTTTTTTTTACATTTTGGCATATTATATAGTGTACACTAACTTCACTGTATATATATATATATATATATATATGTATATATATATATATACATACTAGACTGCCTGCACTGTATATATAGTCTACACTGAATGCAGAGTGTGTGTATATATATATATATATATATATATATACGGTATCTCACAAAATTTAGTACACCCCTCACATTTTTGTAAATATTTAATTATATCTTTTCATGTGACAACACTGAAGAAATTACACTTTTCTACAATGTAAAGTAGTGATTGTACAGCTTGTATGACAATGCCTCCTGTCTCCTCAAAATAACTCAACACACAGCCATTAATGTCTAAACCACTGGCAAGAAAAGTGAGTACACCCCTAAGTGAAAATGTCCAAATCGGGCCCAATTGGCTATTTTCCCTCTCCAGTGTCATGTGACTCACTAATGTTACAAGATCTCAGGGGTCAATGGGGAGCAGGTGTGTTAAATTTGCTGTTATCACTCTCACTCTCTCATACAGGTCACTGGAAGTTCAACATTGCACCCATGGCAAAGAACTCTCTATGGGTCTGAAAAAAATAAGGCTGCAGAAAGATGGCCTAGGCTATAAGAAGATTGCCAAGACCATGAAACTGAGCTGCACAATGGTGGCCAAGACCATACAGTGGTTAACAGTGGTTTTCCACACAGAACAGGCCTCACCGTGGTTAACCAAAGAAGTTGAGTGCACATGCTCAGCGTTATATACAGAGGTTGTACTTTGGGAAATAGACGCATTGCTGCAGATGTTGAAGGGGTGGGGGTCAGCCTGTCAGTGCTCAAACCATATGCTGCACACTGCATCAAATTGGTCTGCATGGCTGTCATCGCAGAAAGAAGTCTCTTATAAAGGTGATGCACAAGAAAGCCCGCAAACAGTTTGCTGAAGACAAGCAGACTAAGGACATGGATTACTGGAACCCTGCCCTGTGGTCTGATGAGACCAAGATTAACTTATTTGGTTCAGATGGTGTCAAGCATGTGTGGCGGCAACCAGGTTAGGAGTACAAAGGCAAGTGTGTCTTGCCTACAGTCAGTCATGGTGGTGGGAGTGTCATGGTCTGGAGCTGCATGAGTGCTACTAGCACTGGGGGGCTACAGTTCATTGAGGGAGCCATGAAAGCCAACATGTACTGTGACATACTGAAGCAGAGCATGATCCCCTCCCTTCATAGACTGGGCAGCAGAGCAGTATTCCAACATGATAACGACCTCATACACACCTCCAAGATGACCACTGCCTTGCTAAAGAAGCTGAGGGTAAAGGTGATGGACTGGCCTAACATATCTCCAGACCTAAAACCTATTGAGCATCTGTGGGGCATCCTCAAACAGAAGGTCTCTAATATCCACCAGCTCCGTGATGTTGTCATGGAGGAGAGGAAGAGGACTCCAGTGGCAACCTGTCAAGCTCTGGTGAACTTGATGCCTAAGAGGGTTAAGGCAGTGCTGGAAAATAATTGTGGCCACACACAATATTGACAATTTGGGCCCAATTTGGCCATTTTCACTTAGGGGTTGTACTCACTTTTGTTGCCAACAGTTTAGACATTAATGGCTGTGTGTTCACTTATTTTGAGGGGACCGCAAATTTACACTGTTATACAAGATGTATGCTCACTACTTTAAATTGTAGCAAAGTGGCATTCTTTCAGTGTTGTCACATGAAAAGATATAATATATAATTTACAAAAAAGTGAGGGGTGTACTCATTTTTGTGATGTACTGTATATATATATATATATATATATATATATATATACTATACAGTAAGTGTATATATATATATATATATATATATATACTATACAGTAAGTGTATATATATATATATATATGTATTAATACACTGCCAGCACTGTATATATATTCTACATTACACTGACTACACTGTAAATATATATATATATATACTAAACTGCCTGCACGCCACTAACTAACCTGCCTCTAGCTAATGTTCTCTGATTCATAACACTATATACGACCGCAGCTTTATATAGTGTGGGGCGTAGATTTAGCCCCCTGTGCCATGATTGGCTAAAGGCACCCTGCCTTTGGCCCACCAAGACTTTCACAGCAGAGTGTGCTGTGATTGGCCAAAGCATGCATGTCAGGGGCATGCTTTGGCCAATCATCAGACATCAATGCACTGCAAACTCGAATTTGCCATGAACGTCCCATAATGTTCGATATTTGCCGAACGGGCGAACACCTGATGTTCGAGTAGAAATTACGTTTGACTCGAACATCGAGACCATCCCTAGTTGTCATTCAAACTGATGCATACACTTTGGTGGTTTGATATATTGAGCTGTATACATCTTCTAAACTGGGTAAGCAACTGTACACTTACAGCTGTGGACAATGTTTTAGCTTAGCATTGCTTCTAGGCCATAAAAGGATGTTTTCTATTTAATACAACCCAGAAAAATAAATGTGGCATGAGACAAAAAAGAATCTCCAAAAATTCACTGTACACTTCTACTAAGATAGTTACCAGGATGTTCTTAGCAGCAAGAAGAAAAAAAAGGAAGAAATTTGACAGAAACCATATGTTATCAAGCACAGAAGAATTCTTTAGTGGCAGTCAATTACATTCTGAAATGCAGAAACTTGTTTTAAAAATTGGTGAGGAATACAACAAATGTATTTTTATCTCCACTAATGAGTGCAGTCCTCAGCACAATAAAAATATAAGGCACTGAATGGATTTCTAAAGGAACATGGCTGGGAATTAGCGTTCTCTGTGACCATCTTTTGCACAATTATTAGCCTGGGGTGGCTGGTTTGTTCTCTACACATAAACATATGATGGTCCAGCTCTCTTCCTTCACTCTAACAATGAAGAGAGCCTCTTGGACAAAATAAAGTGGAGAATCAGTTATTTTCAATGGGGATATACACCGACCTGATGGAGGGGAATTAGTAGAAGCCATGAATGTAATCCTATAGACCAGAAATTGTTATTGTACATATAGCATTCCTGCCAGGCTGAACAGCAAAATGGGCAGGCTTCATTTATATAACTGAGATCCAGTTGAGGACTCTCATTATAAGGAGACAGATGGAGAGAAAGAAGAAAAATAGAACAGTGAATAGACTAGAGTGGAGTTAAAGACAGACGAAGAGCCAGCAGCTGGAGAAAAACACAGTACAGTATGCATGAAAATGCATTGCCGCCATAGAAAAGTGACTAACAAATTGGTAGCAAACCCTATAGTTATAGCTAATTGTTGTATTTGTAGGAATACTACCAATAATCAGAATGCAAGTATTATAATCTTCCAGTCAAGAAAATATTAATATCTATTATATTTATATATAACCATCAGCAAAAAAAGCCAAAGTGGCAATATGAGTCTGATTTAGACCGAGCGCGACATCTTCATATAAAACTAGACTGCTGTCTTCAAAGTATTGATTATTCATAAATAATGGTATACTTTTTTTGTCAACTTTATTGTTCATTTGTAGAAACAATAAAGTTCAATAAAATTCACAAGAAGCAAAGTTACATAAGTCATACAAACATACACCGATACATGTCACTGTTCATGAATTCAACAGTTTGAGAAAGACAGGAATGGTACTTACATAGGAAGATGGCAGGAAGGGAAGAAATAGGAAGGGGGATGAGAGAGAGGAGGGTGGGAGGATGAAAGAGAAGAATAAAGAAAAACTCACTCACACCATTATATGTTGCTTACAGTATCCTAAGAAGAAGGTAGAAAAGTACAAAAATAGCTTTCAGGAGAAAGAGAAATTTTAATGACACATGTGCTGCCCAGCAGAGGCGGCTCTAGGCTTTGCGAGGCCTTAGGCAAATCTGAGACATGAGGCCCCATTCACATCCATAATGGGAAAAATAATTCAAGCGATAAAAATTAACTGTATAAATTGCATATATTAAGAGTTTTAAATTCTATGAACTATGAATTCACCATTTATAGAATTTTCTCTAACCAATTCTTCTTTAATCAAATATATATTACATATATATTATATATAACATGCATATTTTTCCTTTGACATGAAGGTCAGGTTAATATAACCCAGTCAGCACAGAGTTCCCCCATATATCAGAGTCTGCAGGATTCCCCCTTGCAGTGCAAGGGAACTCTGATATAAAGGGGAATGCTGCGGAACATGATCTAAGGGGCAACCTGAAGACTTTGGTGTAAAGGGGAACTCTAATGTAAGAGAGGGGGGGGGCTCTGGTGACCAAAGTTTACCTTTATATCAGAGTTCACTGCATTCCCCTTTACATCACAGAGTTCCAACTTGCATTTAAATTGCAAACTCTAATGTGGAGGGGGCTCTGGGGTTCCTTCCGCAGAGTGAGAGAGTCGCAGACATGATGCAAGAGACGATCAGAGACTGCAGACATGATACAGGAGACGATCAGAGACTGCAGACATGATGCAGGAGATGATCAGAGACTGCAGACATGATACAGGAGATGGTCAGAGGCTTTAGACATGATACAAGAGATCAGTGGCGGCTGGTGCTCACAATTTTTTTTTTTGGGGGGGGGTGCAAACAAACTGAAAAAACAAAACAAAAAACAAAACATCAAACACAGCCACTGTGCCCATCAAATACAGCCACTGTGCCCATCAAGTGCAGCCACTGTGCCCATCAAGTGCAGCCACTGTGCCCATCAAGTGCAGCCACTGTGCCCATCAAATGCAGCCACTGTGCCCATCAAATGCAGCCACTGTGCCCATCAAGTGCAGCCACTGTGCCCATCAAGTGCAGCCACTGTGCCCATCAAATGCAGCCACTGTGCCCATCAAATGCAGCTACTGTGCTCATCAAATGCATGGCAACCCCTTTGTGGCAGACAGCATCTGTTTGATTGGGGGTAGGATATGTGCTAGGGGGGCTTGGGAGGGGAGAAGATATGTGCTGGGGGGGGGGGGTGGATTTCATATCCAAGCCCCCTGGTAGCAAAAGTCCTAAAGTCCCCCCAGCACACAGTGGGGCCACTAGGGTTGGTGTCACCTGGTGCGGTAGAACATGGTGTCACCCCCCTGCACTTAGCAGGCTAGTGTGCTGGTGTGGCTCTCCCTCCTTAACCTGTCACAATGGATGGAGCAGGGATGGGATGGGGGGGGGATAGAGCTGAAATGGCATCTGGGGAATGGATGGAGCCAGAATGGGAATGGGGGATGGATAGAGCTAGGATGGGATCGGGGTGGTGGATGGAGACGGGAGGGGATCAGGGTGATGGAGGGAGCTAGGTTGGGATTGGGGGGGGGGTGGATAGATCTAGGATGGGATCGGGGTGGTAGATGGAGCCGGGAGGGGATCAGGGTAATGGAGGGAGCCGAGATGGGATTGGGGGGGGTGGAGGGAGCCGAGATGGGATTGGGGGGGATGCATGGAGCTGGGATGGGATCAGGGAATGGATGGAGTCGGGATGAGATCGGGGGAATGGATGGAGCTGGGATTGGGGTGGGGTGGATGGAGCTGGGATGGGATGGAAATTGGATTGGATCAGGGGGGTGGATGGAACCGGGATGGGATTGGGGTGGATGAGCTGGGATATTACAGGGGATGGATGGAGCCGTGATGGAATGGAGCCGGTATGGTATGGGGGGATGGATGGAGCCAGGATGGGATTGGGGTGGGGTGGATGGAGCCGGGATAGTATGGGGGGGGTGGATGGAGCCGGGATGGTATGGGGGGGATGGATGGAGCTGGGATTGGGGGATGGATGGAGCCGGGATTGGATCGGGGTGGGGTGGATGGAGCTGGAGATGGTATGGGGGGAGGGATGGAGCTGGGATTGGATCGGGGGGAGGGATGGAGCCGGGATGGGATTGGGGTGGGGTGGATGGAGCTGGGGATGGTTGGAGCCGGGATTGGGGTGGGGTGAATGGAGCTGGGATGGTATGGGGGGGGGTGGATGGATATCCTCTCCCCCAAATAGCTCCAAGTTCACTCTGCTTGTCCCCCCTCCCTCGTCCTCTTCTTTATGCCCCCCTCCCCTCCAAGGCTAATGTTTAGATTACACAGACCTCAGACCAGCACGGCTCTCGGGGAATGCTGTGACTCGTTCCCGCCTCCTCCACTGTGTACAGGAAAACATCACAGCACAGGAGGAGGAGGAGGGGCGGGTTCAGTTCGCTCCGCTCCGCAGTGCACGATGTGTCAGGCAACTGGGGAGAGATCCCGGCTGCAATGCACAGCAGAGTGGAGTGGAGCTTGCGGCGTGCGGGAACGGAGACACCCCGCACAAGCCGCGGGAATCTGATTCGCCGGGACTTCAGGCCAAGAATGCAAGGCGGTCCCGGCGAATCATGGAGCTTGCGGTATGGGCAAATTAGGCGGTCGCAATTTGCTAGGCCCCTGCGGGGGGCGAGGCCTAAGGCGACCGCCTAATTTGCCTAATTGGAGAGCCGCCTCTGCTGCCCAGCCACTGAGTTCTTCCATCTAGATATCTACAGGTTCTAAATTGAATCTTTTCAAATGAATCCAGGTAACCCACATTAACTTAAGATTTTTTTTCTATTGGAAAAGAGAAGAACGTGCAGCCAAATTTGCCTTATGGAGGTATAATGCATTTTCATTTTATACAGTACATTAAATTAGGCTGAGAATATGGACAGATTAAATTTTTTCTACACAAAAAGACTCAAAAAAGGCTAGAGATTCCATGGATCTCATATTAGAAAGATGTTTGCAGAAGTTCAGCAATTGTGTGTATCCCCAATAATCCATCAGAAATTCCCCAAAGACACTTTGTAAGTCATTCAGAGACCAAAGTTAGTGTTGTGCCAAGAATTTAGAGCACTGAACCTTACCATCGGAGGCTTATGTACAAAAGTACTAAATAGATTCCCCAAGATGGAATCATGGGTAATCTCCCAAGTTAATTAATATAGAAGGTAGTCAGGCTAAAGCACCCCATTTATTGAAGGAGTCTCATATTTCTAGAGTGTCTTAGGTTAAAGAAGAGGTGGTGTCCAAGAGTCCCCTGTAAATTGCAGGGTCCAAGGGGTATAGGCTAGGTTCCTCCCATCCAAAGGATTTTCTAATGTGACCCAAATGTAATCTCGAAACAATATGATTCCAGTTTAAGATTCTAGCCAGAGCAATAGCTCTATAACATTTGGCAAAGTGAGGGAGACCTTGACCCTCTCCAGATTTATGGAGTTGCAGAAAAAAGTTGGCCAGTCTAGGTTTCCTGTTGGCCCATACAAACTGTGTAATGGACCTATTGATTGGTAAAAAAAGGATTTCAAAGTCTGATAGGTAGCATTTGAGGGATATAAAAACATCTTGGTAAAATATTCATGTTGGGATATTGACTCTACCCAGCCAAGTAAAGTATGCTTTGCCCCATTTGGTAAGATTTGATCTTCATGCGCTGAAATTTTGCATTACGTTGAGCAAATAAGGTTGATTTACTAGAGGTATATAGACTCTTCACTTTGTAAGGGAATTCACCCCAGAGTTTAGTAGATGAGGTAAAGTTCTGCTGACTTTCATCATCCAATCACGTGCAAGCAATTTTTTTTTTTTTATTATCTTTGCATGATTGGGCATTCTTTGCAAAGTGGAGCTTCACCACATCCACTAAGCTCTGAGGAAAATTCCTTTGCAAAGTGAGCAGCATAATTGCCTTTAGTAAAATAACCCCAGTGTGTACCTCAATGATGGCAGTACTCTGCCTTGTTGTTCACATAAATGACTCAACAACTAAAGAAAATATGTGAAATATGTGCCTTAAGGGGATAGTTTTATTTTATTAAAAGTACCTACATCCTATTATTCATTTGCAGAAGCACCATTTATAGAGGCTATCATTGACTTTATTGGTACTGCATAAGGACTTCACACAACAGGAAAATACAGTATCTCACAAAAGTGAGTACACCCCTCACATTTTTGTAAATATTTTATTATATTTTTTATGTGACAACACTGAAGAAATTGCACTTTGCTATAATGTAAAGTAGTGAGTGTACAGATTGTATAACAGTGTAAATTTACTGTTTCCTCAAAATAACTCAACACACAGCCATTAATCCACCGGCAACAAAGGTGAGTACACCCCTAAGTGAAAATGTCCACATTGGGCCCATAGTGTCAATATTTTGTGTGGCCACCATTATTTTCTAGCACTGCCTTAACCCTCTTGGGTATGGAGTTCACCAGAGCTTCACAGGTTGCCACTGGAGTCCTCTTGCACGCCTCCATGACGACATCACAGAGCTGGTGGATGTTAGAGACCTTGAGCTCCTCCATCTTCCATTTGAGGATGCCCCACAGATGCTTAATAGGGTTTAGGTCTGGAGACATACTTGGCCAGTCCAGAACCTTTACCCTCAGGTTCTTTAGCAAGGCATATTGCTAAAGATGCCTTCCTAATAGGATAGGTATATGACTCAGTATAGCTTAGTCCCTATAAAGATAGTGAGACATTCTGTAGAAATAGTGATTTATTTCTGTAGAAATAAAAATGTATGTGTTGGCTATCTAAAAACTCCTGAAGGAAATTCTCTCTGCGAAACAGGTCGAGAAGAACCTGGATATATATGCTATGTGAAAAGTTTGAAAGTATCGGCCTTTGGCTTTCACTATATTAGTGTGTCCAGTTTATAGAGAGCAATTGAGCACCTTGGTTTGGCACAATGTGTCTTTTATATGTTTTTTTTTTTTTTTTAATTGCTGTAATAAATATTACGTTTTATATATTTACCTGTTGTGTGAAGTCCTTATATAGTATAAGTCCATGATAGCTTCAACAAATGGTGCTTCTACAAACTAAAGAAAATAGCAATGGCGACAAAGGACAGCCTTGTCTGGTTTCATTAGAAGTTCGGAATGATTGGGATAAAGCACCAATAATTTTAACCTTAACTGCTGGATTTTTATAAAGGGAAAGTATCCAAGAAAGCATGTGGGGTTCTAAGCCTAGAGCTTGTAAAGTTCCCTTTAGGAACACTCAGTCCAACTTGTCCACCTTTGACATCTATAGATAAACGTAGATAGGGAGACAAATTTGAGCATGATCCAATGAATGATATGAAGTTCTTGAAGAGAGTTACCTATAGTCACACAACAATAAGAGAGAGAGAGAGAGGGAACAGCCTCAATATAGAGCAGAATATCACTTTATTCGTGTTTTTAAAAATGTGGCAATTGCACTCACATTTATACTGACAGTCAAGGTACATGAGAGTGAGAAAAAGAACACGGGGTCAAGGATGTATAAAGCTGTGAATGAAGTTCTCTTTCTTCACCATGGGGTAGCCCTCAGAGTGGGCCAGAACGGCAGACACCTGCACATTTCAAAAGTGGACAATGAGGATTTAGTAAAGTATTTTGCATAGTATTTGTAAATGATTTAGCAAGCATGTCATATAGTTCATTTTAATGCAAATGTGATTATTGTGTGAATAATTGTATTGCCAGTTTGTATAAGACGTAAAAATGTGTCTGTACATATCTTTACTAGTGATTCTTGTTGAGGTTAACTTGGCAAACTTAATAAAAGTCTAGGCAAGGGTTTGTCCAACAAATGGCATGGGTCTGGGCAGTGCTTGCTTGGCATGCTGTATTAACTGTATGTTATAGTTGAGCACATGCTTTTTAAATGTGACATACAGTGCAAAGTCTATGTATATATGCGTTGTTTGAATTCTAACTCTCATATATCTCACTTCAGATAGTGAGATTTATTGTTGCTCTCTCTTGCTACGTCTTTGAACCTTTTTCTGTGTCCTGAGGAAGCCTTTACGGCAAAACGCGTAGACGTGAAGCACAAGGGCTCAATGTACAAATTATATAATTTCCTATGATTTTTATATTGTTTTTAACACTGTTATAATATTGTATTTTTCAATAAAATAAATATTTTTTTCTACTTTCTTATTTGCTTCCATGCTTTAAAAGTCCAACCTGTTGATATCTATTTGGTATCTTCTTTGTTTTCCCTTAATATATTACGGATGTGGCATTGTGGGTGCTCCCTCCTTCCTATTTCTAACTGTATGTAGCCTCAGCTATATACAGTATACAGCACTGTGTTCCAGCAATTGGAGGAAAATTTCCGTCCCACTCCTGGAACAAAATAGTCAGGCTGAGCTCTGCTCAGCCATTCATGGCAAGTTTTGTATTCTATGAATGAATACAGAGCTTCCTCTAATTGGCTGAGGCAGAGATTGTGACGTCATCCAACCACCTGTCTACTTTCCTATGAATGGCTGAATCAAGAAGTTAGGTTTTAAGACACTGTAGATGATACAACAGTGTAAATTTGGTCAGCAGCAATCAATCAAGTATAGGTTTAACCTATGTATGTCTAAACTTTTTCTTTTCATTATGGGCATAGAAGAAGTGTGGAAATTAGGTGTAGAATGTTCTTGCACTTCATTTTTTTTTCTTTTAAACAATGAAGCAGCATGCTGCGAACTAAAGGAAGCTCCAGGAACAGATAGTTTATACAAGTGAATGCTGTGCTGTGAATACCCTAAACGTTAAAAAATGGCCTAGCAACATAACATAAAAAGTCCCTAGCAATAAAAAATATACACCCAAAATAAATAAAAAAAACAAAAAAGAAGAAAAGCCTTGTAGCAAAAAGATAAAGTTTTCTTTGCACAGAACAGCTAAACATGACCTGCTAAACTTTAAGCAACCAGAAAATAAAACTAAAGACAAAATAATAAGAACAAACAAAAAAGACAGCATGGGGTTTGATTGCCCAAAGATCTAGCAATCAGAATTATAATTACAAACTAGCCGAAATCTAATAGCTGATTCCCTTTCCCAATCTTTTCCTTACTGATAATAGTTCAGTGTGGTAAAGTCCAAAGTCTCACTGCCACATCCCTAAGTATAAATATGGAACAAGGAAAATTTGCCCATTAGGAGTTTAAATGCAGTACATAGAAATAGTAAAACAAAGTAGACATCAGAGACCTTAGTGCTGTGGAGGCAAGCAATGTAACAATTCTCTGGTAAGCAGACTAGGGGTAAGGTTTTAATCCGCAACTACCATGGGTTCACAGTGAGCCCTTGTACACACGGTCGGAGATTCCGACAACCAAATCCATCGGATTTTGTCCGTCGGATTTTGTCCGTCGGATTTTGTCCGACGGATTTTGTCCAAAACTGTTGTATACACACAGTCGGATGAAGTTGTCGGAAAATCCGATCGTTCAGAACGTGATGACGTTATTTTGTTACGACGGGACTACGTTCAGGCTAGTAGTCAATAGCTTTGGTCTAGGATTTTGATCTGAGCATGCGTGGCACTTTGTCCGATCGGAATTCTCTACACATGATCGGAGTATGTCCGATCGGAGCATTTTGTCGGAAACAATTTCCGGCAAGTTGGAAAATTTGGTCAGACGGAAAGAGTCTGATGCAGACCACACATAGTCAGAATATCCGACAAAATGCTCCGATCGGACACATTCCATCGGAATCTCCGATCGTGTGTACAAGGGCTAAGTCTTGCAACTTCAAAATTTGCTTCAAATTTATGTCAGATTGCACCATGGGGAATTTGTGTTAAAAACATAATGCACTGCATAAGCCATTGAATTATGCCCAGCTTTCAGTGCCAGTTTATAGTTTTAATAAGCCAGCCACCCTCACTAAAAAGGAGGGGGGGCGGGCAGGGCAGCCATAGTAACAGTGTATTGGAAGCTGCTGTAGGGAATAGGTGGAACAAGGAAAAATGGTCCCATTGGGTCTTTAAAGGCAGTAGATAAATATAGGATTAACACATTTTTTTTACTATTCAAGTTTAAACATTACAACGGTGTTCAGAAAAGGAGAAATTACAAATAACAATGCATGCTGACATATTTGTAGGTTAGACAAGATAGGGTACAAATTTGGGTGGGGGTAGGGGTGACTCTAACAAAAATTGCTGTACATTAGTGCTAATCCTATGGTTATGCATATTACTGGTATCATAGATAGCGGAAAATGATCCAGGGTTATGAAGATAGAGTAGGGGGTGGTAGAAAGCCCCTTAGGGGTTGGATGTAAACTGTCCTTTGTTGGGGTGAGGGGGTTCGCTGCCCACATTGGAGCTAGATTTGGGTAGCTTTGGTTTGCCCAGTAAGGCATACCAGGTGGTGTACTGGAAGATGGTCATGAGTTGGGGAATTTCTGGCATTGAAAAAGAGTGCAGATTAACAAATTTTAAATGACATGGTAAAATTGTGATCACAGTCACATAGTACAACATTTAAAACAAATATGGACAACCATACAATTGTTGCCCAATAGCTCATTCATCTGGAACCTTGGGTTGGTCTCATGGGGTTAAAGACCAAACCCGAATGTTCCCAACATGTTTCAGATTATAAGGAAATTCCTTCTTCAGGGAGAGATAAGAGCAAGGTACAGTGGCCTAAAGATGTAATAATAAACATGTAAGTATACACAAAGATAAGAATATACATATATATTTATTATTATATTTTTATACCACTATATCTCACCCTTATCTCTCCCTGAATAAAGAGTTTCCTTATATTCCAAAACATGTTGGGAACCTTCCTGTGATCTTCACATTTCTGGTTTGGTCTTTAACCCCATGGGACTAACCCAAGATTCCAGAGCCATAGGACACTGGATTTACAATTGTAATGGCTATGAATATTTGTTTTTAATTTTGTACTGTGTGACTTTAACCACTTTCAGACCGGACCATTTTGCTGGTAAATGACCAGAGGTCTTTTTACACTTTGGCACTGCGCTGTTTTAACTGGTAATTGCGCGGTCATGCAATGTTGTACCCAAACAAAATTTGCGTCCTTTTCTTCCCACAAATAGAGCTTTCTTTTGATGGTATTTGATTGCCTCTGCGATTTTTATTTTTTGCGATATAAACGTAAAAAGACCGCAAATTTTGAAAAAAAATGATATTTTCTACTTTTTGTTATTAGAAAAATCCAATAAACTCAATTTTAGTCATACATTTAGGCCAAAATGTATTCAGCCACATGTCTTTGGTAAAAAAAAAGTCAATAATTGTATATTTATTGGTTTGCGCAAAAGTTGTCACATCTACAAACTAAGGTACGTTTTCTGGAATTTACGCAGCTTTTAGTTTACGACTGCCTATCTCATTTCTTGAGGTGCTAAAATGGCAGGGCAGTACAAAACCCCCCCAAATGACCCCATTTTGGAAAGTAGACCCCCTAAGGAAATTGATAAGAGGCATGTTGAGCCCATTGAATATTTTATTTTTTTGCCTCAAGCGATTGAATAATGACAAAAAAAAATTTTTTTTTTTTTTTTACACAAAGTTGTCACTAAATGATATATTGCTCACACATGCTATGGGCATATGTGAAATGACACCCCAAAATAAATTCTGCTGCTTCTCCTGAGTACGGGGATACCACATATGTGGGACTTTTTGGGAGCCTAGCCGCGTACGGGGCCCCGAAAACCAAGCACCGCCTTCAGGCTTTCTAAGGGCGTAAATTTTTGAGTTCACTTCTCACTACCTATTACAGTTTTGAAGGCCATAAAATGCCAAGAGGGCACAAAACCCCCACAAATGACCCCATTTTAGAAAGTAGACACCCCAAGCTATTTGCTGAGAGGCATGTTGAGTTCATGGAATATTTTATATTTTGCCACAAGTTGCGGGAAAATTACAAACTTTTTTTTTTTTTTTTTTTTCACAAAGTTGTCACTAAATGATATATTGCTCATGCATGCCATGGGCATATGTGAAATGACACCCCAAAATAAATTCTGCTGCTTCTCCTGAGTACGGGGATACCACATATGTGGGACTTTTTGGGAGCCTAGCCGCGTACGGGGCCCCGAAAACCAAGCACCGCCTTCAGGCTTTCTAAGGGCGTAAATTTTTGAGTTCACTTCTCACTACCTATTACAGTTTTGAAGGCCATAAAATGCCAAGATGGCACAAAACCCCCACAAATGACCCCATTTTAGAAAGTAGACACCCCAAGCTATTTGCTGAGAGGCATGTTGAGTCCATGGAATATTTTATATTTTGCCACAAGTTGCGGGAAAATTACAAACTTTTTATTTTTATTTTTTTTCACAAAGTTGTCACTAAATGATATATTGCTCACGCATGCCATGGGCATATGTGAAATGACACCCCAAAATAAATTCTGCTGCTTCTCCTGAGTACGGGGATACCACATGTGTGGGACTTTTTGGGAGCCTAGCTGCGTACGGGGCCCCGAAAACCAAGCACCGCCTTCAGGCTTTCTAAGGGCGTTACAGTTTTGAAGGCCATAAAATGCCAAGATGGCACAAACCCCCCCCAAATGACCCCATTTTGGAAAGTAGACACCCCTAAATTTAGGGGTACACTAGTGAGACTAGGTAATAAATGGCGGGTGCCCTGAAACTATAAAAAAATAACTAACCAACCAGCGTCACCTGTAACAGTTATATGGTGATCACTGGTGAAAGGGTTAACTAGGGGGCAATCAGGGGGCTTTATGCGGTAGTATATGGGGGTCCCTGGCGCTATAAAAAGCTGCGGCGAACCTAAATACCTACCTGCCTAACTAGTGTCACCTGTGACACTAATACAGCGATCAGAAAAACGATCGCTTATTAGGCTGGGTTCACACTGGAGCGATGCGGGAACGCCACGAATGCGCGGCGGGTTCCCGCATCGCATGCCTCCCGGCGGCAGTTCACACTGCCCTATGCGAACTGCTGGGAGTGTCAGTGAAATGTTAATGACACCCCCAGATCAGTTCGCATATCGCAGTGCGATCTGCAAACTTGGATCGCATGGTGTGAACACCCATGCGATCCGATTCTGCTGCGGACCAAAAAAAGGGTCCCGTGCGAGTTTGCGGCGGGTGCGGCGGGTGCGACACGAATTCAGCCATACTATCTGTATGGCTGAACTCGAATCGCACAGAGATCGGATGTGATTTGCACTGCAGTGCGGTGCGAATCACATCCGTTCTCATAAACCGCTGCAATGTGAACCCAGCCTTAGTGACACTGGCGACGGGGGGTGATCACGGGGTTAAACCTTTATTGGGGGGGTTAGGGGGGTACCTTAGAACTAAAGGAGGCTAACCCTAACTGCCCTAACAGTTATTAGTCACAAATGACACCCGCCGGGTGATCAGGGGGTTAAACCTTTATTAGGTAATAAATGGCGGGTGCCCTGAAACTATAAAAAAATAACTAACCAACCAGCGTCACCTGTAACAGTTATATGGTGATCACTGGTGAAAGGGTTAACTAGGGGGCAATCAGGGGGCTTTATGCGGTAGTATATGGGGGTCCCTGGCGCTATAAAAAGCTGCGGCGAACCTAAATACCTACCTGCCTAACTAGCGTCACCTGTGACACTAATACGGCGATCAGAAAAATGATCGCTTATTAGGCTGGGTTCACACTGGAGCGATGCGGAAACGCCGCGAATCCGCGGCGGGTTCCCGCATCGCATGCCTCCCGGCGGCAGTTCACACTGCCCTATGCGGACTGCTGGGAGTGTCAGTGAAATGTTACTGACACCCCCAGATCAGTTCGCATATCGCAGTGCGATCTGCAAACTCGGATCGCATGGTGTGAACACCCATGCGATCCGATTCTGCTGCGGGCCAAAAAAAGGGTCCCGTGCGAATTTGCGGCGGGTGCGGCGGGTGTGGCGGGTGCGGCGAATGGCTGAACTCGAATCGCACAGAGATCGGATGTGATTTGCACTGCAGTGCGGTGCGAATCACATTCGTTCTCATAAACCGCTGCAATGTGAACCCAGCCTTAGTGACACTGGCGACGGGGGGTGATCACGGGGTTAAACCTTTATTGGGGGGGTTAGGGGGGTACATTAGAACTAAAGGGGGCTAACCCTAACTGCCCTAACACTTATTACAGTCACAAATGACACCAATGCAAAAAAAAAAAAAAAATGACATTGGTGTCACTGTGACTGGGGGGCAGGGGTAATTGGGGGGGTGATCGGGGGGGTGTGAGTGTGCCTGGCATGTTCTACTGTGTGTGTAGAGTGTTGGTGCAACTCACCGATCCGCTCTCCTCCGTGTCGGAACGAAAAATACCGACACGGAGGAGAGAATACATCACTTCCTCTCCTGTGTTTACATTACAGGAGAGGAAGTGATGTCACGGTGGATTCCTATTCGTCGGGAGCGATCGCGAGGGGGTGGCCATGAATGAATGGCCGCCCCCTCGTCCCGGATCGCTCCCGGACGAAAACCGACCGCCGCAGGCACCGGGCGGGGACCCGATCGGGCCCCCGACCCGCGGGAGGCAAGGGACGTACATGTACGCCAATATGCCTGCCCGTGCCATACTGTCGACGTACATCGTCGTGCGGCGGTCGGCAACTGGTTAATCACAATTTTACCATGTTCAAATGAAATGTGTTAATTTTATGCTTATCTTTATTACTATTTCTATCTACTGCCTTTAAAGTCCCAATGGGGCCATTTTTCCTTGTTCCATCCTTTCCCTACAGCAGCTTCCAATACACTGTCACTGTGGCTGCCCTATCCCCCCTTTTATAGCTAGGGGACTGACTTATTAAAAGGCTTTAAACTGGCACTGCCTGCTGGGCATAATTCAATAGCTTATGCAGTGCCTTATGATTTTAACACAAATTTCCCTAGGTGAATTCTGACATAAATTTGAAGTAAATTTTGAAGTTGCAGGATTCACTGTGAACCCATGGTAGTGGCGAATTGAAACCTCTTCCCTAGTCTGCTTACCAGAGAATTGTTACATTGCTTGCTTCCACAGCACTAAGGTCTCTAATGTCTACTTTGACATTAGTGCCGTCCCATTTTTTAGGACTGTTCAACTCTATTTCCAAGTTCTGGGAAATAAGTGTAGGATTGCCTAGCAACTTAGCACTTTACTCGGTCATTCACTCCACCTTTTCCAAGCAACAGGGCTAGCAGCAACTAATACAAACATACCCTACACTCTGACTCTATACTTGGTAAACAGAAGTACACCTTATTTGAAATTACTCCTGCTTCTGAATCACCACCAACACATACATTTAATGTAATAATCTTTGTAATACAGGATCGATTAAGTAAAATGGGTCAAGCGTGCTGACGCAAATTTTTTTTAAATAACTCAAATTGATAAGATTCTTTATAAAAAGCTGATTGCAAAAAAAAGAACAATAAAAATAATGCAGATTTCTATCAAGGTAAATATTATAGTGGATTTAATTTTTGCTATCAGTGAATTACAGTGATTCTGTAAATCTAACAAATGTTAAAAACTAAAAATGGAACTTCTGCAGCCTTGGTGAGACATCACACCAATGTGCATTTTACTGGCCCTGAAATCATGAAGAAATCTGGCTTTGGCAGCAGCAGCATGGTTTATAAAGTCCCCTTTTTCTCCCGCAGTTGCCGCTTGCAAGCTTTGTGTAAAAGCTAGTTTTATACGGAAGGCTGTTGTGTTTTCCATATAAATAACTCTATATATTTCCCCTTTGAAGTGACTCTTTTTGCTTCCAAAATGAGGTCATAAAACAGGATAAGTAATGGGTTTTGAAACCAGATGTAGTAAAACATAAAATTTAAACCTACTCAGTTCGGGATTTATGACTTATGGTGAGGCTAATCATTATGGCACGAAACACGGAGAGCTTGCAAAAATGTCAGATGCTAGCCAAGGAGAGAGCACCATAATATTATGTATACTGTCATAGTGCAGAATACTGGATGTTAACATTCTGAAATCTGTTAGTCTGCCAATATTAGCAACGCTGGATACTACATCAATCGTTATAATAGATGCTTGTACATTTTTTAAACACAGATTAGCAGAACAGAATAGAATAATCTGGTGCATTAGAAAAAATTGGGAAGAAGTTGTCAGATTTACTATTTAAAAATGTTTTTAATTCTTTAACTTATAATTGTAACATTAGATGAAATTACTGGTGAAAGAATTTGAGGATGGGTGCAAAACTATTGTTACACATTCTACTGTTAAAATACCAAGATTTTATTTACAAAATTTGTTAAAAACAGTGACACATTAATATATCCATGTGTTAATGTACATCAAGTAAAAATAGGATCCCTTTACACTTGTTCTTCTACATGTTTCGCCATACTGGCTTCTTCAGGAAGTACATGTAAGGTATGCTACTGAACAAAGAATTCATAAATATTCAAAAAAATTAAATATGCTGGAATCATAATCAACCATTATTATGTACAATCGAACCCACGAGGTAAGCGCAGGTTCCATGGATTCTTGACTCTTAACTGTGTGTCGGGAACACCAAGGCATGGAAAAAAAAGTAACATTAGATTAAACATTCAACCAAAGATACCATTAGACATTAAAACTGAGATTTCTTCTTCAAATAACAGAAAAATACTTTACTTTCATTTTTTACTCATAATAAAATAATATCCCTGGGGTGTACTCTTGACCAAGTAGTGCTGCCACAGCAATGGTGGTGGAAGATGTGGTTGTGTGTGTATTTTTCCTTTCCTATACCATTACCTGCTCTAGACAAAACTTTGTTCTTGAATTTTGAGGTAATGGTTAAAACCTAGGAACCTTTTTTTTTATCCATCTGTGCTCTATTGGACAGGTTTCCTTACACATCATGTCTTGTAGACACAACAGAAAGGTAGAAGAAATCTCTCCAAAGAAAGAGACGTTTTCTCTTAGATAGTTGACACCAGAACAAGTGTCCCCATTGGAAGATTTCATCTCTATTCCTGGTTTTATCCAAATTCAAAATGAGGGGATTTCAATCAAGTTTATTCCCATTATGATGGTCACCAGACTAAAATAAGAGGGAGAATCTTGCTAACAAGGGCACAGTTGGTGATATAAATCTGTCAGGGCTAGAAACACTTTTGTTTTCTATACAAAATCAAAAAAATAAATGTGTTAGCCAAATATTTGGCAAATCATTAACCACTTTACAAGTGACTGGTATTCTTTATAAAGCATATACAGTATGGTAGATCTTGTTTCATTTACCTCAGGCACCACAAATATCCAATTATACCACATATACCAATATACACACAGTACATGTTTCAAAACTCAGTAGAGTCTTCTGAATCTATGTTTCCTATAAAATCAAAGAGTCTATGGAATTAAAGGGATTATATATGTGTATATAATGTATATTATAGCAAAGTGCTGCTACATTTGCCTCCCTCCCCTACATCTAAAATATGCCATTAAAAAGTTTTATCTTGTTTCAAATAGCCCCCTTAAGTCTTTCTGTAGCTAATAGCAGTTAAATATCATTGTCTCTGTCTGTTCTGCCTCTTCACTACATCACTGAAAAGGAGCCCAGAAGTTTGAAGAGAGTGGAGATTAAATACTGATCCAATTCACCCACTTGTATTTGTTAAAATGAGCTTGAGCTATTAAGCTCTATAAACAAATTTTTTTAGAAATCATAAAAAGGAGCCTATATCTCCACCTGCTGGCTACAAAGAAGAATTTTGATCTCATTGTATAACGTATTTATTTGACTTATAAAAAGAAAAGGATATTTTTAAATGATATATTCCTGACCAAGAAAAAATATGAATATCTGAGAACTAAAAATTAGAATGACTGACCAAACACTTATCATGTGATGCCTCCCTGATGAAATTTGGTTGTATATCAATTTGTATAATTGGAAATTAGCCAAGTGAAATTGTAGACACAATGGAGGAATAAACTAAGATTCCTCCGCCACCCTCTAATTCGGCCCCTATTCTACATGCAGGGCACCAGACACATGGATTCCAATGGAGTTTTTTTTTTCTTCGAACCACATGATTAGAGTCAGAGGCTCTAAATTGGCTTCAAAAAACGGTGGGCTCTGGAGCAGAGAACCCCCCCAATGGAGCACCAGTCGTCACTGTTTGAATACTGTCTGTTGTGAGGACAGTTGTTCATAAAGGTCATGGTGTATCTGTCATATGTTAAACTGGAGGTCTGTAAATTTGAAACAGTTATTTAATTTTCTCCCCTATATATGAACCCAACTGTGTTTGTGTAAATGAAATAATAGCTTCTGAAAAATTAAGCTGTTGGATGTGACTAGGAAAAAATCAGACTCACACTATTTGTTCCTTGTAGGCTACACCTATTAAAAGTCCTATCATTGTTTTTGTTTGTTTAACTTGTAACAAGGAGTGCCATTTTATTACATGCCTCAGGCACAGAATTACTAGACCACCCCTGTGCTCTAATACCCCATCTAATTTGTACCTGGTCTGTTATCAAGTACAACTGTCAAAACAGCTTTTTTCCCCCATTTTTGACAATATATATAATATATACTGTATAAAATAATCTAGTACATTTTGCAGATAAAAGTATAATGGCAATGAATTTACTGTATTTTTCACTGCGAGGAGCCAGATTTTAGCTGTCATTTCTAAAAAGAATAAGAAAAAATGTATTAAAGATGAACTCTGGTTAAAAAAACACCAACCATTACAAAAGTTTTGTACAACATTAGGCATGGTACACTGTCTTTAGATGTATGAGTTGGCATAACAATATTTTAATAACAATTTGTATTTCACAAAAGATTAAGGGGAGAAAGGCAATGAAATTATACAAATTGTAACCCCCCTATCTTCAAAACCTGTCACATTTAAGAAAGTGTTGAATAAACAGTTCAAGTAAAATATCATATGTATCCATCTGTATATTATATTATAAAACAGGATGCAATGACAAACAAAATCGTTTTGTTATAAGGATTTTATATTCTACAATATTATGTTTACTAACTATTATTATTGTTTATAATTGGTAGCAGAAGTAGTAAAATACACACATTTTATTTTCTTCATGTGCTAATAAAATAAATGTAAAAAAAAAAATCAGTAAGTGATTCTTGGGGTATATTTATATGTGTTTCTCCAAATGTTCACTACAGGTGTATCTTTCTGGTGTATGCATTTTGGATTACAATTAATGCTTAACAAGCGGTTCTTCACCCTAAAGGGGAAGTTCCCCTAATCTGATCCCTCCCCCCCTCCGGTGCCACAATCGGCACCTTTCAGGGGGGAGGGGGTGCAGTTACCTGGATAATCCAGGTAACTGCACCCACTTCCGGCCAGACCGCCGCAGACCGCCGCAGACCCCCGCAGACGCCCCTCCCCCCCCCCCCCCCCCGTTGTGTTCTGGGAAACACACAGTTCCCAGAGACACAGCGGGGGACCATAAGAGACGCGCAGCGCAACTCGCGCATGCGCAGTAGGGAACCGGGCAGTGAAGCTGTAATGCTTCACTTCCCGATTCCCTGACAGTGGATGGCGGCGGGGGCAGCAGCGAGACGAGCGATCGCTCGTCACCTGCCGCCGACATCGCTGGACCCTGGGACAGGTAAGTGTGATTTTATTAAAAGTTAGCAGCTGCAATATTAGTAGCTGCTGGCTTTTAATATTTTTATTTTAGGTGCAGAACCGCTTTAATGATTGTCACATTCACTGATTTCTAAACATACCACAAAAAAAAGTATATTAATATGTTGATCTCTCAACAACTGTAAGCCATCCAGGCACTTGTACAAGAGAAAAACTCCACATCATTATACCTCCTCCACCAAGCTTCACAAATGGAACGAGATTGGTAAATCTATGTACACAAATACTATCAGGTACAGAAAACATTTGCAGATCCTGACTTGAGGTTTGTATGTTGTGCCCTTACATGTTTTTCAAATGCCCACACCTAGGAATAATTGTATCGGTGACAACATTCTTCAATACTATCTGCCTGAATGTGGATTGATAGAGGCTAAAAACTTTTTGTAGACCCTTTTCAACGGCTCAACTTTTCATGCCCTTTTCATAGCATCATAATGTGTTTCAACAAAAAATTTAAAAAGTAGTCAGCTAAAATTTTATCCCAAATTCAAAAAAACACTTGGCTCTTTGATAGGAATATCTCACTTCAAATATTGTTCAAAATATCATGCTAGGAAGCTCATAGTTCTGTCTTGGAAAAGTTCTAAACCTCCATCAAAGGTTTCAGTGAACAAAGCTTTACCTTTTTATAAAACCACATATCTGAAAAGGGGGGGGGGGTGCTACTTAAGTTTGATAAGGTTTGGGGGGGAAGAGTGGCTTCTTCTCTCACTGCTACAGACTAGTTTTAACATAATTTAGAGCAATCTTTTTTTTATGTGAGTTTTTGATATGTACCTCCATTGACCCTGATGGGACAGGTTAACGGTCTTTCTGTAATAAATATGGTAGACCCTCACAGCTTGCATCCTCTGAAGGGTTTGGGTTGTTCTTTCTAAGGATCTTTATATTTTTGCTATTTGTATATAGGGAGGTTTGTGTCCTTACTGAGAAAGTTGTACAGGTCACGGTGGCAAGTTTTACAGTCATTGTTCATTGTTCAATGTAATGCACTCCTTTCTTCTTGTGTAATTCCAATTTCTGTTTTAATTTTTGGGACAGCTTACCATATTGTGATTGGCGGTCCTGAAAGTTTTATTTGTGTATTGTATTGTATGTGTATTGTAATTGTTTATTGAAAATAATAAAGATAATTTTCCAAAAAATAAAAAAATAATATATATATATATATATATATATATATATAAATCCTTGAATTTTACATTTTTTTTTTATCAGTGATTATGCCTACTGGGTGTAAGGTTGAATACAATTGCTTGTATTTATTATGATGGCTAACCTCAAAAATGAAGGACCACTTTCTGGAATGGTGCATCACAAAAGTACAAAAAATGTCTTTGATCCTTTTAAATAACTTTTACTTTGTTCGGTACCAAAAACATAAATGCACAGCTTATTGTTTAAAGTTTGTACATAATAAGCAAACATTTTTTACATGAATTATTTAAATTAGAATAGGTCAGAACACTTTTATAATAGGCAGGAAAACAAAACCAGATTCAGTACTAGGTGAAATGGTTTATGTTGGAAAATACGGTATGTGTCTGTCTTTGTGAAACCGGCTGTCTGCACTGTGAATAATGTATAGCAGAGAGAAAAAAAAACTCTACATAGTGATTTTACCAGTGTGGTTCAATTATTCCAACTTCCTATGTGTAATACTGTACAAAAAACAGATGATCACTACTCCACTTGTAACTTTGTTTTAGGAAAGGTTAAAATACGCTCAACAGAGCTGTGTGTGTTGCCCAAGCCATGTGCAGGACATTGCTGAATGTTCAATTACCTGTTAATTAAGAAAAATGCAGTATTCTGAACTGGCAGCAGGCTTCAAGGGGAAGTCATTTCCACATGCATGAAACAGATATGTGGTTCTCCCATATAACTGAGAAATGATCTAATACTGTGAAATTTTAAGCTAACCATATGTGAAGTTGAATTGTCACAGGATACCAACAATTTAAGTGAAGTTGTGTGACAGTCTGATTATGCGTGGAATGGAAAGGGCAAACCTAAGAAAAATAATTGGGTGGACTAGAAAAATGTTATGCCCAATCAGTGTTGTTCTGTCCTAACTATGAATATTCGGGCTTGCAAGACCAACAAAGTAACGCCTAATGCAAATATGGAAGCAAAGGCCTAAATCTCTTCAACTTATTGTCATGACCTGTATTTGTTTAGAGCAAAATAAGATTTTGACAAAAAAGGGGTTGATTTACTAAAAACGGGAGTGTGCAAAATCTGGTGCACCTCTGCTTAGAATCCAATCAGCTTCGAGGTTTATTTGTCAAAGCTTAATTAGACAACCTGAAGCTAGAAGCTGATTGGCTACCATGCACAGCTGCATTACATTTTGCACTCGCCAGTTTTAGTAAATCAAACCTAAAATCCTAACTTCTAAGGTCTATGGCAAAATATGACAAGCATTTCCAGATTGAGGCTTAAATGGCTTGAACTAGCTTTGCAGTTCACTAATGCTTTACCGAAGAGTCATGTTAATTATTTTGTTTGTGTGCACAAACACTATATAATCTTCAAAATGTCCATTAAATAATAAAGATAAAGATGGGACTATGTTTACTTAAGCCTAATGTCGGGCAGCATCATCTCGTTCAATAGAAATTGGGCGATATTCGACCTATATGTACTGGAGTCGCTCAAACAAGGGCAAGACGAAAAAGGTCCATTGGCTGAGAGCGTTGACCGGAGTGTTCTGGCGGGGTCACCCCCCCTCTCAGAACACAATAGAACAGCAGGGGAGATCGCTGTACTAGCATTGGATAGTGCAGCGGCTCCTCTGGAGCTATCAGTTTTTTTTTTCATTCAGCCTTGATGGGTTGAATGAAAAAACCTAGCAGTGTAGGCATTAAAGTGTGCATAAACCATAGTAATGAACTCTTCCTATTTAATACCATTTGGTCTGTACATAAACCATTGAATGAAAAGTGATATATCAGCTCACTAAGTGCAAAAAACACCAGTTAGTCCTGGTTCACACTGGTGTGGCTTTGAAATTGTGCTACTTCAGTGAGATTTCAAAGCCGCAATCAGTGTGATTTGCACTGCTGATTTCATTGTGGCTTACGACTTCATTTAAATAAAACAAGTCGCACTGATGTAAATGGGAGTCTAATCATATCAGAAAATCAGAGCTGTCCTTTGTCTTGTGCACACTTCCTGTGTTTTCTCTGTGAATCTTATTAGACCTCCTAGTACATATATTGGATTAAAGATTAATTTATATTTATGTTGTTGAGATAGCAGAGTGGGAGGGTTTGAGTAGTTTAGCAATAGATAGCTGTGCAGGGCTGACACCACTCCATAGTCCACAAAAATGGAGCTGAAAGTATTTCTGACAAATCAATGGGTATTTTTTTGTACTTGTAGGCTCTTTAAAGTGATAAAACAAAAGAGAATGTTTATTTATTTGAGACATGTACTGCATATGTTTTTGCCCTAACTTTAATAAATAACTAACATTTCTAAGCTTAGAACTGTACATATTTATGGAATGCAAAGATTTCCAAACAGTTAAAATAACAAACATGTCATATGTACCTACTCTGTGCACTGATTTTGAACAGAACAGTTCTGATCCTCTGCTTCTCAGGTACCTCATCGGCACTTCTGACCCTACCCTCCTGCTCAGTGCTCCCTGAGCA
Organism: Lithobates pipiens; assembly: GCF_037356315.1. NCBI lineage: Eukaryota > Metazoa > Chordata > Amphibia > Anura > Ranidae > Lithobates > Lithobates pipiens. The sequence goes on from NW_027507790.1 coordinate 11,503,255, forward strand.
AGCAGCTTGCCATGGGTGCACCAAAGGAGGCTTCTTTCTGAGCCACTGCTCTGCATGCCCATTTACATACAGAGCTGTGGCTCAGCCTTGCCCCTCTGTCCCCATTGGCTCCCTGGCTGTGATTGTCAGCAATTGCTCCCACTGCTGTCTCAGCCAATGAGGGGGGAGAGTCCCCAGAAAACTCAGGTAAGTGTCTGGGGGTGCTTCTGCAGAGAGAAGTTTTTTTAACCATAGAATGCATGAAGGTAAAAAAAACCTTAAGCCTTTAGAACCACTTTAAATCAAAATAAACTTAAATGTATTAGTCTACCTCAGCATATACAGAGATACTTTGTGTATGCATCATAAAGTATATTTATTTACGTAAATGCGTCCTAACTGCATGTACAGTATCTCACAAAAGTGAGTATACCCCTCACATTTTCATAGATATTTTATTATATCTTTTCATGTGACGACACTGAAAGAATGGCACTTTGCTACAATGTACAGTAGTGAGTGTACAGCTTGTATAACAGTGTAAATTTGCTGCCCCCCTTAAAATAACTCAACACACAGCCATTAATGTCTAAACCACTGGCAACACAATGTCCAAATTTGGCCAAATTAGCCATTTTCCTTCTCCGGTGTCATGTGACTCGTTAGTGTTACAAGGTCTCAGGTGTGAATGGGGAGCAGATGTGTTAAATTTGGTGTTATCGCTTTCAATCTCTCATACTGGTCACTGGAAGTTCAACATGGCATCTCGTGGCAAAGATCTCTCTGAGGATCTGAAAAACAGAATTGTTGCTCTACATAAAGATGGCCTAGGCTATAAGAAGATTGGCAAAACCCTGAAACTGAGCTGCAGCACAGTGGCCAAGACCGTACAGCAGTTAAACAGGACAGGTTCCACTCAGAACAGGCCTCGCCATGGTTGACCAAAGAAGTTGGATGCATGTGCTCAGCATCATGTCCAGAGGTTGTCTTTGGGAAATAGACGTATGAAGAATGGAAGAATTGATTTTTTTTATCATTCAGACTGAGAAAAACAACAAGAAAAACAAAAACAAATCATATATGGCCAATTTAGGTTTGTCTAGTCTTGAAGAACTAACCATGGATCTTCTGTGGATGTAGACTGTCTCAAATACTTCCGCCTCTTCATGTAGTACTAGACAGATTTGATGGCGTTAAGATCAAGGAGCCACACCATGGCTTCCAGGACCCCTTGCTCTTTATGTTGAAGATAGTTCTTAATGACTTTGGCTGTTGTCCTGCTGCAGAATAAAATTAAGGCCAATCAATCTCTCCAGCCCATTGGCAAACAAACTGCCTCCTACAGCCAAATATTTAAAATTTTGACTCATCAGTCTAGAGGACCTGCTGTCATTTTTCTGCACCCCAGTTCACAATGTTTTTCTGTATACTTGAGTCGCTTAGCCCTGTTTCCACATCGGAGGTATAGCTTTTTGGCTGCAATTCTTCCATGAACACCACTTCTTCCCAGACTTCTCTGGACAGAAGATGGGTGTATCTGGTTCCCACTGCTTTCTGTCAGTTCTGTACTGATGGCACTGCTGGTCATTTTCTGATATTGAAGGGAAGTAAGCATGCTTTGTCTTTCATCTGCTGCATTAGGTTTCCTTGGCCGTCCACTGTTTCTATAGTCCTCCACATTGCCTGTTTCTTTGTGCTTCTTCAAAAGAGCTTGAACAGCACATCTTAGGCCGCGTACACACGGGCGGACTGTTCGCCCAACTTTGTCCGCTGAACAGTGTTTGGGCGGACAGTCCGCTCGTGTGTGGGCTTTCAGCGGACAGTTTCAGCGGACAGTTGGACGGACAAGGTTTTTCGGAAATTCCGAAAAACTGTCCGCTGAAACCTTGTTTGAGCGAACAGTCCGCCCGTGTGTAGGCTTGTTCGTCAAACAAAGTTGCGCGCATGCTCAGAAAGGATTTTCACGCCGAAAGCTATAATGCAGTGTATAGGACGTCGTATTTTTCGTCCCGTCGTACGTGCCGTTCACGTCATCGCGCACGGTTTCAGCAAACTGTTCGTCCGTCGTGTGTGGCCATGTCCGTCCATGCTAAGTTTGAGCGGACTGTTTGCCGAAACTGTTGGACGGACAAAGTTGGGCGAACAGTCCGCGCGTGTGTACGCGGCCTAAAAACTTCAGTCTGCTTTGAAATCTTTGCCTGAGAGAGACCTTGCTGATGCAGTATAACTACCTTGTGTGCTCAGTCTTTCTATGGTTTATGACCTGTGACCTGTGATTGTTTCCACAACTTCACCTCTGTAGCAGAGTTTGGCTCTTCCTCACCCAGTTTTAAGCCTCCTACACAGCTGTTTCTGTTTCAGTTAATGACTGTGTTTCAACCTACATATGATATTGATCATCATTAGGGCCTGCTTGATACAACTAGTTAATCATACACCTGACTCTAATCCTACAAAACCCCTGACTTTATGAAAGTGTGCAAAGTGTGCAAGTGTAGGAATTGATGCTGGTTTGAAGCCAAATCATAGTCACATTTGATTTTTCTTCTGTTTGTTCACTTTACATTTTATAAATTGATAAAAATAAACAAACAACATTTTTATTTTGTAAATCATTATTACTTTACAGCATTCCTTCTCACCTGCCTAAAATGTTTGCATAGTACTGTAGTTTGTATGGACTTTTCTGAGGGATTCATCACTGTATCTTGTAAACATTTCATTTACTAAATAGGGTCTAATGGACTAAATGATATGTATGTAGATAGGAAAATTATCACAGGAATGTGTCCAAAGAATAATGATAAATTACATAACCTTAGTCAAAAGGGACAAAGGTTAAGAGAGGTGTGCTGCGGGCTCTATCTTGGGGGCAATGCTGTTTAACTTGTTTATTATTCATATTAAGGTTGAAATTAGGAGTTCAATTTCAGTGTTAGCAACATGTAATTCCAGTCTGTCACTAATAAAGCTAGTAGAATACTCTCTTATATTAAAAAAAAAAAAAACATATTCAAGAGGTAAATACACAATTCTGCCCCTTTATAAAACACAGGCTCTGCCTAATCTTGAAAATTAAGTGCAGTTTTGGTCACCCGTTCACAGAACTTGAACTAGAAAGAGTTCAGAGAAGGGCAACAAAAAGAATAGTGGGGATTGAGGGTCCCAGTTATTAGGAATGATTAAAAAGATTGCATGTATTTTTTTCTGGAGAAGAGAAGCTTAAGGCCGCTTTCACACTGGGGCGCTTTGCAGGCGCTAAAGTGCTAAAAATAGCGCCTGCAAAGCGCCCTGAAACAGCTGCTGCTGTGTCTCCATTGTGAAAGCCCAAGGGCTTTCACACTGGAGAGATGCGCTTACAGGACAGAGAGGTGCAATGCAAGATTGTCAAAAAAGTCCTGCAAGCCGCATCTTTGGAGTACTGTAGGAACGGTGTATTTACCACTCCTAAGGTGGCCCTTCCCATTGAAAACAATGGGGCAGCGCTGCAAACCCACCTGCAAAGCACCGATGCAGCGGCTCTTTGCGGGCGGTTTTAACCCTTTTTTGGCCGCTAGGGAGGGTTAAAACAGCACTAGCGGCCAAATAGTGCCGCTAAAATGACAGTAAAGTGCAGCTAAATGTAGTACCCGAGTACCTGTCACCAGCTCATCTGAGTACCCGAGTACCTGTCACCAGCCCATCAGAGTACCCGAGTACCTGCCACCAGTTCATCAAGGTACCCGGGTACCTGTCACCAGCCCATCAGAGTACCCGAGTACCTATCTGCAGCCCATCAGAGTGTCCGAGTACCTGTCTCCAGCCCATTAGAGTACCTGAATACCTGTCACCAGCCCATCAGAGCTCCAGAGTACCTGTCACCAGCCCATCAGAGTACCCAAGTACCTGTCACCATCCCTTCAGAGTATCTGAGTACCTGTTACCAGCCCATCAGAGTACCTGAGTAGCTGTCACCAGCCCAGCAGAGTACCCAAGTACCTGTCTCCAGCCCATCAGAGTACCTGTCCCCAGCCCAGAGTACCCGAGTACCTATCTGTAGCCCATCAGAGTAACCGAGTGCCTGTCTCCGGCCCATCAGAGTACCTGAGTACCTGTTTCCAGCCCATTAGAGTATCTGAGTACCTAGCTACAGCCCATCAGAGTACCTGATTACCTGCCTCCAGCCCATTAGAGTACCCGAGTGCCTATTTGCAGCCAATCAAAGTACCCGAGTACCTGTCACCAGTCCATCAGAGTACCCGAGTACCTATCTGCAGCCCATTAGACTACCAGAGTACCAATCTGCAGCCAAAGCCTCATAGAATATACTTTGTGGTGTTTTCTTTCCAAAATGGGGTCATTTTGTGGGTAATCCCACTGTCCTGAAGCTCCAGGGCCTTCAAAAGTGTGCTAGGTCGTCATGAAATTGTATGCGTAATTTATGCTCTTTGAACACGTGATGGAGCTCACTGCATGTTGGGCCTCTGTATGTGGCCAGGCTATGTAAAGGTCTCACACATGTGGTATCGCCATACTCGGGAGGAGTAGTAGAATGTATTTTGGGGTGTCATTTTTGCTATGTACATGCTATGTTTTAGAAAAATCATATAAATTGACAACTTTGTGTAAAAAAATAAAAGAAACTTTCATTTTCTTTCCACGTTTTCCAAACACTTGTGGAAAAAAAATGACATGATCAAAAGACTCATAATGCCTCATAGAATATACGTTGGGGTGTTTGCATTCTAAAAGTGGGTGATTTTGTGGGTAATTCCACTGTCCTGGTGCTCCAGGGCCTTCCAAAGTATGATAGGTTGCCAGGAAATTATATAATTTATTCTCCTAGAACGCCTGATGGTGCTCTCTGCATGTTGGTCCTCTGTATGTGGCCAGGCTGTATAATAGTCTCACATGTGTGGTATCACCATACTCATAAGGAGCAGCAGAGTGTATGCATATGCTGTGTGTGAGAAATAACTGGGTTATTATGACAATTTTGTGTTAAAAAAAAGAAAAATGAATTTCTTAATTGTCCCAAAAATTACAACTTCAAAAAAAACTTACCATGCCTCTTACTAAATACTTTCCAAAAAGGGGTCATTTCGGGGGGATTTGTACTGTCCTGACATTTCAGGGCCTCAAGAAATTAGATAGGCCATCAGTACATTAGGTGTGATCGAGTGTGATCAATTTTCAATGATTGCCACCATAGCTTGAATACTCTATAACTTTCACTATATAATATACACTAATTTAGGTTATTTTTACCAAAGATATGTATGTTATAAAATACATTTTATAATATAATTTTTTTTTTTAAATGTTCGCTCTTTTTTCACTTATATCACAAAAAAAAAAAAAAAAAACAGTGGTGATTAAATACCACTAAAAGAAAGCTCTATTTGTTAAAAAAAATTATAAAAATTTTGTTTGGGCTCAATGTTGCATGTCTGAGTAATTGACATTCAAAATGTGGAAGCACTGAAAGCTGAAAACTGGTCTGGGCAAGAAGGGGGTAAAAATGCCCTCTATTGAAGTGGTTAAATTGACATACGGTTGCAATTACTGGAACCCAGCTATTGAAAATAAAAAAGAAAGAAAAAATGGCGTGTGGTGCCACCTCAAAGCACCTTGTCCCTATGTTGATTGGGACAAGGGTCTTTTCCCCCCAACCCTGGGCTGTGGTTGTGGGGGTCTGTGGGTGATTAGGTTATCAGAATCTGGAAGCCCCCTTTAACAAGGGGGCCCCCAGATCCTGCCCCCCATGTGAATGATTATGGGGTACATAGTACCCCTGTTACCAAAAAGGAAAGGACCGGCTGCACCTGGAGGGAGTGAAGCTCACAACCTGTGCAGCCAAGTGGTTAATTAGACAGTAACAAGACTTATTGGAAAGTAAAAAACGTATGTTCATTTAGACAAACTATTCCTATAAAAAGAGTAACACTTTAGTTGGGACGCACAGTGTATCAAAAATCTCGCTGCACCAATTGGTCCCCCAATGTTAATCCAGCATCAATCATGCCACCTGCTGCACTTGAAAAAGAACAAAAATAAAAAAAGCTTCACCTTCATTGATGGCCAACCGCCGAATGCTTCCTCCACTGTTTTTATATATGTTAGAATGTCACCTGGTGGCACCACCTCCCCTTTTGATGTCACGGATTGGTGCATGCTGGGTTGGTGGTCAAATGGGATAAACAGCCAATGTTTGGCCTAAAATCATGCTCGGGCCGAACCGTTTGCCCCACACTAATCACAATGTTTAAATATATCACAGGTGTTTATATAAACTTTAATAACCAGGTCCTTGAAGAAGAAATGTAGCCACAATTTAAAGGGGTTGTAAATCCTCATGTTTTTTCAACTTAATGCATCCTACTTCTGACACTGAACAACCCCCCCCCCCCCCCCGTTTTACTCACCTCAGCCCATTCGTTCACTCAACAGAGACGCGCTCTACCTCTCTGCTCGGGGTACTCGGCCCTTGATTGGATAGATTGATAGCAGCGCAGCCATTGGCTCCCGCTGCTGTCAATCAAATCCAATGACGCAGGAGTCAGGGGCATGGCCGAGTCCGGCATTTTGTGTCTATGGACGCAAACGCTGGACTTGGGAGCGTGCACGGTAAGCCCCAGGAAGATCGCTTCTCCTAGGGGGTTTACCGATGCAGAGAGGTAGATTTGGGTAACTCTGTGCAAAACGAACTACACAGTGGAGGTAAGTATGACATGTTTGTTATTTAAAAAAAAAAAAAAAAACAAGGGTTTACAATTAAGTTTGGTTTAAAACAGGTTTAATCATAAACTTAAAAAGGAGTTCTTTACTGTTAGATCAAGGGAAAAAAATTTTAGACGACGATAATATAAAGGGCTATGAGATTTATTAATTTCAATAGAAGGTTAATCCAGGAATTTATCTGATCACTGGTATAGGGTCAAGGGGAGAGAGAAAGAGAATAAATTTTTTTTTTTTTACTCACTTTAGCTTCTTTTAGGAGTTGTTTTTTAAAGTGTTATACTTACACTCAAACACATAGAGGATGAACTTGATGGACCTTTGTCTTTTTTCAACATTTTCTACTATGTAACATAATCAGAAGCCATTTCCTTTTTCTAAGTAGCATTTGCATTTGCTTTGAACAGTAACTACTAATAAAACATTGATACAAGTTATATACTGCATATGCTATCACCCATTGTCAGTTATAATATTACCACTTCACTGTAGTAGATAATCAGTCATCAATGTTCCACAATTAAACACAAAAAAAGAACAAAGTAGTTGTCTTACCAATAAATTGCACCATGAATACTTGTCAGGTTTGTGGCTTTAACCTTTCCACTACAACTAGATCACTTCCTACTGTGATAGAGTTAACGGCACAGAGAATTTCAGAAAGTTTGGCTTCCTTGATTAAGTGACAACCCCCCTTCTCCTTCCATCCATAGGATCAGACATGAGATAATGAGGCCTAGACAGGCTGCTTTTCTACAGCTTTCTCCTTTTTCCCATGCACCGAACCTGTAGCCAACGAAGAGAGACACAGTGCCGCCCCACTCAAATCCAATTTACCCCAGACAAAAGCTGATCGACCAAATCCCCCACTAACAAACTAGTCACCACAGACAATTCGTATAATGTTTGGGTTTTATTCATTTCGAGACTAATTAACTTGAATCCCCCACTCTGCTCCGTACAGTGCCCAATTAATTTGCAATGCATGTCAAAGGGCTCCAGCTTTCTGTGTCTGTGGAAAGCTTTGTTAAGATTTGTATTGATCTGACTACAGTTTCCTACACATATTTACTTTTTATCCTCCAAGGCGTAAGCTGGGCTTTTTGTTGTTTTTAAGAGCTCAGCCTTACAAAGTTTAATAGGATTTTAAAGGCACCCTTTTCCCTTCCCAGCTCTGTTTGTTTCTGGTGCCTTCCAAATGCAAACTCTTACGTGGTCTTACAAATCCATTGAATAAGAGGTATTTATATATGGGATGTCTTGGCAGGGAGAGGTATTGTGAAATCTTAAAAGTGTACGCACTTAGAGGAAACACAAATTATTGATGTATGCCATTCCTTAAGGAATAGGACATTTTTCTACTTAACCCCTCAGCTGCCAAATGAAATGCTTTTAATTTTTCTGAAGCCCCTTCCCTAGTTAATGTATCTGATTCAGCATTCAGTTAAGTGTAAAGAGTGTCCCACAAATGCTCTCAGTGTCTACCTCATTGGCAAACTGATAGTTGCAGACTGACTGGAGGCAATCCATGGCTAATGCATATTCCTACATATGAAGTTCACTACTCAAAAAAAGGGGTACATTCATGATTATTAATAAATACCTTTTCTGGATGATTTTTAAGTGAATATCAAGGCTGGAATTTTCGACATATATTCATCAGAATCAGGGAAAAAAATCTATTTTTTATTTTTCTTTAATTCCCCTTAAAGGAGTTTTTTTTTTTTTCATACAGTACAGTACAATACAGTGATCTACCCCCTGTCTAAAGTTCACTTGCCAGACCTCAGACACAGTGGCAATGCTCAGTGAATGGAAGTTCTCCCCTTGGTTGTGTCATGTGATGCTGCACATCAGCGCCAAAGAGGAGCCTTCCATGGCTTTGTACTGTGTCTGAAGTCTGACAAGGGTAGGACCCAGTGCTGCAGTGACACTAAACTAAGGCCGGCCATACATGGAGAAAATTTCTTTCCTGCAACCACGGGTTGTAGGAAATAAATTCACTAGATTCCCCTCATCAACACAGACAGTGTTGATGCAGGAATCCTTCCTGCCAAGCTATTGTCTTCTCCTGGTGTTGGGGAGGGAGTCAGCCACCCCCACCGGGAGAACATAGTAATTATTACTAGCTGCTATACCAGCCGCCAGTGATAATCCCAGGTAAAACTCACCATGCTGATTGTACCCAAGTGGATTCATCAATCCACCTGGTACATTCAACCTGCCTACATACGTTCAAATCTCGGCTAGTTCCTGCTGAACCAGCCAAAATTAAAACTGTGTATGGCCTGCCTAACAAAAAGAAAAAAGTTGACCAGTTAAGGGTCAGACCTGGGGCCCCTTCCAAGAGATGCCCTTGCTGCCCAGAGTCAGTGATGCCCAAGCTTAATGTACTGTATCAGTGGAGGAACAGAGTTGTCACCCAATTACTGGAATGTGTTAAGATTACAGAATAGTTCTTCCTCTCCTTATCTTTGAGAAATGGGAAGGGAGGAGGGTGTTCTGTAACCCACAGAGAGAAATGAGAGCAATGCTAACTGATAACAGTCAGTAGCAACAGAAAATACAGGAAGTTATCAGCTTACCGGATTTCTGTCAGGATCAATATATATTTTTTCACTTATCAGATTAAACAAAATGCTTTCAATTACATTTCTATCAGACCAAAAAGGAACGAAAGGATATATTCATTGCTAGGTTTTACATGAACCTAAAGCTTAGTACAGATGATCAGAATATCGTGCAAAAAATAGCGCTTTTGAAGCGAACGTATGATAATTTGATCGATAGTACACCGCTCTTGTTTGAAATTATCCGAAGGGACAAATACGAAAAAATCTTCTCATATGATACCAGATCGTTTGATTTTCATGAATTCAGTACAGTTTTCACCCAAAAATACAATACAAATACATTACATTACTTCCGAATTGTTATTCTGTTGTACGAGAATTTTTATACTTTAGTAACCTAGCTGTTTTCGATATATGGAGACTGGCATACAAAATAAACCAGATGATAATTCGTCCAATAATCTCATTGTGTGTACTAGGCTTTAAGATGTGTTGGTTGAGGTGGCTTGGTCATCATGCACAGATTCCCTCATGAGGAATTGTGCTGATACATCCACATGGATCCCTCAGGAGGAGTTAAGCCCCATACACACTGGATGACTGTCAGGCAGTTTCGGCCGGTTCGATAGAAACTGTCCAACATTGGGCAATGTGCACTGGATCCGGTCTCATGGGCATGACCGTAAAAGGTCTGTAGACCACTTCCCAATCAGATGGGGGTGTTCCTCTGTCAGAACATAATAGAACAGTAGGGGAGATCACTGTATTAACATTGGATTGTTAGTACAGCGGCTCTGACCGTGAAAGGTTTGCCGACCACGTCCCGATCAGGTTGAGGGGGGGTTCCTGTCAGAACACAATAGATAGAATAGCAGGGGAGATCACTGTACTAACATTGGATTGGAACATCGGACCTGAGCTATCCGGTTTTTTTTTTCATTCAGCCTGCTGCATTAAATGAACAAGAACTATGTATGTACTAGGCTTTAATGTCTGTGGCTAAGCATGGGGCTTCTTGGCTTACCTGCTCACCCTGCATACTCTGCACTCCCACGGGATTAAACAGTCTAAAAACAAAATTTAAAGATGACAATGAACAAGAATAAAATGTATTATGTATAGTGACACTGGATCTCCGTACTCTACAACATTAAAATTTGAGCTTAATTTAATAGAGCATGCTACTTGCAGCTTGTAGGGGTAGTTAAAACCATAAATGCCAATGACAGTAGTATCCCTTTAATCCACAGACAAAGGAAGTGTTGGATTATCAAATATTCTCTGTTATGAGATACTTAGATGATCAATAAGAACAAAAGGTGTCTAACTGATATTTCTGTATTTTTTCTATAATTGAACTACTTTTCCTTTGACTCACTGTGATCCTGAGATATTTTTTTAACTTTCCTTTTCCTCTTCTGCTACTGCTTTCTATCTCAATTTTGTTGAGTTGTTGAAAAAAAGTAGAACAGAGCGGCTTTTGGAACACTACCATTTAAAAACAAGTGCTTTTATTTTGTTTTAACAATGGCAAGACAATTACGTTGAATTATATCACAAAACATTTATACAGAAATTGAATATAATGCATCTTACTAATACTTGGATTTCATATGTGGTGACTGCATTCCTTTTCTTATTGTTGGCTTTTTTCCTCTATTTTCACCTGGAAATCCCGTCAATAAATACTTCATGTCTTAGCCCTTGTACACACGGTCGGAGATTCCGTCGGAATGTGTCCGATCTGAGCATTTTGTCGGATATTCCGACTGTGTGTGGTATGCATCGAACTGTTTCCGTCGGAATATCCGTCGGACCAACTTTTCCAACTTGCCAGAAATATTTTCCGAAAAAATGCTCCGATCGGACATACTCCGATCATGTGTAGAGAATTCCGATTGGACAAAGTGCCACGCATGCTCAGATCAAATTCCTACACCAAAGCTATTGGCTACTAGCATGAACATAGTCCCGTCGTAACGAAATATCACGTCCCATTTTCCGACAACTTTGTCCGACCATGTGTATACAACAGTTTCGGACAAAATCCGACGGATTTGGTTGTCGGAATCTCCAACTGTGTGTACAAGGGCTTAGGGTGGCTATGATCATTCATTATACTGTATCTATGGAGGGGCAGAGTAGCCACCCTTGAACAGCTGCATTGTCAACCTGTGAAGAGGGTACTGATAGGCTCCATGCACACTGAACATTAAAATAATGTTATAAAACCGGCAGTAGCGTTGCAGTGAGTCTTTCAACATTTTTTTAACGTTTTTGCAATAGCGTTTATTAGTGTTTTTTCCTTTTTTTTTCAATGGATCAAAAACATTAAAAAACACTGATGAGACACGTTTTTGAGCGTTTATCGACGTTTATGAGCATTTGTGGTTTTTTGTGGTCAGAAAAATGACTCCTGGACGCGATTTTATGGCGTTCAGAAAACAGCCCATAAGCTCCACTGCTGATAAACATCCAAAACCTTCCATGTATGCATGGACACATAGGATAACATAGAGGGGAGTGTATGGGCTATTAAAAAAAAATGCCCAGTATCCAAAAAATGCCCATTTATGAGCTTCAGTGGGCATGGAGCCTTAGTCTGTAGCAGATTTAGATGTATTTTACTTTCATTTTGGTATAAATGTTTAAATAAATAAAAGATGATCATTGTAACACCCCTGTTCATTTTAAATGGTTTGTTTCAATGCTCAATGCTCTAAGTGCCACTTTTGTAGTACAAGCTTGGCCTGTTAAAGAAAGTAAAAAATAAAATAAAAAACAGGTATTAAAATATGTTACAGGGCGGACTGACAGATAGATTTGCCCATAGTTCCACTTAATAATAAAGACCCATATTTTGCAGTGTGTACAATATAATGTATGTAAACATAGTCATCACAATTTAGAAATATGTTTTATTTGTTTTTGTATATTTATCAGAATATGAACAAAAAACGAGGATTATATGTGAAGACAATTCATGTCTAATTAACTTAAATAACAGTAAAATGACATATTGATGATGCAAGCTAGTTAAAATTAAAAACTCTCACCTGATATGTTATGTCATTTCTTACCCTGTGGTCATGTGGCCGGACTTGGTACTGCCATCGTATGCTATAGTCACTTCTGCGTATCGTGCAGTGGAAATGAGAATTGAAAGGATTCAGATTGAACCTGTTACAGATTCACGGATGGGGATGTCATTTATTAGCTCTCAGGCAGGAAGGAATAAACATTGATTTCATTGACCCAATTAGGATGTACGTGACCTTTTGTGTGGATCCATTGAACTACACCATAAAAACTTGAAAGATGAGCATATGTGTATGTTAACCCTTAAGTTGTAAGACCTCCTATAAAATAAGAAAAAAAAAACTGGAAAAGGTTAACATTTATTGACAAAGCACATTCACTGGTTAGTCAAGGTGTTGTTGCTGTATTCTTTTTCAGATAAACTAGCTACATGACCCTCTACATTGCATAAAGTTATAATACTTTATGGGTTTAATCATACTATGGGATTGTATGCTGGTCCGACGGACCAAATACAACGCAAGGGTAGCTATTGGCTACTGGCTATTGAACTTCCTTTTCTAGTTCCGTCGTACGTCATCACGTTCACTTTGGTCCGTTCGTGTGTGGGCAAGTCTGTTCGGGCGGAACTCCGCTCGGAACACCGTCAGGAAGACCTTTTCTGCCAGAAAGTTCAGTCGTGTGTACGCAGCATAAGGCTAATTAGCCATTTGTAAACCACTTGCTTTGTGCACTGGTCCAAATCATCTGGTGGAGAGGGGATTATGGTGTGGGGTTGTTGTTCAGGTGTTAGGCTTAGCCCCTTCATTCGAGTGAAGGGAACACTTAAGGTGTCAGCATACCAAGACATTTTGGACTATTTCATGCTCCCAACTTTGTGAGAATAGTTTGGGAATGGCCTCTTCCCATTGCACCATGACTGTGCACCAGTGCACAAAGCAAGGTCCATAATGACATGGATGAGTGAGTTTGGGGTGGAGGAACTTGATTGGCCTGCACAGAGTCCTGCCCTCAACCCGATAGAACACCTTTGGGATGAATTAGAGTGGAGACTGAGAGCCAGGCCTTTTCATCCGACATCAGTGCCTGATCTGACAAATGCGCTTCTGGAAGAATGGTCAAACATTCCCATAGACACACTCCTAAACCTTGTGGACAGTCTTCCCTGAAGAGCTGACACTGTTATAGCTGCAAAGACTGGGATTCCATTAAAGTTTATGTGCGTGTAAAGGCAGGTATCCAAATACTTTTGACAATATAGTGCATATATCTTCTATTTTGTTCACTGTTGCTGCTGTTTACTTTAAATAGTAACTAAGTTGATGTTTATTCCAAGCTCTCATGTCAGCTGTATGTAGCTCAAAGGATTTAGAGACTACTAAATATGTCACTCATTGGACTGCAGAGGATTATTTTCTAACCACTCTTTACATGTTTACTAAATCTGGCAAAGCATCTGGAAACGTGCATTTAGGTTAGCCATAGACGGGCTAAAATCTCCTCCTGATGGTCCTGATTTGTATGAGTGCTGGTCCCTGCCATTAACCTTTCCCAAAGCTGATAGTGGCACACACGTGTTACCATGGATGCCTTACAATTTTTCATAGAAGAATAGAGGGTTCAACACTCATAGTGAGATTTTTTAAAGATTTGAACATTTTCCTGTATCATAAGGAGAGCCTTCAACTGGCTGAGTGCTTGTTTTTTTCAGAACATCAGAAATGGTCCATCAATCGCAAGCGAAATACTTAAAATCAAGAGTGTTGTTTGCTTATCAGTTATCTTATGGACAGCCTTGGAAAACACTTTTAATAGCATTCAACAGTCACTTTCCCTGATTATCTGCAGAATGCTTTACATTTTCCATCTAATTGGATCTAGGAATTTCATGTTCATTTGTGTGATGAAGCTACAACACATCACCCATCTCTAATGCCGCATACACACGATCGGAATTCCGGCCAGAAAAGCCGATGAGAGCTTTTCATCGGTAAATGCGACTGTGTGTATGCTCTATCGGAATTTAGCTGTCCGAATTCCCACCAGCCAAAAATTGATAGCAGGTTCTTAATTTTTCAGACGGAAAAACTTTCTATTGGTAATTCCGATCGTGTGTATGCAATTCCAGCACGCCAAAAATCACGCATTCTCAGATTCAACTACGAGACAGAAGCTATTGGCTACTGGCTATTGAACTTCCTTTTTCTAGTCGCGTCGTACGTGTTGTATGTCACCGCATTAGAAACCCGTGTGTAGGCAAGACAGCTTGAGCGGAATTCCATTGGAATTCCGTCGGGAAAACCATTCGAGCTTTTTCCGACGAGAATTCCAATCGTTAGTCTTCAGTACAATATTATCAAGTCACCAATAGCCCTGGTAAAAAAAAAAAAGTACTCTGAAGTACAATTGCATTTTCTTGTTTATTGTAAATACGCAAATAATCCAGTTATTTTAAATTTTCCTCACACATGACTAGGTATTCAACGTGAACCCAGGTTTACCATAATTACCAGCATTCATTTTACAAAGTGAACATTTGCTTTGAAGAACCTATACGCCTTTAGTAAGACCCCTCTTGTTTTATGTTTTTGGCTTGCTTGATCCCCAAAAAACGGATACAATATGGAGCAGTTGGCAGGCACACCATGTGTGCAGATCTGTCAGGCTGTAATGTTAGCATTTGATAGGTGGTCAGGGTGAGAGGGTGGTAAAACCACTGCTCAGATTCCTGTTTTTTCTGTTGCCTGTGGGACAGGGCCCTGACTAAGGATGCCAAGGTTCTACTAACAAATAGAAGCAGCTGGCTGTGGGGTGGAGTGAAGAATTAGGTAAGTATACTTGCTTTTTTTGTTACCCGTAGACAATACTAGCATTTATCCCATGGGAAAAGCCCCACTGCAAGGGACAATTTGTATTTTTCCTAGATCCCTGTATTTTGCATTTAGTAGAGTACAACTATAAATATACAGTTTATGGATGCTTAAAATATGGTGAAGTATAATCATTTACTCGAGAGACAGTTAAAAAAAGCTACAGTCCATTTAGAATGATATCATCAACAAAATATTCCTTTACCAGCACTACATTTAGAAATTAAGAAATAAAAGGGGGGCTCTTGATTTTCCAGGCTCCGTGTAATATCTAACAGTAAACAGAAAGGTTCCCTGGCTAACACGTGTATCCACATTGTGCATTGTTTCAGCCAAACTGGCCAGATGGTGCAGGTCTTGTTTCAATATCCTTTTTTCATTTTCTTTTTTCTCTGCTCTCTCCCTATGTAATTCTACCAAATAAATCCCAAAAGAGGACAGAGGCTTGCCACAGACTAGTGTACACTGAACAAGGATGGGGGAAACGAGTATGATACTATCTTATTGGAAGAAATTAAAGTGTAAGTAAACCCTGCTATCGTTTTCAGCTAAGGAAGCTGCCATCTTTGCTTCTGTTTAAACTACAAATGCCATGATGCGGCACATGTGATCAGTAATGACACCAGCCATTGGATGGTTTGACATTTTGGTGGAGAGACAAAACCAATGAGAGTGTTACATTTCTGGCAGATGGAACTGGTAAATGAATGGGTTTACTTCCACTTTAAGTTATTACGATTGACAGCATTGAACCTGGACCATAGGGTTTTCCCAGAATACCATGCTCCAGTAATTGTATTCAATCTCTGTAATGTTTATTAGGACTACAGCTGGAAACCTCAATCTAAACACAGGGGAAGTTCTTGCTCCCCAAGCTTTAACCAGAGTTAAAACTTGTCTAGTTGAAAACTAGACTCAGGATGGAAAAGAAAGGGAAAAAAAGAAAGGATACTTATTGCGGATGGCAGAGTTCTTCATTTCTAATATTTTTAAGCTGGTGTCTATGAGTTTTTTTATTGCCACTAGGTAAATGGGTAAGGGGTCTAGTGCCTATTTTAGCCAGTTCATTGGGGACAGGGGTAGGAAGGCACATAAAGCACCCGTTCCAATACCAACTTTTTATCAGGACCAGCAAACTAAGTAGTAGGTTGCCCATATACTCAGGTCTATACTGTAGGCCTCTTTAACTTAATTTTTAACAGCTCCCCAGGTCCTTGGACATGACCTAGGAAGACAAGTTCCTCTGCTTCCCTCCTTTAGCAGCTCAGAGAGGTCACCCATCATGAGACAGATGCAGCTAGGAAAGTTAGCTGCAGCCAAGTAAACCCTCCACATTCAGAACCAGCATGCAGACAGCCTGACAGCACACAGCTTCTCAAGAAGATACAGCTACCAAGGGGAGCACCTCTGCAATTGCAACCAAGGTGCTCCAGTTCTGGGGAGGAGACCCTTTGACCTTGTTCAAAGAGCAATCTAAGATTCAATCAAGTTACTGGCATGTATTTAAGTGTGGGAGAAACCCTGGAGGAATGTACAGGGAGAACATGCAAACTCCAGTCAGATAGTGTCCTGGCTGGGATTTGAATTGAGGACATCGGTGTAATGCATGTGGTTTTTATAATAATTAGAAGCAAAAGATATTTTTAAAAAAATCCAATCGATGCAAAGTTTACAAATTCAGGAACAGATAAGGCATATTAATTTTGGACTGAATTTTTAAGCTTTGGCTGTATAATGCATGTATTTTGGGGATTAACATCTGTAAAAAACAGCTCCTGTGATATTAGACAATATTTCTTAGCTACAAAAGACTTCTGTCAAATTGTAGGAAACTGTTAACAAAAAAACTGTTCTTTATAATAAAAAAAAACAAACCCCAGTGAACAACCAGTCCAGCACTGTACTCTTCCCTTTTAATGTAATTGCCCCTTCATTTACCTGTGCCACGTTGCAGGTAACCAGTAGGTATGTGACCTGATGCAAAACCGGAAAAGGCAGCCATTTTTTATCATTCAACCAGCGGGTGAATAATGTTTATTTCTTCATTTAAATTATTGTATTTGTTATTTTAAAAAGTCAGTATAAGGAAAAGTGATGGTGAAAAAAGCACTTGCAGATTTAACCAGTCTTTTTTTGCTTATTAATTCTACATGATCCGTGTAACTGGGGGTACAGCAGGGGTGCACCATTTATCTACATATAAGGTATCCATCTTTCCCATTTCAGAATGTAGGGAAGCATGACAGTGTATAGCCACTGTGCTAGTGACAACCAAAAAATAAAAGAAACTCTTTAACAGTAAGGCTACATTCCCAACTCAGCGTTTTGAATTGCGGGTAGATTTGCGCCATTCTGCCAGCGATTTCAAAGCAGTGAGGTTTGAATGACAAATCGCAGAAAGCACATTTGATATGCCATTCATTTGAATGGCACCTAAAATATCATTGTGGTTCTGTGCAATAAATCACGCTAAAATTGCGGAAACCCACATTGTATAAAGAATATCATCCAAACGTAGCACCTGAATTTTTTTGGGATGACATGCTTCACACAATGCGAGTTGCCGTGATTGCAGTGCAATTTATGTTGTTCCAAGATTTTGAAGATTTTTTGAGATTGGTTGAGAAGATAACTTCCATCTGGAGTAGAGACAGAGGTCTGCTTTACTTCTTGAGAATCCCTCTCTGGTAAGCACTTCATTTACTTTCTCATTCCACATCCTTGCAGATTGTTTAAGACCATAGATACTCTTCTGAAGTTTACACACAAGGTTGTCTCCTTGCTCAAACCCTGGTGGTTGCACCATGTAGAGGTATTTCTTAATGTCTCCATTTGGGAAAACAGTTTTAACATCTAGGTGTTTGACTTGCATGCCCTTCCCAGCTGCAATGCTAAGAAGAGCTCTGATGGTGGAGTGTTTTACGATGGGAGCGGATGCTTCATCGTAATCTTCACAGAATTTATGGGAGTAACCTTTTGCAACTAGTCTGGCTTTGTATTTGTGGCTATTCCCTTCTGCGTTTGACTTTACTTTGAAAGTCCACTTACTTCCTACCGTTTTATAGGGAGCTCTGTGAGTGTCCAGGTTTTATTTTCTTGAAGTAACTTTAATGCCGCGTACACACGAACAGACTATCCAGCGGACTTAGTCCAGCGGACAATCCACCGAACTTTCCAGCAGAGGTCTGCTGGACTTTTCGAACGAGCGGACTTGCCCACACACGCCCACACACGACCGGACTTTTCCTGCGGACAATCCGCCAGACTTTTCAAATGGATGGACTTGCCCACACAAGGAGTAAAGTCCGTTCATTTTGAATGTGACTCCAGGTAGATGGGACTAGCGAAGGAAGTCAATGTCGCCGCCTCCATCGGCGAGATTGACACCTTGCTAGCCCTGTCGCCTGGTATAGATTTAAAGGGGAACCCCTACGCCAAAAAAAACGCGTGGGGGTCCCCCCTTCGCCAGTCCCTTCTACCTAGAGTCACGTTCAAAATTAACGGAATTTACTCTGTGTGTGGGCAAGTCCGTTCATTTGAAAAGTCCAGCGGACTAGCACACAGACGAGCGGATTGTCCGCCGGACTGCCTAGTCCAGAGGACAATTTTGAGTCAAGACTTCTTTCAATGTCCGCCGGACTTTTGGGAAGAAAGATTCTGCCGGAGCCCACACACGGGGGGCCAAATCCGCAGGATAGTCCAATTGTGTGTACGTGGCATTATTCTTCTTCTGCTGTCTTTTCATTTATTGGCTTCATGTTTTGGCAGTTTTTCTATGTCTTTCCAGGATGTTGGTTCAAGTGCTGTGTGTTTTGACAGTGTATGACAGCTTGTGGGATGGTATTCCCTTTATAGTCCAAGTGGATCTTCTGACTTCAGGCAGTTCAATAGGATCTGGTGGGGAACTTGGTTTAGGCACTGTGAGTTCCACCTCTTGTTCTGACTCCTGCACATGTTTGCTTTGGTTGCCTTTTTCTTCTGGTTTGCTTGGCATATTTACTTTACAGCTTTCAGGGATTGGTGTTTATGATGATGATATTCCTTGTCTCTTCAATTAGGAGGCCAAATCTTTGCTTATGTATTCTTCCCCCTTGTCGGTGTGTATTATTCCTGGTTTCTGTTGGAATTTGTTCCTAGACATGGCAACAAACTCTTGAAGTTTCTCTGATGTTTCATTCTTGTGTTTCATCATATAAGCAGTTGTGTACCTGGAGTATTTATCAATGAAAGTTAGTAGATATCTGTTCCCACCTGACGTGGGAATTTTCATTGGACCGCACACGTCACTGTGTATGAGGTGCAGGGGGTGGGTAGTTTTTCTTTGAGAAGCTAGTGGAAGGGGAGCATTTGTGGTTTTTGCTTCAATCCAGCTCTTGCATTTCATGAGCACTTTGCAAGGCGCTATTGTCAAATATTCTGATAAGCCTCTCTTAATAATGTCCTGTATAGCTTCTGGATTTTTGTGCCCCAGCCACCTGTGCCATAAGTGAATACATTTGCTGTGTGGGTCATCAGAGACTATATTGGCTGGCTGGTCTGTGGTAATGAGCTTGTATCGGTGATTATCCAGTTTTCCTTTTGCAAAGAATCACTTATTATTATGAATTGTACATTCATCACCCTGGAATTTGACTGTGAGACTGTTGTTTGTAAGATTTTTCACTGATAGAAGTCTGCCTTCTAGTTCTGGATCATACAGTACTTTCTTTACAAGGATACTCTGCTTGTCTCCCTGTGGTGTAATACAGTTCGGGAAGCCCTGGCCTTTACCTTCTGCAGTGATCCTTTTCCCGTTTGCTAGGAAAACATTGTCTTTTTCACTGTAATCAATATTTGTGAAAAAGGTCTCATCGCTAGTCATGTGGCTTGTCGCTCCTGAGTCTATGCATCAGCCACATGGCTTGCCACTCTGCGTTGCTTTAATGGTGCCACTCCATGAAGTGTCTGCAGTTTCTTTTGTGATTGCTTTGGCTCTTTCTTTTGTGGATTGCTCTAGCTTTCGCTGCTCAGCTTTCCAGTTAGAACAGTCCTTTTTTAAGTGACTGATTCTTTTACAGTGAAAACAGGCTCTGCTTTCTTTGTTACACTTTGTGCCTTTGTACATCTTAAGAGCTTTGTCATCATGGTGCGTATTTTCTTTCCTTCTGTCATATTTATCAATTAATTTCCCTGTGATATATTCTATCGTTAGATCCTGCTTGGGTCTGGTTTCTAAAGAGTTAATAAGAGCAGTATATGTTTCTGGAAGGCTGCAGAGGAGCAGGGCAACATTATGGTTATCTTTAATGTCCTCGAACAGCTGCTCTATGATTTCTAGCATAGCTTTTACCTAGTCACACATATGCTGGCCTTCTTCTAGTCTCATCTTATTAAATTTTCTTAGTAGGAACAGCTTACTGTTGAGGCTTGAATGCTTATGCAGTTTTTGTAATGAAGTCCAAATACTTTTGGCCATTTTCTCTGTTCTTATGTGGATAAGCTAGTCATCTTCCACTAGTAAGCTTAAAGTTTGCAAAATTCTTTCCAGTGCCTAGGTGCCTAGGCCTATAACCTGTTGTCAGAGTGTTGAAATAATGTGCTGGAAGCTTCCTGGATGCAGAGACAACTTTACTTTCATGGAGAAATATCAGAAGATGTCTTACATGTCCTACAGCATGGAGACAGGAACAGGGTAACGAACAAGTGCATATAACATAATGAGGAAGGTATTTCTCTGATTACAATACCATAGAATATACACTATAACACTGCAGTGCCACCTGGTGGTATAGACAGATATAATGCATATATATAGTAGTTCACAGTATATAAAGCTACTTTACATTACTTGCTGTTGTTCTTCCAACAAAAATAAAGTTTGACTTGACTTACACTTTAAGTCCTTAAAGCTTTGGTTTCCATGCATGTGGCCCTTTGGTATATCATGTGCGATCTTCAGACCTCAGAAGCCTGCAGTGATAACACTGGTTAGGGTACTAATAGCATTGATCTCTGCTGTCTTTATGTAACATGTTTCCAGTTGTTCCGTATGTTCCGTTCCATTTGCAGCATATCCCCAGCCAAAAATGAAGCATGTCCACACTCTCTGACCCTCATTTCCTCTATTAGGTCTGCAGTTTCTGATAGCCCTCTCAAGCATTACATGTATTCAACATTATGTGTAGCCGTTTGGTGATGTCTGGGGCTGCATTTAAGGTCCCATTTAGTTCATAAGTTGACAACCACTGCTTTAAAGTATAAATAACCAAAATCATTGTCTTTTATAATACAGGAGGGTAAGTAAAACCTCTTTTATTTTTAGTGCTCATGCACAAGAGAGCTGGATGGACCATGTATGTGGCACTCATGCTTTAAATGTTTCCCACCATACCACATATCAGGAGAGCTACTCAGGTACTCCATTAACAAACAAACAAAAAGCTCCTAGACACTTTTCATCACTTTTAATATACACTATTTATTGAGCTTCAAGGTAGTGTTAACAAACAAATAACGAGTGAATGGTGCTATGCTGCTTGTGAGTAAAATAAATATAATACCCATGCACTATTGTAAGATGCAAAAATAAACAAATAGAATATATGTGCAACCTCTGCAATTGTATATGTGCTAATAACTCAATAGCGGTTGTGCAAATGTCACAATAAATAAATCATGCATACCATTGACAAATTTCATATATATAGTGGTGTGAAAAAGTGTTTGCCCCCTTCCTCATTTCCTGTTCCTTTGCATGTTTGTCACACTTAAGTGTTTTCGGAACATCAAACCAATTTAAACAATAGTCAAGGACAACACAAGTAAACACAAAATGCAATTTGTAAATGAAGGTGTTTATTATTAAAGGTGAAAAAAAATTCAAACCATCATGGCCCTGTGTGAAAAAGTGATTGCCCCCCTTGTTAAAACATACTATAACTGTGGTTGTCCACACCTGAGTTCAATTTCTCTAGCCACACCCAGGCCTGATTATTGCCACACCTGTTCACAATCAAGGCATCACTTAAATAGGAGCTGCTTGACACAGTAAGGTCCACCAGAAGATCCTTAAAAGCTACACATCATGCCGAGACCCAAAGAAATTCAGGAACAATTGAGAAAGAAAGTAATTGAGATCTATCAGTCTGGAAAGGGTTATAAAGCCATTTCCAAAGCTTTGGGAATCCAGCGAACCACAGTGAGAGCCATTATCCACAAATGGCGAAGACATGGAACAGTGGTGAACCTTCCCAGGAGTGGCCGGCCGCCCAAAATTACCCCAAGAGCGCAGCGACGACTCATCCAAGAGGTCACAAAAGACCCCACAACAACGTCCAAGGAACTGCAGGCCTCACTTGCCTCAGTTAAGGTCAGCGTTCATGCCTCCACCATCAGGAAAAGACTGGGCAAAAATGGCCTGCATGGCAGAGTTCCAAGGAGAAAACCACTGCTGAGCAAAAAGAACATCAAAGCTCGTCTCAATTTCTCCACAACACATCTTGATGATCCCCAAGACTTTTGGGACAACATTCTGTGGACCGATGAGACAAAAGTGGAACTCTTTGGAAGGTGTGTGTCCAAGTATATCTGGCGTAGAAGGAACACTGCATTTCATAAAAAGAACATTATACCAACAGTAAAATATGGTGGTGGTAGTGTGATGGTCTGGGGCTGTTTTGCTGCTTCAGGACCTGGAAGACTTGCCGTGATAAAAGGAACTATGAATTCTGCTGTCTACCAAGAGATCCTGAAGGAGAATGTCCGACCATCTGTTCGTGTACTCAAGCTGAAACGAACTTGGGTTCTGCAGCAGGACAATGATCCTAAACACACCAGCAAGTCCACCACCGAATGGCTGAAGAAAAACAAAATGAAGACTTTGGAGTGGCCTAGCCAAAGTCCTGACCTGAATCCTATTGAGATGTTGTGGTATGACCTTAAAAAGGCCGTTCATGCTCGAAAACCCTCTAATGTAACTGAATTAGGACAATTCTGCAAAGATGAGTGGGCCAAAATTCCTCCAGGACGCTGTAAAAGCCTCATTGCATGTTATCGCAAACGCTTGGTTGCAGTTGTTGCTGCTAAGGGTGGCCCAACCAGTTATTAGGTTTAGGGGGCAATCACTTTTTCACACAGGGCCATGATGGTTTGGATTTTTTTTCACCTTTAATAATAAACACCTTCATTTACAAATTGCATTTTGTGTTTACTTGTGTTGTCCTTGACTATTGTTTAAATTGGTTTGATGTTCCGAAACACTTAAGTGTGACAAACATGCAAAGGAACAGGAAATGAGGAAGGGGGCAAACACTTTTTCACACCACTGTATACATAAAATAAAATATTCATTGGTTGAAATCAAATATTGTGTCTTCCTTCAAACTATATATACATAAACTCCAGTATTCTACATTAGAGTTCATATGGATGAGAAAGTCTCTGATATTCTTTCTTACTCATCATCTCTAAAAAAAATAGGATTTTGCTTCTGCGTAGTCTGTGATTATATATCTATCACCACTATGCTCACAGAACTCTCACCTCCTTCACTTGTATTAAAGCATGTATTATTAATCCTCCAAGATGTCAGTCCTCCTGTGCCCACTCTCCACTATGGACCCTCCACGGTTACCTCCTAGTTTCTTGATGTAGCTGGTGGGTGATTTCTCCTTTAAGAGACTCTAGTGTATCTGTTTTGTTGGTTGATCTCACTTCTAACAGGGAAATGTAGAGAAATTCTCCCATTGTGGAGTATTTTAAAAAATGTGGTATATTTACTAAGCTAAAAATTCGAACTCACAATGTAACGACTTATATATTGCATAAAATCTCACAAGTCCCGGATTACAGTTCTGTGCTCACGCCCTATGCGTTACGTCACAGGACTTCATCAAGAAAAGTCCCCTGATAAAGTCATGTGATGGCAGTGTAACGCGTCAGATGACATTTGGCCTGTGTGTACTGCAGTTGGACCATCAGAAGCCGGTCATGTAGGCCGATCATCGCTGGCCGGAGTGTTCTCGTGGGTGGGGTGTCCCCCTGTCAGAACACAACAGAACAACAGGGGAGCTTGCTATACTAACAATGGATTGTTAGTACAGTGGTTCTGACCTGAGCTGTCAGACTTTTGTTCATTCAGCCCGCTGGGTTGAAAGAAAAGAAACTAGCAGATTGTACTAAGCTTAAAGTAGAACTCCAGCTTTTCCTCTCTAAAACAACAGATGCATTGTGCATGTAAATGAACCACAACCCTGCTGTCATTGTATCTGTATCTTACCTATTTAGCTGTAAAAGGCAGGTTTCTGTGATGTCACTCCTTCTCCTGGCTGAATTTCAAAGTTCTCTGACTTCCTGTTTCCCTCCTTTACCAGTTCTGATAGTACAAGTCCCATCATGCTTTACACCTCTGTAGTTTCAGGAAGGGTTCAGGCACTGGGAGGGTGTGATCTGTGAGACAGGACTTGGGAGGTTTGGACTCTTCTTGTAGGTGTGATTGAATGCTAATTAGGATATTAGAGCTGTGAAGGAAGGTGCATAATTTGAGGAGTCTGAAGGACTACATAGGGGTGTATTCTAGGCTAGAGATTCTGCAGAAAGTGGGTGAAAGGCACTCAGTTGACATCAGATTATACAGACTGTTACATGGTACAGAGCCTCAACTAAATTCAGAATATCAGAGGATCTGCAGACATCAGAGCAACATGGTACACATATATGATCTATGCTGGGACTGATCATTCCATTCAGTTCTAGTGAAAAGAAAGTTGGAGTTCTCCTTTAAGCCTTTGCAAATCACAAGTTGACTTCTGAAAAGAGAAATGTTTGCCTTTTCTTCTAAATAATACAGCCACCCGGTGGCCACACTTCTGTGATCCTCTTGTATCTGTCTCCCATGTCCTCAGAGCCTTTGTGATCTCTCAGCAGCTGGAAGCTTCCTTTCCCCTGGATCACATTGTGCACAGCCCCTTCCCTCTCGTAATGAAATGTTTTATGTAAAACAGCTGGAAGAGGAGGCCTGATACATGACTAGGTTTTTAGAACCACTTCCTATCCCTTTCCTCTCATGTGGCTTGTCTGTGTTCTTTAGAGCATTTGAAACATTTCTGTCTTGTTTAGATGTTTATCCACCCTGAACTTTGTCCAGGACATGTCCGGCTGAACAACGCTTGTTCTCTGGAGTGGCATGGAAGTGATTTCCCTTTACTTATTGACCCATAAAACACATGCACATTAGTTCACTGCTTACTTCTATTTGAAGGATTGTTGTGTTCAAAGAAAACATAATAGCTTTCAGAAATATCTTAAAAAATAGGGAAAAAGAAAAGACTAGACATACATGGTATTCCATCTATATTGTACTTATAGGTAAGAGTGATCATGGAGGTTGATTTAACAAAGGATTAAAGGCCGTTCACTTATTAAATAAGGTGCATAGGTGTTCACTAGAGATGGCCCCGATGTTCGAGTCAAATGTAAGTTGGCCAAAGCATGCACCTGACCTGTATGCTTTCGCCAATCACAATGCGATGTACAGATCCATGATTGGCTAAAGGGATGGTGCTTTTGGCCAATCATGGCTCAGGGGCTAAATCCATGCCCCACACTATATCAAGGCTGCTTCTTACGGTGGCTGTGTATAGTGTGCATTAATGGAGAGAGATTAGGCAGGGTAATTAGTGGATTAAGTGTTCAGTCAGTGTAGTGTATATAATGCAGTCCAGAGTATATAGTGCAGTCAGTGTAGTGTATATAACAGTGCAGAGTATATAGTGCAATCAGTGTAGTGTATATAACACAGTGCAGAGCAGAGTATATAGTGCAGTGCAGAGTATATAATACTGTGTATTGCAGAGTATATAATGCAGTGTAGTGCAGAGTATATAGTGCAGTGCAGAGTATATAATACAGTGTATTGAAGTGGTTAAGGGGAACCTAAGAAGGGACAGAATTAAGGAAAAAACAGCATGTGGTCCCCCCACGCCAAAAAAAGTTTAAAAATGGTGTGGAGCCCCCCCCAAAATCCATACCAAGCCCTTTGGATCTGGTATAGATTTTAAGGGGAAGTCCACGCCAATTTTTTTTTAAATGGCGTGGAGTCACCCCCAAAATCCATACCAGATCCCTATCCGACCATGCAGCCTGAAAGGCCAGGAAAGGGTGGGACGAGCGGGTGCCCCCCCTTGAACCATACCAGGCCACTTTCCCTCAACATGGGGTGGATGCTTTGGGGTGCCCCCAAAGCATCTTGTCCCCATGTTGATGGGGACAAGGGCCTCTTCCCGACAACCCTGGGCTGTGGTTTTCCGGGTCTGTGGGCCCCCCCTTATGTGAATAGGCATCAAGTACATCGCACCCCTACCCATCCACCAAAAAAGTGGCAAAAAGTAAAAACCGCAAGAGACCGTTTTTGACAAATCCGTTATTAACCCCCCTGGCGGCATTCCCCAGTCTGGCTCGGGGTGGAAGTTTTACACCAAAAGCGGTAACCCCGAGCCAGACTCGGGACCGCATCGCTGTATGCAGGAGGAGGTTTACTTACCTTCTCCCCTGGATCCAGCGGTGTCCCCGTGCTGTACAAGCGGCGCATCCTCCGCTTGATTCATCACGAAGCCGATCTCTGTTCCCTGCGAGCGTTGCGACGCACGGGGACGGAGATCGGCGCCAAATTCAAAAAGTGAAACACACATTATACATACAGTATAATGTAATCTTACAGATTACATTGCTGTATGTAATTATTTCACATCCCCTTTGTCCCTAGTGCTCTACCCAGTGCCCTGCATGCAGTTTTATATTATAAAAACTGTTCTTTATGCCTGGAAACTGGAGATTGTCCATAGCAACCAAAACTGTCCCTTTACATCAAAAATGATTTTAGACCAGCTAGAAAACAGTGATAAGAAATTGGAATCACTTGCATAATTGAGTGATAGAGATTTGTGGGGAAATCCGTCATCAAATACTGAAAAGTAATGACAGTGACAATTCTGCAACTGAGCAAATTTCTGTGTTTTTGATTTGATTACATTATTGAATAATTTTTATTATTGTTATATTATTATTTGGTATAATTATTTATAGTTATTTATTATATTATAATTTATGATTTCATTTTTCAAACTTTATCATACCCGGGATGTCTGCTAGACTCTAGTTTGGACAGATTTAAGTGAGTTATTCCTAAGAATTACAGGACTACAATATAAAATGCCAAATTTTCATGCAAAATAATTGTACCGCTTTTAGCACCTAAAATCCGAAATAATCATTCCACCAGGGAGGTTAAAAAAGAAAAGATGTAAAAAAGTGTCCCGCAATGTAAATCCACCTTCAATCATGGCACCCAAAGGACCCTAAAGATAGCAAAAATGGAAAACGCTCTGCCTTCACTTTGACTGTAAAAGTGGAAATATGCTTTAAGGGCTTGTTTACACCAGCAGTCATACAGTCACATGGCCACTGGTGTGTGCTCGGAGGGATTGTGCCAAATTCTGTCAAATCTTGTGCATCCCACTGTTTACTTCTTTATTTGGAAAATAGGACTAAAGTCAAAACTTTATTTTTCCATTTTGGATAGAGTAAGAGAGGCTTACTCTGTCACTTTTCATTCATATGTGTCCCATTGGTGAGATTACTTTTCACTTTTCTTTCACTTCCTGTCCCATAGCCAAAAAAGTGAGAGGAAATCTGTCCAAAGTAAATCCCTTGTTGTCAACAGAGTCACTAGAACTTGTGCACCTATTGCAAAAACTCCCCCCTATTCTTGTTCTGGTTACAACCCACAATTTGGGATTTTTCTTTCCTCTTTACTCTTGGTGATAATAGTAAACAGGACATGTAAAGAGAATGATTCTCCCAAATGGGGTTACAGATAGCAATAAAAACCTGACACGTGTTCCAATCGCTCCACTCTATCCGTAAAACCCGTATTTATACTTTAGGTTCTATTGGGTGCAGTATAGTGCAAAGCCATACATTTTCAGCACACATTACTGCAGTGCAGTAGAGTAAATAGTCCTCATATGGAACAAGGCTTTTTGCCTTTTCTTGCATTGGGACTGTGCTGGACAACTTTGCAAAGCACCTAATGTGAACAGGCCCTCAATCATGTGTGAACAAAAAAAAAGGAGAATTTTTCTATGACATGATTGGTTAATTAACATTCTTTACTAAACTCAGTGAATATTTACTTTGTAAAGTGAACATTCTACTCTTTAGTAAATTAAGCCCACTACACACTATGCATTGAGAAAATAATTCCACTGTAAAATAAGTCTTTCTTTTTTTTTTTTTTCGTTTAAATCATATCCCTCTTGACTATGGTTATTATAATCTATGGATGACTATCAGTTATTAAAACTTAATGAAAAGTGAAATAAAAAAAATGTAATATCTTCAAATTTGATAAGCTGTGAAACATAGGCATATATTTCTATGGTTGTCATATTTGTAAATAAGATATATTGAGTATTTGTTCCATATCTGAGGCACGGCAATAAACATAAGAATTAAGGTACATTTGTATCATATCACCATTATAATAGATTTGTTTAAGACAGGCAACGTATAACTAAAATGTACAGTGTAATATATTTTTGTTAACTTGTAACAATATATTGTTGTTGTAGTTTCTGGCGTTGTTCCTAGTCATAATCGTCAATAGATATTAGATATATAGACCTGCTGGGCTTCATGTAATCTGTGTCAGTCTGTTTCTGTTTTACTCTGTGTGACATCAGTTCTCATTGTCTGGGGATTTAAGGATAACATAGGTAATTTCATTAGTGGATTGTTTGAGTTAATCCACATGATTGGTCCTCTGTGATTTTTTCAGAGATATCATTAAAGGGCCAGCAAACATAATAAAAATTTCCCAACAGTAGTGCTTCAAGATAGGTAACTTATTTAGTCAATGTCATTTAAAGGAAACCTATACTCCCACGTGTTTACTAAAATAACCTTCAAGCTTTGCAAGAAGCACCCAATGGGTGCCTGCACTTATCTTTGCATACCGCTCTTATCTAATGATCATGATCTGTTAAAAGAGAAGTTTGGCCAAAGCTTGTTTGGCCATAATTTTCATGTGAGTCACAGGAGTGCACTTATTTCAGCATTCCTGTTACCCAAAATCAGCTGACAACAGGCTAAAGTCCGCTGTCAGCTGATGTCACAGATCTGCTCCACGCTACAAGGGGATCCTGATGATAATGTCGGTATCCACCCAAATTCTTGACTGGCAGCATGTTGCTAAGAGCCTGAGCGAGTCACTCCCACCCACTCCACAGCCTGGAGCTCCAGTGGGCACTAGAGAGGCAGAGCAGAGAGCGATGACTGACAATTACCGCTCTCTGTTCAGAGTGAACTCGAGAACTGAGCAACAAGCTCACAAGATCGCTCAATTCTCAGGCTTAGAGGCAACCGAGGACAGCTGCAGCATCGATGCTGCATCAGGAAGGTAAGTATGTGTGTGTTTTTTTTCTCTCTTTTAAGGATGCTAGATATGTAAAGTCCCATGCATGGCCATATCTTAGCATCATGCTGCCCTATGACACCCTGTTCTACAAGCTCTGCCTCTTGCGTCATGGGATTATTATGGTAAAAACCAATGATAGCATGCACTATTGGAGGTAATGTGGGGGTAATTTATGTGAAGAACTATGTTTCAACTGTACAGACCACCAAAAAAAAGAAAGAAGTGATGGTTTCATGTTTTCTGGACAATAAAGAATTTCTCTCAACGTCCCCTTCTGCATACAGATCTCTTGCTGTATTTAGCCACAAGTATACACATGTGACAAAAAATAGGGGTGAGCTTGGGTTCAATCACATTGAACTAATAGAGATGTATGACCATATTAAGTCAATGATGTCACAGCCATCCCTGTCCCTTTGTGTATTTGATGCTACGGGATGCGAAGTCTCTCATCTGCAGCTCATTGGTTCGACATTGACAGCTGCCTTCTGGATTTAGACTGAGCTCAAGCTCATCCCTAACCAAAAGCAAAATATGGTAATAAAAATATGGTAATAAAAAAGATATCACAGATTTTATATGTTGCCCTCTTTCAGTCCTGCTGTCCTAGGCCCACAACTGCCATTATAGCAAATACAGTTTTGGTCCTGTGCAAAAATCCAAACAGAGATACTTCCATGTGTCCACCGAAGTTGATCCTGTTTTTACCTATATTGTGTGTAGATTAAACCATACATTCAATATAGGAGTGAGCAGAGGTGTAATACAAATGTGAACACACATTAGCACTGTTTTTATGAACATTAATTAATAAATTTTTTCTTTTGTTTTATTAATTTATTTAGTGATGATCAATTGCAAGGCACTTAACAAGGTGCATAAAATGTCTGTGCTCTCCTTGTGTTTTTACCTTTGGGTGCTTCAGTTTCCTCTCATGATCTAGACACATAATGATAGGTTGATTGGCTTCCACCCAAACTGGTATTAATGTATATGTGAGCGCTGCAGGGACTTGTAAGCTAATCTAGTGGACTGAGATTGATGTGAATATTCTATGTACTCTGTAAATCACTTTATAGTAATATACTATTATTATACTAGTATACTATACTACTACTAGTACTACCAGTGCTATATAAATATATAAATACACAAAACAAATAACAATAGATACAGCCAACCATTCACACCAATCCTTGTCTCTGATGCAGCTTAAAATATATCTAAAGCCAAATTTTATTTTGAACTGTGGATAGAGTAAAGCCAGCCATACATGGACCGAATTTCGTCTAGTTCTGCATGGATTATCTTTCAATTGACTTGTGTACAACCAGCCTGTTGGGTTTTTACCAAACGATTAGTTCCACCAGCTATGGGGTAGACGCCCCACCAGCAGAACACAATAGCATCTCCCTAAAGCCACCCCTACATGTATTGAAATTCAACCAGTTCCGCAGGAACAGGCTGAATTTTGATCCATGTATGCGCCTGCCTAAGGGATAGTAAAAACTTCTGTCAAGTGCTTTTTTTCTGTCTATATCTCATTGGGTACATTTTCCTTTACGTCCTGTCTCAATACTCAATATGAATTTGAGCAGGTCTTTAGGCCCCTTTACACTGAGGTTTTTTTCAGGTGCTACAGCGCTAAAAATAGCACCTGAAAAAAGTGTCTCCTTTCACTCCAGTGTGAAAGCTGGAGGGCTTTCACACTAGAGCGGTGCGCTAGCAGGACGGTAAAAAAAAGTCCTGCTAGCAGCATCTTTGGAGCGGTGTATTCACTGCTCCTAAACTGCTCCTACCCATTGAAATCAATGGTGCAGCGTGGCTATACCACCGGCAAAGCGCCGCTAAATCCGCCCCACTAGCGGCCTAATAGCGCAGCTTAAAACCGTCCTGCTAGCGGTCTAATAGCTCAGCTAAAACAACGGTAAAGCGGGGCTGAAAATAGCCCCGCTTTACCGCCGAAGCCCGCACCGCCCCAGTGTGAAAGGGGCCTTATAGAGTTAGGGAAATCCTCTCGTAAGCTGGCCATACCCAGTTAGGTTTTTTTGTAAACTTATAGATTTCTCCATCCACAGAAGCAAGATAATATAAACTGCCCTCCCCACCAGGGCATTGGACTTTGACAGTTACTCCCACTGCTGTCAGAACACATTGATCAGTGCCTGCACATGTTGCTTGAGGAAAGTTTTCCAACATATCTTCTTTATGGAAGTCGATCAATGAATTGACTTCTGTCAAGTAGGGACAGGCACACACTTACGCAGTGTATGGCCTGTTTTAGGGGTTTTTTGTTGAAAAAATATACTTTAATTATCAAATATAAAAAAAATACATTGTCAGGGTACTTCTCTCCTGTACTAAAAAAAAACATCACACAACAGTACAGTTCAATCACACAAAAAAGTTACATTGACTAGGCGGTACGATACTCATGTGTTGTGCTGTGCAGTGCTTGAGTTGGTCCTCTGCCACAGAAGTCCTACATGGCTCCACAGCAAAAAAAAAAGTCACCTGTACAATACTTCAACAAGCAATGAATGTTTGATAGATAGATGACTGGATGACCACTAGCTCCCTCAAACTCAATGGATTGAAAACAGAGCTTCTGCTCCTCAACGCAAACTGAAATGAAAAACTAAGACCCCAGGGACACCACCCACCATCCTTGGACAGACCATCCTTCCAAGCACCAAAGCCAAAAGTCTCTGAGTCATCTTTGACGCAGAGATGACTATGGATGCACAAATAGGATCAGTATTCAGTGGATCCCACCATCTTCTCCGCCTGCTACGCAGACTCATCCCCTTCATTCCAGAAAAGGAGAAAGCAGTAGTAGTTGGAACAATCATCAATTCGCGACTCGACTACGCAAATTCCCTCTACATAGGACTACCTAATTACCAGATTGCATGCCTAAAAGTCATCCAAAACACAGCAGCAAGACTAGTCACGGGAAAGAAACCCTGGGAATCCATTTCCCCATCCCTAAGGACCCTCCATTGGCTAACGGTAAAGGATAGGATCACATTCAAGACCCTCTGCCTCACCCACAAATGTACACAAAGAAACGTTCCTCAATACCTATGTGAGAAAATAAAATACTACATACCCAATCGCAGCCTCCGATCAACAAACCAAAACCACCTCCTCATCCCCAAGTCCCGCTACAAATCTAAGAGAGAACGAAGATTCACAGTCCAAGGACCACGGCTATGGAACGCTCTACCCACCAACATCCGCATGGAAGAAAACCATCTGGCCTTCAGAAAAAAACTCAAGACCCACCTCTTCTAAGAAGCAGGACAACACAGGACAAACCAAGTGCCTTGAGGTGATTCAGTTCTCATTTGCAGCGCTATACAAATCATTCATTCATTCATGTGATGGTGTATAGGAAGGAGGGAACAGGAAGGGCAAAGACACATAACGGAGAGTTGTAGAAAGGGAAAATCTTTTCAGACAACCTTGATCTTGCTTCCTCTATAAGGCTAAAGTCTCTGAGCAGACTATGGACCAATCTGTGACAGTCCTCAATGGATATCCTCTCTCCCTGGTGGATGAGATGCTATCTGGCGCACCACAAAGCTTCTTTAAAGCAACTTACCACCCACCAGGTACCATCAATGTCCTCTTGTGCAAATGCACAACAAAAAAGTCTGTTCAGCACTCCAAAGTGGATGATGGCTATCTGTGGTCCAAAGTCTTTGCGTTATGATTCCAGGGCCCTTAGAAGGTCCTGTCCAAATGGCCACTGCCAAAAGATGTGCAAAGCAGTTTCCCCATGGATGATACAAAAGGAGCAATGCCCGTATCAGAACAGCTTTTTGGCATGCACAAATGTTATCAAAGGCAACACTCCTTGGATCACCATCCAAGCCAGATGTTTTGCCTGTTGGCAAGTCTTTTTGAAGTATTTCTACATATCACCTTGCAAGTGGCTAGAAGTAGGTCCAGAACAGACTCCATGATGTCCTTGTCTCTTATCAACTTGTAGACAGTCTTTTGGTAAACTTGAAAGTGTCTAAATAATACCAAGGTGTAAACAAGCACCCTGCCAAGACTTCCCACCAGCTATGATCTGCCTTCATTACATAGAAAGACACAGAGAGCTAGGTATGATATCGCTGGATCCATGTTGATTAGGAGGCAGGAGATAGGAGGAACCAGGGAAGACAAAATGAAAACAGATTACCCATCGGGTTTAAGACAGTCATGTACAAATTCCACACTGATTAGTAAGCTATTTCATGTGTCTCCTATCTCTTCTAGGATACATGGATGTACATAATCCCACTGGTAAAATATCAAATTCTAATTTCAATAATTTAAGGAACTTATTGAAAATACACTGTTGTTTCCATGTGTTTTTTTAAAGAGATAATACATGTAAAAGAGATTATTGTGATGCAAATATTGTTATCAGTATTTGTTAATGCTTTTAACATGTTTTTTTTTTTTCAATGCAGCCAACTCTTTGAAAACAATGCACACCCTATGTAGCTGATACCTCAACTGTTGGCAAATCTGCGGGTAAAAGGGCTCAACAAATCTTTAACTTTAAGGCCTCATGCACATTGGACGTTATTTATTTGTATTTTTTTCCCCCTTTTTAACTATAGACGTAATTGTTGTTGCGACTAAGCCGACTACCCTTGAAGAAAAGATTCACATATCAACACCTCAAAACGTTGGGTTCTATCTATTGTATATCACTATTTTACTATCAATAGTATGTCCTTCATTTTTGTCCATGTATCCATTGTAAATACTTTATGTTGGTTTATGTCATAGTCACTTATTTTATATTTTTTTAAATAGATATACATTTTCATAAATACTACCTTTTTCTACTGCTATACTATTATTTATTTGCAGTAGCCCTATTTAAATTCCCATTAGAGGATATACACTCTTTTTGAGTAAAAGGAATTTTTCACTATATACGTTATAATAGCATTATAAAAATGCCAGTAGCTTTGCAGTGTGTTTCTCAATGTTTTTCAATGTTTTTCAGCGTTTTTTAGCATTTTTTTTTAAAGCAATTGGATCAAAAATTTAAAAAAACACTGGTAATTATCCACATTTTTTACTTTAGAGCTGATGAAACTCTTCTCAGAACACACTCATTTTGGGCTTTTTTTTCAGCCCAAAATCGCCTCTGCCAAAAACTCTTGATAACAGCCTATGTGTGTATGGACACATAAGATAACATGATGGGGAGTTTATTGACTGTAGGAAAAAACATCTGATGCCAAAAATAGCAGCTGTAAAAACGTTCATTGTGCATGAGGCCTAATACAATAATAAATATATGTATGAGTAATCATTTAAAATGTGAAAGTCATAACAATAGTAACTTATACTATGTTCTTCCTGAAAATACACAATTGTTTTTTGCATTTAAATGTGGCCATTTTCAGGGCTGTAAGTTCCTAGAAACATATGAGCATACCCTTTACCCAACATGCAGCAATGTGTGTATGATAGTCCACTGTTACCTCCTATCTAGTGCTTGCGTCTGGTGCACTACCAAGCATTTTTTTAACCCATCGGATTTTCACATATTATTTTCTCTTTCACTTATTCAGTTATTTATCTATACTGGAGAAAAAAACATTAAAGGGTCCTATTATTCAAAGTCAGGAAAATTCAATTAAATTTCAGTCGACACATGTATATAAAAAAAAGCCCAAGCTGTGAAATGTTTGTGAACGTAAGTATGTATATTGGCACAGATCAATTGTGCATGATTATGTGCTATGAAGACACCTTTCATGATGGCCTTATTTCAAGAGAACTATTGCTTGTCAACAGGGAAAATCCATACTACTTCACAATTTGCTTACAAAGATCAGTAGGGCTATCCATACATGCATAGGGCTGAACTAGAGAAATCTGGGATTCCTCCATTCACGGTGATTCTCCACTGGTCATGTATTGTATTCTGACAGTACCTGCAGTTGTCTGAATACCTAATCTGATATAATACAGTCACTGGCTGACAATTTTCCCCCCAGCTTCTTCGGATCTTTCAGTTAAAGCTTGTTTACTCAGTTAGTTTTTAGCAGGGCCACCTATGACTTGGATTTTGGCCAATTCATGGTGAATTGGCTAAAATTCAAGCTGTGTATGGCTTAGAT
The DNA here is from genome assembly GCF_037356315.1 of Lithobates pipiens. NCBI lineage: Eukaryota > Metazoa > Chordata > Amphibia > Anura > Ranidae > Lithobates > Lithobates pipiens. The sequence continues at coordinate 11,539,028 of NW_027507790.1, forward strand.
CCATGAGCATCTGCACTGGTCAATGCCACGTACACACGATCTGATTTTTCCGACAAATGTTTCATGTGACCTTGTTGGCAGAAAGTCCGACTGTGTGTATACTCCAACAAACATTTGTTGTCGGACTTTCCGCCAACAAATGCTGGCTAGCAGGTTCTCAAATTTTCCGCCAACACATGTTTATTGTCGGAATTTCCAATTGTGTGTACACAAGTCCGTCGGACAAAAATCCACACATGCTCAGAATCAAGTACGAGCTGGAAGCACTTGGTCTTGTAAAACTAGCGTTCATAATGGAGATATCACGTACATCTTGTATGTCACTACGTTCATAATTGTTGGCCAACATTTGTGTGACCGTGTGTATGCAAGCCAAGTTGGACCCAACATCCTTTGAACAAAAAGCCACGGTTTTGTTGTCGGAAAGTCTGATCATGTGTACGGGGCATTAGCCTATAGACTTGTAACTATTTCCTAATTCGACTATTATCAACAGCGTCAAATTGTATAATTCTATACCATATAATTATATTTACTTAATTTTGAATGAATACACTGTTGCATTTAATTTGTATTTTAAGTTCAGCTTTAAAAACTGTACCTGGTACCTATGATATATAGTTATTGCTATAAAGAAAAAACAAAGGAACTGAAAAATGTGGAGAAATCAAAATAAAATACAAACTTCCTTTTTACTTGATGTGTCCCAATTAATATAAATGTTTTATGGCACGTTCTGTAATTTTACTAAGCATTCTAGAAACTTGTGAAAATGTAACATTTATCCTACCATGTGATTTTGTTTATTGATTGACCATCAGGTTTTGTGTTTATTTAGATATTGTATTGCCTCTGATTTATGATTAACCCAATTAATTCTAAGGCTAGACTTATTTGTTATTAATCTAAAAGGAATCGATTGTGAATGTATGGAAAGGTTATTTGAGATACAGGTCAAATAAAAACTTCTACAGCTTGTCAGTGGGATGACATCCTGACAGCTGCAGCATACATAACAGAGAGAGATGGCTGACAGGGTGTACGCGCTACATAATGAAATATTACCAGTTCATACCGGACAGAACATGTCATGCAGTGTACTAGCAGTTTTGCTGAATGAAAAGGATGTTTTGTTATCACTGATGAAATAATTAAATGCAAATAAATGTGTCACTTTTGTTTTAAAATTCCACCCTATATATGCAGTCACTAGATAATGCTTTTTCTGTTTTACTGTACTTCCTGCTGGCAAAGCTGTTGGCTACTTTGCAGTGCAACTGCTGCAACAGAGGCTTAAATGTGTTTTCATGGGTGGAAAAACCATGCTTAACCTTTTAGACCTCTTAACACCTGAAGGTATCTAAAAATATTTCCAATACCAACTTGTCATTTAACCTCTGACGACTGTAGTAATGTCAAGCAAATAGTTTTATATTGCACTGGAAAGACCAAAAAGTACTATAGCTATGGTATCAAAATGTATCGGAAATGTATAAAGCTGGCCATAGATTATACAACTTTCTTGCACAATTTTCCTTTGGATTTACCAAAACCATATAGTATGAGGTCAAACCTAAACACTTTCAATTTGTATGTAATCAGGAAAGCCCTTACACTACATAGTGGAAGGTAAATTTAATGGAAATTGAACAAGAAAATTGTATAATTTATAGCCAGCCTCGTAAACAAAGTAAGAAACTACTTCTGAACATCTATGTTCATCGACACCATTGACCCATTGCTTGTATTTTGTGCCTATCAACAGAAAACGTATTAGATCTGTATCTCAACTGACTTTCTGTGAAGAGCACCCAGGGTCAGGGTCAGAGACCGATGAACAAACATACCCAGTTTTCTATGGTCAAGGTCTCATAGACCTCATATTTAGCTTTGTGCTCAAAGGACCTCAAACCTTTTGTTTTGTCACTCACTTTCAGTATCACTAGAGATCTGAAATGTAATCTTTAGTTCTAAGTGAAGCTTATGATTTACAAAAGGGCACACCTATTATGCTAGCCATGTAATTCTCCTTACCGTAATTAGTTAGAAGAAAACATAAAAAAAATGCAACAAAGGGAAAATAATGCTTATATACATTAGGATTTGTAAATGCTACTCAATTGTAAAAAAAAATCAACTTACATCATTGAAATTAACCATAAAAAGACATTTACTAAATGTAGTAAATCGTTGCATTTCAACTCAGTCTCTGCTAGAGAAATACCTCTAATTTGGTATATTTTTAATCTAAAACTTTGAGTCGGTTATGTCTCATTCTGATTTATTCAATGTTCTCACTAGCACTTGAAGTTCTTGGTTGCAGGGTAAATTACCAACTTTTAGGCACTATAGTTTTTTGCTTGACCACAGATCTCAATGCTCAGTAAATCTATTGCCTGTACTACTCCCAACCTTAGTCCAGCATCACTCAAATTGAGATATGGCTGAAAAAAGCATGGGATACCAAATAATATATATACTTGAAAAAATTGATTAAAGCCAAAATTAAAGGCACAGATGTATACTGTATACCATTATTACATCATTTAATCTATTTTTATGCATGCAAGAAAAGTTCCTGAATTTGACTTGGCATCAGCCTGTTGTAGTCCCTGCACAGGTTGCAAAGGAAGAGTGAAGTCACATTTCACATCAACTCCAAATCTTCAACCAATATATACTATACAGTTATAGTTGTACAGGTACCAGATTGAGGTTCTTTCGTCCCCTTTCATGATGAGGAAACCTCAGAGCAACAAGAAGAAATCTGACTTATTAAAACTCCCACAACAAACCTGCATAAATTTCCCTTTACATTGGGAAAACGCACAGGAGACCTCTTGAGTATCACTTTCCAACACTGAAGCTGAGCCCACTCAAAGTAGAGTGCCACCACCCACCTTGTCCAGCAGCCTACCTTGCCCATGTGGAATAGATGACTTGTGGTACTACAACAACATTCCCACAACCTCATCAAATAGAAGGAACAACATTGACATTCACAGACTACTAGGCAATCACCACTGCTGACCTTATACCTATCATGCAAGGTGTTTTTAACAGTCTACTGGACAAGCATCCAGACAAGATATACATCAACAGAGCCCGCTGGGTGCTCTGGCCAAATAGCTTCACCTCTGACTCACCTCACAATGTTATATGCAACATCCACTTTTACCAATGAGACAGTGTTTACATGTAGCATGCCTCAAAAACTATGTTGACTTTGATGGAGTAGACCTTGTACTCTATGCATATTTATCTCAAATAACCCTACTCTGATGGAGAAGCATAAAACCCCTGCGGGACCATCTGTACCAACTTATAGCCACCTACAGATAGGGTTTCCTGTTCCAGCTCCATGTGCACAAGGGAATCAGAACCCGCACAATCCAAACCCTGAATGACCCTGCAGGTGGGGGCCTCTGGAAACGACCCCCTCCTCCACGTATGAGTAAGAGGTACATAGTACTCCTACTTGTTCACAAAAACATGAAAATAGTAAATAACGACACATACTTTTTGACAAGTACTTTAATAAAAAAAAAATGTTCAGTAAGCCTACCCCAGAGCAAGCCAAAGTACACTCAGTTCATCACTAGTTACAACATCAGCTCGTTTGTTGGCCAAAGGATGTCCTTATCGCTACATAAAGATCCCCAAGCAAGCACCACTCCAACACCCTGTGGACAGTACATTTCCTGCGTGATGTATTCTCAATCAAACTCAGAGACAGTTTACAAACAAACTGCCATCGATCATATGATATACAGAAACATCAACAGCTGTAATAATGTGAGGATTTATTTTTGCTTTTACATCTCCACAGACTCATATTGCATATAAGTTTTCCTGCCTTTAAGTATCTTTACATGTTTGGTTGCCTTACTTTTAGTATAATTACTTTATCTAAGCCAATAAATGTGATGGTGGCTGGACTGTTGGGGGTTGCACTGACAGTGGTCGCTTGCATTGAGTCCATTAACTTCAAGTGCACCACTGGGACTACCACTGTCTGGCGTGCAACCTTACAGTCTCAAGACCTTTGTTTATTATTATCATCATTGGTTGCCTGATTGCATTGTTTTAGGCTTGGTATAATGTTGTTTCATTACAATGTTAATGCCATTTTCTCATTTGGATTACCAACCATACACCATGCTCTGACTATTAGTATCAAATGTGTCCTAAATACTTTAAGAATTTCACTGCTCACATTGGAGATTGTTACTTCTCTTCCTTTCAGAAACAGCAAGTTGCATCCCTTTTGATTATTAACTGTTTGCATAATAGTGAGGACAGTTGCTAAGGATACACCAGCAATAGCCACACATACCTGATAAGTCAGCTTCAACCCACACCTTAACTACACAGATCAGCAGTCAATGTCTGCCATTATAGCCACTAGCAGCTAAACTCTATCGGCCTGGCACCACCTGCATTATCTGTAAGCTGTTTATCTATTTATGTATATCATTACTGCTGTTTCATCCCTCCCTTCACAAGGGCATACTCAAATACACAGAGATATACAAACCTCCCTCAGTCCATTACATACACACCCCCTATCTGTTAGCTGGGACAGAAAGCTGAGAGTTAAAGTGGAAGTAAACCCATAGATTTAAACAGTTTAAAAAAACAGTTAAATTCCCGGCATGCCGGGAATGCTAACTGCACATTGGCTGTGCTCTCAACCAAACTGTCAAACCATTCAATGGCTGGTGTCATAACAGATCACATGTGCAGCACCTTGGCAGTTGAAGATTAAACAGAGGCAAAGATGGCAGCTTCCTTGGCTGAAAATGATAGGGGAGTTTACTTCCACTTTAATTACATGAGACTCAGACTCGCACGCAGCATTTTTCCCCAAAGAGGCTGAGTTAAATAGTCATTGCCTGGTTGATCCTAGTGGTCATGAGTCCACCTCACATCTACTACCAGTTCTTTCAAAGCTCTTTACCCTCCCAAAAAATATAAAGCACCCCATCCAACCCCTTCCTTGTATCCAGCTACCTTCAGTTACCCATTGTGTCCTTCTCCAGTCCTCATCTGCTACCCTCCTAGCTCTCTTAGGACCTAAAGCTGGCCATACCCAAAGTGAATTTCAGACAGTTTATCCTTATTAGTAACACTCCGCTCAACATCCTTCAATCTGAAAATCAAAAAGGGCCAGGCAGAAAACTGTGCCAAACACAGACTTCAGACAATCAGCAGCAGCTCAACACATGGAGTTCCCTCCAGATCAAACACTACTTTAACTGATTACACCTAAAAGACAGACAGTTGAGATGACTTGAAACAAATTTGTTTAAACAAAACGGCTCCCCAAGGTCCACTTTATGAAAGGACTGAAACCCCAGCTCACATATTCACAATGGGATAACATTTTCTATTTTACACATACATTTTTTTTTTCAAATATATCTTTATTCATTTAGAAAATGAGGGCAAGAGCCCATAAAACATACAACAGTAATTTAACAGTAGAGGTCGCAGCCTCCCAACGACATATCCTTACATATATATATTTTTAATCTCCACTAGACTTAAGAACTCCTACTATAAATGTCTATCACACTCCAGCAAACCTCGAAATATTCCCAAAATTCAGCCCACTATGATAGAGATGCTTCAAATCTGAAGGGACACTCTTCCAACTATTCTGGACCTGCCTAAATGAAGATCTCTTTGGACTTGAACTCTTCCTTATCATTACACCAAGCTAACTTACAACCTCCTGACATTCCTTCCTACTTTTTCTGCCTTTGAATGACATGCACCCAAATAAATATAGAAAGTGTCTACTCATACACCTGATTAATGTTGCTAGAATGACGGTTCCAAAATTCTAGAAACATTTATATACTCGTACTCTACAGGATTGGTGCAGTGAAATACATAAAATTTGCATTAAGAACCATATTACCCCATAACACTAGCACAGCCATGGGCTTTAACACCAAGCTGGGACATATATGATTACAGCTAAGGCCACAGTTCTGTGAAGAGAATGCACTAATTTGGCACCTCTGCAATATGACCAAGCTTTCACAGACAGCACACTGTCACTGTTTGCAACTGGGAGCCAGTAGCACAGGCTACCAATCACATGATCATCGTAGCAGCCAATCACAGTAATCAGGTGATTGGGAAGCCTATGTAAAGCCTTTGGTCTTAGGCACTTTTAAAAGGCTAGCTCCTGCCAGCTGCAAAAGGTGGGGTTTATGCTGCCATCTGGGTTTATGCTGCATGAATGAATGTTTACTCTTGTAATGTTTTTTTTCTGGCAAACCTTTAATAAAAACAGCTAGCATTGATATATTTCATCTGTGTGTTTAGCTGCTTGCCTGGAGTTCAGCTTTAAGAAAATCTGATTACGTAAGGGAAGGGGGTCCAGGAGACAATTGTATGCATAAAGTCCATCTTTAAAGCGGAGCTCCACCCAAAAGGGGAAGTTCCACTTTAAGGCATCTCCCCCCAGCTCCTGTTTGTGAAACTAAGCTTTTGGGGAGGATGGGGAAAAAGCGGGTACCCGATTTTGACAAGTAACGGCTCTTAGGCAATCAGAAGCAGAAGTTCTCCTTCCCCCCCTCCTTCCCGAAGTCCTCTGGGACACATGACAGGTTCCAGAAGACTTCAGGACTAGTCACAGAGCACAGCGCCACTCGCGCATGCGCAGTGGGCACCCGGCTGTGAAGTCGCAAGCTGTCACAGTTGGGTGCCTATAGTAAAGATGCCGACGCCGCCGATGGAAGAACACAGTGTAAAAACTGATGGAGTGAGTGCACCGCTGGATCGGGGGACAGGTGAGTGGCCGTTTATTAAAAGTCAGCAGTTACATTTTTAGTAGCTGCTGACTTTTAATAAACACAAAAATGACTGGAACTTCACGTATAGGCAAAGGAGAGTTTTTAAGGTGCTGTATATATTGTAATGAAAGTTGCAAAATTATTGCAGTAACACTGATGAAAATAATGAAACGTACCCCTTTTTACCCTGATGTAGGCCATTTACTTATAATTGAGAATGTTTGGCCAACGGTCCCAATCATTTTTTTTGCATCTGTATTTTCCATGGCCCTTTTCTGCTTGTGCTCTGCTTAATTACTTTTTGACTATGTTCTTTCTTTTTTTCCAGTGTCTTTCGTGTCCTTATTCTGCTTGGTGTCTTGCGCTTTTGTGTGCACATGTTCTCTCTGGTCTTTCAAGGCTGCTATTTTTACTGGCAAATAGAAGCTCTTCCATTTCTCCTTAAAGTGAACGTGTGCTTAGCCCATGCAGGTCCACTTTAATAATTGCCCCTTCGCAGCGCATACAACAGAATGGCAAGGGAGCAAAAGGATGGCAAATACAATATGTATAGCTACTGTGGCCTTCGATAAAGTGAACCCTACAAGGACAAATGACAAGTTTACTTGAAGTGTTTCTTGTAATAGTAATCTCTCTGGTGTCTAATGGTTTTTGTGCCCATACGTTAAAAAAAAAAAGAAAATGTAAGGTCATTTGGGGGACTTGTCTGAAGCAGCTCCATGCCTTCCTCACATCTTAAGCACTAATATAAGCATCTGAGGCACTTGGGGTCAGCACTGGACACAGACAGGCAAGCTGTGGACTACACTTTCAACAAATGCCAAGAGGAAGTAGATGGCACCAACTATGTATAATCTGTGTATAAAGCAACTGTTGTAGAAACATGCAGATTGCATCATGCCTTTGGAGGTGTGTGTGGGGGGTCTCTGCAAGCAGCAGTTTGAGAGAATATAGGCTGATCAATTATTCCCAGTCAGGCTTCAGAAAAGGTTTAGGGGCCGTACACACGGGCCGAATATCGAGTGGCCTGTGTATATGGCAGTTTCTGACGAAGGGGCATGACCCAATAGGTTACTGACCGGTGTGTTCTGGTGGGGGCCTTCCCCCTGACAGAACGCAATAGCTCAGCAGGGAAGATCGCTGTACTAATATTTTTAGTACAGTGGCTCCTCCCGAGCGCTTCAGTTTTTTGTTGTTCAGCCCACTGTGAACGGAAAAAATAAATAGTTTGTAACTAAACTTTACAGACAGAGAAACATTCTACGATCAGGCAACAAATGGCTGTATTGGAGGAACATTTTCTAGTCTGTTAGCACCTTTACTTGCAAACATCTATCCAGCCTCTACAGTCAAGGTATAGAAAATCACTTGTAATGTACAGGTCACCCCCCTGGCCTGTAATCTCTGATTATATAATCAGGGAACTTGATCTACTCCTGGGTGTTGCTCTGTTGATATTTACCTTGGATTAGCAAGGCATTAGCTAAGAGCACAGCAGTCAGAAAGTGGTTTAGATGATCCTACAGCATGGCTACAGGGAGTGTTCTAGGGTCGTCTGGTCTAGCTCTTAGTACAGACAAGTCACAGAACAGGCAAACTGGATGCAGACAATACAAGGAAGGTGGACCTGCAAGTAACTTTTTATGTAAATTGCATGACTTGATTAGGCTGAACAGTAGAAGATAGCTTTTGGATTGTACACTAAGCAATCATTAGTATAGATAAAAAATTTTGAGATTGATATATAAATTCAGAGACTGCTACAAAAACCTGACTATTATCTCCAAAAGTCATCAATCACTTAGAGTTTAGGATTTTGCCTTCATTCCTTGTTTAGTTGAAATATTACTAAATCTTTTGGCAATCTAGTAAATAAGCCTATCTCAGATACATAGCCTTTGGGTTGATCCAAACTGAATTATATGTAAAAAAAAAATGTAAGCTTATCTGCAGGGATCCTTCTCCTGATGACCAAAGCATGTATTGACTTCCACCAAATTTTCCCATGCCAATAATAATCTGCTTTGATTTCATGGGTGGGATAAAAGATCATTTGAGGTCCACACTGGTGCATATACACAGCTCCAATTTTTTCAATTCTGTCATCTGTGCCATTGGAACTGTCTATAGCTGCCAGATATGATCATCACCAAAAATGGTCAAATTGGTCGCAGTTTAAATTACCCACCACCCAGAATGAGAAGACAGCCCAATCTGCACATACTGTATACTGCATACTGATCTTTGGGTATGAGATTGGGGTTCGATGCTCTCATGGATTTGAGAATAATTCTACTTGTTCAAGATTTGCAGCCCCGTGAAATTTATGTGCAGATTAGCCGTGGAGAATTTTTAAACCTAAACTTAAAATGTGTACTAAAGGTACACATTAAAAAAAAATATGTTATACTTACCTACTCTCTGTAGTAGTTTTGCACAGAGCAGCTGTGATCCTCCTCTTTTCAGGTCCCCCCAGCTCTTTGGGTTCCTCCCTACTGCTGAGTGCTCCCCCATAGCAAGCCACTTGCTATGGGGGCACTCATGCATTCTTGCTCCTGAGCCCTGCTCTTTGTGACCCCCACTCCCTTCTCACTGGCTGCAATTGACAGCAGTGGGAGCCAATGGCCAATAATGGGCAATAGGAGGCAGAAAGCCTTAGAGTATAAAATAGTGGTAGTTCCATTTTTTTTATGTCACAAGATTTTAAGCACAATGGTTTAGGAAATGCAAAATGTAAGTAATAAATAAACTAAAGTTCATTTTAAAGGACACACATATGCAGTATATTTCCTATGTTTTGGTAGAATATGCAAAAAAAGGTAGTGGCGAGTAAATAGATACCCAACATGCCAAACCTTACAATTACTTGCATCCATAACATTGTAACAAACTTCAGTACCCTATAATTTCCATAGGCGACACTTTAAAAGCCCCTAGAGGTCATCAGTTTAGAGATAACCATGAATAATGGTGCTAGAATTATTGCTCTCACTCTGGTGATATGTAACATATGTTGGGCAACTTATGTTTTTCTGGATAAGCGCCTTCCTGCCCCCATACCCACACATTTGTTTACACTGGTATGCACCTATATGTGGGGGTGGGGGGGGCCTCAAATATTTTGGAGGGTTTAAATGGTTGTGTGTAACTTTATTTTTTTTACGTTTTTTCTTTTGCTCAACTTTTTATATCACTTAGGGGACAAAAAGTCCCAATGTCATGATTTTTTTGTGACAGGTTATTTTTAATGAGACACAAGGGGTCTAAAAGTCTCTGATGCCTCACCTGTCCTCCAATGAAACGGATGGAATACTGATCATTTTCCATCAGCTTCTTCCACGACTATACCAGCTGGAGAAAGTCGCATAGGAACCCAGACATGATGCAATACACACTTCCAGGTGTTCACTGGTCTCCCTCCCCTCTACCCAGCACCACACATTATGCTGATCCCAGGTGCACCGATTGGTGTGTGGAGCCTGGGATACATGATGGGGACATGCACTCGCATGGGGGGAAAAAGCAGCATTTTGCAGTGGGTGGGGAAAATCAGACCGCTTCAATGCTCATCGTATCACTTCCACATGAGAGCTGCCAGCCAGATTAACAGAAATCTGCTTTTAAAAGCCCCTGATCCCAGCGATGTTTTGAAACAGCACTGGGACCAAAGTGGTTAATGCACTTCAAGGCCTTTGAACTATGATTAGATGACTTATAAAGTCTAAAGCCTCGTACACCCGATTGGATTTTCCGTAGACAAAATCTCGGACTGCCTGGATATTGTCTTGCATACAAACGGCAAGGAATTGTGGGCCAACAAACACAAATGTAGTGGTGTACTACGTGGTTTTTCAGCTCTTTAGCGCCACCCTTTGGGCTCCTTCTGCTAATTTTGTGTTAGTAGAAGTTTGTTGAGAGTTGATCTGTGCTTTTCATTTCGCGCTTTTCATTTAGCACTTTTCAGTTCGTGCTTTTCATTTTGTGCTTTTCAGTTCATTTCTGAAGGGCTGTTCGTCAACCAGACATGTTGGGGAATCAGAGGAGATAACATGTTATTTATTATTGCCTTGGAGTTATTGCTTTGACCCAAGTCCAGTCCAGGAACATGAGGAGGAGGTTGCTTTATAAATCGTGACCAATTATGTCATATGCCTTTGCTGCGGGAGCTCCAAGAGAATAATCTAGATCAGGGATCTGCAATTAGCAGACCTCCAGCTGTTGCAAAGCTACAAGTCCCATCATGCCTCTGCCTCTGGGTGTCATGTTTGTAGCTGTCAGAGTCTTGCTATGCCTTATGGTACTTGTAGTTCTGAAACAGATGGAGGTCCGCTAATTGCATATCTCTGATCTAGATGTTTTTCTGAATTATATCCGGATGATGAACCCCTGCTTTCACCAACTCTTGGTAATGCTGACCCCCTATATTAAGAAGCAGGACACATGCATGAGGCTTTTATTTAATTTTTTGGTTAAATAATAATGATTTGATTTGTTATATTTTCTATATTTTTGGATGGATAGAATGCACTTTTTGGTTAAGTTCTATTGGCAGATGGCATGTCTAATTTATTTGTTTTCTTTTTTTAATGCACATTCTACTTGGCTATGTGTTTTATTTCAAATGACAGTTTGGGAGTAGGCAGTTACATTTAAAAAAATACAATGTAGAGTTGACAAGGGGCACCAACATAGTTGTATTTTAAAAACTACGGGATAATGGTGTTCTGGTAACTTGCCCAAAAAAAAAAAAAATGCATAATAATATTATTCTTGATATCACTAGAAAAAAAAAGCCTTTGAAAATTCATTTGCAATAACTCCATCAGTATCACCAGCAAAGCAGCTTCATTCCTATCCCATTAAAGAAGAAGAGAATGTGCGCTGCATTTCGAGATTCCGTAATTTGCCACGTAACTAATGTTAATTCTCCATTATGAATGCTAGTTTACAAGACCGAACACTTCTGGCTCATCCTTGCTACCGAGCATGTGTGTTTGTACTTTGGACTTTTGTCTGCCGGACTTGTGTACATGCGCTCGGAAAATCTGACAACATAAATTTATCCGCGGAAAATTTTAAAGCCTGCAATCCAACATTTGTCCATGGAAAATCCAACAACAATTGTCCGATGGAGCTTACAAACGGTCGGATTTTCCGCCAACAGCCTGTCATCACCCAATTCCCATTGGAAAATCCAATTGTGTGTACGCGGCTTAAAGCCTCATGCACACTGGATGTTATAATAATGTTATAAAAACACCAGTAGCTTTGCAGGGAGTTTTTAAACGTTTTTGCAATAGTGTTTTTTAGCTGTTTTCAGCGTTAGGGCTTTTTAGCGTTTTTTTTTTTTTTGATGAATCAAAAACTTAAAAAATGACGGTGAGCCACATTTTTGGGTGTTTATCAGTGTTTAACAGCATTTTTAGGCGTTTTTTGACTTTAGGATATTTTTACAGCTGGAAACGCCTCTCAGAACCCACTAGTTTTGGGGTTTTTTTTCCAACCACAATACGCTCCAGCCAAAAAGTTAGTAACCGCCCATGTGTGTACATGGACACATGCTGGAGAGTTTATTGACTGTAGAAATAAAATGTCTGGAGCTAAAAACAGCAGCTGTAAAAATGTCCAAAAATGTCCAGTGTGCATGAGGCCTAATAGTGAGCTTTTGCTACGCAAGCTTCCTCACTATAAAATGGGTAATCACAATAGTTATAGTGTCAGTGAGTTGGAAACTGTTATAGGGATAGCTGACAAACTGCATAGGGAGAGATTATGGTCAGTTAGAAAACTGTAGTTTCAGTTCTGATTGCTAGCTCTTTGGCCAATTATCCCTTTTGCTGACTTTTTTTGTTCTTAATTTTGGGGCTTTTTTGCCTTTCATTTCACATTATATTATTCACGTTCACTACATCCCCTAGCAACACCGATCAAATAAAAGTTATGCCTATTATCTTTAACCCCTTGGTGCTGGGCGTATGCAAATATGCAGCCTAGGAGCCTGATCCTTAGCTGCATATTTGCGTGAATTGCTGCCTATACACCTGAGAATGTAAGCAGTTACTATCGTCTACCTGAAAAGGAGTTTCTTCGAATCACGTGACCCCCGTGAAAGCCAATCACGGCAGTCACGTGGTATTAAGCCCTGCCTCCTGGTGTCATAAACTTATAAAAGGGTCAGGACTGGCACCGGCGCTAAGAGGTTAATTATACCGTCCTGCTACTGGCAAATTGTACACTGCTGTATCCTCTGTATTACCGTAATTCTTGTTGTAAAGCCCCAGGCTGTGTTCTTTGTTTCCAGTAAATTTGGGCCTGACCCTCTTGTAAATTTGAACCTAACTTTGTTATTTAAAATTGTCTGGAAGCTGCCCAATTTTACACTGCTGTGTCATCTGCGGTTTCTTTATTCTTGTACAGAAGTTTCTTAATTCTTGTAGTAAAGCCACAATATCCGAATTATAGTAGTAAAGCCCCAGCTTGTATTCTTTTTCTCCAGTATATTTTGTCTGTTTCCTCCTCATTAAAAAATGTTCTGCTGTTGGGCAGTTTTCTTTTGTAGTAAGTTTTTATTACAAATGTTACAAAGCTATAAAAACAAATTTTGCTTATATAAACTCAAACAGTTGATTTCCATGAACCTGGGTCACCCACCCCAGGGTCCCCCCTCCCCTCACCTTCACTGGATGGTAAACATTGAAAACTTCTGGCCCTAAACCTTGTGATATTAGTTAGGGTAGGCTCATTGCAGGCATAGGTGGCTGCTTCTTGAGTTACTGTGATGGAGCTAGGAGATAATAACTATTTTCTTTTGTTTGTAGCTTGGGGTTTTGGCAGATAGCACCCAGCAATGCAGGCCTAAGCTGACCATACATTAGTAACAAGCAATTTTTATCACTCACACAAAAAAAATCCTTTGATGAACATATTGGGGTGTTGCTGATCTTATGTAAGCCAAGATAAAAAAAGAACACCAATCCCACAGCCAAAAATGGGTTGCCAATGTCCACTGTTGCTGAGAATATTTGTGAAAATGGTACTGTTCTGTAACACCATGTACAGCTTTAAGCATCCCCCAAACATGGTATTCAGAGTATTTGTGTATTATCAATCTTGTCCTCAGGGACACATGAAAAGACTCTCCCTCTGCTATATAATATGTTTTTGTGATGGTACAGGACCCCATGGCATTGCCCAGCTTCCCCTTCATTTTTTGATAGTAGTTTGCCTATTAGCCCGAAAAATGGGCAGATAATTATTTTAGGGGTTCTTCTGGGGTAAAAAGGGTTCAGAATTGTCTTACCTAGAGAGCCCTCCTCAAGCCCCTTTCACACTAGGGTCAGTTTTTAAGGCGGACCCGATCGTACCCTCCAGTTTCCTCCAGGAGCGACAGGTGTCAATGGACATGTGTCTGTTGACACTTGCCAACATTCGATCTGATTCTATCCGCTAAAAAAACGGATGGATGGGGATCTGTTCCCATCTGTCTGGCAGATTGGATTGGATGGCAGTCAGGTGTAAACAGACATGGAGGAAAGCGGGCTTTGTCTATGTCTGCTCTGCATAAAAATAGCGGACAAGGACTAGCCATCTGCCTGCTCAGCGGGAGTCAGTGGACATATTCTCCACTGTGATGGTGGGTTTCAATGGAGCTCAGCCCTTGTGGAAGGGGCCTACTGAGTGCTCTGGTTCCTTTTGCTGACCCCATTGCTACTACAGGACCGAGAATCTGACATTAGTGTGTCAGATAAAGAGGATTCTTTAGGCACGCTAGTTCTTGAAGATTAACCTCCTCGCGCCCGCCCTATAGCCGAATTACGGCCGTAGAGCAGGCGCGTTCGTTTGGGCGGTCGTCCCTGGACGGCCTGATGTTTACTTCCGCAATGCGCGCCGCCGCGGGCGCGCATCGCGGAAGTTCTGTGTTCGCCGTGTCCCCCGGGGACAGGCAAACACAGATCGCTGTAAACGGCCAATCACAGCGGCCGTTTACAGCGTGATCGGCGTGTCCAATGGGAGATGATCTCATATGTAAACATATGAGATCATCTCGCAGCGCCGCTCTCCTTCCTCGCACAGACAGTGCGAGAGGGGAGAGATGAACGGCTGCAGCGGCAGCCGTTCTGATTCTGGAAAAAAAAAAAATGAAATAAAAAGTGCCATCCGCCCCCAGCAGTGCCATCCGCCCCCAGCAGTGCCATCCGCCCCCAGCAGTGCTATCTGCCCCAGTGCCATCCACCCCAGTGCTACCTGCCCCCAGTGCCATCCACCCCAGTGCTACCTGCCCCCAGTGCCATCCACCCCAGTGCTACCTGCCCCTAGTGTCATCCACCCCAGTGCTACCTGCCCCTAGTGCCATCCACCCCAGTGCTACCTGCCCCCAGTGCCATCCACCCCAGTGCTACCTGCCCCCAGTGCCATCCACCCCAGTGCTACCTGCCCCCAGTGCCATCCACCCCAGTGCCATCCACCCCAGTGCCACCTGCCGTCAGTGCCACCTGCCGTCAGTGCCACCTGCCCCCAGTGCCACCTGCCCCCAGTGCCACCTGCCGTCAGTGCCACCTGCCGTCAGTGCCACGTGTCATCAGTGCCACATAGTGCCATCTGTCATCAGTGCCACGTATCAGTGCCATTTGTCATCAGTGCCACCTGTCAGTGTCACGTGCCATCTGTTGTCAGTGTCACGTGTCATCAATGCCACTTATCAGTGCCATCTGTCATCAGTGTCACGCGTCATCGGTGCCATGTATTAGTGCCATCTGTCATCGGTGGCACATATTAGTGCCACGTATTAGTGCCATCTGTCATCGGTGCCACGTTTCAGTGCCACGTGTCATCAGTGCCACGTATTAGTGCCACGTGTCATCAGTGCCACGTATAAGTGCCACGCGTCATCAGTGCCACATATTAGTGCCATCTGTCATCAGTGCCACATATTAGTGCCATCTGTCATCAGTGCCACCTGTCATCATTGCCACGTATCAGTGCCATCTGTCATCAGTGTCACGTGTCATTGTCCTGGTGCTTCAAAAGTGTAATAAATAGTCAACAAGTTAGATGTGTAATTTATGTTCCTAGAACACATGATGGCGTTACCTGCATGTTGGGCCTCTCTATGTGGCCAGGCTGTGAAAAAGTCCCACACATGTGGTATTGTAATACTCAGGAGGAGTAGCAGAATTTTTTGGGGGGTGTCATTTGTGGTATACACATGCCACGTGAGAGAAATAACCTATTACAATGACAATTTTGTGGAGAAAAATAAAAAAATAAAAAATCTTAATTTTGCAAAGAATTGTGGGAAAAAAATGACAACATCAAAAAGCTCACCATGCCTCTTACTAAATACCTTGGAATGTCTACTTTCCAAAAAGGGGTCATTTGGGGGGTATTTGTACTTTCCTGACTTGTTCGGGTCACAAGAAGCGAGATAGGCCACCAGTACATCAGATGTGATCAATTTTGTGCGATTCGCACCACAGCTTGTAGACTCTCTAACTTTCACAAAGACCAAATAATATCCACTAATTTGGGTTATTTTTACCAAAGACATGTAGCAGTATAAATTGTGACCAAAATTTATGAAGAAAAATTAATAATTTGCATAATTCTGTCACAGAAACAAAGAAATATGCGTTTTTTTTCAAAATTTTCGGTCTTTTTTCATTTATAGCGCAAAAAATAAAAACCCCAGAGGTGATCAAATACCACCAAAAGAAAGCTCTATTTGTGGGAAAAAAAGGACAAAAAATTCATTTGGGTACAGTGTTGCATGACTGAGTAATTGTCATTCAAATTGTGAGAGCACCGAAAGCTGAAAATTGGTCTGGGCAGGAAGGTGTTTAAGTGCCCTGTAAGCAAGTGGTTAAAATTAAAATTTCAATACAAATATTTTCTGTAATATGTATACCACATTTGTAATTTTACTTTTTCTGTTTAGATGCACTATAAGCTCCTGAAGAAGCACAACATGTAGAGCATATAGTATGTGGTTAAGGTGCTACCCCCTCTATAAGTTAGCTGTCAGCACACACAGCGAATGTTGTTCAGTTTTCTTAACCATACTTATATCGGGAGTACCCCTAGTTTCACACTTTATGTGCATTTTTATATTGATATTCTAATGTTTTTAAAAGCTTGTTAACCAATAAAAAGTATTTTCTTTTTATATATATTTTGCCTCGGTGTATGTGCCTAAAAAGTCCATAATATATATTCAAAATTAAATTATACATTGAGCTTTAGGACATGGCACACAAATGACAACAGCTACAGTATATCCATATGGTTTCTACCCCTGTCAGAAACCATGAATCAGACTGAGACAAAGGTACAGTTAAATCACCCTTGTTTAATAATGATAAAAAAGGTAAAAAGAGTAAACATAGTCAAAACATAGCCAGAGTTCAGGAACACGAACAGATAGTCAGGCAAGCCAAATGTCAGGGAGCCAGAGATGAGCGTAGTAGAACAGGATCCGGAGCCAGAAGGCATGTCAGCCAAGCAAGTCTTTAACAGGAACACAGGAAAGTGTCTCTAGAGATGTGACTAAGGCGAAGGCAGAGATCATTTGGACTGGACTGTTTAAGTATGCAGGACCGACGAGCATAATCATCAGCAGGTGAGTCACTGTGGAGAGATAGGAGCTGGCAATTAACTGACAGATAAGCGGCAAGCTCAGAGAAGGAAGAGCTGGGCCCAGCCCTGACAGTACGCCCTCCTCAATGACCCCTCCCCCTAGGAGAACCAACAGGCTTGAGGGGAAAACATCTTTGGAAATGGAGGTGGACAGGGGCATGTACGTCCAAGGATGGGACCCAAGAGCGTTCCTCCGGACCATACCTTTTCCACTGCCCCTGGTGCTGTATGCACCCACGGAACCTACTGGAGTCAACAATGGACTATACTTCATACTCCTCATGATTCTCAACCTGAACTGGGGTGAGGGTGTGGCACCGAGGTGGTAAAGAGGTTGCAGACCAAAGGTTTTAATAAGGAGACATGAAATACATTTGAGATACGCATATCAGAAGGAAGGTCTAATGTGTAAGCCACTGGGTTAATCCTGCAAAGAATACGGAAAGGCCCAATAAACCGAGGTGCGAACTTCAGAGAGGGAACATGAAGTCAGAGGTTGCGAGATGACAGCCAGATACTATCCCCAACCTGGTAGGAAGGCGCGGGCAGGTGTCTGCGGTCAGCATGGAGTCTGTACCTATCATTAGCATGTCGCAAAGCCTCCTGGACTTACAGTATGCCCAAGTGGAACGAAGACCATGGAGATGCTCCTCTAACGCAGGAATACTCTGCGGAACAAAAGAGTCAGGCAATATGGAAGGTTGGAAACCATAGCTCGCCATAAATGGGGACAATCAGGAAGCATAATTCAAGGCACTATTGTGAGCAAACTCTGCTCACGGTAAGAGGTCTGACCAGTTGTTATGATGGTCAGAAATATAGCACTGTAGTAATTGCTCCCAGGACTGATTGGTTCGTTCTGCTGTCCCATTAGACTGCGGGTGATACGCAGAGGAGAAAGCAAGCTGAATTCACAACTGTGCACAAAAGGCTCACCAGAACTGGGGCACAAACTGACTACCCCTGTCCGAGACAATTACCTTGGGTAGCCCATGTACGCGAAAGATCTACCGAGCAAAAATAGAAGCCAGTTCCTTAGAAGTGGACAACTACTTGATGAAATACAATGAGACATTTTTGAGAACCAGTCAACCACCATAAGGATAATTGTGTTGCCCTGGGAGCAATGAAATCCATAGACAGGTGAGTCCAGGGCCTCTCTCCATTGAGTATGTGTTGAAGGAGACCCACTGGAAGGTGTTGTGGAGTCTTACTCTAAGCACACACGGAATGGACAGCTATGAAGGCGATTACATCTGCAAGTAGACTAGGCCACCAGAATTGTTGAGAAATGGCCCAAAAGAGTTGATTCTTCTCAGGGTGGCCAGGAGCCTTGGGAGAATGGTAAGCCTTGAACACGGCTGTACAGAGACTCTCGGGGACAAAGCAGCGGTTACAAGGTCTCTCAGGAGGAGCATGAACCTGAGCAGCAAGAATTTTGTCACCCAAAGGAGAAGTGAGACTGGTGCAAACCATAGCCAGAATACAATCAGGAAGAATCACAGGACCTGGAACCGATTCCATCTTGGAAGTGGAGGAAAATTGTCATGACAAAGCATCAGCCCTTACATTCTGCTGCCAGAGTACGGAATTCAATTGCGTAATCTGCTACAGTTCTCATACTCTGTCTGATGGACATGACTCACTTGGCAGCAGAAGCAGAGAATGCAGGAACATCAAATACCCTTTTAAAAGAAACCACAAACTCAGGGTAACTCAAGACAGCAGGTTTTTGTATCTCCCATAGAGGGTTTGCCCAAGCCAAGGCTCTCTCAGAAAGCAAAGATATCATAAAACCTACTTTGCTTCTGTCCGTGGAAAACACCTGGGGCAGCATCTCAAAGTATATCTCAACCTGGTTGAGAGACCCTCTGCATAGGACTGGATCGCCCCAAATCACTGGGGAAGCAGAGCAGAACCAGACATACCTCTTATAGAGGTAATACTCAAGGCAGGTGCCTGCACAGAGACTGGAGCAGCAGCAGGGATGGCCTGCAACACAGTTTGTACCAGTGCAGCCACAGTGGAACATTCCAGGTGAGCCGTGCAACTCAGGAGTGTTTGTAACGCCATGGCAAACTGATCCATGCTGTGATCCTGCTTATCCAATCTGGAAAAATGATTACCAACAAGTGGGTTGACTGCATCTTCTGAATTGATGGCCTTCGCCTACTGTCAGAAACCATGAATCAGGCTGAGACAGAAGTACAGTTAAATCACACTATTGTTTAATAAAAATTAAACAGGTAAACAGAGTAAATGTAGTCAAAACATAGCCAGAGTTCAGGAACCGGAACAGATAGTCAGACAAGCCAAACATCAGGGGGCCAGAGATGAGCGTAGTAAAACAGCAAGCAGGATCTGGAGCCAGAAGGGATGTCAGCCAAGCAAGTCTTTAACAGGTACACAGGAGAGCATCTCTAAAGATGTGACTAAGGCGAAGGCAGAGATCATCTGGACTGGACAGCTTAAGTAGGCAGGACCGACGAGCAGGATATCATCAACAGGTGAGTCACTGTGGAGAGATAGGAGCTGGCAATTGGCTAACAGCTGAGCTGCCAGCTCAGAGAAGGAAGGGCTGGGCCCAGCCCTGACAACCCCACATACTGGTTTAGGTAAGTATAGCTCCTATTTACAGCGTAACCTTTTTTTTTTTCTTTTTTTACTTTTGTGACATGGTCATTTTAAATATACTTTTAAATGCAATTAGTGAATTTGCCTGATTTTAACTAGTTATTGGCCTTTTGTAATCCATTGTACAGAAGATTTCAAATTGTATAAGGGAAGGGCAGCATTAGGGATCAATCAAGATGTGCTGCTCACAGGAGGAGAGAACAGTGGGGTTGATTTACTAAAACTGGAGAGCGCAAAATGTGGTGCAGCTGAGCATAGAAACCAATCAGCCTCCAGATTTTTTGACAAAGCTTAACCGAACAAGCTAAAGTTAGAAGCTGATTGGCTAGAATGCACAGCTGCACTAGATTTTGCACTCTCCTGTTTTTTTCAGTCAAACCCTGTGTGCCCAGAGGGATGGCTAGCCATTGTGATTTTGCTGTAAAATCATGGGCAGGGGGAGGGAAGTGACCAAGCTGTATTACTTTGAATCAGTAGAAAAATGATAGGTCACCTAACTTGTCTCTAATGCTTGGTAGGGCTGTGTATATCTCAGGACTTAATGGACAAAAATATAAATCCTTTTACAGGTATGAGGGCCCCCCTAGTCTGCCTGTAAAGTGGGGTATCTGTACCATGTATAGAACCTACTGCAGCAAAACTGACATTTCTAAAGAAAGAAAATGACATTTAAAAAGCCAGAAAATAAAAAATGTTTAAAAGAAATGGCATGGGGGGCCCCTCCCCATCCATGCCAGGCCCTTTGGGTCTGATATGGATTTTAAGGGGAACTCCACGCCATAATTAAAAAAAATTGTATGGGGTCCCCACAACATCCATACCAGACCCTTATTCGAGCATGCAGCCTGGCAGGCCAGGAAACGGGGGGACGAGCGAATGCCACCCCCTTGCTGAACCATACCAGGCCACATGCCCTCAATATGGGGAGGGCTTTGGGGTGGAGGGTTCTTCCCTTCACGTCAAAGCACCTTGTCCCCATGTTGGGGACAAGGGCCTCTTCCCGAAAACCCTGGGCTATGGTTGTGGGGGTCTGCAGGCAAGGGGATTCTATCAGAATCCCCATTCAATAAAAAAGTGTAAAAAATAAAACACACACCGTTTTTGACAATTCCTTTATTAAAAATAAAAAAAATAAAAAGTCCCCCCAATGTAGATCCATCATCAATCATGAGGCCCACGGCACAGGCGATCCCCAAAAGAAAGATCCGTCCATGACAAAGGCTAATCCACCAACTGCAGGCTCCCCCCTGCCCTAAAGCATCCCCCTACATTGAGGGCATATGGCCTGGTGTGGTTTAGGAGAGGAGGGCTGCTCCCTTGTCCCCCCCCCCACTTTCTGGCCTTCCAAAGCTTTGCCTAATCAGGGCTTAGAATGTGCTGTGCAGTGCGCAGTGCATTGTGGGCTGTTTAGCGGGTGAACATCCCACTGAGCACCCCACAAATTCGGGTGTTCGCCGAACGGCCGAACAGGCGATGTTCGGGCCGAACTTTTGCCCGGGTCAAGCTATTCATCTAACTCTAGGCTTGGGTACAATTATCCTGCCTATACATTGTTTGAATCTTGGCCAGTTCAGCAGGAACTCAAACCGTCTTTGGCTGGCTGAAGTCATATGAAACTGTTGACGCTATATAAATCCTGTATAATAATAATAATATTAATAACAGTGGTCATACCAGGGGAGATGTCATTTCCTCTTTTCAATACTTTTAATCTCAGTCTTCCCTTGTCCCGCTTTTCATGTATGTATCCACTCAATGGGGCTCTAAAGACAAATTGTCACAAAGCAAAATACCTGTGCAAGAAGACACATGTGGCTTATTTAAAAACATCTGCCATTTCTCATCACTTCTGTGTTGGTTAATAATACTAATTATTAGGGGGGTGTGGCTTAGCAATGGCCGAGTGAGGACGCGTGTAGTAAGTGCTCCGGTCCTCCTTACCTCTCCCTTACCTTGCAGACAGCATTACAGACAGCATTACAGCATTACAGCGCTCTCTAGGAGGGATGTGCCCCGTCAAAAGACACGGACCTAGATCCAGACCTCCCACCGGCGGATCCCGTACGAGAGCACCGCAGCGATCCATGCAGCAGTATCTACGGGACTCCCAGGATCTGTTAGATCAACAGACCGAAATGCCCGGCAGTACCGCAGAATCACCACGTGCACCCCGCACCAGCGAGACACCTCCTCCCGCTCCTCCCGCTGAGTCGGTCTCCCCTATAGACGGAGAATTACATCCGGCACCGCCGAACCACTTGCTTCCTGCAATGACTGCAATGACTGCAGTGTCTGCTCCGTCTCACCTACTGCTGCCGCCTCCGCTACCGCTACCGCCACTGCCGTTACCATCATCCGCATCCGCTCTGCCTGATGAGCTACGGAGGATCCTACAGGCATTGCCAACTAGGGCGGACTTTGAGGCTTTACCCTCTAAGGCAGATATGGAATCCCTCATCTCACGGGTGGAAGAAGCACATATACGTGACATGCAGGAGGTAAGAGGGGATATCCTGGCTTTGTCTAATAGAGCTGAGTCTGGAGAAGCAGCGATACAATCTCTCACACAGCGGGTGGGTGAGCTGGAGCAGTTGCGGGTCGAGCAACAGGCTGCGACCATAGGTCTCCAACTCCATTTGGAGGTTGTGGAAGACCACGGCCGCCGTAATAATTTACGATTACGGGGGTTGCCAGAGTCTATGGGAGCAGAGGACCTAGCTGGGATGGTGGGAGAGATATTTCATAAGATCCTTGCTGTAACCCCCGCTGTAACCCCCGCCATGACGGTTGAACTGGACAGAGTTCACCGTACTCGGGGACCCAAATCAACAGACCCTGGGAGACCAAGAGATGTGCTCTGCAGACTTCTCAGGTACTCCCAAAAGGAATTGATCATCAGGAAGGCATGGGAGCATGGAGAAGTGAGTTTTAATGGGACTATGGTTAAAGTATTACCAGATCTCTCCAGAGCTACGTTGCAGAGGAGGGCATTGCTGCGACCGGCATTAGAAGTGGCGAAAAGACAGGGGTGCACTTATCGCTGGGGTTATCCCCTGGCGGTTACATTTCGGAGAGAAAATGGCTCCTTCACTCTTCGCTCTACTGCGGACTTGCCAGCTTTTTTTGCCTTTGTGGGAGCAGACCCGGTACCTGTCCCTGATTGGCTAGAGTTGATTCCACATCGTTCATCTAGTTAAAGACTCCTTCATCCCTAGCTTCAGCCTTTTATCTCCTCATCTGCTTCAGTGATAAGATTAGAGCAAGGCAAGGAAGTGACGGTGGTGACAGTAGGAGACGGGGTCACGGGGTCTTGTGAGCTGTAATCGCCATCCGCCAGGACTATATTGGACTATACTGGATGCTGAACCAGACTGTTTGGTGTGGAGATATCCCTGAACTGCTATATCTATAATCCTATTTCCATCTCCTCCATCCATCCATCCATCCCTTCCCCCCCCCCCCATTATTATGATGATGTGATTATTTTTGGAGGCTTCGCCCTCCCCTGGGAACTCCCCTATATGTTCACCAAGGTTTTCTTTTTTTTTTTTTTTTCTTTTTTTTGACCATATGGGGATATATGGGGGTTCCCTAAGGTAATAATAAATTTTGGGTAAATGGACTATATAAGGGGGATTTGTTTAGATTGCCTGGGGTTCCCCCCTCTTTATCAACGGAATGCCCCCTAAACCTAGGGGAAAGAGGATTTTGTGGTTTACCAGACTTAGAAAGGGATTAGACTATCATTGTATGTGTAAAGGGCGGAGTTCTGGTAAAAGGGAAAGGGGGAAGGAAAGGGGGAAAAGAGAAAAGGGAAGGAAAGGAAAGGGAAAGGAGAAAGAAAGAAGGGGAAGGAAAAGAGGGGGAAAAAGGGGAGGGAAGGGAGAGAGGGAAGGAAAAAGAGAAAGAAAAGGAAAAAATTTTTTTTTTCTCTCATGGGGAATGGAGGGGGAAGGTGGAAGGTGGGGTGGTGGCTGGTTCTATTTTGTAAAAATGGGGAAAGGAAAGGAAACGTCTGGGGAAATGCCTACTTGATTTCAAATTTTTCGTTGAGGTATGGGAGTACTTTTGAGGTAAGGGGGTCAGTCTAGTTTTTTGAGTGGCACTAGGCCCAGTGTCTATAAACAATGTTGCAAAGTAATTCGTTGTTTGTTATTGGTAAAGTGTCTGCACTAATCTTTATCTTTATCTTTATTTTCTTTTTATTTAGGGGCTGTATATTTGGGTTGCTGTAGCTGTCGATATAATTAGTTTATTATTGTTAAGGTTTGGGGAGGGGGAGGACTGGCTGCCTGTTTCTCGGTCACTGTTTTCTCCAACCCCCACATAGGACTGCGCCCGATTACCAGCTCTTCGCTGGTGGGCGTAATAGCACTATTGTGCTGTAAATTTAGTAATGTGCTGTTCTCCTTCTGAGAACTAGCTCTTGGGGTTTTTTTTTTTTTTTTTTTTTTTCTCTTTCTCTGTTTTGGGTTTTTTTTTTCCTACTGGATTACAGTCCCTGACTTGGGACTTTTACCTGGGATCCATGGAGACAGTTAAGATTCTCTCCCTGAATGCGAAGGGTTTAAATGTCCCGGAAAAGAGGCGCATGCTGCTGCAGGACTTACGCCGGCTTAAAATAGACCTGGCTTTAATTCAAGAGACCCATTTTCGGAGTGGGAGTCTGCCCCTCTTGCGCAGTAACCTGTACCCAACTGTGTATCACTCTACTAATGCGACCTCTAAGTCCAGAGGTGTCTCTATTTTAATTGCCCGACATGTCCCCTGGAAATGTTTAGAAGTAAAAATGGATCAGGAAGGGAGATCTTTGTTTCTTAAAGGTTTAATTGGGGAAGTGGCTGTCACGTTTGCGAACATATATGCACCCAACTCTAGCCAAGACCATTTTATCTCTAAGACGTTGTCTACTTTACAGATGTTTGCCTCAGGCCAATTGATAGTTGGAGGAGACTTTAACATACCACTGATACCTACGGAGGATACATCTTCCGGAGCCTCCTCCATTACCCCAAGTGTCAGGCATCGTATTGTACGCTCCATACATAGAGCACAGCTGATTGATGCGTGGAGGTTACTCCACCCGTCAGAGAGAGACTATACATTCTACTCTTCGCCCCATAGACAGTATTCAAGAATTGATTACTTTTTTATCCCTCACGACTACTTGCATGCTTTGAGAGATGCTTCAATCGAACCAATTACGTGGTCAGATCATGCCCCCATTTTAATATCCTATTCCTTAATGGACGGTGGCACTGCTAAGACACGGAATTGGAAGCTGAATGAAAGTTTGTTGCAGGATAAGGAGGTGCTCGAGGACGTTGTCAGGGAATTAGATCAATATTTCGTATTTAATGATACCCCTGACAGTAACCCAGGAATAGTGTGGGAGGCACATAAGGCGGTTATTCGAGGGGTACTGATCAAGCATGGGGCCCGTATCAAGAAGATACGCATGGCAAAGATGAAAGGTTTACTTTGTGACCTGCATAGAGCTGAGGCTAGGCATAAGCATATTCAGACTTTAGCAGGCGAAACAGAAATTAGGATCCTGCGGAATAAAATTACTGACTTAATGCAATTTCAAGCGAAAGCAGCCTTACAAAAATGCCAACGAATTACATACGAGTCTGGTAATAAGTGCGGTAGAATCCTAGCTCAAACGTTAAAAGAACAAGCACTTGCTAATTACGTGCCCCATATTAGGACCCCCCATAACCAGAAAGCCATTCTCCCACGGGAAATAGCGGGGGAATTTAAAGAATATTATGGCGCTTTATATAACCTACAAACCCCTGTGCCTCCTCACACTCACATCGAGGACTATTTATCTGCCTCCAATATGCCCAAGCTGTCCGAGGAGGATAGAAGGGCACTAGATGAACCTGTCACCCAGAAAGAGCTGCAGGAGGTGGTAAGAGGGATAAAGATAGGGAAGGCCCCGGGACCAGATGGGTTTACGGCCCTATATTATAAAATGCTACTACCGTCATTGGGGAATTTTATGCTTAAATTCCTCAACTCGTTGGGGATAACACAGTTACTCCCAAGGGAATCCCTGCTTGCTCATATTACAGTAATCCCTAAGGAGGGCAAGGATCCCTCACAATGTAGCAGTTATAGACCGATCTCACTACTTAATACAGATCTAAAGATATTTACGAAATTATTGGCATCAAGAATACAAGGCCTTCTCCCGTCACTGATCCACTTGGACCAGGTGGGCTTTGTGCCCACCAGGGAAGCACGAGACAATACGATTAGAGTGCTTAATCTTTTACATATAGTTAACGATACCAAGACCCCCTGTGTTTTTTTAGGGACGGACGCGGAGAAGGCCTTCGACAGGGTGAATTGGAGATTCATGACGTCTGTTTTGCGTTATGTGGGTTTCGGCGAGAGGCTATTGGATTGGATTGGCTCTATTTACTCTAACCCGATAGCCCGGGTTCGGGTTAATGGAGTTCTGTCCGAACCTTTTGAGATACATAACGGCACCCGTCAGGGATGCCCTTTGTCCCCTCTCCTTTTCGCCCTGTCGCTGGAGCCTTTTCTATGCAAGGTGCGAGCCAATTCTAACATTATGGGGATTTCAGTGGGAGATAAACAATATAAAATCGCTGCATATGCAGATGATATGTTATTTTCCTTGATTAACCCAACGATATCTCTTACCAATCTGATGCAGGAATTCAGGGAGTATGGCGATATCTCTAATATGAAGATTAATTTCCATAAATCTGAGGCAATGGGTATAGGTCTTCCCCAGGGCCTTATAGTAAGACTTCATCAGGATTTTAATTTTAAATGGACCCGGACAGCCCTGAAATATCTGGGAACGTATATTCCGCCAACTATATCCCAAGTGTATGCTTTAAATTTTCCACCACTACTACGGACAATTCGGGCCCTGTTGGTTAAATGGAACAAAGGTCTGCATTCTTGGCTGGGTAGATGCAACATCGTGAAGATGTGCATCTTACCTAAGTTTCTTTACCTTTTGCAAGCATTGCCGGTCAAGATCCCTTCTCATTATCTTTTACAGACTAGGAGGTTGATATCTAATTATATTTGGGCTTATAAACGACCGAGACTTAACTATCAACAATTGACCCGTCCTAAACAACAGGGAGGCTTAGCGATACCGGATCTCCGTAATTACTACCAGGCCATTCATTTGACTAGATTGATTGACTGGAACAGACACTACGATAGCAAATTGTGGACCCAGCTGGAGCAGGCCCAAATAGGAGTAGCATTGAACAGGGCTCCTTGGTGCCATAGTAGATTACCAAACAAGGTGAAAAACCATCCTCTTATAGGAATAACTTCAAGTATTTGTGCGTCTCTCTTTACGAGTGCTGGGCTTGTTTCACGGACTTCCCCACTTTGCCCAATTTTAGGCACCCCGGAGTTTTCTCCCGGGGTCACGGAACCAGTATTCCGCTCCCTTAGGATTTCTGGGATTTATCAGGTATCCCACTTTTTGAAGGGGGACAAATGGGTGACTACCACTGATCTAATGGACCCGGCGGGTCCATTTAAATTAGATTTTTGGAAAGCAATCCAACTGAATCACTTTTTAGGGTCCCTGGCTCCCCCTGACAGCTATAACCAAAGTCTGACTTGTTATGAAGCTTATTGCTCGGAGAGAGGGGCTATGCCCCATGCCTTATCTGCCACATACCATATATTGACCGTTGCACCGGACGATAGTGGACCGAACTGCCTGAGGGCCTGGGAGAGGGATATGCGGTGCAGATTCTCGATACGCCAAAAACAAAATATCTTATTTTTCACACATAAATCCTCCATTTGTTCAAGAACACAGGAGACCAATTTTAAAATCGTAACCAGGTGGTACAATACCCCGGCGAAGCTGCATCGGGCCTATCCGACATCTTCAGACAGATGTTGGCGATGTCGGCGGGAAGAGGGTACGATCCTCCACGTCTTCTGGTCATGCCCACTTTTAGAGCGGTTCTGGAAGACAGTGGGGGATACGATCACTAAGTTTACCGATATTCCGGTTCCGGAGGGCCCTGCCTTTTATCTCCTTCATGCCACGAACATGTCCCGCAAGAAATATCAGACCTCGGTGCTTCGGCATCTTTTAGATGCCGCTAAAGCATGTATTCCACTGCGTTGGAAGAATACTCACCCACCAACTATTGGTATGTGGTTGAGAAGGGTAGAGGACATTAAGAGAATGGAAGACTTAATTTTGACGTACAGGGGACAGAATGAGCAATTTATTAAGACATGGTCAAAATGGAATAAATTTATATCCTCGCGTGCGGGTAGGGCACTTCTGGATGGGGATGCCCTGAGTGATGCCCCGAATGGTGGAGGACACCCCTTGGGTATAGATTATTGACAGAATGTACAGATTATCATGGAGAATTAGGTGCCCGGTATAGGCTGTTTGATACAGGGGGACAGTCCTGCCTACATGGATCTCATGGATCTTTTCCCTTGAGTTACCCTTTTCTTTTCCCAACCCCCCCCCCCCTTTTTTTTTTTTTTTTTTTTTTTTTTTTTTTCCATTCTCCTACTCTTCTCTGCGTTTAATTTTCCTGCTGTTTTTTGTTTTCCTTTTAACAGTCTCCTTTTCTTTTTTTTTTTTTTTTTTTTTTTTTTCTCCTCTCTTTTGTCTAAGGCTTTGGGCCTGGGGGGTACGTCAGGGTGCCCTCCACGCCCAAGACTTTTTTTCTATATATAGGTTTGAAATCTGGATGGGTTCTATGGGGCTGATTAGTGTTTGTGGAATAATTGTGCCAAGGGCATTTGGCCTTCCTGGTATGGAACTGGAGACCCTACTATGAGAAGGCTCTTCCTTTGGGAGCTATGGAAGGAGTTGTCTAGATGGGTTAGAGATGCTAGATGTTCTATAGTGGCATGATGTATGGCCATTTGCTATAATATCGATTTACTTTGTATGCCGATTGGTTCATTGTTTTATTTACTTGTTTTGTTCCTTATTTTCCTGTCCTATGAATAAAATATAAATTTGCAAAAAATAATACTAATTATTGGACACATTGTAGAATTATAAAATGAAAGTAATATTAAAATGTCAAAAAGATCAAAGAAAGGATTATTTCACCTTAGCTGAAAAATATGTTAAAATGGATGGGGAAATTTTGTGGAGCAGCTTTGTGAACAAGAAAAACTGTAAGGCCACATTCACACTTGGGTGACACTACCACATTGCGTTTATGGTGCATTTTTTAGCACATTTTCGGAGCAGCACCATTCATTTGAAAGGACCTCTCTATCCACCCAAGCATTTTTCATGGATTCTATCAAGCTGAAAACCCACAGCAAAAAAACTGAAAAAAAAAACAAAAAACTGCTAACCATATTTGGGATGCCATTAAGAAATATTGGCACTGCGATGTGACAAATGTCTTACCGATTTCTTCATGGGCAGCTCATAAGGCTACCATTAGGGGTAAACTTATCCAAATGGCATCAATGCTAGACATAAGGGCGTTCCAGCTCCTTAACAGAAGGCACAAAAGTAACCCTACATTAGTACCAATTACATGACTGGACACTGCATGTACTGTACTGTCCTAAACTTAGCCCTTACTTCCATCGTGGAAAAAAGCTTACGCTGGAGTGGGGCCTGCTACTACCACCAAAGGGATAAAACAGGATCTCTATTGGCAACCAGATTGACCCCTAAAATTAGGTCACACTCTTTTCCCAAAATCGAACTAAGAAGTGGAACTCTCTCAAAACCCCCAAAGAATTATGGAGGCTTTCCATGACTTCTATAGGAAATTGTATAGTGAGGGAAAATTGGCCCCCGAAGACTCTTTGGCATCCTTTCTTAACTTACTTACACTCCCCAAGCTCATGGATCACCACAGGGACAGATTAGAGCACCAATATCTGCTGAAGAAGTCTTACAAGTCATTAAAAATTTGAAAAATCATTCAGCTCCTGGGCCGGATGGCTTTTCGACTCCCTACTATAAACACTTTCTTCCCACTCTTGCCCTATTTGGCCCGCTTTTTTAATGAGCTGCATAAAAGATCTCAATTGGATAAGACCTTAAACTTTGCCTTCATTTCGGTGATCCCCAAGCCGAGTAAAGATCAATTGCCAACTACTGCCCCACATCATTAATATATAATGATCTTGAAATCTTAACCATGATCCCAGCAGACTGTATCTCCTCTTTTATTAACTTTTATGTCTATAAGGACTTAAAGTGGGGTGCCCCTAAAAAAAAAAAATTAAAAGTCAGCAGCTACAAATACTGCAGCTGCTGACTTTTAATAATCGGACACTTACCTGTCCCAGGGTCCAGCAATGTGAGGGAACGAAGCCCCCCCCCCCCTCGTTCCCCGCTCCGCTCGCGGCGCCGTCATTCGTACTGTGGGCGCCCGGCTGTGGCTTCACAGCCAGGCACCCACTGCGCATGCACGAGCGTCGCAGGGCACCGTGATACGCCTCACAGTCATCTGGCCTGGGACACGTCCCAGATGACTGTGCGGCACGAGGGGAAGTGATGTCACCAGCCCGGGCAAGGAAGAAGGCAGACTACGAGGGACCCCCTAGCAACAGGTATTTAGAGGTAAGTAAAAAAAAACTTCCAATTATTTATTTTTTTTAAGAATTTTAAACACTTTTTTATTTTTTGGTGGCAACACCACTTTAACGGCTTTATTCCAGGAAGACAAGGTCCTGATCAAATCAGGAGAGCAATTTATATTATTTCCCTTTTGAGATCCAGTTGGGATGGCAACCCCCCCAAACAGGTTTCCTACTCTCCCTGGATCTCCAGAAGGTATTGGAACAGTGGGGGGGGGGGGGGGACGACTCAGTGATATATCAGTCATTGGCTAAAGTGGACTCTAAGCCCCTCTATATGTGAGAATGGGAGAGGGACCTGTTCCAATCCTGGAGCTTAGTGGATTGGCACAGGGCCGCTACCTCCTCATGTAAAGGGATCTTGAATACGGCATTATTGGAAGCAAATCTAAAAGTTCTCATGCAATGGTATCTTGTCCCTTTAAAGCTAACTAAAATATATCCGACATCCTCTCCTCTATGATGCATGTATGGTGGGATTGTCCAAAACTAAGAGATCTCTGGAACAAAATCTTTCACATGGAAAATTTCGGGCCTGCCCATTCAGAAATCCCCCCATATAGCATTACTCAATTTCCCGATTCTGGGAGCCCCCAAACTGTTGTGACACCTTATCATGTTTATATTTCTCGGGACTAAATTAACAATTGCTAGAGCCTGGAAACAACCTCACATTTCCTTCACTATGGTTAAAATGAAGATCTCCTGGATCATGACCAAGGGAGAAAATCGTCAGTACCTTACTCCACACCACTGAAAAATATGAGGCCACCTGGGAACCATGGTCCCAATATGTTCGGCTGTAGCTCACACCCTCCACCCATCCACTCTTCTAATAAGGGGGTGAGACTCACACAGTCACTTTGCTTTCTCTGCTCCTTTATTCCTCCTTCTTTCCTTTTTCCTTCTACCTTTCCACTTTATCCCTTTTTCACACTACTATGACCTAGGCTCAATCTAAAGACTCATTGGTTGTTTTTCCTGGTAATTTTTAATTTTATAGGGCACCTGTTTGCTCTGATCAGTCTTGTTATGGGGCTTCTAAAGTTAGCCACAATACAACTCTATGGTCGATGTTTCTCCCCCCCCAGGGGACTATGCCAAATCCTAAAGGACGAGGCTCTTGTTTTTGAATCCCTTTCCCATCCCACAAACTTTGGGGTGCCTCCCATCTATACATAGTTTTAGTTTTACCTTATGCTACAGTTCCACTTGCTGTCTCAATAGATCAGTTGCATGGACGCTCCTGAGACGGATTATATTTGTACCATCCAGTTCAATGCCTACTACAGGCCTTGGGGCCTTTGCTGGTTTGTTTTGTTATACAGTTTTCCATAATCCGCTAGTTCCCATGTAATAACCGGGGGCCTGGGTGGGATGCTCCTCCACCCTCCGACACAGTTAGATCCCATTTGGTGTGCTGGGCGGTGAAGGTCGTCTCCCCCTCTAAAACTCCTGGTCTTATTTCTGATTTTATTTATCAGGCATTGTGATGTATAGTAAAAGATTCTTCACTTCTCTATTGTATTTAAAACACATACTTTCACTATGTACCAACTGTTACACTGAAAGTCAAAATGCAATGTTGTTGTTCTCGTCTTTTTTTTGTTTTTTTTGTTTTCTGTATACCCAAATAAAAAACGATTGAAATAAAAAAAAAAAGAAACATTGGCACTGCAAGCGCATTGTGTGTTTTATGGTATTTTTATTTTTTTGTGCTTTTGCAGAGATGCTTGCAGAAATGTTTCTGCTTCTCCTAGGTGTGAACAGGGCCTTAAAAGCAATATATCCTTCTTGACCCCTTAGTTGCAAGCTGTCAATGCCATCTCCTGGCTTCATACTGGTTCTAAAACTGTAAAACTTTTCAGCTTCCCTACACATTATACTACTGCCCAGAACCAGTATTCAGAGAATAGCAGTTTCCAGCTGGGGCTTCTCACGCAGAGTCTTTGTCTTGTAACAGATCACTTTATTCTTTACAATTATTACTAATATGATAAATTTAACTTCATTTGCTACATTTTTGATTACTCTTGAAGTTGAAATCTAGTAACCCTGATTTTATTGTTACTGGGTACTTATCAGTAGGATAGCTAAAGGGAAACAAATCATAATACAGATTAGCAGGTCGTAAACTACCTAAAAGCTAATTTTGATGTGACTTAAATACACTGTATTTAGATATATTTCCATAATTGATATGGTATTTTATGCACAGATTAAGGTTCATTCACACCAGTCAGTTGCAGTGCATCATGGTAGTTGCAAGACACTATATGTACATTATTATGCTGCACTGCATTTTTCTCAACGCTTGTTCACACCACATGCAGTCACTGCAAGAGCACATAAAGAACAATGGTTTTCCAAGTGCCTGTCTGCATTTTATTGCAACGCACATGAATTGTAGACAGAATGCAACTGAAAGTAAAGAGAACAAAAATGTATTTTTGCTAGTATTTTGTCCTTCTACGGACCTGCCATTTCCCAGCAAATTACATGAAAATGCATGCCAATGCGCATAAAATCGCATAATGCACATGCATGTTAAATGTATTTTTTTATGTACTGTAGTGAGTTGTTCAGTGCAGAATGGGATGAAAGGACCCTCAATGGCATCTAAATGCACAAAGGCAATGTACTTTAGATGCACATGCATGGCAGCGCACAACAACAAATGGTAATTAACTGTTGTGTTCTGTGGTGTGCTGCCTGGGAAAAAAAGGTGGTGTTTGTCAGAGTTTTAGTCTGCTTTAGTGCATTAGTGGTCCAGTGAAATGAGTGGGTTGTCTTAATAAAACAAATTACATTAATCTGAGACATAGTAGAGTTGGCTTATTAAAGGCAAATAGACTGTGCACTTTGCAAAGTGCAGTTGCTCCAGAGCTTGAGGCTGACTTCCACCATGTGCAAGCAAAAATGCTTTTTTTTTTTCTTGCATGTAATTGGGTAGTCTTTGCAAAGTGAAGCTTTACCGCATTTACTAAGCTCTGGAGCAATTGCACTGGCAGAATGCACCATCTATTTGCCTTTAGTAAATCAACCCCAAAGTGTGTTGATGCACATAGGTTAACACACTGCAATGGCGGGACCAATGTCAATGGGCCCTTTTATAGGTTTTTGTTTCAGTGTATGAGGGAGTGAGGTGATGTACTAAAGGAGTTCACTTATCAAAGTAACCGGTAGTCACAGTCAACTCAGCAGGGGATTTTTTATTTACTTTTTTCATTTTTTTAAAAGGAATTTCTTTGGCACACATGTGGAAGACTGAAGTGAAAACAGTCTCCCTGAACTAATTGAAAGTGGTAATAAACACAAAAGCAATATGTAATATGTTGCAGCTTTCCAAATATTAAATGTGACTTTTTTCATTTATTTTTAACTAGTGATCTGTCCAGGACATCTGTTATTTTTCAACTTACTCTATCAGACCAAACTGTCAAGTAAAAGTAGCAGTTCGAGGGTTGGGACAAACCATTTAACACCAACGGGAGTACATATAATGGCCATCTTTCATTCTTTTATGTAAAACCTTTATTCCATAATGTAAAAAACAGTTGCTCTGATTAATGGGCCTCCAAACTTTCTAAACAAAGGGCCAATTTATTAACCTTCAGACTTTAAGGGGACTGTGGCCAGTGTGGGTAGAAAATGACCCAATGTCAGTGTGAGTAAAAAAAAAATTGCATAGCACCTGTGATCAGTAGGGAGTGGAATCATGCCCCATCTTGGGTGTCAGTGAAAGGAATACAACCTTGGTGTCATTGGGAGGAATGGTTTCCCATTATTGCTGTCACTGAGAGGAATAATGCCCCATCATTGGTGTCAGTGGGTGGAATAGTGTCCGACTGTTGGTGTCAATGGAAGGAATAATGCTTTAATGTTGGTTTTAGTGGGAGAAATAGTGCCCTGTATCAGTGGGTGGAACAGCGCCACAAGGGCCGGATAAAGGCAAGCAAAAGGCCACAGAGCCACAGTTTGTAGACCACTGCCCTGCTTAAAAAGTGTTAGCTGGAGTTTGACTTTAATTTGTTAGTTAAGTCCAACTACATCTGCTACACATTAGTCATTTCTTTTGATCCAGGTTGAATTTTGTTTTTGTTAAATGACCC
Source organism: Lithobates pipiens (assembly GCF_037356315.1). Lineage (NCBI taxonomy): Eukaryota > Metazoa > Chordata > Amphibia > Anura > Ranidae > Lithobates > Lithobates pipiens. The sequence continues at coordinate 11,573,823 of NW_027507790.1, forward strand.
GATTCCCCCATCCACACATTCAGGGTGGATGAGGGATTCCTCCTACTGAGCATTTGTCTTGTGACAGCAGGGAGACTTCCCTGACATCAGAATACACCAAGGACATGCAGTCAGGGGAGCCATGTCATGAACATTGTAAAAAAAAAAAAAGGGGTGGTATGTAGCCAAAGTCCTGCCCCACCACTGGTAAAAAGGTGGGACTCCTACAACCTATAGTTCCAGAGATATGGGTCTCCTTGCACAGCCTGTCAGAAGCTACATACAGAGCTGCAACGTTAAACATGAGCTGGCACACTTTGCAACACACTGAGAGGATGAGCTCACAGTGCCTCTCACTTCTTGTCAGAGGCACTGTGCTCAATGAACAACTTGGAGTCTTGGACCAATGGTAAAGTACCATTAGCCCCAGCTGTCCAATAAAAATGCTGCAGTGGAGGCACACCTCTCACTGCAGTGTCATAGAAGGGCCATGTGTCTAAAAGACAAGTGCTCCCTTCCAGCCCAACCCTCTTAACTACAAGGAAAAAACAAGTGTTTATGGGTATAAGATTTACCCACAATCCCATGTTTTTCTCACACAGTTAAGATGGAGAAAGTTATTCTGTTGAAAAGGTACTGTTATATTCAAGCTAAATCATATATGTATATGCTATATGTTATAACATAATCATTTATTACTTATCTATTTAGTGTGAAATTACTGGTTAGAAATTATAACTTTAAACTTCAGTAATTTGTCCGTTAAGCCGAATGCTTGAGTACAGATTTTGAAAATATTGTAAATTACCTTAAAAATAATATATAATAATTATTTGCATATTACTTACATATGGTAATTAACCCCTTGCCATCCAGGCCAATTCTGACACTTCTCTCCTACATGTAAAAATCATCTTTTTTTGCTAGAAAATTACTCAGAATCCCTAAATATTATATATATTGTTTAGCAGACACCTTAGGGAATAAAATGGTGGTTGTTGAAACTTTTTATGTCAAACGGTATTTACACAGCAATTTTTTTAAACACGTTTTTTTTTTTTTTAATATGTAAAAAAGGAAATAACACTAACGTTAGCCCGATTTTTTTTGTATAATGTGAAAGATGATGTTATGCAGAGTAAATAGATACAGGTATGCCCCACTTTTAAGCACACAATGGGGTTTATTTACTAAAGCTGGAAAGTACAAAATCAGGCTCACTTCTGCATAGAAACCAATGAGCTTCTAACCCCAGCTTGTTCAATTAAGCTTTGGTAATAAAACCTGGAAGCTCATTGGTTTCTATGCAGAAGTGAGCAGATTTTGCACTTTATGGCTTTAGTAAATAAACCCCATTGTGTACTTAAAAGTGGGGTATGCCTGTACCTACCATGTCACATTTTAAAATTGGGCACACTTGTAAAATGGCGCCAAATATACTTATGAATGTCAATTGGTGACCCTTTAAAAAAATATACAAGTTACATGTTTAGAGTTACAGAGGAGGTCTAGCACTAGAATTATTACTCTCGCTCTAACGTTTGCAGCATATGTAACCTGTGTGTATTTGGCTCTGATACTAGCCAGTGCCTCACCAGCCACTGACCTCATCACGCGTCCCTGGAATACACTGATAAGCGCCGCCAACTCCCCCTAGATTGACAATGCTACTGTCCAATTGTAGCTCCATTTCTCCTTCATCCAGAGCGGAACCACTTTACATCAGGAAGTATGTTACTGACAAGGTGAAAAGTAGGGACAAAAGCCCACAAAAAAATAAATAAATGCAGTTACCACATTTAGGGATTGCTAAGATGCAATATTTTACATTGTTTGTTTTTGGGTTTAATACCAATCTAAAATAGGTACTGCTTTAGCCAGCAACACAGCTAAGCAATTACTAGGAAAAACCTGGGCAGCAGTAAAACTAAATCAGTTTGTTGTATTACCCAAAAGAAAGCATAGCCTGCACATTTGATGAACAAATATGGCTACCTCCATGTTCATATATAGTTGTACGTCACACACCAAAACAGGGTTTATAAACATTATCTATCTATCTATCTATCTATCTATCTATCTATCTATATACATATATATATATATATATATATATATATATATATATATATATATATATATATATATATACAATTTTATAAAAGAGAGAGAGAGAGAGAGAGAGAGAGAAAGAAAGTGGCCCTTGGCATGTTACACTGCTTTCTCTGACAGATGATTTACTTTACTCCCTCTATTTAATAACTAATAAGCATATTTTCTGTGTGAATCCCTCAAAATGTATAAATTGCTTTAGGACTAATTCTCCCTGCTTGTGGTTGGGGATATTGATCACTTAACAGCCTGCTCTAGAATAGCCCTTCCTACACAGCACCTTATACAGAAGAAATACAATAGTAACTATAATAAATATAACAATGATAATCCTAATGCCCCTAAACACAAGCCATGGCTTCTGTATGTACCCAGGACAAATAAATATTGTTTTCTCTGTTTAGACTAGACATCAATGTGAAAGGTCATTGTTAATGTGGCTAAATAAACATCCCATTCAGTGTGTAACTTGCAGTTTTCAAAACATATGCAGCTCTTTAATGTATATACATCCAACCACATCCTTTTATGGAAAGTTCTATTGACTCATGCCATATACTTGCCAGACAGGTCTCTCCCCATTTGAGGTCATTCGCTACCTTGTTGTCAACAGGTATTGAGGAGCTTTCTATTAAATGATGCTTGGAACATGCTTGTCACAATAAGATGACACCCAGTGCATGGTCACAGACACTGGGGCAGATTTACTAAAGGGGTGCATGCTGTTCCCTTCTATGCTCACTTTGTAAAATCAATGTTGGTAAATAAAGTGAATACTGAATAACCAATCATGTGTGAGGAAATAAAACAAAACAAAAAAAAATTAATTTTGGTAGTACATGATTGTTTATACAAATTAAACACAGGTTCATCTTATTTACTAATATACACGTTACATAATTAAAATTCGCTTTGCTAAGTGGACATTGGCTACTTCTTTCATAAAATGAAATATTGTAATACTGTTATTATTAATAATAATAATAATTATTATTATTATTAGTAGAAGTAGTAGTAGTAGTAGTAGTATATCACTAATAATATCAATACTGATATATAATAATAATAATAATAATAATAATAATAATAATAATAATAATAATAATAATAATAATAATAATAAAAGCAGTACTTATAATAATAATAATATTATTATTGTTACAATAATTATTGTTGATGTTGTTATTAATATTATTATTATTTTTTTGTTTTTGTTTTTAGAAAACCACTACTAATATTATTAGATTGTAAGCTCTTCTGAGCAGGGCCCTCTTAATCCTCTTGTATTTTATTGTACTGTAACTGCATTGTCTCCTTTTTATATTGTAAAGCGCTGCGTAAATTGTTGGCGCTATATAAATCCTGAATAATAATAATAATACTAATAATACTAATCATCATCATACTACTAATAATAATTATAATTCATCATCATCATACTACTACTACTACTACTAATATTAATAATAATAAACTCCCCACTGGGCAGCATAGCACCCATTTTCCTCTGATATGAATCTGTAATTAATATCCTTTGCATGGGCATTCACATGTACAATATATGTAGCAATTTGGGGGAAATATTAGAAGCCAACTGCTGGTACAATCATACATGTAACAAGCTCAAGAAGGAATTATTATCCAAGCTAGTTCACTATAACTAAAAGTACAATTTGTGTAATTATATTGTAGCATGTACTTATGTCATAATTTATTTCTTCTAAATCAAATAAAATAAAATAGCCCTTTAGATGTGCTTTTATCCTGGCTGTCCTTGTTTTTTTTTTTATGCATCATACTAACTCTAAATTGATAATGTTGTTATATTTTGTTCTATTTTTAAAGCTGGGACAGTCCGATAAATGAATGGTAAACAGGCTTGTATGATTTTCATGTTATCAGTCGGTAGTGTCAGAATCATTTCTGTACATGAGTGATGTTTGCTAAGCAGATTGCTGAGGATGTGTGTTATTTGATCGGTGAATACCGCGGACATTACACAGGAGATCATGTATAGAAGCATATCGATCATGGAACATTGTTCATTATCAGTTTACAATATTGTGTTTTTTATGTAGTAATATATTTTTTCACATTGTTCTAAAAATGTTCAGACTGAGATCCATACCTTCCTTTAGCATAATGTAGATCCTGTGATCAGATCATTTATTTGCAATGATAGGGCTGCTCCCACAAAACAATCTGGGGTATCACTATAGGTTATAGCAGTTAAACATATTAAAATGATTATTGTCATTGTGTAGCCGTGTGTTGAATGAATGTACACAACCGGCTGATAAGTCTCCCCGATCTGCGTACTTCTCTATGAATAGCACACCTCAGGATCTCAGTGCAGAGTAAATCACAGGGGCACCCCACTTTATACCCCTTCATTCATTCCCTGCCAGATGGTAATGCTACTTACCCGGTGCCAAGTTACAAAATCTAAAGCCAAAAACACAAAGGAATCCTCCAACACTTTTATCAACAAAACGAAAAGGCATTTTTATGACCATTTTAAAAGCGGTTTCCATTTCCCTGTAAAAAAAAAAAAAATTAAATAAAAAATAAATTATAAAAAAAATAAAAAAGAGATTGGCTGGATCAGATTTTCTGTGCTTTCTGTGCATACCACTTCGCTATGTCACCTACATTCAGGGAGCGGTGTGAGCCCACAGTCCCCATTAATGGAGGCCGACTCACTAACACGTCACATTATTTGCTTTCTTTAAGGGGACTGAAAGTCCCTATATTCCTGCTCTTTTATGGCCCTATCTGTCATCGCATGCTCAGGGTACAAGGAGCCTTCCTCAGCACATAATGCTGCTGGAAAATGCATCTTTCATTGTGGCAAAAATACTTGTGGGTAATATATATATATATATATATATATATATATATATATATATATATATATATATATATATATATATATATATATATATATATATTTATGTATGTATATATTACCCACACGTATTTTTCCCCACAATGAAATATATATATATATATATATGTGTGTGTGTGTGTGTATATTGTCCTATTATACATTTATAAATATCGAACACAGTAGGTGTGTGTTTTATACATTATATACTCATATATTATACATCATTATATCTATGAGTGTGTAGATCAATAGTATTAATTTACTAGTATTTACTAAGGAGTTGAGAAGGTTCACATAAAACAAAAAAGACTGAAGATTAATTTCAATTATTCAGCCATTTGAAAAGCAAATTCCCGTATATTTGTTTTATCTGCATATGGTCGAATAATTTAGACTTGACTTTTTAAAATTCTCGACCTCTAGTAGATCAGTCACAATATCTACGTATATATGTATTATGCACATACATGTTACTATACACACACATTGCAAACTTGCATAATGTATGTGTAAAAAAAAAGAAAAGAATATCTCTTTCTTTATATATATATATATATATATATATATATATATATATATATATATATATATATATATATATATATATATATATATGTGTGTGTGTGTAAAAAAGTTTTTGGAAAAGAAACTCTGTCTCTCTCTATCTATCTATCTATCTATATATCTATCTATCTATCTGTTTGTATATATATATATATATATATATATATATATATATATATATATATATATATATATATACACACAGACACACACGCACACACACACTATATATAGATAGAGAGAGAGAGAGTTTATTTCCAAATACTTTTTTACACACACGCATATATATATATATATATATATATATATATATATATATATATATATATATCCTACTAAACGAAGGAATTATTAAACCACAAAAATCACTATATATCGATCTATCTATCTTTATATCCATATATCTATCGCTATCATCTACCTATATCCTTCCACATATCCATCTCTCTAGGTTTGTCTCCAGGTAATGTGATGTCCAGCCTGGTGTCTTTATGGTAAGTGAAGCTGTCAGTGGGGTGAAGCTGAGTGAAGAGAAGAAATTGAGGGAGAATGATACAAGCCGAACATTCTCTAGTAATGAAAGCCAGGCCGGTGGGAAGGAAAAATCCTCTGTGCCTGCCTGCTAGCTCCATACAGCCCACAGACACTGTTTGAAGTCTCTGATTACATTTATCAGAGGGAGACATTTATTAGCTCTATGAGTACTGGAGAACAGCAGAATGATATTTCTTTACAGCTTGCGAGTTTGCCTTTCACTGGATTGGAGCATGCTGCACAAAGGGTTAAATTGATCGATGGCAAATATTGCTAAAACATATGGAGTGACTGCACCAGAAGATAGGGTTACATGGCCTAATAACAGGGGCTATAATGCTGTGTGGACAGAGCAGATAGGTAGGTGGACAGATAGTGTGATCTAGAGAGAGAGAGATAGAGAAAGATAGGTAGGTAGATAGATAGATAAATAGATAATTGGTAATAAATAAGTAGATGAATAGATAGATACATACATACATACATACATACATACATAATTGGTAAAAAATAAATAAGCAGATAGATAGGTAGATATATCGATAGATAGATAATTGGTAACAAAATAAGTAGATAAGATACATAGATGTATAATTGGTAAATAATAAAAAAGTAAATAAATAGATAGATAGATAGATAGATAGATAGATAGATAGATAGATAATTGGTAATAAATAAATACGTAGATAGAGAGATAGATGCATAGATAGATAGATAGATAGATAGATAGATAGATAGATAGATAGATAATTACATAAGTAGATAGATAGATACATACATACACACATAGATAGATAGATAATTGATAATCAATAAATACATTGATATATATATAGAGAGATAATAAATAGATAGATAGATAGATAGATAGATAGATAGATAGATAAATAGATAGATAGATAGATTTGATAATAAATAAGCAGATAGATACTGTAGATAGATTTATTAATGTTTTCACCCAAGACCAAGAGTCACACATCTTGCAGCCAAGATTCACCCATTTGTCAATCTGATCCTTATGAGAATAGGGGTGAATTTCCATAGCTAGATGGAAAGGTATACAGACTTCTATGTATATGGTGAGCGTCAGATTAGGAGATCAGGTAGAAAGTAATATGGGTGGGGGTGGTGGGAGTATTTGCTGTTCTCCTGTTGCCCCTGTCCTCTCCCCAGTCACTGTCCTCTCCCCAGTCCCTGACCCCTCCCCAGTCCCTGTGCTATCCCCAGTCACTGTCCTCTCCCCAGTCCCTGACCCCTCCCCAGTCCCTGTGCTATCCCCAGTCACTGTCCTCTCCCCAGTCCCTGTCCTCTCCCCAGTCCCTGTGCTCTCCTCAGTCCCTGACCTCTCCCCAGTGCATGTCCTCTCCCCAGTCCCTGTGCTCTCCTCAGTCCCTGACCTCTCCCCAGTGCATGTCCTCTCCTCAGTCCCTGACCTCTCCCCAGTGCCTGTCCTCTCCCCATTGCCTGTCCTCTCCCTATTGCCTGTCCTCTCCCCAGTGTCTCTCCTCTCCCCAGTCCCAGACCTCTCCCCAGTGCCTGTCCTCTCCCCAGTCCCAGACCTCTCCCCAGTGCCTGTCCTCTCCCCAGTCCCAGACCTCTCCCCAGTGCCTGTCCTGTCCCCAGTGTCTGTCCTCTCCCCAGTCCCAGACCTCTCCCCAGTGCCTGTCCTGTCCCCAGTGCCTGTCCTCTCCCCAGTCCCCGACCTCTCCTCAGTTCCCTCCTATATTACACATGTTTGTGTCTGTCCAGGGGAACCTGATAGTGGCACCACATTGACAAAACGTGTCCTGAGCAGCCTGAGGAGTGTTAGTTCAGCAGTTATAAGGGGACCATACTTCTTTTGCCTGTCATCCTCCTATTGACAGCAGGCAGATTACATTCTCCATGCCCTTCTGCTAGAGATGGCCCTTTAACCTCGTCCTCTCGATATTCTCCTAAGGTATCAATCGATTGCTTTAAGTACAATATGGCATGTGAAAGTTGCTTAAGGAACATCTGTCATCTGTCCCTGGATCAGATATACCGGTGGTGGGTGTGAGAGTGCTGCTAATGCTGCCCCTTTAAGTGCCCCTCCCCCCCCCATCACACCCAGGCACCCAGGGTGACACTTGGCACCTGGCTCTGCCACACTTACCTGGCTGCCAGCAGCCTCACACACTGGACAGAAGGCTGCTGATCTACCTACCTATGTGAGATACTCCCCATCCATCTACACACATACACATAAGTACATACATCGGGGGAAGATTACTCACAGAAGAGATCAGATGAGACCAGGGTCACCGGCAGGCACTCAGCAAGCACTGCTTACCCCACTGTTGGCCGAAGGGAACCCCGTGCAGTCATAGCACTGTGTGCACACAGCAGCTACAAAGCAGGCAGGGAAGGCAGGGTTAACCCGTACAGTTTAGGGACAACCTATGTCTACTGGCGCCTACTCTATAGGCTAAAAATAACACTGCCCTCAGCAAGTCTATTCCGACAAGCTGATCCAGAAGACAGAGAAGAGGAGACATTGTCAATGGCTGCTGATCAATAATTCAAAACTTGCATCTGAAAATTACAGGAAAGTCAGGATCAGCTATAGGGAGGGGGGCATTATGCACATGTATTATTCTTATTCTTATGATGAGTCTCTATTGATGAGCTCTGGCGCGAGGGAACTGCCACTGATCAGTGTGTAAGTCAGGGAACTGTCACTGACCAGTGTGTAAGTCAAAAAACTGTCACCGACCAGTGTGTAGGTCAGGGAACTGTCACTGACCAGTGTGTAAGTCAAAAAACTGTCACCGACCAGTGTGTAAGTCAGGAAACTGTCACTGACCAGTGTGTAAGTCAAAGAACTGCCACTGACCAATGTGTAAGTCAAAGAACTCCACTGACCAGTGTGTAAGTCAGAGAACTGTCACTGATCAGTGTGGAAGTCAGGGAAATGCCAGTGACCAGTGTGTAAGTCAGGAAACTGACACTGACCAGTGTGTAAGTCAAAGAACTGCCACTGACCAGTGTGTAAGTCAAAGAACTCCACTGACCAGTGTGTAAGTCAGAGAACTGTCACTGATCAGTGTGTAAGTCAGGGAACTGCCACTGACCAGTGTGTAAGTCAAAGAACTCCACTGACCAGTGTGTAAGTCAAAGAACTGCCACTGACCAGTGTGTAAGTCAAGGAATTGTCACTGATCAGTGTGTAAGTCAGGGAACTGTCACTGATGAGTGTGTAAGTCAAAGAACTGCCACTGACCATTGTGTAAGTCAGGGAACTGGCACTGATCAGTGTGTAAGTCAAGCAACTGCCACCGACCAGTGTGTAAGTCACGGAACTGCCACTGACCAGTGTGTAAGTCACGGAACTGCCACTGACCACTGTGTAAGTCAAGGAACTGCCACTGGCCAGTGTGTAAGTCAAGGAACTGCCACTGGCCAGTGTGTAAGTAAAAGAACTGCCACTGATCAGTGTGTAAGTCAGGGAACTGTCACTGATCAGTGTGTAAGTCAAAGAACTGCCACTGACCAGTGTGTAAGTCAAGGAACTGTCACTGATCAGTGTGTAAGTCAGGGAACTGTCACTGATCAGTGTGTACACGCGTGTGTGCGACCTGCCGGCCGGAGTGATAGCTGCCAGTGGTTAACCCTTGAGTGTCTGGAGCAGATCGGTGCCGGGATGAAGACCTGATTCTCCCCGACATCTCTGCTGTTACAGGCAGGATAGAGGACGGGATGTCAGCCTGCCCATCTTCTAGACAGATTGTAGAATTGGTAAGTGGAGGTTGCAGCGATCCTATTGACTGACAGCGCTCTCATTCTGGAAATAAACGGGCGCTTTGCGACGTAATAAATCGTCAGTTGTCAGTCCATAGCATTTGGGAAAGCTAATCATTAGTTCAAGGAACGATTGCACGATACTTTCTTGTCTGAAGCTGGGAAAAGCTGTCATTAGGTAGCCGGGCACTTTTATTGTATTGATCAAGTTTATATTAAATCTGGAAACCTTTATGTACAGTAATACACGTTTAACCCATTCGTCTCCTGGCTGGAGGCTTGTGATGACAAGAGGGGATTGAGTCGGGCAAATACATATGGAACAATTCGATGGAATTTCAGTGGAACTATATCTGAGTTCCTATAAGACATTTATTTCCAGAAACATCAGAATCATCCGAAAATTCCATAATAAATGGTTTCTAAAAGTATATTCTAGTCTAGGTCTGTTTATCCACAAGCATATCTTCGGTGCAAGTTGTGACTCAAGGATAGCTATCTATCTATCTATCTATCTATCTATCTATCTATCTATCTATCTATCTATCTATCTATCTCTCTCTCTCTCTCGCTCTATCTATCTATCTATCTATCTATCTATCTATCTATCTATCTATCTATCTATCTATCTATCTATCTATCTATCTATCTCTATGCATGTATATAAAATATATATTTATCCCTATAGCTGTATATTAATTCTCTCTCTCTCTCTCTTTCCATCCATCTTTCCCATCTATCTATCTATCTATCTATCTATCTATCTATCTATCTATCTATCTATCTATCTATCTATCGATCTATCTATTTTCCCTTATTCTTATCTGGTTGTGTCAGTCAGTAGACTAAGCAAAGACAATGGGTACCATTATTGATGATTGGTGCCATTGGTGGTGATGGGTACCATTAATCATGATGAGTATCATTAGTGTTGATAGGGATCAGTATTGATTATGGGAACCATTAGTACTGATGGGTATGATAGTGCTGATGGGTACCATAGTGGTGCCACTGATTGCAGGTGCTGGAAAGCCCTGGGCTCCATCCCTGGTTTACAGTCTGTTGGGAACCCATAGTCAGACCTCACACTCTGTGGGCATATATACAGACAACTTGCTAAAGCAAATAAGCTCCCCCTCATGTCCAATTCACATCCAAATAGCATCACACACAGAGCCAGCCTACTTGTCTGCTTATAACTCAAACCAATACATGTGCTAATAGAAGAGGACAGTCCAAATCATGCACTATTCCACATGCATGATTGGAGAAAACCAAGACTTCTCTTCTCATAGCCTGGTTGAAATAATAACAGTTGTATCGCAGTTATTGATCCATCCTTTTGCAAGCTGAGTTTAATAGTGAAGCCCATAGAAAGGAGATGGCACGTTGATATCATCACAAATAATTACAAGCTAATCCAATATGGTCCATGCATTTGTTCTTATATTTGGGTGGAACTGGAGAAATATATCTGATATAATTATTTTGTAGTTTTCTAAAGGGATTCATACAACTAAATTGTATGGTGGTTTCCCACATCCCTCTCACTATTGGGGTAGGCTTTTAGCCTGATTTCTGAGTATAATTTTTCTGTGGTATTTATTTTCTTGTGTGTTGTCTCATGTCAAGATTAAACTTTTAATCATAGAGAAGATACTATAATGCTGACTGTAAAATAAAAAAATAAAAAAATATAAAAAAGTTTATTTTTTAAATAAAAAAATAATAATTGTACTTTTCAATTTGTTTGGGATTCTAAAGGTGGAGCACTTTTATTGATCATCTGCCTTTCATTCGTGACTTATCACTGCATCAGTGAAAATAAATTAAATCTAAGACAGTATATACCTAAACCTCCTCACATTATATCACTTACACTCACTGCAACCCCCTATCGGCATAGATAGAATTTAAGTTAAGAGTATACCAGGTATGCAGGCCATAAACATAGTGGATTTCTTTCCTGCTGCCATAGACAGTGTTGATGGGGTAATCCCTCCCGCCGAGCCATTGTGTTCTCCTGGTGGGGGGCGTGGGGGAAGCCGCCCCCAACGGGAGAAGACAGTGATTATTGCTAGTGGCTATACTAGCTGCTAGCAATAATCACATGCAAAATCTGTCAGGCTGGTTGTACCCAAGTTGATTGATTGGTTAACTTGGTACCATCAGCCTTCCCATACATGGTTAGAATCTCAGCCGATTCCCGCTGATCTGGTCGTGATTTGAACTGTCTATGGCTGGCCTTAGGCCTACAATTGCCAATTAAACTAGCTGGCTATTAGCCATTTTTACAGTACTGGATCATTTGCAATCTCCAAATTCTTGTTGTAGAACACCTGCCTGTATTGTTTGCTTCTAGGACATTTTGGTCTATTATTCCTAAATAAAAATGTTTTGCTACTGGCCAATTTGCACTGCTGTATCCCTTGCGGTATTTTAATTAATGTAGTAAAGCCCCAGGCTGTGCTGTTTGTCTCTAATAAATTTAGGCCAATCCTCGATATTTAAAAGAATAGTAAGGCCAAAGCTTTTGTGGCCAAACGTCTTTTATGGGTCACACAAGTGCAGTTACTTTTGTTTTGCTGTGACCCAGCGTCAGATTTTAGTGGGCTATTGCCTGATGGCAGCTGATGTGGCAGAGCCGCTCCAGGCTCTGGAGAGATCTAGACAATATTGTCGGTATCCACCCAGCCACCTGACTGAGAGCTGGCTGCGGCTCTCAGCACACAATTGAGAGCTGTAGTCAGATGCACCCCGGCCCCTGGCGCTCCGGTAAGTGCTGAAGGAGCAGAACAGCTCCAAGCAGACCAAGAACTGAGCAATCAGTGGACATGTAATCTCTCAGTTTTCAGTCTTAGAGCCGATGTGGGACAGTTGTTGCATCAAACTGATGCTGCAGCATTGAGTGGTGTATTTCTGTTCATTTTTTTAATAAACCTCACACATCTTCTTCAAAGGCACAGTTCACCTGTTACATGTTACCCCCATAGTTAGGGGGGTAACATGTAACATGCTCCTACACACCCACCTCCCATTACTGGCACTCCCAGCTGAGACAGCAGACAGGGAATCTCCTCCCTACACCAGCTGTCACAATTTTGAAACAGTGCAGGTGAGCACTCTCATAGTTCTTTGCTTCTTCTTGCAGTTGAGTAACTGTCTGACCATATGGGAGGTACAGGACAGGTGCAATCCTTTACAAGCTGGAGTGTAAATTAAAAAAGGACATTTTTTTACCTGCAAAGATACGTGCAGTAGTGTATTTATGTTTTGTGCTGCCCTAGGCCTGCTGTTTAAGACCCGCCCTGAAATTTGCGAATGGGGACACTAAATTTCCTCTCACTTCCTGTTTGGCTATGGGGCAGGAAGTGAAGGGAAATCTCTCAAATGGGACAGGGATGGTAAAAAATAAACTGACAGGGGCTATAACCCTCCCTTACTCTTTCCAAAATGAAAAAAAACAAAAAAGTGTTGCCTATAGTTCTACTTTAACCACTTCCCACCCGGCCAATGTATATATACGGCGGGTGGGAGCCGCCTGCTCCTGATAGGACGTTCAGGAACGTCATTCAGGAGCAGCGGGATGTGATGTAAACAAACAGCCGGTTGCTAGGCAATCGGCTCTCCTCTCCTCACACGGAAGTCACCGCTGAGAAGAGGAGAGCAGAACGCTGCAGCCGGCTGATGATCAGTGAGTATGGGCTGCTTTTCACAGCTTTTTACTCACTGATCATCAGTGTAGTGTAAACACACAACACACCACACAGTGAAAACACAGTCCCCACATATGTCCCCAAAACACACATGTCCCCAAAACATACATGTCCCCAAATAATAAAAACACATGTCCCTAATAATAAAAACATGTCCCCCACATATGTCCCACTAAAATCACATGTCCCAATGATTATCTGCACACATATGTACGTGATCACCTGCACACATATGTACATGATCATTTGCGTACATATGTCCGTGATCACACAAACCAATTATTATACACTTAACGGAATTTTTTTTACCAAAAACATGTAGCAGAATACATTTTGGCTTAAATTTATGACAAAATTTGATTTTATTGGATTTCTTTTCAAATAGAAAAAAGAAAATATTGTTTTTTTCCCAAATTTCCGCTTTTTTTGCACTTATATCGCAAAAAAAAAAAAACGGAGTCGTGAATAAATAACACCAAAATAAAGCTCTATTTGTGCGAACAAAATGATAACAATTTCATTTGGGTACAGTGTAGCATGACCGCGCAATTGTCACTGAAAGCGCTAGAGCGCTGAAAGCTGAAAATTGGGCTGGGAAGGAAGGGGGTGAAAGTGCCCTGTATTGAAGTGGTTAAGCACAAATTTCTGATAATTTTATGGAGAGAACTAAGAAGATATAACCATGCCAATGGTGCAGCAGAAAACATATAGCACAGTGAGGAAGGTTTGTGGTCCAGGATGAAAGGACAGTCAAAATTAGAAGTGGTGCCCCCGCCAGAGCTGCAGAATGCCGGCCGCCCGCATACCGGAAGCAATGTGGCCACTTTATGGGGGCACTAGACTTACTTGCCTCTCAGCCCAGTCTGCCCCATAAGACTGGCACTACACTAACAGCACAAGCCGGTGGGAACGCTTTCCGTGCTGCCCCCCTTCAAAGTGCTGCCCTAGGCCTGGATCTTATCGGCCTAGGCCATGATACAGCATTGGATATGTGCATTTATTTATTTATTGTTTTGAAAAGTGAACATATCCTATAAAATTGTTCTGCTGCTGGACAATTTTACACTGCTGTTTAATATGTGATTTAATTCTTAATGAGTGTTTGAAGGAATTTGATTAGCGGCGGGAAATTCCGACCACAAAATCCGTCTGATTTTTTCTGACTGATTTTGTCCGAAACTGGTGTTGCATACACATGGTCGGACAAAGTTGTTGGAAAATCCGAACGTGATGATGTTCGTTCGATCGGATCATGTTGTCGGAAAATTTTATATCCAGCTCTCAAACTTTGTTGGTCAGACATTCCGACGGATAAAGTCAGATGGACTGTCGGAATTTCCAACCGTGTGTACAACTGGGTTCACGCTAATGTGATTGCAGACGTGTAATGTGATTCACACTGCATTCCTGTGCACACCACATGCAATGTCTGTGTGGTGCAAGTTTGTATGGCTGAAATTGCATTGCATTCGCACCAAAATGCCGGAACTTTTTTTTTTTTGACCGCACCAAAATCAGACACCATGGGTGTTCAGACCCAATGTGATCTGATTCCATCTGATTCTAAAGTTTCCACTGCCACTGCGTTCTACAAACCAATTTGGGGGTGTCGTTAACTTTATATTGACACCCACATTGTTGCCTGCGATTATGATGTGGTGCAGGAACTCACACAGGAATCGCTGTGGTTCCCACATCGCACCAGTGTGAACCTAGTCTCAGAGAACTACATGCCAATTTCTATCTGCCAGTCAAACTGGGTCTATTACCATTCTATGAAAATGAATGTATCACTGCCAAAGCTACCTGAAAAAAAGTATTTTTTTCAAGCTGAACTCAATCGGACTGGGATGCTGCTGCTGCTCCTTGTAAACCAAGCAAATTGTAAAAGAAAAAATAATAATTCACAGCCAAATATGCACTGCTAGTGTATACTGTCACTGATAGTGTCTATAAAGATTGGACCATTCCATAACACCATATACAGCTTTAAGGTATCCCCAAAGAATGTGATTTAAAGGATTTGTGTATCTTCAATGTTACCCTCAAAGCCGCATGCAACAATCCTCTCCCCGCTGTACAGTATTTTTTTTATTTTTATTTTTTTTTACATTAAAACATGCCTATCATGGTAGTAGCTGCCCTTTTTCCACAGAAGGTTGGCTTTAAGCCTTTAAAATGGGCAGGATTTAATTACAATATTGGCCCTACTCACAGGAAACATTCTATAGTATGTGTTGTGAGATAAAGTGCAGAGGACAGTAATGGTCTAACTAACTTGTGTGCAAATCCAAACATACATGAAATCTGAGTATGCAATAACCATGTAAGAATGCAAGCAATTCTTCCTACCCCTATAAATGAAGGAATAGGTCATTATGTTAATTATGATGGTAAAAGCCCTATAAGGTCTTCATTCTGTCATAGTTCTGTTGGCTTTCTAAAAGGTTTTCTTAGCTCAAAATGTCATGTTTATAACGAAGTATGTAGACAAGAACTCATATAAAGTGCATTACTGTATGTGCGTGATTGACTGCAATCTCCAATCTCCTGCAGGGATGGCAGAGAACCAATGTCACCCAGAAGGGTACCAGGCATACTCATTTTAACACACAGACCTTCAGATTGTCTGTTCTCTGCAAACCTTCCCCTCAACATTTCATTCTGCTTTTTTTTACCAGCAGGCCCTTGCTGTTTTAGGGATGTTTTGATTTAAATAAATAATTACTATAGCAATTATCATAGCAATATAATTAGCCATTGAGTACTAATTACAATGGGAGGGAGTTGATTTACTAAAGGCAATTGGACTGTTCACTTTACAATTGCAGTTGCACTCTGCAAGGGTATTTGCTCCACAGCTTGGTAAATAAGGTGAAACTTCACTTTGCAAAGAATACCCAATCACATGCAGGGGGGGGGGGGGGGCAGCATTTGTGCCTGTGCATGATTGGATAATTGAAGCAGAGCTCCCCCTCATTTACTAAGCTCTAGAACAACTGCACTTGCAAAGTGAACAGTCTATTTGCCTTTAGTAAACCAACCCCAAGGTATTCTTTAACCACTTCAGCCCTGGATGGTTTAGCCCCCTTCCTGAACAGGCCATTTTTTGGAATATGGCACTGCGTTATTTTTACTGACAATTGCGCGGTCATGCAATGCTGTACCCAAATGAAATTAATATCCTTTTTCCCTACAAATAGAGCTTTCTTTTGGTGGTATTTGATCACCTCTGCACTAAAACATCAGTGCTAAACAAAAAACGCACTGTCACTGTACTAAGGACACTGGCAGGGAAGGGGTTAACATCAGGGTTAAATGTGCTCCTAGGTAGTACTGTGTAGGTGATACTGGGAAAAGACAGAGATCCAAGTTCCCGCTTAGCAGAAAAACAAGATCTCCATCTTCCCCTCTTACAGAACGGTGGCCTGTCTTATTTACATAGGCAGACCATCACTCTGCCTCTCCTGAGAACAATCACGGGGTGCTGGAGAAACATTGGCTCCGGCCGGAACCGCTGATTGGCTCCCCCTGTGTCCAATAACAGTGAGAGTGGGTCGCTGGCAGCACGTGTGCCTCAGACCCAGTGCATGAAATCACATACAGGTACATGATTTCACGCAGGAGGGCCATCCTGACGCAGTATATCTGCATGGACCATTCAGGAAGAGGTTAAAATATATAATATTAATGCTAAAGAGAAAAACTGCGCTATTTAAACACTCAACACCAGCTGCAACTCAAAGTGAAATATGCACAAATATAAATTCCTTCTTTCCTTGTACCTCCATCCCTTTCACAGCCCCCTCTTCTTTGCACCTCAGTCCCCTTCACAGTCCCCCCTTTGCACCTCTGCCCCCTTCACAGCCCCCCTCTTTGCACCCCAGTCCCCTTCACAGTCCCCCCCTTTGCCCCTCTGTCCCCTTCACAGCCCCTCCTCTTTGTACCTCAGTCCTCTTCACAGCCCCCCTTCTTTGTACCTCTGTCCCCTTTACAGCCCCCCTTCTTTGCACCTCAGTCCCCTTCCTTGCACCTCCATCCCTTTCACAGCCCCTCTTCTTTGTACCTCAGTCCCCTTCACAGTCCCCCTTCTTTGCACCTCTGTCCCCTTCACAGCCCCCCCTCTTTGCACCTCATTCCCCTTCACTGTCCCCCTTCTTTGCACCTCATTACCCTTCACAGTCCCCCCTTTGCACCTCTGCCCCCTTCACAGCCCCCCTCTTTGCATCTCAGTCCCCTTCACAGTCCCCCTTCTTTGCACCTCTGTCACCTTCACAGCCCCCCTTCTTTGTACCTCTGTCTCCTTCACAGCCCCCCTTCTTTGCACCTCAGTCCCCTTCCTTGCACCTCCATCCCTTTCACAGCCCCTCTGCTTTGTACCTCAGTCCCCTTCACAGTCCCCCTTCTTTGCTCCGCTTCACAACCCCCCCTCTTTGCACCTCATTCCCCTTCACAGCCGCCCTTCTTTGCACCTCAGTCCCCTTCCTTGCACCTCCACCCCTTTCACAGTCCCCCTTCTTTGCACCTTAGGATAATACAACCCAGGCTGCTAACAGCCATGAGCAATTGTGACCAGAAGACACAGAACAGGGATGAGTGTGTGTGTGTAAACACACACTTCCCTGTTCTGTTCTGACACGAGTGACAGATCGTGTGTTTTTATTTGCTAGGAACCACGATCCGTCCCTTCCTCTAGTTAGACCCCTCCCCCTTCAGTTAGAATCACCTCCCAGGGAACTCAGTTAACCCATTCACCACTCCCTAGTGTTAACCCCTTCACTGCCAGTGGCATTTTTACAGTAATCAATCCATTTTTAATTGTACTGATCGCTTTATTAATGCCAGTGGTTCCAAAAATTTGTCAAAATTGTCCGATGTGTCAGCCATAATGTCACAGTCACAATAAAAATCACAGATCGCCGCCATTACTAGTAGAAAAATTAAAATTCTATAAATCTATTTTGTAGACAATATAACAGGGATGGCGAACCTTGGCACCCCAGATGTTTTGGAACTACATTTCCCATGATGCTCATGCACTCCGCACTGTAGTTGAGCATCATGGGAAATGTAGTTCCAAAACATCTGGCGTGCCAAGGTTCGCCATCACTGCGATATAACTTTTGTGCAAACCAATCAATATACGCTTATTGCAATTTTTTTTACCAAAAATATGTAGAAGAATACATATCGGCCTAAACTGAGAATTTTTTTATTTTTTTTTAAATTGGATCTTTATTATGGCAAAAAGTACAAAATATTGTGTTTTTTTCGAAATTGTCCCTCTTGTTTTGTTTATAGCGCAAAAAATAAACACTGCAGAGGCGATCAAATACCACCAAAAGAAAGATCTATTTGTTTGAAAAAAAGGACGTCAATTTTCTTTGGGTGCAACGTCGCAATTGTCGGTTAAATCGGTGCAGTGCCAAATCGCAAAAATTCTCTGGTCAGGAAGGGGGTAAATTCTTCCAGGGCTGACGTGGTTAATGTCTAAACCCCTGGCAACAAAAGTGAGTACACCAATAAGTGAAAATGTCCAAATTGGGCCCAATTAGCTATTTTCCCTCCCCGGTGTCATGTGACTCGTTAATGTTACAAAGTCTCAGGTGTGAATGGGGAGCAGGTGTGTTAAATTTGGTGTTATAGCTCTCACTCTATCATACTGGTCACTGGAAGTTCAACATGCCACCTCATGGCAAAGAACTGCCTGAAAAAAATAATTGTTGCTCTACATAAAGATGGCCTAGGCTATAAGAAGATTGCCAAGACCCTGAAACTGTGCAGCAGCATGGTGGCAAAGACCATACAGCGGTTTAATAGGACAGGTTCAACTCAGAACAAATCTCTATAACATATTTTTTAAGGAAAAATAACTTTTACTAAAAATAAGGAGAGAGGGATAACTGGAATTTAGTATTTTAGTGCTTGTTAATATTTCCCACCATCTTATTTTTCGAAAACTTTACTTTTAGTAAACATGCTAATCATGGCAACATTGGTGGTGTGTACCCTGAGCCACATGTATGTCCTTTCCTGCTCAAGCGATTGGCTTACTCTGTTGCCCAGAACATTTTATCCTATTACAACATTTTGGCTGATCATGTGACTATAGCAGGTTGATCCTTCCACTTAGCACTCAGAAAATCCTCAAAAACAGGAAATCAGTAGGTACAACACTGCAGTTGTATGTGGTTTTCAAAAAGGATTTTATTTTTCTCAACAAAAGAAGAAATACACTTTAAATATTTTCTGTTCAGATAATCTCTAGAAACATTTTCATATTCTTCTATGAATATATTGAAGGGTCATACATCCAAAATTGAAATTGAAAGTAGAATTAAATGCAATAAAAAAAAAAATAGAGTATGGAAAGGTTATAACCCCATTTTTTCCCATACGTCTCTTATTGGGGAGATTTCCCTTTACTTCCTGTCCCATAGTCAAAACAGGAAGTAGGAAGAAATCCACCAAAGTGAGGGAACCCCTGGTTGTCCCCAGGGTCACCAGAACCAGTATCCTCATTGGAAGATTTCCCCTCTGTTCTGGGGACAACTCAAAATGCTAGATTTTGTTTTCATCTGGCCATGCATGGATTGAAATTTAGCTGGTTTAGCAGGGACTGACCGGCTTTTAATCCATGTATGGGCACCCTGATTGTACAGAAGTTGATCTACCAGTTGATTTCTATACATCTTGCCTATCAGGGGTTTTCCTGATCATTCTTTGCCACTGGTTATAGCTGGAGGCATCCGTCTTTATATTCTGACAGCGGGGAAATCTCCCCACCATCAGAGCACAATAGCACAGCAGGGAGTATTTCTCCATCCACATCAGATGTGTGGATTGGGGAATCGGATCATTGAGTTGAATGAAAAAAATTATGAATGTAAGGACTGCCGTACCTTAAAGTGGTTCTATAGGCTGAAGATTTTCTACCTTAATGCAATCTATACATGAAGGTAAAAACTTCTGTGTGCAGCAGTCCCCCCTGCCCCACTCCCCTCATACTTACCTGAGCTTCCTCTCGATCCAGCGATGTGCACGAGAGCATTGGCTCTCGGGAACTCTCCCTCCTAATTGGCTGACAGCAGTGGAAGCCAATGGCTGTCAATCACAGCCAGATCGCCAATGAGGATTGAGATTCAAGAAAGGAAGGGTAACCCCTGGAAGTCGCACATCTATGGTGTCCTACTGGAGTAAATGGAGCGTCAACCTCAGCCTGGACTCCGACCAGGCCACACCCCCAATGTGTTTGTCTCAGCCTCCGGAGATTAGTCATGAAGACACATACTTTTCCCAGGTCACAATGAGGATAGAGAGGGGGTGGGGCTGAGCCGCAACTCCTGTCTGAACAGACACGCAGAGGAGCGTGCTTGCTTGGGTGCCCCCTCATTGCAAGCAGCCTTCTCTGGTACCCGAGAAGAGGATCGGGCTGCTCTGTGTAAAACTAAACAGGTAAGTATGATTGTTATTTTAAAAAAAAATAAACAAATTTGCAATTTTTGGTAATAAGGGACACATAGTGAGGGTGAATCTCCCTAACGTGAGTGCTAACAGCAATAAAATCCTGGCAGGCTCTCTTACCCCTCCACACTCTGTCCAATATTTAAAAACAAAAGTTTAGTCATGGTAAATTTTGGTAAAGACTGGAAAGTTACACCACCTGGCAGTTTTTTTTTAAATCTCTGGCAAATCTGATTGATGAGAACCCCGTACTCCTTCCTGGTTCTACATGCTTTTTGCCGTCATTATGAATGGTTTCCACTCACCCTGCTAAACCTTTGTATTTATTTTCTGTAATAGAGAATGTAATAGGTGGTGCTAATATATGCAAAAGTTGGCTGAAACACTCAAAACCAGGGCTGGATTAAAGCGGTAGTAAACCCGCACTTTTTTTTTTTTTTAAACCTGCAAAGCAAAAGGCATAATGAGCTAGTATGCACCGCATACTAGCTCATTATGAAATACTTACCTTAGAACGAGGCCCCGACATCTGGCCCGATCCACGCCGAGGGAGCTGACATGCTCCCTCTGCGTTTCTTCCGGGTATCGCGGCTCCGGCGCTGTGAGTGGCCGGAGCCGCGATATCGTCACTCCCGCGCATGCGCGCGGGGGATTTCATTCCGGCCGCCGCCCACTGCCGGATTTTCAGGCCAAGAATCCCCTTGTGCGCATGTGCCGCTGCAGTCAGCGGCGCATACCGAGGGGGATATCTCCTAAACCGTACAGGTTTAGGAGATATTTTTTTTACCTACAGGTAAGCCTTTTATAGGCTTTCCTGTAGGTAAAAGTTTAAAAATCGAGTATACAACCACTTTAACCTAGGGCTATTGGAGCTGCAGCTCCAGGCTCTCACCTTAATATAGGCCCAGCCATCCAAAAAGAACAGACTGCTCAAGGAAAGCAATGGGCCAACGGAGAGAGACCCTGAGGGGTCCTGCATTCCGCATGCACCATCTGCATGAGCAGTCCTAACAGAAGCCTGGGCATACCAATGCAGGGCTTTTACAGAAGTTTGGGGCTTCCATAGTTTTAGGCCTGCCTAGACTCTTTCAACTCAGGGTGCACACCGATGCACGGCCCTTACGAAAACCTGGCAAATGCCAGGCTTCCCTGTGCGGTTGTGCCCTTTTGAGCTTGGGCGCACGTCAGCGCAGGTTCTTGGAAACCCAGAATGGTGCCCAGTAAAAGGTCCACCAAAATCCTCAGCACCAGGCCCTGCTCAAAATGCCCAACTGGGCAAGAACAGGGCCAACAATTATGGAAGAGAGACGTTGCTGTCAAACCATCCAAGACATATAAGAATCAAGGGGCTGACTCAGCTCACTAGGCACCACCTATAAATAAAATATGGCTTTTGGATCGGCTGACACTTTAAAGCTCTTTTCCACTTTTGTAAAATGATAGGATTTATAATTAGTGCCAGCGTCTAACAGGGTGATAGTAGATCTGATTTGGAGTGTTTATACTTACACCTAATTGGATGAGGGCTCTGTTTTCATATATACAAGTATAATGAATGTGTAATGAGAGCAGAGCCATCTTTCTGGTTAATGAAAGGACCTAGTTACTTTTCACTGCTGCGCCTTTTGTTACTATTGTTTCTCTGAAACAATCAATGAGATCAGGAGCCAAGATGTGTGATTTAGGTCCTAGGGATGGGGATTCTGTCAGGAAAAGGCTACCTAATTAGTGGATTGCTATTTACATTATTACAGTGTGCATTAACTAATTTTGCTGTGTAGGATTGTGGGAGGGAAATAGTAACCTAACTGAAAACGATACCACTAAAGTAGATTTAGGTTTAGGTTAATTATTGCTAGTTGCTTGGCTTTCTCCTAAAGGCCAGATTTATCTGACATTCTCATTTGACATTCCCAATAACTACTGTCGTACAAAAGAAGCTAAAAGAATGCACACTGTTTGGTTTGCCTAGAAATACTTGATTAGACCACTATTGTGTGTGATGTGTGCAAACCATTGACATGAACCCGTAGCCTTATAAAGATATATTTGTTGATATAACTTTGTTCAAATGTATCTTTTCCTGTTTCTTTTACAGCTATTGACTGTTTTTTTTTTTTATTACGCTACTCAGTTGTGTTGTTCTAAGACAATACTAGCATAACATTTTGCAGCTTATGATACACAGTTTGTAATTTTCAACTACGGATTTGTCCCTAATGTAATGTAATTCAACAAGTAACTTGTATTTGCGCTCTTGGGGTCTGCTAAAAAAAAAAAAAAAAAAAAAAAAAAAAAAATGAATGGAAAGAGTTATATTATAGCTGCTTTAAATATGAAAAATGCCCGTTCATTCTGCTCGAAATCCAGAGCCGTCCTTAACACTCTGTGTTCTGTGTAACTCAAGGAGTTATTATTATTATTATTATTCACGATTTATATAGCGCCAACAGTTTACACAGCGATTTACAATGTATAGAGGGACAATACAATCACAGTACAATACAAAAGGTATAGGAGGGCCCTGCTCGCAGAGCTTACATTCTAAAGGGAGGGGGTGGTGGTACAAAAGGTAATAGCTGCAGAGAATGAATCAGCCCACCCAGTTCCCTTAATGAACTACAAAATATGTTATGGCGATTAGAAGAGGATGTTTTTTGTAGTTCATCTTAACAAAGTTGGGCAGGCCTGAGAACATTTCTGAACGCTGAGGTTTTTATAGCTGTCTGTGTCCCCACTGGAGAAATTCATCCTCCTTTTTGTCTCAATGGCTATTGTCACTGGGATTGAAAGTAAAGCTTAGTACACACGGACCGAATGGCAGGCAACATCGGTCGGATCAATAAAAATTGGCTGACATTTGGCCCGTGTGTATGGCAGTCGGTCCAACAGAAGCTGGCCAATGAGCATACTGTGAAACCAGGAGCCAACCGGCTCCCGATCAGCGCTCTAGCCAATGGCCAGAGTGACCAGAGTGTTCTGGTGGGTGGGCAATCCCCCTGTCAGAACACAAAAGAGCGGCAGGGGAGATTGCTGCACTAACGTAGGATCGTTAGTATAGCGACTCCGACCGGAGCTATCAGTTTTTTTTTTTTTTTCGTTCAAAGGAACTAGTGGTGTGTACAAGGGAAAGTCCAAACATCTAAGATGTTACTAGAACAGGAATAGAATGGAAATCTTCCAATGGGACAATATGTCCCTAAAGCCTAGTACACACTATCAGTTTTTTTCCGTTCAACCCAGCTGACAACTCAGGTCGGAGCCGATGTACTAACAATTCAATGTTAGTACAGCAACCTCCCCTGCTGAGCTATTGTGTTCTAATAAGGGGATGGCCCCCATGCCATAAATTCTGGATGCACCCTCTGCACACTTCTACACCCTTCCCAGAAATCTATGCAATGAAAAACAGGGATATTTAGTTCACATATATTGCAATACGTGTTTAAAGGAGTTGTAAAGGTTTTTTTTTTAATTATTATTACAAACATGTTATATTCCTCTTCTGGGGTCTCACAGCAGTGCTCCCGGCTCCTCCGCAAATCGAATGTGCCCTCAGAGACCCGTATTCCAAGGGGACACTCACTCAGCTGCTGCACTATAGAAGATTTTTTACCCTAATGCATAGAATGCATTAAGGTTAAAAAAAACTTGTGGGTTTACAACCCCTTTAACCTGACCAACTGCATCAAAGTAATCCCTCTTATGGCCAGTAACACACTACCTTTCCACTGCAAATGCTAAGGTGGACACCATGCCAACATGGGGCATAAAGACCCAGGGTGGGGGAGAGTTACAAGGTTCAAATCTAGCCACTGACCTGTGTTACAAAAGAAAAAATATATACCTCAAATCCCAATAGCTTCTACATGTATTTGAACTATCAGGTGCTAAAGGGGTGTGATCACATTTTAACACTACAAATTCTGGGTGGACCCTCTGCACACTGCTACACCCTTCCCAGCAAACTATGCAATGAAAAACATTCTGGTTTTCCAACATGTTCATTCGGCAGAAGCCAGCCACACAGCCAGATTCTTTCAGACCGGCTTCCATGCACACAAGCCTCAAAATCAGAGATGGTTTTTATTGAACTGGCGGATGTCGCCCGGCATGGGATCTGACTTGTGAGACCGCAAGTCGCATGACATGAGAAATTCAATGTTTCCCTATGAGAGCCGTCTTAACTGACACTACACAAGTCGCTCTGATTGTAGAAAAGGTTCCTGCACTACTTTGGTAGGACTTGTGTGCGTTTCAGCCCTTGTACAGGCTCCTAAATAGCATCCAAGTCGATTCAAGTTGGAAGGAAGTCGCAGGCAAAGTCGTATGACTTTGCCATCACAACAGTGTGAACCGAGCCTAAAGGTGCTCATACAAGCAGATGACAATCTTCCAATCTGGTCATTGGACCAGGAGACAATCCAACGTCTATCAGACACCTCACGCCTTGTTAGGGAAAGAAACGATCAGGTATGTTGGAAAGCCTTGTCTGATGACTATTGTTTTCCCACTGATAAGACGGAGCCATTCGATTCTGGAGTACTACACCCTCCTGCTTCTCTCCTTTAGGTGAAACACAAATGATTGCATAATGTTCATGTTTAGGGAAGTGGTAGAAGATTCAGATGCCTGAGGGGGGTCAGATCATGCTGGTACATCCAACCACCTTCTGATGTCTATAGCAAAAAATAAGAACAAATATTCCTCACTTATTTAAAATTTTTAAAGGGGCGACAAGTAGTCCCAACAATTTCATATGCTGGTTATTGGTCATGAGAGATCCTGAACCGCAGCCTTTTGTCAACTAAATCTAACATTTAACTTCTCACCATAGGCCCATGTATGACCAACCTTTTATTTCTTGCTTCATACATTTTGTAGATTTAATATGACAGTTAAAATAAAAAATAAGCACTCAAATTATTTTCTGCCTGTGTGAAACATTTACACCTGCATTTCAGCCTCTGCTGATCCCTGCAAAAATATCAAATGATGAGATGTGAATGGAAAGTGAGCAAGCTATTATTTTGCAAAGAGTACAATCAGATAAACGCCATTAAAATAATGAGCACAGCAAGGCTGTTTTGTGCTCATAGCTTTGATATTATATACCTTCCTGGTCTTAAATAGATTAAGAGAGGTATGCTTTAACAGAGATGTAGAAAGGTAAAGCAGTTAATGCTCCTGCATTAGAGTATGAGAGTAGGAGACGTATGTGCTGCTCAACTATTCTACAGTATGGGGCCTGCTAGGGTTTATGAGATGTCACCCTTCTAACATCTGCTTACACCATCTCATTAGCTCTGTGTCTGCACTTGGCTCAAGCAGGCCCTCAAGAGCCTTATAGAAGCACTGATAAGAAGACCCCCTTATAACGGTATCTGGAGTACGTGGCAACCAGTGTTAACATAGGGGAGACCTACTAGACTCAATTGAATGCTGCCAAGGTTATCTGAAGCTAAGCTTCAGTATGGCTTCAGAACAAACACATTTATACACTGAGCAAAATTATAAAAGCAACACCTTTGTGTTTGCCCCTATTTATCATGAGCTAAACTTAAAGATCTATGACTTTTTCTATGTTCAGAAAAGACCTATTTCTCTCAAATATTGTTCACAAATCTGTCTAAATCTGTGTTAGGCTGGATTCACATCTATGCATTTTTGGTGCTTTTTGCATTTTGCAGATTTGCACTACAGCCTATTTAACATGGTTTCCTATGGAACACGTTCTGTAGAGCAAATCTGCAAAATGCAAGAAGCGCTAAAAACGCACAGGTGTGAATCAAGCCTAAGGCCGCGTACACACGGGCGGACTATCCGTCCAACTAAGTTCCTCAGACAATCCGACAGACAGTCCGTCCTACTTTTGAATGAACGGACTTGACCACACACGAAGAACAGACAGTCCGCTGAAAGCTTGCGCGATGACGTGTACAGCACGTACGACGGGACTAGAAATACGACGTCCTATACACTGCAATGCAACCTTTCGCCGTGTAAATCCTTTCCGAGCATGCGCCATACTTAGTCCGTCCAACTTGCCTACTCACGAGCGGACTGTTCGCTGAAACCAAGTTTGGACGGACTGTATTACGGAAATTCCGAAAGACTTAGTCCGCCAGACTGTCCGCTGAAAAAGTCCGCTGAAGCCCACACACGAGCGGATTGTCCGCTGAAACACGTTTCAGTGGACTAAGTTGGACGGACAATCCTCTCGTGTGTACGCGGCCTTAGTGAGCACTTCTCCTTTGCCAAAATAATCCATCCACCTCACAGGTGTGGCATATCCAGATGCTGATTAGGCCGCATGATTATTGCACAGGTGTGCCTTAGGCTGGCTTGCTCAGTATATATAAAGGTATAGTAATCTGACCATAATCAAATTATTCTCAAGACACATCATCTATGAAATCTTTGTGTTGATGGGGGAATTGTGCGAAATTTACACCATATATAGCCTGCCTTAGTGTACAGGTTAAAATGATGAAATAAAATAAGTCCAAAGCATAGCTCTTCCATGTAATTATCTGTAGTTCCCAAACACAGAGTAGTGTCTGAGGTCCTCTTGTTCTATGCAGCTTTCTGAGTAAATATATAAGAGGGTTTTCACTTTCTGCCTATGAAATGGAAAAACTCTTACAGTAAGTGCATTATAATGACCAGTAAGACTAGTGCTGTATGTAACCCTGCAAATCAGCTGCTTGCAATGAATCTCTATGCCGCTCTCAGGTTACCAACATGGAAAAATCTTTACATCATATAAGCTACTAGTAGAAAACACCCTAAAGGAAACCCATGGTTACAGTATTTCACATCAACATTGTAATATCAATACAAACAATATTTTTTTTTTTACAATTCAATATGAGATTACTTGAAAAACCTTCTTTAATGTTGTGAGTTCTGCCTGTCTGCTTGTCATCTCTTTCCTGGATTCCCTGCATGCTTTGCATTTTCATTTCTAAGGACTATATATCCCATGGTACCTTGCGCTTGCAAGCTGTGATTCTTGTACTGACTCCGCCTCCTGAAACTCCGCCTCTTATCACCTCTGTATTTCAGAAGACAAGCTTTGTGAAATGTGTGACACAGCAGTGTCTATTGGTGGGGCATAGTATATATATATATATATATATATATATATATATATATATATATATATATATATATATATATATATATATATTTATATATATATATATATAGATAGATAGATAGATAGATAGATAGACATACGTCATGCAGAATTCTTGGAAGTAGATGCGTGGGGATCTTCATAAAGTAAGATTACAAACTTCAAGGTCGATCAGATTAATAGGAGGAGCCTACAAATAATTGAAATACACTACAGAATGAATATATGATTTTACATTTTGACTATAACTATGCTTTTAAAAAAGGCTACAACTTATAAGTCTGTGATTTGTCTTGCAATAATTCTTTCCTGATTGGATTATATGTGGCAGATTTAATTTGAAGTGAACTTATAATAAGATATTTATTAAATTGCTACTTTCAGTAAAGTACAGGCACCCCCACACTTCCTCTAAAGCAGGGGTCTCAAACTGGCCGCCCTCCAGCTGTTGCGGAACTACAAGTCCCATCATGCCTGTGGAAGTCATGCTTGCAAAGGTCAGCCTTGCAATGCCTCATGGGACGTGTAGTTCTCCAACAGCTGGAGGGCCGCCAGTTTGAGATTCCTCCTCAAAGGTTTGTGAGGTCCCATTTTGAAGGAACAACAGTGATGTACAGAAGGGCTCAGACCAATGAACCAGAGAATCTGGCAATTTGATACATTTAATCTACTCACAGATTTGCTTTAGAATAATTGGAATGTTTACAAATAAAATATATCTAAAGCCATCATCGGTGATGCTCATGACATCATTGACCTTATCTGGCCACATTTCATCTGCACATTTCTAGACCACTGAGAAACAACTACTCCTCATTATTGTTGTTGTCTGAAGAAGAGGTTCTTAGTGGCCTTAAAATGTAACTTTCTGT
This sequence comes from Lithobates pipiens, assembly GCF_037356315.1. NCBI lineage: Eukaryota > Metazoa > Chordata > Amphibia > Anura > Ranidae > Lithobates > Lithobates pipiens. The sequence continues at coordinate 11,602,854 of NW_027507790.1, forward strand.
GGGTGATGATTATGTGTCCTATCTCTATTTGTGAAGATGGTCTACTGATGATATTGCATTCTTTAGGGCCCTTTCACATGGGCAGACTGATCAGTTTTTCAGACTGGCCCAATTGGACCCTCCAGTCCCCTCTTTGGATCGGCGGCTGTAAATGGATATGTGTCTGTTGATACCTGCCGACCTCCAATCTGACCCTGTCCATTAAAAACAGACGGAAGGGGATCTATTCATCTGGCGGATCGGATAGCAGTCGGGTGTAAACATACAGGAGGTTCATTTGTATCTGACCGCCCATACAGAAGAGTGGGCTGTGTCTGTGTCCACTCTGCATAAGTGGAGCAGACACGGACCAGCCACCCACCTGCTCAGCAGGGATCAGAGGACAAATTCCCCACTGAGTAGTTGGACTCCAACAGAGCCTGCCCCATGTGTAAGGGGCCTTAGACTTCCAATTGAATGATTTTTCCCTCTATATCTGTCTTGTTGACAACTCAAAATTTAGCATTTTCCTTCACTTTCTGTCTTGGTGACATTGGTCACCAGGAAAAATGGTCATATGGAGACAACAATAAAAAAACAGATCTGGGTTCTAACCTCTCACCACTTTATCCAAAACTAAAGGAAAATCTTGGATTTAGATATACTTTAACACAACCAGAATTTCTCATTGTAAGTACAATCCCTGGCCTCTTTATAGTCTCATCGTACGTGATTTACGTCACCTTTCTGACAACTTTGTCCGACCGTGTGTATGCAACACAAGTTTTGGCCAAAATCCGTCACAAAAAATCAGATGGATTTTGTGGTCGGAATGTCTGACCGTGTGTATAAGGCATTAGAAATGACAAAACACAAAGAAGCATATCTCTATACTAGCAGTCTCCAAAAAATTGAGCTTGGCTTTTCCAAATGTACATGTTTAGTTGTATGGAGGAGTGGACAGACCAGTCCTGGCACTACTTATCTTTGTGAAAACAATAACAGTACAACAAAAGAGCTAATTCAACGTCGCGATCGCTGTGACCGGGGTGTGAATCTAGATTAAAAAAAGATATCAAGCATAATGAGTTGTTGCCCATTTATACAAATCCAAATTATTGCTTAAATTGTATTGTCTGATATTGGTAACAGTTCCATCTTTGTGCTAATTTTGCTCCACTCTCTATTAAATTGACCCAATGGTGAAGCTCTGCTGGCTTCGATCATCTAATCATCTACAAGCAGATATACAGTTTATTTTTATTTATTTTTATTCCCTTGCATGTGGTTTAGTATTCTTTGCAAAGTGAAATTTCCCTGCATTCACTAAGCTAAGGGAAAATTTCCTTGGAAAGGGAACAGCCTATTTGCCCTTACTAAGTCAACTTTCCTGTCTTCTTATCTGCTACCGGAGACTATCAAACACAGTTACAACCTATGACAACCTAAAATTGGAGCTGAAAGGTAAGCACTTCAGCCCAGGAAGGATTTACCCCCTTAACGACCAGGCCATTTTTTGTGATACGGCACTGCATTGCTTTAACTGAATATTGTCGTGCGGCACAGTACCCAAACAAAATTGATATCCTTTTTTCCCCACAAATAGAGCTTTATTTTGGTGGTATTTGATCACCCCTGCGGTTTTTATTTTTTGCGCTATAAACAAAAAAATACTGACAATTTTGAAAAAAAACAAAACATTTTTTACTTTTGCTATAATACATATCCCCCCACAAAAAAAATGAATAAAAACGAATGTATTCATCAGTTTAGGCCAATATGTCTTCTGCTACATATTTTTGGTAAAAAAAACAAAAAAACAATAAGCGTATATTAATTGGTTTGCACAAAAGGTATTGCGTCTACAAAATAGGGGAATCGATTTAGGGATTTTAATTTTTTTGTAATTGTTTTTACTGGTGATGGTGGCGAACTGCGATTTTTAGCAGGACTGCGACATTGCGATGGACAAATCTGACCCTGAGTGACACTTTTTGGTGACCAGTGACACCAATACAGTGATCAGTGCTATAAAAATGCTATATAAATACACTGGCAGGGAAGGGGCTTAACACTGGGGGGCGATCAAAGGGTTAAGTGTTCTCTAGGGAGGTACTTTCTTACTGTGGGGGGAGTGAGCTAACAGGGAGTAGAGAAAGATTGCTGTTCCGGATCACCAGGAACAGCAGATCTCTCTCTCCTCCCTTGTCAGAATGGGGACCCGCCTTGTTTACATTGGCAGATCCCCGTTCTGCCTCTGTGATTAGCGATTGCGAATGGCCGGAGGACATCAAGCTCATCGGACCCTCGGTGGGCTTGATGTGGCGTGCAGCGGGCACGCCACCAGCGGCACGCGCACAGCCTCACATTCACATGCACGGACCGAGGTACAGGTATGTTGGTTCATGTAGCCGAGCTACCTTGCCACAGTAATTCTGCGATGGGCGGTTGGCTAGTAGTTAAAGTGGGAGATTTACTAAAACTGGAGCATGCAAAATCTGGTTCTGCATAGAAACCAATCAACTTCCAGGTTTTATTGTCAAAGCTTAAATAAAAAAGCTGAAGTTAGCAGCTGCTTGGCTGCCTTGCACCGTTGCACCAGATTTTGCGCTCAGTTTTAATAAATCTCCCCCTTTTCTACACCTAAACTGGCTTTTTTTTATTTTTTGGAATCAGTAGGGAACTATAAAGACCCCTGTCATTTTACTTATTTCTTTTTGCTTCCTGTGTCCCTCCTGGGAGATTTCACTTCAGAGACACAGAAGACCTCTCTGAAGTTGTCACTAGACCCCATAGAAAAAAATCCCCTGGCTTTCTGTTCTTTGTTAAAAATGTTGGAATACTATTAGATTGTAAGCTCTCAGGAGAAGGGACTTACACCCGTACACATGGGTAGAACGTCGGGAGACATTTGCCAGTACAAAAATATACCGGCTGACGTTTTGCTCATGTGTATGTCAGTCTGTCTTGCAGAACCAGGCCAAACTTCTGTCGGACGTTCATGCTAGCAGAGCCAATGGTAGAGAGAGCTGATCGGAGGGTTCTGGTGGGGGGGCTGTCCCCCTGTCAGAACACAACAGCTCAGTGGGGGCAATCACTGAACTAACCTTACATAGTTAGTACAGTGTTCCAACTGGAGCGGCTGGAGCCAGGCCGCTGGGTTGCACGAAAAAAAACTATAGCGTGTACCCAGGGCCATCTTTAAGGCAGGGCAAAAGGGGCAGCTGCCCTGGGCCCTGTCATTGTTGTGGGGCCCAAAGCAGCTGCCCCATACTTGCCAACTATCCCAGTTTAAATTCCCTTGTCCCTTGAAGTTTTCATTCTGTGCTGTGTCCCGATATCTCAGTGTGAAGTGCTGGTACTAATGCTGCCCAGCTTTGCCCTATTGTTGTGTACAGATGACTCACCTGCAGGCCCTGTGTTTACATGTAAATAACTGGCATTCATATGTAAATAGCAGCGGCATTACTAAGTAAATAGCTGCGCCGGTGGCATTGATATGTAAATACGGTGGTATTCATATGTGTATCATGCTCCCCTGCAGTGAGGAGATGATGAGCTGTAACCTCTAGCAACCATTCAGTGAGCAGTATTACTGCACAGTAATCTCTAGCAACCAATTACAAGCAGAAATCATTTGCTGTAACCTCTAGCAACTAATCAGTGAGCCGTAATGTGTGCTGTAACCTCTAGCAACTAGTCATTAAGCAGTAATGATATGGTGCAACCACTGGCAACCAATCACAATTGCTGCCTAATCTGATACAGTAAACTGATTTTAAGTCTAGCTGATATTTATTGTATGTCTCAGAGCAAGTGGAGATTGAAATTGTATGGGGGGGGGCACAACATTTTTTTTGCCCAGGGTCCAATCAATATTAAAGACGGCCCTGCATGTACCTGGCTTTACCCTTTTGTATTGAATTGTATTGTTGTTGTCTCCCTTATGGTTAAAGAGGTTATAAAGTCTAAAAGTTTTTTTACCTTAACCTCCCTGGCGGTACGATTATTTCGGATTTTAGGTGCTAAAAGCGGTACCATTATTTTGCATGAAAATTTGGCGTTTTATATTGTAGTTCTGTAATTCTTAGGAATAACTCTCTTAAATCTGTCCAAACCAGAGTCTAGCAGACATCCCGGGTATGATAAAGTTTGAAAAATTAAATCATAAATTATAATATAATAAATAATTATAAATAATTGTACCAAATAATAATATAACAATAATAAAAATTATTCAATAATTTTATCAAATCAAAAACACTGAAATTTGCTCAGTTGCAGAATTGTCACTGTCATTACTTTTCAGTATTTGATGACGGATCTCCCCACAAATCGCTATCGCTCAATTCTGCGAGTGATTCTAATTTATTATCGCTGTTTTCTAGCTGGTCTAAAATCATTTTTGATGTAAAGGGACAGTTTTGGTTGCTATGGGCAATCTCCAGTTTCCAGGCATAAAGAACAGTTTTTATTATATAAAACTGCATGCAGGACACTGGGCAGACCACTAGGGACAACGGGGATGTGAAATATTTACATACAGCAATGTAATCTGTAAGATTACATTATACTGTATGTTTACTGTTTGTTTCACTTTTTGAATTTGGCGCCGATCTCCGTGCCCGTGCGTCGCAACGCTCGCAGGGCACGGAGATCGGCGATGTGATGCATCGAGCGAGACACGGCTCGCTCGTACAGCGGGGAGACAACGCTGGATCCGAGGGAGAAGGTAAGTAAACCTCCTCCTGGATCCAGCGATGCAGTCCCGAGTCTGACTCGGGGATACCGCTTTTGGTATGAAAAATCCACCCCGAGTCAGACTCGGGAATACCGTCAGGGGGGTTAATGCATTCCTTGCATTAAGGTAAAAAATGTTCAGGTGTCAGCATCGCCCCTTCAGCCCCCCTTTACTTACCTGAGCCTTCATTCGATCCAGCGCCGTGCATCTCTGCAGATCTTTTCTGTCTTCACTTCTGGGTCTCACTGGCTTTGCTGAGGCACCGGGAGCCATTGGCTCCCAGTGCTGTCAATCAAAGCCAGGGACAAGGAAGTGGGGGGGTGGAGCCGAGTTCCACTGTCTGTTTCAGTATATGTAGCAGAGGGACTCAGGTGCGAGCACACACAAGTGCCACCTTGGGAAGCAGCTTCTTATGGGGGCACTGGGCAGGGGGGAGGGACTAGGAGCACTGGTGAGGGAAAAGAAAAGAGGAGGTTCTTGCCCACTTTGTGCAATTTCATTGCACAGAGTAGGTTAGTATAGACCTGTTTGTTATTATTTGTATTTATTTTTTTATTTACCTTTACAACCCCTTTAAGTGCTGTGAAAACTGTTGGCAGTATTTAAATTCTGTATTATTATAATTAATATTATTATTATTATTCAGGATTTATATAGCGCCAATTGTGGAACAAAAGGTAATAAATGTGAGGAAAGAACTGATGGGAGAAATAAAAGATGAAAGTGATTGTAAATTCCAGTCTCTCATTCTTTAAAAATAACAAACATTTTATACTTACCTGGCGGCTGGTGCTCACTATTTTAGGGGGAAGGCACAACCAACACCCTCCCCCCCACCTACAGGAGACGGGTGGCCGGTCATCCACCACCCCCCGCGCGCGTGGGGGGCAAACGGCAGGTCATCCACCACCCCAGCAGAAGACACAGATGGCGGCGATCACCCCCTCCCTGCGTCGGAGACAGCGGCGGTCACCCAAGAGCACACAGGAGACATTCTCCTTCCGGCCTAATAGACACCAGAAGTGTGTCCTGAGACACGTTTGGCCAGGGAGTCCTAAGACTCCTTGGCCAATAGGGGCTTCCGGTTTGCCCAGGAGGAGAATGAGGAAGAATAGTGAATATTCATTTGCTAGTGTCACACAACTGGGTGGGATCAGGGTGGAGTACTACGTGCTCCGAGCCCATCCTGTTTCAAAGCCTATTAGTGCCTTTGGCTCTAATCACATGCTTAAAAAAAAACACACCCCCACCATTGGAATCCATGCATCTGGCGCCCTGTATGTAGATCAGGGGGCCAGACGCATGGATGGGGGGGTGGCACCCCTGTTTCCCTTATGGAGAGGCCGCCACTTCTGCTCTATGTAATGGTTTTGTACAGAGCAGCCCCAATCCTCCTCTTCTGGGGTCCCTCTTCCGTGCTCCTGGCCACTCCCTCCTGTTGAGTGCACCAACAGCAAGCAGCTTGCTATGGGGGGGACCCGAGCCGAGTCGCAGATCTGTGTGTCAATTCAGGCACAAAGCCGATTTTAGGCCTCGGCCCCTCTTGCTTCTGATTGGCTGACTGACTTTGATTGACAGCAGTGGGAGCCAGTGGTGCTGCTGCTGTGTCTTAGCCAATCAGGAGGGAGAGACACGGACAGCTGAGACACTCATGCACATTGCTGGATAGAGATGGGGCTCAGGTAAGAATTAGGGGGGCTGGGAGGGCTGCTGCACACAGAAGGTTTTTTATCATAATGCATAGAATGCATTAAGATAAAAAAAACTTCTGCCTTTACAATCACTTTAAGTCTGGCTTCACACTGCTGTGATGTGAGACACTGCATTTAATTCACACAGGAATTCCAGAACACTCCTGTGCGAATTACATGCAGTGTCTCTGGGGTGTGACTTGAGCCATGGATTTGTTTGGCTCAAATCGCACCGCATTCACACCAAACTGGTGAAGGACCATTTTTTTGTCCGCACCAGAATCGGACCACCTGGGTGTACACACCCAGGCGATCCGATTCTGCAAATCATGCTGCATTTTGCAAACCGATTGTCATTAACTTAACATACACTCCGCAATCGGTTTGCATAGACGGTTGCGATTTAGATGCTGTGTCCAATCCACTGTGAATTTACACCACATTTAATGTGAACTAGGGCACAGTTGTTAGCTGAAGGCTGGATAGGCTTTCCTGAAGCAGGGCTGATCCAGGGGGGGGGGCAACAGGGCAGGTGAGTGAGCGGATGGCTTGGCAGGTGGTTAAGCAGGCGGCTGGCCAATCAGTGGGCCGGTGGGCAGGGGAGCAGAGAGATGACATCATTTCTCATTGCCTGGCGTGTGCCCGGCATCCCTTCAGTTCCGCCCTCACTGTGCAGGCAACCGCGGGCAGCAGAGAGATTACATTATCTCTCTGCTGCTTGACTTCGCTTTGGGACACAGCAAGTGACAATCCCCACCTTAGCATGAAAGTGACACAGCAAGTGACAATTGTAGCAAGCAAATGACAATCTGCAACATATGGCAGGTGACGTGGCAGGTAACAATCCGCAACATGTGGCAAGTGACAATCCGCAATGTGTGGCAGGAAACATGGCAAGTGACAATCCGCAACATGTGGCAGGTGACGTGGCAAGTGACACTCCGCAACATGTGGCAGGTGACATGGCAAGTGACACTCCGCAATGTGTGGCAGGTGACATGGAAAGTCACAATCCGTAACATGTGGCAAGTGACGTGGCAAGTAACAATCCGCAACGTGTGGCAGGTGATGTGGCAAGTAGTGATGGCCGAACGGTTCGCCCGGCGGTCGTTTCGCGGCGAATTTCCGACTTTCGCCGTCCGCGGGTTCGAACGCCTTTTTCCGTCGTTCGCCCCGGCGGACTTACGTGTTTAATGTATACAAGAACTTTAACCTTTCGTGACACGTTTATCATGTGTTACAGGACAACCAATTGAGACATGACAGCTCATGGACACTTGGACATTCCCCCTAACCTATAAATACACCCGATCCGGTGGCCATTTTACATTCTTTCTTCTGTCACTGTAGGGAAAGGATCCTGTGTGGAGTAGGGACAGAGAAAACGCTAGCTATTTGGTACACAAAAGTTCTTTTCAGGACTGGTATAGGTGTTAGGTCAGCAGCCTGAGTTTCTTTTGTCAGTTTAGATAAAGGGACAGAGCGCTGTATGCTGCTATTTTAGGGACAGCTCAGCCAGATTAGTCTTTCTTCATCATCATCATCATCATCATCATTAGCTGTTACTATCAGGTCCACAAAAGAGCTGTTCCAGCTAATCGTTCCAGCCTACTCTTTTTTGCCAATTTGTATAGGGACAGGCAGGAAGCAGTGTGTCAGGCAGTGAGGATAATTTTAAAGACTTGCTGTTACTATTAGTTCCACAAAGGTTCTTTTCAGGACTGGTATCAGTGGTACGGTAATAGGCTTGTACACGTATAATATTCTTTCTTCCAAATATAGAAAGAATATTATACTTGACTGCTGCCCTTCTGCTGCAGTCTGCTAATCATTCACAACTCACTTGTTCCACAAAGCTCTTTATCAGGACTGGTAACTTGGTCTGTCTAGGGTGCTACGGTACATAGGCTTGGGTGCGGTACAGTCTGCTGTTCTGTAAGGACCGCTATCGGTCCACAATACATAGGGTTGCCGTGCACTACTGCTGACCGCTGCCCTATACTGCAGCAGTCCTTCAGCGGTATAGGGACTGACGCACAGTCTGCTAAACACTAATACACAACCTGCTTGGTCCACAAAAGTTCTTATAAGGACTGGTAACTTGGTATAGGGTGCTACGGTACATAGGCCTGAGTGCAGTACAGTCTGCTGTTCTGTAAGGACCGCTATCGGTCCACAATACATAGGGTTGCCGTGCACTACTGCTGACCGCTGCCCTATACTGCAGCAGTCCTTCAGCGGTATAGGGACTGACGCACAGTCTGCTAAACACTAATACACAACCTGCTTGGTCCACAAAAGTTCTTATAAGGACTGGTAACTTGGTATAGGGTGCTACGGTACATAGGCCTGAGTGCAGTACAGTCTGCTGTTCTGTAAGGACCGCTATCGGTCCACAATACATAGGGTTGCCGTGCACTACTGCTGACCGCTGCCCTATACTGCAGCAGTCCTTCATTGGTATAGGGACTGACGTACAGTCTGCTAATCACTAACACACAACCTGCTTGGTCCACAAAAGTTCTTATAAGGACTGGTAACTTGGTATAGGGTGCTACGGTACATAGGCCTGAGTGCAGTACAGTCTGCTGTTCTGTAAGGACCGCTATCGGTCCACAATACATAGGGTTGCCGTGCACTACTGCTGACCGCTGCCCTATACTGCAGCAGTCCTTCATTGGTATAGGGACTGACGTACAGTCTGCTAATCACTAACACACAACCTGCTTGGTCCACAAAAGTTCTTATAAGGACTGGTAACTTGGTATAGGGTGCTACGGTACATAGGCCTGAGTGCGTTACAGTCTGCTGTTCTGTAAGGACCGCTATCGGTCCACAATACATAGGGTTGCCGTGCACTACTGCTGACCGCTGCCCTATACTGCAGCAGTCCTTCAGCGGTATAGGGACTGACGCACAGTCTGCTAAACACTAACACACAACCTGCTTGGTCCACAAAAGTTTTTATAAGGACTGGTAACTTGGTATAGGGTGCTACGGTACATAGGCCTGAGTGCAGTACAGTCTGCTGTTCTGTAAGGACCGCTATCGGTCCACAATACATAGGGTTGCCGTGCACTACTGCTGACCGCTGCCCTATACTGCAGCAGTCCTTCATTGGTATAGGGACTGACGTACAGTCTGCTAATCACTAACACACAACCTGCTTGGTCCACAAAAGTTCTTATAAGGACTGGTAACTTGGTATAGGGTGCTACGGTACATAGGCCTGAGTGCGTTACAGTCTGCTGTTCTGTAAGGACCGCTATCGGTCCACAATACATAGGGTTGCCGTGCACTACTGCTGACCGCTGCCCTATACTGCAGCAGTCCTTCATTGGTATAGGGACTGACGTACAGTCTGCTAATCACTAACACACAACCTGCTTGGTCCACAAAAGTTCTTATAAGGACTGGTAACTTGGTATAGGGTGCTACGGTACATAGGCCTGAGTGCGTTACAGTCTGCTGTTCTGTAAGGACCGCTATCGGTCCACAATACATAGGGTTGCCGTGCACTACTGCTGACCGCTGCCCTATACTGCAGCAGTCCTTCATTGGTATAGGGACTGACGTACAGTCTGCTAATCACTAACACACAACCTGCTTGGTCCACAAAAGTTCTTATAAGGACTGGTAACTTGGTATAGGGTGCTACGGTACATAGGCCTGAGTGCGTTACAGTCTGCTGTTCTGTAAGGACCGCTATCGGTCCACAATACATAGGGTTGCCGTGCACTACTGCTGACCGCTGCCCTATACTGCAGCAGTCCTTCATTGGTATAGGGACTGACGTACAGTCTGCTAATCACTAACACACAACCTGCTTGGTCCACAAAAGTTCTTATAAGGACTGGTAACTTGGTATAGGGTGCTACGGTACATAGGCCTGAGTGCGTTACAGTCTGCTGTTCTGTAAGGACCGCTATCGGTCCACAATACATAGGGTTGCCGTGCACTACTGCTGACCGCTGCCCTATACTGCAGCAGTCCTTCATTGGTATAGGGACTGACGTACAGTCTGCTAATCACTAACACACAACCTGCTTGGTCCACAAAAGTTCTTATAAGGACTGGTAACTTGGTATAGGGTGCTACGGTACATAGGCCTGAGTGCGTTACAGTCTGCTGTTCTGTAAGGACCGCTATCGGTCCACAATACATAGGGTTGCCGTGCACTACTGCTGACCGCTGCCCTATACTGCAGCAGTCCTTCAGCGGTATAGGGACTGACGCACAGTCTGCTAAACACTAACACACAACCTGCTTGGTCCACAAAAGTTTTTATAAGGACTGGTAACTTGGTATAGGGTGCTACGGTACATAGGCCTGAGTGCGTTACAGTCTGCTGTTCTGTAAGGACCGCTATCGGTCCACAATACATAGGGTTGCCGTGCACTACTGCTGACCGCTGCCCTATACTGCAGCAGTCCTTCATTGGTATAGGGACTGACGTACAGTCTGCTAATCACTAACACACAACCTGCTTGGTCCACAAAAGTTCTTATAAGGACTGGTAACTTGGTATAGGGTGCTACGGTACATAGGCCTGAGTGCGTTACAGTCTGCTGTTCTGTAAGGACCGCTATCGGTCCACAATACATAGGGTTGCCGTGCACTACTGCTGACCGCTGCCCTATACTGCAGCAGTCCTTCATTGGTATAGGGACTGACGTACAGTCTGCTAATCACTAACACACAACCTGCTTGGTCCACAAAAGTTCTTATAAGGACTGGTAACTTGGTATAGGGTGCTACGGTACATAGGCCTGAGTGCGTTACAGTCTGCTGTTCTGTAAGGACCGCTATCGGTCCACAATACATAGGGTTGCCGTGCACTACTGCTGACCGCTGCCCTATACTGCAGCAGTCCTTCATTGGTATAGGGACTGACGTACAGTCTGCTAATCACTAACACACAACCTGCTTGTTCCACAAAAGTTCTTATAAGGACTGGTAACTTGGTATAGGGTGCTACGGTACATAGGCTTGAGTGCGGTACAGTCTGCTGTTCTGTAAGGACCGCTATCGGTCCACAATAGATAGGGTTGACGTGCACCACTGCTGACCGCTGCCCTATACTGCAGCAGTCCTTCAGCGGTATAGGGACTGACGTACAGTCTGCTAAACACTAACACACAACCTGCTTGGTCCACAAAAGTTCTTATAAGGACTGGTAACTTGGTATAGGGTGCTACGGTACATAGGCTTGAGTGCGGTACAGTCTGCTGTTCTGTAAGGACCGCTATCGGTCCACAATAGATAGGGTTGACGTGCACCACTGCTGACCGCTGCCCTATACTGCAGCAGTCCTTCAGCGGTATAGGGACTGACGTACAGTCTGCTAAACACTAATACACAACCTGCTTGGTCCACAAAAGTTCTTATAAGGACTGGTAACTTGGTATAGGGTGCTACGGTACATAGGCTTGAGTGCGGTACAGTCTGCTGTTCTGTAAGGACCGCTATCGGTCCACAATAGATAGGGTTGACGTGCACCACTGCTGACCGCTGCCCTATACTGCAGCAGTCCTTCAGCGGTATAGGGACTGACGTACAGTCTGCTAAACACTAATACACAACCTGCTTGGTCCACAAAAGTTCTTATAAGGACTGGTAACTTGGTATAGGGTGCTACGGTACATAGGCTTGAGTGCGGTACAGTCTGCTGTTCTGTAAGGACCGCTATCGGTCCACAATAGATAGGGTTGACGTGCACCACTGCTGACCGCTCACCTATACTGCAGCAGTCCTTCAGCGGTATAGGGACTGACGTACAGTCTGCTAATCACTAACACACAACCTGCTTGTTCCACAAAAGTTCTTATAAGGACTGGTAACTTGGTATAGGGTGCTACGGTACATAGGCTTGAGTGCGGTACAGTCTGCTGTTCTGTAAGGACCGCTATCGGTCCACAATAGATAGGGTTGACGTGCACCACTGCTGACCGCTGCCCTATACTGCAGCAGTCCTTCAGCGGTATAGGGACTGACGTACAGTCTGCTAAACACTAATACACAACCTGCTTGGTCCACAAAAGTTCTTATAAGGACTGGTAACTTGGTATAGGGTGCTACGGTACATAGGCTTGAGTGCGGTACAGTCTGCTGTTCTGTAAGGACCGCTATCGGTCCACAATAGATAGGGTTGACGTGCACCACTGCTGACCGCTCACCTATACTGCAGCAGTCCTTCAGCGGTATAGGGACTGACGTACAGTCTGCTAATCACTAACACACAACCTGCTTGTTCCACAAAAGTTCTTATAAGGACTGGTAACTTGGTATAGGGTGCTACGGTACATAGGCTTGAGTGCGGTACAGTCTGCTGTTCTGTAAGGACCGCTATCGGTCCACAATAGATAGGGTTGACGTGCACCACTGCTGACCGCTCACCTATACTGCAGCAGTCCTTCAGCGGTATAGGGACTGACGTACAGTCTGCTAATCACTAACACACAACCTGCTTGTTCCACAAAAGTTCTTATAAGGACTGGTAACTTGGTATAGGGTGCTACGGTACATAGGCTTGAGTGCGGTACAGTCTGCTGTTCTGTAAGGACCGCTATCGGTCCACAATAGATAGGGTTGACGTGCACCACTGCTGACCGCTGCCCTATACTGCAGCAGTCCTTCAGCGGTATAGGGACTAAGAGTTTTGTCACAGGGTCATTTAAAAAATGACATGCAGAGGAAGAGGCAGGCCCTTCCGCAGGGGTGGTAGGGGTAGGGCAGGAGCAACAGGCTTGAGCCAAAGTGGGAAGTTGCAGAAGGTGCGTTCAATTACTTTAAAGGATGCACCAGACTTGGTTGAGTGGCTCGCTCAGCCTTACTCTTCTGCACCCTCCTCATCCTCTCGATCTGCACCCTCTTCTTCACTCTCTGCTATGTGCACCCCCAAAGACACTACCACCAACAACACGACCACCACCACCACCACCACATACCTTCCGCTTGAGTCACTGGAATTATTTTCCGATCCATATCAAGAGGACATTTCTGATGCGCAGCCACTCTTGGTATTGGATCAGGAAGAGGAGGTAGCAACAAGCGCTACTCAGCAGTCTGACGCCAGTACCCAGATCAGCCCAAGGAGGAGGTTGGTCCCCGGTGTTGCTGCCTACTCTACTTATAGCGGTGGGGAAGGTGACGTTGATGATGACGTGTCTAGTGATGTCACGTGGGTGCCCACAAGAGAGGAAGAGGAGGGGAGTTCAGAGGGAGATATGGACCAGCAGATAGGGAGGAGAAGCAGCAATGACTTACATTGCACAGCAGGGACAAAGCAGACTGCAAATGTATCAGGAGCGAGTCATCGACCATGTACGGTCACATCTGGCGCTCCCAGGACACCGGCACATGGCTCCGCAGTGTGGGCTTTTTTTAACGTGTCCGCTGCTGACAATAGCGTTGCCATCTGCAATCTTTGCAGTCAACGCGTTAGTCGCGGTAAGCCCAATACTCACCTAGGGACGACCGCCTTAAGAAGGCACATGAGCAGCCATCACCGAGCCCAGTGGGAGCAACGGAACACACAAAGCCACACTGCAGGCTCTCACCGTCCAGCCTCGTCTTCTACTTCTCCTTCTCCTCTCTCCTCACAATTGTCCTCCACTCCACCTTCCATCACGCCAAGCTCACATTTTTCTGCAAAAAGGCAGGCTTCCGTGGGCCTAATGTTTGAGCGTAAAAAAATGATGACGCCGGATAACCCTCTTGCCCAACGGTTGGCGGCTGGCTTGTCAGAACTCATAGCCCGCCAACTACTGCCATATAAACTGGTGGACTCGGAGGCCTTTCGCAAATTTGTGGCCATTGGAACACCACAATGGAAGGTCCCAGGAAGGAAGTATTTCTCAGAGAAGGGCATCCCAGAGCTATATGGCCATGTTCAGCGGCAAGTGAATGTATCTCTGGCACACAGTGTCGGTGCCAAGATACATCTGACCACAGACACGTGGTCTAGCAAACACGGGCAGGGAAGGTATATCAGTTTTACTGCCCACTGGGTGAACCTTCTGACGGCCGTCAAGCATGTAACCCGTGGCACCCGTGTAGATTTGGTTTTACCGCCACGGATTGCATGCAGGCCTGACTCTTCTTCTCCTCCTCCTACTCCATCCTCCTCCCTCTCCTCCTCAGCTGCCTCCTCCTTTTCCGCTGCTAGCGTCTCTTCCACTGCACCGCCCAAGCTCCCCAGAACCTATTCCACATGCCAGGTGAGACGTTGCCATGCCGTGCTGCGTCTGTTGTGCCTGGAAGCAAAGAGCCACACTGGCCCGGCACTCCTTTCAGCTTTGCGTTCACAGGCAGATGAGTGGCTAACACCGCTCAATTTGACAGTTGGTAAAGTGGTGTGTGACAACGGTGCCAATCTGCTTAGCGCATTGAAACAGGGCAAAATCACGCACGTGCCGTGCATGGCACACGTCTTAAACTTGGTCGTGCAGCGATTCCTTGTCAAATACCCTGGGGTCCAGGACATCTTGCGGCAGGCAAGGAAAATCTCGGCCCATTTCAGAAGATCTTACACGGCCATGGCTCGCCTTGCTGACATTCAGCGGCGACACCATCTGCCGGTCAGACGTCTTATTTGCGATTGCCCGACGCGATGGAACTCAACCTTCTATATGCTTGATAGGCTGCTCCAGCAGAAACGTGCAGTTAACGTCTACCTGTATGAACTCTGCGAAAGAAACGGTTCTGGGGAGCTGGGTTTTTTTTCACCGCGCCAGTGGCTGCTCATGCGCGACACATGCAGACTTCTGCGGCCATTTGAGGAGATCACCAAACTGGTCAGTCGCAGCCATGGCGCCATCAGTGACATGGTACCTTATGCCTTCTTTCTGGAGCGTGCATTGCGTCGTGTCATTGATCAGGCTGTGGAGGAGCAGGAGCGGGAAGATGAGGAAGTCGCAATGCTGGATGAATTCCCAGGGGGGGCTACTCTATCTGAGACAAGTCAACAACAGGAGTCTGATGAGGAGTCAGAGGAGGATGGTGCCGGGGCGGATGAGCAGGAGCAAGAAGAGCATGCTTTAAACCTTTCTGGGATCCCTGTTGTGCGAGGATGGGGAGAGGAGAATGAAGAGGACGACATTATCCTGGATGATGAGCAGGAGCCAGGCCACCACACCGCTTCCACTTTAGTGCAAATGGGGGCCTTCATGCTCCAGTGTTTTAATAGGGACCCCCGTATAAAAAGCATGAGGGTCAAGGACCAGTACTGGGTGGCAACGTACTTAGACCCCCGGTACAAACACAAAATGGCGGAAATGTTACCGCCGTCGCAGAGGGCTGTCAGAATGCAGCACTTCCAGGCCTTGCTTCGAGAAATGCTGCATTCTGCTTTTGCGTGCGCTGGCAGAGGAGCAATTCCCACTCCCAGAGAAGGATTTGCGGGTACCAATCCAACAGCGCCTGCAAGAAGAGGCCGGTTTGAAGATGTGTTGGTGACTTCGGATATGAGGTCATTCTTTCAGCCGACCCATCGACAGGTGTCATCCGGATCCAGCATCAGGGAACGCCTAGACCGTCAGGTGTCCGACTACATTGGGTTAACGGCCGATGTGGACGCTCTGAGGAGTGATGAACCCCTAGACTACTGGGTGGGCAGGCTTGACCTCTGGCCAGAGCTTGCCCAATTTGCAATCGAACTGTTGGCTTGCCCCTCATCCAGTGTCCTGTCCGAAAGGACGTTCAGCGCAGCAGGGGGGATTGTGACCGATAAGCGTACTCGCCTAGCTCACCACAGTGTTAACTACCTCACATTTCTAAAAATGAATGAGGCATGGATCTCGGAGGAATTCAACACATGTGATCAGTAGACCATGTATATGTCTATAAACAATTTTTGGAATCAAGCACACAGACCTTCTTAATTCATTTGGCTCACTTCCCTGACCCAAAAAAGCACACCGTACTATATGCCCCTACCCTCCTCTTTGAAGAGGTTGAGCGGTGTCATATTTCTACTGGGGCTGCTTATTATGAGGGGTTCCCACCATCCCTGTGCTGTGCTGACTTCCTCCTGGGTGTTCTTATTATGAGGGGCTCCCACCATCCCTGTGCTGTGCTGACTTCCTCCTGGGGGTTCTTATTATGAGGGGATCACACCATCCCTGTGCTGTGCTGACTTCCTCCTGGGGCTGCTTACGGTGCTGCTGTCAGCGCTGTATGTCACGGAGCTGCTGTCAGCGCTGTATGTCACGGAGCTGCTGTCAGCGCTGTATGTCACGGAGCTGCTGTCAGCGCTGTATGTCACGGAGCTGCTGTCAGCGCTGTATGTCACGGAGCTGCTGTCAGCGCTGTATGTCACGGAGCTGCTGTCAGCGCTGTATGTCACGGAGCTGCTGTCAGCGCTGTATGTCACGGAGCTGCTGTCAGCGCTGTATGTCACGGAGCTGCTGTCAGCGCTGTATGTCACGGTGCTGCTGTCAGCGCTGTATGTCACGGAGCTGCTGTCAGCGCTGTATGTCACGGAGCTGCTGTCAGCGCTGTATGTCACGGAGCTGCTGTCAGCGCTGTATGTCACGGAGCTGCTGTCAGCGCTGTATGTCACGGAGCTGCTGTCAGCGCTGTATGTCACGGTGCTGCTGTCAGCGCTGTATGTCACGGAGCTGCTGTCAGCGCTGTATGTCACGGAGCTGCTGTCAGCGCTGTATGTCACGGAGCTGCTGTCAGCGCTGTATGTCACGGAGCTGCTGTCAGCGCTGTATGTCACGGAGCTGCTGTCAGCGCTGTATGTCACGGTGCTGATGTCAGTGCTCTGTATTACGGTGCTGCTGTCAGTGCTCTGTATCTCCTGCACCCTCTTGTTTGCCTACCCTGGTCCCTGACCTTCCCTCTCCTCCATTGCCTTCATTAGCTCCATAGTCCTGAATTGTCAGAACAATTTCCCAAATAAAAAAAAAATGCTTGTAGTTATCGATCCCAAATTCACCTCATACATGTATTATGCTATTGTCCAGGTGGTGGGACTACGTGCTACCCCCTAATAATTACCCCGTGGCCGCAAATTCGACCTAAAGGTTTGCGAAATTCGCCTCCCATTGAAGTCAATGGAGCCCGCGGCGAACGGTCGTTTTCGCGAACGTTTGTGTCCGTTCGCGTTTCGCGTTCGCGAAACGTCCCGTCGGAAGTTCGTCCATCACTAGTGGCAAGTGACAATCTGCATCCAGTGACAGGTGACGTGACAAATGACAATCCGCAACATGTGGCAGGTGACATGGCAAGTGACAATCTGCATCCGGCGACAGGTGATGTGGCAAATGACAATCTGCAACATGTGGCAGATGCTATGGCAACTGACAATCTTCATCTGGCGACAGGTGACGTGACAATTGACAATCCGCAATGCGTGGCAGGTGACTTGGCAAGTGACAATCTGCAACATGTGGCAGGTGACATGACAAGTGACAATCTGCATCTGGTGACAGGTGACGTGGCAAGTGGCAATCCGTAAAGTGTGACAGATGACGCGGTAAGTGACAATCCGCAACTTCTAGCAGGTGACGTGGCAATCCGCATCTGGTGACGGTGGCAAATAACACACTCAGGGCTCCCACTGATTATGCATTATGGTGAGTTAAACTATTTCATTTTATATTACAATGTAATAATAGAAATAATGCGCTTCAATCCTCCTGACACCAACCATGGTGCCAGGAGGATTGATGCGCCAACACCAACCATTTCCCCGATAAATTACCCACAAAAAAACGTGTTTTCTGGCAGTGCCCCTCCTGAGACTAGACTCTGAATCTGCCCCTGTCCTGAAGAGATGAGTTTGATGAAAAGGACAGAGCAGGAGATATCCAGACAGATTGTGGTAGAGAGTTCCAGAGGAAGGGAGCAGCTCTGGTGAAGATCTGGAGATGAGCATAATAATAATAATACTAATAATTATTATTATACAGGATTTATATAGCGCCTAAAATTTGCGCAGCACTTTACAACATGAGAGTATTAATAATTCAAATGACTTTTTACACTAGGTGTCAGTGGCCACCAGGACCAGAATGAGGGTTATAGGCACCAATAGAAGAAACAACTGTCAGGGGTTTTACCCTTCCACGTTCTAAATAATAATAAAAAAACGTTCTGCCTTCCTATGAGCATTTTTCAGTGTTAGGTGGACAATGGTAAATAGAGAAGATCATTTCTACATAGAAGGTGCCAAGGAGAAGCCTGATAACCGTCCAGATAGCAATCCACTCCCATCCCACTGAGACAGACACAACAAACAGTTGTCATCCTATAGAGCTGAGGCTTGGGATGCTCCTGGACTTTGACTAGGAGCTGTAATAAGGAGGGGATAACAAGTAGCTGGTGGAGCGGGCCAATATTTAACTAGGATGGTCGGTCATCAGATCTTTCTTTGTTTGCTTGCAAATTAATCAGGCAGCGCACAGTCGGCGCCAGTGTAGATTTATCGCACTCGGGAGGGTGAGTGAGGGCGGCCACAGGACACAAAGCCGCTTCGCACCTTCCTGCTTTTGATCCTAGATTATTACAGCCTCCTTATACAATACTAGACTCCAGGGAGCTGAGGATGGGAGGTCACTCATTAGGGAGGCCAGACTCGGGACCCAGCCCACAGGCACAATGGGGACGACTGGTGTCTGAGCGTTAGGGCACTGCCACTACAGCACTCGGGTGGCCCCTGGATCATTAATAATGCATATGGGGAGGCTAGGAGCAAATATGTCATTGGATTCAAAGAGCACACCAGCCATGCATGCTTCATAGGCACAGGCATATATACGTGGCTGGATTGTGCTATCCCATCTTCAAATATATATATATGTAGATAGATAGATAGATAGATAGATAGATAGATAGATAGATAGATAGATAGATAGATAGATAATAGAGAGATAGATAGATAGATCGATAATAGAGAGCTAGATAAATAGATAGATAATAGATTAATAGATAGATAAATAGATAGATAGATAGATAATTGAGAGATAGATAATAGAGAGATAGATATATAGATAATAGAGAGCTAGATAAATAGATAGATAATAGATTAATAGATAGATAAATAGATAGATAAATAGATAGATAGATAGATACGTGAGAGATAGATATATAGGTAGATAATAGAGAGCTAGATAAATAGATAGATAGATAATAGATTAATAGATAGATACATAGATAGATAGATAGATAGAGAGATAGTAGAGAGATAGATAAATAGATAGATAGCAGAGAGATAGGTAAATAGATAGATAGATAGTAGAGAGATAGATAAATAGATAGATAAATAGATAGTAGAGAGATAGGTAAATAGATAGATAGATAGATAGTAGAGAGATAGATAAATAGATAGATAGTAGAGAGAAAGGTAAATAGATAGATCGATAGATCGATAGATAGATAGATAGATAGATAGATAGATAGATAGATAGATAGATAGATAGATAGATAGATAGTAGAGAGATAGATAGATACAAAAACATATGAATCTCACCAAACAATTCTATAGATATAGCATCTTGTAAACCCTAGCCGAAATGACAATAAACAAGCCATTATTGTTCTATATCCTTGGTACTGACATAGTCCATTCATTCCTATGTTAGGGGCACACTGAGGGGTGCTCCTAAACTCCTTCTGTTAGGTTATACATATTACATTGGGCTTCAGTTAATTAAAATCGGATTGTTGCTACATAGTATTTAATTTTCCAGATTTGCACAGCTCTGTACACAGTTTATTAAATACACTGGGGTTGAGCATACTGGCTTAAAAAATGTTGCTTCTATGTGAGTTTTGTGTACTGCCGGTAGAAGCAGCTCCAATGGTATCCTATGGGTGTTATTCACAAAAGGCAAATCCACTTTGCACTACAAATGTAAATCTGAGGGGTAGATCTGAAATAGGGGGAAGCTCTGCTGATTTTATCATCCAATCCTGTGTAAGCTAAAATGCTGTTTTTTTTTTCCTTTTCCTTGCATGTTCCCCTGGTCTACAGGGACTGCACTTCCTGCATATCCCCCTGGGATCTACAGCGACTGCACTTCCTGCATGTCCCCCTGGGATCTACAGCGACTGCGCTTCCTGCATGTCCCCCTGGGATATACAGACTGCACTTCCTGCATGTCCCTCTGGGATCTACAGCGACTGCGCTTCCTGCATGTCCCCCTGGGATCTACAGCGACTGCACTTCCTGCATGTCCCCCTGGGATATACAGACTGCATTTCCTGCATGTCCCCCTGGGATCTACAACGACTGCGCTTCCTGCATGTCCCCCTGGGATATACAGACTGCACTTCCTGCATGTCCCTCTGGGATCTACAGCGACTGCGCTTCCTGCATGTCCCCCTGGGATCTACAGCGACTGCACTTCCTGCATGTCCCCCTGGGATCTACAGCGACTGCACTTCCTGCATGTCCCACTGGGATCTACAGTGACTGCACTTCCTGTATGTCCCCCTGGTCTACAGCGACTGCACTTCCTGCATGTCCCCCTGGTCTACAGCAACTGCACTTCCTGCATGTCCCCCTGGGATCTACAGCGACTGCGCTTCCTGCATGTCCCCCTGGGATATACAGACTGCACTTCCTGCATGTCCCTCTGGGATCTACAGCGACTGTGCTTCCTGCATGTCCCCCTGGGATCTACAGCGACTGCACTTCCTGCATGTCCCCCTGGGATCTACAGCGACTGCACTTCCTGCATGTCCCACTGGGATCTACAGTGACTGCACTTCCTGTATGTCCCCCTGGTCTACAGCGACTGCACTTCCTGCATGTCCCCCTGGTCTACAGCAACTGCACTTCCTGCATGTCCCCCTGGGATCTACAGCGACTGCACTTCCTGCATGTCCCCCTGGGATATACAGACTGCACTTCCTGCATGTCCCCCTGGGATATACAGACTGCATTTCCTGCATGTCCCCCTGGGATCTACAGTGACTGCGCTTCCTGCATGTCCCCCTGGGATATACAGACTGCACTTCCTGCATGTCCCTCTGGGATCTACAGTGACTGCGCTTCCTGCATGTCCCCCTGGGATCTACAGTGACTGCACTTCCTGCATGTCCCCCTGGGATCTACAGCAACTGCACTTCCTGCATGTCCCCCTGGGATCTACAGCGACTGCACTTCCTGCATGCCCCACTGGGATCTACAGTGACTGTACTTCCTATATGTCCCCCTGGTCTACAGCGACTGCACTTCCTGCATGTCCCCCTGGTCTACAGCGACTGCACTTCCTGCATGTCCCCCTGGGATCTACAGCAACTGCACTTCCTGCATGTCCCCCTGGGATATACAGACTGCACTTCCTGCATGTCCCTCTGGGATCTACAGCGACTGCGCTTCCTGCATGTCCCCCTGGGATCTACAGTGACTGCACTTCCTGTATGTCCCCCTGGTCTACAGCAACTGCACTTCCTGCATGTCCCCCTGGGATCTACAGTGACTGCACTTCCTGCATGTCCCCCTGGTCTACAGCGACTGCACTTCCTGCATGTCCCCCTGGTCTACAGCGACTGCACTTCCTGTATGTCCCCCTGGGATCTACCGCAACTGCACTTCCTGCATGTCCCCCTGGGATCTACAACGACTGCACTTCCTGTATGTCCCCCTGGGATCTACAGCGACTGCACTTCTAAGTGCACTTGTAGTGCAAAGTGAAGTTGCCTTTTGTAAATAACCCCCTTTGTGCCCATGCACATTAGGACGTTTTAGAGGTATATTTTGAGCTCAATGTAATTCTGGTTTGGTTTCTGATTGGAGTTTACTGGCAGAAAAAAAGTAAAACTCTCCTAAACTCTTCTAAACTTTGTACAAAAAATGGCCCCATGCACACTGGGCTAAAAAAAAGGATGTTCTCTTGGGTGTAAAAAAGGCTCGTATAGAGCACTTTTTGTAAAAAGTTTACACAAGTTTAGGAGAGTTTTTTTTTCTGTCAGTGAGCTTCAATCAGAAACTGAACCAAGGTTTTTTTAAACTCAAAATTTGCTTCTTAATGTCCTGGTATGGACCCATTGTACATGAAGCCTACTAAAACTGGAGAGTGCAGAATCTGGTGCAGCTCTGCATAAAAACCTAATTGAACAAGCTGAAGTTAGAAGCTGATTGGCTACCATGCAGAGCTGCACTAGATTTTGCACTCTCCAGTTTTAGTAAAATCAACCCCACTGCTGTTTGTTATTCTGTGTTTGAAACCTTGTTGAACCAATCTAACTAGAATTGGATCTGTGTTCTAAATACCATCAATAAATAACTTAATTCATTAAATAAAATAAATAAGTATCTTCCTCCAAAACAAAAACTAAGAGACCCTTTAAGATCCCTCCTCCATGTCATTGCAAAGGGTCCCTGTCCCTTGTCCTCCCTCCAGCCCCCTCCTCCCCTGTACAAACCCCATCAGGTTGTGTGTTTATCCCTGCTGTGCACATTCAGGGTGCAGTAAAAAAAAAAAAAAAAAAAAAGTGGCAGGTTTGGCCCTGGCAAACTGTCCTCTGGTGTCCTCTGCCTGTGTTATTCTTTGCGGCCAGAAGAGGTGAAAATTGGAGCCAATTAAGTGACACACGTAGCTAAAGGCTACAGACCTCAAATCAATTGTAACCACAAGGATTTAACTGGGGCTCCTCTGGGAAAACTAGTGCATCAGCAACATCCTATACATTTTTTACAGGAGATATATTAGTAGTCATTTCCACAGCCCTAGTGATTGTGTGTCTGTAATATATATATATATATATATATATATATATATATATATATATATATATATATATATATATATATATATATATATATATATATATATATATATATATATATATATATATATATATATATATATATAGGTGTCTGTGTATAATGTGTATTATAATATATGGAGACACATACAAATTATATTTTATAATATATGATATAATATATGAAGACATAGAGAGAGAGTGAGAGATAAAACAGGGGGCATTATAATTGCTCAATTTAAGAATAATCCAGCAACTTCAGGCATCCCTGCCCTTTTTTAATACTGACCTACACTATGCTTAGCTATGTCTGTGACCAGGTCCCAAATAGTTTCCAATTCCATATATACAACCCATGATGACATCATGCTAAAGTGTTTGCCAAATAGCTTCCATATATGAGATACTAAAGAGTTTGCTATGGATAAGCGAGGGTTAACATGTGGTTACGTCTCTTTAGTATCTCATGTGCTATATATATATATATATATATATATATATATATATATATATATATATATATGGAAGCCATATAGGACATAGAGCATAGGCATATTTTCATTTCTACTGCATGGTGCAAGGTTGGTAATTAATAGGGTAGGAATGCCAAAAGTTATGGATACATTCCCTGTGCTGTAAACCCATTTTGTCTATGTTTGGTATTTTTAGGACACATAGTTATGTGCATAGAAAATAACAAATTCTAACCCACATATAGTCCATACATATACTGTAGGTGATTAAGGTCATATGAAATCTATCTATCTACATATTTATATATCTATCTATCTCTTTATATATATATTTATATTTATATATATATATATATATATATATATATATATATATATATATATATATATATATATATATATATATATATATATATATATATATATATATATATATATATATATATTTTTTTTTTTTATTTCTGTGTCTGTAGGTTATAGGAAATACTATACACTCTATACTGTGTATCTATATATATATTTATGTATATACACACACACATATAGATAGATAGATAGATATATCTATATATTTTTATAGATAGATAGATAGATAGATATGGACATTTCCTAGGACCTACATATAGATCTATATCTATAGCTATCTTTCCTGTATTATATATATATATATAAAACTATATAACTATATATATATAATACAGGAAAGATAGCTATAGATATAGATCTATGTGTAGGTCCTAGGAAATGGAGCAGCAGTCTGGCAAGCTCCATATGCTCCTTAAAGGATGCAGGCTGGCCTTGCCCCCTCTCCTTGCAGACTGAGCCCCCCTCCCTCCCTCCCTCCCCATACAATATATCCTGGTGAATGAGAGGGATCCGAGACTCTGGCCACTAAACAGACTTGACCAGGCTGGCGCCGAATGCTCTTAAGTATGTGAGTCAAAAATGTAATGTTGGGAGAGCTAATCACTTCAGATGTTCCGCTCCTATCTCACTGCATTTAGCTCACAATGCTGCTCCTTTTCTTCCCTCACTACAATCTGCTCTCCCATCTAGCATTTTAACCCCTTCTGTTGTATAGGAAGACCCATTTTAACCCCTTCTGCTGCATAGGAAGCCCCATTGAACCCCTTTCTGCTGCATAGGAAGCCCCATTTAACCCCTTCCCTTTTGTAGGAAGCCCCATTTAACCCCATCCCATGTATAGGAAGCCCCATTTTAACCCCTTTTGCTGCATAGGAAGCCCCATTTAACCCCTTCTTCTTTATAGGAAGCCCCATTTAACCCCTTCTCCTGTATAGGAAGCCCCATTTAACCCCTTCTGCTGTATAGGAAGCCCCATTTAACCCCTTCTCCTGTATAGGAAGCCCAATTTAACCCCTTCATGCCTAGCTGTCACAGCGATAATAGTAGATAAATGTCGGAGTGTGTGCAGGGCCATTTCTATCCTGATCAGTGGATGTGCAGCAAATGCCCAGCTTTATCATAGCATGAGAAAATAAAAAATCAATACTCGTGTGACAGCTAATCGCAAGGAGTGGACTAGATAATACAGTTGTATGATAGGAGGCATTAGTGGCTGAATTCCCAGCAGAGTTAACCCTTCCTTGCCCCCCCCCCCCAGGGGAACAAGCAGCAGAGCCAGCCAGAGACTGGACATTTCACGGTTTGTCTTACAAATGACGTCTTGATTACTGGACAGATAGGACTGGGGTGAGGAAAGTCTACAGGGCCGGCAATCTGTCCAAGTGATCCCAGGGTGAGATATCACACGGAATTAGGAACACTGCTGTCTCGGAGATTACAAGTCTTATCCCTACAAAATACACTTTCACCAGTCCTGCTGGGAGGAGGAGGGGAGGCCCACCAGTTTATGGACGTTTACCATTAAAAATGCAGATCATTGTGGAATGTTATAATACAGACTAAACGTACAGTACATATATGTCTAAAACCTATAAAACCAAGTACGTGCACATATGTGATTCTGTGTGTACTACATATTGTAAGGCTGGCCATACATTATACAATTTTCCTATTCCATTTCCTTTAACTATGTAGTGTAAGGGCCTGCCTGATTGTATATAAATTGCAACTGTTTAGGTCTAACCTCATATTATATGGTTTTGGTAAATCTAAGGGAGAATTGTACAGGAAAATTGTATAATGTATGGCCATCCTAAGGATAGATATATATTTTACAGCTATGAAGATAGATAAATAGATACATGCATATTTATTATACAGGGAGATAGATAAATAGATACATACATACATGTTTATTATACAAGCAGATAGATAAATAGATACATACATACATATTTATTATACAGGGAGATAGATAAATAGATACATACATACATATTTATTATACAGGGAGATAGATAAATAGATACATACATACATAGTTAATATACAGGGAGATAGATAAATAGATAGATAGATTATAGATAGATAGATAGATAGATAGATAGATAGATAGATAGATAGATAGATAGATAATATACAGAGAGAGTGGAAGATGGAGAGAGAGAGATAATAAATATACAGCTACAGGGATGAATATTTTATGAACAGTGATATAGATAGCTAGATAGATAGATCATGCCCTTATGCAAGTATTTAGATATACAGATATATGGACAGA
The DNA here is from genome assembly GCF_037356315.1 of Lithobates pipiens. Classification (NCBI taxonomy): domain Eukaryota; kingdom Metazoa; phylum Chordata; class Amphibia; order Anura; family Ranidae; genus Lithobates; species Lithobates pipiens. The sequence goes on from NW_027507790.1 coordinate 11,629,107, forward strand.
TAGATAGATACCGTAGATAGATAGACGGACACATATATAAATACATGAATGCATACATAACTATGCACATATAAGCATATTTCAAGTTGTTTCTGTGTATGTGAAATCCTACAAATGATCTAATAATAGTGTCTTGTGCTCAATACAACATTCTATCACACCGCGGTAAGGGTCTTTATTGTAGAAAATTACTTATTTTCAGCGATAGAAAGGTGTGAATTGTGAGGTGTCTCCAGTGAATGTGTGTGTGGTAGAAAGTCCTGGGTGTATAGTAGAGAGATGTGACTGTGTAGTGTTGGATCTGGCAGTGGTGTATGTGTATAGTAGAGAGATGTGACTGTGTGGTGTTGGATCTGGCAGTGGTGTATGTATATTAAAGAGATGTGATGGTGTGGTGTTGGATCTGGATGGATTTGTGTCTTTTTTCAACCTGACTAACTATATAACTATGTGTTGGATCTGGTAGTGGTGTATGTGTATGGTAGAGAGATGTGATGGTGTGGTGTCAGATCTGGCAGTGGTGTATGTATAATAAAGAGATGTGATGGTGTGGTGTTGGATCTGGCAGTGGTGTATGTGTATAGTAGAGAGATGTGATTGTGTGGTGTCAGATCTGGCAGTGGTGTATGTATAATAAAGAGATGTGATGGTGTGGTGTTGGATCTGGCAGTGGTGTATGTGTATGGTAGAGATGTGATAGTGTGGTGTCAGATCTGGCAGTGGTGTATGTATAATAGAGAGATGTTCCAGTGTTGTGGCAGTGGTGTATGTGTATGGTAAAGAGATGTGATGGTGTGGTGTCAAATCTGGTAGTGGTGTATGTGTATGGTAGAGAGATGTGATGGTGTGGTGTTAGATCTGGTAGTGGTGTATGTGTATGATAGAGAAATGTGATGGTGTGGTGTTAGATCTGGTAGTGGTGTATGTGTATGGTAGAGAGATGTGATTGTGTGGGGTCAGATCTGGCAGTGCTGTATATGTATGGTAGAAAGATTTGACAGTGTGGTGTCAGATCTGGCAGTGGTGTATGTGTATGGTAGAGAGATGTGATGGTGTGGTGTCGGATCTGGTAGTGTAGTATGTGTATGGTTGAGAGATGTCATGGTGTGGTGTTGGATTTGGCAGTGGTGTATGTGTATGGTAGAGAGATGTGATGGTGTGACCAAGTGGTGTCAGATTTGGCAGTGGTGTATGTGTATAGTAGAGACATGTGATGGTGTGGTGTCAGATCTGGCAGTGGTGTATGTGTATAGTAGAGAGATGTGATGGTGTGGTGTTGGATCTAGCAGTGGTGTATGTGTATAGTAGAGAGATACGATGGTGTGGTGTCGGATCGGGCAGTGGTGTACTTGTATAGTAGATAGATGTGACAGTGTGGTGTTGGATTTGGCAGTGGTGTATGTGTATAGTAGAGAGATGTGACTGTGTGGTCAGATCTGGCAATGGTGTATGTGTATGGTAGAGAGGTCAGATCTGGCAGTGGTGTACGTGAATATGATAGTGTGGTGTTGGATCTGGCAGCGGTGTATGTAGGGCTTTTTTTCAGGGGGAACTTGGTGGAACTCAGTTCCACCTCCTCTGGCTCAGACCATTGGGGGGGACCTGTTCATCACAATCATTTGTAAACACAGAAGTCCAGTTTCTGTGTTTACAAGTGACAGCTCTGCACTCTGTATGTAATGCATTCCTGGTATTTAATACCCTTTTTAGACCCTCCTATTGTTTGTGAAATTTGACTGACCACACCTACTATTTGATGTGATTTGGAGGGTGTGTGGGTGGAGGGGTTTTGGGGGGTCTTGGTTGAGTTCCAGCACCTATTGTTTGAGCAAAAAAGCCCTGGGTGTATGTATATAGTAGAGATATAATAGTATGGTGTGGGATCTGGCAGTGGTGTATGTGTATAGTAGAGAGATGTATTATTGTGGTGTTGGATCTGGCAGTGGTGTATGTATATAGTAGAGATATAATAGTGTGGTGTGGGATCTGGCCATGGTGTATGTATATAGCAGAGAGATATAATAGTGTGGTGTGGGATCTGGCCCTGGTGTCAGTGTATAGTAGAGAGATGTATTATTGTGGTGTTGGAACTGGCAGTGGTATAGAGAAATAATAGTGTGGTGTGGGATCTGGCCACGGTGTATATGTATAGTAGAGATATAATAGTGTGGTGTGGGATCTGGCCGCGGTGTATGTATATAGTTGTGAGATATAATAGTGTAGTGTGGGATCTGGCCGTGGTGTATGCGTATAGTAGAGAGATATAGTAGTGTGGTGTGGGATCTGGCCGTGGTGTATGTATATAGTAGTGAGATATAATAGTGTAGTGTGGGATCTGGCCGTGGTGTATGCGTATAGTAGAGACGAGATATAATAGTGTGGAGTGGGATTTGTCCCTGGTGTATATATATAGTAGAGAGATATAATAGTGTAGTGTGGGATCTGACCGTGGTGTATGTGTAAAGTAGAGATATAAAAGTGTAGTGTGGAATCAGACCGTGTTGTAGAGATATAATAGTGTAGTGTGGGATCTGTCCGTGGTGTATGTATATAGTAGAGATATAATAGTGTAGTGTGGAATCAGACCGTGTTGTATGTATATAGTAGAGATATAATAGTGTAGTGTGGGATCTGTCCGTGGTGTATGTATATAGTAGAGATATAATAGTGTAGTGTGGGATCTGTCCTTGGTGTATGTATATAGTAGAGATATAATAGTGTAGTGTGGGATCTGTCCTTGGTGTATGTATATAGTAGAGATATAAAAGTGTAGTGTGGAATCAGACCGTGTTGTATGTATATAGTAGAGATATAATAGTGTAGTGTGGGATCAGACCCTGTTGTATGTATATAGTAGAGATATAATAGTGTAGTGTGGGATCAGACCCTGTTGTATGTATATAGTAGAGATATAATAGTGTAGTGTGGAATCAGGCTGTGGTGTCAGTGTGTTCCTGAGTGTGTGATCTTGCACCAAGCTCTGGTTCCCCTGAGTCCAGCCCCAAATCTCTGAACTGCTCGCACTTATCCTTCCTGCCATTGTGCTGGAACAAGGCGATGAAATGGGATCCCCACTGAGAGGCTGTTGATAAGTCAGACATTGGAAGTGGCCGATGGGTTGTAGAAGAGAAGGCAGACCTGCAGATGGGGTGTGAGGGAAAAGCCTGCCCTCTGTGGATCCATGGAGTATACAGGCTGCTCCCCTTCCCCCCTCCCATGTCTATGTGTTTATTCTCTCTCTGTCTTTCCTACAAAGCCACCTAGAGGTTAGTGACTTTCTCTGCCAGTGAATAGCTTGTTCTGTTCTTCCCCCCACCCTCCCTCTACACCTTCCTGCTCTATCCCCTCCCATCTGATCATGTTGACATATTCACACGGCATTATGTAGTAGTGATGCTTTGCTGCAACGTTACAGCTTCCGACACCTTCTTTTTATAACTCAACCCTGTCCCCATCCACCAGACCTGTCAAAACCACGCCTATGGAGCTACACAATTGGTCCAAAAGCGTCAAAGGGCCAATCAACTAGGTCTGGACTTCTTGCATTGCCACAACACATCCCTAGGATCTGGTGTAAGGAGAGAGTACATTCACACTGAGAATACTTGGAGCTCACAGTGTCCCCTTTTCCTATTTTCTCTCTTTCCGTGTCCCCTCTTTCACACTCTTTCTTTTCTCTGCCTCTCCCTCACTCCTCTGTCTGCACAGGACTGTTGTAGAATCTTCCTCCTAGCACAGGATCAAGGCTGCACGCTGCAACACTCAAGACTGTCCCCATCCAGAAGAGGTGATCACAGGTCTACCTTCAGGAGAACATTCAAAAACAGTCATATCTAGTCATTAGCTGTTGTTACCTTTCCAGCTTGCAGCATTGGAAGAGTGAGGAGTGCTCAGAGAGGATCCAGGATTGGGAGGCTGGGACCCCCTGCCTCTTCTCACACACGGGATTTTAACTTTGATTTTCCTGGGAAACTCCATCCAGCCTCTCTTTATATTGGACTTCTCCTTTTTTCAGCCTGCCTGCTGCATTTCTTGCAATTTCTTGGACTTTGCCTTGCCCTGATTATGTACCTGTGAAGGTCCCCTTTATTGTGGACTAAGTCCTGAGCTGAGCTATCCAGAGGGTTTGGAGTGGATGAATTTATCCATGAGAGATCCAGTCATTTCAGGGACAAGCATGGCTTACCACCCATTCCTCTCCCACCGGGCACCGGACTTTGCAATGAGCGCCGTTCTTGGACACCAGCCTCCCTTCTTCCCAACTCTGGCTCTGCCACACAATGGGGCTTCTCTTGCCCTAGCCAAGCCCATCATGGATCAATTAGTGGGTGCCGCCGAGACAGGCATCCCCTTTTCTTCTCTGGGTCACCAAGCAGCTTCTCATTTGAGGCCTCTCAAAACTCTTGAACCAGAAGAAGAAGTTGAAGATGATCCAAAAGTTCATCTGGAAGCCAAGGATCTCTGGGAACAATTCCACAAGAGGGGGACTGAGATGGTCATCACTAAATCTGGGAGGTGAGTCATTGCCTTTTTTTTTTTTTTTTCTTTTTATTATTATCTATTAATTGGCCCCAACACTAAGACCTACACAGACACTCCAAGTGCAGACAGTGAGGAGCTTCTAGATGGAGACAATCAAAGGTTGAATGGAAATTCTTTACCTATCGCTTTTAAGATCTGCTGTTGTCATGCCAAGGAGTCCAGACTACCTGGGAAATATTGACCTGATCTTTGATTGAGGTCATTTAACATTTTTACAAAGGTCTTTCTTCTATATGTACAATCTGTGGGTCAACTACACACACACACACAGACATATATATATATATATATATATATATATATATATATATATATATATATATATATATATATATATATATATATATGATATATATTGATATATATTGATATATTGACCTAAAGACCACATAAGGTATAAAACGCATTTATATAGGTAGAGACCGACTTACAAAAGATCACATGCACTAACCTTTATTTATTTTATATATATATATATATATATATATATATATATATATATATATATATGTGATATTTTTATTTTTCTACCTGTATATATGAATATATGTGGTATGTAGGTCAACCTCTACTATATATATATATATATATATATATATATATATATATATATATATATATATATATATATATATTGATAGTGCATGTGATCTTTTGCAGGTCGCTCTCTATCTACCTATATATATGAGGTATATACCTTATGTATGCGGTCTTTAGCTCAATATATATATATTTGTGTGTTACATGCCTAAACCTCATATAGTGCTCTTTAAATGCCCAAAGATATATGTATAGTTTGTAGGTCAACTTCTTATAGTATATATATATATTTGTATATATATATATATGTATATATTATATAATTTATGTGATCTTTAAACTCCCCATGACCCACTATCAAGGTATTTTATGGCTTTCCCAAAATAGCAGGCAATGGGAGAGCATGGCCCCATGTCGGTGTGTTTGTTGTGGTGGTTAAAGTTTTGTATGGACATTTAGGAGAATGATGATTCTTTTATGATGTCATACATTTCCTGGTTAGTTGCTGCTGCAGCAGATTGAGACTTTTGTGGCCTTCTCTCTATAGACTTTTGCATGCATTTCGTACTATGGGATCTATCAGAACCTGGCCATGGGCATATTATTGATAGATTCCCCCTTTGCATTCAGAAAAAAAAAAAACGTCAAATATTTACTGAGATAACCGGAGCATACACTGGATTTTTTAAGTCATTTCATGCAATGGTGGCAGCATTCACTAGAAGTGACAAGGTTAAACATTAAACTGCGCAGCTTTGATCTTTTGGTTATAGCATTCTGCTGGTTATAACGCCGACAGAACGTCTGTCTGTATGTAAATAACTGTATTTTATTGTGGTGGCCCTCGGATCTGCAATGCTTTGCCCTTCTTTTTCTTCTAGGAGAATGTTTCCCCCGTTTAAAGTGCGGTGCACAGGCCTTGACAAGAAGGCTAAGTACATTCTGCTCATGGATATAGTGGCTGCAGATGATTGCAGGTATAAGTTCCATAATTCACGCTGGATGGTGGCTGGAAAGGCTGACCCTGAAATGCCCAAGAGGATGTACATCCACCCGGACAGCCCGGCTACAGGGGAGCAATGGATGTCCAAAGTGGTCACCTTCCATAAACTCAAACTCACCAACAATATCTCTGATAAGCATGGATTTGTAAGTGTTTTTTGCTACTTTACTTTATAGGCCAGAACTTCACTTCTTTTTTACTTGAATGTGAATTATCACACAGAAGTATGCGTATGTGTGTGTGTTTGTGTGTGTATATATATATATATATATATATATATATATATATATATATATATATATATATATACACTCACACACACACATATAGCTATATATATATATATAGAGAGAGAGAGAGAGAGAGAGAGAGAGAGAGAGTGGAGTTGAAGAGGATATATATATATATATATATATATATATATATATATATATATATATAAGGAGGGAAGGAGAGAAAGAGATAGAGAGAGGAATTGGAGAGACAAGGAGCATATATATATATATATATATATATATATATATATATATATATATATGAAAATATATATATGAGAGAGAAATAGACATGTATTATAATATTATAATGGATGGATACACGCATATGTATTATAATATATGGAGACACACACACATATATGCAGTATTTATAGATATCTATCTATATATATATATATATATGCATTATAGTAAATGGACACACACACACATATTATAATATATGGAGACACACATATATATATATTACATTACATCTATTACACTCATATACAGTTATCATATTAAATAGGAACAGACACACATATATATTTTAAAATATATGAGAATACACACACATTTTCTATCAGCAGTCTCTATCTCTCTTTATCTCCCTTACTCAAATAAAAATAATATACTGCAGAAATTGAGTTTTTTATTTATTTATATATATATATATATATATATATATATATATATATATATATATATATATATATATATATATATATATATATATATATATATATATATATATATATATAAATATATATATATATATATATATTATTTTTTTTGGTCTCTAGATTTTTAGATTATTTGTCTATGCAGTACAATTTTGGGGTGCGTGTCCTATATTTATTTTTAATTGCCAGATTGAACACTTTTTGGTACAATTTTCTTTTAACAGAGCCATTAAAAGTAAACTTAGTAAGGAACAAAAAAAAAAAAAGAAAGAAAAAAAAAATGAATAAAAGCGCCGCTGCGTGCACGGGGTCTGCAGGGGTGACACAGATAATAAAGTGTGAGCTTTCAAACATATAATCGATGGCTGAATTAGATGCAAATTAATTTTCTGCTCTCTTCAGTGGAATTGATAGCTTTATTACTCCAGCTGATGAAAGCGGCTTATTAATGAGATAAAATAAGCACGTTGATTAGTTGAGAGTGGGTGATAAATTATGTCAGATTCCTTTTAGTCTGCGAAAAAAAAAAAAATAACAAGGTTTATATGTGCTTTCTTGTCTGTATACCTGTAAAGTCTTCCATATATTTAAAGCTTTGTGCTATCGAAGACTTTGCAGAAAACGTGATTTTCTGCATAGTCCCTAGACGTGCAGATTATGGATCAGTTATTGAAAAACTTTTATTGCTTTGGCGTGCATAGTTGTGTTTATATACATATATAAACACATATATATTGTAGTGTGGTTTCGCAATTTAACATAAACTGTTTAAGATTGTGTTAGCTTGTGTTACAGGTATTAATTAGAGATATGTTTTGCTACAATGAGTCATGCATCAATCAGTTTTTATTTAGCTGTTTAGCTATATTGTTGTATGTATACTATGTTACAAAATGCAGGCCACATTTGTAAGTATTTTATTTCTTTTAGTTACAGTATTTTGGCCAGAAAGCATTTTACTCTGCTGAAAATAATAATCTAGTAAGTTTGTTTTTTTTGTTGTTTGTTTTGATTGAAACAATGCAGTAAAAAGTACACCTAATTGTTATAAACTCGTTGTGTGTTAAGTGATTTTTTTTTTTCTTTTTTCCTTTTTTGACTTTGCAGACTATTTTAAACTCTATGCACAAATACCAACCTCGGTTCCACATAGTGCGGGCGAATGACATTTTGAAACTCCCCTACAGCACATTCAGAACCTATGTGTTCCCTGAGACTGAATTCATTGCAGTGACCGCATACCAGAATGATAAGGTAAGAAGCTTATAGGGATTTATTCAACGTGGTTTGGCTTTTTTCCACAAAGATTTTTATTATGCATTGATACTCCAGAGTCAAGAAGGTAGACCACCCCTCCCCCCCCCCAGCCTACCTCCACCCTTGACTATCTTATCTGACATAGGGCACATCATTAAATGTATGCTGGACTTAGAAAATCGGTGTTTCAGCTTGTTGTGCTCTTTAAAGAGTGGACTTTCCACTTTTGTCAGTACTTATGTCTGAGAAAGATCAAAGTGGCAATGCATGTGTTGCTTGTAAATATTTAACAGTATGGAGACTGTGAGAGGTTATATAGCCTTTGGTAGGCAGATCTGTCCCTGACATGAGTGACATTCAATGAGACATCCCAGCATTACCTTTGTTGGTATGGCATGTGCTGCTTCCATTTCAGATTTTTCACCAGTCTTTAAGGTTTACTCCCCCCAAAATGTTAGCCCCCTCCAAAAAAAAAAAGAGGCAAACTCTGAACTAGTGACTGTGCCCCCAATTTGGATAGAAACTATTTATATGATAATACAGATATTGGGTCTGATTTACTAAGGTGCTCATTTCCAGTCTTACCTGTGCTGGCCTGAAAAGAGCACTCAAGTTCCAGATTGCACTATTTATTTATTTCCTTAAATTGATGTGAAGAATCAGCAACTAATCAGCCAAGCTTTTTTTTCTATTTTATTTTTTTTAAATTATACTTTTATAGAGTGCTTCTATTGATTTTTTTTTTCATTCAGCTGTAAAATATACATGTCACAGATGTAAATATCAGACATTTCAGAAGAAATCCTAGGAAGCATGTTTTGCATATAGACGTGTTTAATATTTTCTGAAATGTACATTACATTATTGTCTTCTGACCTAAAGCCCTGTGGAATACGGTGGTTTTAGTTGACATTAAATAAAACTCCATTATGTAGTGACTTTGGCTTGGCTCTACTAAGGTGAGACAGGGGAAGAGGAGGGAAAAGGGGGTGAGGGAGTTGGGAGGGGGGGGGGATAACTGGAAACAAATGCTCCAAGCACAATCACAGTCCCCGTCCTCTTTATAATTTAAAAAACATTTGCCCTATGGAAGTAGAAGTTCCTAATGAAGCAAAGCCCCAGCACCCTACAGAGCACTCCAATTCTCCAGCTACCATAGATTTGCCTTTCATTCTACAGAATATTAGTCTGATGGCAAAGGGTTCATACAGTACATAATTAACCCTGTCCGTGCTGAAATAATTAGAAGAAGGCTAACCTATGAAAAACTGTAACACATCCAGTAATGCTATCTTTTTCTGCGGCTGATAAGAGGGGGTCATTTCTGCGGTTGATAAGAGGGGGTCTCATTTACTAACTTCACTTATTTTTTTTCTGACTCCAAATAACCCAGTCAGGGTGTCATTCTTTTATTTTCCACTGAAATCTGTCTGTGATCAGCTGCTAGGGGGACGACTCCTTTAGTAAATCAGTCCTTTTATGTCCACTGTGTCTTCATCAGTGTCTCCACTTTTTGTCCCCAGATCACCCAATTAAAAATCGATCACAATCCCTTTGCCAAAGGCTTCCGTGACACAGGCAATGGAAGGAGGGAGAAAAGGTGAGTCTATGACAGCCTTTGATTGTTTATTTGGTGTTTGGGGGGGGGGGGGGGGTATTAACCAGCTTAAAAACCCAGTCCTTAGTTCATATCAACATTAACTCCTCAATAATAGTGCATAGTGCTTATTCAGACTGGGCTGATGTAATGATTTTAGACTTATCCCATTCTGTATACCTGCAATTGTATTTTTTTTTCTAAAATGTTATATATATAGAGAGAGAGAGAGAGTTGTTGGTTACATTGGTAAGGCACCAGTCCATCCAGTTCATGATATACATCACATAATAAATACATTTTGTATATGTCTTTCACTGTATACTATATATATATATATATATATATATATATAACTCATACACTATACATTTTGACTTTATAACACGTACTGCATGATATAATATAGAGAGAGAGAGAGATACAGGCATACCCCACTTTTAAGTACACAATGGGGTTTATTTACTAAAGCTGAAAAGTGTAAAATCAGGCTCAATTCTGCATAGAAACCAATGAGCTTCCAGGTTTTATTACAAAAGCTTAATTGAACAAGCTGAAGTTAGAAGCTCATTGGATTCTATGCAGAAGTGAGCTGATTTTTCACTTTTCAGCTTTTGTAAATCAACCCCAATGTGTACTTAAAAGTGGGGTATGCCTGTATATATATCTATATCTATCTATAGATAGATAGATAATGCATAATATTTTGTACATATATTGTATATATTCTCTCGATCCCATAGTGTATAATATTTTACAATGTTAAAAAGTTGCATGTATTCATCATATAATTTATAAAACACACAACAAAATAATAATAATAATAATAATAAAAAAAAAAAAAATATATATATATATATATATATATATATATATATATATATATATATATATATATATATATATATATATATATATATATATATATATATATATATATATATTAGTATAGTTTTGCAACAGTACTGTTTATTCATTCTCGTTGATGTTATGATTATTATTAGTTGTTGACGCTTTATTTCTGGGCATAAAGACGGTAGTATAGCTGGGTTGAATCTGGTGACATGTTGCTCTTTTATATTGGTGCAGTAGTCCCATTGTATGCGGTTGTTTGGGCAGGCTGCATTGTTCTATGAGCAGGTTACCCGTTGGATGGGACGTTACGTTGTGTCCTCAGCACTGTGTACCAGGATTAACCTCTTACTGCAATGAAGTTGGGCTTGCAGCATGGAATATTTTAGATGTTTACTTTTATGGTTGTTAATTTTATTCAAACCTCATGAAAGTTTCGAGGAAATTTTCATTTCTATTAAATGACTATGAAAAAAATAAAATAATAAATTACAGTTTTGAAAATCTGTTCCTAAAACCAAAGGCAGTTAAAATAAACACGAAGGGGGAGTGATGCATATTTTGGCTGTCCCATCATATGAAAGTAAATGTTATTTCGGATCCAGATAAAAAGCTGAGCCAACAGACATCATACACTGGGGGAACTCTCCACTGTGTTTAATGGCAGCGTTTTCCTCTTACCCCCAGAGAATATTGCAAGGTTCTATTTATATAGAAGATGGAAATGCTTGTAAAATGAAGGCTACCTGAGAAATATGCGGACCTGTCACTGCTGCCATTGCTGGCTTTATAGCAATTATTGCCTAGGAGTGAGCTGCCCTGGGACTGACCACCTATGTGTGCCTAAGAATTTCTTACACCTCGGATAGAAAGGGCAGGATGACACTGTGCTGTCACATAGCTCAGCCATCTCACCCCAGCGCCTAATAGAAGCCATTTCACGGCTTGCTTTACTAACCACACTGCCAGATGACTTTTGTCTCTCTTTGTAACATTTCTCAGATAGGCGCCTGGGTCTATGTACAGACACACCGTAGGTACATAGAGATCTGCAAAAATACATACCGACATACATTGGGGAACTACAAGTCCCAGAGAGCAAGACACCTAAATGCATGGAAGGAGAAAGAGAGAGGAATTGGAGAATCAAATAGGATTTATATATATATAGAGAGAGAGAGATAGAGAGAGAGGAATTGGAGACTAAAGAAAAAAAAAAAAAAAAATATATATATATATATATATATATATATATATATATATATTATACAGGACCCCATTTTTAAGTACTCAATGGGGTTTATTTACTAAAGCTGGAAAGTGCAAAATCAGGCTTCCTTCTGCATAGAAACCAATGAGCTTCCAGCAGCTCATAGGTATCTATGCAGAAGTGAGCCTGATTTTGCACTTTTAAGTTGTAAGTTGAGTATGCCAGTATATATATATATATATATATATATATATATATATATATATATATATATATACACACATATAGAGGGAAATGGAGCTTTGTGGAATTAAAAGCCCCACCACCTATACAGATTTTCATTTGAATCTTTAATGGACATGTGCTTGGAAGCGTAGACTGACAATGGATAGATAAGTCAGATGGAGGAAAAAAAATGATAAGTCAGATGGAGAGACAGAGATTTACCTAAACAGGTACATAAATGAATGGCTAGAGTTACCAAGAAACATAAAATATGGATTCAAAAAGATTTGGGGGACTAAAAAAAAAAAAACATAATACAGCGACCTAGACAGATATACAGATGCACAGAGAGACCAATATACAAACTGTATATACTTCTTACAAATCCTAAACATTTTTTGTTTCCTTCTTCATTGATCAGATAAACATTAATTGCACATATATAATATATATATATATATATATTTTTTTTTTTTCTTCCAGTGGCTACTTTTAGTGGGATCTGATTAATTTTGCCTGTTTGGTTGGTTCCAATTTCTTGATAAATATGGGCCGATCTGTTTAGGTTTTTGACAAACCGAGAATGAATTTAATTATATATTAGCATAGTTGAAACTATAGAGTCGCTGGACTAGACATATGTACACATAAGCAATCTGGAATAGTGACTCCATCCTTATGCTAGCGTCAAGAAAAAAAAAAAGAAAAAGAGAGAAGACTATTATATATATATATTATATATATATATTTACATATTTCATATATATATGTATATATTTCAAAGTAGTCTTCTCTTTTTAGTAGATAGCTGATGATCAGACTAGGGTAGGTGTGGAGGTGTAGTGTGATGTTTATGGCCTCTACTCTGCAAGAGGGCCGGAGGTTGCCAGGTCTCCAGTGGTGAGGACATTAAACCAGAGGTCAAATACTTCTGTCTCCTGGCTGTTTATATTCTGTGCGGGGAATTATACACATTAAAATGTGCGATTTGCTTTTCTCAAGGAAACAACTGACCCTTCAGTCCATGCGAGCCTTTGATGAGCAGCAGAAGAAAGATAATGGCAGCTCAGACGAGTCCTCCAGTGAACAGACTGCGTTTAAATGCTTTGCCCAGACCTCCTCTCCAACCGCATCTGCAGTGGGCACTTCAAACCTTAAAGGTACATTCCTAATCTCCCATTAACCCCATCACTCAGGGCTCCCTCTTCATAGGAACGTACCGATCGCTAATCCCACTTCTTGTGCTTGGAATGGGGCTCGCTGGGTTAACAGGAAGAAGTCGGGACAAGCTGGCGACTCAGTCCTATTAACCCTTTCACCGCCTACATGCAAAACAGAAAAAAAAAATTGCTAATCTCGTATACTTGAAGGTGTAGTCTTTGGGTTGCTGAATTTATTTACCCAATACAAATTAAAAAAAAAAAAACGGTTTTATTAAATGATGAAACTGCCATGATACGCTAATAAGGCAATCCATGAACAGAAAGCAAAGACAAGCTTATTTACTAAACGAGTTGAGAAGCTTTGAAAAAAAATTAAAACAAAAATGTGACTCTTCAGATCAATTATCCAATTGTGTAAAAGGCAAATTCATGTTTACAAAATTGTATCTGCACATGACTGGATATTTGAAGTGAATAGACATTGTGTTAAAATTCTAAACTCCTTTAATAAATTAGCCAAATATTCATTAATACACAAAATCCATATTATGGGGTTGATTTACTAAAACTGGAGAGTGCAAAATCTGGTGCAGATCTGCATTGAAACTAATCAGCTTCCAGTTTTTTTTTTGTTTTTTTTTTGTCAAAGCTTGATTGAACAAGCTCAAGTTAGAAGCTGATTGGTTACTGTGCACAGCTGCACCAGATTTTGCACTTTTTAATAAATCAATCCCTATTTGTTTATAAATATAATTATCGTTTAATTTTGGCAATATCTTGATGACCTTTACCTGGTGTACTCCTCCTCTATGTATATAGTAAACGCCGATTGTGTGATACATAGAGCGATATAATAGGACGAGTAACCTATAATTAAACCCACGATAGCTTCAAGGAAATGTACTGGGTTTTTTATTTTTACTTTTTTCTCATTCCATTTGGGTATCTAAAGGAAACAGTTTTCTTTGACAGTTCATCTGATATATGTTCACTTTACAAAGTGAATAAGGCAAACTGGTTTCATTTTAAACACCCAATCAGTGAAAGGGGAATGACAAATGTAGGAAATTTGTCTGCACTGGATTGCAGTGAACACAACTTCACAAAAGTACAGGCATACCCCACTTTTAAGTACACAATGAGGTTTATTTACTAAAGCTGGGAAGTGAAAAATTAGGCTGCCTTCTGCATAGAAACCAATGAGCTTCTAGGTTGTATTAACAAAGCTTAATTGAACAAGCTGGGGTTAGAAGCTCATTGGTTTCTATACAGAAGTGAGCCTGATTTTCAATTTCCAACTTTAGTAAATAAACCCCATTGTGTACTTAAAAGTGGGGTATGTCTGTACACGAATTCATTCCAATGACTGCTATGGTAAGGTACTAATGGTAACTGGTTTCTGATAGTCTGATGTCTATGTTGTAGGCCTGTGTGACAGTGAAGGGGACAGTGAGGATGACAGTAAGGAAGAAGCTGGCCCAGACACCGGGGACTCGCCAAA